>NW_027269308.1:0-1200000 GCF_023055355.1 Agelaius tricolor
GTAGGGCCTCTGCCAAGTGTGGATGCACTGGTGGATGATGAGGGTGGAGCTGCAGCTGAAGCCCTTTCCACACTTGCCACGCTTGCCACACTCCTAAGGCCATTCCCCAGTGTGGATCATCTGGTGGCAGATCAGGCTGTTGCTCTGCCTGAAGCTCTTCCCACCCTCCAAGCTGCTCATGGGCCACCAGCTCCAAGCTCTGGCTGAAGCTCTGTCCACCTTCCTGGCACAGGGTGGCTCTTTCCTCCTCAGAGCACCCTGGGCTGGGCTTGCAGCCCCTCCTTGTGTGGGATCTGCAGGGATTTTCCTCCCTCTTGCATTCCTGTGCTGTGGAGTCACTCAAAACAGCCTCTTCCACGAGATTATACCATGGGGATTTGTCCTCCCTGGTCTCCATCCTCAGCTCCTGCCCTGGGGGAGGAAGGACAAGGAGAGGATGGGATTTGCCTCCATGCCAGAGGGAAGGAGATCCTCCCAATGTGTCCCTGGCTGCAGGACGGCATCAGCAGCAGGATTGTCCTGCAGCCAGGGCCCGTGCTGGGCTGGGAGATGGAGCAGGAGAGAGGGGAAAAGGGGCACTGACTTCCTCCTCACCTGCCTGCGTGTCCTGGGACATCTTCCTCTTCCTCACAGCCTCCTTCTCCATCCAGCCAAGGTTTGGGAAAGAGAAATCCTGGTTTGGGGAAAAATACAATGGATGAGCACATTGGGTTAGGCGGTTCCTACTGCCCAAGCCCATCCCTAGAAGTCACTGGGAATCTGCCACCCATATAAACCTCCAAAGCACCAAGATTCAGTCCCCCAAAATACACAAATGACCAAGATGCAGCAAAAACACCCAGCTCTCAGTTTCCCCTCTCTGGTCTCTCCACTCTGGGCTCCTGGAGGCCCCCCCTGTCTGGGTTGCTCCAGTTCAAGTTTGTATTGGTGTTCCCCTCTCTGGACTGCTGGGGCTCCTGGCAATCCCGCAGGTTCCCCTTCTCTGGGCTCCCCACTTTGGCATCACAGGCGTCCCAGGGGTCAGCACTGTCCGGGGTTCCTGTTTCAGGCTCCTGGGCTATCCATGGGTCCCCCCTGTCCATGCTCCCAACATGTCCAGGCTTCTGGAGCACCCCCAGCTCTCGTATTGCCCATTTCTGCTGCCCCAGTGCCGGTTTCCCTGCTGCCCTGCCGGTACCGGGCGATCCCCACATGGCTCTGGGCTGGCAGTGCAGCCCCTGGCCCGGGCAGATCATTCTGCTCTCTGACACTGTCTACCAACCCAAGAGGACAGTTATCCTGTAGGCAAGTCTTCCCACTAAAGACTGAGGCAAAGAAGGTGTTAAGCACCTCTGCCTTCTCCTCATCTGTGGTTACTAAGTCCCCTCCCACATCTAATGAAGAACAAGGGTTGGTCCTACCCTTCCTTTTGCCATTAATATATTTGTAAAAACATTTTCTATTATCCCTTACAAAATTTCCCAAGTTAAGTTCATACTGAGCTTTGGCCTCCCTAATTTCTTTCCTACATGCCCTAGCAACCCCCTTAAATATTTGCTGAGAGACCTGACCCTCCTTCCAAAGATGATACATCCTCTCTTTCTTCCTATGTTCCATCAAAACCTTCTTGCCCATCCAGGCTGGACGTTTGCCTCATCAACTCTTCTTTCAGCACACAGGGACAGTCTGTTCCTGTTCCCACAAGATCTCTGTTTTGAAGCACACCCACGCTTCCCAAACTCCTTTGTTTTTAAGGGCTGCTTCCCAAGGAACTCTCTGAATAAGTCTCCTAATCAGGCCAAAGTCTGCCCTCCAGAAGTCCAATGTAAGAGTCTTATAGATGTTCCTCCTGATTTCACAAATATTGGGAACTCTATAATTTCATGCTCACTGTGCCCCAAGCGGCCTCCAACCACCACATCTCCCCCAGCCCATCTCTAATCCCAAACAACAGGTCCAGCATAGCCCCTCCCCTGCTGGGCTCACTCACCAGCTGTGACAAAAAGTTGTCCTCCACACACTCTAAAAACTTGGAGGCTGCTGCTGAATTTTACTTCTCCAGAGGCTTGTTCAGCCTTCAGCTCTTCAGTTCAGGAATTCAGTGCCCCAGAGCTCATTAACATTCAGCACACCTTAACAAGCTGAGCCTCTGGGAATAATCTGATTTACATTTCCAAATCTTTCATGGTTAATGGGACAGATTTCAGAACTGCATTCAAAGTGAATATATTATATTTACAAAGACAGTGAGGAAATATTTTTTGGTTCTGTTTAGGTTTCTTTTCCTGTTAATTCATTGATATGTGCAATCTCCAATTGATCCTGAATCCAAGTACCTCCTCATGCATTTGGAATAGATATGAAAATCAAGACCCTTTATGTCTGACAATCAATCAGACTGTGTCCCTACCCCCATCCCACCATTTCCCCCATCCAAGCCCTGGCACTCAGAGCAGCCTTGTGCAAATCTGAGCTCCCTCCAGCCCAGGCTGGACCTGCAGGTTTCAGCTCCTTGGCTCCAGTTCCCCCCTGCTTTCCTTGGAGAAGGAGCTGCCAGAGACCAGAGGGATGTTCATTTATTGTCAGCCAGCAAAGCCAAGGGGAGGCACAGCTCTGTAAAATGCAAAAGTCATTCATTTCCCTGGCTCTGCCCTGCCCCTGATCCCCACAGCCTGTCCTGTTTCATTCATCCCTGCATTGCCAGGCACTTTCTGGGGCAAGGGAGCTCTGCTCTGGCTATGGAGCAAGGTCCAAGTGCCACCATTGGAGTGGGAACCACAACTCATCAGGTTTGTGTCCTTGGAGGGACCAGGAACTGGTGGGACTCAGAGGCACAGAAAGTTTCTCTTCAGGGCCAGCAGACCATAGTTGAACAGGACACAATTAAATAACAATCACGCTCCTCCCTGAGCTCTGTGCAATGTCCCAGCAGTGTCTGATGAGTGCACCCTCCACAGGTGATTTCCATACTAAAATTAATTTTAGACAAATGTGGTAATAGATATAAACACAATTAAGTTCTTGTATCAGGATGCTCATCCTGGTGTGGGGGCACAACAGCTCAAACAATTCCTGATTTGCAAAGCTGCCAGTGGTGGTTGGAGAAGGGAGGTCAGGCTGCTCTTGGTGTTGAGGAAATGCTGAAAGCAGCCTGACTCATTTCATCTCCTCATGCCCTGGCTGATCTCCCCTCTTTCCCCTCCCACCCATTGGCTTTTGTCTCCCACCAGCCCCCCTGTGAAGAGCCTGGCTCTGTGTTCTCCATCCCCTCCTCGCTGGCACTGCCAGGCTGGGATGAGGAGCCCCTCAGCCTTCCCTGCTCCAGGCTGGACAAGCCCAGCTCCCTCAGCCTCTGCTCACAGCCCAAGGGCTCCAGCCCCACCTTGGAGGCCCTTCCCAGGCCCTGCTCCAGCTGCCAGACATCTTTCCTGCCCTGGGCAACCCAACCCAGGCCACAGTGACCTGGATAATCCCCGTCCTTGATGTCCTGGTCACACAGCCCTGGCCCCTTGTCCCCTGTCAGGCTCTGGGGTGGATCCTGTGGAACATCCTTTGGTGGAGGCTGTGGCTCCAGGTGGGCCGGGGGGATCCCGGGGGACAGGGACCCTGCTGGGCATGGACAGCATTGGACTTGTTGGGAGAAACGGTGAGGGGGAGCTGGGGCAGAGTGAGCAACCCAGTGACCTGACACAGCCCTGCTGGGATGTCACACAGCCCCTCTGGGATGTCACAGCCTCCTCTGTGATGTCACAGCCCATTCTGTAATGTCACACAGCCCCTCTGGGATGTCACAGCCTCCTCTGTGATGTCACAGCCCATTCTCTAATGTCACACAGCCCCTCTGGGATGTGACAGCCTCCTCTGTGATATCACAGCCCATTCTCTAATGTCACACAGCCCCTCTGGGATAACACAGACCATTCTCCGATGTCACAGAGCTGCTCTCTGATGTCACACCAGAGTCGGTGATGTCATAGTCTGCCCTGTGATGTCAGACCTCTGCTCTGTGATGTCAAAACCTGCTCTGTGATGTCACAGATGCAGTCTATGATGCCACAGCTGCTCGATGACCTCACATGATCCACTCTGTGATGTCACAGCCCACTCTGTGACCTCATGTTACCAGATGATAAATTGTCTCCACCAGCTGAGCTGACACCTGGAGCTTGTTCTCCACAACCCCAGGCCTGTGGAGACCACTCAATGCCCATTGTGTGAGAAGGAGAACTGGAAGTTCAGCAGCCTCAGTGTCCTGCCAGCTCAGCCAGGCCCACGGGAACATTGGGCTCCACGAGCACCAGGGACCAGCAGAGACACCCCCAGGACAGAAGAACACATGGGTTAAGAGGAGGGGAAATATGTTAAGGATTTTGGGGAAATGATTACCACATGTGTGAAAAAGAATAGAAAATCACCAAATTTGCAGATGACACCAAGCTGGGTGTGAGTGTGGATCTGCTGGAGGGTAGGAGGGCTCTGCACAGGGCCTTGGACAGGCTGGATCCAGGGCCCAAATCCAGCAAGATGAGGTTGAACAAGTCCAAGTGCCGGGTCCTGCACTTTGGCCACAACAACCCCTGCAGCTCTACAGGCTGGGGACAGAGGGGCTGGAGAGCAGCCAGGCAGAAAGGGACCTGCAGGGACAGATGGACAGCAGGCTGGACATGAGCCAGCCGTGTGCCCAGGTGGCCAAGAAGGCCAATGGCTCCTGGCCTGGCTCAGGAATGGTGTGGCCAGCAGGAACAGGGCAGGGATTGTTCCCCTGTGCTCAGCACTGCTTGGGCAGCACCTCGAGTGCTGTTTGCAGTTCTGGGCCCCCAATTTAGGAAGGACATGGAGGGGCTGGAGCGTGTCCAGAGAAGGGCAACAAGGCTGGGGAGGGGTCTGGAACACAAGAGCTTTGAGGAGCAGCTGAGGGAGCTGGGCTTGTTTATCCTGGGGAAGAGGAGGCCCAGGGGAGACATGGCAGTGTCAGGGCACAGGTTGGACTTGATGATCTCCATGGCCTGTTCCAGCCTTGCTGATTCTGGGATTCTCTGAAAGAACCCTTGGAGCAGCTGCAGGATGAGCCCTGGGCCTCCTCTTGAGGAGCTCCAGCAGCCCAGGTCCCTCAGCTTCTCCTGGCAGCCCCAAAGCCCATCCTGTCAGTCGTGCAGAGCCTGTGCAGCTCCTCCTCACTGCCCAGAACAGGGAGCCCCAGAGGCAGACACAGCAGCCCAGATGTGCCCCCCTGGCCTGGGCTGCCTCTGGCAAGGGAGCAGCAGCAGGCACTGCAGGAGCCTGCAGACAATTCCTGCAGCACTTGTAGGATGATCCTGCTGCCCAAGGGACGTTCCCATGGGGCCAAGTCAGGAACTGCAATGGGCAGTGGGGCCAGAGAGGAAAGGGCAACCAGGGATGGGCTGTTTGCAGGGCAGGGAACGGGGGTGGGCAATGGGAAGACATTTGTATCAGGAAGAGGAAAGAAAGCAAAGGTGAAGCCAAGGAAATGCTCAGGGCAGTTTGGGGCTGGCTGCCAGGCAGCCCTGGCTCTGAGCAAGAGCGTCTGCAGTGGCACAGGAAACTCCCAGCTGATGGGAACAAACTTTCTGGCTGACTGCAGAGGCCAGGACAAAGCTGAGTGGTTTCCCTGGTGTCCCCCAGCCCTTGCTGGCCCCAGGGGCTGATGGCATTTGTGCTCCCTCAGGTTCATGTCCCCACAGCAACAGCATGGGGGTGCTCCCTGTGCTGTGGGCAATGCAAACAGGGGCTGCTGAGCCAGTGCTGCCGTGTCTGTGCCTGCAAGGATGGGGCACCTGTGTGAGCTGGGGGAGAGGCCAGGGCTGCAGAGGGGGGATGTTGTTGGCAGCTGCATGAGGACGCTCTGGGACGCTGCCCTGGGCTGTGCAGCGCACTGGGGATGGATGAGCCCCTGCTCTGCTGCTCCTTCCCGTCTGCCCCAGGGCCCTTGCAGAGCCCCAGCTGTTGCTGCCCTCAGCTGCCATGGCAACCCTCAGGACAAAGCACTGCCAGGGCTGTTCCAGGTACAATTGCAGTGACACTCGTTGGTGCCACCAGGTGCCATGGCAACCAATGCCTGGACCCGTTGTGATGGTGGCCATGGAAAGCTGCCCTGGGCCCCTTGCTCAGGGCTGGTGTCAGTGCCCAGGGCCAGAGGGGATCCCTTGCTGGGGGCTGTGCCATGGCCACCTGCCCTGTGCCGCGCTGGCCGCTCAGGCACCAGGAACCAGCAGCCAAGGGCACTGCCAGGGCCAAAGGCCAGGTCAGCCAGACAGAAAGGGGCAGGGCTGGGCACTGTTTCCATGGCAGCCGTCACTGGGGGGACACCTGGGTCACCTGGCCTGGCAGTTGCCATGGAGAGCCCTGGCAGGCACTGAGGGCACAGCCCCTGGCACTGAGACACTGCTGGGCCGGGTGCTGAGCACAGCGCTGAGCACGCAGAGATGGTTTTGTTCTTGCTGAGCTGCAGCACAGCCAAGGCCTGTCCTGCCCCTCGTCCAGCCACGCTGGGGAGGGGCTGGGGCTGCGGGGGAGCTTGGCAGGGGACACAGCCAGGACAGGTGACCCCAACTGACCCTGGGCACAGCCCAGACCACAGGACATCATGCTCAGGGTATGAAAGGGGGGAACAAGGAGGAAGGGGGGAATTTTGGAGCGAGGGCTTTTGCCTTCCCAGGTAACGCTTAGGCAAGAGGGGGCCCTGTTTCACCAGTGGGCAGGGTCACTACCAAAGACACAGACACCAACTTAAGGAATTGTGTCATTTATATCATGCACAGCTGCAAAGAATTACAAAAGGATAAGCTCAGCAAAGCACATCATCATTAGCAAAGAATTACAAAAGAAGCTCAGCAATCCATCCAGTCATGACTACCAAAGATTGCCTGCAGTGATTAAAGAAAGATCCATCAGCAGTTCCCCTCAGATTTTACCATCACCCAGACCCACACATCAGCTGGGGAAGCCAAGGACTGCAGAGCCACTCCCAGACACTGGGAATTCCTGCAGGTGCCGCCACCTCTGCAGGCAAGGAGGCTCCAGGCCCGCTGGGAGAGGACACAGCTTTTCCACTGTTAAACAAACAAGCTGACATCACTGCTCCTGTGGCAACATCTGGTTTCATTCTCCTCAGTGGTTCCTCCCAAAGCCTGGCCAGGGCTCAAGGAGGAACTAAGGGAGTTGACTTTGATCCTTCAGCCCCAAACAAGGCCAGATGGGGCCGGGTCTGGTTTCTCAATACAGAAAGATAAATCCATGTTTTATCAAGGAACACATGCACTGATCATGTTGTTAATAATGCTTCCTTAAGGAGTGAATACAAATACAACATTTGGTTGGAAGGTTCCTCTAGAGGTGAACTTTGCCTCAGGGCCTGTTCAGGCCCTGGGACTTTGATCAGTCCTGGGACCTTCAATGAACTACAACCTTCCTAACCATTCTTTCAATAACACAGTTTAGATTGAGACATTAGGCATAAAGGCATCTCCTCTTGTGCTTCAATTAAGTGCTGTTTAATTGCATTACTCTGAGCTATTCACCTTCCTTTTGAAACATGCCTAAATAGTTGCTGGTATTCTCTGTTATTTATCAAATGCCTCTCTTTTCTAGAGACTGCCTCTTTTAAGACAAGTCCCAATACTCCACTTCCCAGCACAAAGCATCACAACAACTCTAACATGGAATGTCAGAGTGCACACCAAGTGCACACGCTGCAATGATGACAGGCACTGCCACAAATGCATGTCACAGCAGCCTCCAATTTGGCAGCCATGAAGCCAATCCCAGCAAGAAGAATTTTCTTCTTTCTGCCACTCTTCTACTGCTCTTTGTGTCAAGGTGATTGCTGACTGCTGGCCTTCAAACCCATCCCTGAGAGCAGTGCAACATTCCTGTCCCATGAGAGCCCAGGCTCCTCCTTGGCCAGCAGGCAGATCATCCAAGGCCATGGGGTTCTGTGGAGTCCCGAGTTGTGTTTGTTGGAGCTCACAGGATGTGCTATTGGACATTTTAACAGCATCATTTGCTACTTCTTATAATCATCCATTCAGCTTATTCATGTCAACTCCACAGGATGGGGCAGCACACATGGGCCACAGGATGAACCAGAATCTTTTGCTTGCTGAAGGCCAAGGCATTCCTTGGGGGGAAAATGTTCTCTGGGCCCCAACTCTTCCTTGTGGCTGTTGCTGAAGGACCCAAAATGGTGGCCCTGCAGCCAAGAGTGGTGTGACACTGACACCGAGCAGCTCCAGCAGCCCAAGTTCTACTGACATTGGCAGTGATGCAAAAGCACAGAAATCCTCTCACACTGTGGCCTCTGGAACTAGAACAGGCTTTGGTTTCTCCTGAAGGCAAATCTTAGGGAATCCTGTCCAAGTGATCATGGTATTCCTGTGTTCTCTTTAACTGTCCCTTCCCTGACAGTGACGAGTCAGAGCCCATGGACAGAGTTCTGGCCACCCCATAGGGTGGGCCCTCCAAGGGAGCCCCATTTCTGCCAACTCCAGCTGAGAACACACCCAGCAATTGGTGACATGCAGCACTTTGCCTACCCTGATCTTTACATTTTCATAGCTCATCATTACATTTTGATGACTAACCCCTTGGTGAAACACTAGAGGTGTTTGTGGCAGACAAAGATTCTGGCTGACTATCAAGGACACCTTACAGACATCAGTAGTACTTTAGTGACACCGTTCTTCATTCTTTTTTCTCAATCTCATTCACATTAGGAACAAGAATTCTGTGGTCCATGGAGCTGGCACCTTTTTGATTCCAGAATAATGCCCCCAGGCCCTTTGCTGTTCAGCTTTACCATGTTGTCTGTGGCCAACAAGGCTTGGGGGGCCCTTTCCCCTCTGGCTGGAAGGGGCTGGGTCCCAGTCCCTGAGGGGCACCCGGGCTCCTGGATGCAATTCCTGTGCAAGTCCCTCGGTGTCACAGCAGCCTTCCCATGGAGCCCCGTGGATCAGAGCATTTCCCAAAGGGGCCCTTGGGGCAAACAGGCAGATCTGGTCTGGCAGGATGTGTAAAACAATATCCTGTCAGATCTACTTGTTCTCACACACAATCCTTGGCTGCAGGGACACATTCCCATTGTTCCTGCCCAGGTTTCAGGACTCAGTTGTCTTTCCCAGGAGCTGCTCCTTCAGCTGCCTCGGGAGGGCCATTTGGCCTCCGGACCCACACTCTGGCTCCATTATTAGGGCTGCTGGATCCAAACCCTTTATCTCCACAAACAGTGGTGACTGGAGCTGGATCTCCTTTTTTCACAATCGTTCTTAAAATTGCAATATTGATAATTGTGCTACCCTGTCATGGGGTTGAATAATCCAATCTTGTTCACTATTGTTTAACAGAATTACTGTAATTTCTCCTGGATATTCTGCATCAATTCCTCCTGCCATGACAGGAACACTTTGCAAGGCCAAGCTCCAAGGAAGCAGTTACCAAAGCAAAGTGTCCTGGAGGAATCTGAATTCCTGTTGCAGAATTGATAGCTCTCATTTGCTTTGAATTTCTCCTCATTAATTCCAATGCATGAAGGCCCAGCCCTGCAGCCTCTGGGCTGGCCCTGCCAGGGGCCATCACAGCCAGAACAATTTCCCAGGCAGCCCAAGTCTCACTGCCCATGGTTGGATTTGCAAACTGGGGGCAGCCGTGCACAGCCAGGGGGTTTCCATTTCCCCCGTGGGCCATTGTTGAGGGCATGGGGCACATCTGGGAGATGGGTTCTCCATGGGCAAAGGTTCCCATCTCCTCATTTGTTCAACTGCTCTTTTAACATCCCCTTCACCCGTGCAACCAATCCTGCAGCTTGTGGATAGTCTGGTACATGAAAAACCCTGCAGGCTTAATCACTGTATTTTTCACAGGAACAGACAAAGCACTCTGCATCACAGTATCAGCACACCCTGTAAAAATCACCAATTTCCTCCCTTCCTCCTTTTTTCATTGTATACAATCTCACAATGTTGACCACTGACATTAGGGTCCTGGCCAATCCTGTTCTGTAGGGTATTTAGAGTTACATCCCTGAGCAGCCAAAGCTACCAAATTAGTAATGTCAGCACTATTTCATATTATTCCTATTTTTTATGTAGATATTGATATAGACATATTGAAATATAGATACATATTAAAAATATATAAATACATATATAAATATATATATATTAATGTCTTATACTATAAATACGTGTATAATGATACAATATATCAATATTTCACTTGCACAAATGCATCTGAGCTCAAGAAAAAAACCTTCTTCTCTTGCTCCATGTGGGAGCATTCCAACAATAATTGTTCCTTCTGAAGGTGCTGTTTCCTATGTACTCTCAACAAATTCATCTTTGTCTGCCCAAACCCACAAGGTCTTTTCCTTTTCCATGTGCAACTTTTGGATGCATTTGAAGCCATCCAGGGCTGCAGCTTCTTTTACCCGACTGCCCCAGTGCTCCCACGGGGCTCCGACCTCAGCCCACTCCAGAGCCAGGGAACTCCAGGGAAGGGCTTCCCATCTGGGAATTTCTGATGGCACTGATTCCTCACATTTACATTGAACAAGTGACATTTTGTTGGGATCTGGCCAGACTGTGCCAGTTTGGTTTCACCAGTGGGCAAAGTCAGCACCAAAGACACAGACTCCAACTGAAGGAATCAGTGTCATTTCCTGCAGTTCAGAGCAGCAAAGAATCACAAAAGGAGCAGCTCAGCAATGCACCCAATCATCCCCACCAAAGATTGCCTGCAGTGATTAAGAAAGATCCAGCAGCATTTACCCTCAGCCTTTCCCATCCCCCAGATACACACAGCAGCTGGGGAAGCTGTCACAGCCAAGGGCTGCAGAGCCACTCCTGGGCACTGGCAATTCCTGCAGGTGCCTCCAGCCCCAGCTGAGGCTCCAAGCCCGCTGGGAGAGGGCCCAGCTCTGACAGTGCTGAATGAACAAACTGACAGCACTGCTAGTGTGGCAACATCTGGTTTCATCCTCCTCTTGGGCCCCTCCCAAAGCCTGGCCAGGGCTCAAGGAGGAACCAAGGGAGCTGACTTTGACCATACAGCCCCAAACAAGGCCAGATGTCAGATTTCATGGCCTTGTCTGGCTTCTAAATACACAAAGGTCAATACATGTTTCACTAAGGAGTGGCTGCATCTATCACAGTGCTAATGACCATGCATATCTCATCAGGGAGCAGATACAAAGATAACCTTTGCTTGGAAGGTTCCTCCAGAGGCCACCTTTGGCTCAGGGCCTGCTGTCCAGGCCTCACTCAGGGCTGCTGTCCAGGCCTTGGCACTCCAGGGACGTGCTTTAGTGCTGGGCTTGGCACTGCTGGGTGAGCGGCTGCACTGGGTGAGCTCAGAGGGCTTTTCCAACAGAAAGGATTCTGTGATTCCATGATTCTATCCACTGCATTCAGCTGAGGCTATTTTAGCAGCATTACTTTGCTCCAAAAGTTCCCTCTTGCCCAGCTCCTGTGGCCTGAGGCTTCAGCTCCTTCAGCTCCTGGTGCTGAGCTGCTCATGCTGAACGAGACGACTCGGAGAGAAGAACACAGTCCATCCAATTCCTTCTGGGACACGCAGAGGGGAGGCTGTGCAAACAGGAGCATTGTTTGCTGTGGCCTCCTCTCTGCCCTTCACGCCTTTCAGCGCTTTGAAGCAGCCAGGAGCTTTCTCCAAGAGTGCAATGGAGCAGCTGTTCCTGCTCCCGGGCCTGGCTCTTCCCAGTCTCTGACCTTGCCTGCTTCTGTCCCTCTTGCTGTGCCCTCTGCTCCCCCAGGGCTGGCTGGCTGCTGCCCAGGACTGTGGCACTGGCACAGATCCAGTGCTCCAGACCCTCCTTTCTGTGCCCTTGGAGCTGCCTGGGCACAGCAGCCTTTTCCATCTGGAAGCTCCCCATGGACAGGGAGTGCCCAGCTCCGTTCCTTGCACAGCCTCCAGGAGCCCAGGGCTGCCATCTCAAGTCCCTGCTGGCACTGGGGGCTCCCAGGTGCCTCAGGTGCTGTGACACCGCTGCACACGGGAGGGAACAGGGGCAGGGGCTGTGCTGAAAGTCAGCTCCATCTGCTGCTGCTGCAGCTGCTGCTGCTGTGGGGTCATTTGTGCAGCCCTGGCCCAGAGTCAGGGATCAGATCCTGCCAGTCTCTTCCAGCCCTGGCTGCTCAGAGTTTGGGCCTCGGAGCCTCAGGTGGCCAAAGGCAGCTGCTGCTGGTCCCTCTGTGTGCCCGTGTTCAGCAGTGCTGCTCCATCAGTCTGTGCCCAGTAACGGGAAAAGCCTCAGCCCTGCAGGGCCAGGAGCTGCCGGGCTCTGCCTGAGCAGCTCAGCCAGCAGGAAGGGAGCTGCTCCACACGGGAACCAGGAGCAAAGGACATTCCTTTTGTAGGACATGTTTTCTGTTAAAAAAAAAAAAGAAAGAAAAAGAAATTAATAAAAACACAGAAGAGAATGTGAAAGATAAAAACAAAACCCAAGTGTGTAAAGAAAAATAGTGCATAACTTTGGATTAAGAGGTAACTGATCTTTCTTAAAAAGAGAACTCAGGTATTTATTTTGTAAATGTGATAATGGCATGGATCCATCTTACTGGCCTCAGTAACCTTTTTAAAAAAGATTTTGGGGTTTGTTTCCAATACTGTAATTTTGAATTGTGGTGAAATTGGTGTGAAGGAAGAAGAAATTGCTTTGTGCCCTGCCAGCTCCAAGCAGGATTGGGAATCTAAACTCTGTCAAAGCCCAAATCCTTGAGAAGATGACCTTCCTTCTCAGCCTGGGAATGAGCTGCACGTTCCCTTTGAAACTGCCAGGGATTTCTTAGAGTCACAAAGTCCCACTGAGAGCTTTTTGCTCTGGTTTGGCAGTACAGAAGGGCAATTCTCCATCCATCAGCTCCAGACTGCACTGCCTCAGGAGCACGGCCCACTCGCCAGCTTTGGCCCACTCGTGGCACTTCTAGAGGAGGAAGAAAGTGCAATTGCACAATTCCAGCCAATCAAGAAGGAAGAATGGGACAGACAAAACACCCTGTGCAGATCCAGGTGTTCAGCTGGGACTGTGGAGAGTTTGGGTCCTTGCCAGTTGGATGTGTGTCCCCAGCTGCAATCTCTGGGCCTGCAGCAGAGTCTCACTCACCTGCCAAAGCAGAAAGTTTAGGTGCTGTGCTCACAATGGGCTTGTCTGATGCAAAGCTGTCAGAGCAATGTGAGGGCAGAGCCATCCCAGCTGGGCCCAGGGCGGAGCCCAGCAGGGCCCTGGCAGAGCCCAGAGCAGCCTCAGCACCCGCAGAGCCCGGCTGCAAGGAGAGAAAGCAGAAACCGCCCGTCAGCTGAGGGCTCCTGTGCCCTTGTGCCAAGGCCTGCGGTGCCCAGGCCATGCTGGCTGTGCCCAGAGCTGTGCCCAGAGCTGCCCATCCCTGCTGCCTTTGGCAGCAGAGCAGGAGGACAGGACACGTGCCCAGCCTGCAGCCAGCCACGGCACATCCAGCCCTCAGCAGCTGCCCAGAGCAGGATGCTCCTGTGCTCGCTGCCATCTCCCAAAAGCTCTGATCCCAGCCTGCCAAGCACACAGGGACCCACCTCACGCCACCCACGGCTGGAAGAAAAGCTGCTCCCAAACCATGGCCTCAGCCTTCTCCAAGGCCACCGCCCATCCACGCCACAGCTGCTCCCAAGCACTTCCCCATCCACACTGGACCACCTTGATCGCTTCCTCTGGAAAACAAACAACACATTCTTGAAAAGAGATTAGAGACAAAAAGGCAAAACAAGAAAAACAGTAAAAACTCCTGTCTCTGTCAGGGCCTTGAGGAAGGCCCAACTCCTACATGGCGGGGAAAAACCCACACTTTCTCTCTTCCCCCCTGCACTGCCTCCCCCAAAATCACGGTGATCCCAAAGCAAACAAGGGCTGCTTGTGGCCTCTGACAGCCAATTGCTCAGGGCTCGCCAGCGCCCCAGCCCCTCAGGCTCTGCCCCAACCCGGCCAAGCTGCCCGGCAGCAGCTCCAGAGCAGCCCCATCCAGAGGCACCTGGGAGCCCTCAGCAAGGCAGCCAGCAGCACACGGGCAGGAGGACACGGATGGCGCTTCCTGCCTGGCACAGGGCTTGTGGCCATCTCCAGGCACCGCTCTGGCAGGGATCCCCGCAGCTCCGGCCCTGCCCAGCCGCTCTGGCGGCACCACAAAGGCTTCAGCAGAACCACCACAGGCCAAGGGGCTTCTGGCCATTTCCCCTGGCCCACTGCACGCCTGGGCAGCTGGCTGAGCACAAGCACCCTTTTCACCCTTTCCTGCCTCTTGCCCTGCACACCCTGGGCAGCAAAGAAAAGCTCCTGGCAGACTGTATATCATAACACCTTCTAGAATTGAGGTATTTACAGTAATCTATAGTATTTAATAATATATATAATTATAATATACTCTAGAATTTATTTACTTACAATATAGACAAAAAATGGAAAAGAAGAAAAGAAAAATCTTGAAGAAAAGGAAAATTACCCCTGGCTCAGGATGCCCCAGCAAAGACAGCCTCCCAGATCAGCTCTCCTCCTCAGTCATCCGGCAGAGCAGGCAGCCGAGCCCCGACAGGCGAGGCCGAGTCCTCCATGCCCTGCGCAGCTGATCTTGCAGCCTCTGCATGGTGGAATATCGCCCACTCTGTATTGCCAGGAGGACATGCAGTGTTTCAAGTGCCAGCGCTGACACGGCACTGCTCCTGTCCTTCGTCAGGCATTCCAGGGCTGCAAGAAAGAGGAACAGAGCCAAGGTCAGAGCCGGATCTGCGGGGAGCCCCCTGCAAGGGCCATCGCAGCCGGTTCTTGCCATGGGCAGGAGGGAGCAGGGAGCAAGGGGATCAGGCCGAAGCTGCTGGCCACCAATGGCCCACGTGGCCCTGAAAGCTCAGTGTGCTCTGGCCACGGGAGCAGAGCCCTCCGCAGCCGGGGCAGGGCTTGCAGCTCTCCCCCCGGCAGCCCGCGCTGCCAGCCCGCTGCCCTCACTCACCTCTGCAGATCAGCTGCAGCTCTTGCTGCTGCCCCCTCAGGCGCCGCCCGGCCATGCCTGTGAACACAGAGCCTGTCACGGCGGCAGCGGCACAGCTCCCTGCCAGCGGCGCTGCCGGCGCTGTGGCCACACGGGCTGCTGGCCCGGCAGGGCTCAGCCCGGCCCTTGGCGCACGCTGCCGCCCCAGGGCACGGCTGCCAGAGGGCGGCAGCAGCAATGCCCAGCCCAGGCGGGGCTCCACGGCGCCGGGCCCGGCTGGCGCTGCCGGGGCAGCAGGTGGGGCCGGGCCCGAGCTGCGGCGGGCCGGGGAGGGAGCCCGGGCTTGTGGCTCACCCATGAACCTGATGGCCGCCTCTCGCAGGGGCTTCTGTGGGCTCTCCAGGTAGCGCAGGGCCTGGCGCACGTGCTCGGCCGCTCGGCTCCTGTCCTCTGCCAGCTGCAGAGAGCGGCAGGAGGGAAGGGTTGGCGCGGGCCCAGCCCCGGCCTCCCCTGCCCGCACAGCCCTGAGGCGCGGCCAGCAGCCGCTGGCCAAGGGCTCCTGAGGGGAGGGGGCAGCGGGCCGGCTGCTGCCCGGGGAGCCGCGGTGCCGGCCCGCAGCCCTGCCGGGCCGGGGCTCCATGGGCACCCGGATCGGGCCCATGGGAGCCTGGACCAGAGCCCACGCGGCCCAGGGAAGGCAGCGGCCTGTGGGGCGCAGGCTGGCGCCCCTGGTTGCAGCGCTGGGCAGGAACGCAGCTGCCAGTCGCACTCACTGAGCAGCGCAGTCAGGGGGCTTCTCCAGCCTGAGGCTGGGGCTTGCAGGCCGTCCTTACCAGGCCCTCGCTGAACTTCCAGGTCTGACCCAGCTGCAGCATGTGTTGGAGATCCTTCCTGTGCAGGAATGTGGCTGAAGAATGCAGCGTTTCCCGGGAGTCCTGGAGAGCAGCAGAGACCTGGAGATGGCACCAGAGCCCAGGGCCCAGGACCCGCACAGGTCCCTGAACCAAGGCCAGGAGGAGGCTGCAGCCCACCAGGCGCCAGAGCAGGAGGCAGCCGAGCCCCCTGCCAGAGGGCCAGCGGCAGCCGGTGAGTCCTCACATCTGCCACATGCTGGTTCTCATCATGGCAGTGGAAGAGCAGTGGGAGCAGGCTCTGGTGCACGTATGACTTCAGGGCCTTTTTTTCCTCTTCCGGTGAAAAATACAGTATCTCTCGGAAGATGAACATGGAGCACGCCTGCACCTGGCTATCATCCTGTATGAAAGGAAGAAAAAGAGCCCTCAGCATTGGCTGCTTCACACCCATCTGGGCACAGGCCTGAAAATGCACAGGGCACAAAGTTTGCAGGCAGCAGCCGGTGGCCGTGGCTGGAGGCGCAGAGCCTTACGTTGTCAAAGAGCGGCAGGAGCGCCCCAGCCAGCTGCAGGGCGAGGGGGCTGGCTAGTGGGGCACCATTGCACAGGAACAAACGGCTGAGGAGAACCATGGTCATCCTAAGCATCTTGCTGTCATTTTCCTGCAGCAGCTCCACGAGCCTTTCATGCAGGCTCCACATTCTTATTGCGGCCTGTGTGGAACACGAGTGTGTGAAACGCCATCCTGCTGCCGCAGGGCCCAGAGGCCAAAGGCCTGTGCCAAAGCACTGGAGCAGCTGGAGCAGGAGGCAGGAGAGCTGGGAGCAGCTGCCTCAGCGCCCCAAGGCCAGGCAAGGCCAAGCGACTGCCTTCCCCAGCCCCACGCTGGCAGCACAGCTTCAGCCGCTGCCTTCTTCTCACCGAGACACTGGTGCCGAGCACCAGGAGGCCTCTGAGGGCCAAGCGACGCATCTCCCTGCACTCGCTCTGCAGGTTCTTGGACATGACCTCCAGGACGCTGTCACGGCATTCACTCAAGTTCAGGCAGTCCAGGATCTGAGAGGCACAAGGCCGGTGACGGGGGAGCCGCACAGGGCCGGGCCCAGGCAGCAGCACAGGGCGCGGGCACCATCCCGGGCAGCTGCGGCCACGAGAGGGCAGAGAGCCGGGAGGCAGCTCAGCCAGGCAGCGCTGGCCTGCAGGCTCACCTCCACAAGGAACGCCATGGCGGCCAAATCCCCGCATGGCATGTCTTTCCTAAGCAGCCCCAGCAGGTGGAATGCAACTGCGGAACACGAGGCTTTGGATGCGTGGTGCATTTCTCTGATAGGAGGAAATCGGAAGCAAAACCCTGAGGCAGCAGGGCTAAAGCTCTGCCAGGACTGACTCACAGTGGTCTGGCCTTTCTCCAGCACCCAGCAAGGGGGAGCCGGGCCCTCTGGGAGGTGGCTGCTCTTGGGCACGCCCCTCTCCCAGCCCTTTGCAGTCTCCTTGGCCATCCCTTGGTGACAAGGCCTTGTGGCCCACGACCACGGGGCCCCACTGTGTGGGGCACCCCGGGCACAGGGCACAAATGCCAGGCGCAGTTGGGGAGAAGGGGGTCTCACCTGGCCAGCATGCCCACAGCACAGTGGTGGGTGTCAGCACAGAGCAGCGTGTCCCAGCCACGCTTGTCTTCCATTGCCACCACAACATCCTCATAGTGCAGTCGGCAGAGCAGGGCCTTCAGGGTCTGCTCTGCAAAGCTGTGTGCGGAGCAAAGCCCAGGTCACGCTGGGAGCACTGGCTCCTGCCCTGGGCACGTGGCAGGGACGGGAGGACTTGCATAGAGCACCTGTTGGGGTCGGTGGCAAGGCCGTGTTGCTGCTGGCATCCCTTCCAGAAGGTATCGGCCACCTCTGGCATATCCAAGGTGCTGAAGAGCACTTGGAAGAGCAGATGCACAAAGAGGCGGGGGAAATGCACAGTCACCACATGTGGGACATAGGGCATCTGGAGGATCTTCCACATCACCACAGTTGCCTGCAAAGGACAGAGCAGCCTGAGCTCAGTGCCGAGGTGTCCGTGTGGCAGGGCCCAAGCGTGGCAGGGAGAGGCCAGCAGAGATGCAGGGGGAGCACAGGGCCTGGTGGCTCTGAAGCTGCCCCTGGGCCAGGTTTCAGCCCAGCAGGGAGAGGCAGCGAGACACCGTGGTGGAGGGAGGATGGAGAGCTGATGGAGAGGTGAGCTTGGGCTGAGCAAAGGCCAGTTGCAGAAACTCACAGCCAGGGCAAGGACAGGCGTGTGGTCCCCATCGGAGGTGCACGTGCTGTGCTCTGGCCAGTTGGCCAGCACGTCAAGGAGTACGAGCATGGCCGTCTCTGCAGTCCTGCACGAGCACATGATGGTCTTCCACATGGTGGTAGCAGCTCTGTGGGGTCAGAGCTCTGTCTCAGGGGGGTTTGGGACACAGCGCTGTGGCCTGGGCCGCAGTGGGGAGCTGAGCTGGCTGCCAGCCCTGCCTTTGCCCACTTGCCCTCAGCACACAGGCAGCCCAGCCCCGTGGAGACTGGCCCCTGAGGAGCAGGGAGGGAGCATGGCAGCACGCTGGGGACTGGCAAAGGGAGGAGCCAGAGGGCCCTGGAATTCTCTGTCTGTCAGACCACTGGGACAGGCTGTACAGGGTGATGGGCTGCTGAGCCCTGAGCCTTGTGGGCACGTGGGCCCCGTACCTGTCACATGATGGGGCCACACGCAGGAGAGCCATCACCACATCAGCGGGCAGTGCCTCTGTCAGATCCAGAAGGGGCCTGTACAGGTTGTACTCAGGAAACTCATTGGCCTCGAGCCACTGGTGGATGTACCTCACCATGGCGGGCACCTGGAGAAGGCAGGGGAGACTTGGAAAGCTGCCAGAGGGAGTCATGTGCCCAGCTGCCCCAGAAACGTACTTCCCTTGCCACCACACTGCCTTGGCCTCAAGGCTTACAGTGAGCAGCAGGCGTGGCTTGGGAGGCCAAGCAATTGCTGGGAGGATGGAAGGCAGGCCACAGGCTGCTTACTTGCTTTGGACTGGAAGGTCCCTCCTCCACAAGCATATCCAGCAGGGCAGCGCTGCTCTTGGTTTTGAAGATGGGAGGGTACGCTCTGACCACAGTGCCCGTGACGCTGGTCTCTTCCTCTCGAATCCTCTTCATGAATTTGCACACCATCTGTAGCAGAAGGGCAAGAAGCCAGGGATGTTGCAATGAGTGCTCCACACACGGTGCTGGGCTGAGCAGGGACAGCAGGCCCAGCCCAGCTGGGGGTGGCTGCAGGTACCTGCGCTGTTCTTCGGAAGCGGCCACGGGTGCGTTCCTGCTCTTGTGTGCGCTCCAGGGCTGCATCTGGCAAAGAGCGAGCGCAGCCAGAGCTGAGGGGCTGTGGGAGAGGCCGGAGAACACAGCCCAGCCCTGCGCTCCCAGGCAGGGAGAGCCCCGGGATGCTCCAGGGGGATGGAGCACGGCAACTGCGGGGTGTCTACCCAGCCCCTCTTCTGTCCTGTCCGTGGGCATTTCCCCAGGGCATGGCATGGCATGGCATGGCATGGCATGGCATGGCATGGCATGGCATGGCATGGCATGGCACGGCATGGCATGGCATGGCATGGCATGGGACGGCATGGGGCCAAGTTGGCTGGAGGCTCCAGCCCTGCAGCCCAGCTCTGCCACTCACCCTCCTGCGGTGGATGGAATGGCACCACCTCTTCCGTCTCCTGTGCTGGGGTAGCTCCAGGGCCTTCTTCCTCCTCCTCCTCCACGCAGGCCAGCTTGGGCACTCTCGAGGCTCTGTGCTCCATGGCTGTGCCTGGCCCGCGCCCCAGCAGCGAACCCCGCCGGTGCCGCTCCTGCAGGGCCTGGTGCGCCTTCCCTGCGGGCGGGACGCGGCTGTCAGCGCTCGGCCCGGGGCCAGCAACGGCCCCCGAGCGCCCCTCAGCTGCCCCGGGCCGGCCATGCCCAGGCGTTCGCTCTTTGGAACGCGGCACGGGAGGCTCGGGGCCGGCGGCCGCGCTGCCGAGCGGCGGAGCTCGGGCCGGGGAAGCCGCAGCGGAGGCGGCGGGAGCGGCCGCGCCGCCTGTGTCCTCCGTGGGCCCCGGGAGGAGCCGGGGCCGGGGCCGGGGCCGGGGCCGGGGCCGGGGCCGGGGTCGGGACTGGACCCTGCCTCGGGTCCGGGGCCGGGCTCGGGCCAGGCGCAGCCGAAGGGCGGCGATGCCGCCCCCGCACCAGGAACTGATGCCCGCCCAGCAGCGCCACCGCCAGTACGGCCAGAGCCGGGCGGAGGCGAGAGCGCGGCGGGACGGCCGGGGCCGGGCACGGGGCAGCCCCGCCCGGGGCCGGGGGCGGGCCGGGGGCATGGCCCGGCCCGGCAGGGGAGAGGGAGGCGGGGAGAGGAGAGGGACGCCGGGCAAGGGACCCCGAGAGAAGGGTGCCCGACAGTGGGAAAGGGAGAGAAAGAGAAAGAAAGAGAAAGAGAGAAAGAGAAAGATTTTTCTAGTCTATCTGCTTTTGCTTTTGCTTCCGCTGCCGCTGCTGCTGCCGCTGCTGCTGCTGCCGCCGCTGCTGCTGCCGCCGCTGCAACTGAAGCACCGGGGCCGTTCGTCCCCGTGTCCGTTCCCCGCTCGCCCCACGAGCCCCACGTTCGAGCCCCGCGCGCCCCGGGGGCAGCCCCTGAGTCTGTCCAAACACGGGAACTTTGCAGCGGTGAGCCCAGATGCAGAGCCCTGACTCCTGCACACTGGCACAGCAATCCCCTCGCTTGCTGCTCTGCATTGGCCTGGCTGAGGGGCAAACACTGTCGGGCCACCTTCCCTTGGGCTAGGATTCCTACCTGACCCCAGCACTGCACTTACGCCTCCAGTGTTGCTTTCCCGTAAAAACAGGGGAAGGAAAACTGTGTGTGGCTCATGGTATTTTAGAGTGTCTAAAAATCACTAAGTCACCGATCTTAGAGGTGAGGTGCATCTGGAATTACATGGAAAAGGGGAGCATAGAAATAAATAGAGGAAAACATCTTGGATTGTTTCTTTCATTTTCATTTCACTTCTGGAAAGCTGTTTCAGTTTTCCAGGAATCTTCTCCTGTCTGCTCTTCCCAAGAATCTCTCGTGGAGAGCAAGGTCAAGCTTCTGTCACAAGATTTGCCACCAGGAAATTATGCCACTGGTGAAGTTTTCATTATGACTGTTTGTGCTGGTTTAGGGCAAATTTTGGGAGGAAACCTCCAAAAGGGTCCATCTAGAAAGCAAGTTCAAGCGGCCCCTCCCCCTACTAGTTCAGGAAAAGACTTCCCTCGAGAAAAGTGAAAAAAACCCAGTTTTTTTAACAAGTAAAGTATTTACAAGGATGAAAAATGAATAATATTAAATGAAACCTCTGACAGTGCTGAAGAGATGGCAAATTCAGAAAGTCCTTTTTGTGGCTTGTAGTTGGCTCACTCGGTCTCTTCTAAGTCTCTTTGGTGCTGGAATGCAGCGTCCCAGAGCTCGGTGGGCCACAGGTGTGAGCTGCTGGTGTTTTTCTGGGTTTTCAGTCCAGAGCAGGTTTAGACAGTTCCAAGAAAAAGGAAAGTCACAGTCCAAAGGAACTTCTCTGCCCCAGCTAGCTAAAACCAAATTGCTAGACCTGGGCTGTGAAGGCACCAGGATATTTCCAAATCTGGGCACTGTCAGTCCCAGCAAACACCAGATCTGGGTGGTGCTGGAGCCAGAACCTGCAACTTTCCAAATTTTGGCTTTCTGTGCCAGCAAATCACTGGACTTGGGCTGTGCCAGCATCAGGAAGTTTTCAGATCTGGGCATTGGCACTGCCAGCAAACACCAGATCTGGGTGGTGTTGTTGCCAGCGACAGAAATCTTCCGGATTTGGGCTCTGCTGGCACCGGGAGATTTCCAAATCTGGGTTCTGGTGCAGGAAACACAAGATGTGGGTGGTGCCAGACCCAGTAGCAGGAAGCTGCCATGGCTTTTGGATTTCTGTGCCAGCAAATTGCTGCATTTGGGCTGTGCCAGAATGGGGAAATTTCCAGATCTGGGCACTGGCAGTGCCAGCAAACAGCCCATTTCAGGCTCCAGGCTCCAGGAAGGACTGGATCTGGATGCCTTCTTCTTTGCCTTCCTTCTTTCCTTCCTTCTTTCCTGGGGTCCTGCTGCCAGCAAACCCCAGATTGGGCGGTACTGGCAAGGGGAAATTGCCAGGTTTTAGCTTTCTTTACCAGCAAATTCTGGACATGGGCGGTGCCAGAAGAGGGAAATTGCCAGATGTGGGCACTGGCAGTGCCAGCGCACACCAGATCTGGGTGGGGAATGTGCCAGCACCGGGAAATTGCCAAATGTGAACTTTCTGTGCCAGCATATTGCTGGAATTATGCTGTGCAGGCATCTGAAAAATTCTGGATCTGGGCACTTGTGGTGTCAGCAAACACAAGATTGGGTTGCTGTAGGTACCAGGTATTTGCTTGGTTTTGGCTTTCTTTGCCAGAAAATTGCTGGACTTGGGCTGTGCTGGCACCGGGAAATTGCTGGATCTGGGCACTGGCAGTGCCAGCAAACACCAGATCTGGGTGGGGCCAGAACCAGGTATTTGCAAGGTTTTGGCTTTCTGTGCCAGAAAATTACTGGACTGGGGTTGTGCCAGCTGGGAAATTCCTGCATCTGGGCACTGGTGGTGCCAGCAAACACCGGATCTTGGCATTGCCAATGACGGTAGCAGGAATTTACCAGGATTTGGCTTTCTGTGCCAGAAAACTGCTGGACTTGGCTCTGCCAGAACAGGGAAATATCCAGATCTGAGCACAGATAGTGGCTGCAAACACCAGATCTGGGTGGTGTTGGTGGCAGCCCTGCGAAGCTGCTGGCTTTTGGCTTTGTTTGCCAGAAAATTGCTGCACTTGGGCTGTGCCAGAATATGGAAATATCAAGATCTGGGAACTGGTAGTGCCAGCAAACACCACATTTCAGGAAGGATTGGATCTGGACCCGTTCCCTCCCTGCCTCCCTCCCTCCACAAGGTGCCAGTGGGGCTGGAGAGCAGCCAGGCAGAAAGGGACCTGCAGGGACAGATGGACAGCAGGCTGGACATGAGCCAGCCGTGTGCCCAGGTGGCCAAGAAGGCCAATGGCTCCTGGCCTGGCTCAGGAATGCTGTGGCCAGCAGGAACAGGGCAGGGATTGTTCCCCTGTGCTCAGCACTGCTTGGGCAGCACCTCGAGTGCTGTTTGCAGTTCTGGGCCCCCAATTTAGGAAGGACATGGAGGGGCTGGAGCGTGTCCAGAGAAGGGCAACAAGGCTGGGGAGGGGTCTGGAACACAAGAGCTTTGAGGAGCAGCTGAGGGAGCTGGGCTTGTTTATCCTGGAGAAGAGGAGGCCCAGGGGAGACAAGGCCGTGTCAGGGCACAGCTTGGACTTGATGATCTCCATGGCCTGTTCCAGCCTTGCTGATTCTGGGATTCTCTGAAAGAACCCTTGGAGCAGCTGCAGGATGAGCCCTGGGCTCCTCTTGAGGAGCTCCAGCAGCCCAGGGCCCTCAGCTTCTCCTGGCAGCCCCAGAGCCCATCCTGTCAGTCGTGCAGAGCGTGTGCAGCTCCTCCTCACTGCCCAGAACAGGGAGCCCCAGAGGCAGACACAGCAGCCCAGATGTGCCCCCCTGGCCTGGGCTGCCTCTGGCAAGGGAGCAGCAGCAGGCACTGCAGGAGCCTGCAGACAATTCCTGCAGCACTTGTAGGATGATCCTGCTGCCCAAGGGATGTTCCCATGGGGCCAAGTCAGGAACTGCAATGGGCAGTGGGGCCAGAGAGGAAAGGGCAACCAGGGATGGGCTGTTTGCAGGGCAGGGAACAGGGGTGGGCAATGGGAAGACATTTGTATCAGGAAGAGGAAAGAAAGCAAAGGTGAAGCCAAGGAAATGCTCAGGGCAGTTTGGGGGTGGCTGCCAGGCAGCCCTGGCTCTGAGCAAGAGCGTCTGCAGTGGCACAGGAAACTCCCAGCTGATGGGAACAAACTTTCTGGCTGACTGCAGAGGCCAGGACAAAGCTGAGTGGTTTCCCTGGTGTCCCCCAGCCCTTGCTGGCCCCAGGGCTGATGGCATTTGTGCTCCCTCAGGTTCATGTCCCCACAGCAACAGCATGGGGGTGCTCCCCCTGCTGTGGGCAATGCAAACAGGGGCTGCTGAGCCAGTGCTGCCGTGTCTGTGCCTGCAAGGATGGGGCACCTGTGTGAGCTGGGGGAGAGGCCAGGGCTGCAGAGGGGGGATGTTGTTGGCAGCTGCATGAGGACGCTCTGGGACGCTGCCCTGGGCTGTGCAGCGCACTGGGGATGGATGAGCCCCGGGTCTGCTGCTCCTTCCCGTCTGCCCCAGGGCCCTTGCAGAGCCCCAGCCGTGCTGTTTGCCCCCAGTCTGCCCACGGCCAGCCTGGGGCTGCTCACGGGGGTTTCTGTGCTGAGCATTGGCCTGGCCGTGTTCTTGAGAGAGCCTGGGCCAGGAGCCTGGAGCCCCCAGGGCCTGGGCTGAGGCGTCAGCGCTGCCCCAGCAGTGCCCATGGCCTGTCCCTGCTGCAGCCCCGGCACTGCCACCCCCAGGGCTGTGCCCGGCCCCGAGAGCACTCAGGCCCTGCAGCAACACCAGGGCCACCAGGGCAGCGGGGCAGGGCCACGGCAGCAGCACTGGCAACACCAAGTGCTGCTGCTGCTGCTGCTGGGCACAGCTGCTGGGCCAGCCCTGATCTGCCCCAGCTCTGCACACAGACATTGCTGCTGCAGCTCCAGAGAAGGCAACAAAAGGGCATCTCTGCAGAAAACTCTGCTGGGAGATGCTTTAGTTCCTTTAAAGGCACCAAGAGCTCATTGACACAGTCTGTGGCCACAGGGAAGACGGAGAGAAACAAAATGAGAAACGGCACAAACAATGACATTTCTTGTGGACAATATGAAAAAAAACTAAAACAAAGAAAAAGAACTGCCAAACTGAAACCAACAAGAAGTATTAAAGATGACTTTTATTACAAGTGATTTTCAGAAATTGGCAAGCAGATGAATGTTCCTGAAAGCATCCAGTCATCAGTCTCCACACTGCAGCCTTGAGCTCCTGGTTCCTCAGGCTGTAGATGAGGGGGTTCAGGGCTGGAGGCACCACTGAGTACAGAACTGATCTGACAGGGCCAGATCCAGGGATGGGGAGGACATGGAGGGGGGCTTCAACTGAGCAAATATGCCAGTGCTGACAAACAGGGAGAGCACGGCCAGGTGAGGGAGGCAGGTGGAAAAGGCTTTGTGCTGTCCCTGCTGAGATGGGATCCTCAGCACAGCCCTGAAGATCTGCACATAGGAGAAAACAATGAACACAAAACAACCAAATACCAAAGAGACACTAACTGTGATGAGTCCAACTTCCCTGAGAGTGTTGGAGTGTGAGCAGGAGAGCCTGAGGATCTGGGGCACCTCACAGAAGAACTGGCCCAGGGCATTGCCATGGCACAGGGGCAGGGAAAATGTATTGGCTGTGTGCATGAGAGCATGGAGAAAGGCACAGGCCCAGGCAGCTGCTGCCATGTGGGCACAAGCTCTGCTGCCCAGGAGGGTCCCGTAGTGCAGGGGTTTGCAGATGGACACGTAGCGGTAGTAGCACATGATGGTCAGCAGTGAATACCCTGCTGTGATAAAGAACAGAAAGAAAAAGAGCTGAGCAGCACAAGCTGAGTAGGAGATGGTGCTGGTGTCCCAGAGGGAATTGTGCATGGCTTTGGGGACAGTGGTGCAGATGGAGCCCAGGTCGCTGAGGGCCAGGCTGAGCAGGAAGAAGAACATGGGCGTGTGCAGGTGGTGGCCGCAGGCTACGGCGCTGATGATGAGGCCGTTGGCCAGGAGGGCAGCCAGGGAGATGCCCAGCAAGAGGCAGAAGTGCAGGAGCTGCAGCTGCCGCGTGTCTGCCAATGCCAGCAGGAGGAAGTGCCTGATGGAGCTGCTGTTGGGCATTTGCTGGGGCTGGCCATGGGGACCTGTTCATGGAGAAAGGACAGTGAAGAGTTAGAGGAGATCCCTGTAACCAAAACCAAAGCCATTTCCCATACACTCTCCCCAAAACACACACAGACACATCCTTTTGTGTTCAAGAGTTCTGGGGTTTTTTTATAAGTTTCCTCATATCTCTTCTGGTGTTTTTGGCTATCAGAAGCCCTCAGCATTTCTGCTGCACTCAGGGAGAACAGAGCAAGTTCTGTGAGGCAGAGTGATGAGTGGAGACTGAGGAGAGATGGTCTGTCATTGTGACCTGTTCAGAGTTTCTCTGGGCTTTAACCTGTCTCAGGTGGAGGGTGATCACCTTCCCATGCTTCCCCTAAAATGTCACCAGGTACTGCTGAGAGCAGATGGATCCACCCCAGCCCAGCTGCACATTTGTAGCCAAGGACTCGCATTGCTCATTTCACCAACCCAGCAGCATTTTCAGAGTCAGAACACCTCTGCCTTTCCCCATCAATCTCATGACTCAGAGATGCTCTAGGACAGGTTTGCACCCTGGACTGAAGCTCCCAGCTTGGACTGAAATCTCAGGGAGACTCCCAAGTGTCCTTCTGATGGCATTGGATTGTGGGAGATGCAGCTCCTTCCCTGGCTGCCCTGACAGCATTGCCCAGAGCCGGGCACTGGGGACAGCGTCACCCTGAGCCAGCTGTGCCCCCTCCAGAGCCCCCAGGGCCGGGCAGCTGCTCCCAGCCCTGTGCTCTGCAGAGGGAACTGGGCCCGGGGCTGCAGAGCTGCCCCACGGCTCTGCTGCAGCTCTGCCTGCACAGGAGGGGCTGCACGCCTTGGAGCCCCGGCCCTGAGGGCAGAGGCTTGGCTGGGGCACAGGAGGGAGGGGGCTTGTTCAGAGGGAGGGGCTGCACTGCAGGGGATCCTATGCACATCTCTAATCTTAGCCTGCCACAGCATTGCTGGGTTTTGTTTTCTCTCCTTCCCTGATCTTCTCTCTGTTTCCTGGAGACTTTCCTCCTGCAGGTGTTTCCCTGTGCCCGATCTCTCCACACCAGCACTCACAGACCCCAAATCTCTGTGCACTCCCTGTGCCCCTACAGCCTGTTTGCAGGGCATGGGCTGGGGGCAGGTTCTGTTTGCAGCTTGGAGAAAGGACAGCTCAGACTGAATCTCATGGGTCCAGCAAAGGAGATGCTGGTGCTGGCCATGGGCAGAGGAGTGGCTGAAAGCACATTAGGGATCTCCTGTGAACCTATTGATCATTATAAGTAACAGTTCAGATGTCTCAGGCACTTGTCAAAATCCATAATCATCCTTTAATATTTATCACCTCTCCCTGCCATTCTCCAATAGTAGGAAACTGAATACAAAGTCTTGGGAAATTTCTTCATTTTTATCAAAATCCTTGTCTTGGGAATATTCTGTGACTGATCAGAACCCCTCAGTACATCAGAGCTTCATGAGCATTTCACCTCCCCTGCACCAGAAATACCCAGAGTGGTACTCCCAGAGTCTGCAGGCATTGGGATGTTGCAGCTTCAGGAAATCACTGCAGGAGCTGCAGCTGCATTGTCCTGCAGCCAGAGGTTGCTGTGCCAAGGGCTGGCAGTGATTGTGCCCCAGGCACTTCTCAGCCCCTTCCCAGCCCTGAGTGCTTGAAGCTCTCTGTGCCTCTGTGCTGTGCCCGGGCTGGCTGCAGGCAGTGCCCCAGCCCTGCTGGGCTGTGCACAGGAGCTGCTCCTGGCCAGAGCTGTCTCTCTGCAGCTCTGCTGCCCTTGCCAGGAGCTGCCTCTGGGCCAGGAGCCCGGCCCAGCTCAGCAGCACAGACACAGCACCAGGACTTGAATGAGCCCCTGAGGCTTTGTGCTGAGGCCCTGAACATCAGTCCCTGAGGGGGAGCTGAAGAAACCTCTCCAGAACTCTGAGTCAGAATCCAACTCCAAAGTTTCTTGAAGTTTTAATGGGTCCCTGTGAGGGACAGGACTGAGAAAGTGTCCCCAGGCCCCAGGCAGATCAGGGACATGGAGGCAGTGATGACAGGTGGGGACAAAGAGAAGCCAAGTCTTGGTGCCCTGGGGCACAGCAGGGTCTGTGCCACCAAGGGCTGTGAGGAGACACCTTGTCCTGAGGCCCTGGGGCCTCCTGGCACAGCCCCAGCCAGGCTGGGCACTGCCAGCCCCTTGTCCTGCCCTCAGCATCCCCCCCTATCCCACATCCCAGTGGCCTCAAGGATCTGCTGGAAGGAGTCCCTGGGGAGCCTTGCTCAGGAATGGCCCTGGGGGCTCCTGAATGCTCCCTGCAGGGACTGCAGGTTTTTCAAAGGACTTTGGGTTTTGCTTTTGCCTTGGAGTGTCTGAGAGGTTTGTGCAATCATGGCCTCCAATTATTTGCTGTAATTAGTCCCTGGAGAGGCTTTGTCAGTAACAACACTCAGTGGGGCTCATTCATGCCTCAGGGTACTATTTCAGTTATTTTAAGGTACCTGGTGTTTCCCTTTTGATACAGACTCTGGGAGAGGTTTGTGCAAGCATGGCCCCAATTATCTGCTTTAAGGAGTCCCTTGAGGGCTTTGTACTGACACTCAGTGGGGCTCATTAATACTTTGAGATACTCAAGATTTTTAAGGTACTTTGTGTGGAGGCTGGAGAACTGGCCAAGGAAAAGCCTGCTGTACTCCCCTGGAGGACCAACCCCTAAGCCATAACCTCTCGTTAGGGAGAGCAAAAAGTTCACCCCCAAAATCCTTTGTTGCTTTATGTTGATCCCTTGCAACCCATTGGTCCTTCCCCTTTGCTCTGCCCCTGTGCCCTGATCCCATTCACTCTAGTGTTCTGTCCTGCCCTTCGAGACCCCAATATAAAGCCCTGCTTTCCCTGCCTGAGTGGCTTTTTGTCCCTGGACCCTTTTGAGGATGAAGCTCAGGAAAGGTTCTCCTTGGAACCCCACACCAAGACCCCGTCTCTCCTCCTGCGTCGCCGGGATCACAGAAGAGCTGAAATCCCTCGGCATGAGCACAGACATTGCCTGTGCCCCGAGGTGTCTTCTTCAAGAAGTTTCTTCGGGAAGGTTGCAGCGCTCTGAGCACCACCTGCCACAACCTGTGGCGCCCAGCGTGCGGCCTCTGCAAAGAGATCCCTGAAGAAGTGTCTCCTGCAGCCTCCCACTGCAGGACAAAAGTCGCTGTTGGCGCAGCCGCTTTCCCCAGGAGAAGCCCTCACGTTTTAGTGGGGGCTGCCCGAAGGGCGACCGGGACCCTCCGAAGACTGAAGAGGCCGAAGAGCTCCCGGAGTAGCGGAGGCCAATTGAGGAGCTGAGCACCTGCCCAGCAGATTTTCATTGACCCGATGGGCAATGGCCCAAAGAGCAACTGTAAGTTATATATATATATATATATATATATATATATATATATATATGAGGGTCTTCTGTTTTTTCATTTTCCTTTTTCTGCTGGGTGTGGGAACAAAGTCTGAGGATGGGCAACAACCTTAGTCACCCTAAGCTGAGTCCTCCTCAAAGACACGACTATTCCAAGGTTGTGGGTGCCCTTGTTGATTGGAGAATTTGTTTTTCTAAGGGAAATTGGAAAGCTTTTGTTCATTTTCTTTCCAAATACTTGGTGAATGTTTCAAGGGAATTGGTTTTATTGCTTGAGTTTTGGATGTGGTTGGGATCAAGTTATTTGTTTTACAAATGGAGGGAAATTTTAAAGTGGGGAAGTTTTATCCTCTTTTCCATTTATCCTTATTTTCATTCTATTTATGATTCAGTTAAAAATTTGGGGGAAAATTCAGGAAAAGTTTTTGGTCCCCAGTTCAAAACCACTTCCCCTTCTTCCTGTCCCCATGTACCCAAAACCCTTCCTCACCTGAGGGGCAATGGGCTGGCAGTCGTTGTCACTTGGCCCAGGGTTGCTATCGATCCCCTGACGCCTCCCGATCCCCTCTCTCCCTTTGCCTGGACAGCAAAGCGTCTGCTGCCCTGGACCTTCCCCTCATCCTCCCTCCTGTGCCCCTTTACCCACTTCCCCCTCCTGCTGATTCCCCACAAAACAGTGCCAGCAACGTATCCAGCCCCACCATTTTGTTGCCTCCATTTCCAAGTTTTCCTGCCCTTACACCCCAAAGTGGCCACCTCCCCACCTCTCCTCCTCCCTTTTCTGTGCCCTCCATTGCACTCGTCTCTCCCCTTCCCCCATGTTGATGGGTGTACCCACACCAGGACCCCCCATTGGTCAGGAATCCCCTCCCCATCGTGGACCCCATTGCAGTTGTGTATAAACAGGGGAGAAGGACAACATCACCCAGCTCCTGGGACCCCATCCCCTGCAGGGACACCTCCTCAGCAGAATGTCCCCGGGTTGTCCAGAGCCGTGCCCCTGCCCCAGGTGGGGATGGCGAGCTGGGGGGTGCCCTGCTGCTGCACAGACCTGCAGGGACAGCCCCTGCCAGTGCCCGTCACCAGCGGAGCACACTGCCCCTGGAGCAGGCAGGTTGGAGCTGGGAGACATCCTGCCGCGTTTGGGATTTCAGGAGGCAGCACCCACTCGGGGTCACAGGCCCATGGACATGAGCACTGGGTGGAGGAAAGATCTAATGTTAAAAACATCATCCAGGCAATGCTCTTTTGACAAGTTCTGCCCTGAGTTTTCCTTAAGAAGATCTGAAACGCTCAATGTCACCAGCAAAAGCTCCTGCAATGGCTGCAGGCCAGCAGAGCAGGGCTGTCAGCTGTGAAACAAGTGCTGCCCCAAGCAGCAGCTCCCCCAGGGCAGCAAATCAAGAGCTGGGAAGGAGCTGATCTGAAGGCCAAACCTCCTTAGCTCCTTCTGAAAGAGCAGGAACAGTTCCTCATTCCAGTGAGGTGGAATGCTGGGCACCACAGCTCCAGGTGAGGACTGGACACAAGTTTGCTCCCACTGAGTGCTGTGATGGGTTCTGCAGGAGCTCTGGGCTCCTGTGCTTGCCAGGCACAATGAGCAGAGAAGGAGCCAAGTGCACTGATGTGGGAAATGGGTTTGTAGAAAGTTTTCAGGGCCTAATAGAAGGCCCACACAGTATGAATCTGTTTATAAACCTTGAGACAAGAAATGCTAACTTAAAAATGCCATGGACTAGGACAGATATTGTTGAGAGAGGAATGGAGCTGGAAAAAAGTTTCAAAAGATGGCCTTGCAAATAAGACTTTGAAAAAATAGAGCTAGGAAAGATGCATTGTAGAGGGACCCACAAGGGGTAGTTTGAAATAATTGGCTTTAAGGCATCTACAACATGGTGTGGCAAAAAGCTGATAGACAAAGAAACACTTATAATGTACTGTAATTAGGAAATAGTCAGCTTCTGATTGAATTATAACATCTGTATTGTCTCACCCTTCTCATGAGACTGAAAATGGAATACAAGTTTTTAAAACACCTCTCAGTGTCCCCATCTCTAGGTCAAGAAAAGAGTATTATCCAACACACTGACACACCTTTGCCTCGAGCACAACCCAGCCTGGACCAAACACACTGAAAGGTTTCCCCTTTGGGCCATGACTCGAAACGTCAGGTCTGCTGTTTGACAACTCAGGTTGGTTTGGTGTCAAGGAGTTTCCCTCAGAAATACTGGGTTTGTCTTCCTCTGTGCCTTCCCCTCAGCAGCCTTGGGGATGCTCCTATGTGAAGCCATCTGTCTCACACAGTTTGAGACAACTTAAAACAGGATATTGTGCAATAAGTCATCTCCTCTAAAGTGTTCCCGCAATCCCTTTCCAGCAATAGGAAATTGTTACTAATAGATGAAAGTGGAAAAACCCCAGCAGTTTATTAACAAACAGAATCCCCCCATGACACGCGTTCCAAGAAGGCGCCGGGTTCTCTCTCGGGAAGAACAGGAGCTGTCACGGAGCAGTTCCAGCAGCTGATGGAAGCTCGGTGGCTCGTGCGGCGTCGACTTTCTCCCATGGCAGAGCTCCATGGAACGGTCAGGGCAGGGGAAGCAGCTGGGCTGGAGCCCCTCGCTGTCTTTTCTCCCCGGCGTGGCTCAGCTCACAGACTCTCGGGCTGGGAGCGGGGCCGCTCCGCTTCTGCCGGCACCATGTCCCTGGGCTTGGACAAACAGTTTTCTGCCAGGAGAGCCCTGCACACTGCTCCACAGATCTCCCAGAAAGGCCCAAACCAACTCCAAACACTCTGTCTGCAGCAGCTTTTCACAAAGGGCTGCAGAAATCCAGGACAGCTGCAAGTGAGTGTCGCAAGGCTCTTGTCTTGTTCCTGACAGCAGAATTCTTGATGATCTGATGCAATTTTATTCAAATGTAACAAGAGACCTGAGATATTTTGTTAAAATATTTCATGAGTAACAAGCCTTGGGAGCATGAGGTACAGGACTGACATGCAAAAGCATGAGCATATCCTCCAAAGTGGCCAGTTTAATTGTCCATTTTATTACTCTTGTATTTACTCCACACTAATGAGGAAAACCAAGCTTTTCTTGGAGGCAAAACAGGCATGGGATACACTACAGTCCCTCGCAGGCTCACCAGGGCTGGCAGTGACAAAGCAGGCAGTCTGCTTCATTGTGAACCACTACAGAGCCACATCCCAATCTGGTTTAAGTAGCGTGGTATTATTAAGAGCTCCTTTTCTGCATGAGATACAAAAAGGAGATCCCAAATGATCTTCATGCAAGCATGCAGTCAAGAACTGGTCCTGCTATGCTAATGAAGCATTTGCTTTGGCAATTACACTCTTCCCATTCATCTTTGGATGCAGACACTTCAGGTTCTCCCCTACATCCCTGCAAGGCTGGCAGTCGCTGGTTCCCATTTCCTGTTCTTCCCTAGAGATGGTGCAGTGGCTGCTTTGAAACAAAAAGCCCTGAGATCTGGACAGCTCGAAGGAGCATGAAATGCTAATTAAGTGCTCATATTGGTAATACCCAGGTCTGCACTGCCCAGTGCTCTGAAGCAGCAGCAGCAGCAGGACCATGCATCATTCCTGCTGGTGGATGTTCATGTTTCTGGTGTGCAAGAGCAATGGCTTTGAGGAGGGACAAAAATGCCCCTCTTCAAACAGTGGGTGTGCAAGGAGATGTGAAGTTTCACAGCCTTTTCTAGGATATTTTAGAAAGATCTAAGAGAATATTGTGTCATGGAGTAGGTCCCTAATTTTGTCTCCAGAGAAATCCCCAAAGGGCACATTCACTCTGCTGCTGATGGCAACCCCATAAGCTCATGGACCCGTTTTCCCTGCAACATGCCACCCTGCCTGGGCTTTACTAGGCCAGGAGTAGACCCAGAGCTCAGCAAACAAATGCAGCCAGGTGACATTGTGTGACATCAGAAGCTGGCAACCATGAGGACTTTGCTGTCAAAAGGTTACAGTTTGCACTGGGCCCAGAAGTGTTTTTCCCTAAGGCAAAGCACATTGAAATGTGAAGTTTAAAAGCTTCAAATGATTATGAAAGGAAACTGCAGAATAATTTCTGGGAGGGCAGCATTGTCAATGACCATGCAGCCCACCAAGAGCTGGAGCTGAATCCAGAATTGCTTCTTCCAGCTGTGCAGGAATTCATTACACTGGCAAGCACTGGTCCATGGGAACAAATGATCCCCAGGCTCTGGGCTGAATGGCACCCAGGCTGCAGTACAGATTGGAGGAACCCTTGGCACTTGTTATTGGCCTCCCAGGGCACTCATCCTTCTGCAAACAAGGTGCAAACAACACAGCTGGACTGCTGTCCTGGGTAAGTATACATACAGGTGACTCTGCCAAAGCCATGCATCATTTCCCAGGGAAAGACATGACCTCTTCTTACCTGTGGAATTGTGATTGAAGACACCTGTGAGCCAGATCTGTGGGAGATTGCAAAGGAGCAGAGCTTTGGCATTTGGGCACACTTCTCTTGGTTTCTTTGCTCAGGCCTTTGGTGAGCCCAGAACACACCTAGGTAGAAAACCTTTGACTAGACAGGATCTTTTGGATCCATTGTCCCCCAAACAGGTCAACAGGAGACCCTGTTGTAATGCCAAGTAACAAAGAGCAGCACAAATGACACAAAGAAAACATGGCCAAAGAGGAAGAGGAGAGGCCCAAAGAGGAAAGGATGTGGTGAGACACTGGCACATTGAGTGAGCTGCACTCCCATAATCTCTAGGCTAGCAGGTCCTGGTCTCACATACTCCTTTTAATTTATTTAAATGTAATTTATTTATTTATTTACTTTTTTATCATCAAAATAAAATATATACAATTAAAAATATGTCATCAAATTTTAAAGACAGAATCAAACCACATTAATTCAAAACTACATCTAAAGATCAGAACATATGTACAGCTTTAACTACGAAGCCTAAGGCATCAATCCTGTTCTTCAAACACTCTTCATACAGGTGGCAGCTTCTTCCTGAGCTTGGAGGAAAGAGAGCTCTTCTGGACGGGAGGCGAGGACTTTGTGGGTGAGGGAACATTGGAAGTGTCCCGAGAAAACTTCTCGGTAAGACTGTAACCAGCCAGATCTGCAAAATGGAGACACAAAGTTTAACAGAGGCCACCATGCAAACCTAAAGCAGCTGAAGCTCCATATTTCATGGGACACATTTCCTGGAAACTTCTAAACAGCTGCACAGGGAAACATGCTCCTGCTGGCAGACACTTGAGGCAGGCCAGGGCAAAACCCTGAGCCACTTGCCCAGAGCTAGCACAGGCACAGCCTGGCCTCTGGGCTGCCCTGGGACAGCAGGGAGCCCAGAGCCCTGTGCTCTCCAGGAATGGCTCAGCTGCACATGCACCCTCCTGCTCCTCTGCCTGCCCCACAGCTCAGCAGCCCTGCAGCTCCAGGGGCACTGGCAGCAGCACAGCTCCTTGCAGGGGCACATGCAGGGCACAGCTGTTCCCTGGCAATGTGCACAGCCTCTCTGCGCTGCCACAAGACCCTTCCTCCCAACAGAGACTGGCCCAGCTCCCCCTCACCTCTGTGTGAGGCTGAGCCATGGTTCCCTTCACCTTGTCCTCCATCTGGAGCTGCTCCAGGCCCCCCATGCCATGACCAGGAAGGGCAATGGAGAGAGCGGGGGCAGATGCAAACCCTTCCTTTGGATTTGGTCATTTTTGGCACAGCTAAAAAGGCAAATCCAGAGGTGTCCAACTCAGCGCTTCCTCAGCTTTCTGGAGAACATCTCGCCCTCACCAGCCCAGCATTTTGGAGAGGTTTTCCTGCACGTGTGCAGGCTTGCTGGCAGCACATTTCTTCAGCTGGGTGCCCATCACCTTGTAGAGGGCAGAGGCGAGCTTGGTGGCCACGGTGCGGACATTGGCGCTCCGCACGGGCAGCGCCTTGTTCTCCAGGAAGGACCAGAGCACGGGCAGGGCGTCGCGCTGGACGACTGCAGGGCTCCTGGCATGGACCCACTGCACAAGCACTGCCGGGACAGAGACACAGCTCCTTAGCCACAACCTCAATGCAAACAAGCATCTACCTCTGCTTTTGCTTCTGGCAAGCCTCTCTGGCCAAGGTCAGCAAAACAGCACACAGAGCCCCTTGATCCAGAAACGGGCAAAGCAGCTGATCATCCTGGAAACAGAACCACCAACCCCTCAGGACTAATTGCTCCAACCAGAGCCTTGTCCCTGTGGCAGACTTTGCACCTTTACTAAATTATTTCACAATCTCTTTCTGCATGAACAATGAATGAAATGTCCAACTGCCTTTTATTTCCATTAAGAACTTTTCTAACCCCACCCTGAAGATTTGGAACTGTACCACAGAGAGGAAATGGAGAGATTTCTAATAAAAGGGATGATTCCATTTTTGCACCTTTGATGTCAAGTGCCAAATGCCTAATCTGGCTCTTCCCTTGGCTCAGTGGCACACAGCAAAGGGCAGGATTAGAACACACCTCAAAACTCCAGCCCACCAGAGATGGCTGCTGCCTGACAGCTGGATGAGAAACATCAGGGACCAGCTGGTGTCTTTGGCTGAATGCTTTTGGGGCTTCCTACAAAGAGCTGTTTCAAACCTCAGGGTGTCTTAGAGAATTACCCAGACCCCATTGCCCTGGCATTTGGGCATCTCCACATTTTAATGCCACTTCCCCTCCCAATGTTAATGGCATTTTTTCTTATAATGTCCACTGGAATAGGGGCATAGAGAGAGAAAAATGCTACACAGGGGACTGAAATGTAGCCAAAACACGAGTGTTTTCTCATATTGTCTCTGAAATCTCTCTGCCCATTTTCTGAACTGAACTGTATCAAACACAGACAAAAAGTTACTACCAACAGGCTTCTTGCATGGCAGATTTGGCTGAGAGATCAAAACCTGAAATGCTCTGGAGACCATTCTTATTTTCTAATCAGACAAAATGTTATCTGGCAGCCATTTAATATTCTGTGGTGGAAGAGACTTCATTTTCTCAATGCTGTTAATCCACCAGCAGTCATCAACATTGATAGAGCTCCTGCAAGTACCCAAAACCAATTCTGCTAAGCAGGAAAGGGTTATGGTACCCATTTTAAAATGGGAATACATTTGAGTTTAAATGCAATTAAAGACATTGGTGACTACTGAACATGAGGAACAGCTGTCTGTTCCTACTAAATCTCAGAGAGAACATCTGCTCTTTCTAAAGTACTCCTAATTGATGGTTAATTCCTTTATTTGAAAAAGAGATCAAAAGAACTGCTAAACTAAATTCCCTGTTGCTGGAGATCTACTTTATTCAAATGCTCTTTAAAGGGCTTTTGACGTTCCCAATTGCTGAACATGCCCTTTTGAGATTCCTAATGAAGACACAAAGTGTATTAAACCTTGCATTCAATGATGCTGGCATCATTAGCAGTGGATTTAGCCCCAGGTAAAGCAAGGCTATCAATCGTCTTCTCTTCTATATATTGAGATTATCCTTTTTCCATTCCTTGGCTATTGCTGACATAGCAAGCTCCTCTGAGGAATCAATTATCAGATGCATTTGTAGCATTTTGGACAGCGCTGGCACAGGCAGACACTGTTTGCACACCCTGAAAGGCTCAGTCCAAGGCCACTTGGACAGCACAGGCAGGGAGCCTCAGCCCTCTGCTTCTGTCCCTGTGCCCCAGAGGCTGCCTTGCACTAAACCCGTGCCTCTGATGCCTCTGTTGAGTTTTGACCTAAGCTGTGACCCCCAGGCTCTGCACGGTTCAGCCTCAAAACTTTCCAAGAGAAAAACAAGAATTCCGTGAGGACAAAACAAACTGATGCCCTGAAAGAGCATTTGCCACCATTTCCCCTCAAAGATCACAGATGTCCCTGAGCTTCCCAGAGAGGAGCCAGCTGGGGTATTTGTAGCCCCTCCCTTTGCTGGAGGTGGTTCTGAGATGCCCCAGTGAGAGCTCAGCCCCGAGGCCGAGCGCTGCCCCCATCTCAGATGCTGCCCAGCTCTGCAGCAGCCAGGGCAAACCTGCCAAATCCACCTGCCTGGGCTATTGGGCAGCAGGGACAAGCTCAGCACCTCCTGATGTGGAGGAGCTGCTCTGCTGTCTGTTCACAGGCATTCCCTGTCAATACTCCCTGGGCAGAGCTCTTGGCTTAGCAGGGGAGGCCATACCTGTGATACGCTCGGTGACATCCAGCAGAGCTTGGCCACTCAGGTGATTCCATTGGTAGCTGAACTCTTTCAGCAGTGACACTTGATCTACAAGGGAAACACATGGTTCTGCTCACTTTTCTCAGGTCATAGGAGAAAGGACAGTGGGGAGGCAAAGGGCAGGGCCAACCCCATTTTATAAAATCAAGTACATTTCTGCTGGGTTTTGAATCCTTTTCTTCATTCCTTCCAGCCTCCTTGGAAGGGTTTTAAATTCCAAAAGAAAAGCTCTCCTTTCACATTTGTAAATGCAAACTTCTCTGCTGTAGCAGGAGCTGTGTTAAACCATTTCACATCAGGGACCTCAAGAGTTCAGTCACATGGAAGCAGTGAAAAGGTCTTGCATCCCAGAGCAAAAAGGAAGAAGCCCATACTTGGGTCACAGAAAGGCACTGAGTCAGGCAGTTCCTGAGTTCACAGAGCAACTGGAGAGGAGAAAGTGCAAACTCCCCTTGAAGACCTGCCTCTTCAACACTCCTTTTTCCAGGCATATTTCCCCAGTGCAGCATTCTCAGAGCTGACATAAATCTGTGTGGCAGAGGAATTTAGAGCAGCCCTTGCCTATGTAGTTAATTGCTGTGGCCATCTTGCTCCATGCAAAACAACATGTGGAACAAGGCATCATTGACATCTGGGTTTATACCCGTTTGTTCTAAAGAAATGAACTTGGTGAATCATCAGTTCCCCTTTGAAAATAGAAGACAAAGAAGAAAAGTGGAAAATAGGCAGCTGATGCCTCTAATGTAGAGCCTTGCAGGTGGCTGCTCTGCAGAAGCTCTGATGGGTCAGTGTCCCTTCATGCCAACAGCAAAGCTGTTCATTTGGGAAATCAGACAGGGCCCAAGCACACTCCAAACCCCCTTTGCCTCTGAACTGCAGCAAAGCTGTAGCCCAGGACCTGCTCTTCAGACAAGCAGCACAGAGCCAAGGGCTCCTGGGACTGTTGGGAAATGCTGATCACATTCCAGCCTGTTGGGGATGGTGCATAAGGACTGCAGCTGCACAGCTTCTGGTGGGTGTCAGCTGCAGTGTTCCACAGACAAGAGCAGCTGTCAAGGCACTCAGCGCTCTCTTGTGCAGGAGAGACAGAGACGAAGTTGAGGAGAGTCCCTGCCAGGGCTCAGCCTTACCCAAATGAGCAATGGATTCTTCCAGTGCTTTCACAGCTGCCCCACGAACCCTGGCATCCTTTGAATTCAGGTTCTTTGTTATTTTTTCCACCAAACCAATGATCACCGGGTTCAGGGCATCTTTCAGGGCTCCTGTGATTTCAGCCAGCACGTCCAGCGCCCTCTGCTTCACTTTCTTGTGGCTGTCAGATATTCTCAGGACAAAATAATCAAAAATCTGTGAAGAGAACAAGCAACGTGAAAGCTGGATCCACATGTCCTTGTTTGAAGAGTGGCTGTAGCAGTCAGCAATGTCAAAGATGAAAGTGATCCTTTCTCTCAGGCCAGCACTCGCTTGCACAATTGCACTGTTTTCCTGTGGGCCACTCACTGGAATGGTGGCACAACCTCATGCTGGTTGAAAGATTTTCTTCTGTTTTTAGGAGGTTTGGCTGGGGACACAATAGTTCCTATGGCATTTCTCTCCATCTCTAAATCATTAAATCAATTCCATTTATTAATGCTAAAGAGTACCTTTGCTTTGAATGGAAGCAGATGTTTACAATGCCCGGCTTTCTATACAGTTGCCTCAAGTACTGAGGGCAGTTATGATTTTGCCAAAACTATGGCTGGAGGAGATCTGTGTTTTCTTTTGTTTGTCTCAGAGCCTGTGTCTGGAGAAGAGCAGGGCTCTGATCAACTCTTCCAGCATCCAGACCATTTCTCTAAGTAACAGGTGGACTTCTGAAATGTCATGTGCTGTACAGCTCTCATTAGAGCAGGCTCAGTCCCTTGACAGCCTCATTGTCAGGCAGCTTTTCCTGGAAAAAGGGAAAAAGCAGCTACTGGGAGGAGAAGGCAGAGATGAGTCCTTTGCTGTTTTCCTCCTTTTCCAAAGAGTAAAAAAGACCCCCAAGAAGGGTGAGTACTTTCTTTACCAAGAGGAATAGGAACAAGGGTGGAAATGAGTAGCCAGAGCTGTGCCTGTGTAAGACAAGATGGAGTTTACAGAAGTATTCTTTAAAAAAAAACAACTGGGTTTAAATCAACCAAGCCTGATACCTCTCTTCCCTATGCAAAACCATTTTTGGTCTAGAGAACAATTGCCATGCTTTCAGGGGCTGGATTCCCTTCACTTCACCCAACTGGGAGCAGGAGAGAGCAGCAGTTACACCAGCAGAAAATTCTGCCATCATCTGATGAACAGCATCAATAGGCACCTGCCAGACAAATACAGCTGGACTGAAATAACTTGTCCTGAAGCCTGGACCTGAATTACATTTGTCTGGGTAAGAGGGACCAGCATGTCCCAAACAGCCAGGACAGAGTGCCAAGACACACTGAATTAACTTTGCTGCTACAGGCTTAGGAAAGGAGCTAAAGGAAAGGAGCAGTGAAGATACCCTACATACTTGGACAATGTTAGTGGAGATGAGCTGGGGGTTTGTTCTGCACAGGTCTTGGAGGAGTTCCACTCCTTCCATCCTTGTCTGAAACCCCTTGGCTTCCAGGAGATGGTAAAGCTTCTGGAGCAGCTCCGTTTCTTCCACAGCTGGAGGTGACGTGACCTGGGCTTTTGCACGGGGTAGGAGGTGCCCATCAGAGAGAGATTTCACCCTGGAAAATAAAACCAAATGAGGACCTGGTGGTGATCATTATCATAGCAGGGCATCCCTATCAAGGAAATAATTAGATTGCCTCCATGATTCCAAAGGCTGAGGCTGATCAATCACTTTATTATACTGTACTATACTGTACTATACTATACTATACTATACTATACTATACTATACTATACTATACTGTACTGAAACTCATCACCCTTACAGACAGTCTGATACAGACAGACCAGATTAGTCAATTGAATCCAATTGACTAATTAAGTGGCCAATTAAGAAACTACCCTTTGGTAAACAAATCTCCATAACACATTCCACATGTTCAGAACAAGAGGCGCAGCAAGTGCAGCTAAGAATTGTTTCTCATTCTTTTCTCTGATCTTCTCACAGCCTTCCCCAGGACAATGCCTGGGAAAGTTGTGCCTGCTGCTCTCTGTGGAGAGAGCTGCAGCCACAGACAATACCTTCAGTTAATTGTGAGCAAAACATCTTGAGCAGCTTTCCCAATTATGTGATTTCAAGCTGGAAAATCATCAGGCTCTGAAGAACAACGTGGACCTCATGACAATCATTATGGCAGACAATCTGCAAGTGACATTCTCAGCACTGCTCACTCAGGAAAACCAAGGATGAGATGCATCTGATCTATCTTCAGATGGCTGCCAGGGCACACAGGTCACATTGCTTTGTGGAGAAAGAGAGACACTACTTCCAAGTTTAAATGCCTCCTCATATGGGACGTGTGTGTCTTACAATAAGGAAACTCATCACTCTGGAGAAGTGTCTCTACAACCAGGCATGACAATCTGGAAAAGCAGCTCAGATGCATCTGAACAGGTAAACAGGGCCATATTTGAAGGATTCAGAAAATCAGTAACAGAGATAAAAACAGAAGCCTGACATGCCAGAACTACACTCACATTTCATTTGCTTCCCTAGAGACTAGATGCACAGCTTAACTTGTTCCCACTGGGAACAATTCTCCTGATCAACCTGTCTCTTCCATGAGCACAGGAAGATGCTAGCTGTGCTACTGAGGCATGTGGTCACTTTCCTGCCACTGCTGAGCAGGACAGAGCTAAAGAAATCCCCTCTGCTATCAGAGGAGAACAGGTACAAGTAGCTCTGCCAGTGGCATGAAGAGACAGCAAGGAGCAAATTCCTGTCTTAAATGCTGATTGCAGCACAGGGGGAAATAAACCAAACATGCTGTCCATCAAGCAAGTTACATGAAGGACAGGAATATCAAGACAAAAAGTCCACATTCAGACACCTGTTGACTGAAGTTGCTCAGAAATTGCCTTGCTCCTTACTACTCAAACTTGGTACTGTTTGAGGGTAAGAAAACCATGATTCAGCCAGGCCAAACCCCATGGATGAGAACTGCATCTTTGTGGAATGGCATCTTGCATCCAGACTGAGATTTCTCATCAAAACACCCATCTGAAAAAGACTCCACTCAGATGGAAAAAAAGCCCTGGTTGAATTTACTTGTCCCAAGTCAGGCAGCAGAAACTTGGCCCTCTCCCAGCCTCCACAACACTGCCCTTGCCACTGCACTGCATCGTCTGAGCTGCAACCAATGGTGTCTTTTTGTCTCTCCATTTTTGTGGAAACCCCTCCAGAGAAGTTGTGTTCAGCACAATGCAGAAGTCGACATTTTTTATCCTAGAGCATTTGTAGGGAAAGGAAACAATCTGTGGCACTGGTCATGTCTTCCAGGAAGATTTTCCTGAGGAAGAGACATGTAAAGCTTGTCATGTGCTTTGTCTCATCTGACAAAAGTGCTCAGTACCGTTTGCTAGAAGACAATGTGGCCTGGGGCTTCTTTGAGCCATCGTTCCTCTCCTTCACCGGCTCCTTGACAGATGGGCCTTCAGCCTTCTGGTTTGCCATGCCCTACAAAGACATAGAGAAACCCCATCCATCTTTAGAATATAAAACAGGAAATTCCCTGTTGAAAACACAAGTTAGAACCAGGATCACTGCTACCAAGGCTTAGGGAAACATTTCCTAACTTACAGATGGAAACAGAGCAGAGATTGAGTGATGCCAACTCTTTGTTTTCAATAGCCCAAGGCAGGTTATGGGTGCTACCAGACTGAGCAGCAGTCTAAAATCCCAAATTCCTTAGTCTTGAGCATAAATGGGAATAATGCAAACTGGCAGGCAACGAGTGTTTGTGAAGGAAGCAGCAGAACAAACTGGACTCTTTGGGGGTTGGCCCATTGTGTTGGAAGTTGATTTGGTTCAACACTCACTCTCCCTGTGCCTGCTCAAAGGCAGGCTCCCTTCTGAAATGTTGATAAAAAAAAATAAAATCCCCCCCATCAAACAAACAAAGGATTTTCCACTGGATGCTGCTGAATTCACCAAGCTCCTTCCAGCTCCACAGGGCTTGACAGCAGGGCAGCATTCCCAAAAGACAGACAGTCATTGTAGTCACTAGGATTGACTTGGACATCTTTTGTAAATTTGGAAATTTTCTTGGTGCTACTACTTCCAGTGTCCTTTGCAAAGACTCTGTTATGTTCAGAAGCACAATTCTCACTTAATTGCTTTACAGGGGGCAGAGTAGGGAGAGCATGGTGGGGGTTACTCTTAAATGTAAACCCATTTTCTCCTCTTTCCCTTCCCTCTTTGTGACCAATATTGAAAATATTCAAAACCCCACTTTGTCCCTAATAATATCAGTTCCTTTGTGGCCTGCTGATGAACAGGCTGAGGATCAACAACTCATTCCCAGGAGCAAAATGATTCAGCAGAAGAGGAATGAGCTAAAGACAGATTGGGTATGTTTGATCTCATATTAGCAGTGGCAATACTTGCACAAAGGAGACATTTCTCCTGCCAAGCACTTACTTTCTTCTTAATTCTTGTCAGAATATCTTCCAGGTCACGGGGGGAAAGAGATTGTTCCAGAAGCATTTTAAATTGTTGATGAGTGAGCAACATCTTCACCATCTCCTGTCCATAATGCCTAAGGAAGGAAGGAAGGAAGGAAGTGAAAGAAAAGTGAACAAACACAGGAAGAGTGTTAACGGAAGAGGCTGATACCTTAAACTCATCAGGTGTAATCCCTGCATGAGAAGGCATTACCTACTCAGCAAAGAGGGAGATTTACCTCACTTGACACTGCACAGTGCTGTCAGCTGAACACAAGAGGCAGGAGGAGAATGTGGGGCAACAGAAAAATACCATTTCACTCTGAAACTAGGGGTGTGCTTCTGTGCATCAAAGGATCCCAAGGAACAAGCAAAACACATCTGCTTTGTTGTCAGAGCCTATTAGCAGTGTCTTGCTGCCATTGCACAATAATTTGCCTTTCTTTAACTGGCAGGGAAGCCAGGACAAAACACCTCATGCATCCTCTTGATTATTCTATACTATGTGTATGCACAGGGGCAGCTAGTTGCTCTGGTGTTCTTGGCAGCTATTCATGGGAATTTCATCACCAAAGGAAGGGGATTTTGTGGTTTGGGTTGATTTTGCCACTAGGAAACCACAGTTTTCTTCAAGAAGAAATGTGGAGCTCACTGAGCCACAGATAACAGCATTCTAGAAATCTGCAGAACAGGTTTAGAAAGACTGAATATGTTGGCTAAAGACCCCTGAAATATTTCTAGGAAAGTCTGAAGTTAATGAGAAATGGATGTTTGGGATCCTTCAGTGATGAACATTAGCCAACACTTTGGCTTTGTGTTGTGCACCTAAGGCCAAACAAGACTGTTGGACTGGCTGATCTGAGCTCTTTTGATCTCAGTAAAGAATCCTTCAAGCCACAGGAAAAAGTTGGCAATGCTCCTTTTTGCTGGCCAGCCTCAGGTTTCCCAGTACAGCCATTTGCCCAGGCAGCCCAGAGCAGTGGTCACAGCACCAAGGCTGACGGAGCTCAGGAAGTGTTTGGACAATGCTCTCAAGCACATGGAGTGACTCTTGGGGTCACTGCACATGGCCAGGGGATGGACTCCATGACCCTGATGGGTCCCTTCCAACTCAGCATATTCCATGATTCTGTGACCCTTATTCACACCATGAGGTAATTTCATATTCCCTTTAGTTTCCACTCTTGTGTGGTTTCACCTTTATAGCCAGACACAAAAGGGTTTTCCTGTTTTAGGAGGTGAAATGAAGATCATTACCTTGTGTCCTTGTGACAGTCCTGAGCAAGCTTCCCTGCCACGTGTGCCAGCCTCTCAGCCCAGGCTGTGCCTGCGAGCTTGGTGACTCCAATTGTCTGCATCAGGGACAGGAGGAGTTGGGCCGCACACTGCCGCACCGGGGCGGGGCGGCTGCTGGGGAGGAGAGAGCAAACCCTGGGCCACAGGGACCAGGAGCAGCAGCAGCACAGGCCTTGGCCAGAGCCTGCTCCCTGCCCGTGCTGGGGGAAGGAGCCTGGGCTCTCCCTGCACCTTCAGACACCTGCAGAAGGTTCTGTCCTCAGGTAAACACAAAGTTAGCATTGCACACAAGGCCTGCCTGCACGGAAGAGGGAGGAATTCAGTCTCCCTGCACTGTCTGATCCTCAATTTCTTTCACAGTATTTACTTGGAGAAAGATTCAAGAAATAGATGACATATGAATAATTTAGAGATTAAGGACAATTGATGCTGACCATCAGAGGGCACCCAGTACACAGAGCTGCAGCAGGATTGAGGCTCTTTCCACCCATTTATCCCCAAATCTGCAGACCTTTTGAAAACAACAAATGCAGGGAAAACACATTGTGGGCCATGAAGTTGCAGAATATCCAGCCATGCAGCCTGTTTCTTCTGTGGGGCTTGGCAACGGATCCATCTGAATGTTTTACCCTATTCCAAAGCTGAGGAAAGGGTGGCAGGCAGTTTAGCCAGGTTGTCCTGTTCTCGAGAGTGTCTCTTGGGAACTATCAGGCCCAGCACCAACATTTAAGGCAGCATTTGCTTCAACTGTCCCATGGCAGTCAGCCTGTGAAGGTGCCTGTAAAGTGATTCATCATCTCAAGGCTAACATGAAACATCAGTTTGAATAGAAAGTAGAGCTCTAAGGCCAGGACAGTCATACAAGGCTCCTTTGGCAGGAGCTGCACCTGCTGTGCAGGCTGGGCCACACCCAGCAGATTGTCCCCCATGTGCTCCACGCCCCAGCAAGGACCCTCCTCATTTCTCAAGTTAATGGCATCATGAGGAGCCATGGTTTTCCCAGGGCCTCTGTGGTTAGTGCTGTGAAATACCAAACACTGCTCACAGCTGCAATTGCAATTGTCCCTCTTCCCACAAAAGCCCAAGGCTCTATCCTTGGCCTTTGCAGGCACTTTCACTTCCCCACTGATCACCACATCTAGGAAAATCTGACAGGCTGGGAGAACTCCAGGAAGCAGCAGGAAGCTGAGTCAGAGGAGCTTTTCTTTGGGTATCAGGAAAAAGGGTTTTTCACCCAGAGGGTGGCTGGGCACTGGAACAGGCTCCCCAGGGCAGTGGTCACAGCACCAAGCCTGACAGGGGTGAAGAAGCATTTGGACAACAATCTCAGGCACTTGGTGTGACCCTTGGGCTGTTCTGGGCGAGGCCAGGAGCTGGACTCGATGGTCCTGATGGGCCTCTTCCAACTCCCCATATTCTACAGTTCTGTGATTCTGAGAACTGATAGGCTGCAGGAGGGCAGAAATAGGTGACAAGAGGAAAGAAGTGAGGTTGGTTGGAGAATCAAGTCACGGAGTCCACAGAAGATGCAGGATGCAGGACCCTTCCCTCCCACCATTCCCATTCTCTGTCTCATCCCTTCTCCCTCCCACGCACACGAAGGTGAAGAACATCACTAAAAGAAGAAGAACCTACTTGACTCCCATGTCCATGAGAGCAGTCATTGCTCGTGCAGGAGTCACATTCTCCACCATGATCCCCAGGGTCTGACTGGCTGCTTTCTGAACAAATTCTGGCGAGTTGGACACCATCTGGAGAAGGACCCGAGCAACCTCATCCACCTCAGAGTCCATGTCCTTCTTCAAGGTCACAAAGAGCTCTCCCAGAGTGACAATGGCAGAGTAGGACACCTTGGAACGGAGGTTGGTCACCTGGGGAAATCATGAGGGGAAACAGAAGAATCACCTTGGAAAGAAAACCAGTTGCCTTCAACAGAAGTCCCAGGAAATGACAACACATCCCACTGTGTCCAGAGGAACATACAAGTACAGGGAGAGCAGGAGAGCACAAGCACAGAAAGGCACTTACTCTGGCACCAATTTCTGGCCTCAGACCTGCTCACTGCAGGCCTAAAATAAAAATTTCATTAAGTGTTCTACTTGACCCTTCTAAAATGTCCACAGCTTTGATTTTAGGCCCTTTTACTAGAAAATCAAAGCAAGAGCTGCTTTCAAATCATAAAGGCACAAGTGATAAAGATAAAAGAGTCAGGTGCTCCTGTTCAAAAAAGCAAAAAAGCAACACCAGCAGTTGAAGCACTCAGCCAGGAAACAGAAAACACAGGCTCAGCTCTACAGACTCATTTGCACTGTTGAATTACAACTTGGGCAGAGATTGGGACTCTGGCAAATAACAGCATTAGTGTCTCAGTTTCTGCATTTGCACATTGCATTATAAAGGCACCACACTCAAAGATGAGTGTCAGATACCCGACCTGCCAGTAAATACAGCTGCATGTGCCCACAGATCCTGCAGATAGCTGAGAGACATTGGAAATCTCAGGTCTAAAACCAGAAATGAAGGCAGACCCTGAGCACACATGGAGATGAACAAGCTCATCCCTACTCTACTCACTGTGTATCAAGTATGGGGGACAATTCAGAGCAATGTTCTCACCTCGCTGGTAAGTGCCAAGCAAACCTCACGAAGTCTACAAAGCAGGACCTCTGAATGGGACCCAGCCAGGTGTTGGATGCTGAAGAGTCCCTTCTCCTTCAGCTCCCTGAAAGGCAGAAGATTGATTTTTCTCTCCACCAAGGCAGCAGCCTCTGAAATGACCAGGCTGGCAGCTCAGTTGAACAATGGGAGGAGCTTTTCAAGGAGTATTTAATGAAATCGTGGAACGCGTTGCCCCAGGATGCTGTGGCTGTCAAAAGCATTCACAAACCCAAGAGGCAAAGAGAGGGGTTTCAGAGTGGCCATTTAAGAAGACAGCCTTTCTGAAATCTCTGGCCCATGAGGCCCCTCTGTCACTGCTTCCTAGAAGCTGTGAGACCGGGCCATGCTGCTGTTTCTTGTCCCCTCCCTGTACCTGTCCCTGAGACACAGTGCCACCGGGCTGTTATTGGGGCATTTTCCTTCTTTGTCAGCCCCAGCAGGCATTCAGCAGGGAGAGTCTGCACTGCCACTCTGGAGCTGAGTTTCCACTCCACAATCTCAGCCTCTCTGTCACCCCCTCCACTCCACCTCACACATTCCCCAAAAAAGCAGCAGGATGTCTGCTGGGACTGCCTCAGCCTGCAGGAAGGCCAAGTGGGTCCTGGCCTCTCCTGACCCACAGCACAGCTTTCTTTCATCCCAGCATGGAAATATAAAAACTGTATTATCACATCACACAGAGGGCCAGGAGCTTTTTATTTTGGCTGCAAGTGTCTACAGGCATTGGGGAAGAGGAGAAAAAGAGTGTTTTGCAGCAAGCAACCCGGCTACTCAGGCAGGATGGTAGGAAAAGTGTCTGGAAGCTGCTTTTTAGGACTTTGGTTGTTCTGCTGAAGCCTCTGACAGAGCCGATGTGCAGATCCCAGAGCTGTGGAGCGTTCCTGGGAAATTTGTCCTTGGATATGTCTACGAATGCTCTCCCAGCCATGAACTGCCATCTGTGTCCTGTCCATATGTCACTGCCTTGACTGTTGAGTGTCTGAGGTGCCTCTTGAGGCTGCTATGGACCTCCTTCACCAAGGAATGGATTGTGATACAACATCCCTTTCTGCTTATGTTTGGGCACTGACAGAGCCTGGACCCCTCTGGCTGAGCTTGGGCTCTCGCCAAGCAAGATTGCAAATGAGAGCAGCTCATGGTCCTCAGCTCCTCCCTCCTGCTGTGACAGACAGACATGGCCATGGGGACAGAATGGAGCTGCCCCATCTGTCAGGTCACTAAGAAGACTGTGAATTTTTCTCTGCCCTGTCACCACCAGTTCTGCCTGGGCTGCATCCTGCAGTGGGCAAAGAGAAATCCAGCGTGCCCACTCTGCAGAAGAATGATAGAAGCTGTCAGGTTTTCTGAGTAGGATGAACAGGACTACATACAATTTGCCATCAGCTCCCCCAAACAATTGCTAGAGTCCAGCAGGGAGAGAGCCTGGCCACCTTGCTGAAAACAGCCCCCAAGACCCTGAGATGGCTGCTCCATCTTCCCCACGGGGAACACTGTCCCCAGCTGAGCAGGGGCCTGCAGGACCAGAGCCTGTGGATGGCCTCCTGCCCAAGGTGTGGGCCGAATTTTTCAAATAACAATGTCATCTACTGGACCAAAGGTGGCCCTGGCTGCACCAGAAGCTGGAGGGAATATGCCAGCACCAGAGATGGCTGGTTAAAGAATTCATAGAGCAGCATCCTGCACGCCCTCTGTGCCTATGGTCAAGTTGCCAAAATCTTGGTGCCAGTACTGCAGCTTGTCCTCTGGAGCAATCTGAATTGCTGCTAGCATAGTCCAGGGTAAAGAAGCAAAAAGGACCTTTGCATCATCTCCACAGATGTTTTATTCAGCTGTGCAGGGAGATGTTCAGGTCCCAGCACCCATGCACAGAGGGTCTCACTTTGTCTCCACAGGGGCCTGGGGGCTGACCCTGATCTCGGGGCAGTACAAAGATAAGGGGGGCAATCAGGGAATAGGGAAGGTGTGGCTCAGGAACACAGGAGCAGACACAGGAACAGGGGAAGGAGCCAATGGGCTCTAACAGCTTTTTGAGGGAAGCTTCTCGTGTCTCCCTAGACCAGGGAATGCCCCCCCAGGGTCTCCACAATTCCCCGTGTTTTATATTATTAGGAAAGCTTCTCTGAAGGATCAACTGAATCAACACAAAATGACAAAAACAATCAAAAGCACTCATAAGACAATTGTTCAAAATGCAAACAATTCTGAGTTCCCAATGTGCCAACAGATTTCTTGGAGTGTCTTAGATCTGGCAGGAGGGATGCAGGGTTTTCTTAGCGCAGTTTATCAGGAAACTGAGTCATTCATACTGACCCTCTGGTCCATGGCCTCCTCACTGTCATTGTGCAGCAAGGAGGCCCAGAGGCTGCTGTGCTCTGGTCCTGTCAGGGATGAGAGCAGCGGCTCTGTGGCCAGCGCCAGCTCCAGCTCCAGCAGCTCACAAGAGGAGGCTCCTTCCAGAAGCTCTGTTGGCTGCAGTGTGGCAGACCAACAGAGCACACTGGAAGCCACCCCCCATTGCAGCCACCCCCCAGCTGTGCCCATCATCCCTGCAGAGCAGGACCTGCCCCAGAGGACCCGCGGCAGGAGCTCAGGACAGTGGCAGGTCCCTGTGCCCAGGGCAGAGTCACAGAACCTCTGCTCCTGGCTGGCACAGGGGCTGCTTACCCTGGTGTCCCACGGAGAGGAGGGACCCCGGGCCCCAAACTCTGCCCAGCCCTGCAAAAGGCCACCTTGCCAGCAGTGCTAGCAGTGCTAGCGAGGTTCCTGCAGCCATTCAGTCAAATAAGAGGAAACAAATGTCTCTTTATCTGACACAGTCTCTGCACACAGCTTTCTCCCCCTTCTCCTGGTGCCTTTCCCTGACTCCAGGAAGAGCTGCAGGAAATGCTGTGTGAGCCATAATAATGGAAGAGTTACTGATAAAAACACTGGGGTGATGCTTTCAGAGGAGTCATGAATGGAAGATTGACCAACCTTCCAGCCAATGGTATGCCAAAAGTTTCCATTCTTTAAATAATTGACTGCAATAAATTAGTAAAAAGAAAGATAAAACAAATTAAATCTCAAACAGCTGCTGGCTTTCCTCAGGCTCCATGGCCTATGTATTGCTAGACTTACTTCATTTAGGCAGAATATTAACTGCCCTGACTTGTTGGAGACTGACCACAAGGTCTCATCTGTGGTGAGCAGTCACTAAAATTAGCTCAGCAGAGGCATCTTCAGCTGTCCAAGTGTAGCAGAAATACATATTCTCTGCTTCATGACTGTGTGGCAACAGCTGCTGGTGTGGATTCGTCAGCGTTGCTTCATGGATTGCTCCTGGGAAGGAACTGTGTGCACAGGCACAGAATGATGGCTTCGATCTCCTCTAATTACTCCAATCGGATGATGGCCAGAACTTTTAGGCAAAAAGCATCATGACAGAATAATTTACAATATTCTCCAAACTACTCCTGTGGTTTTGATTTTCTTACTGATTAGGTTCAGTGTCTGGCCTCAAGAAATCAGTCCAGAAATAACAGGCAAACCTCAGCTTGCAAGTTAGAGTGCAAGTCTTTAATCTGCCATTTTTGCAGTATCTACAAACAACTTTTCAACATATTTGCAAAAAGAATCTCTTAGTTCTTGCTATACCTATCCAGAACCTGACTCTCTCCTTGTTTCATTTTGATTTGAGATCCAAGCATGATTTTTTTCTGGACAGGGAAGTAAGAACCAGCTGCAAATACAGACTACAAGTGTGAATCTATACTGCAGGAACTGAGCTGTAGCTTGGAATTAAAGGCAAGGAGTGATGCCATGGTAAATGTGAATATTTAGTGCTGACACAGGAGCCTTCTGCAATGCTCCACCAACCCATGGTTCACCTTGCTACAAACTCTCTTTCTGATGTTACAAAGAGTGTTGAAGAGCTGACGATAAGTAAAAAAAAATAGCCAGAATGTTAATTTTTGTTATTATGGTGAACAATGACTATCTAATAATTCAGACCTCATAGAAGTGAGTATTCAGATTTCCACTTAGTACATGCTGGCAATTTTAATTTGAAATCAACAGGTTTATACAAATCAAGTTATCCATAGGAATTAATTTGCTCTATGATCTAACTAAAAATGCCTCATTGTGTGATAAATTTAGTAGAATTTTGCAAAGTCAACAGTCCACAGATTTTCATTTCTTGTTTAGTGGCTATTCTGCAGGAAAGCTTTTACAGACTAATCAGTTTGGATGTAATTAAATCTAGCCATTTTGGTATTAGAACAAAACCATATGACTGCACAGCCTTTTAAAAAATATTTTAAAATAAATTTTCAAATCAACAGTCTGAATAGGACTCAGAATAAAAACTCTACCACACTTCAACTCCATTGGAAGATTCCCTTGTCACCCTGTGAATCAACTCTGCATTCAGAAGATTAAAAGTCCCAATTATGGTGGTATTTTTTGGTATGGTTAGGAATTGGGGAAGGGTCTTCTTCCTTCTCAACTCCATGCTGCAGTGCCTTTGGGATGTGGCCTGCTGGCCGTTGTTTGTGCAGCCCTGGTATTTCTACATGAGGCAGAAAGTGCAATTGCATTTCCAGCCAAAAGCCCATGAGGAGTGGGGCAGCCGGAGCTGTGCCAGACACAGGCCAGCAGCTGTGCCGCGAGAGGGTTTTGGTTCCTGCCCGGTGCAGCTGGTGCATCTCTTCCGTGCCTGCCTCCCCTTCCCAGGTGCCCGGGGATAGCAGGTGCAGGGTTCTGCAAGGGCTATGGAACAGGGTGGGGATGTCTGCTGGCAACAGAGTGCAGCGGAGAGCAAACAGCCCAGGATGTTCCTGGAGTGTGTGACAGAGAACTTGTGACACAGCTGGTGACTGAGCCAGTGAGGGAAGGCACTGCTGGACCTGCTGTTTGTGAAGAGAGAAGGGCTGGTGGGTGACAGGAGGGTTGGAGGCGGCCTTGGGCTCAGTGCTCACAAAATGCTTGTGTTTGATTCCCAGAGAAGGAAGGAGAGACGTTGGGGAAGTGTTTACCTGCAACAAATGGTGAATTTGTTAAGCTTTAACAGGCGGTGCTGAGTCATACCTTCCCTCACACCAGTGGTTAATGTGTGCAAGTGGATATCTTAGCCTTGAGAATAAAGACAGTGGGCCTACTGAGGAGGTAGCTGCAATGCATTCAAGGAGAAGAAGGCTCTTAACCATGGAAGGAGAATTTGAGGGATGGGATGTTCACCACATGACCAGCAGAGACCCTCAAGAGACCCCTACTCTAAATGTCAGTAATTTTGGGGAAGTGATTTAAACATGTCAAATACTTTGTGAGAATGTTTAGCCTGTGAGTTTGAGCAAAGTAATGAATAAAAGTAATGAAAGGAATGTCTTAGTTCCATGGATACACACACGTGGGTGTGCATGTTTCAGGGAAGTGATTCCCCACGCACCCAGCACTGAAATAAAGTAATGCCTCTTTTCTCACACTGAGCTGGCAGTGTGGATCAGGCCCTGCTCGGTAACTTTCATTTTGGTCATTTCTATTGAAGCATAAAGAATGGTTGAAATGAGATCTTTTCCAGCTGTTTCCATCTTGTTTACCTTTTGGGGGACCAAGGTTCTGTGCTGCAGGTGAGCTGGGTGTGTGCAGAGCAGTGCAGCCCCAGAAACCCCTTGGTTTGCCCAAAGGTTGCCATGCCTTGCTCCCAGGTGTGCCCAGCTCTGGCAGGAGAAGGAGCCCGCAGTGCAGTGGGCACCGTGCCCTGCCCAGCCGGGGCTCTCTGGCACAGAGCAGCAGCAGCGCCAGCGCCGTTCAGCTGCTCCTGCCTTGGCTTCCCTGGGACACAGGAGCCTCTGGAAATCAGCACCGCCAGCCGCGTTCCCAGCTTGGAGCAGCTGCTGCTGGCGGGCAGATGCTGCCAGTTCCACTGCTGCCAAAGGGGAAGAAAGGCAGAGCAGGGGAAGAGATGTACATACACAGCAGCCCTGGGAACATCCAATAAACATGCAGATATATGGGGTGATTGGTTAGGAATTACTTCAGCTGCTATGCCAATAGTGCTTTCTCTCCTGGTTCTGTACAATGCTTTGGGCCATTTTCTTGGTCTGGTTTCCTTTGCTTGGGTCCCATCTGAATGCTCACTTGGGGTACAGGCTGTAGGTGCTTGGGGCACTCTTGGAGTTCCTCTTGGATCCCTTGAACAACAGGGTTTGGCCCATGGGGGGAGTTTGTGCTGCTTTGTGTCAGAGGAGAACTTCCGAGGCCATTTTGTGTTTGCTGTAGGGGAGGTTGGTTACTGCTTTGCATAAATTCACAGACTAACATGCTTTGTGATGCTTTGCTTTGTCATACTTTGCTTTGTGATATCAGGGCATGGTTGCCACATCGTCGTGGTGACATCAGAAGGTTGCCTTGTTGCACGGAAGGCCTCAGTGCCAGAGCAGCCCTAGGGCTTGCTGAGATCAGGAGCATCCTCCTGATTGTGGCCTTTGTCAGTGTGTAGCTGCACACTGACAGGAGTCTTGGCTTTTGTAGTGTTGGGGTAAACTTGAACAACAGTGCTACAATGATTGAGCAACTCGCTGCTGCAGTTTGCACCATGTATGGCACTGTTTATTCCGCCTATTTCATGACTAGCCTGGCAAGTAAGTAGAGGTTTCAACTCTATTTAGGTTAGGGTGTAAGCTAACCTGGCTTTTGCATGTCTTCCTGCTCTTTCTTAGTGACTGGGTTGATTTTGAAAGAGAAAGAGCATTAGGATGCCAGTGGTTTGGTAAAGCTCCTGTCAGGGCGTTCAGCTAAAAAGGGGGTGCCTGTAGCCACAGGGGCAGCATTTGCAAGGGAACCTGCAGGGCTTCCGTTCCCTCCATGGGAGAGTCTGTGGCAGCAGAGTCTGTCATTTCCTCAGTTTGCTGGATCAAGCAGGACAACTTCCAAAATGCAGACTGGGAGGCCTTCTCAGAAGGCCTTCTAAAGACTTTGTAGTTCTCCCCAGAACTGAGGGACAGCTTCTTTTATTCTAAATTTTGTAATGAAAGGATTTGACTGTCTATTTTGACCCTTGACTGAGTGCTAAAATAGTGATTCCCTTTGCAGTGAAGTGCAAACTCTAAAGCCATGAGTGTCTGCTCCTGAGCCCTGGAGCTGCTGCTGTGCTGTTTCACAGTAGAACTGCCACAGCTCAGGGGGATTTTGGGGAAGCTTTTCTGGGTGACTGTTTTCAGCAACTTAATGGGAATTAGTGCATGCAACTTCTGTTTTTTAAAAAAGTACCTGAAAGACAAGAGAACAAGAGCTGCTTTATCTGTTGAACAGAACAGAAGCATTGAGTGTTGAAGAACAATTTGCATTTCCTTGATCACGTTTGTATTCATTTACTGGCTAAACAGGCCGAAGTGTAGGCACAACCAAGATTATTGTCCTGATCTCTTGCTGGCTGTGTGAAAGAAGTATGTCACGTGGAGGGATGTTGATAAAGAAAAATACTCTCTGTTTGGGTTGACTTCTTCTCTTCTGTGGGATTCAGCAGCCCAGGCAGTTTTCTCACAGCCCTTGTTCATTTTCCCTTGCCCACTCCAGATCACATGATCCGTGTATTCAGAGGTGCTGATCCTGAGGTGAGTGAGAAAGGAACATTTCATGTTCCTGGTGCTTAAGAATTGGAGAGCAAGCTGTGAGCTTGGCCTGTGGCCGCAGAGTGTAGAGGGCCAGCTGGGTAGGCTGAAAGAAAATCTATTTCCATGTCTGCAGCAGCAATAACAAAGGCATCGCTGGCTTTTTCCTGATTTTCCATTTCAGAACTTTCAAGGAATGAAAAGCTCATTTTGCAGAGAGAATGTTGCTTCTTGATAGTAGCCAGGGCATAATGTCTAATTCAGAACTATTAGCAATTCTGTTGAATTAGCCCATTTAAATTCAGTCACAGTGACTTAGAATCCCATTGTTCTCAAAGTTTCTGATTTGTCCTTAGTACAGCTGGTTGTAGAAATAGAGCTGAATAGAATAAAGTGCTGAATAGAAATAAGGTTATAAATTATAGGTAACTTTCTGTCCCTCACACTGCTGTCTGTCCACAGATCACAGAACCAACAGCAGTCTCTCCTCTGGCTCCCTCTGCTCATGGAGAGGAGGCCAAAGAGGAGGCAAATGAGGTGGATGAGCGCCAGCCTCCAGCTGTGGTCACACCACAGCCTGACCATTCTGAGCCAGTAAGTGCCAGTTGTGTGTGCTGCTGTCTTTGGTGCAAGGCAGAGCTGCAAGTTTCTGACCAGCCGGCACTTGCTGTTGCTGGCTGAGGATGCTGAGTGCTGGAGTCCTGCCAGGACCTGGTGATTGCCCCCAGCCTGTGACAGCTGGACAATGGGCTTTGATCTGTCATGCTTAGGCAGCAGCTTCCTGGCATTTGGACAGGGGCCAGCCTGGAGCATGAATGCTGCCTGATCCCAGAGCAGGGAGCATGTCAAAGACACTGTGCTCAGCCTTGTCAGATACCCAGGGGACACTGTGGCGTGGAGGGACCTGTCCCCCTGCACGGACTGGCCAAGTAGCTGCAGGCACAAAAAAATGCTGATCTGACCACACAAGCTCTTTGTGGTGCTTTGTCCCCACAAACTTCTTGGGTGTGCTTACTTGGGACTATTTCAGAGACACGCTGGGGATGTAGAGCTGCTGCTTGAAGTCAGGGATTTTGGTGCCTTTGTTGTCAGGTTGCTCTTCTGCCTCTTCAGGCAGAGCAGCCAGTAGCAGAGCAGATAGGTGCTCTGAGTCTGCCTGTTTCTTGGTCTTTGATAAGCTGCAAGGAGATGACTGTGTTGTCCATGAAGCTGGGGGGGGGGGCCATTCTTGTCTAGTGTGGCAAAAGAAACAAAGTGAGTAGTTCTGAACCCTTCTTCTGAGGCAAAAACCAGACATTGCATGTGTCTGTTGATACCTTCTATTGTGTAGTTTGCTTTGAAAACTGCATTGGAGCCTGGAGTGGGAGCAAAGCTGCAAGTCCTTGACTGCTGTCTTGTAATGCTAAAACCAGGATGTACACCTTGCAATGATGCCTGCTGTATCTGAAGTGAAATGGGCACCTTTGTGGCTGGGGAGCTGCGTGGGCCAAAAGGACGCAGGGCTGGCGGCCTTGAGCCGCTGAAGATGAGGCAGCGTGTGGCCAGGGGGCCAAGAAGGGCCAGGGCACGGTGGCCGTGTCAGCAGCAGGGGGGCAGCAGGAGCAGGGCAGCGAGCGTGGCCTGTGCTGGGCAGCGCTGCGGCCACCGCTGCAGTGCTGGGTGCAGCTGTGGGCCCTGGGAAGCAGAAAGTCCTTGAGGGGCTGCAGCGCGTGCACAGAAGGACAGGGGAGCTGGGCAAGGGGGTGCAGCACAAGGCCAGCGAGGAGGTGCTGAGGGAGCTTTAGCCTGGACAATGGGGGCTCATGAGGGACCTTCAGGCAGACTTCCATAGATCCCTGCCTTAGATCCATAGATCCAATGCTCAGCACAAGGGCTGTTTCCCTGCCAAACATCCCTTCACTGCATCCAAGTGCTTTAGACACTGGAGTAGGTAACACTTTCATATTTTGTTTATTTGTTTGTTTGTTTGCTAGAAGGAGAAGCCTTGTGTAATTTCTCCTTCTCCAGGGAGCAAGGGAGCTTTTTCTCAATCTTTCCTGCCCTTTTCCAGCACTGGTGGAAACACATCACTTTCAGGTTAACAGCTCCCGTGTCTTTTGGCAGCCCAGGGAATCAGTGTGTGTTGTATTTGGGAATTGAGCAGGAAATCAATGCCCTTGCATTCCAGCTGGTGCTCAGAGATTAGAGGAGCTGGGAGGGGCTGGGCTGCATTTCTGATTCCAGCCACTTTAGCACCATCAGTGTGCTCGAGTCCAAGAGAAGAACTTGCCCGAGCACAGATGCACAAAGAGTGCAGTTCCCAGTGCAACGCTCTGGGTCTGATTGCATTCCATAAGGACCCACACGCTCCAGATTCCCCAAGAGTGTGGGTTACTGAAGCAACAGGAGAGCAAGTTCAGGATGGCTGCAGATCGGGGCACTGCTACCGAGTGTTGATGTGTGTAGCGACAGAAAGGACAGTATTGATTCAGGGTGACCCCCACGTGGTGAATAATGTGCTTTGACTCTATGATTTAGAAGGTTAAACAAATGCTTTCTTAAGCTACGTTATATCACACTAGTACTATATTAAAACTATACTAAAGAGATACTATACTAAAAAGCTACTAAAGAAAAACTTGTGACTGTCTCCAGACAGTCATGACACAGCTTTTATCTAATTAGCTAATCAAGCTAAACAACTATCACTAAAATCCAATTAACAAATCACTTTCAGTAAACAATCACTAGAACACATTCTACATGTACTAAACAACAAGAACAGCAAGTAGAGATAATAATTGTTTTCTCTTCTTCTCTAAGTTTCTCACTACCTCCCCTTAAAAAAAACCTAGGAGAGAGAATTATATCTCTCTGTGTTCAAAGAATGTAAATACCACAGTACAGTAAAGAGAGATTATAAAAGTGAGATCTGTCTGTCTGTCTATCTATTTGAATCTTCCTGGCTCTGCTCCAAAGCAGTGGAAGATGCAAAGCTCACCTAAAGGCATCCCTTCAGGAGAGGAGTAGAGACAAGTTCCATTGACTGATCCTGAGCAGGCAGAGATGTTTCCCCCTCCAGAGATGGTTGTTTTTTCCCCTCATGTTTTCCTACTCCAGCCTTTTCTGACCTGAAGCCTTCTTTTTATCCTTTAAATTTTTGCATGTCCTAAGGGAGTGGAACTATCCCATGCTGTAGTTGGGGTCTGGTGACTTTGCCCATACATGCATTACATGACACATGGTTTCCTTCGCTGGCATCCCCAGGGCTGTGTAAGTGCATTTGTTAATGGGGCCTTATGAGAAACTCTGTTACTGCTGGTCAGAATTCTCAGTTGACAAAAGAGGGAGAAGAAACACCTTGGTCCTCCTCCATATACTGAGATGGCCATAGAGGTTCTCTGACTTCCATCAGAGATCTTTGCATGCATCCTTATCTCCTGAATGACCCATTTTCTAACAAGAGTGTAGATGTCAGGAAGGAGGAATGCTGGTGCAGGCCTGAAGGGAATGTGAACTCCAGAAGTGTCTCTCACAAGGAGTGAGCTCACCCAGGAAGCCACCTGCAGGGCCAGGATGGAGCTGTGGGACAGGGCGGGGTGTCAGTCACCACTGAAAGACAAAGAGGACATGGCAGAAGCAGAGGGAGGCCCTCACCAGACCCTTGAGAAATGCCACACCTTCCCTGTCAGCTGCCTGAGAGGCTGTTGGAGCTTCAGCCCCAGATGGCCCCTGATTGTAGGGCCAGGGTCACTTTGGAATCTGTGCCTCCCCACGGGCAGAGAAGGACCCAGCAGAGCAGCAGCACAGTGCTTTGGGAGCGTGTGAGCCCAGCAGTCTTTGAGTCTTGGCCCACAAAGGTCGTACGGGAAGGTGAAACCCATCTTCTCTTGCTTTCTGTGCAGGTGCTTCTAGAGAAAGAGCAGGAGCAGACTGCCTTATCTGAGATGCCATGCCAGATTCAGGGAGAGCTGTTCCCTGCCCGAGAGCAGGAAGAGCAGCTCAGGCAGCAGGTGGAAGAGCCACAGGAGAATGGCCAGGTAAGCCTGACTGGCCAGGGGACAGAGGGAAGGGCAGGAAGAGGGGCATAAACCAGAGCTCCTGGGACTGAGGAGGCCAGGAAGTCCCACAGGCACTGAAAGGACAGAGCCTTGGAATCTGCAGAGACCAGCACCGGGACAGGATGGTTACAGTGGAAGCAGAGCTGGGGAGGGAAGCAGAAAGAAGGGGCTGAATAAATGTGATTTTGAGGCTAAAAGAGGGAAAAGCTGATCTTGATGGCAGCTCTCAGTCACTTGCTCTGCTTTTGTGTGTACAGAACATCAAGGCAGAGCCACAAGCAGAGCTGCCTGAAGCTCAGAGTGACATCATGGCAGCAAAGAGGAGGAATGAAGACATCCAAGAGGAGAAGAATCTCCCTATGCAGAGGGGCAATCAACAAAAACAGGTGAATGAAGGAATGGCAGCCACTCCACTCATGAAAGAGAGTCCTTTCCGTTGTTGTTTACAGAAAATTGATGAACAGGTGCAGGCACAGCTGCAGGAAACTGAGGCTAGGATCAAGGCAAGGAAGAAGAGGCTAGACGAAAAAATTAAAATCACCAAAGAGAAAATTAATCGCCTCCTTCAGGAACAAAAGGCTCTAGAAAAGCAAGTGAGTGAAACAGCAATAGCCACTGCAGTCACCCAAGGGGTGGTTTCTGCCCTCCTTGCCTTTCCAGTGCAGAGCAGCAGGGGGTGGGTGATGCCTCTGAGGCCATCCTGATGAGGCCTCTGTCAGAGCTGCTCTGAAGGGCACTTCCTGGTCTGCTGAATCTCAGCTGATGCTCTAGACAGTGGCATTACTCCCTTGGCCATTTAGCCAGCACTCATCCGAATGAACTCCTGCTGGCTTCTTCCAGGTGACCTTGTTTCTTGAGGTGTTTTTGCAGGTGAACATGGTCACTCACATAGATCTGGAATACGAGCTACAAGCTGTCTGTATCCCTTGTGAATCTGCTCCTGTCCTTTTCTTTACTTTCTTCCCAGTCGATGACTCCTGGCTGACGGGGACAAGCTGTAGTCTCTGACTGCTTTGTTCTCTTTGACTTGAGGTGGAAGTGTTGCCATCCTACCTGGCAGCCTGCAGAGAGTTCCAGCAAATGATGGGCAACCAAGAGCCCCGAGGCTGGCATGAGGCCCAGGAACTGAACCATCCAGAGATGCTGCAGGATGAGCACATCCCGAGGAAGGTGCAGAAAAAGAGAATTTCATGGCAGGAGGTAGAACATTAGAATGAGGAGCTGCAAATGTATCTGCAGACCTAGGAGGGGGAAAGGAGTCTTTGGGAGGAAGCGGAGGGGTCGTTGCTGCAGTCATCCTTTAGAACAAGAAACTGGCTATGACCTCGAGTAAAACCAGCCTTTGGTTTTGACCATTTGGTTTCACAAGTGGACATCCAAAGCAATCCAGTTGAAGAGCTCTGCATGTGGCTGACAGCAGCTTCCTAAGGGCTTACATTTCAAATGGCAATCTCTCTTGCATTTCAGGGCAATCTCTGCCACACCTTCCTGACATAAACTCATTTCTTGTCTCAGACCTACACCGACTCTGACACTGAAGCTGCTGCAGAAGCAGCAGTGCCATCCCAAGGAGCCTTTGCTCTCCAGCTGAAGAAGTGGGGCCTGAGCACTTGGTTCACCTCCCATGCTGACCCAGCTGCTGCTCAGCAACAGGAGATGGCGGGTGACTCCCTGGAGCAACTGAGTACGTCTGGTATCTTTCTTATCTGAGGGACAGTGTATTGTGTGCACGTGTCAGCATAGCTGTACCAAAGGGTTCTCCTCGGTTTAGTGTCACAGAAGTGCTGGCGTTGCTCCGAGGCAGCAAGAGAGAGCTCTGGGTGTTCCTGCTGCCTCTGAGGGCAGCTTAGACTGGCTGGAGTTTGCCTGGGCTTCCCTCTCTGCCAAAGGCAGAAGCAGGCATTGTTCCTGGATCAGCAGAAGGCTGTGACTGCTTGAGTCCTAGCCACTGGCAGAATCCCTGCTGAGATCAGTCTCTAGGAGAACACATCAAGCCCTTTGTGATTCTGCAGCACAACCCAATGAATCTGCTTCTTGCCCTTAACAGCTGCCAGTGCTGTGCTCTCAGAGAAGATCTGGTAGGGTTGAGAAGAGAGCCCAGTGGATTCTGTGTCTACCATCACCTGTTGGGACAAAAAGGGCACTGATCTGCGCCTCGGTGTGGCTGATCTCAAAGCCCATCGTGTTGTGTCCTGAATGGGGGCAACAGCTTGTACAGGGCTCAGGCTCACTCTGGTTTCTTCCAGTCAGTGCCTGTCAGTGCTCATGCTTGGGCTTTGCCAGCCTTGTTGTGGTCGCTGCCCTGCCCCTGAGGGCTGGTGGGAGTGCAGAGGCTGGAGCCTTCCTTAGCTGGGAGGGTCCCGCTGCTGCCCGGCTGCTGCAGCGCGGAGCTGCCTGAGGCAGCAGCCCCTTCTCTGGGCCGGCTGCTGCGTCGCACGGCCCGGACTCACAAGAGGGTCAGCATCTCCTCTGGGCAGCTCTCTGTGTCACAGGGCGCCTGAGGAGCACTGCTGTCCTCTGTGCCCATGCCCGCCGTGCCGAGTTGGGAGGATGGGGACGTGTGCGGTGCCGAGAGGGCGAGTGCAATGGGAGCGACTGATCCGCGCTGTCGGGGTGGAGAGAAGCGGCGTGGTTCTTCACGCGGGGCACGGGCAAGGGCGTCTTTGAGCTCAGCCTGCTCATAAAGGGTGAGGGCCCTGATGCTGAAAGCCCCGTCGGGATTGCTTCTAGCATGAGCTGCTCTGGTTTACAAACGCAGAGGCATTCTTCTGGCAAACTGCTGCAAGCTGGAAAAGATGGGAACACTTGGCAATAATTCCTCCTGTTCTGAACTTGACATCTGTTCAGAGGAATTGATTCTAGATGTCCAGGTGCATTTAATCTTAGCAAGTAGGAAACCTTTTCTAAATCTCACAGTGTTTATTCCCAAGAAAACAAAGGCACTGTTAGTTCCAGCTCTCCTTAATGTTTCTAGATGACAAACTTACTTGCCTTGGTAGGTGTTCTCTTCTGGTCTCAGTCTCTGGATGTATCTCCCTGTGCTTCCCTGTGTGTCTGCTGTCAAGAGGTCTCTCACTTCAAAGGATGCTAGAAATCAGTCTCTGTGCCAGCCACTTGTGCTGTGGACCTGCTGTTCTTTTCTTGTTGTTCCAGTTCCTGTTCCTGTTGTTCTTAGCCAGCTGTCCACAAAGGGAGGGCTCAGAGCCCCAGACAGTGGGGCTGCCTCTTGTATCTCCTAGAAGCTGGGATCTCTGCTTTAAAGTGAACATCTTGCATTTTGTTTCCCTCAGGGAGAATGGCGAAGATGGAAAATCCTATTATAAAATACATTGAACTGGAAAATATTGGCAGTGGGTGAGTCCAAGCAATGTTAATTTTACCAAACTATGCATCAGGTGTTTTGCTGGTGGAATAGGTATCAAGTGTGAAGTCAGACAAGCTGCAAATGTGTTCAGGCACTGGGCTTAGATTGTCAGTGCTGATCAGAATTTCTAAGTGTGCTCAGAAGGCATTGTCAAAGACATCTCCATGCTTCCAGTGTCCTGCAGGTCTTAGGCATTTACAGCACAGATCTCCTGCGTGGGCTGGCTTTCACTGCAAGATCTAAATGGCTTCTCCTTTCTCTGCTTCTCTTTTGTTTCTAGGACTTTTGGAGATGTTTGTAAAGCACTCGACACTGCCACAGGAGGAGAGGTAACTGTCAACAGCACCTGCAGACTCTGCTGCACTCGAGGGCTTTCCCCTCTGGTGTGAGCTGTGGCTGGAGCTTTGGGCAGAGCTGTGCTGAAAAGGCACAAGAAGCACAGACTGGTGCCAGCCCACAAAATGCATTTGGGACTTTGTCCTCCTCAGCTGCCGGAAGGAAGGCACGGAGGGCAGCGGTTCCTTTCAGAGAAGGACGCGCTCACTCGCTCTCCATTGCTGAAACAAAGGTGGTGCCTTCGAGCACCTCACTGCTCTTTGGGCTACAGCTTCAGAGTCCTGAATTCTCATTTCTGGCTGCCAGCAAATACATCTGAAAGTTACTGGTGGTTCCTTAGCCACCTGCTGCACTTGGGAACTGCACACAGGGAGAGATCTGCAAGGCGTCCCTGAAAGCCCTAAGCCCTGCCCATAGCCCAGGATGTATCCACAGAGTTTTAAGGCATGGATTGCTTCTTCTCAGTCGCAAACAAAGCAGCAGAGAGTGTGGTCAGAGCTTTGTGGGTGATAACTGAGACACTGCTGTTACCAAGTGGTCAAAGCAAAATGTCAGTGGCCCCACGTGTCCTGTAGGTGGCTCCCAAGGGAGCAGAGAAATGGGCTGTTGGAACGTCAGTTCCTAATTACTGCAGTGCCTAATCACAAGGCAGTTTGGCACAGCTCAGCTGTGTCATTGCAAAATCACTCGCTCCATGTGCCTTGTGGTCTCGTGCCACCAACCTCTCAAGTTACTGATTTTCAATGTCATTTTAGGTGGTCATAAAGAAAATACATCTTCAAGGACTGAGGAAGAAGGAACTAAAAGTCAATGAACTCATGGTCATGAAGGTGAATAAGAATCCCAACCTGGTCAATTGTTTAGACAGGTGAGTTGTGCTTTTGTCCCATGAATGTTTGTTCACATATTGCAAACATGCAAGGTAAAATCCCACTTTGGTCACTGGCAGAAAATAGAGCTGTAATTATTGGCTAATTATTATTGCTCTTTTCATCTCCAGTGGATGGGAAGAGATTGCATTTTGTCTGCATGAGTCTTCGCTGGCACATGGTATTTGAAAATTGTTCAAAAACCCGGATGAGTCGTGTCTTACTAAATCAATGATCTCTATATTCACAGCCACCACTTTGTTTTGGAGCTTGATTTTTTTCAAGTGTCTTCTTAGGTCCAGGTAAACTAACAAGGATTTCCCTTGGATTGTTGCCACTGTTTTCCATTGCTATGCATGCCAGGAAGACTAGGTGCTTTTTTTCCAGAAACACCATGCGTGACAGGTTTTTTATCTGGGCTGTTACTAAACTGCACATTTTGCTTGCTGCCCATCTAAGACATCTCCTTTTTCTCAGCTGTGCCTTTCTCCTTGAGACTGCACAGATGGCAAACAATGCTCAGCCAAGAGGGAATGTCTATTCCTTTATTTTGTCTTTGTCTCAAAGGGACCTGAAAAGAAGAATCAACCCGTCTTTTCCACACAGCAACCTAGCCATGTACATTCATCTCCACGCCCTTGTTTCCTTCTTTCAGCTACCTTGTGGATGAGGAGCTCTGGCTGGTTATGGAGTACATGGATGGAGGCACTCTGAGCAATGTCATCAGCAAGACCTACCTGTCTGAAGATGAGATGGCAGCCATCAGTCGGGAGGTCAGCAATCCCATCCGTGTTTCCAAGGGCTTGGGCAGGATTGTCTGGGAAACAGGGGCTCAGAGCTGGAGTGATTTCCTGTGCCAAGCTTTGTTTCTGTGTTGCTGCTATTCTATGGGCAAGTAAAAGCATCTCAAGTGAAAGGCCTGCCAGTGCCCCTGCACTCCCTGTACTCAGTGCCAGTACTCTTATCTCCTGCTGTTGTATTCTCGCTCTGTCTCTTGTATTTGTATTTGCTGTTCTCCACCTTGCCTCTCTAAATGTTTGCCTGGAGTCTGTCTTCACTGCATTCCTTGCCTGTAAAAGCAAAGGTGCTGGTGGCAGGATTTGAAATGATCAGCAAAGAAAAAAGACTCATGTCTCACAGTCCTCCGCTGAAAAGGATAGTAGTACAGCCAAAATGCTCTTTGCTCCCGGAAAGTGACTGGTGGGATACTTCCAAGCCTGTGCTGAGGCCAGCAAGAAAATCTTTGTCATGCAGCCTCCCACCCAAAAGTGATCCACTTCACACCAAAGGGAGGGACCCTTCCTTTCAAAACCCCTCCTTTGTCCTCTGCATGGAAAAAGCACGTTCACTGCAGCAGGAGTCATCCTGGCTGGTTTGCAGGGCACAGCCTACAACAGCAGGTGCTGTTGCTCTTTCAAAAGCTGACGTGCCTTTCCTTAGAAAGGTCCTGCTCTGCAAGTGTTGGAGCAGCAAGCTCTTCCTCTCAGTGGCCATTACTGTTCTGCCATTACTCCCCATTCCCCTGGAGAGGGAATCTTTTAGATTCTTTGTTTCCTTTCTTGTGTGATGAAATCACATCACTCATTTTTGCCCTCCTGTTTCTGTTTTCTCGCTCAGTGCCTGCAAGGACTGCATTTTCTGCACTCAAACCGCGTCATCCACCAAGATGTGAAGAGCTGCAACATCCTTCTCAAAACCGACGGCTCTGTCAAGCTGGGTCAGTATATTCTTGGTCAGGTGCAGCGTTCCAGGGATGTGGGTGTGGGGCTGCTTGGAGTGACTGCCAGCTCCCCAGAAATGGTGCTGGTGGCAGTGCAGGGACCCCTGCTGCGAGCTGAAGGCACAGTTGCAACGTGCACAGAGGTATAAGGAACCACAAGCAGTCAAGAGTGGCGTTGCTCTGTGTGTGTCCCTTCCAGACAGAGGGAGCTACAATCTAAAGCTTCAGGGGCATAAAGTCCACTGCTGTGAGCAGCATTAAGAAACCTGGGTTTTTTTGGAAGCGGCCAATTCCATACTCCCTTGGCTAAAGCCCCAAGGAAATCGAGCGTGCACAGTTCTCCAGGAGATTCAACAGCACATTCTTAGCCTGAGAGTGGGGAATTCTTTTGCTTTATTTTCTAATTGGAGCTGGCTTTCATGGTTTGTTGTTTTCTCCACAGCTGACTTTGGCCTCTTTGCTCAGCTCACCCCTGAGCAGGGCAGGTGGAGCTGCGTGGCCGGCACTCCTGGGTGGCTGGCGCCTGAAGTGGTGACAGGTCAACCATATGGCCCCAAAGTGGACATATGGTCTTTGGGAATCGTGGGCATCGAAATGGTGGAACGAGAAGTTCCTCACTGGAATGCAACTCCTGTCTTGGTAAGGTGCAAATACTCACCGATCCCACTGTCTTTCTCACCTGTCCCATGTTCTGTGTGCCATTGGACAAAATCCCATTGCCATCTGCTGGCACCACTTCCACCAAGGTCTCCTTCTAAAAATGCCCCTGCAACACATCAGCATCTGCTGTAGCTTTGGTTGTATCAGAAAGGGAAGTGGCAGTTCAGAAACCTAACCAGTTCAGAAACCTGCCATTTTGGCCTCCAGCCATGCCTGACATTTCTCACTTGTTTTTTGAACAATGTTGGAACTCTGTTTCTGAAGGACAAGAATTTTTCAGTGGAGAGGGTAGACATGTGATAAATATCCTGAGAAATGGAGGTTAGACCTTCCCAGTTTCAATTTTATACAAAACATAAGAAAACAAGGAAAAAGAAAAGTAAACAAAAAAGAAAAAGAGAAAAAACCTACTACCAAAGCAATGCCCAAGCAGTTCTGCTTGCTTTCTCATTTTTTAAACACAGCTCTTCTCTTCCATTCTCTAGCATCTTTTCCAAATGCTGTGGGTCTTTGAAACTTTCAGGCTTTCAAGTCATCTGTACATGGTTCAGTCATGTGTGTGGGTGGCCTGGATAAGTTTAGGATGTGTTTTTCTCCGACTGCAGTTAGAATTGTTTGCCAAACCCTTGGCTGTTTCTTGGTACTTTAACAAGTTGATGAGCTTGCAGGCAGGTGCCTGGGCTGGGATCCAACGTGGGCAGTTGACACCGGTGCTGTGTTTCTTTACCACAGGAGCAGGGCCATCCCTGGCCTGCACAGTTCTAATGACAGGGAGGACTCCAGCTTCCCACCATGGCCAGTGGCTGAGCTCAGCTGAGAGTCAGGATAAAACCCTCTTTGTCACCTCTGGTGATGTGGGAAAAGGAAAGAAAGCCGCATAAATTATTTGTACACAAGGGGAGTGCATTGCCATTTCTGGATTTGAAATTCTCCTTTGGGTTAAAGAGGATAATAGCAAAGTCTCTTTGGTCACCATCTATTTCAGTGCCACAAGCACAGAGTTATCGTTACAGTGGTGGGCATTTTTATGGAGACTCCAAGGCCTCTTGCCATTCATATTTTTGTCTATTTGAGATGGATTCTGCAAGTTGAGGTTTGAATAGTTCCAAGTTGGTGTCCTATGTTTCTAAATACCATCTTGCAAAAGCAGAATGAGCTCTGTCCCTCTGACTTGTCAGCATGTTAGAGCTTGGTTCCACACGAACCACACTGGATAACGATCAGCCAATGTCTTGCCAATCTACACTGTAATTCCTTGGCCTGAGGAGTATCAGAAAGACCTGCTGAGCTCCATGGACACTGTCAGCTGCATGGAAGTGAGCATCCTTGGCCTTGCTGAAGAAACTGGAGCTCAGCTTAGGTTAGATGCTCTTGAGCAGGAGAAAGGCTGGGATCGTCAGGTGTTTCCAGAGGCCGGCGTGCCCAGAGGGACTGAGCTCTGGGGAGCAGCTGGATGTTTCTGCACATCATGGAAAGGGATTGCCAGACAGCTCAAGCCTCACCACAGGCAAACACTCCCCAGCTCTTCTCAGGCAACATTTGCTTTGGGTTTCAAGTTGTTCCCACTTGTCTGTCTGTGAAGATGCCCCTAAAACCACAAGGCAAGCCTCTCAGAACTGGTGTTACATTTCCAGAAATGAAGAAAAGAAGCCCAAACACAAGAAAGTTGCTAAGGCCTGGTTTTTAGAGAGGAACTTACCCCACTGTGCAGTTTCTTCTCACTGGGAAACATGCTTCAAACTGGGGCATGAGGGTGTAAAGGCCACAGAGTCTCTTCTGCTTCTTGTGCAGTGCTGCTGAAACACTCAGTGATCGTGTTTCTCTCCTAGCCCAAGCCACATTCTGCACGTCACCAAGCCAGAGCCTGGTGATGTGGAGAGCCTGCCAAAACCTCCCATTTGTTTCCTGGCACTTTCTGGGATGGGCCTACCATTAATGCATTGACTTGAGTAGCCAAATGAGTAGAGGGTGACCGTAGGGATGGAACCTCTCCTTCTGATTTGACCATGAAAAGTTTTTCTTTTCCATGTAAGGAAAGCAGAAATTTTCAGGCTGCTGAGAGACAGAGCTGCAGGTGGCTCCTGTGTGTCCAAGGAGGCGTCTTCATCCCAGTACATTTGTGCATGCATCTTAATGTGTCTGTGTTGAAGATGAGATTCCAAATGTTTGTTTCCTTACCTGAGGAACACCTGGTGGATTTCCTTTCTTTCCTTCCAATTCCCATTGTTTTCAAGAACAAAGCAAAAAGCTTGATTAGTTTTGTTTTATGGCAGCTGCTCTTAAGGGACCAAGAAGCACTGCAGAGATACTTTTCCATGTACTAATCCTTGGATATAGTAGAGTTAGTATAGCAAAGTCCTTCTTCCAAAAAGCCTCTCAAGCTGGTATGAATCTTCAGGGAAGGAAATGTGCTTGTGGTGACGTAGTTCCCACTAACTAGGTCAGTCAATGAAATCAGCTGCCAAGGCAAGATCTGTGGGATGTTGGAAAAGCTGTGGCTGCATTGGAGTTTGGGTTTTTGGTTGGTAAAGGAAAGTCGTCTCTGTGTCTCTGCCAGGGCAGAAACTGCCACTGCAGAGTGGAGCTTAATCAATGGGACCCAAGAGAGCAGTTACAGATAGGAAAGAAGCAGGTGTAGCCTGGTGTCTCCTTTTTCCCCAGCCTCAACTCCTGATAGCCACAGGAGGAAGACAAAAGCTGCAGCAGCCCAACCTATTCTCATCTTGCCTGCGTGACTTCCTGAGCTGCTGCCTGCAGAGAGACGAGGCGCGGCGCTGGTCTGCCAAGGAGCTCCTGCAGGTAAAATGTGAAGGGGCTGCAGGTGAAACAGGGTCTGAGGGACGGGCTCCTCCTCCACTCAAGTCCAAGGCATCAGATGAGCCCCCTTCCTCCTCACCTCCACTCTTGGTGCTCTTCAAATGAAAACAGTGAGGAATCCTAGACTGGGCTGGGCTGGCAGGGCCCTGTAAAGGTCCTGTGGTGCAAGTGTCCTGCAATGAGCAGGGACATCTTTAAAGAGATCAGGTTGCTCAAAGCCCTTTGCCATCGGAGCTGGAATGGTTGCAGGGATGGGGCACCTACAAGCTCTTGGGGCAAGCTGTGCCAGGGTGGCACCATGCTCCAAGTAAACAAGTTCTTCCTTAGACCTACTCTGATTTGATGCCTTTTGTGTTTAAAAATATTTGTCCATATCCTATTGTAACCGACCCTGTTAAAGATGTCCCCCACTTTCTTCAAAGCTACTCTGAAGTCTTGGAAAGTGGCAATAAAGTCTCCCTGGGGCCTATTCTTCACAAAACTGAATAACTCCACCTCTTCTCTGCATTTCCTGAGCAGAGAGGTGCTCTGTCCTCTGACTGTTTCTGTTGCCGTCTTTTCTAATTTGGTGGACTGTTCAGTTTTATCTAATGGCAAAAGAATTGAAGCAGAGCAATGCAGGGTACAGAGACATGAAATGGTGGTGGAGGAACCCAAGGAAGCCAGTCCCAGCTGAGCAGTCAGAGATTTGGCTGTGGCAGGAGGGGCTGTGGGGGCTCACTGTGAGCCTCTGAGGGGCCCTGGTTTGTGCCCCCCAGCCCACCCTTGGAGGTTTCTGGCACGCAAACAGGGACAGCTGGGAGGGACTTGTCCCAGCCCCATCTGCTGCCTGGCACACTCAAGCAGACGGGAACTGCGCCAGGGTTACTGCCAGGTTGTGTGGCAGAGAGGGAACTGCAGGACCCAGTGCCACTGGGCTGGCCCTGCTGGGAAGGAAGGTGCCATCCAGCACACGAGGGGCAGGGCATGGAAAGGTAGACATTGCTTTCTGTCCCTGTGGGAATTAGCACAGTGCCTGTCTTTCAAAGACAGGGACCTATGTGAGTTATTGGAGTTTCCTGAAAGGAAGATAACCCAGGGACAGAAAGCACCATTTCTAGAGCACTGGCAGGGCAAAGATCCCAACAAGATAAACAAACCTGAATAAATGGATGAGTGGGATTCTGGGCCAGGTTTGCCTGTGATGGCAGGGTCCTGCACATGACTGATGGTAGCAGATGGTGCCATTGCTCCTCTTTCTGGGTCTTTTTAGGACCCAGAGCAATCCCAATTGAGCCTGTGAAGTACTGAGCTTGGAAAGTAATGGTTCACTCTTCACTGTTCTTTGTCTTTTTGTTGTTTGTTTGTTTGTTTTGGTTTGTTTTTTAATTTGTTTGTTTTCTTTTTTTTGTTTTTGTATTTGTTTTTGGTTTTTGGGGTTTTTTTGTGAACAGCATCCATTTGTAACATCAGCTGAGGCTGCATCCACCCTGAGACCACTCATCATCTCAATGAAGAGGAGGATGGAGAAGCAAACAGTGCTATAATCATATCAGGACCATTTTCTCCATAGCCATCTTAGAGTAGGATTTAGAGTAGGACTGTAGAGTAGGATTTAGAGTAGGAGTATGTGGAGAAAAGACAAAAGACTGCACAATTCAATGTGAATCAAGGACAAGCCATTTATTGTGCTTCTAAGCATAGTTTATAATTAGTTCCTATCCTAAAGGTTTCTATAGACATGCATTGTTTGGTTGGTTGCTGCACTTTGTCCAGCATCTCTTGACTGGTAGCTCTATTTTGTCCTGAGGCAAGCACGCATCTTTTCCTTAATCTAATTGGTAGATGCTGTAAGGGTCATTTTATTTGGGTTGCTACCCCTTTGTCTGTCAGCAACTCTTCTGCTTCACCTTTTTATCCACAAAGTTGAATGCAGCTTTATTAAAAACCTGACCTAGTTCTAGAAGGTTAGTTAGTTTAGTTAGCTCCAGAGGTTAGGCTGGTTCATTTAGTGCCTGTCCATTTTTCTGCAAATACCACCCTACAGGATTATAGAGTAGGATTGTAAAGAAATAAAGTTTCTGAAACTTTAACTCATCTGGAAGAATCCTTTCTTTCTCACCCTGTGAACAAGTGAGCATTTCCTTCTGACTTGTCAGCTGTCTATTAAAGGTGCAAATGGCTTCTTTGGTGTTGTGAAAAGTACATATTACAGGATAGGCTCTTCACAGATATTAAAATGAACATATATATATATATATATAAATTAATATACTATATGTGTTATGTTATCTTAGTCAGTAGTACTGTATTTTTTTTCAGTAGTGTGGTATGTTGCGGTGTGATGTCATGGTTTGCCTCCGAAACCCCAGGTTCCTCCCTGATAATTCCCTGCCAGGTGTGTCAATCATCCCTCCTTTCCACACCCTGACCCCTGCTGAGCACTGTCTGTCAATCCTGGCATTCCAGAAGGGCGGCGAGTGATTGGCAGAATTCAAAAGATGCCCTCCCCTCCTGGAAGGACATTGGGCCATCCAGGTGTCCTCAGTCCCTTGAGACTTCCCCGCCCCGTACCTGCCTGGTGGTCCCCCGTGTTCCTTCCCTCGCCCTCTCCCCCGGGTAAAAGGGCGAGCAAACCATGCGGTTGGGAGTTCTCCTGGAGCTGTTGATGGATTCAGAGGCCTGTGGGCCAGGAATAAAGCTCTGGATCGAAACCCTCCATCAGAACCAACTCCTTTCCTTCACCTCGCCTTAAAGCTTCTCCACCAAAGGTAAACCTGAACTCCTGCATGCCTGGACTTGCCTCCAAGCACCCAGCTGCAGCATCCAGCCAGCCAAAAGTGTCTCTGGGGTAAAATTCCACAGTTGCTGCTATTTGGTCAAGCAGCAAAGGCCAGACAAGCTCATGTACGTCCCGTCCGGCTATATTCACAGAATCACAGAATTTCTAGGTTGGAAGAGACCTTCAAGATCATCGAGTCCAACCCATGTTCTAACACCTCAACTAGATCATGGCACCAAGTCCACATCCAGTCTTTTTTTAAACACATCGAGGGATGGTGACTCCACCACCTCCCTGGGTAGATGATTCCAGTATTTGATCACTCTTTCTGTGAAAAACTTCCTCCTTAATTCTAGCCTGTATCTCCCTTGGCGCAGCTTGAGACTGTGTCCTCTTGTTCTGTCTGTTGTTGCCCGGAGAAAGAGACCGACCCCCAGCTCACCACAGTCACCCTTCAGGACGCTGAAGAGAGTGATAAGGTCACCTCTGAGTCTCCTTTTCTCCAGGCTGAACAACCCCAGCTCCCTCAGTCGTTCTTCACACGGCTTGTGTTCCAAGCCCCTCAGCAGCCTCGTTGCTCTCCTTTGGACACGCTCAAGCATCTCAACGTCCCTCCTAAACTGAGGGGCCCAGAACTGGACGCAATACTCAAGGTGTGGCCTCACCAGTGCCGAGTACAGGGGAAGAATGACCTCCCTGCTCCTGCTGGCCACACTATTCCTGATACTAGCCAGGATGCCATTGGCCTTCTTGGCCACCTGGGCACACTGCTGGCTCATGTTCAGCTGACTGTCAACCAGCATGCCCAGGTCCCTTTCCTCCTGAGCACTGTCCAGCCACACCATCCCCAGCCTATAACGTTGCAGGGGGTTATTGTGGCCAAAGTGCAGGACTCGGCACTTGGACTTTTTGAACTTCATCCCATTGGATTCTGCCCATCCATCCAACCATTCCAAGTCCCTCTGCAAAGCCCTCCGTCCCTCTGACAGATCGACACATGCTCCCAGCTTAGGGTCATCTGCAAATTTGCTAATGAATGACTCTAAGCCCTCATCCATGTCATCAATAAAAATATTAAACAGAACTGGCCCCAGCACAGAGGCCTGAGGGACACCACTGGTGACTGGCCGCCAGCTGGATGCAGCACCATTCACCACCACTCTCTGGGCCCGGCCATCCAGCCAGTTCCTAACCCAGCAAAGAGTGCTCCTGTCCAAGCCACGGGCTGTCAGCTTGTCTAGGAGTGTGCTGTGGGAGACAGTGCCAAAGGCCTTGCTGAAATCCAAATAAACAACATCTACTGCCTTCCCTGCATCCACTAGGTGGGTTACCTGGTCATAAAAGATGACCAGGTGGGTCAAACATGACCTACCCCTCCTAAAGCCATGCTGACTGGGTCTGATACCCTGGCCATGCTGTAAATTCTGTGTGATGGCACTTAATAGAAACTGTTCCATTATCTTGCCAGGTACTGAGGTCAGGCTGCCTGGCCTATAATTACCAGGATCCTCCTTTGCACCCTTGTTGTGAATGGGTGTCACATTGGGCAGCTTCCAGTCATCCGGAACCTCACCAGTGAGCCAGGACTGTTGGTAAATGATGGAGACTGGCTTGGCAAGCTCATTTGCCAACTCTCTCATTACCCTGGGCTGGATCCCGTCTGGTCCCATAGATTTATGAACATCCAAGCATTTCAGTGGTTCTTTGACTGCCTCTTCTTGGATAATGGGGGGACCATTCTGCTCCCTGACACCATCAACCATTCCAGGCGGGCCGGTGTCTTGAGGGCAAGTCATCTTCCCACTAAAAACTGAGGCAAAGTAGGCATTAAGCACTTCTGCCTTCTCCTCATCTGCAGATGCTAAGTTCCCTCCCTTGTCCAATAAAGAACAAAGGCTGGTCTTACCCTTCCTTCTAGCATTAAGGTATTTGTAAAAACAGTTTTTATTATCCTTTACAGAAGTTGCCATTCTAAGTTCAAAATGAGCTTTGGCCTCCCTATTTTTTTTTCTGCATGCTCCAGCAGCCTTCTTGAATACTTCCTTAGAGACCTGATCCTCCTTCCAATGCTGATACATCCTCTTTTTATTCCTAAGTACCTCCAAATAAAAAAATATTGGTAATTATTTCAGTGGTAAATATAGTTTTAGGTTATAACATTATGTAAAATAGAAGCTATGCGATGTAAGATACTTTTTTAACTAGCTCAAGAAAGGGATGGGATAATCAAGAAATTCTTTGCCCAGAGATAACAGCAACAGGACACCTAAAGCCCCAAGAGAAGAATTTTTGCGTCCTTATTGGAAAAGACCAACTTTCTTCCACCTCCTTCGCGACTTTGAGGAGCCAACTGGATTAAGGGAGAGAACTTGACAATAACCAGAGAACACTCTTTGTTTGAAAAGAATTTATGCATCATGGATGAGATATATGAATATGCAACAGGCTATTGCTTTTAAGAGCTAATCCTTTGTTAGCCTGCGTGCTTTCGGGGCATAATTGCCCAGGAGGCACCAGGACTGTCTGTATGTCTTTGTTTTTATTGTCCTTTACTGTTCTAACTCTGATTGTCTGAATTCTTATTACTCTAACTTTTATTACTATCTTAATAACCATTTTATTGCTATTAAACTTTTAAAATTTTAAAACAAGTGATTGGTGTTTTTTGCAGTGTGCTTTGAAAGTTGGGAAGACTCTTCATTCATCATCTCCAGAGCACACTGCCCTTGGCCAGCACACTGGCCCGTTTTGGTTCATGTGTGACCCTTCTAGTTGAGGCAGAAAGGACAATGGCATTTGAAGACAAAACCAAAGGAAGAATGAGGCAGCCCAAACATCTTGTGCAGATGCAGGCCTTCAGCTGTGACTGGAGAGCATTGGGGTTCCTGCCACTTGGATTTGTATCCCTAGGTGCAATGTCTTTGGCGGGAGGAGAGCCTTGCTCAAGTGAGAAAGCAGAAAGATCAGAGAGGGTGCTCGGGAAGGTCTCCTGTGGTGCGGAGCTGTCAGCGCCTGTGAGGTGAGAGCGGGCCCGGCCTTGCCCGGGGTGGAGCCCCAGCAGAGCCCCGGCAGAGGCCGGAGCAGCCTGAGCCCCGGCAGAGGCCGGCTGGAAGGAGGCCCTTGGAGCTGCAAGAGGCAGAGCCGGGCCCTGGGTGCCTGTTCCTGGGAGCGGGCGAATCCTCCGCTCTCAGAGCCCAGGTGGCAGCTGGCTGCTCCCGAGGGGAAGCGCAGCCGTGCTGGGCACAGCCCGGCCTGGAGGCATTGGCCGTCCGGAGTGTGCCCAGGAGCAGGGAAAGGCCAAGGGCAGCCGAGGGCCGCTGGGCTGGCTGAGGATTCCTCCTCTTCTGCCGGCTGCCCTGCAACTCCTGGCAAAGGTCAGCAGTGTGTGCAGCACTCTGGGCACCGGGGCAGGGAGCCGGGCTGCTCGGCAGGCTGGAGCCCAGGGCAGCCTCCTTCAGGCCCAGCACTTGTGCCAGGGGAAGCGAGGCCAGCGTGAGGCAGGGACAGCTTGGCAGGGCACATCTGCAGGAGCCAGCGCCTCACGCAGCTCTGGCAGGAAGCGCCTGCAATCCTGCAGTTCTGCACTGAGCCAGAGCAAAGGGCTGAGATGCACAGTGTTTGGCAGAAATATTCAGGCCCCCCAGGCCAGCCTGCTTTGTGCTCTCTGGTGCACAGCAAGCGCTGTGCAATGCAGCTCTGAGCTGCTGGGAGAGAGGGAGTCAGGGATGTGCCTGAGGTGAGTCAAGGGGTTAGCTGAAAATGTAATTAGGGTAATTGAAAAGTGCAGATGAGTCAAGGGGCCAGCTGGGAATAGAATTGGGATAGTAGAAAATTGCATATTTTAGTTAAGATTTTAAAATGAGGTAAGAAGCTAAGTTAGTAATACAGCTAGCAGAAATCACGCACCTTAGTTAAAGAGTACCAAATATATTAGGAACATAAAGCTAGGAGTGACAGGGATAGAGGAAGCAATTGTGAAGGAGCAGAGACCATAGAAATACCTTGCCTTGAGAATAATTGAACAGTTAGGAGAGGCTTGGACCATGACCAGCAGGTCAAAAGGTCTTGCCAACTGGCCATGGGAGAAGAGTTCACCATGAGGAAGACAGCTTTCTTCCTCCCATACAACCACTCCCTCATTTCAAAATCCCACCAACCCAGTTAAGGGAGTACAATTGCACAGCTGAAATAGATATTCAGCTGATAAAAATACAAAGCAGGCAGGTAATAATTATGTATTATGGGTCCTTCGAAACCTAATGTAAAACCTTTTCTGTAGAAATAGAGAGCAGGAGTCTGCAACTCCTTGCACGTGTCTTTGGAAACATGTTCACATGTATCCAGCACTGCAATAAATACCCTTCTTTTCTACTATAATTAGTCTAAGAGTCATCTGTCCGTGCTTCAAGGGTTATGCTGGAGTAGTGAACTGATTTGGAAGGGAGCAGAAGAGTTTCAGCAGGCAATTTTTGGAAGAGATGGAAGGCTCTTGTGACTGAAGGGAAAGCTATTTGGAATGGAGTAATAATCCCAAAGTCCATACAATTGTATCTTTGTGTCTGAATTTAAATCAGAATTATTAGAGATAGCTTCATGCAATTTGTCTAAAAATTTATCAAAGTCTTCATTCTTCTTTGGTGAATTTGTGTAAAAGACATGGTGTGTAACTTATCTGGAAGTGCAAGGATAGCATTATATGTTAGTTGTTGGCTCATCTGCAGGACTTGATCAATGCTCCTAGCCTGGGCAGTCCAGTAGCCCAGGGCCCTTGGCCAAGTAACTGCTGTGCTGTTAAACCATACAGAGGATCACCCTGCACTCTAGGTGCTTCCTGAGCACACTTTTCCTCCCAGCTTTTAGGACACATCACCTGCTGATGGGGTGGCATTATAAGTCTTATTAGGGTATACACATCAGCTGGAATTAATGTGTTAGATGTAAAAATATACTGCAGAAGTGACTGTGCAAGTCAGGATTTTCAACCAAATTGTGAAATTGCAGCTCTCAACTTTTCTAAAATCTTCCAAGTGGAAGGTTCTCAAACTCTACCTGCAGCATTAGTTACTACAGGAAAAGCCTCTCCATCATTTGAGAGAAAAGTCCCTTCTACAATAGTTTCTGGAATTACTTTTTTCTACCTTAGTTTCTGAGCTGCTTCTATTTCAGGGTCACATTCCAACTCTAATTCCACATTCTTTACAGCGTGAGATGCAGGATTTTGTTTAACCGGCTCGAATGCTGGCTCAGAGACAGAACAGAGGAGTTTTTGCAAGACAAGGGCCATATTCAGCCGATGCACAATCCGGCCTGCTTGTAATAATGGACAATGGACACGTTCACAAAGAATGAATTATGGACATACTCAGAAATGGGGTTGGTATATCCTTGAAAAAGATACAAGAAGAAGAGTCATCAGGACTCAGCAAGTTTGTCAGCAAGCTTGGGAAAGTGAGCCATGGGTGGGCCAGACAACCAAAGCAAGACGCGTGAAAAATTAGATGATCCAATCAGCATTCTGTTTTAGATGTGTGAACAGCTAGGATAAACCAATCATGTATTAGCTAGAGACACGTGGACAGTAGAGATTTATTATAAAAAGTCTTTTTAGGAATAATAACTTTAGCTTCACTGGATCATATTGGTTATGTTGTGATGTCCGTGAACCTCTGCACCATGCACTTAAGGGTGTGATGGTGTTCCCCAGGAAATGTACACATTTGGGGAGGTGTCCTTGGAAGAGAGGGGCTTGATTCCCAAGGAAACTGCTTCCCCAGGAGCCCCCAGTGAGATCGGTGCAAGTGTCTCCATTTGACTCCCTGTGTCTCCTTCAGTCCTTGGGGCCCCTTGCACTTTGCAGAGGGGCATGCAAAGGGAGAAGGCTGTGAAGAAATACGAATTATGTTCTCTTGATGCAGAGTGTGATTTTATACCCTCTCTCCTATGGTGCAGATGCTCTTCATTTCTACTGTGTTGATTATTCTTATCAATACATATTTTAACTTGCTCTGGCATTCTTCCCATAGAAAAGCTTTCCTTGGGTATTTGATTTACGTCTGCAAATGTTGATACATAACTTCAGGTATCTGAATTTAGCCCATTTCTCCTCTCGCTTTCATTTCAGAAAATGTCAGAATTACAGATGTACACACTAAAGCATCCAAGATTTCTGTGCAACAGAAAGATGAGTAAACAGTAGTACAGCCCAATCTACATTACCTTGAGCAGTTACCAAAGCCAGTAGGTATTTAGAAAAGTGTGCTTTCTTTCAGCAATATTACAAATGGATTGTTATATACAAATTATAATATTATAATCTTGGCTTTACACAAATATTAAAATGGATTCTATATGTGTGATGTTAAAGTTGTGATCTTTATAACTTTGTTATAAAGATATAGTTTTTATTTCTGTTGTTAATTAAGCTTAGAGAGCTCCCAAGGCCTTGAACATACTTGAGACTGATTTTGCAATAAACTATCATTTAAAACTCTGTTTGGAAAGCAGAAGGTAGGAACAGCAGTCATCTGTTGTGTTTGACTTTATTGTTATTTGAGATTGTAGTAAATACTGAGCACGAGCTGGGATGCAGATTGTAATTGCTCATCTTTCCAAAGATAGATATGGATACTATTAAACTGTGCCTTGTTTATTGTTCCTAACTGACTAATTTACTGCAGTAGTTTTATAGTGCTTTTTTATTGTTGTAATGTCTAAATGTAGTGGGAGAATATATATTTGACTTGGGGGAGTTTGGCTTTTGTTTTTCGAATAATAAAACCACTCTCTTCAGCCAGGTGAAGAAGAAATCTTCTTCTGTCCTTGTACACAGCTATGGGTTTGTTTACACAGCTTCTCCTTCCCTTCTCTGCCTAGGCTTTCTCACCTGCAGTTTTCAGTAGAAAAGCAACAAACCTTTGAAAGGCTAAACCTCAACATAACTGTGACCCTCAATCAATACTTCCTTCTTCCAATTTCTTAAGATCTCTTTGTCCTGGGCACTCAGTATGGCCTTTTTCCTCAAAGTTCTTTAGCTATCTTGAATGCTTACAGCGTAACAGGTAATCCCTGATCTATTTTCAACTCTCTGCTCAGATGCAGACTGCTGGAAGGGAGGTAGGACTGGTACTGGAGACCTGGCAGCTTGTCCTGGAAGCAAAATTTTTGAAAGAATGGTAATGTGGAGAAGCATGCAAGTCCGGGTGGTGAACTCATAGATGCAAGCACTTGCAGTTTCCTGTCAGGATTTTACAGTTCAAGGGTATGGTCTCTTCTTATTTCTGTCCCTTAATGCTCAATCCTTGCCACACTTCTTCAACTTCTTTTGCATTGTCATCTTCCGTGTTTTCTTCCTCTCTTCTTCTTTCTGTGACTTTCTGTGCAGGATGGATAACCTGTCATACACTGTCAGCTTGCTCAGTGACCGAGCAGTGAGTGATATGATGGTGTGGAAATTGGAGGTGCACAGTAGGCAAACGTGTCGTGCTTCTGTGTGCCCTCTGCAGGCAAACCTGCTTCCCAAACCTTCAGTCAGACTTGGAAAAAAGGCTTGTCACCACTACTTTGTTGTGGTTTGTGCATTGATGAAGAAACACTTCCATCTCAACCTGCTTAAGCCACTGCAGAGCAGGAATTGTTGCTTTGGGAGCAGATGTGCTGGCAGGGTCCTTACAGCTCCACAAGATGTGCCTCTTCTGGAACAGATTTCTGCATCTTGGTGCAATAAAATCTATGCTTTAAATTGCACCAGGGCAAGTCATGCACTCATGTAGATGTGTTTTCAGACCTAGATATTTCTATATATGCCTAGTGAATGGCCTCCTGGGGAGCAGGGACAAATGAGGAAGGGGGCTGATAAAACATGCTTCTGCTTCAAGAAAAACCCCTGTCTTCCCTTTCCAGAGAAGGATATAAACTTTTTCTTGATTGGCCTAAAGGGGATAAACAAGTCCCTCCATGTCCTGATCTTTTACTAGTCTCAAATTATTTAGAAAAGTTGTAATTTTTTTTTTTTTTTTTTGGTGGGGGGTTGGTGGTGTTCGGGTCTGCACTTCAGACCTGTTCTCCCAGCAGCCAGGGACCTACAGCTGCTGTGGGTGGGGCAGGTGCTCAGGTAATTACCAACAGGTGCTTGGTAATTGCTAACAGCAGTTGAGGTGAGAAGTTGGCTTGTGCCTGGCTGAGGGCTTGAGGACTGTGGGGAAAGAAGGGATAGGGAGTGGAGTGGAAAATATTAGTTACACAAGCAAATCTGAGGTGTAGGTGGCATTTAACTGGATTAGGTACTGCATTTCATGGACTTGATCACAATTTATGAAGAACTGAACATTGAACTATGAGATAGGACTATTTAGTTGCTATTCTAAATGCTGCATTTACTAATATGTAATGTAATTTCTTTGTATTTTGCTCAGAAGCTGTCTCAAAAACATTAAAGTCCAAATAAAGTCTTCATAAACACAAGTTAATAGCTTACTTGTTGTTAAAAACAGAAGCTGAAAGGGCCAATGGCTCTTGCATTCAGTAATTCACACATTTTAAAAGAAGTGGCTCTCTCCTGTTCCTGTGGCTAGCTTGTCTCTTCAGGCTAGGAACCGTTTCTGGGAGCATTTCCTTGCTGCTCCTATATCTCTATCCCCTTGGAATCTGATGCTAATACTATATTTTTCTAAAATTAGAAAATTTGAAATTTCTGTAGGCCCTTTCATTTTGTCATTTGCACCTGTCACTTGAGGGGAAGAAAAGTCTGATAAGGTTTTTTCCTTGTAGGCCTCTCAAATTGCAGCCCATTGCATTTAGCTGCAAAATTCTTAGTCATGCTAACAGGATGCCTGAAATGGAAACTGGTAGAGAGTAAAAGAAATTGCCTGGTACAGATGCTGTCAACTATTTTTAGTTTCTTGACAGTCCAGTATTTCCCTTACCCAAGGAGTGTTCATATTTCTTTCTCTTTTTCTTGCAGCTCTCAGTTCTGTGATGACCGAGAAACAAAAATACAAAGTAAGGGTATCCAGAGTAGATGGACTTTATGAGAATTAGGGGGCAATTTGACCATACACTGATCTGTATGATTGCCTTCTTCTGTGAAAGATTGTAGTGGTGTTGTAATATATGTTGGGAAATAATTCATGCTCTAAAAGCATGTATTTCATCAAGATTGTGAAATCCAAACAAGTCTCTTACCACAAGCAGCCCGAGAGGCAGATGTCTATTCAAATTCCGAAATTCCTGAAGGCAGCAGGAGAACAATCAGCACTTAGCTTATGAATAGAGGCACCCAGCACAATGATCACCATTATCCCAGTCATGGGAAGACACCTCAGAGCGATCATTGCCCTGTTGATAACATCGATCAAGATGGCCAAAGTCGCCAGAAAGGTCCATGTGAATACCCGACTTCCCTGATCCATCAGCGCTGGCTATCAACAAGGAAATGGCGATGGTCCAGCTCTGCACAGGGAAAGAACCAACTATGAATATGCAGAGTTACAAAAGAAACTGGGACTCCTTCGCCTCGGGCATAATAAACTGTACAAAGCATCCCTGCAAGAAGTGGCTCTCATGAGCAATGAACGGGCAGGGTCCGATGTGATAGAGGTGGGATCCAGGTTCACCCAGCGCCCACCCCGGGCTCGACGCTGTCTCTTTGGCTGTGGTGGTTTTGAGGACCGTATTTTGGTCACAGAAAAAGATAAATAAATCTTTTCTCATTTTTGATAATTTGGATTTTGATTGATCATTTAATAGAGTGTGATTGCAATCATTTCTGCTGGTCAGTATTTTTAGTGTTAACACAGCTACCCAGGGAGCCAGACAGGTTTTATGACTCTCTTTGGAACTGAAAGAAAAAGAGAAGAAAATGTGTCTGTGGTATTTTCCTACAGCAGTTCCACATGCTATTGGTGGCATGTAACAACTGGATTTCACCCCTAGTAACTACTTGTGGTGCAGTCTTAAGCGTGCTAGTTGTGAGAGCTGCTTCTGTAGAAAGGTGATTTCTACTACTGCTGTGTTAATTCTTCCTATAAAATTTAAACAACCCAACAATTTCCTAGTTGCTTCTAGTTGTTTACACAAGTGCTTGTATTTGTACCCCTGTTCTTGGATCTTTTAATTCTGCACTCAAAATACCCAAAAGGTACCAGAGCTGTATGTACCCAAGCAAGGGTGTGTTTGGATGGTGGTCTGGGACAGAGAGTATTCTCCTCTGGAGTTAAAGCTGGCCAAGTTTCAGCTTTTTATTGGCAGGCATTTTTAACTGAAAAAAATAACAGCTTCGAGTTTTGAAATCCCCATAGTAGATAATGTAAACATAGAGCATAATTTACAAGCTCACTTTGGGAACTGGTTGCAATTAAGTGTTGCCTCCTGAGGTGTGTCAAGTTGCGGGTGTCTTAAAGAAGAAGAGAAATAGGAATTTACGAGACAGGAAACAGAACTCCAGAACTTTTCACTACACCAGGTCCTGTACTGAAGTGGCTGTTGTGAACAATGCAGCCAGGACCATGGAACCGAGCAGTCTGAAGAAACTGCTGTACAGCAGCAGCTTAACTTCAATGTGCTTGAGCCAGTGCTGCTGGCAGCATTATCTCTGCATCCTGGGACACTTCCCGGTTCCTGTGCCTTGGCACTGCTTCCACATGGGCTGGGGATGGAGTTTGGGTCTATGAACTGGCTGGTGGTGAGGAACAGGTTCATTTTTGTCAGATGAGGTGATGGTGTGCACGTCTCCCTGGCTTAGTGCCCTTTGTGAGCTTCTTACTTCAGCCAGAATTTGTGGAGTGTTTAAAGCTTGCTGCTTTTTTTGGGGGGCAGGTTTTTTTGGGTACTATTAAGAGAAATGAGTTGTTGATGTCCCTGAAATGTTCCATTTTCATCCTTATGCAAGAAAGTGAGGAATAGATTCTTCATCCCTTGCAGTAATAATTTGCTTTATTACTGCACTGAAGTGAGATAGGATTAATGTAGGTTACAGGTAGTAACAGAATATGAAATAAGACAACAAAAAGCACAAGAGCAAAAGATAAAAATAGTCTCAGGAATTAACCTAGTACTTTGAGAATCTATGAATTTTCAAAATGCTTGCAATGATGCCTAAATCTATTTTTCCTTTCAGATAAAGAATGTGTTTTCAAGTATTTTGCATACAGGATTCACTGGGGATGTACAAACTTGAAGAATTTCAAGTGTGCGGCTTCAGGAATGAAGTAATAAACTTTTGACTTAGGTTCTCAACCTGAATAAACTGTTGAGTACCCCACAGTACTTGCAAGTTATATATTCATATATATATATATATATATATATATATATATATATATATATATATATATAGTTGCAAGCTAATAACAGTGCAATAAAAACACAATTGCCCTTTTCCCCCCTTAGCATTTTCTCCCTGGCCCTGTAACATTTTTTTTGTGCCTTGTTCCTTAGTTTGCTTTCCAAACCATTCCATTTCCTCAGCAGACCTTGAGAACAATCTCATGAGTAGATCTGGAAAATCAGTTTTGAATATAGGAAATTAAATGAGGAATCACACTTCATAAGCTTGGGCTTCTGGATTGAAAACTTCAGATAATTCAAGTAGACATTGCTGAATGCTCAACCTGGTCTGGCAGGCTCCAGTCTCTGAAAGGTGGGCAACTGAAACCTCTGTGTTTGCACAGAAAGGCAAGTTATGGGATAGCTAGTGAGAGGAATAGTGCATTTGTCTTTACAGACAAGCTGTGGGTCTGCTGGGAGATAAAACTAACAATGGGAAGGGTTCCACTGATTGGTGAATGGAAAAAGAGATTTGCTTTTACAAATAAACTTTAGGTTTGCTGATAAATGAAACTGGACATTGAAAGATGAAAGAAACAATGGGGAAGAAAAACCCCTCCATTCCATAAGAATTAAAAATGAAAAGGAAGGGTTATACATCAGAGGGAAATCTTCAGTATCAGGCATATTGGGGAGTCTGTCCCTCTCAAGTACCTCAGCCAGTGGGGAAAGAGAGAAGGGAAATGGGGCCGGGAAATTGGGATAAAAAGGAGGCTGTGTCCTCCAAAAATTCGAGAGATCCCAGGGGAATGCCCCATGGCCTCTCCCTTTATTCAAATAAAGTAAAAGGACTCCTCTGTCTCCTTTTTTAGACATAAACCTCTGGTGTTTGTGGATTAATTTTCCTAACATGCTGCTGCAGATTTTGGAGACAATTGTGCATAAGAACGGGCACAGGACCAGACTTGGGGCTGGCATCTCTGCATTTCCAGGATGGCCCATGGACAGGGTGAGGTGGTACCCGTGCACTCTGCATCAAGCTGTGATTCTATGGAGACTTCAGCAAGAGAGGGTTTTTTCAGGCTGATTAAACCTTCATCCTTGCTATGCTTGCTGTGACATTTGCATCTCTCTTTTGTAAAACTTCAGAAATCTTAATCATCTTTGGCCCTGTGAAATGTTACAAACATCAGCAAAAGTCATCATAGTTTCCATGCAAAAATACATACATTTTGACATTTGGGAACTGGAAGGCACTAATTTCTATTGCTGATGATACACAAAGAGGGCAGGTTGGTGCCTTGGGGCCTATGTCTGCTACTGTTGACTGGAAAATACCTTTTGAAGTGGCACCCTATGGCCCTGGATGGCCAGAACGGAGGTCCAGGAGGCGAGACAGGTGTTTACTACTGAGTCTTTGACCTTTTAAGCCAAATAAAAGTTATAAATTCTTAGGCCTATGTATTTATAAAACAGAAGTATAAAGAAGAGATGTTGTAGTGTGTGTGTGACACCTTGAACATACCACATTGTACTAACAGACTCTCCAAACATCCATTCTTTTTTATGACCATTATCCATTAGGAAATGCCATGTAAAACTTATTTCTTTGTTGAGAAGTACCTCACCTACTGACAACAATTAGAATTGCTTACAGGGCCTCAGCTGCAAATGCAAAACATTCAAAACTCAAACTAATTGGTTACATTAGAAAACACACTTTGCTTTTCTCCAGAGGTTGATTGTGAGCAATTTTGTGAGCTATTCATGAAAATACTCTGGGGCTGTTTGCATCAAACACTGGGATCTTGTTAGCAGTGAAAGAGGGAAAGTGCACCATGTGTGGCAAAGTAATTCCCTCACAAAATATGTGCTTGGAGGCTACTTGGGTCAAAAGAATTTCTTTTTAATTCCATGGGCAGAAGAGCTGCCCATCATCTGCTTTTTCAGAAAAAGAGGGTTGAGTCTTTGGGCCCTTTCAGAGCCTTGAATGACTAAAGCTGAAGGGATTTCCCCCAAAAAGCAAGGAGTGTTTTGAGGAGCGGGGCCGCACCTGCCTGCAGAACTGACCATGGGCCAAGGGAAGGTGCTGCTGCCCAGAGCCAGCCCGAGGGGTCCCTGAGGATTTGTCACATCCTCTGCCTCCCCTGGCAGTGCTGCCACAGAGCCCAGCAGGAGGGATCCCAGGGATTTGTCAGCACGGGGAGGCAGAGCGTGAGCTCCTACTGATATTTCCATCCAGGGCTGGCACTTTCAGGCCAGCAGTGACAAATTCTGCAGCTCTGGCTGCACAGTTGCTGTTGGCACTGCTGTGGCAGCCTCTGCCACCAAGCAAGAGCATCTGCAGGGGCAGGATGGTGCAGAGATGCCTCTCAGAGAACGCAGAGAACACCTTAGAACAGCATCTGGCAGAGTTAATGAAGGGCTGGTAAATCCCTCTGAAGGGGACGGGTCATAAAAACCTCTCTCTGTGAAAAGAAGAGACAATAGGAGTGAGGAGGGAATGAGAAAGGGGAAGGGAAAGGTCAAAAAAGAGGAAAAGGAAAGAGAAAGGGAGAGAGGGAGAGGATCGAGGCCTTGGAAATTCTGATTTGATCTAAAGGACATTTTCTGACAACATAGATGTTTGCTACAATAAATAGTGCTTTCCCACAGGCTTTGGCTTTCTAGCTCTTGATATTAACTGAGCCCAGTGAGTTTTAAAAGAGAGAGGAAAAGAATTAGTAAAAAGTTTTCCTTCAAGACCAAATATCTGCCAGAGACTGAATGCTATGGTTAATGGCTTTTGAACATTGACAGGAATGGTCAAAGCATTAAAGTAATTAAACAGGGCTCTCAGTATCCAGCACAAGTTGTACTGGTGAGGAGATTAAATAGAGATTCTCATTGCACTGTGTGTTTTATACTCTTGAAAACAGAGGCTTAGTAACAGTATTTCATGCACACACAATAACATAAAGAATGACAGCTCATGCCTTTTTGTCCTGGTAAGTATTTGCTGCAGCAGCCACCTTTCTTCCAAGTCATGATGTGTTCAATGCCATTTTCCCCTGTTTTCTGTTGAAAACTGTTTCATAACAAAAAAGGATTATTACCATATGTAGTCTTTTCTTCTTGTCAAGGAACAAGCTGAAATCTCCAGGCAAATATAAAAGACTACAAGATTTTAGAAGTATGTAAATTCCAGTGTTAATGAACCTGACTTGAATTCAGTTTTGACTTCTGAAGAATTAAAAATCCAAATGGGAATGACACAGCCTCACCTTTCCTTAGTGATATGTGAAAGGCCAGAACAAGAAGAGGGAATCTGGTGCCTGCTGAAATCAACATGTCCTGAGAAATTCTTGTTATTATTGAATGAACAGTTTAAATTACAGGAGGGTCTCTTGCCTTGCTGAGCCCTCAGCCCTCTGTGATACACCTCACCTCAATGCAGACTTCAGGTGGTTTGGGGCTTTCTTTTTCTTTCTCCAAAACACCAAGAGATCAAAATTCTTGGAAAAAACAGGACTTCTACTTTCAGTCCAAGCCAAAGAGAAGCTCTGCAGGGCTTCTTCCTAGATACAGATAAAATACTCTGGTGATCTTATCACACCCTGTTCTCAAACTTTTGGCACCAGCTTCTACTCTGGAACACCATGACTTCCTTGTAATCTAAAGAGGGAACAAATCAAACCTCAACAGCTGGTCCTACCTTGAAAACCAGTGTTCCTCCCACCAGAAACTTCCTTTCCTGTTGTGACAGATGAGTAATGTGATGATTGACTCTCACAAGTAATAGACAAATATCATGTATATAAGTTAAGGAAAGTTTTATAGATTTATAGTTATGCTGCACCCCATGCCCTGGTTATCAAGGGAAAACTGGGGTTGGGACATCTGGGAGGGCTGGCTTGTCACTATGGCGACACCTGAGCCCCAATCAGAATTTGAGGAAGAGATCTCCACCACTGGACAGCGAAGAAGGGGTTGATGGACAGAACTTTGGGAGGGCTTAAAGGGTTCAAAAGGGAAAGCCTCCAGCGCGAGGGGGCTGAGCACATGGCGAGGAAAATCTTTTGCTGCCGGTGCTGTAACCTTTTTTCTTTATTCAGTCTTCTGTTGTATTTTTGATAAGGTTTAATAAACCTTCCTAAACTATGAAAAGTGAGTAGCTATTTCTCACACTGTGGTCTGCAACCCTCACTCTTTATTACAATGAAATGCTACTTTTTATTAGGTTTGCATCAGTTCCATATGCTTTTATGAGCTTTTATGCCTTTTTATCTATATATGTTTAAGACCACTATCTGCTTATTGCAACATTCCAGGAATCCCTTTTGACTCTTCTCTCCATATTCCTGCAGAAGGTCAGGTCACTGTGGGTTTTCCACCAATAAAAATCCAGGTTGTTCAGATCCTAGGTGTGACGGGCAGGCACAATTTCCCTGCTGACACAGGCACTGAAGACAAACCCCTCTGTTGTCACTGAAAACAAAAGGAAGGAGGAAGTTTCTGCCCATTGCAAAGTCCCCGTTTGCCCTGAAGGACTCTGCCTCTTCTTTCTCAGCAGCAGCTCAGCAGCCGGACGCCAAGAAGGACAAGAGAGGGAGGGGTGGTTGATTTGTGTGACAATTTAACAGCACTTGCACACAAGAGCTGAGTCTGTCAGCAACATCTCTGCAGAGGCAAGTCCTTGCTGAGGATGCAGAGCTGTGTCACTTGTGTTTAGTTTGCATCGAGTTAATGGCACGGTGGCTTTTCATGCTGCAGGTGTGGCCCCTGTGACAGCAGCCTGTTCATCCTTCAGGGGGTTTGCACCCACAGGGACAGTGCTGCTCCTGCCAGCACACCCCAGTTTGTCCTCATGCCAAAAAGCCCAGGCAGAACTTACTTCTTAAAGGAACGTTTTCCGTTTGCTCTCAAACCAAAGATTTAGATGTAATGGTATAATAGAAACAAATCTTTTCCCCTGTTGTCTCTTGGGACAGGAGGAAAATCCTATCACATCCAGATAGCAAGGCACTGATTTCAGTTCCACTCTGGAAATGACTTGCAGGAGCAAGTAAATAAAATTCTCTGCTGGAACAGTGAAGTCCTGCCACTCTAAATCAGTGTGGTGCCTGAAGGGTTTTGTAGCAGGTTTGTACCTAAGTTGATGCTCAAGAAGTTTATGAGGTCCAACAGAGACCTAAGGTTTGCACAGCAGAGTTTAGGCTGACAGCTAAGGGAGCATAAATTAAATGGTCTTTCTAAGCCAGAAGGCTGATGAGAATTGTTGGTATTTGTGCTCTCCTTCCTTGTTTAAAGGATAGCAACATATTTGATGAGATTTTGGCATTGCAGCTAAAGATCATGGCCAGATGAAGTCACCTAAGTGGTTGTTGTGCATTTCTAATTGTGGAGGTCAATAATCAGTGTAACTGCTTCTGGTAATCTGGCTCCAGTCTCGCACAGAGCATTGCTGGTTGGTCACTCTTATCTCCACAGCCCAGCAGAGATCCTGTTTTGGATGGCTCTCACTGCTCCCAAGGCCCCAGGGACCAGCCACTGCCTCTCCTCCTTCTGCTTTCCCTTCCAGGATCAGAGATTTCCTGCTGCTTCCTCCACGTCTGAGACAACTGGAGGAGATGAGGGGCTGAGGATGTGGCTTCTGACAGAGAGTTGATAACGCTCAGCTGAATATTTTATTCTCCTGCCACTAAGCTGTCAGGCTGCTGCTGAAATTCCTCCTGCTTGGAAAGGGCTGGTGTGAGCAGCAGGAATTGTTGCTGGCTGGAACTTTTCCAAGAGCTGGACAAAAGAAGCATTTTGTGGAAGGCCACCAGCTGCCCTTGGTCAGCAGCACAAGGTGTGAGGTGCCCTTTGAAGGCCATCCCTGCACAAGGACAGCCTGGCCTTCTCCAGTGCCCAGAGCACCTTCCAGGCTTTTGGGCTGGCCTCGTCCCTCACCCTGGAGAAGCAGGTTGCTGTTGGAACTCTCCTATCCACAGTTTCTGGCTGGATTGCCGTGTCTTACCACAGACAGCCCTGGAGACACCAGTACAGACTCCATCTGCAATAAAAGGGGACTTTGTTCCAGCTTTTCCCTTGGACCAGCATGCAGCAAGCCCACCTGGGCCTCATTCAGCTCTGTGTGGGCTGGTAGTCAGCTTCTGCTGGGAATTTAAAGCTTTTACCCTACTTTCCACAGCAAATAGTGGAGCAAACCCAGCCGCACCAACCCCCAAATTTCACTCTAAAAACCACAAGTTTCATTTTCCTCTTTTCAAGCCTTGAAGAAAACAAACTTCACTTGAGTGAGCTGGAGGCACAGTGTCCTCCAGGATCATTCTTGAGTAGGACAATATTGCAGGGGAAGACTGGCAAACCCAGAGGTTACTGGTGCTAAGGAAGCTTTGCAAAACCTTCCCACGTGCGGTGCTCCTGCAGCCTCCTGAGCTCCTGGAGCCCTCACTCAGCTCAGGCACAGTTGGGACAGAAGGGGATGGTTCCGTCTGTCAGATGTGGGGACAGGAGGAGGGAAGACTTTGCAAACGCTGCCACGAGGGCAGGGCTGTTTTCATTGATGGTGCCAAGTGGTAGTACACCATCTTTGATTAAATGTGAGGTGCTGAAGGGCAAAAATTCTCAGTGCTAAGGAGAGAGTGTCTCCACTCACTCAGCAAGGTAAGTGAAGGGGAAAGTGCAATCTGTATTTCATGGGAGGTGTTCAGTTTTTAACAAAACATTTTTGCAGAAGACGTGCCCAGGCAGGGGTGATTCAGAGCATTTTATCAGCCTCACAGAGTATCCCCACATCTGCTTGGCCACATTTTCTCTCTTTTGTTCATTGTGAATGATTTCTCCTGCCAGGGTTGCTCCTGCTTGGAGTTCTGCTCTCAGTGGAGCCCCGGAATTTTCTCAGCAGGCCTCTGCAGCGAGTTCTGAGCCAAGGTGGGGCTCTGCTGCCAGCCCAAATCTGCGCTTCCCCTGCCCAGCCTGAGTGCAGGTGGGGCATGTGCTGGGCATGGCCGGAGACTTGCATGGCCAAAATCCTCCAGCATTTCCATCTGCTCATGGCTTTGGGTAGCACAAATCACACAACACCCATCGCAGCTGACAAATGGCATTTCTTGCAGATTGCTACAGCCGCACTGCTGATCCACAAATACACGAGAATCAATTTCAGCTGAAAAATGTCATTTATTACAACGTGCTACACCCACGCCGACAATACAGAACTATACAAATCTCAATTTAGGTTAAAAACGGGAATTTATTCTATTATTACAACCTTTCTATGTAATAATATACAAATACCAACTTCAGTTACTTTATTGCCAACCTCCACAACAACGCACTATACACAAAGATCAATTAGGTGTTTAACAGCTTAATTTATTACATATTGCTACAAGGATTAAGCCCATCTAGGAATACAAAAAAATCTCCATAGATATGTAAATAGAATTACATCCAGAAACAGATAAGTATGCATTTAAAAATAGACCCATATACCTATACAAATACCAGTATTCCTATTTTAAAAGCCATATAAAAAAAATTGTATCAAAAGAGATACCTACACAACTTTACCCACAGGAAACAGAAATTAACACAGATATAACAATATCCATGTCTACATAGATAAATTTATACACAGATATGTAATTTCAAATATATATATATATATATATACATAGCATACATTCATAACAAAATAAATATACATAAATATAAGAATATACACATGGAAATTAACACATACAAATAGCAGTCCACATATAGAAATACACATATAATAAACTGTGGCTACGTTCGAGTCTGTGTATCTTTAAAGAGCACTCGAAGCAGAGGGACCCCAGCTGCCCCATCTTCAAAGCCTCTCGCTCGATCTCCTCCTCCCGTGCAGAGCAGCTCTCCTGGACAGCGACAGCAGATGGAACACCTGGCAAGCAAAGGGAACACGGAGTGAGTATGGGGACGTTTCCCTTGGCAGCAGCTGCACTTCCATCAGGGAAGAGGAAATGTCAGAGCCTCCCAGGGGGGTCAGAAAGAGAAAGCAGCCGAGCGGGCCAGGCTGTGGTGAGCGCAGCCGCGGCGGGACTGTCCCGCAGCCCCGGCAGCCCGGCAGAGCCGGCACAGCTCCCGGCCCTGCCGGCACAGCTGCCTTGCCCAAGGACAGCCCCTGTGCCGGCCGGGGCAGCTGCGCTGAGCAGCCCCAGCACGGGCAGGGCCTGCTCCTGCCCCGCCGGGCAGTGCCCACGGCCACAGCCCACGGCACCCTCAGCCCCACCTGCCTCCTCGGGCCTGTGGCCTCACCCGGGCTCTCTCCAGGCTGGCAGCAGCAGGTCCCCGTTCACTGCTCTTGCTGCTGGCCTTCAGCTCCTCCCTGCTGGCTCCCGTCAGTCTCTGGCTGTCCTCAAGGTCTTCATGGCAGCTGTGGCAAAAGTGGAGGCTCTGGAATTGCTTCCAAGGCCTGGCAGAGCTGAAGTCCCAGAGCCCTCTGTGCTCCCTGCTGGCCCCCTCCATCCCCTCAGCCCCGCCATGCTCTCGGTGAAGCCCCAGCCCCCTTCAGTTTCTTCAGCCCCTCACAGTCCTCTCACCCCCCTCAGTCCCTTCTGACCCATCCCGTCCCCTGAGACCCACCACCCTGCCAGCCTGTGCCACTTGCCTGTCACCTCAGTACCACCATGGCCCTCGGCTGCCCCACAGCCCTCAGCCCCAGCAGCAGCTCAGGGTCACCGTCCCTTCAGCGCCCCCTGAGCCCCCTCTGTCTCACCGTCCTTCAGCAGCTCCTCAGGGGACAGTGCCTGGGGCCAGTGGCAGCTCCCACCGCTCCAGGGACAGCCGGGGCTGGAAGTGCTGCTCCGCCCGGCCCGGCCGCCAGCTCGGACCCAGCACAGGGACAGGGGACACAGGGGGCACCGGGGCAAAAGCAAGAGGTGAAAAAGGCAGCCGAGGGGGCAAAGAGCTAAAAATGCAGCCTAGGCCTACACAAACAGCAATCTATCCATCAATCTCTCCACCTAAACATTCCTATTGCTCTTACTAGATAACTATACACATTCATAAGTGTAATTTCATACATATGTGTATATATATATATATAAATATTTTACTCTACACATATAAAAAACTAACTCTGAAAATCTATAAATGTAAATGTATAATAAAATATATCACATCTATTATACATATCCACATTTAACTATACAGATCTATCAAGCTATGTCCATATAAATAGAACACTATCATCTATAAATGGAACTATAACCACTAATAAATAGAACCATAGAAATCTATAAACATATCTACAAACAGAGGAGTTCTACCTGCCCGATGGTCACAGGCTCTCCCCTGTCTCTTCCTGCCATGCAGGGCAACCCTCCTGGAGATGTTGGTCAGATGGCGTCTGGGAAGCAAAGGCAACGCTCAGTCAATATTGGCCCTTCTGCCCCTTTCCCTTGGGCAGCAATTGTCCTTCGACCAGGGGCTGTCAAAGATGGCCTGAAAGGCAGACTCTCACTTGGCAATTTGAAGCAATCTGCCCTTAAAAGAACAGGGACCATTCCAAGTGTTCAAAAGTGTGTTTCAAAACACTGAAGTATCTTGATAAAGTCTCAGCCCCCACAGTGCAAAGGACACCCAGGAGAGCTTGAAACACAGACAGTCCCAGCTGCCACAAGGAAGCCCAGCCTTGTTCTTTCTCTGTGCTGACAGAGAGACCTCAGTCTTCACTGAAATGGCTGAAGCTGAAGGTGCTGGGAGCTGAGTCATGAACCAGCTCCATTACCTGGCATCTACAAACTGCCCTCTGCAGTGAGCAGCAGCTGCTCCAACTCGACCATCAGCTCTGGCAGGAAGGGCTGGGAGGGACAGAGCTCCCTACGAGGCCTGCAGGCTGCACCAGCTTGGCTAAGGAATGGATCCACAGTGCTCCCTCTCTCCTCTTAGGCCTCCCTAATCAGGGGTCATTCCAGCTTTTCCTTCTGATACTGGAGTTACTGTGATTTTTCTATTGGTTGGCCTCTGATGTTGTGCTCCTTGTTTTCTTGTGGGTCAGGCCCAATACCAGCAGACTGGTATTACATTTAGTCAGTGATTTGGACTTCTACCCTGACGTTTTGCTCTTTTTTCCCCCTGTTCCTTCAAGAGTCGCTCAGCCTGGCCTCCCCTGGCACCCTGCAGCAAATTTATCCACCCACTTCAGCACAAAACTGGGACACCCGGCTTGGTGACACAACTCCCACAAGGTCAGGTTTATTCCCTGCTCTCTTGCCACAGCAGAGGACTCAGTGTCAGAGCCTCTGGAGAAGCGTGGAGGGCAGGGCTCAGGGAGGTTGTGCCAGTGCAGGATTTGAACTCAAGGCACCAGGAAGCACCAACCCTGCTCAGAGCAGCCATCTCACAGCTCTCTAAATCAGTGTGGGCTCTGTCCTTACCAGGCTCCTGGGGCTCCTGGGAACTGTTCCTGCAGCTCTCGGTGCCAGATGAAGCTTCCTCTGCTGCAGCTCTGTTCACAGGCTCCCCTCCTGAAGAATCAGGGGCAGCACCAACATTGTCCTGAGCAGAAAAACAGAAAGAAAGGAACCCAAAGATCACTCGCTATTTTGCTGGAATCATATCAGGGATACAGTAACTCTCCTTCTCCACTCCCAAAGGACATGGAGCACAGAGGAGGGAACACTGCCCCCACGGTTCACATGACAAGCCTTTTAAACTCAGGATTCAGGGGGCCAAGGTGAAACTGAAGCTCTTCCAAAATGACCTTTGAGACAAAACATGAACACAGCAAACCACAAGACACCAAGTGAGGGGACGTGCCCCCACGCTCTGAGCCTGCCTTATCCCAGAGCTGTGAGAAATCAGCCAGCACAAAGCCAGGGGCTCTCCTTGCTGCCAGCACGGCTGCCAGCAAGGGCAGAGCTCGCTCCAGCCCTGCCCAGGGCTGTGTGCTGCAAACCCACAGGCAAAGCACACATTTCTGCCTGGGAGTCTCAGCACCCGCAGCCAACCGCTCACACAACCCATCACAAGGTGCTGCTTCTCGGAGCCCTCTGCTGCTGCCCCACGGGTGTCATCCAGGCAAACATTTATGCACCTTGGGTATTGCCAGGATCACATTTGGGATCAGTGGCAAAAATCTGTACATTGTTAGGGTAGGGAAAAAAAAAACAACCCAAAAGACAGGAAAAGCCAGACAACCAAGTAGTGTTTCTATTCCACTGAGGAAGTAAGTGTCCACAATGAAGCAAATTACCTTTGGTCACAAAGATATTCTCACTATGACCAGTTTCAGAATATTCATCTCTTCTGCCATAGCTCATCCATCAGAACACTAAAGATTCTAAAGATGGTTCAGAGCCTGCAATGTTTCCTTTTCTTATGGAATAAAATGCTTCTCTAAACTGCTATGTGTGACTTTACAGAAGACAAAAGTCATGCCACTTGAGAATAAGGTATTGGTAAATCCAAAAATCCCACTCCCCCCTTGAGTCATAATCACAAATGTACTGCAGGCAATGGGTCAGCACATCAACAGAAAGAGAGACATTCTTTGGCCAACACGTGTCATAATGTGCAAAAGGACAGAGAGCTGCAGCTGCAGCCCAGCCCCAGCCACGGCTCTGGGAGTGCCTACACGCACGGCAGGGCTCACACAGTGATAGTGGAGCCCTGGAAAATGTTAAAGATAGACTTTGAAAATGTTGGGCTTTGTGTTTTCTCAGATCACTGCACCTGCGTAAGCAGTAGGATAAATGATATAATTGTTAGATGTGATGATTGTTTACTAACTAAATATAATTATTGTATAATCATAAGAAGAATCAGGAGAAACTATGTTAGAAATTTAAGGGGGAACCATGAGAAGCTATGTTTAGCTGAAATCTGTGCATACAATAGAACAATATAAGTTTAATAATTAACACGAAAGTTATATAACGATAGAGTATAAAACACGTTCACCTCGAATGTATGGTCGGAATCAGATTTGGGTGGAAACTACCCCGATTCCCAGAGCTCTTAAATAAAAAGCACCGCATATAATCGCTTATGTGATTGTGTGTTTTTGAACGCTAACAACAGCAGCAGCAGCTGCAGCCCAGCCCTTGCTTTGCCTTGGCCTTCCCACCCAAAAGAGGCACAGCCCACATCTGCTGCAGCTGGGACAGAGGCACCTCTGGCATGCCCCTCCCTGCACGGGACACTTGGCCTTCAGTGCCAATTCTCCAAACACTCTTCTCCTCTTTCCCAGCAAGTAAAATCTCTTCTTCATTTCTTCTTCATCCCCTCTTTTAGAAATCTTTCTTAACCGAGAATAATTCAATAACTAAATAATAATGAAATAAGTTCAATTAAAGAAGCCTTTGCTTCTCAACCGTGTCACAAGGTTCAAAAGCTCTCAGTCCAGCCCCTTTGATCCCCATCCAATGGAATTACCCGAGCAGAGGGAGATCTTTCAGACAGGGACCTCCTGATCTCCCGAATCATTTTCTCTACGGCAAGGCCTAGATCTGCTGGTGGCCATTCCTCCTCCTCCCCAGGCGCGTTCTGTGCTGAGCTGGAGGCCGTCCATGCTGCACAAGCTGCACTGCCAGCGGGAGCGCTGGGCCCTGAAGTGCCCGGGCTGGCTGCAAGAATCCAAACACATTGGTCAGGCTCCACAACGTGGCTGTGGGACACTGAGCTCTGGTGCTGCTGTGGATCAAACATCACGGGAAGCACACAGGCAAAGCAGGCAGAGAATCTTTCGGCCTCCTAGGTGCCCCTTGCTAGTAGGCTTGACAGCCTCTGGCCGAGAATGACAGAGCCTTGTGGAAAACGACTTGAAACGGTCACTTTAAATGACCTTTCGGAAAAACAAGGCTACAGCTCTTTTCCTACCTCGGGCGTCGTAGGCTGGGGGCTGCTGCTCCCTGTGGAGCTGCTGGAAGCTGCAGGGCTGGAGCCCGAGCACCTCCCGCTCGGCCGGAGGCAGCTGCTCCCCGTAGAGCTCCTGCGAGCGGCTGCGGGGCCCCTCCCGCCCGAGCGGCAGCGGCCGCTCCCCGTGGAGCCCGAGGAAGTGGCAGGGCGGGATGCCGAGCACCTCCCGCTCGGCGGGCGGCGGCCGCTCCCCGTAGAGCTCCTGGAAGCGGCTCGGCCCCTCCCGCCGGGCCGGCAGCGGCCGCTCCCTGTGCAGCAGGTGGAAGCCGCAGGGCGGGCGCCGGGCGAGCAGCGGCCGCTCGCCGGGGGGCTGCTGGAGGCGGCCGGGCCGGGGGCTGCGCAGCTCCCGCCCGTCCGGCAGCGTCCGCTCCCTGTGCAGCAGGAGGAAGCCGCTGGGCGGGCGCCCGGCCGGCAGCGGCGGCCGCTCCCTGGGCAGCGGCTGGAAGCGACCGCGCCCGCGCCGCCCGGCCGGCAGCGGCCGCGGCCCGGGCAGCTGCCGGGAGCCGCAGGGCGGGCGCCTGCGGCCCTCCCGGCCCGCCGCCGGCCGCTGCCTGTTGGCCGCGCTGCGACGCTTGATGCGGAGCAGGAGGTCGGGGCGGTCGCGGCGAAAGCAGGGGTTGCAGTAGTGGAGCCAGGCCCCGGCATCGCCCGGCGCAGCCGAGCCCACCCAGCCCGGCACCTTGCGGAAGCCGTAGCGGTAGAGCTGCCGCACGAAGCTGCGGAACTGCGTGGCCCTGAAGGTGTGCGGCACCGGGGCCGGCCCATGGCCACGGCCCCTGTGGGCGTGGCCCGAGCTGAGCAGCTCTCGCTCCAAGAGGCAGCGGTCGATGAGCAGCCCCTGGGCGCGGCTGTCCCAGCGCACGGAGCGGACGCGGGGGCTGTTCACCAGGCGCCAGAGCTTGGCGGGGAAGGTGCCGGCGCTGAGCCCGGCGGGCAGCGGCAGCTCCGCCATGGCGTCCATCGCCGACTGTGGCCACAACGCCCGCAGAGCAACGGCCGCGGCTGTGCCGGCGGCGCGCGGCCTGAGGGGGGCGCTGCGCTCGGGCCCGCGCGCGCCCAGCGCGGCCCCGGCGCGGGCCGGACTTGGCGGGGACGAGCGCGGCAGAGCCGGGGCTGCGGGCACAGCGCGGGCGGGGCGGCTCCGGGGCTGGCCGCGCTCGGCTCGGCAGGGCCAGCTGCCAACCCCCTCTTTCTCTGCCTGCAGGCATCCTTCTGCCTTGGCCCTGCGCTACAACCCCCAACCAGCAAGACAAGGAAGAGAAAACAGCCGCTTCTCTCGCAGTCAGCCTCCTGCAGCTCTTGATGCCTGCGCTTATTCCTGCCCAGGTCCCAGACTTCTCATTTCCCATCCTTGAACTCCATCAGATTCCCCTCAGGCCAGTTCTTTAGCCTGCCGAGGTCCCTCTGAATGGTGCAATCATTTGGGCTCTCAGCTGCTCCTGCCAGCTTTGTTTTGTCTGCAGACTTGCTGAGGGTGTGAGATGCAAAGCTGTGTTTGGTGTCAGGTACAAACAGGCGAAGTGTGTACTTGCGAATGCGAAATGTGTGGACATCGACAATGGGATAGTTGTGAATTCTAATAATAACTGAGGAAAATAAAGCATGGAAAAAGGCCTTTGACCATATCTTTTGTTTGAAATTAACCCTGGTTAATGGTGACAGTTGCCCATCTCTGGGTCAAGAGACAAGTATTGTCTGACAGGTAGCTTGTCAACAAACTGAGAAAGAATTGAGTACCTGGGCATGCAGATTTCTGAAGGGAGGAAAGAAAAGTGTTGACAAGAATAAGCCTGAGTTTTAAACGCCTGAAAGAGTCAAAAATAACACGTTGTGGGATATTGTACCAGATGTTCCACAGAGTTAAAACCAACCACAACTCATTAGTATCTGGACTTCCTTGCCCACTATGCTTAGAAATGTTGCTTGAAGGCACTTTGTATCTAAAAATCCAGTTCCTGTAGATGACTGTAGATGTAGATCAAAATCCTACCAAAAACTCCATGTCAAAACCAGCAAGAGTGAGACTTTTGTCCTTGGCAGTAGCTTCCAGGTGCTCCTGGAAATCGCCAGGCCTAGACACAAAGATGTGTATTCGGCGGAGGAGGAGAAGCCTTATGCTTAGCTCTAACTGCGACCTTTGCTAGCAGATCTTACTAGCAGGGAATAAATTCCATTAGTTCTGCTCTTAGCCAGAGCCAAGGCGGGAATCAAAGTCTAGATCACAGGAGAAGATCACAGGAGCCTCAGCTTTTCCAGAGGAGGAAAAATACAAAGGCTAGTAAATTTGCGCTGGGTTGACAGGGGTTTTTTACAGATCCATAGACAAGTGATGAAGCTTAAAAGATGACAGCAGAGGAAAATCAACAGATATGCTGAAACTGAGTGAAGAGGAAGGAGACTTCAAATTAACTGAAAAGCTGCAGCGAAAGCTTCTCTACTTTTTGCAGTTGCTTCAAGTTCAAAATGACAAACTCTAGCAGCACTTCCAACTTATTGTTCTTAATTCTAGAATAAAGACCATCAAAACTGTGTACTCCTGCTTAGAGTATGAAGTAAAGCACAGGAAGGCATTAGAGTAAGAAAAATTGTGTTTAGAAGGCTGAGGCAGCCTTAGGGCTAGGAGGAATGGGGAGGCGTGGAAATCAGGCCTGTGGGCACCAGGCAGGGAGCATCCAGTCCCTGAGCGGTCCCTCACAGTGGGTATCCCTGCAGATGGAGTCCAAATGGAGCCACAGCTCGGTGGGAAAAGTGCCGGGCTGGTGAGCCGTGCTTAGCAGGGGCTCCTGCATCAAATTGCTCCCTGACAGGTGCGGTATGCTGTGTGTGTGTGTGCCCAACAGCTGGCAAGAGCCGGCTGGCCCAGATGTGGGAAAAGGCCAAGGAGGCAGCAGAGTGGCAATGGGGCTGTGCAGGAGGCCCTGGTGGTTGCACACAGCTGTGGGGGATCAGGCTGGCCCAGATGGTCCCTGGGGCTCTGGGCTGAAAAGGGGGGAAAAGAGAAGCCGGGAGGAAGGGCCAGATGCCGCTATGAGAATGCCATTCCATCCCATAGGGGACATAGTGAGAGGAGGCTGGGAACAAAATGGTCATTCCCGCTGATCACCCTGACATCTTCACGACAAGAGGCCCAGAAAGGAGTGCACATCTGCCTCCTGGTGTTGTCCTGAATGGCAGCTCATTACCTGGCGTTCATTACCCGCAAGTCTGGCAGCTTCCCGTGGGCATTCCACGCTTCAGGCAAGCAAAGCTGCTTACCTCACTATGTTCTTTGGGCCTCTGAAGGGGACCGTCCACTTAGCTACAGCCTGGCAAGGAAGGGAGTCTTACAACACTCTGGATATTTTAGACTTTTATTCTCACTCGGGCTGAAACAAAGGATCCCCTCGCTACTTCTCCATCTTCATCCTTCTGTCCTGCAGGTGGCCTGTTCAGGCTGACAGCTTGGAGCGCCTGCAGGCTCCAGTTCGGCTGCAGCCCAGCTTTTCCTCTCACAGCTTAATTCTTCTTATGACAATTCTTTCATTTCTACTTCAAAGATACCTCAGAGCTTGCCTAAATTAACAACACTCTATTCTAAGCTAAACAATCCTCTATTATCTAAGCTATCTATGTTCCATAGCCCTTAAATGTTGATCCCTATATATCCTAATTCTTTTAAACTTTCATCTCTTTGAGAAAGAAAAAACAACAGAGCTTTAAATTGAACCTAGCACACACCTAACCAAACCTAACCTAACCTACCCTAACCTAACCTAACCTAACCTTACCTTACCTTACCTAACCAAACACCTATACTGAGCAAATACGAAAAAAATCATATTTCCTATCTATGGCACAGCTCCTCTTAATACGCGGGGGATGGCTGGAGCTCTGCCCAAAGATGACACATCCCCTTTTCCCTCCTCTCGGCTGGCGGGGCATAAGGGCCTCCTCAGGCGCAGGTGTCTCCTCTCCAGTCTTCCTGCACTTGCTTGGCTGAGGTGATCAGAGCAGCCAGGCTGGAGGCAGGATCGCCGGAGGTAACAAAGGGATGCTGCCCAGAGGAAAAAGAACAAAGAAAGGAACTCTTACTTTCCAGGATCCCATCCTCACGGGCTCAAGCAGGATTCCCTGGCTACCAGGAAGACACACAAAGAGCACCGAGGGCAGCATGTCCCCCTGCGCCTTCCTGTGCTGGCAGCTGCCTGTGCCACATGGCCCACACTCCTCCTCATGCCTTCATGCAGGTGTCCTCAGCTGACAGGGCTTTTTGCCCCTTTGCTTTTTCTTACCTGCAGGAGCTCCTGGGCAGACCAGCGCCTGTCCTCGTCTGCCTGCAGGCAGCAGCGGAGGAAGTCGCGCAGGAGAGCCGAGTGGTGCCTGGGGTTCTGCAGTTTTGGGGGCCCGTTCCTTTCTATCAGTTCAAAAACCTACAGCACATGGATGCAAGAGGACACTGCACCTGCTCCTTTGCTAGCCACATCAGCTCTCTCCACACAGAGCCCTCTTGCTAAGCTGCACCTTACCCTGAGAGGGGCTTCCCGCTCGTAAGGAGCTTCCCCTTCCACCATTTCCAGCCCCATGATGCCCAGGGACCAGATGTCCACTTTGGGGCCGTAGGCTTCTCCTCTCACCACCTCCGGTGCCATCCAGCTGGGAGTGCCGACGCTGGAGCTGCGCTTGCTGCGCTCAGGGCTGAGCTGAGCACAGAGGCCAAAGTCACCTGAGGCCAAAAACAAAGCCTGTCAAAGCCAGCTCCCACTGGCAAAGCGGCCAAAACCATTGCCCACTCCAAGCCTGACCAGGCCATGCTGAATCGAGCTGAAAAAGCAGCTGAGCTCTCCTTCCACGTGCCTGGAGCCAGGCAAAGAAGGCATCAGCCACTTCCACAACACCCTCACCATTCACGCACTGGCCAAGCGGCGCTTCTGCCCAAGTGGCAGTCACCAAAATGCAAGCGCACGGCAGGTTCTGGAAATGCTGCAGCCCAGCAGGGATACCCACCCAACTTGACAGATCCATCCATGCCCACAAGGACGTTGTTGCTTTTGATATCTCTGTGGATGACTTGGCGGGAATGAAGGAAATGCAGTCCTTGCAGGCACTGAGAGAGAAAAAGGAGGGAGGGAAAGTTAACGTGCAGGATCAGATTTCATCCCACCAGAAAGGAAAGAGCTCAACGGGATTGACGGCTTTCTCAGAGAATTGTGAGCGAGGGTGCAGCATCATGGTGCTGTCACGAAGAAGAGCTTGCTGCTTCAACACTCTTGGAAGTTTTTTTCTCGATTCCAAGCGAAGGCATCCGGGCTCCCAAAAGTTCTGCCGGCCTTGGGTAGGAAGCGCGTCACCTTTGGCTGGGAGGCGGCACGGCAAAGATTTTTGGGGAAGCCTAGTGGCAGCAGAGGAGGAAGCAGCACCTTAGAGCTGTTCCAGAATCCATCGCCATGCGGGCTGCAACGCTATCCTTTGCAGCTGAGGACGGCTCTTTGCCCTTAGCTTGAAATTCTGCCGCCTGCATGCTGCCTTCCCGTGGCAAGGAATGTAGGACAGACAGACAGGCTCCAGGCAAACATTCCCAGGCAAAGCTGAGAAGAGGAAGCAAGTGAAACCAAGCGAGTGAGCCAGCACCAGTGCCAGAGGACAGACAGGATGGAAGAGTGCAAGAACAGAGCCTGAGGAGTGCGGGGACAGCGGCAGGCAGTTCACTTCCTATGCTCGCTCTTCTCCTGTGTGTGGTGACAGCAGCAGCAGCAGCAGCAGCAGCAAAAGAAAGGTGAGAGCAAGAAATCCCGGCTGTCCTTAACCTCCAGCTGGCAAGCAGCATCCTGGGCAGGCTTGGGGAAGCACAAGCGGGATCCCTCACCTCCCGACAGACAGCGCCTATCTGTCCTTCCTCCGGGTACACTGCGCTGAGCACATCAAACAAGGTGCCGCCGTCCATGAACTCCATGGCCAGCCAGAGCTCCGCATCCACCAGGTAGCTGAAAGAAGAAAACCACGGCATGGAGAGACAGCAATGGGCACAGCCTCAGTCAGCTGAGGGCCCGAGCCAGGTTTTAGCAACTGCTCTCCAAGCTACGTGTGCCACAAGAGATTCATGATCACCAGCTCCACCTCCTCCCACACTCTGGAGACCAGCACAGAAATCACCACCAGCTCCCTTCTCTGGCAGTGACCAAAGGGCATCGTCTCTTCGGGCTTGCACTAGCTAAAGCTACATTGACAGGAGAATACGCCAACCTGTCTAAGTAGGTAACGATATTGGGACTCCTGTTGTCCCTCATGGCCAGGATTTCATTGGCAGCCAGCTCCTCGGACATCTCCTCCTCAAGCGACATGATCTTGATTGCCACCTGAAATGACATTGGCCACCGTTTACCTTGAGAAGACGCCCCCTGCTCGAGATCACAAGCAGCACGGAGCGAGTGCTGCTGCAATGAGGCAGCGGGCTGGGCCAAAGGGCCTTGTCACTAGACAGCAGAGCTTAGCAGAAGCACCAAAGGCCATCCCAAATGCATTCTGCCCCCTGAGCCTAGAGTGTACTTCAGAGGAACAGCCTCTGCTGCAGACATGGAGCTGCCACCCAAACCTCCAGGCAGGGCTCACAGCAGCGGGGAAAGCGCTCCAGAGCTGCAAAATGGCATGGGGCTGTTGGCACTTTACCTGTTGTCCGCTGCTGGTGTCAAGGGCTTTATAAACAGCTCCAAAGCCCCTGGAAAGACAAAAGCAGCAGAAAGAGCCCTTTATCCCTTGGCACTGAAATCAAGCCTAGGCAGCAGATCTCCCCAGGCTGCCTGCACGCCTTCCTTAGAAAACGCCTGGCTGCGGCGTCTCTTCGGCCAACAGCACGTCGGCCCGTGAGCCCTCTGCCCTGCGGGGCAGCCTGTCCAAGGGAACACTAAGGTGCAGCATGAAGACCGAGGGCCGCTGGAAATCTCCAAGGCGCACGCCCAGCCAGGTCATTTCCAAACCTAAGGGGAACAGTCCTCCTTGTGCGGGTGTGCATGCATGTGTGTGTCAAAAGAGTGAGAACAATTAGAGTCAGAAGACTGTCCTTGAGAATCTGACATTTCTTGAATGGCAAGGTGCTCTTTCAGGCCAGAAAGCAGCAGGGGCAGAGGGTTTCCCAGCTCCTGCTCCTCCTTGCTGCAAGCAAGACAATGCCAGCATCAACTTGTCTTTGATGAGGCCTTCGGATTGCTCTGACCCAGCACTCCAGGCAGGCGACAGGAGGTAAAGCCAGAGCCTGACTGTGATTGGAGCTTGCCTGACTTCACGCTTGATATTGCACCAGCCAAAGACCTGGCCCACACTTTTGTAAAAGGAGCCAACGCCACGCTTACCCTCGTCCCAGTTCTTCAAATGCCGTGTATTTGCTCATTGGCTGGCCCGGACTCACAATGCTCCCTGAAAGACAAAAGCAGCGCAGGGCGCTCACTCGCACAGAGACGCCGCTCCCCACACCCTCCCAAAGGCAGCCCTGCTGCCGGCAGCTCTGGGCCCTTTGCAGTCCCCTGGCTTCCAGCTGCTGAGACCAGCAAGTGGGAGGGCCATCTTCTCCACCTTTCATCAGGTGGCCTTTCCAAGAAGGCCTTGATTTCTTTCAAGCGCAGCATCCCATGCCATAAGCCAAAATGATGAGACCTTAAGAAGAGGGCCCTCCGAACTCCCTGGCCCAGGAGCACAGGACTTTGTTGCCCAAGTGCTCCTCTTCTGACACTCAGCCCTGTGTTCTGTTTCCACAGACTGAGAGCTACAAGGTGACAGCTCCCACACAGGAAGAGAAGCAGCTGCTGGCCAAGGCTGCCCCCTCTACAAACAGCCTGGGCTCAGTGGGGCTCAGCCACCTCTGCTCTGCTGCTGTCTGGGCACTGGGAGCTGATCCAGGCTCAGGGAGCCCATTTCCAACACAGCTCCTCCCACCTGATGATGGATCCATGGCAAATGGACCCATCCTGAATCCACGGTCGACTGTGAATCTCTCTCTCCCTCTTCTCCTGATTTTGTCTTCTCAAAACCCACACCTTCTCTGGGCAAACTGTTCCAGGGGAGTCTTTTTTCTGAATCCCTTACCTAAACTGACTCTCTCTCCATTTGGATCCATTCTCCCTGGTCCTGTCCCTACCTGCCCTCGTACAAAGTCCCTGTCCAGCTTTCTTGTAGGTTGCCCTCAGGTACTAGAAGGCCGCAGCTGGATCAAGGCTCGGTCTCTTTCCCAGGCTGAAGAAGCCAAGCTGTGTCAGCCTTTCCTTGCAGGAGAGGAGCTGCAGCCCCGGCACCATCTGGGTGTCCCTGCTGGGCCCCTGCTGCAGCGTGTCCACGGCCTTGCCGTCCGTGCCGGGGAGCCCGGCAGAGGCGGAGGCAGCGCTGCAGGTGCAGGGTCAGCGGCGGGGAGGAGACCCGGCCCTGGCAGCGGCTCCGGGAGCAGCGATTGGCGCTGGGCCGCCCGCACTGCAGAGAGCCGGGGCCCTTGTGCCGGCCCTTGTGGCCAGGGCGCCTTTCCCCGCCGCTCGCCCGCCCGCCCGCTCGGGGGAAATGCCCCCTGTGCCGCCCCTCAGGGCCGCCCCTCGCCGCTGCCCCGGGGGCTCCCGGCGCCGCCTGGAGGGGCCCAGGCCTCGGCCTCACCGTGTTCAGCCCAAGGCCTGGAAAAGCAGATTCAAACACCCACCCAGAAAGTGCCCCAGGATGCCAAGGTCAATCTCTACAGCACGGGTTTGATATCAGAGTCTGCACGGTTTTATAAAATGGGTGGCTGGCACTGGCACTGGCAGTGTTATTTTCCCAGGCAGGCTCCTGGTACAGCTGTGGGGGAGGGCACCAGCAGCTGTATCAGCCCAGCGAGCAGCAGCACATGGAGGAGACCCTCATCTGCAAAGAGCCCCTCACCCCCTTTGCTCCCCCATGGCAGCGCAAGATGATTCCGCCGCAGGGGAAGGGCTGCTGCAGGCTGGAGACTCCTGCAGCCAGGCCTTGTTGCAATCTCCTTGCTGCAGCTGTGCCTGGAGGATGTTGGCCTGCAGCAGCACTGCTGATGCCCGGGAATGCTGCTGGGCTCAGAGAGGCAGAGTGTGTACAAAAGCTGCATTCAAAGGGCTGATGGCGAGAGCCCGGAGCCGCTGGTAAGGGCAGCAGCTCTTCTTCATTCCGTGCAGGTGAGAGCCCAGCCTTGGAGCCTGTCCCTGGGGACAGGGAAACACTCTGAGGGCAGGTTTGAATTTTCAGGGACAGTCCAAATGAGAATTGCTTTGAGGCATGTTGTAATGTTGGGTTTGGGTGTGTCTGCAGGAAAGAAAATGGGAATAAACCCCTTGAACAACAAAGGAGAACTCTGCATGGCCAATTTACACCCTGCAGATAGACTGATCATATCAGCCCACTGAATACTGGGGGCATCTAATGCAGAGTGCAAAGCTTCTTTGAATAGACAGGAGAGATGAGACTTGAAGATGAGAAAAAGGGATCAGCCCCAGGGGTCCCATAGATTTGGCTTAGTTCTGCCAAATCAAGCATGATTCGTTTTATCTTTTCTGTTGGAGTGTATTTCAAAATGACCGCCCCTTGCCATTTCCATTAAGAAAATTTGGAATTGTCAGGAAGTGCCAGGATCAGAAATGTTTTGAGGTAGATCATGTTTATGTTTGGTTTGGGTGTCTGTGCAATAAAGAAAGCAGGAAATAAACCCCTGGAACAATGAAGTAGAGCAAAAGTGGAATGTTTGGATGGTCAGTTTGCTCCCTACACCTCTCAGCCAACTGAATTCTGGGGTCATCTACAGGGGAGTGCAAAGCTGCTTTTACTTTCACCGCCCGGTGTCAGAACCCAGGAAATTCCTCTGGCTGCCCTGGAGGACTTGAGCCCCTGCCCAGGGGGCTCAGAGACCCTGGCCCAGAGCCCAAGACCCCAGTGCCTTTGATTTAACCCTTGGAGAAAACAATTACCAACCTTATATGAAGAATTACAAGCCACACAAGTTCAAGTGTTACGATAGTGAATTTATCACTGAGTGAAAAATAGATTTTTGAGGTTTTTAGAATGGGGGCTCAGGGTCCCAAGATGGAGGAATTTGGGTGTGCCTTGTCCTTTTTCCTTCTTCTTCCTAGCCTCCATCTTCAGCTGTGATGTTGGCACTTTTAGATTGGTTTAGAGTAGAAGCTCACTGTCTAACATAGGTGATAGGTATTGGAAAGTAATTGTAAATATTGTACACGTAGTTTTTAGTAAAAAAGGTAACACCACCCCGGAGGCAGGCAGAGTGCCTCTGACATTCTTGCTGAGTGGACCTCGGCAGGCAGGAGAAAGAAGTTTATAGATAAGAGCCAAGAAACAACCTTGAGACCAAGAAATGAAAGCTCTGACTCCTTCTTCGACCGCCCGGCTGGGAAAGAGACTTTCTAACGTATCTCAGGGTCACTCTGACCAGCTAGAGTCCTGAGAGCCCGGGGCCATTGTTTGTGTCCCAGCACTTGGTTTGATGTGAAGAGAAATAAACAAAATCCCCCACCAACAAGCTGCAACCCAGAACCCAGTGGGAATTACAGAAATAAAGGCCTTGAGAAGTAGCTTTGGAAAGGGTCTCCTTCCTAGACAGTGAGAAACGCTCAGGCCTGGCCTGGCTGGGCTAAGGGCTGGCTGCCCTTGGGAGGGGAATGGAAGGGGATGGAGTTGGGCTGGGGTTTTGCAGCCATGGAAACGAGAGAACCATGGTGAGCGTGTCACAAAGGGGCAGCCCCACACTGGGGCGGTGCAGGTTGTGCTTGGCACGGCCCCAGTGGCAGCAGACGTGTCTGGCTCTGCCTCTCTGTGCCGAGCGCTGGCAATTGGAGTCACCCGGCCTTGTTCAAAGGCTGGCACCGAGCTCCCGGCGCTGACTGCTCTGAGAGCGTCCCCAAATTCCAACCCAGGCACTTCTGCCAGGCAGAAGCACGGGCTCAAACATGGATTTTACTGGGAAAGGAAAGACCCCTGAAGGAAAAGGTGAGGACAGAAAGGAGCTGAAAGGCCGGAGCCAAATGGAAAAATAATCCCCCCAGATTTCAGGGAAAACTGCTCCATGGTGGTCAGTGCTGGCTCTGTGTCAGAGTAGGTGGCTGACAGCTACAGATGATCCTGCAAGGACACCCATGGCATCACAACATTCTGTCATTAGTTTACTCTGCATTCTCCTTTTTGACAGTAGCCAAATCACCCATACTGTCAGCCAGGACAGGGACTGTGGCCACAGCTGACCACAGATAGGACATGGGCATGAGATGCAAGTCCTGTTGCTTTCTTTGCCATCAATGTTGGGTCTCACTACAGATAAATTTCCCATTCTTCCTCTGCTTGCTGATCAGGTCAAACATTGAGGATGGTATTACGGTGCTACAGACACACCAATAAGGCCTGCCTGGTGGCTGAGAGGTCTTTGTGGTTTTCAGAAATAACAGTCACAGCTAGTATGGGTTTTACCTGTGGATTCACAGAAGGCCACCCTCAAGAGGGAATCTTTTTCCCCTCTTACCATTGGAGCTTTCTATCTTTCCCTTCAGACGTGCTACTTAATATTGTTCAGAAGAATTAAACACAAGCTAGTTCCATAAAAAAACCCCAAAGAAATTGTGTCAGAAATTAAAAAAACCCTTGAGTGTCACACCCAATAAATGTGTTGATGATAAAGGTGGGAGTTCCCAAAACCCACTTCCTTTCTTGTGAGCATGGCTCAGCCTCACCCAGAGGTGAGATTGGATGTGAGCTATTCTCTGTTGGGAGGAAGGGTCTTGTGGCAGTGCAGAGAGGCTGTGCACATTGCCAGGGAACAGCTGTGCCCTGCATGTGCCCCTGCAAGGAGCTGTGCTGCTGCCAGTGCCCCTGGAGCTGCAGGGCTGCTGAGCTGTGGGGCAGGCAGAGGAGCAGGAGGGTGCATGTGCAGCTGAGCCATTCCTGGAGAGCACAGGGCTCTGGGCTCCCTGCTGTCCCAGGGCAGCCCAGAGGCCAGGCTGTGCCTGTGCTAGCTCTGGGCAAGTGGCTCAGGGTTTTGCCCTGGCCTGCCTCAAGTGTCTGCCAGCAGGATCATGTTTCCCTGTGCAGCTGTTTAGACATTTGCAGGAAATGAGTCCCATGAAATATGGAGCTTCAGGGGCTTTAGGTTTGCATGGTGGCCTCTGTTACATTTTGTGTCTCCACTTTGCAGGCCTGACTGGTTACCCTCTTGCCAAGAGGTTTTCCCTGGCAAGTCCCTCCATGCTCCTTCCCTCCAAGCCGTTGCCTCCCATCCAGAAGAGCTCTCCTTCTACCAAGCCAAGCCCAACATGCAGCAGACAGCAGGAGAATGGGAAAAATGGCACTGGCTGGGATGAGGAGAGTAGAAAAAAACAGGAGCTGAATTCAGAGGCAAAAGGATGTAAGGTAGGAGACCAAGCAAAGTCCTGTGTGGTAAATTTTCAGTTTTTGTCCTGTCAGCAGAGCTGTGAGACCTTTTCCCTGACAGGAACTGACCCTTTCAGTGCAGTTTGAACAGGTCCTGGTTTGGCTCTTTAGCTGGGCCAGAAATGGTGGAATATGAAGGAAGGGTGTGCACCTGCCCCTGCTGCCTCCAGCCCCATTCCTGGCCATGGCATGGGGGCCCTGGAGCAACTGGGGCTGGCAGAGACCTTGCAGAGAGCAGCAGGGCAGGGAGCTCTGCTGAACTTCCTCAGTGCCAGGGAGGCTGAGATGATGGATGTGTGGGAGCTGGAGAGCAGCCAGCATCCCGAGAGCTCAGCAGCATCTGGGCTCAAAGGCTGCTGGGGAAGTGTAGGAGGGAAGGGCAGCAGCGGGAGAAATGAGGGGCTTGAGAAAAGCAGGTTTGGACATCCTGCAGAATGGCTTTGTGGGGACATGGCTGGAGATCAGCACTGGCTGTTTGGTGCCTCAGGGACAGCAAGAGAATATTGATCTAAAGCCATTCCCATGCCATCCACAAGGCCAGTGGAGGCAGTGGCACCCCAGAGCATCTTGATGTCAAACACGTGGAAGCCAGCTGGGAATGCAGCCACACTTGGAGAAAACTGAGCACAAGGGCAGAGGTGGCAAATGTGGACATGGGCTGTCCCTAACCACCTCCCTTTCCATTCCCCATCCTGGGCCAAGCTGGAGGATCAGTTTGGCTTTTCCTGGCAGGTCCCAGTTAAATGCATGGCGAAATGTCTTGAGGCATGAATGGGGGCAAGGCTGGATGCTTGATCTGAGCACTGTGTTCTTCTCTTTCCAGGCTTCCTTGCTCTACTCCATTGGTGGGGATATGAAGAAGGGGTCACTGGGACTGCCTTTGATCCCCCCCATCCGCAGGGCAGTGAGTCCCCCTGTGGGCAGATCTGCAGGGTCCCTGCCAAGCTCTCCCCAGCTGGAATTCCAGGAGCCCCAGGAGATGAGGTAAGCCAAGGTGTCTGTTACTCCAGTGTGCTGTTCACCTCTCTCTTCCCTTCTTGTGTGGTTATTTTTCCCAGTCAGGTGTCCCATGTATTTAGGCAAAGCTCTGTGTATTCACCATTTTGGCCATCTATGATCATCCAGCACAATGGCAAAGGCAACAGCAATGTCCCAAGAGCAGAGGTGGTGGTGGGGAAGAGGAGACAGGGCTTTGAAGCACCTCAAGATGGGTCCTCTGCTGGATGTGGAACTTGATTCCCTCTGTAATGGTTGTGGTGACATTTGGGAACTGAATTGCATGGGTCTGGATCCTGCAGATCTTTGAATGCTGTGATCCTTGACTGTCAAATTCTGCACCCAGGAGATTATGTATGGACAAATATTGGCTACTGGAGTGGTGTCTGCAAATTCAGGTGCTGCTTCTGTAAACATCAGGTGTAACTTCACTGTGCTTGGGCCTCCACTGTGAAATGAGATCCATGATTTGTTTTGGGGTATAGATGTATAATTTGATCAATGTTTAATATTTTGATCTGGGCTTAAGATCAAAGAGGGCAAGGTGGTGGAGAAAAGTTACAGGACTGTAGCTGATGGAAAGATATTGGCTTGGATGTGTGTGAGAAAATGTAGCTGTCAAGCTTATTTGAGTGATAAGAATAAGGAGGGAGACAGAGAAGTATCATTCCAATTGAAAATCCTTGGTAGGGCTTTTAAGGTGCAATCTGAATATCCTCCTCCAGCAGCTGAGTTGGGAACAGCCTTTTTGTTGTTGAAAGAGCCAGCAGGTGTAATATCATTCTCAGGAGACAGCAGTGCTCTGACCACATGTAGCACGAGGCTGTCACCAGGGTAAGGCACAGGCAGGCCAAGTCAAGCTTTGGCAGCTGTACAAAAGTAGCTGCCCTCCTTACAGACTCGTGTCTCAGCTCAGCAGCTCTTGCTGCTTCAGAGAGGCTGTGGGAGCCACTTGGCCCCAAAAGGAGAGGCAGCAGAACTGGGGAGTTCTGATGCAGGTTGAAGAATGACTGCTGGTGATAGGGAAGAGGAGGCAGGGCTTCAAAGCACCTCAAGATGGGTCCTCTGCTGCACTTGGCCATTATTTCATCCAGAGCCTGGCAGCTCTGTGTGATTCCAGCAACTGAAAGCTTAAGGACAATGAATCAGCTTTGCATCCTGTTGGGTTTATGGGTTGCATTTCCCCCTTCATCACAGTGACCATGCTAAGTAGGTTTTCCTCCTTTCATGGTACACCCATTCCCCCCTTCTCTTTCTACCTCCTCACATGTTCTTTTGTCCTCCATTTTCTCCAGGCCAGGATCCAGCAGCCTAAACAAAGAGAAGAACTCTGAACATGCAGGTAGGCACAGGGCATGTCTGTCCTAGAATGACCACTGTAGTCTTGACTCAGAGGAGACATTTGGAAAGCTTGGTGAAAACCCATTCTTTTCAAAATTTCTTTAAATTCGCTTCAATTCCTTGATGGGCTCGGTGGACTCTCTGAGAGTCCAGTCACTGGGAGCGTTCTCTGGTGGCACAGTGAGAATTCCTCCACTTTGCAGGCTGGGATAGGTTCATTTCTCCCAAGTCTTTCCGGCCGTGTCCCTCTTCGCTGCTTCCCTCCAAGCCATTGCCTCCCATCCGGGCGAGCTCTCCTTCCTCTAACACAAATGAAATGGACAGCATGGAGAAGGAGAACAAGAAAAATGGCACTGCCTATGATGAGGAGAGAGGAAGAAACCAGGAGCAGAGTTCAGAAGGAAAAAGTTCTAAGGTAAGGAGACCAAGCTAAGTCCTGTGTGGTAGATTTTCAGTTTATTTGCTGTAGGCAGAGTTTGGAGACCTTTTCCTGTGCTGTGAGCCCAGGGAAGCAGCTGAGCCAAAGAAGAGCTCAGCTGGACACTGTGCTCCAGGCTGTCTCTGCAATGGGTGTGTAGTGGAGAGTTCACATCCTCAGCATGGATCAATAGCAGGGGAGGTCTTTGAATGGCTTCTGGGCTCTGCCGTGGTTCCTTGTGTGTCTTATGGCTGAGAAAACAGCAACAAGCAGTCAGAGCAGCTAAAGTTGTCCAATCTGGAGAAGCTGTCCTTCTAGATTGAGTAAACTATGGGTATCTGTGAACCATCTCTGTGTCTTGGTAGTGTTCTCTGTCAGCTGTGTCTGGTTAGGATGGAAAAAGGTGTTTGCTGGAACAGGCAGTCCTGCAAAGTCAGTTCCAGGTTGTCTCAGCTTTTGAGTTGCACAGCCATGCCCTCTGCACAGTTGTGTCTGCTGCTATTTCTAGAGTTCATCAGCTTCTGGGCAGCTGTGTGCTCTGGCATGGCTTTGTGCAGAGGGAAGGGATGGGAGGTGGCCATGGGGAGAGCAGCCCAGAGCCCAGCCCCACAACTGCCTTTGGCAGCAGGGCCAGGACCTGCAGTTGTTTTGGGTTTGCCGTGGGGTGCAGGAGGAGGCAGATGAGCAACAGCTTTGGTAGACAGAATGTGCAATCAAGGACTCTGGTAGTTGATTTCAGCCTTGCTGAGAAAGGGCCCAGTGTATCCCTGACAGGAACTGACCCTTTCAGTGCAGTTTGAACAGGTCCTGGTTTGGCTCTTTAGCTGGGCCAGAAATGGTGGAATATGAAGGAAGGGTGTGCACCTGCCCCTGCTGCCTCCAGCCCCATTCCTGGCCATGGCATGGGGGCCCTGGAGCAACTGGGGCTGGCAGAGACCTTGCAGAGAGCAGCAGGGCAGGGAGCTCTGCTGAACTTCCTCAGTGCCAGGGAGGCTGAGATGATGGATGTGTGGGAGCTGGAGAGCAGCCAGCATCCCGAGAGCTCAGCAGCATCTGGGCTCAAAGGCTGCTGGGGAAGTGTAGGAGGGAAGGGCAGCAGCGGGAGAAATGAGGGGCTTGAGAAAAGCAGGTTTGGACATCCTGCAGAATGGCTTTGTGGGGACATGGCTGGAGATCAGCACTGGCTGTTTGGTGCCTCAGGGACAGCAAGAGAATATTGATCTAAAGCCATTCCCATGCCATCCACAAGGCCAGTGGAGGCAGTGGCACCCCAGAACATCTTGATGTCAAACATGTGGAAGCCAGCTGGGAATGCAGCCACACTTGGAGAAAACTGAGCACAAGGGCAGAGGTGGCAAATGTGGACATGGTCTCTCCCTCACCACTTCCCTTTCCTAGGTCACCTTTCCCTGTCCTGGGCCAAGCTGGAGGATCAGTTTGGCTTTTCCTGGCAGGTCCCAGTTAAATGCATGGCGAAATGTCTTGAGGCATGAATGGGGGCAAGGCTGGATGCTTGATCTGAGCACTGTGTTCTTCTCTTTCCAGGCTTCCTTGCTCTATTCCAGTGGTGGGGATTTGAAGAAGGGGTCACTGGGACTGCCTTTGATCCCCCCCATCCGGAGGGCAGTGAGTCCCCCTGTGGGCAGTGCTGCAGGGTCCCTGCCAAGCTCTGCCCAGCTGGAATTCCAGGAGTCCCAGGAGATGAGGTAAGCCAAGGTGTCTGCTGCTGCAGTGTGCTGTTCACCTCTCTCTTCCTTTCTTGTGTGGTTATTTTGCACAGCCATCTGTCTCCTGTATTTTGGAAAACCTCTGTGTATTCAATATTTACCCATCCACGATGATCATCCAGCACAATGGCAAACCCAACACCATATATACCCCAAGAGCAGAGGTGGTGATGGGGAAGAGGAGGCAGGGCTTCAAAGCACTTCAAGATGGGTCCTCTGCTGGACTTGGCACTTGATTCCCTCTGTAATGGTTGTGGTGACATTTGGGAACTGTACTGCATGGGATGGGGTCCTGCAGGTCTTTGAATGCTGTGATCCTTGACTGTCAAATTCTACAAACAGGAGAATATGCTTGGACAAATATTGGCTACTGGAGAGGGGTCTGCAAATTCAGGTGCTGCTTCTGTAAACATCAGGTGTAACTTCACTGTGCCTGGGCCTCTACTGTGAAATGAGATGCCAGATGAATTTTGCAGTATAGATGTAAAATCTGACGTACAATCCGACTGATGTTTAATATTTTGATCTGGGTTTAAGATCAACAAGGGCAAGGTGCTAGAGAAGAGACATAGGACTGTACCTGATGGAAAAATATTGGCTTGGATGTGTGTGAGAAAATGTAGCTATTACCCTTATCCAAGTGGTAACAATAAAGAGGGAGTCACAGAAGTATCATGCCAATTGAGAATCTTTGGTGGAGCTTTTAAGGTGTGAACTGAACATCCTTCCCTAGCAGCTGAGTTGGGAACAGCCTTTGTTTTCCTGAAAGAGCCAGCAGGTGTAATAGCATTCTCAGGAGACAGCAGTGCTCTGACCACATGTAGCACGAGGCTGTCACCAGGGTAAGGCACGGGCAGGCCAAGTCAAGCTTTGGCAGCTGTACAAAAGTAGCTGCCCTCCTTACAGACTCGTGTCTCAGCTCAGCAGCTCTTGCTGCTTCAGAGAGGCTGTGGGAGCCACTTGGCTCCAAAAGGAGAGGCAGCAGAACTGGGGAGTTCTGATGCAAATTGAAGAATGACTGCTGTGTTTCAGCCAGAGCTTGGCCAGCTCTGCATGACTCCAGCAATGGCAAACTTAAGGACAATGAATCAGCTTTGCATCTTGTTGGGTTTCTGTGTTGCATTTCCCCCTTCATCACAGTGACCATGTTTAAAATTTTGCCTCCTCTTAGGGTAAGCCCTTTCTCTCCCTTCTCTTTCTACCTCCTCACATGTTCTTTTGTTCTTCATTTTCACAAGGCCAAGACCCAGCAGCAGAGGCAAAGAGAATTCTGAAGATGCAGGTAGGTACAGGGCATGTCTGTCCTAGAATGACCATTGTATTCTTGACTCAGAGGTGACATTTGGAAAGCTTGGTTTAAACCCATTCTTTTCAAAATTTCTTTAAATTCGTTTCAATTCTTTTGTGGGCTCAGTGGACTCTCTGAGAGCCCAGTCAGTGGGAGTGTTCTCTCGTGGCACAGTGAGAATTCCTCCAGTGTGAAGTGTTGAGTGCTACCTGGGGGCCCCTGAAATGCAGTGCTGGAAGAGGATACCTTCCTCTCCATCCTGCACATTCTTTTTATCTCCCTGCAGCCTTTTTAGTGTCACAACTAGTAGGGAAAAAGAAGGCATTTAACATGAAATGAGAGATGTTCCCACTCCTTCCTCCTGCTTTTGAAGCAGAAAAGCTTTCCTTGGGGCAGTTTCTGAGCTGAACCCTTTGACATCTGAAGGGGATTCATGGACATTGCCTGGTTTTGCACTGGCAGAAATAGGGAAACCTCCTATGATAGAAAGTCCTTTAGAATTTTCCAGTGAAGGAGAAGGAGGCTTCCAAATGGATGCAGCCTAGGCAGGGTGTGAGTTTGTCATGCTGTGACAGCACAAGCCCAAAGCCACCTATGGCAGGTTCACAGTGACAAATCTCTTCCCTGGCTGTCTCTGCCTGTGTCAGTGTTGCAGGCTGAGGCTGGGGCAGGAGATGCCTTCTGCCTTGTCCCTGTCCCTGCCTTGCCTGATCCCTGACAAGTGGAATTGTGCCAGACAAAATGCAGTCTCTGCTGCATCTGGGTCAGGCAATGCTTTCAAGCTGAAAGCCTCAATGACACTGTTGTTGCTCCTTTGCCATCTCCAGGCATGTAATGATAGGAGAGATGAGACTTGGAGAAATAATTCTGCTGATGCAGAACAAGGGATCAGATCCCCTGGTCCCTTTGGGGCTCAGGGTTAGTTCTGCCAAATCCTGGCTATGGCCCCTTTGGAATGACTCCTTACTTGCTGATGTGCATCTGGAATGCTTAATGCAGCCAGAGAATAGTCCTGCTCAGTAAGTAAGGTGACATTTTTGCTGGATCAATTCTGGACTAGAAATTCCCTATCTCATTAAACCTTACCTGTCTCACTTTTATTACTGACCCCAGCATTCTACAGGATGAAGGAATCCAGGTTTAAGACACTCATCCTGCTTGGCTGCCATAGGATTTTATTCTCTGTGCAGCCATGTAAAGAACTTGTTCTCTTAATTCTAACTGCTCTGTTGGAGAGTATTTCAAAATGACCTACCCTCTGCTATTTCCATTAGGAATATTTTGAATTGACAGTATTAGCCAAGATCAGAAATGTTTGGAGGCAGGTCATGTTTATGTTGGGTTTGGGTGTCTCTGCTGAAAAGACAGCAGGGAATAAACCCCTGGAACAAGTAAGTAGAGCAAAAGTGGAACTTTGAGATGAGCACTTTGTTCCCTACAAAGACAGGCTCCCAGAATACTGGGCACATCTAATGGAGAAAGCAAAGCTTCTTTTGCTTTCTAAAACATGGTGCCATTGTTTGTGTCCTGGCACTTCTTTTGTTGCAAAGAGTAATATAAAAACCCCAAAAATGCAAAACCGGACCTGGAATTGAGTGGGACCTGCAGAAACAAAGGCCTTGAAAATTACTTTTGAAAACAATTACTTCCTTGCCAGTGTCAGATTCTAGAGGGCACTGTGAATTCCCAACTGTTTTGAAGGAAAGGGATCCTGTAGTAGTGGGGAGGCAATGGGCACCACATGAACTAGTAGAGCCCTTCTCTCTTGGCTTGCCAGCTCCACATTGTTCAGAGAACTTAAACTGATGCTAGTTTCATGAAAAATAAAAAACCAAGCAATCTTTTCAGTAACTAGAATACGCTTTGAATTCCTCACCCGTTAGATGGGTTGATTGTAAAGGCATGAGTTCAATTAACTCACTTCTTCTCTTGCACCTGAATGTCAGCTTCTTCTGAGCCTACAGCAAACACGCAGAGGAAGAAGGGAAAGAGCTCTTGGTGCAAGACAGGAGCTGGGATGGCTCTGTTCCCAAGGGAACTGGCTGACCTGTTGGGCTTGGAGCCTCCTGTGCCGCAGCCCGGCCTTGGGAATGGAGGTCTGGGCTCCCGGGCGGCTCAGGGGCCTTGGCCCAGGAGCCCCGGCAGAGGCCGCGGAGCCGCGCTGGCCCCAGGGGCACTGCCAGGGAGGACAGGGGCAGAGGGGAGGGGGGAGCTGGGCTGCTTGCTGGCAGCAGGAAGGGTCTTGTGGCAGTGCAGAGAGGCTGTGCACATTGCCAGGGAACAGCTGTGCCCTGCATGTGCCCTGCAAGGAGCTGTGCTGCTGCCAGTGCCCCTGGAGCTGCAGGGCTGCTGAGCTGTGGGGCAGGCAGAGGAGCAGGAGGGTGCATGTGCAGCTGAGCCATTCCTGGAGAGCACAGGGCTCTGGGCTCCCTGCTGTCCCAGGGCAGCCCAGAGGCCAGGCTGTGCCTGTGCTAGCTCTGGGCAAGTGGCTCAGGGTTTTGCCCTGGCCTGCCTCAAGTGTCTGCCAGCAGGAGCATGCTTCCCTGTGCAGCTGTTTAGAAGTTTGCAGGAAATGTGTCCCATGAAATATGGAGCTTCAGATGCTTTAGATTGCATCGCCGCCTCTGTTACATTTTGTGTGTCCCTTTTGCTGGCCTGACTGACAGCAGTGGTCCCAAGGAGGTTACCTTGGGATCTGTAGTTTCCCTGCCAACATCCCAAATGCTTTTACCTTCCAAGGCCCTCCTTTCACATAGCTGCTATCTGTCTCCTCTTTTATTATTATGCTGACCATTCTGCAGGGGCAAAATATCCTGATTTAAGACATTGCTTTTTTTCTACTGTGTTGCCACTTAATTTATCCTCTGTGAAGCTGTTGTATAGAATTGCAATTAGAAAATCAGCCTTTAGTCAGCCTGGCCCAAAAGTGGCCCAATCTCATACAGTTTAGAATGAAAATCCTTGGGGAAAATGAAATATCTAGTGTCAAGAACACAGTTCACATTTGGGTAACACTCCTGCCCTCCTGCAATGCTCAGATTTTCTTTGGATGTCCTCTAAAATTTTCCAACAAAGAGAAGACAATGTTGATCTAAATACATCCAGGTATTAGAACCTGGGGCTCCTTTCAGGAACAGGAAAGATGATGTTTACTACAATCAGCATGAATAAGGGCAGATAAGAATCTCTGTCCAGAGCAATCTCCATCTCTGCCCTTCTCTATCAGACACAGAGGCTCTCCAGCATGCAGGGGCTGAGGCCTTCACCATGCAGCAGGTTTCAGTCTGCTGGCCAACAGAGCCATGTCATGTCTGCTGCCAGTAGCCCCTCCCTTGGGAGAGGGTCTAGGCATTGTACCTTGCTCCTCTCCATCCCAATCTCTGTGTCTTGAGAGCTCTGCACTCTGGAACCTGTCTTGCCTGTTGCTCAGCATTGCGTTTTTGGGGGCTTGAAGTCTGCCAGAGGTTTCCAGGAACCTTTGCTTCCATTCCCAGGCCTCCCACTGAGCCAGGCCAAGGAGACAGATCATCCCACCAGTCCTGGTCTAACGAGGGACAAAGAGCTGAGGGACGGCTTTGGAAAGGTAAGGGATAAGGACAGGGATGAGCAGACTTCCTTTCCTGTGGCTGTTTAGTGCTTGGCCCAAAATGTCACTGAAAATCATCATCTGCCACTCTTGGGGGATGGGGATTCCCTTGGGAATATATTGGACAGCTACAGAACCATTGCTTGGCTATTTCCAGTGGTGCCAAGGTCCCTGGTTTGGAGATGGTGCTAAGGTCATGCCAGAAGCATTCTTTATGTGCAAAGGCTGTTTTAGAGAAGTTCTGAATGGCAGAGCAAGCTACACATCAGTGAACGTGGGCAAAGTGCACCCTCGGAAGCAGAGAAGCAAAGATTCTAATGTTGGGTGTAAGCAAGGCTGCAAAAGAAAATGGGAGAGGTTGATTTTTCCTGGTCACCTTTGTGGCTGTATCTCACAGCCCTCTCATTCCCAAGTTTTCTGCTCATTGCCATCAGTGTTTCTGCAATTTGTTTTCACACGACTCCTCCTTTTGGTCTCCTGGTCTCAGAGACCAAGTCCTTCAGAGCCCTTCAGAGCTGAGTTGTTCAGAAGCCAGGAAGTGAGAAACAGCTGCAATTCCTGGCCACGAGTGTTAAGCAACAGCTCATTAGCCCTCCTTGCTGGGTATTGCACATGGTTTTTATTCTCCTGCCATGGCCTGTAGGAACTGAACTGCCTGCTCACTGGCCATGTCAGCTCTTCCTCTGTCTTGGAGCACTCCTATGACTTTGATGCTTCAAGCAGGGCTTCCTGACATAGGTTGCAGTTGCAGCAGTGGAAGGTTGTGGCACTGAAGTGTTCCCCCTCACTGTGTGTAATTGCCAAGGTGAGGACAGGAGACGTTCCTCTGAAACTATTGGAATGTGGCTGGAGCTGCATTGAAGCCTATGGCACTGTGTGGACTCTGTGCTCCTGATGAGATGTTGTGTGTGGTTTGTGTGTCTCTGCTTACAGTCTATGATGTATTTCCATTGCACCCAGATCCGTGCTGCTTTGTGCATGTTGGCTCAAAAGAACTTGGGGCGGAAGGACGCAGAGCTTTTGGAGAGAGAGATGAAGAAAAGGAGACAGAGGAAAACATCATTGCCACCTATTCCTGAGACAGTCGAGCCAGGGGATGCAGCTGAAGCAAGTAAGTGGTGGCTACACTTGTGGTGGTCCTTTTTGACCACTTGCTTGCCCTTTGCACAGCGTTGCAATCAGACTGGGGAGCTGTTCAGCTTGCATCTGAGTGGAAGCTTGCTTGGGATTGCATTCTGTTTCCCAAAGAAAAATAGAGAGGCATGAAGTGTCTTGCCCATGGCCTCACGGAGTCAGTAAGAGAATATCAGCTTGCCCCCTTCACCTCTAAAGTCTTTCAGAGTAGAAAATTCTGTCTTGCAAAGTACACTGGGGCTTCAGACTCTCTCCTGGAGAGCAGCCTCCAGGGAAGGGGAGTCCAAAAGAATGCTTTTCAACCAGGCTGCAACCTGGAAGAAACAAAATTCAGCTCCTTGTGATGAAAACACCAGAGATCCTTCTCCTGCCACTCCCTGCTGAGGAGCTGGCGCTGTAGAGCTGTGCTGAAGCCCCAGCCAGGGTTTCTGCTGTAGCCCCAGGAGGCAGCAGCGTTCCCGACTGAATCCCGGCTGAGGGGCTCTGCCTGCAGGGCTGTGAGCGCTGCCCGAGGGCGGCAGCGGGGCCCTGAGGAGGCAGCACTCAGCCCCAGGCCAGCACCCAAGGTTATCTGCACTTTGCTTTGGCAGCTGCCCCTGCCAGCCTCTGCAACAGGAGAACAAAGGCAAAGCAATGCTGGGTTTCCTTGTTTCTTAGGGGAAGCATCACTGCAGTTTGGCTTTAAGCTAGAATAGGGTAGATTTAGATTAGATGTAAGGGAGAATTTTTTTTTAATAATGAAGGGAATGAAAAGCTGGAAGGGTTTTCCCAGAGAAGCTGTTGTTGGTCCATCCTTGAAGGTGTTCAAGGCCAGCTTACATGGAGATCTGAGGAACCTGATCAGGATGAAGATGTCCCTGCTCACAGGGGTTGGACTAGATGGTGCTTAATGGTGCCTTCCAACCCAAACTCTTCTAGGATTCTATGATTATTGTCACATGTTAGTGTTACACTTGGTATAAAGTGGTATTTCATTGTTATACTTGAAGTTCTTTGGGATAACAAGCAGATGTTACCCAGCTCCAGCAAGTTTTCTGTCCAGCACTCTCCCCTTACAAGCTCCTCTTTGGTCCCTGCAGCCTTTAGCCTACCACCTGTTGATGGCACAGCTTCTAGAGTGCAGAGAACACACCCTGGTGGTGCCTTGAAGAAGGAGGTCGTGAGGAAGCAGGACAACGTTCCTTTACTGCCCAATACACCCATCACCCATGGGGATGGCAGCTTCCCACACAGCTCCTCAGGTAAGCCTGCTCCATGGCAGCTTTTCCCACTCGGGTTTGTCCTTGCACAAGGAGCACAAACTGCCTCCTGCCTCAGCCAGCACTGCTGGGATCTTGGCTCCATAGTCTGTCCTGAGAGTGAATAGCAAATCTACTTTTGAGTTACTCCAGCTTGGAAGTACTGGAGCAGTTGGTTCTTAGAGATCCATTGGAAAGCTGAGCTGAATAAAGTCGTGGTAAAGGCCTGAGCTCTGGCTTTTGCCCATGCTGAGAGTCCAAACTACAGCACTGGTGCCAGGAGGCAGCTGGGACTGCAGGGATGAGCTGCAGGGCACTCTGCCAGGCTGTGCTCACTGTGCTCCTACGAGAACCACCACGATCAGTTGTTCACTCAGCATCTGGGCCCTGTGCCTGTACTGCTGTCCAGTTCTGCAGCCAGCTGTCCTGCTATCCAGCAAGGGCTGTCTCTGCAGGGCACTCAGTGGCTCGGTGCAGTCGTGCTGCTGCTGCTGCCAGAGGTGCCCGATGGCTCCTCGCTGCCGCCATCCCACAGCCTGCAGTGCCAGGAGGGAACAAGCAGGGCCTCCTGTGTCACCCAGCAAATACAGCACCCCTGTGCAGCAGATGGCAGCCAGCAGGGGCTGCCTGCTGCTCCCAGGCTGTTTGCTGCCTGCAGCAAATACCCAGCAGATAGTCCCTATGGCTCTTGTCTCTCCTTTGTGGGAAGCCTGCCTGTGCTGTGATCCCAAGTAGGGTGAGATAAGAAGAAGGGAGCTAGGAGTGATACTTGAATGCTCTTTTCTAGTGATGCTACTTTCATGTTCAGAATTGACCAGAACTAGCCTGGTGTGGCTCTCCATTCACAGGGAATCCAGATGTGTGTGTCTACATCACTGGTGTCAGTGGCTGGGGTACCTCAGTGACATCCAGATTAGCTCCCTTCTGAATATTTTTGGTGTTATGGTTCCTCCACACTTTGTGAGAACATGCAAGGTAGCACAAAAACCCTACAGAGTCCAGAGCAATTCATCTAGATTCTGTGCAATATTTATACTCCATCATTTTAGACATCTCAAATGTTTTCATCTATGCATTAGAAAATGAGCTTCTGAGTGCATGACATGAAATTTTTGATTGACGGTGCTTTTGATGACAACTGGGTTTCATAAGGAATGCATTTCTCATCAGATTTTTCTCTTACCTCGTAAATTGTTTTCCGTACCAAAAAATTCAATTAAGGCAAACCCAGGTCAACTGATTAACAAGAGAGTGCATCTGTCAACAGTGTGGATCTGTATTTGCATATTTTTATCCTCCGAGTGTGTTTGGAAGGCTTTTTTATCAACTGTCTAGTCTGGAAATTGCGTTTTTCCACAAGAGAAAGCTTAGAAACTGCTGCGTTTGCAAAGAGGTCCATTAGATGGGAAATAAATTTCACCTCAGCAACCTTGAAATACAGGCAGTGTGTACCTCTGAAAGAGGAAAGGTTCATGATGCTTGGAAAGAAGAAAATCCATAAAGTACTCCCTTCCCAATAGCAGGCTAAAATGTATGTGCACTCAGCTGCCTCTGTCTGGAATATTTGCAGTCAATGGGAACAGAGGCGCTGTCAGGTGGGAAGGGTCAGGTGTGGCTGTTCCCTGGCAGCTGCTCCGTGGGGATTGAGCCGGGCCCAGCAGGGCTGGGTTGTTCAGGCTGGGCTTGGTGCTGTCTCCAGGCAGCTGCAGGTCTCTCCTCAGGGAGTTGCAGAGGGCCCCTGTCCTCAGGGCTGGGGGCAATCAGGGCACTGAGACAAGAGGGGCCCCTGAGGGGTTCCCTCCTGGGCAGCCAGTGCTGCTGGTCAGCGCTGCCTCGCAGGGAGCGGGAGCTCTGCGGCCGCAGGAACTGCCGCTGGCTGTGGCACCTGTGGCACTTGGGAGCTGGCGCTGCGGGGGCAATTGTCAGCTTCAGCCCGGAGCTGGGCCCAGCTGGGGGAGGCTGGGAGCAAGCAAGGAGCCCCAGGAGCCAGACAGCAGGGAAGCCTCTGAGCCAGCGCCAGTTTGTAGCACACGGAGCCCTGGCTGGGAGATGGGGCTGAGGCCGCTCCATGGCGGGGCCTTGCCCGGGGCTGCAGCGCCCATGGCCGACCCTCTCCTCACAGTGACCTCGCAGACGGGCCCTGGTGCCAAGCGCCGAGAGGAGCTGCTCCGTGGGCATGGGCAGAAGGACAGAGCCTCTTCAGACCCACAGCAGTCCTTGCAGGAGGCAGTCTCCTTGCTGGGCAGCGATGACTGGTAAGAAAGGCCCCGTTCCCTCTGTGTCCCTCTCGGCGTTATGGTCGGTCAGAAGCGTGTCTTGCTCGTGCCTCGGAGCCCCGAGAGCCCAGAGGGCCAAAGGGCACTGGTGAAACCACTGCAGAGCAGGGAGAGGATGAAGATTGGGGATCAGCCTTTTCTTGGCCTTGCTCTGCAGCAGTGCTGCAGCTGCAGCAGGTCCGTGCTGTTTCCTCACTTTGCCTGCTGCTCCATGGAGCTGCAAAGGAAACCTTGAGGGAAGAGAGAAAGCTCTGGAAGGAGATGATTTGCTGGCTGAAGGCAGAAGCAGGATGGCAGAAGTTTTGAGTCTAGAGATTTGGGTGCCTCGGGCCACTGGCCCAGTGGGACTGAGTAAGATTCCTCTCTGCTCCCACTGCTGACAGCAATGGCAGGTGAACAGGGTCTCCCTGTGACCTCCTGCATGGGAGTCCCAGAAGCAGTTGATCACTCCCTGGTGGATGCTTCATTCACACTGGGTTAAGGACTCCATTCCCACTGGGATAAGCATGAAAAATCTGCCATGATGCATCTCCTTGTGCAGTCACCTTTGCTTTGCCCTTTCTCTTCTGCTTTCTCTTCCCCATTTCTCTTTGGTGCCCTCTGAGGTGCAGAGAGCTTCTGCAGGTGTGGGGGGTCCGGATGACCCTCAGGGGTGCCTGTGGGATCGGTCACCAGCCCTGGGCTGCAGCCCTGATGCCTCACAGACCTTCCTGTGGCTGAGGGCCTGCACAAAGCAAGTGCTCAGAGACAGAGTTGTTTGCACCTTTTAAATAACCTGTTGCTGTTGTGGGGGTTGTTTTAGGTAGGGGGTTTTGGGAAAAGCCAGAGTTTCAACAGTTCTTGCCCAGGGGTGGAATCTCCTGGGACATCCTGCTGCTTTTTTGGGGAATGTGTGAGGTGGAGTGGAGGGGGTGACAGAGAGGCCGAGATTGTAGAGTGGAAACTCAGCTCCAGAGTGGCAGTGCAGACTCTCCCTGCTGAATGCCTGCTGGGGCTGACAAAGAAGGAAAATGCCCCAATAACAGCCCGGTGGCACTGTGTCTCAGGGACAGGTACAGGGAGGCGACAAGAAACAGCAGCATGGCCCGGTCTCACAGCTTCTAGGAAGCAGTGACAGAGGGGCCTCATGGGCCAGAGATTTCAGAAAGGCTGTCTTCTTAAATGGCCACTCTGAAACCCCTCTCTTTGCCTCTTGGGTTTGTGAATGCTTTTGACAGCCACAGCATCCTGGGGTGGAAAGAGCCTCAATCCTGCTGCAGCTCTGTGTACTGGGTGCCCTCTGATGGTCAGCATCAATTGTCCTTAATCTCTAAATTATTCATATGTCATCTATTTCTTGAATCTTTCTCCGAGTAAATACTGTGAAAGAAATTGAGTATCAGACAGTGCAGGGAGACTGAATTCCTCCCTCTTCCGTGCAGGCAGGCCTTGTGTGCAATGCTAACTTTGTGTTTACCTGAGGACAGAACCTTCTGCAGGTGTCTGAAGGTGCAGGGAGAGCCCAGGCTCCTTCCCCCAGCACGGGCAGGGAGCAGGCTCTGGCCAAGGCCTGTGCTGCTGCTGCTCCTGGTCCCTGTGGCCCAGGGTTTGCTCTCTCCTCCCCAGCAGCCGCCCCGCCCCGGTGCGGCAGTGTGCGGCCCAACTCCTCCTGTCCCTGATGCAGACAATTGGAGTCACCAAGCTCGCAGGCACAGCCTGGGCTGAGAGGCTGGCACACGTGGCAGGGAAGCTTGCTCAGGACTATCACAAGGACACAAGGTAATGATCTTCATTTCACCTCCTAAAACAGGAAAACCCTTTTGTGTCTGGCTATAAAGGTGAAACCACACAAGAGTGGAAATTAAAGGGAATATGAAGTTACCTCATGGTGTGAATAAGGGTCACAGAATCATGGAATATGCTGAGTTGGAAGGGACCCATCAGGGTCATGGAGTCCATCCCCTGGCCATGTGCAGTGACCCCAAGAGTCACTCCATGTGCTTGAGAGCATTGTCCAAACACTTCCTGAGCTCCGTCAGCCTTGGTGCTGTGACCACTGCTCTGGGCTGCCTGGGCAAATGGCTGTACTGGGAAACCTGAGGTTGGCCAGCAAAAAGGAGCATTGCCAACTTTTTCCTGTGGCTTGAAGGATTCTTTACTGAGATCAAAAGAGCTCAGATCAGCCAGTCCAACAGTCTTGTTTGGCCTTAGGTGCACAACACAAAGCCAAAGTGTTGGCTAATGTTCATCACTGAAGGATCCCAAAAATCCATTTCTCATTAACTTCAGACTTTCCTAGAAATATTTCAGGGGTCTTTAGCCAACATATTCAGTCTTTCTAAACCTGTTCTGCAGATTTCTAGAATGCTGTTATCAGTGGCTCAGTGAGCTCCACATTTCTTCTTGAAGAAAACTGTGGTTTCCTAGTGGCAAAATCAACCAAACCACCAAAATCTCCTTCCTTTGGTGATGAAATTCCCATGAATAGCTGCCAAGAACACCAGAGCAACTAGCTGCCTCTGTGCATACATATAGTATAGAATAATCAAGAGGATGCATGAGGTGTTTTGTCCTGGCTTCCCTGCCAGTTAAAGAAAGGCAAATTATTGTGCAATGGCAGCAAGACACTGCTAAGAGGCTCTGACAACAAAGCAGATGTGTTTTGCTTGTTCCCTGGGATCCTTTGATGCCACAGAAGCACACCCCCAGTTTCAGAGTGAAATGGTATTTTTCTGTTGCTCCACATTCTCCTCCAGCCTCTTGTGTTCAGCTGACAGCACTGTGCAGTGTCAAGTGAGGTAAATCTCCCTCTTTGCTGAGTAGGTAATGCCTTCTCATGCAGGGATTACACCTGATGAGTTTAAGGTATCAGCCTCTTCTGTTAACACTCTTCCTGTGTTTGTTCACTTTTCTTTCACTTCCTTCCTGCCTTCCTTCCTTAGGCATTATGGACAGGAGATGGTGAAGATGTTGCTCACTCATCAACAATTTAAAATGCTTCTGGAACAATCTCTTTCCCCCCGTGACCTGGAAGATATTCTGACAAGAATTAAGAAGGAAGTAAGTGCTTGGCAGGAGAAATGTCTCCTTTGTGCAAGTATTGCCACTGCTAATATGAGATCAAACATACCCAATCTGTCTTTAGCTCATTCCTCTTCTGCTGAATCATTTTGCTCCTGGGAATGAGCTATTGATCCTCAGCCTGTTCATCAGCAGGCCACAAAGGAACTGATATTATTAGAGACAAAGTGGGGTTTTGAATATTTTCAATATTGGTCACAAAGAGGGAAGGGAAAGAGGAGAAAATGGGTTTACATTTAAGAGTAATGCCCACCATGCTCTCCCTACTCTGCCCCCTGTAAAGCAATTAAGTGAGAATTGTGCTTCTGAAGATAACAGAGTCTTTGCAAAGGACACTGGAAGTAGTAGTGCCAAGAAAATTTCCAAATTTAGAAAAGATGTCCAAGTCAATCCTAGTGACTACAATGACTGTCTGTCTTTTGGGAATGCTGCCCTGCTGTCAAGCCCTGTGGAGCTGGAAGAAGCTTGGTGAATTCAGCAGCATCCAGTGGAAAATCCTTTGTTTGTTTGATGGGGGGGATTTTATTTTTTTTATCGACATTACAGAAGGGAGCCTGCCTTTGAGCAGGCACAGGGAGAGTGAGTGTTGAACCAAATCAACTTCCAACACAATGGGCCAACCCCCAAAGAGTCCAGTTTGTTCGGCTGCTTCCTTCACAAACACTCGTTGCCTGCCACTTTGCATTATTCCCATTTATGCTCAAGACAAAGGAATTTGGGATTTTAGACTGCTGCTCAGTCTGGTAGCACCCATAACCTGCCTTGGGCTATTGAAAACAAAGAGTTGGCATCACTCAATCTCTGCTCTGTTTCCATCTGTAAGTTAGGAAATGTTTCCCTAAGCCTTGGTAGCAGTGATCCTGGTTCTAACTTGTGTTTTCAACAGGGAATTTCCTGTTTTATATTCTAAAGATGGATGGGGTTTCTCTATGTCTTTGTAGGGCATGGCAAACCAGAAGGCTGAAGGCCCATCTGTCAAGGAGCCGGTGAAGGAGAGGAACGATGGCTCAAAGAAGCCCCAGGCCACATTGTCTTCTAGCAAACGGTACTGAGCACTTTTGTCAGATGAGACAAAGCACATGACAAGCTTTACATGTCTCTTCCTCAGGAAAATCTTCCTGGAAGACATGACCAGTGCCACAGATTGTTTCCTTTCCCTACAAATGCTCTAGGATAAAAAATGTCGACTTCTGCATTGTGCTGAACACAACTTCTCTGGAGGGGTTTCCACAAAAATGGAGAGACAAAAAGACACCCATTGGTTGCAGCTCAGACGATGCAGTGCAGTGGCAAGGGCAGTGTTGTGGAGGCTGGGAGAGGGCCAAGTTTCTGCTGCCTGACTTGGGACAAGTAAATTCAACCAGGGCTTTTTTTCCATCTGAGTGGAGTCTTTTTCAGATGGGTGTTTTGATGAGAAATCTCAGTCTGGATGCAAGATGCCATTCCACAAAGATGCAGTTCTCATCCATGTGGTTTGGCCTGGCTGAATCATGGTTTTCTTCCCCTCAAACAGTACCAAGTTTGAGTAGTAAGGAGCAAGGCAATTTCTGAGCAACTTCAGTCAACAGGTGTCTGAATGTGGACTTTTTGTCTTGATATTCCTGTCCTTCATGTAACTTGCTTGATGGACAGCATGTTTGGTTTATTTTCCCCTGTTCTGCAATCAACATTTAAGACAGGAATTTGCTCCTTGCTGTCTCTTCATGCCACTGGCAGAGCTACTTGTACCTGTTCTCCTCTGATAACAGAGGGGATTTCTTTAGCTCTGTCCTGCTCAGCAGTGACAGGAAAGTGACCACATGCCTCAGTAGCACAGCTAGCATCTTCCTGTGCTCATGGAAGAGACAGGTTGATCAGGAGAATTGTTCCCAGTGGGGTTGTTAAGCTGTGCATCTAGTCTCTAGGGAAGCAAATGAAATGTGAGTGTAGTTCTGGCATGTCAGGCTTCTCTTTTTATCTCTGTTACTGATTTTCTGAATCCTTCAAATATGGCCCTGTTTATCTGTTCAGATGCATCTGAGCTGCTTTTCCAGATTGTCATGCCTGGTTGTAGAGACACTTCTCCAGAGTGATGAGTTTCCTTATTGTAAGACACACACGTCCCATATGAGGAGGCATTTAAACTTGGAAGTAGTGTCTCTCTTTCTCCACAAAGCAATGTGACCTGTGTGCCCTGGCAGCCATCTGAAGATAGATCAGATGCATCTCATCCTTGGTTTTCCTGAGTGAGCAGTGCTGAGAATGTCACTTGCAGATTGTCTGCCATAATGATTGTCATGAGGTCCACGTTGTTCTTCAGAGCCTGATGATTTTCCAGCTTGAAATCACATAATTGGGAAAGCTGCTCAAGATGTTTTGCTCACAATTAATTGAAGGTATTGTCTGTGGCTGCAGCTCTCTCCACAGAGAGCAGCAGGCACAACTTTCCCAGGCATTGTCCTGGGGAAGGCTGTGAGAAGATCAGAGAAAAGAATGAGAAACAATTCTTATCTGCACTTGCTGCACCTCTTGTTGTGAACATGTGGAATGTGTTGAATCCAATTAGTCAATTGGATTCAATTGACTAATCTGGTCTGTCTGTATCTGACTGTCTGTAAGGGTGATGAGTTTCAGTACAGTATAGTATAGTATAGTATAGTATATTATAGTATAGTATAGTAGAGTAGAGTATAGTATAATATAGTATAGTATAGTACAGTATAGTACAGTATAATAAAGTGATTGATCAGCCTCAGCCTTCTGGAATCATGGAGGCAATGCTAATTATTTCCTTGACGGGGATGCCATGCTATGATAATGATCACCACCAGGTCCTCATTTGGTTTTATTTTCCAGGGTGAAATCTCTCTCTGATGGGCACCTCCTACCCCGTGCAAAAGCCCAGGTCACGTCACCTCCAGCTGTGGAAGAAACGGAGCTGCTCCAGAAGCTTTACCATCTCCTGGAAGCCAAGGGGTTTCAGACAAGGATGGAAGGAGTGGAACTCCTCCAAGACCTGTGCAGAACAAACCCCCAGCTCATCTCCACTAACATTGTCCAAGTATGTAGGGTATCTTCACTGCTCCTTTCCTTTAGCTCCTTTCCTAAGCCTGTAGCAGCAAAGTTAATTCAGTGTGTCTTGGCACTCTGTCCTGGCTGTTTGGGACACGCTGGTCCCTCTTACCCAGACAAATGTAATTCAGGTCCAGGCTTCAGGACAAGTTATTTCAGTCCAGCTGTATTTGTCTGGCAGGTGCCTATTGATGCTGTTCATCAGATGATGGCAGAATTTTCTGCTGGTGTAACTGCTGCTCTCTCCTACTCCCAGTTGGGTGAAGTGAAGGGAATCCAGCCCCTGAAAGCAAGGCAATTGTTCTCTAGACCAAAAATGGGTTTGCATAGGGAAGAGAGGTATCAGGCTTGGTTGATTTAAACCCAGTTGTTTTTTTTTAAAGAATACTTCTGTAAACTCCATTTTGTCTTACACAGGCACAGCTCTGGCTACTCATTTCCACCCTTGTTCCTATTCCTCTTGGTAAAGACAGTACTCACCCTTCTTGGGGGTCTTTTTTACTCTTTGGAAAAGGAGGAAAACAGCGAAGGACTCATCTCTGCCTTCTCCTCCCAGTAGCTGCTTTTTCCCTTTTTCCAGGAAAAGGTGCCTGACAATGAGGCTGTCAAGGGACTGAACCTGCTCTAATGAGAGCTGTACAGCACATGACATTTCAGAAGTCCACCTGTTACTTAGAGAAATGGTCTGGATGCTGGAAGAGTTGATCAGAGCCCTGCTCTTCTCCAGACACAGGCTCTGAGACAAACAAAAGAAAACACAGATCTCCTCCAGCCATAGTTTTGGCAAAATCATAACTGCCCTCACTACTTGAGGCAACTGTATAGAAAACCGGGCATTGTAAACATCTGCTTCCATTCAAAGCAAAGGTACTCTTTAGCATTAATAAATGGAATTGATTTAATGATTTAGAGATGGAGAGAAATGCCATAGGAACTATTGTGTCCCCAGCCAAACCTCCTAAAAACAGAAGAAAATCTTTCAACCAGCATGAGGTTGTGCCACCATTCCAGTGAGTGGCCCACAGGAAAACAGTGCAATTGTGCAAGCGAGTGCTGGCCTGAGAGAAAGGATCACTTTCATCTTTGACATTGCTGACTGCTACAGCCACTCTTCAAACAAGGACATTTGAATCCAGCTTTCACGTTGCTTGTTCTCTTCACAGATTTTTGATTATTTTGTCCTGAGAATATCTGACAGCCACAAGAAAGTGAAGCAGAGGGCGCTGGACGTGCTGGCTGAAATCACAGGAGCCCTGAAAGATGCCCTGAACCCGGTGATCATTGGTTTGGTGGAAGGAATAACAAAGAACCTGAATTCAAAGGATGCCAGGGTTCGTGGGGCAGCTGTGAAAGCTCTGGAAGAATCCATTGCTCATTTGGGTAAGGCTGAGCCCTGGCAGGGACTCTCCTCAACTTCGTCTCTGTCTCTCCTGCACAAGAGAGCGCTGAGTGCCTTGACAGCTGCTCTTGTCTGTGGAACACTCCAGCTGACACCCACCAGAAGCTGTGCAGCTGCAGTCCTTATGCACCATCCCCAACAGGCTGGAGTGTGATCAGCATTTCCCAACAGTCCCAGGAGCCCTTGGCTCTGTGCTGCTTGTCTGAAGAGCAAGTCCTGGGCTACAGCTTTGCTGCAGTTCAGAGGCAAAGGGGGTTTGGAGTTTGCTTGGGCCCTTTCTGATTTCCCAAATGAACAGCTTTGCTGTTGGCATGAAGGGACACTGACCCATCAGAGCTTCTGCAGAGCAGCCACCTGCAAGGCTCTACATTAGAGGCATCAGCTGACTATTTTCCACTTTTCTTCTATGTCTTCTATTTTCAAAGGGGAACTGATGATTTACCAAGTTCATTTCTTTAGAACAAGCAGGTATAAACCCAGCTGTCAATGATGCCTTGCTCCACATGTTGTTTTGCATGGAGCAAGATGGCCACAGCAATTAACTACATAGGCAAGGGCTGCTCTAAATTCCTCTGCCACACAGATTTATGTCAGCTCTGAGAATGCTGCACTGGGGAAATATGCCTGGAAAAAGGAGTGTTGAAGAGGCAGGTCTTCAAGGGGAGTTTGCACTTTCTCCTCTCCAGTTGCTCTGTGAACTCAGGAACTGCCTGACTCAGTGCCTTTCTGTGACCCAAGTATGGGCTTCTTCCTTTTTGCTCTGGGATGCAAGACCTTTTCACTGCTTCCATGTGACTGAACTCTTGAGGTCCCTGATGTGAAATGGTTTAACACAGCTCCTGCTACAGCAGAGAAGTTTGCATTTACAAATGTGAAAGGAGAGCTTTTCTTTTGGAATTTAAAACCCTGCCAAGGAGGCTGGAAGGAATGAAGAAAAGGTTTCAAAACCCAACAGAAATGTACTTGATTTTATAAAATGGGGTTGGCCCTGCCCTTTGCCTCCCCACTGTCCTTTCTCCTATGACCTGAGAAAAGTGAGCAGAACCATGTGTTTCCCTTGTAGATCAAGTGTCACTGCTGAAAGAGTTCAGCTACCAATGGAATCACCTGAGTGGCCAAGCTCTGCTGGATGTCACCGAGTGTATCACAGGTATGGCCTCCCCTTCTAAGGCAAGAGCTCTGCCCAGGGAGTATTGACAGGGAATGCCTGTGAACAGACAGCAGAGCAGCTCCTCCACATCAGGAGGTGCTGAGCTTGTCCCTGCTGCCCAATAGCCCAGGCAGGTGGATTTGGCAGGTTTGCCCTGGCTGCTGCAGAGCTGGGCAGCATCTGAGATGGGGGCAGCGCTCGGCCTCGGGGCTGAGCTCTCACTGGGGCATCTCAGAACCACCTCCAGCAAAGGGAGGGGCTACAAATACCCCAGCTGGCTCCTCTCTGGAAGCTCAGGGACATCTGTGATCTTTGAGGGGAAATGGTGGCAAATGCTCTTTCAGGGCATCAGTTTGTTTTGTCCTCACGGAATTCTTGTTTTTCTCTTGGAAAGTTTTGAGGCTGAACCGTGCAGAGCCTGGGGGTCACAGCTTAGGTCAAAACTCAACAGAGGCATCAGAGGCACGGGTTTAGTGCAAGGCAGCCTCTGGGGCACAGGGACAGAAGCAGAGGGCTGAGGCTCCCTGCCTGTGCTGTCCAAGTGGCCTTGGACTGAGCCTTTCAGGGTGTGCAAACAGTGTCTGCCTGTGCCAGCGCTGTCCAAAATGCTACAAATGCAGCTGATAATTGATTCCTCAGAGGAGCTTGCTATGTCAGCAACAGCCAAGGAATGGAAAAAGGATAATCTCAATATATAGAAGATGATTGATAGCCTTGCTTTACCTGGGTCTAAATCCACTGCTAATGATGCCAGCATCTTTGAATCCAAGGTTTAATACACTTTGTGTCTTCATTAGGAATCTCAAAAGGGCATGTTCAGCAATTGGGAACGTCAAAAGCCCTTTAAAGAGCATTTGAATAAAGTAGATCTCCAGCAATAGGGAATTTAGTTTAGCAGTTCTTTTGATCTCTTTTTCAAATAAAGGAATTAACCATAAATTAGGAGTACTTTAGAAAGAGCAGATGTTCTCTCTGAGATTTAGTAGGAACAGACAGCTGTTCCTCACGTTCAGTAGTCACCAATGTCTTTAATTGCATTTAAACTCAAATGAATTCCCATTTTAAAATGGGTACCATAACCCTTTCCTGCTTAGCAGAATTGGTTTTGGGTACTTGCAGGAGCTCTTTCAATGTTGATGACTGCTGGTGGATTAACAGCATCGAGAAAATGAAGTCTCTTCCACCACAGAATATTAAATGGCTGCTAGATAACATTTTGTCTGATCAGGAAATAAGAATGGTCTCCAGAGCATTTCAGGTTTTGATCTCTCAGCCAAATCTGCCATACAAGAAGCCTGTTGGTAGTAACTTTTTGTCTGTGTTTGATATAGTTCAGTTCAGAAAATGGGCAGAGAGATTTCAGAGACAATATGAGAAAACACTCGTGTTTTGGCTACATTTCAGTCCCCTGTGTAGCATTTTTCTCTCTCTATGCCCCTATTCCAGTGGACATTATAAGAAAAAATGCCATTAACATTGGGAGGGGAAGTGGCATTAAAATGTGGAGATGCCCAAATGCCACGGCAATGGGGTCTGGGTAATTCTCTAAGACACCCTGAGGTTTGAAACAGCTCTTTGTAGGAAGCCCCAAAAGCATTCTGCCAAAGACACCAGCTGGTCCCTGATGTTTCTCATCCAGCTGTCAGGCAGCAGCCATCTCTGGTGGGCTGGAGTTTTGAGGTGTGTTCTAATCCTGCCCTTTGCTGTGTGCCACTGAGCCAAGGGAAGAGCCAGATTAGGCATTTGGCACTTGACATCAAAGGTACAAAAATGGAATCATCCCTTTTATTAGGAATCTCTCCATTTCCTCTCTGTGGTGCAGTTCCAAATCTTCAGGGTGGGGTTAGAAAAGTTCTTAATGGAAATAAAAGGCAGTTGGACATTTCATTCATTGTTCATGCAGAAAGAGATTGTGAAATAATTTAGTAAAGGTGCAAAGTCTGCCACAGGGACAAGGCTCTGGTTGGAGCAATTAGTCCTGAGGGGTTGGTGGTTCTGTTTCCAGGATGATCAGCTGCTTTGCCCGTTTCTGGATCAAGGGGCTCTGTGTGCTGTTTTGCTGACCTTGGCCAGAGACGCTTGCCAGAAGCAAAAGCAGAGGTAGATGCTTGTTTGCATTGAGGTTGTGGCTAAGGAGCTGTGTCTCTGTCCCGGCAGTGCTTGTGCAGTGGGTCCATGCCAGGAGCCCTGCAGTCGTCCAGCGCGACGCCCTGCCCGTGCTCTGGTCCTTCCTGGAGAACAAGGCGCTGCCCGTGCGGAGCGCCAATGTCCGCACCGTGGCCACCAAGCTCGCCTCTGCCCTCTACAAGGTGATGGGCACCCAGCTGAAGAAATGTGCTGCCAGCAAGCCTCCACACGTGCGGGAAAACCTCTCCAAAATGCTGGGCTGGTGAGGGCGAGATGTTCTCCAGAAAGCTGAGGAAGCGCTGAGTTGGACACCTCTGGATTTGCCTTTTTAGCTGTGCCAAAAATGACCAAATCCAAAGGAAGGGTTTGCATCTGCCCCCGCTCTCTCCATTGCCCTTCTGGTCATGGCATGGGGGGCCTGGAGCAGCTCCAGATGGAGGACAAGGTGAAGGGAACCATGGCTCAGCCTCACACAGAGGTGAGGGGGGAGCTGGGCCAGTCTCTGTTGGGAGGAAGGGTCTTGTGGCAGCGCAGAGAGGCTGTGCACATTGCCAGGGAACAGCTGTGCCCTGCATGTGCCCTGCATGTGCCCTGTGCTGCTGCCAGTGCCCCTGGAGCTGCAGGGCTGCTGAGCTGTGGGGCAGGCAGAGGAGCAGGAGGGTGCATGTGCAGCTGAGCCATTCCTGGAGAGCACAGGGCTCTGGGCTCCCTGCTGTCCCAGGGCAGCCCAGAGGCCAGGCTGTGCCTGTGCTAGCTCTGGGCAAGTGGCTCAGGGTTTTGCCCTGGCCTGCCTCAAGTGTCTGCCAGCAGGAGCATGTTTCCCTGTGCAGCTGTTTAGACATTTCCAGGAAATGAGTCCCATGAAATATGGAGCTTCAGATGCTTTAGGTTTGCATGGTGGCCTCTGTTAAACTTTGTGTCTCCATTTTGCAGATCTGGCTGGTTACAGTCTTACCGAGAAGTTTTCTCGGGACACTTCCGATGTTCCCTCACCCACAAAGTCCTCGCCTCCCGTCCAGAAGAGCTCTCTTTCCTCCAAGCTCAGGAAGAAGCTGCCACCTGTATGAAGAGTGTTTGAAGAACAGGATGGATGCCTTAGGCTTCGTAGTTAAAGCTGTACATATGTTCTGATCTTTAGATGTAGTTTTGAATTAATGTGTTTTGATTCTGTCTTTAAAATTTGATGACATATTTTTAATTGTATATATTTTATTTTGATGATGAAAAAAAAGTAAATAAATAAATAAATAAAATTTAAATTAACCAAATGGAGTATGTGAGACCAGGACCTGCTAGCCTAGAGATTATGGGAGTGCAGCTCACTCAATGTGCCAGTGTCTCACCACATCCTTTCCTCATTGGGCCTCTCCTCTTTCTCTTTGGCCATGTTTTCTTTGTTTCATTTGTGCTGCTCTTTGTTACTTGGCATTACAACAGGGTCTCCTGTTGACCTGTTTGGGGGACAATGGATCCAAAAGATCCTGTCTAGTCAAAGGTTTTCTACCTAGGTGTGTTCTGGGCTCACCAAAGGCCTGAGCAAAGAAACCAAGAGAAGTGTGGCCAAATCCCAAAGCTTTGCTCCTTTGCAATCTCCCACAGATCTGGCTCACAGGTGTCTTCAATCACAATTCCATAGGTAAGAAGAGGTCATGTCTTTCCCTGGGAAATGATGCATGGCTTTGGCAGAGTCACCTGTATGTGTATTTACCCAGGACAGCAGTCCAGCTGTGTTGTTTGCACCTTGTTTGCAGAAGGATGAGTGCCCTGGGAGGCCAATAACAAGTGCCAAGGGTTCCTCCAATCTGTACTGCAGCCTGGGTGCCATTCAGCCCAGAGCCTGGGGATCATTTGTTCCCATGGACCAGTGCTTGCAGTGTAATGAATTCCTGCACAGCTGGAAGAAGCAATTCTGGATTCAGCTCCAGCTCTTGGTGGGCTGCATGGTCATTGACAATGCTGCCCTCCCAGAAATTATTCTGCAGTTTCCTTTCATAATCATTTGAAGCTTTTAAACTTCACATTTCAATGTGCTTTGCCTTAGGGAAAAACACTTCTGGGCCCAGTGCAAACTGTAACCTTTTGACAGCAAAGTCCTCATGGTTGCCAGCTTCTGATGTCACACAATGTCACCTGGCTGCATGTGTTTGCTTTGCTCTGGGTCTAGTCCTGGCCTAGTAAAGCCCAGGCAGGGTGGAATGTTGCAGGGAAAACGGGTCCATGAGCTTATGGGGTTGCCATCAGCAGCAGAGTGAATGTGCCCTTTGGGGATTTCTCTGGAGACAAAATTAGGGACCTACTCCATGCCCCAATATTCTCTTAGATCTTTCTGAAATATCCTAGAAAAAGCTGTGAAACTTCACCTCTCCTTGCACACCCACTGTTTGAAGAGGGGCATTTTTGTCCCTCCTCAAAGCCATTGCTCTTGCACACCAGAAACATGAACATCCACCAGCAGGAATGATGCATGGTCCTGCTGCTGCTGCTGCTGCTTCAGAGCACTGGGCAGTGCAGACCTGGGTATTACCAATATGAGCACTTAATTAGCATTTCATGCTCCTTCGAGCTGTCCAGATCTCAGGGCTTTTTGTCTCAAAGCAGCCACTGCACCATCTCTAGGGAAGAAGAGGAAATGGGAACCAGTGACTGCCAGCCTTGCAGGGGTGTAGGGGAGAACCTGAAGTGTCTGCATCCAAAGATGAATGGGAAGAGTGTAATTGCCAAAGCAAACACTTCATTAGCATAGCAGGACCAGTTCTTGACTGCATGCTTGCATGAAGATCATTTGGGATCTCCTTTTTCTATCTCATGCAGAAAAGGAGCTCTTAATAATACCACGCTACTTAAACCAGATTGGGATGTGGCTCTGTAGTGGTTCACAATGAAGCAGACTGCGTGCTTTGTCACTGCCAGCCCTGGTGAGCCTGCGAGGGACTGTAGTGTATCCCATGCCTGTTTTGCCTCCAAGAAAAGCTTAGTTTTCCATATTAGTGTGGAGTAAATACAAGAGTAATAAAATGGACAATTAAACTGGCTACTTTGGAGGATATGCTCATGCTTTTGCATGTCAGTCCTGTACCTCATGCTCCCAAGGCTTGTTACTTCTCATGAAATATTTTAACAAAATAAAACCCTCAGGTCTCTTGTTACATTTGAATAAAATTGCATCAGATCATCAAGAATTCTGCTGTCAGGAACAAGACAAGAGCCTTGCAACACTCACTTGCAGCTGTCCTGGATTTCTGCAGCCCTTTGTGAAAAGCTGCTGCAAACAGAGTGTTTGGAGTTGGTTTGGGCCTTTCTGGGAGATCTGTGGAGCAGTGTGCAGGGCTCTCCTGGCAGAAAACTGTTTGTCCAAGCCCAGGGACATGGTGCCGGCAGAAGCGGAGCGGCCCCGCTCCCAGCCCGAGAGTCTGTGAGCTGAGCCACGCCGGGGAGAAAAGACAGCGAGGGGCTCCAGCCCAGCTGCTTCCCCTGCCCTGACCGTTCCATGGAGCTCTGCCATGGGAGAAAGTGACGCCGCACGAGCCACCGAGCTTCCATCAGCTGCTGGAACTGCTCCGTGACAGCTCCTGTTCTTCCCGAGAGAGAACCCGGCGCCTTCTTGGAACGCGTGTCATGGGGGGATTCTGTTTGTTAATAAACTGCTGGGGTTTTCCCACTTTCATCTATTAGTAACAATTTCCTGTTGCTGGAAAGGGATTGCGGGAACACTTTAGAGGAGATGACTTATTGCACAATATCCTGTTTTAAGTTGTCTCAAACTGTGTGAGACAGATGGCTTCACATAGGAGCATCCCCAAGGCTGCTGAGGGGAAGGCACAGGGGAAGACAAACCCAGTATTTCTGAGGGAAACTCCTTGACACCAAACCAACCTGAGTTGTCAAACAGCAGACCTGACGTTTCAAGTCATGGCCCAAAGGGGAAACCTTTCAGTGTGTTTGGTCCAGGCTGGGTTGTGCTCGAGGCAAAGGTGTGTCAGTGTGTTGGATAATACTCTTTTCTTGACCTAGAGATGGGGACACTGAGAGGTGTTTTAAAAACTTGTATTCCATTTTCAGTCTCATGAGAAGGGTGAGACAATACAGATGTTATAATTCAATCAGAAGCTATTTCCTAATTACAATACATTATAAGTGTTTCTTGGTCTATCAGACTTTTGCCACACCATGTTGTAGATGCCTTAAAGCCAATTATTTAAAACTACTCCTTGTGGGTCCCTCTACAATGCATCTTTCCTAGCTCTATTTTTCCAAAGTCTTATTTGCAAGGCCATCTTTTGAAACTTTTTTCCAGCTCCATTCCTCTCTCAACAATATCTGTCCTATTCCATGGCATTTTTAAGTTAGTATTTCTTGTCTCAAGGTTTATAAACAGATTCATACTGTGTGGGCCTTCTATTAGGCCCTGAAAACTTTCTACAAATCCATTTCCCACATCAATGCACTTGGCTCCTTCTCTGCTCATTGTGCCTGGCAAGCACAGGAGCCCAGAGCTCCTGCAGAACCCATCACAGCACTCAGTGGGAGCAAACTTGTGTCCAGTCCTCACCTGGAGCTGTGGTGCCCAGCATTCCACCTCACTGGAATGAGGAACTGTTCCTGCTCTTTCAGAAGGAGCTAAGGAGGTTTGGCCTTCAGATCAGCTCCTTCCCAGCTCTTGATTTGCTGCCCTGGGGGAGCTGCTGCTTGGGGCAGCACTTGTTTCACAGCTGACAGCCCTGCTCTGCTGGCCTGCAGCCATTGCAGGAGCTTTTGCTGGTGACATTGAACGTTTCAGATCTTCTTAAGGAAAACTCAGGGCAGAACTTGTCAAAAGAGCATTGCCTGGGTAATGTTTTTAACATTAGATCTTTCCTCCACCCAGTGCTCATGTCCATGGGCCTGTGACCCCGAGTGGGTGCTGCCTCCTGAAATCCCAAACGGGGCAGGATGTCTCCCAGCTCCAACCTGCCTGCTCCAGGGGCAGTGTGCTCCGCTGGTGACGGGCACTGGCAGGGGCTGTCCCTGCAGGTCTGTGCAGCAGCAGGGCACCCCCCAGCTCGCCATCCCCACCTGGGGCAGGGGAACGGCTCTGGACAACCCGGGGACATTCTGCTGAGGAGGTGTCCCTGCAGGGGATGGGGTCCCAAGAGCTGGGTGATGTTGTCCTTCTCCCCTGTTTATACACAACTGCAATGGGGTCCATGATGGGGAGGGGATTCCTGACCAATGGGGGGGGTCCTGGTGTGGTTACACCCATCAATATGGGGGGAAGGGGGGAGATGAGAGCAATGGAGGGCACAGAAAAGGGAGGAGGAGAGGTGGGGAGGTGGCCACTTTGGAGTGTAAGGGCAGGAAAATTTGGAAATGGAGGCAACAAAATGGTGGGGCTGGATACGTTGCTGGCACTGTTTTGTGGGGAATCAGCAGGAGGGGGAAGTGGGTAAAGGGGCACAGGAGGGAGGATGAGGGGAAGGTCCAGGGCAGCAGACGCTTTGCTGTCCAGGCAAAGGGAGAGAGGGGATCGGGAGGCGTCAGGGGATCGATAGCAACCCTGGGCCAAGTGACAACGACTGCCAGCCCATTGCCCCTCAGGTGAGGAAGGGTTTTGGGTACATGGGGACAGGAAGAAGGGAAAGTGGTTTTGAACTGGGGACCAAAAACTTTTCCTGAATTTTCCCCCGATTGTTTAACTGAATCATAAATAGAATGAAAATAAGGATAAATGGAAAAGAGGATAAAACTTCCCCACTTAAAAATTTCCCTCCATTTGTAAAACAAATAACTTGATCCCAACCACATCCAAAACTCAAGAAATAAAATCGATTCCTTCGTAACATTCACAAAGTATTTGGAAAGAAAATGAACAAAAGCTTTCCAATTTCCCTTAGAAAAACAAATTCTCCAATCAACAAGGGCACCCACAACCTTGGAATAGATGTGTCTTTGAGGAGGGCTCAGCTTAGGGTGACTAAGGTTGTTGCCCATCCTCAGACTTTGTTCCCACACCCAGCAGAAAAAGAAAAATGAAAAAACAGAAGACCCTCATATATATATATATATCTCTAACTTACAGTTGCTCTTTGGGCCATTGCCCATTGGGTCAATGAAAATCTGCTGGGCAGGTGCTCAGCCCCTCAATTGGCCTCCGCTACTCCGGGAGCTCTTCGGCCTCTTCAGTCTTCGGAGGGTCCCGGTCGCCCTTCGGGCAGCCCCCACTAAAACGTGAGGGCTTCTCCTGGGGAAAGCGGCTGCGCCAACAGCGACTTTTGTCCTGCAGTGGGAGGCTGCAGGAGACACTTCTTCAGGGATCTCTTTGCAGAGGCCGCACGCTGGGCGCCACAGGTTGTGGCAGGTGGTGCTCAGAGCGCTGCAACCTTCCCGAAGAAACTTCTTGAAGAAGACACCTCGGGGCACAGGCAATGTCTGTGCTCATGCCGAGGGATTTCAGCTCTTCTGTGATCCCGGCGACGCAGGAGGAGAGACGGGGTCTTGGTGTGGGGTTCCAAGGAGAACCTTTCCTGAGCTTCATCCTCAAAAGGGTCCAGGGACAAAAAGCCACTCAGGCAGGGAAAGCAGGGGTTTATATTGGGGTCTCGAAGGGCAGGACAGAACACTAGAGTGAATGGGATCAGGGCACAGGGGCAGAGCAAAGGGGAAGGACCAATGGGTTGCAAGGGATCAACATAAAGCAGCAAAGGATTTGGGGGGTGAACTTTTGCTCTCCCTAACCAGAGGTTATGGCTTAGGGGTTGGTCCTCCAGGGGAGTACAGCAGGCTTTTCCTTGGCCAGTTCTCCAGCCTCCACACAAAGTACCTTAAAAATCTTGAGTATCTCAAAGTATTAATGAGCCCCACTGAGTGTCAGTACAAAGCCCTCAAGGGACTCCTTAAAGCAGATAATTGGGGCCATGATTGCACAGACCTCTCAGAGACTCCAAGGCAAAAGCAAAACCCAAAGTCCTTTGAAAAATCTGCAGTCCCTGCAGGGAGCATTCAGGAGCCCCCAGGGCCATTCCTGAGCAAGGCTCCCCTGGGACTCCTTCCAGCAGATCCTTGAGGCCACTGGGATGTGGGCTAGGGGGGGATGCTGAGGGCAGGACAAGGGGCTGACAGTGCCCAGCCTGGCTGGGGCTGTGCCAGGAGGCCCCAGGGCCTCAGGACAAGGTGTCTCCTCACAGCCCTTGGTGGCACAGACCCTGCTGTGCCCCAGGGCTTCAAGACTTGGCTTCTCTTTGTCCCCTCCTGCCATCACTGCCTCCAGTTCTCTGCTCTGCCTGGGGCCTGGGGACACTTTCTCAGTCCTGTCCTTCAGTGGGACCCATTAAAAGTCAAAGAAACTTTTGAGTTGGATTCTGACTCGGAGTTCTGGAGAGATTTCTTCAGCTCCCCCTCAGGGACTGATGTTCAGGGCCTCAGCACAAAGCCCCAGGGGCTCATTCAAGTCCTGGTGCTGTGTCTGTGCTGCTGAGCTGGGCCGGGCTCCTGGCCCAGAGGCAGCTCCTGGCAAGGGCAGCAGAGCTGCAGAGAGACAGCTCTGGCCAGGAGCAGCTCCTGTGCACAGCCCAGCAGGGCTGGGGCACTGCCTGCAGCCAGCCCGGGCACAGCACAGAGGCACAGAGAGCTTCAATCACTCGGGGCTGGGAAGGGGCTGAGAAGTGCCTGGGGCACAATCACTGCCAGCCCTTGGCACAGCAACCTCTGGCTGCAGGACAATGCAGCTGCAGCTCCTGCAGTGATCTCCTGAAGCTGCAACATCCCAATGCCTGCAGACCCTGTGAGTACCACTCTGGGTATTTCTGGTGCAGGGGAGGTGAAATGCTCATGAAGCTCTGATGTACTGAAGGGTTCTGATCAGTCACAGAATATTCCCAAGACAAGGATTTGGATAAAAATGAGGAAATTTCCTAAGACTTTGTATTCAGTTTCCTACTATTGGAGAATGGCAGGGAGGGGTGATAAATATTAAAGGATGATTATGGATTTTGACAAGTGCCTGAAACATCTGAACTGTTACTTATAATGATCAATAGGTTCACAGGAGATCCCTAATGTGCTTTCAGCCACTCCTCTGCCCATGGCCAGCACCAGCATCTCCTTTGCTGACCCATGAGATTCAGTCTGAGCTGTCCTTTCTCCAAGCTGCAAACAGAACCTGCCCCCAGCCCATGCCCTGCAAACAGGCTGTAGGAGCACAGGGAGTGCACAGAGATTTGGGGTCTGTGAGTGCTGGTGTGGAGAGATCGGGCACAGGGAAACACCTGCAGGAGGAAAGTCTCCAGGAAAAAGAGAGAAGATCAGGGAAGGAGAGAAAACAAAACCCAGCAATGCTGTGGCAGGCTAAGATTAGAGATGTGCACAGGATCCCCTGCAGTGCAGCCCCTCCCTCTGAACAAGCCCCCTCCCTCCTGTGCCCCAGCCAAGCCTCTGCCCTCAGGGCCGGGGCTCCAAGGCGTGCAGCCCCTCCTGTGCAGGCAGAGCTGCAGCAGAGCCGTGGGGCAGCTCTGCAGCCCCGGGCCCAGGTCCCTCTGCAGGGCACAGGGCTGGGAGCAGCTGCCCGGCCCTGGGGGCTCTGGAGGGGGCACAGCTGGCTCAGGGTGACGCTGTCCCCAGGGCCCGGCTCTGGGCAATGCTGTCAGTGCAGCCAGGGAAGGAGCTGCATCTCCCACAATCCAATGCCATCAGAAGGACACTTGGGAGTCTCCCTGAGATTTCAGTCCAAGCTGGGAGCTTCAGTCCAGGGTGCAAACCTGTCCTAGAGCATCTCTGAGTCATGAGATTGATGGGGAAAGGCAGAGGTGTTCTGACTCTGAAAATGCTGCTGGGTTGGTGAAATGAGCAATGCCAGTCCTTGGCTACAAATGTGCAGCTGGGCTGGGGTGGATCCATCTGCTCTCAGCAGTACCTGGTGACATTTTAGGGGAAGCATGGGAAGGTGATCACCCTCCACCTGAGACAGGTTAAAGCCCAGAGAAACTCTGAACAGGTCACAATGACAGACCATCTCTCCTCAGTCTCCACTCATCACTCTGCCTCACAGAACTTGCTCTGTTCTCCCTGAGTGCAGCAGAAATGCTGAGGGCTTCTGATATCCAAAAACACCAGAAGAGATGTGGGGAAGCTTATATGGAAAACCCCAGAACTCTTGAACACAAAAGGATGTCTCTGTGTGTGTTTTGGGGAGAGTGTATGGGAAATGGCTTTGATTTTGGTTACAGGGATCTCCTCTAACTCTTCGCTGTCCTTTCTCCATGAACAGGTCCCCATGGCAGCCCCAGCAAATGTCCAACAGCAGCTCCATCAGGCACTTCCTGCTGCTGGCATTGGCAGACACGCGGCAGCTGCAGCTCCTGCACTTCTGCCTCTTGCTGGGCATCTCCCTGGCTGCCCTCCTGGCCAACGGCCTCATCATCAGCGCCGTAGCCTGCGGCCACCACCTGCACACGCCCATGTTCTTCTTCCTGCTCAGCCTGGCCCTCAGCGACCTGGGCTCCATCTGCACCACTGTCCCCAAAGCCATGCACAATTCCCTCTGGGACACCAGCACCATTTCCTACTCAGCATGTGCTGCTCAGCTCTTTTTCTTTCTGTTCTTTATCACTGCAGGGTATTCACTGCTGACCATCATGTGCTACGACCACTACGTGTCCATCTGCAAACCCCTGCACTACAGGACCCTCCTGGGCAGCAGAGCTTGTGCCCACATGGCAGCAGCTGCCTGGGCCTGTGCCTTTCTCCATGCTCTCATGCACACAGCCAATACATTTTCCCTGCCCCTGTGCCATGGCAATGCCCTGGGCCAGTTCTTCTGTGAGGTGCCCCAGATCCTCAGGCTCTCCTGCTCACACTCCAACACTCTCAGGGAAGTTGGACTCATCACAGTTAGTGCCTCTTTGGTATTTGGTTGTTTTGTGTTCATTGTTTTCTCCTATGTGCAGATCTTCAGGGCTGTGCTGAGGATCCCCTCTCAGCAGGGACAGCACAAAGCCTTTTCCACCTGCCTCCCTCACCTGGCCGTGCTCTCCCTGTTTGTCAGCACTGGCATATTTGCTCAGTTGAAGCCCCCCTCCATGTCCTCCCCATCCCTGGATCTGGCCCTGTCAGTTCTGTACTCAGTGGTGTCTCCAGCCCTGAACCCCCTCATCTACAGCCTGAGGAACCAGGAGCTCAAGGCTGCAGTGTGGAGACTGATGACTGGATGCTTTCAGGAACATTCATCTGCTTGCCAATTTCTGAAAATCACTTGTAATAAAAGTCATCTTTAATACTTCTTGTTGGTTTCAGTTTGGCACTTCCTTTTCTTTGTTTTAGTTTTTTTCGTATTGTCCACAAAGAAATGTCATTGTTTGTGCCGTTTCTCATTTTGTTTCTCTCTGTCTTCCCTGTGGCCACAGACTGTGTCAATGAGCTCTTGGTGCCTTTAAAGGAACTGAAGGATCTCCCAGCAGAGTTTTCTGCAGAGATGCCCTTTTGTTGCCTTCTCTGGAGCTGCAGCAGCAATGTCTGTGTGCAGAGCTGGGGCAGATCAGGGCTGGCCCAGCAGCTGTGCCCAGCAGCAGCAGCAGCAGCACTTGGTGTTGCCAGTGCTGCTGCCGTGGCCCTGCCCCGCTGCCCTGGTGACCCTGGTGTTGCTGCAGGGCCTGAGTGCTCTCGGGGCCGGGCACAGCCCTGGGGGTGGCAGTGCCGGGGCTGCAGCAGGGACAGGCCATGGGCACTGCTGGGGCAGCGCTGACGCCTCAGCCCAGGCCCTGGGGGCTCCAGGCTCCTGGCCCAGGCTCTCTCAAGAACACGGCCAGGCCAATGCTCAGCACAGAAACCCCCGTGAGCAGCCCCAGGCTGGCCGTGGGCAGGCTGGGGGCAAACAGCATGGCTGGGGCTCTGCAAGGGCCCTGGGGCAGACGGGAAGGAGCAGCAGAACAGGGGCTGATCCATCCCCAGGGTGCTGCACAGCCCAGGGAAGCGTCCCAGAGCATCCTCATGCAGCTGCCAACAACATCCCCCCTCTGCAGCCCTGGCCTCTCCCCCAGCTCACACAGGTGCCTCATCCTTGCAGGCACAGACACGGCAGCACTGGCTCAGCAGCCCCTGTTTGCATTGCCCACAGCACGGGGAGCACCCCCATGCTGTTGCTGTGGGGACATGAACCTGAGGGAGCACAAATGCCATCAGCCCTGGGGCCAGCAAGGGCTGGGGGACACCAGGGAAACCACTCAGCTTTGTCCTGGCCTCTGCACTCAGCCAGAAAGTTTGTTCCCATCAGCTGGGAGTTTCCTGTGCCACTGCAGACGCTGTTGCTCAGAGCCAGGGCTGCCTGGCAGCCAGCCCCAAACTGCCCTGAGCATTTCCTTGGCTTCACCTTTGCTTTCTTTCCTCTTCCTGATACAAATGTCTTCCCATTGCCCACCCCCGTTCCCTCCCCTGCAAACAGCCCATCCCTGGTTGCCCTTTCCTCTCTGGCCCCACTGCCCATTGCAGTTCCTGACACTGCCCCATGGGAACGTCTCTTGGGCAGCAGGAGCATCCTACAAGTGCTGCAGGAATTGTCTGCAGGCTCCTGCAGTGCCTGCTGCTGCTCCCTTGCCAGAGGCAGCCCAGGCCAGGGGGGCACATCTGGGCTGCTGTGTCTGCCTCTGGGGCTCCCTGTTCTGGGCAGTGAGGAGGAGCTGCACAGGCTCTGCACGACTGACAGGATGGGCTCTGGGGCTGCCAGGAGAAGCTGAGGGCCCTGGGCTGCTGGAGCTCCTCAAGAGGAGGCCCAGGGCTCATCCTGCAGCTGCTCCAAGGGTTCTTTCAGAGAATCCCAGAATCAGCAAGGCTGGAACAGGCCATGGAGATCATCAAGTCCAAGCTGTGCCCTGACACTGCCATGTCTCCCCTGGGCCTCCTCTTCTCCAGGATAAACAAGCCCAGCTCCCTCAGCTGCTCCTCAAAGCTCTTGTGTTCCAGACCCCTCCCCAGCCTTGTTGCCCTTCTCTGGACACGCTCCAGCCCCTCCATGTCCTTCCTAAATTGGGGGCCCAGAACTGCAAACAGCACTCGAGGTGCTGCCCAAGCAGTGCTGAGCACAGGGGAACAATCCCTGCCCTGCTCCTGCTGCCCACACCATTCCTGAGCCAGGCCAGGAGCCATTGGCCTTCTTGGCCACCTGGGCACACGGCTGGCTCATGTCCAGCCTGCTGTCCATCTGTCCCTGCAGGTCCCTTTCTGCCTGGCTGCTCTCCAGCCCCTCTGTCCCCAGCCTGTAGAGCTGCAGGGGTTGTTGTGGCCTAAGTGCAGGACCCGGCACTTGGACTTGTTCAACCTCACCTTGTTGGATTTGGGCCCTGGATCCAGCCTGTCCAGGGCCCTGTGCAGAGCCCTCCTACCCTCCAGCAGATCCACACACACATCCAGCTTGGTGTCATCTGCAAATTTGGTGATTTTCTATTCTTTTTCACACATGTGGTAATCATTTCCCCAAAATCATTAACATATTTCCCCTCCTCTTAACCCATGTGTTCTTCTGTCCTGGGGGTGTCTCTGCTGGTCCCTGGTGCTCGTGGAGCCCAATGTTCCCGTGGGCCTGGCTGAGCTGGCAGGACACTGAGGCTGCTGAACTTCCAGTTCCCCTTCTCACACAATGGGCATTGTGTGCTCTCCACAGGCCTGGGGTTGTGGAGAACAAGCTCCAGGTGTCAGCTCAGCTGGTGGAGACAATTTATCATCTGGTAACATGAGGTCACAGAGTGGGCTGTGACATCACAGAGTGGATCATGTGAGGTCATCCAACAGCTGTGGCATCATAGACTGCATCTGTGACATCACAGAGCAGGCTGTGACATCACAGGGCAGAGGTCTGACATCACAGGGCAGACTATGACATCACAGACTCTGGTGTGTCATCAGAGAGCAGCTGTGTGACATCCGAGAATGGTCTGTGACATCCCAGAGGGGCTGTGTGACATTACAGAATGGGCTGTGACATCACAGAGGAGGCTGTGACATCCCAGAGGGGCTGTGTGACATTAGAGAATGGGCTGTGACAACACAGAGCAGGCTGTGACATCCCAGAGGGGCTGTGTGACATTAGAGAATGGGCTGTGACAACACAGAGCAGGCTGTGACATCCCAGAGGGGCTGTGTGACATTAGAGAATGGGCTGTGACATCACAGAGCAGGCTGTGACATCCCAGATGGGCTGTGTGCCATCCCAGCAGGGCTGTGTCAGGTCACTGGGTTGCTCACTCTGCCCCAGCTCCCCCTCACCGTTTCTCCCAACAAGTCCAATGCTGTCCATGCCCAGCGGGGTCCCTGTCCCCCGGGATCCCCCCGGCCCACCTGGAGCCACAGCCTCCACCAAAGGATGTTCCACAGGACCCACCCCAGAGCCTGACAGGGGACAAGGGGCCAGGGCTGTGTGCCCAGGACATCAAGGACGGGGATTCTCCAGGTCACTGTGGCCTGGGTTGGGTTGCCCAGGGCAGGAAAGATGTCTGGCAGCTGGAGCAGGGCCTGGGAAGGGCCTCCAAGGTGGGGCTGGAGCCCTTGGGCTGTGAGCAGAGGCTGAGGGAGCTGGGCTTGTCCAGCCTGGAGCAGGGAAGGCTGAGGGGCTCCTCATCCCAGCCTGGCAGTGCCAGCGAGGAGGGGATGGAGAACACAGAGCCAGGCTCTTCACAGGGGGGCTGGTGGGAGACAAAAGCCAATGGGTGGGAGGGGAAAGAGGGGAGATCAGCCAGGGCATGAGGAGATGAAATGAGTCAGGCTGCTTTCAGCACCAGGGGTCTGAGTAAATGTACAAATGTCCAACCCTCAGCAACTGAGAGAGCTGGACATACTGAAACCTGAATGTATTTGAAAATTTAGTGAAATTTAGTATTTGAAAATTTAGAAACTAAATGATTTGTTTCCCTGTCCAGTCTTACAGGAAAATTTCTGTGCCTCTGAGTCCCACCAGTTCCTGGTCCCCAATGGACACAAACCTGATGAGTTGTGGTTCCCACTCCAATGGTGGCACTTGGACCTTGCTCCATCCCCAGAGCAGAGCTCCCTTGTCCCAGAAAGTGCCTGGCAATGCAGGGATGAAGGAAACAGGACAGGCTGTGGGGATCAGGGGCAGGGCAGAGCCAGGGAAATGAATGACTTTTGCATTTTACAGAGCTGTGCCTCCCCTTGGCTTTGCTGGCTGACAATAAATGAACATCCCTCTGGTCTCTGGCAGCTCCTTCTCCAAGGAAAGCAGGGGGGAACTGGAGCCAAGGAGCTGAAACCTGCAGGTCCTGCCTGGGCTGGAGGGAGCTCAGATTTGCACAAGGCTGCTCTGAGTGCCAGGGCTTGGATGGGGGAAATGGTGGGATGGGGGTAGGGACACAGTCTGATTGATTGTCAGACATAAAGGGTCTTGATTTTCATATCTATTCCAAATGCATGAGGAGGTACTTGGATTCAGGATCAATTGGAGATTGCACATATCAATGAATTAACAGGAAAAAAAACCTAAACAGAACCAAAAACTATTTCCTCACTGTCTTTGTAAATATAATATATTCACTTTGAATGCAGTTCTGAAATCTGTCCAATTAACCACAAAAGATTTGGAAATGTAAATCAGATTATTCCCAGAGGCTCAGCTTGTTAAGGTGTGCTGAATGTTAATGAGCTCTGGGGCACTGAATTCCTGAACTGAAGAGCTGAAGGCTGAACAAGCCTCTGGAGAAGTAAAATTCAGCAGCAGCCTCCAAGTTTTTAGAGTGTGTGGAGGACAACTTTTTGTCACAGCTGGTGAGTGAGCCCAGCAGGGGAGGGACTATGCTGGACCTGTTGTTTGGGATTAGAGATGGGCTGGGGGGAGATGTGGTGGTTGGAGGCCGCTTGGGGCATAGTGAGCATGAAATTATAGAGTTCCCAATATTTGTGAAATCAGGAGGAACATCTATAAGACTCTTACATTGGACTTCTGGAGGGCAGACTTTGGCCTGATTAGGAGACTTATTCAGAGAGTTCCTTGGGAAGCAGCCCTTAAAAACAAAGGAGTTTGGGAAGGGTGGGTGTGCTTCAAAACAGAGATCTTGTGGGAACAGGAACAGACTGTCCCTGTGTGCTGAAAGAAGAGTTGATGAGGCAAACGTCCAGCCTGGATGGGCAAGGAGGTTTTGATGGAACATAGGAATAAAAAGAGGATGTATCATCTTTGGAAGGAGGGTCAGGTCTCTCAGCAAGTATTTAAGGGGGTTGCTAGGGCACGTAGGAAAGAAATTAGGGAGGCCAAAGCTCAGTATGAACTTAACTTGGGACATTTTTTAAGGGATAATAAAAAAATGTTTTTACAAATATATTAATGGCAAAAGGAAGGGTAAGACCAACCCTTGTTCTTTATTAGATGTGGGAGGGGACTTAGTAACTGCAGATGAGGAGAAGGCAGAGGTGCTTAACACCTTCTTTGCCTCAGTCTTTAGTGGGAAGGCTTGCCTACAGGATAACTGTCCTCTTGGGTTGGTAGACAGTGTCAGAGAGCAGAATGATCTGCCCGGGCCAGGGGCTGCACTGCCAGCCCAGAGCCACGTGGGGATCGCCCGGTACCGGCAGGGCAGCAGGGAAACCGGCACTGGGGCAGCAGAAATGGGCAAACGTATTGCTACTTATTACAGTCAGCATCATCCTCTGTGCTCACACAGATGCTCCAGGAGGAAGACCTCAAGATACCCAGCGCCACCGCCCTGAAGCTGGCTGAGCCACTCCTGCCACGCTTGGAGAATGTAAGGCTCTGTGCCCCCAGCCATGGGCACTGGACGCTGCCCAGAAATGTTGTGCCTTGTGCACTTTTGGGCCTCTGCCCTGATGGGCCTGGAATACTTGGTGCTGAGGTCTTTTCCTTTCCTCCAGGACAACAGCCATGTGCAGCTGCTCTCCATTCAGCTCTTCTGCAAAGTGATAGAGCTGGTAGTGGAAGATGGGGAAAAGCCTCTCACGAGAATTGTGAGCCAGAGCCTCCTCCCTCTCCTCTTGTGTTGGCACGATGAGAACCGGCGTGTGGCAAAAGTCAGGAGGAGAGACCCTTTGTCATCATGGAAGAAGAGAAGAAACCTGAGTCGATGACAAGTGGGGAGATGTTGGGGCCCGAGAGCTTGGCCTGAGGGAAGAGGCCACAAGCTGTGAATTCTCCCAGTCGGTGCCAGCAACGGCAGTGAAGGAAGCGTCCCCACGCAGAGCAAGGAGTGCCCACGAGCTGCACCAGTGGAAGGCGGCTGTGAGGGTGCTGTGGGGAGATGGGGCACAGCAACAGCCCTGCCAGTGGCAACAAAGGGCAACAGTCCAGGAGCTGCCCCCATTGGAAAAGGAGGTGACTGAGCCAGAGCTGAGCCAGCGAGGGGAAGGAAGTGTGAACAGCCGGGAGAAGCAGGCACATTCTCCTGCCCCCAGGGAGGAGGTGCCATCAGCAGGGACACAGAGCCCAGTCCCTGCTCCAGACAGCCCCTGCTGCCCCCCAGCCCCTCACCCAGCCCACTGGAAGCCCAAAGCCCCAGTGAGCAGCTGGAAGAGGCAGAGCAGGGCTCAGTGCTGGCAGAGAAGGAGAGTGAGGAGGGCACCTCAGCTGGCAGTGATGAAGACTGGGAATCCTACACCCAGACTGAGCTTTCCCCAGAGTGCCAAGGTGAGGCAGAGCCAGAGCTGTCCCAAGGAGAGTTCAGCAGCTCCCAAGACCTCTCCAGCCGGGAAGACTGCAGAGAACCAGAGCTCAGAGAACTCCGAGACAATTCCACGGAGGAAGAGAGCAGCAGCACAGACCTGCCACAGGACTGCTGTGAAGGTAACAGCCTCTTCAGCTTCGGGCCCACTCCCTTGCTGTGGGAGGAAGAGGAGGACGACGGCTGGCATGAAGTCTACGTCCAGGAGCTGTACGAAGGAGAAGGCAGGGCCCAAAGGCTGGCAGGTCTGGCGGCAGATGGGCTGCCACTGCCCGTCCCTCAGCAGGTCTGGGTTGAGGGGCAGGCAGCGGAGTCCCTGTGTGCCTCGCTTCCCTGGCTGTGCAGCGAAGGCTCCGTGGGCCAGCAGGGGCCCGAGGCAGGGCCACAGAGCCCGGGGCCTGCCCCGCAGAGCCCTGGCGGCGCCTCAGCTGGCCAGCCGGGAGCGCAGGCCCGCAGGCAGCAGCGGCTGCCCCAGGCAAACGGCCCGGCCGCCTCAGGCGGGCGCTGCGGGCGCTGCGGGCGCTGCTCTGCTGGCCCTGCCTGGCGCGGCAGCTGCGGGAGCAGCGCCCGTGGCCCTGCCCAGCCCGGGCCGGCCGATGGCGGCTGCTCCCTGCGCGGGGCCCCAGGGAGCCACACGGGCGGCCTCGGCCTGGACACGGCCCCGCAGCCTCAGCTGCCCCGGCCAACCTGGAGCATCTCCCCAGCACCCACAGTCACTGCTGGGGCCAGCCCTAAACAGCACGCGTGGCACACGATTGGTGCCAGAGCGCTCAGCAGGGAATCCCAGAGTCATCGAGGTGGGAAGAGACCCTGATGCTCACCCAGTGCGACCGGCACCCTGGCAGCACCATCACCACTGCAAAACCACATCCCCAAAGGCCACATCTGCACAACTCCTCAATGCCTCAGAGACAGCGACTCCACCGCCTCCCTGGGCAGCTTCTTCCAATGCCTCACCCCTCTGTCAGAGAAAAATTCCTTCTGATATTGAATCCGAACCTCCCCTGGTGCCATCAAAGGCCATTTCCTCTCATCTTGAAAGGATTCCACACTGGTCCTTTGGGATTATATCCCTGAAGAATGGGCACAGATGGGAGCTGTTGCTCCATGGATTTGACTGCAGGACTTTGATTCTTCCAAAACAAATTAAAGTTGAGTTTAAGAAATAGTAGTAGTAAAAAAAAAAAAAAAAAAAAAAGAAAAAAGAAAAAAAACTTAGATGAAAAGTATTTTAAAAATTAAAAAAAGAATAGGAATAAGAAGATGAAGAAGAGGAAATAGTAGTAATAAATTTAGTAAGAATAATAAGAATGAGAATAGGAATAAGATGAAGAGGAAGATGAACAACTAGTAATTAATATCAGAATATTAAAAAAATAAGAATGACATAGTAAGTAAGCATAACAAGTGAATAAGATTACTTAGAAGGAGAAGAAGAATATTTTAAAGAAGAAGAAAGAATACTAGCAGCAATTAAGAAGAAGAAGAAGGGGAAGAAGAAGACGAGAAAGAAGAAGAGAAAGAAGAAGAAATAATAATAAGATGAAGGATATTAAATCAAAATGCACATCTACATGTCTTCTAGAATCCCAGAATGCAGGAAAGGACCTTAAAAAGTATCTACTTCCAACTGATCATCCTCTGAGCTCTCTCTCTCCAAGACCTCTTTCGATCTCCCTAGCTCCCATTTCTTGTTCAATAAAATCCATGTCCAAAACAATCTGGTTTTGTTCTCCTGTGGTCTCATTTGTGCCTTCACTGGGGCAGAGGCACCTCTCCCTCATGGCACCTTAAGCCTGGATGGAAGCATGGGCAGGTTCCTTCCAGCCACAAGCATTCCAGCATTCTGTCAGGGACTCCCTTCCCTTCTTCCCTCTGCTTCCAGCTGCAGAATGTGCAGCAAAGCCGCCTTTGCTGTCTGCTCAGGGAGCCCAGCCAGCTGCTGGAGCTTGACCCTGCCCCTGCACAGCTCCCTTGGGAGGCACAGCAGGAGCAGCACCCTGGCAGCCTCAGCAATTGCCCTCTGACAGCTCTGGCACACACTGCAATGGGCTGCAATTCCAGCTGCCAGCGAGGAAAAGATGGTCCTGCCCTTCAAGGCAAAATTCTGAAGGGGCCAAGGCACAAACGGAGCGAGATCTTACAAAGACATTTCACTGCCAGCCTCCATAACTTCATCCAGGGCTGTTTGAGCACCTGGATTGGGAAGGAAAAAAAAGAAAAATCAGGGGAGGGTCTTTGGCTGGGAGCTGCCACAGGTAAAGAGAGACACTGGAAGGGAAAAGGAGCAGACAAAGGAAGGCAGGAGAGAAAGCAGGACACAAATGGCAACCAGCCGAGAAGGTGGCACTCTGGAAACCAAACCTGCACTTAGGGAATAGGAATGGGACAGAAAGGAAGAATTCTGAAACTTTATTTACTATGCTTGTCTGAGCAACCTGTGCCAGGACTTCACCACCCTGACAGGGAAGAAGTATTTTCTGTACCAAACCTGAATTGCATCCCTGTCACAGGGACATTTTATGAAAAATCCTTTCCTTAGGATTTTTTTCTCCTGAGAAGCTGAGAGGCCTCAGGAACAAAATGTAAACAATGGTTATCTGCTGCTGTGGAATGCAACAGGTGCATCTGTGATTGGTCTCATGTGGTTGTTTCTAATTAATGGCCATTACAGTCAGTTGGCTCAGACTCTCTGTCTGAGACACAAGCCTTTGTTATTCAATCCATTTCTTTTCTATTCTCAGCTAGCCTTCTGATGAAATCCTTTCTTCTATTCTTTTAGTATAGTTTTAATATCATATATATCATAAAATAATAAATCAAGCCTTCTGAAACATGGAGTCAGATCTTCGTCTCTTCCCTCATCCTAAGACCCCTGCGACCACCGTCACAATTTGTGATTTGTGACCTCGAGTGACTGAAGAATTCCTCATTTGGTGAGACCCCAGAGGAGCACTGCTACACTGGGTAAACCCCGAGTGTGTGGCATTGATGGTCACCACACAAGTGACTACAGAATTGGATTCTAGCCAGGAGCTGAAGAACTGAAGATCCTGAATTTGGACAGAGTTCACAGCAAGGCTGACCACAAAGAGAACCTTTTGAAAAGTGTCCCAGATGTAATGAGTTAATGTCTTAGTTAGTTCATCAAGTTGCTAAAAAGACTAAAAAAAGGGGAAAAGCCAATAATAGAAAAACTGCAAGGATAGATGTAACCAGCTAATATGTTGCAAGATGAATATAACGGGCTAATATATTGCAAAATAACTGTCATAAGGCTTAAACCGCAAAATGTCAGAAGCTAATATGTTGAAAGGCTAAATAAGCAATGTGTAACTAGATGTAGCTATATGCCTATATATGGTAAAGGCTATTGTAAGACCTTGAGGAAGAGGGCGGGAGCCTTCGTCCAGACGACCACCAGAAGGCAGAAGAAGACCCCCTAGCAACTCTCGGCACAGACGCAGAGAACACTGGAAGGACACCCAACAACAACAGATAAAAAGGAGGACTGAACTGCCGGGCGGTGTGGGCCGATGGTGGAGCGGTGACTCCCCGGCTACACCCAGCGCTCCCGGTGGGTGCAAGCCTTTTGTTGGCTTCACCCAGTGCTGTAATTTGCCTGTTATCGCTTGCTCTATCAATTAATAAATTACACTTTATTTGGACTCACTTGTCAGTGATTGGTTCCTCACCGCAACTTAAAACACTAGATACAGATAAAATACTCTGGTGATCTTATCACACCCTGTTCTCAAACTTTTGGCACCAGCTTCTACTCTGGAACACCATGACTTCCTTGTAATCTGAAAGAGGGAACAAATCAAACCTCAACAGCTGGTCCTACCTTGAAAACCAGTGTTCCTCCCACCAGAAACTTCTTTTCCTGTTGTGATAGATGAGTAATGTGATGATTGACTCTCACAATTAATAGACAAATATCATGTATATAACTTAAGGAAAGTTTTATAGATTTATAGTTATGCTGCACCCCATGCCCTGGTTACCAAGGGAAAACTGGGGCTGGGACATCTGGGAGGGCTGGCTTTGTCACTATGGCGACACCTGAGCCCCAGTCAGAATTTGAGGAAGAGATCTCCACCACTGGACAGCGAAGAAGGGGTTGATGGACAGAACTTTGGGAGGGCTTAAAGGGTTCAAAAGGGAAATCCTCCAGCGTGAGGGGGCTGAGCACATGGCGAGGAAAATCTTTTGCTGCCGGTGCTGTAACCTTTTTTCTTTATTCAGTCTTCTGTTGTATTTTTGATAAGGTTTAATAAACCTTCCTAAACTATGAAAAGTGAGTAGCTATTTCTCACACTGTGGTCTGCAACCCTCACTCTTTACTACAATAAAATGCTTGTTTTTATTAGGTTTACATCAGTTCCATACGCTTTTATGAGCTTTTATGCATTTTTCTCTATATATGTTTAAGACCACTATCTGCTTATTGCAACATTCCAGGAATCCCTTTTGACTCTTCTCTCCATATTCCTGCAGAAGGTCAGGTCACTGTGGGTTTTCCACCAATAAAAATCCAGGTTGTTCAGATCCTAGGTGTGACGGGCAGGCACAGTTTCCCTGCTGACACAGGGACTGAAGACAAACCCCTCTGTTGTCACTGAAAACAAAAGAAAGGAGGAAGTTTCTGCCCATTGCAAAGTCCCCGTTTGCCCTGAAGGACTCTGCCTCTTCTTTCTCAGCAGCAGCTCAGCAGCCGGACGCCAAGAAGGACAAGAGAGGGAGGGGTGGTTGATTTGTGTGACAATTTAACAGCACTTGCACACAAGAGCTGAGTCTGTCAGCAACATCTCTGCAGAGGCAAGTCCTTGCTGAGGATCCAGAGCTGTGTCACTTGTGTTTAGTTTGCATCGAGTTAATGGCACGGTGGCTTTTCATGCTGCAGGTGTGGCCCCTGTGACAGCAGCCTGTTCATCCTTCAGGGGGTTTGCACCCACAGGGACAGTGTTGCTCCTGCCAGCACACCCCAGTTTGTCCTCATGCCAAAAAGCCCAGGCAGAACTTACTTCTTAAAGGAACGTTTTCCGTTTGCTCTCAAACCAAAGATTTCGATGTAATGGTATAATAGAAACCAATCTTTTCCCCTGTTGTCTGTTGGGACAGGAGGAAAATCCTATCACATCCAGATAGCAAGGCACTGATTTCAGTTCCACTCTGGAAATGACTTGCAGGAGCAAGTGAATAAAATTCTCTGCTGGAACAGTGAAGTCCTGCCACTCTAAATCAGTGTGGTGCCTGAAGGGTTTTGTAGCAGGTTTGCACCTAAGTTGATGCTCAAGAAGTTTATGAGGTCCAACAGAGACCTAAGGTTTGCACAGCAGAGTTTAGGCTGACAGCTAAGGGAGCATAAATTAAATGGTCTTTCCAAGCCAGAAGGCTGATGAGAATTGTTGGTATTTGTGCTCTCCTTCCTTGTTTAAAGGATAGCAACATATTTGATGAGATTTTGGCATTGCAGCTAAAGATCATGGCCAGATGAAGTCACCTAAGTGGTTGTTGTGCATTTCTAATTGTGGAGCTCAATAATCAGTGTAACTGCTTCTGGTAATCTGGCTCCAGTCTCGCACAGAGCATTGCTGGTTGGTCACTCTTATCTCCACAGCCCAGCAGAGATCCTGTTTTGGATGGCTCTCACTGCTCCCAAGGCCCCAGGGACCAGCCACTGCCTCTCCTCCTTCTGCTTTCCCTTCCAGGATCAGAGATTTCCTGCTGCTTCCTCCACGTCTGAGACAACTGGAGGAGATGAGGGGCTGAGGATGTGGCTTCTGACAGAGAGTTGATAACGCTCAGCTGAATATTTTATTCTCCTGCCACTAAGCTGTCAGGCTGCTGCTGAAATTCCTCCTGCTTGGAAAGGGCTGGTGTGAGCAGCAGGAATTGTTGCTGGCTGGAACTTTTCCAAGAGCTGGACAAAAGAAGCATTTTGTGGAAGGCCACCAGCTGCCCTTGGTCAGCAGCACAAGGTGTGAGGTGCCCTTTGGAGGCCGTCCCTGCACAAGGACAGCCTGGCCTTCTCCAGTGCCCAGAGCACCTTCCAGGCTTTTGGGCTGGCCTCGTCCCTCACCCTGGAGAAGCAGGTTGCTGTTGGAACTCTCCTATCCACAGTTTCTGACTGGATTGCCGTGTCTTACCACAGACAGCCCTGGAGACACCAGTACAGACTCCATCTGCAATAAAAGGGGACTTTGTTCCAGCTTTTCCCTTGGAGCAGCATGCAGCAAGCCCACCTGGGCCTCATTCAGGTCTGTGTGGGCTGGTAGTCAGCTTCTGCTGGGAATTTAAAGCTTTTACCCTACTTTCCACAGCAAATAGTGGAGCAAACCCAGCCGCACCAACCCCCAAATTTCACTCTAAAAACCACAGGTTTCATTTTCCTCTATTCAAGCCTTGAAGAAAACAAACTTCGCTTGAGTAAGCTGGAGGCACAGTGTCCTCCAAGATCATTCTTGAGTAGGACAATATTGCAGGGGAAGACTGGCAAACCCAGAGGTTACTGGTGCTTAGGAAGCTTTGCAAAACCTTCCCACGTGCGGTGCTCTTGCAGCCTCCTGAGCTCCTGGAGCCCTCACTCAGCTCAGGCACAGTTGGGACAGAAGGGGATGGTTCCGTCTGTCAGATGTGGGGACAGGAGGAGGGAAGACTTTGCAAACGCTGCCACGAGGGCAGGGCTGTTTTCATTGATGGTGCCAAGTGGTAGTACACCATCTTTGATTAAATGTGAGGTGCTGAAGGGCAAAAATTCTCAGTGCTAAGGAGAGAGTGTCTCCACTCACTCAGCAAGGTAAGTGAAGGGGAAAGTGCAATCTGTATTTCATGGGAGGTGTTCAGTTTTTAACAAAACATTTTTGCAGAAGACGTGCCCAGGCAGGGGTGATTCAGAGCATTTTATCAGCCTCACAGAGTATCCCCACATCTGCTTGGCCACATTTTCTCTCTTTTGTTCATTGTGAATGATTTCTCCTGCCAGGGTTGCTCCTGCTTGGAGTTCTGCTCTCAGTGGAGCCCCGGAATTTTCTCAGCAGGCCTCTGCAGCGAGTTCTGAGCCAAGGTGGGGCTCTGCTGCCAGCCCAAATCTGCGCTTCCCCTGCCCAGCCCGAGTGCAGGTGGGGCATGTGCTGGGCATGGCCGGAGACTTGCATGGCCAAAATCCTCCAGCATTTCCATCTGCTCATGGCTTTGGGTAGCACAAATCACACAACACCCATCGCAGCTGACAAATGGCATTTCTTGCAGATTGCTACAGCCGCACTGCTGATCCACAAATACACGAGAATCAATTTCAGCTGAAAAATGTCATTTATTACAAAGTGCTACACCCACGCCGACAATACAGAACTATACAAATCTCAATTTAGGTTAAAAATGGGAATTTATTCTATTATTACAACCTTTCTATGTAATAATATACAAATACCAACTTCCGTTAATTTATTGCCAACCTCCACAACAACGCACTATACACACAGATCAATTAGGTGTTTAACAGCTTAATTTATTACATATTGCTACAAGGATTAAGCCCATCTAGGAATACAAAAAAATCTCCATAGATATGTAAATAGAATTACATCCAGAAAAAGATAAATACGCATATTAAAATAGACTTATATACCTATACAAATACCAATATTCCTATTTTAAAAGCCATATAACAAAAATTGTATCAAAAGAGATACCTACACAACTTTACCCACAGGAAATAGAAATTAACACAGATATAACAATATCCATGTCTACATAGATAAATTTATACACATATATGTAATTTCAAATATATATATATATACACATAGCATACATTCATTACAAAATAAATATACATAAATATAAGAATATACACATGGAAATAAACACATACAATTAGCAACCCACATATGGAAATACACATATAATAAACCATGGCTACGTTCAAGTCTGTGTATCTTTAAACAGCACTCGAAGCAGAGGGACCCCAGCTGCCCCATCTTCAAAGCCTCTCGCTCAGTCTCCTCCTCCCGTGCAGAGCAGCTCTCCTGGACAGCGACAGCAGATGGAACACCTGGCAAGCAAAGGGAACACGGAGTGAGTATGGGGACGTTTCCCTTGGCAGCAGCTGCACTTCCATCAGGGAAGAGGAAATGTCAGAGCCTCCCAGGGGGGTCAGAAAGAGAAAGCAGCCGAGCGGGCCAGGCTGTGGTGAGCGCAGCCGCGGCGGGACTGTCCCGCAGCCCCGGCAGCCCGGCAGAGCCGGCACAGCTCCCGGCCCTGCCGGCACAGCTGCCTTGCCCAAGGACAGCCCCTGTGCCGGCCGGGGCAGCTGCGCTGAGCAGCCCCAGCACGGGCAGGGCCCGCTCCTGCCCCGCCGGGCAGTGCCCACGGCCACAGCCCACGGCACCCTCAGCCCCACCTGCCTCCCCGGGCCTGTGGCCTCACCCGGGCTCTCTCCAGGCCGGTAGCAGCAGGTCCCCGTTCACTGCTCTTGCTGCTGGCCTTCAGCTCCTCCCTGCTGGCTCCCGTCAGTCTCCGGCTGTCCTCAAGGTCTTCATGGCAGCTGTGGCAAAAGTGGAGGCTCTGGAATTGCTTCCAAGGCCTGGCAGAGCTGCAGTCCCGGAGCCCTCTGTGCTCCCTGCTGGCCCCCTCCATCCCCTCAGCCCCGCCATGCTCTCGGTGAAGCCCCAGCCCCCTTCAGTTTCTTCAGCCCCTCACAGTCCTCTCACCCCCCTCAGTCCCTTCTGACCCATCCCGTCCCCTGAGACCCACCACCCTGCCAGCCTGTGCCACTTGCCTGTCACCTCAGTGCCACCATGGCCCTCGGCTGCCCCACAGCCCTCAGCCCCAGCAGCAGCTCAGGGTCACCGTCCCTTCAGCGCCCCCTGAGCCCCCTCTGTCTCACCGTCCTTCAGCAGCTCCTCAGGGGACAGTGCCTGGGGCCAGCGGCAGCTCCCACCGCTCCAGGGACAGCCGGGGCTGGAAGTGCTGCTCCGCCCGGCCCGGCCGCCAGCTCGGACCCAGCACAGGGACAGGGGACACAGGGGGCACCGGGGCAAAAGCAAGAGGTGAAAAAGGCAGCCGAGGGGGCAAAGAGCTAAAAATGCAGCCTAGGCCTACACAAACAGCAATCTATCCATCCATCTCTCCACCTAAACATTCCTATTCCTCTTACTAGATAACTATACACATTCATAAATGTAACTTCATACATATGTATATATATATAAAAATATTTTACTCTACACATATAAAAAACTAACTCTAAAAATCTATAAATTTAAATATATCATAAAATATAATTATATCATATCTATAACGATATACATATCCACATTTAACTATACAGATCTATCAAGCTATGTCCATATAAATAGAACACTATCATCTATAAATGGAACTATACCCACTAATAAATAGAACCATAGAAATCTATAAACATATCTACAAACAGAGGAGTTCTACCTGCCCGATGGTCACAGGCTCTCCCCTGTCTCTTCCTGCCATGCAGGGCAGCCCTCCTGGAGATGTTGGTCAGATGGCATCTGGGAAGCAAAGGCAACGCTCAGTCAATATTGGCCCTTCTGCACCTTTCCCTTGGGCAGCAATTGTCCTTCGACCAGAGGCTGTCCAAGATGGCCTGAAAGGCAGACTCTCACTTGGCAATTTGAAGCAATCTGCCCTTAAAAGAACAGGGACCATTCCAAGTGTTCAAAAGTGTGTTTCAAAACACTGAAGTATCTTGATAAAGTCTCAGCCCCCGCAGTGCAAAGGGCACCCAGGAGAGCTTGAAACACAGACAGTCCCAGCTGCCACAAGGAAGCCCAGCCTTGTTCTTTCTCTGAGCTGACAGAGAGACCTCAGTCTTCACTGAAATGGCTGAAGCTGAAGGTGCTGGGAGCTGAGTCATGAACCAGCTCCATTACCTGGCATCTACAAACTGCCCTCTGCAGTGAGCAGCAGCTGCTCCAACTCGACCATCAGCTCTGGCAGGAAGGGCTGGGAGGGACAGAGCTCCCTACAAGGCCTGCAGGCTGCACCAGCTTGGCTAAGGAATGGATCCACAGTGCTCCCTCTCTCCTCTTAGGCCTCCCTAATCAGGGGTCATTCCAGCTTTTCCTTCTGATACTGGAGTTACTGTGATTTTTCTATTGGTTGGCCTCTGATGTTGTGCTCCTTGTTTTTCTTGTGGGTCAGGCCCAATACCAGCAGACTGGTATTACATTTAGTCAGTGATTTGGACTTCTACCCTGACTTTTTGCTCTTTTTTTCCCCTGTTCCTTCAAGAGTCGCTCAGCCTGGCCTCCCCTGGCACCCTGCAGCAAATTTATCCACCCACTTCAGCACAAAACTGGGACACCCGGCTTGGTGACACAACTCCCACAAGGTCAGGTTTATTCCCTGCTCTCTTGCCACAGCAGAGGACTCAGTGTCAGAGCCTCTGGAGAAGCGTGGAGGGCAGGGCTCAGGGAGGTTGTGCCAGTGCAGGATTTGAACTCAAGGCACCAGGAAGCACCAACCCTGCTCAGAGCAGCCATCTCACAGCTCTCTAAATCAGTGTGGGCTCTGTCCTTACCAGGCTCCTGGGGCTCCTGGGAACTGTTCCTGCAGCTCTCGGTGCCAGATGAAGCTTCCTCTGCTGCAGCTCTGTTCACAGGCTCCCCTCCTGAAGAATCAGGGGCAGCACCAACATTGTCCTGAGCAGAAAAACAGAAAGAAAGGAACCCAAAGATCACTGACTATTTTGCTGGAATCATATCAGGGATACAATAACTCTCCTTCTCCACTCCCAAAGGACATGGAGCACAGAGGAGGGAACACTGCCCCCACGGTTCACATGACAAGCCTTTTAAACTCAGGATTCAGGGGGCCAAGGTGAAACTGAAGCTCCTACAAAATGACCTTTGAGACAAAACATGAACACAGCAAACCAGAAGACACCAAGTGAGGGGACGTGCCCCCACGCTCTGAGCCTGCCTTATCCCAGAGCTGTGAGAAATCAGCCAGCACAAAGCCAGGGGCTCTCCTTGCTGCCAGCACGGCTGCCAGCAAGGGCAGAGCTCGCTCCCAGCCCTGCCCAGGGCTGTGTGCTGCAAACCCACAGGCAAAGCACACATTTCTGCCTGGGAGTCTCAGCACCCCCAGCCAACCGCTCACACAACCCATCACAAGGTGCTGCTTCTCAGAGCCCTCTGCTGCTGCCCCACGGGTGTCATCCAGGCAAACATTTATGCACCCTGGGTATTGCCAGGATCACATTTGGGATCAGTGGCAGAAATCTGTACATCGTTAGGGTAGGGAAAAAAAACAACCCAAAAGACAGGAAAAGCCAGACAACCAAGTAGTGTTTCTATTCCACTGAGGAAGTAAATGTCCACAATGAAGCAAATTACCTTTGGACACAAAGATATTCTCACTATGACCAGTTTCAGAATATTCATCTCTTCTGCCATAGCTCATCCATCAGAACCCTAAAGATTCTAAAGATGGTTCAGAGCCTGCAATGTTTCCTTTTAGTATGGAATAAAATGCTTCTCTAAACTATTTGTGACTTTACAGAAGACAAAAGTCATGCCACTTGAGAATAAGGTACTGGTAAATCCAAAAAATCCCACTCTCCCCCTTGAGTCATAATCACAAATGTACTGCAGGCAATGGGTCAGCACATCAACAGAAAGAGAGACATTCTTTGGCCAACACATGTCATAATCTGCAAAAGGACAGAGAGCTGCAGCTGCAGCCCAGCCCCAGCCACGGCTCTGGGAGCGCCTACACGCACGGCAGGGCTCACACAGTGATAGTGGAGCCCTGGAAAATGTTAAAGATAGACTTTGAAAATGTTGGGCTTTGTGTTTTCTCAGATCACTGCACCTGCGTAAGCAGTAGGATAAATGATATAATTGTTAGATGTGATGATTGTTTAGGAAGTAAATATAATTATTGTATAATCATAAGAAGAATCAGGAGAAACTATGTTAGAAATTTAAGGGGGAACCATGAGAAGCTATGTTTAGCTGAAATCTGTGCATACAATAGAACAATATAAGTTTAATAATTAACATGAAAGTTATATAACGATAGAGTATAAAACACGTTCGCCTCGAATGTATGGTCAGAATCAGATTTGGGTGGAAACTACCCCGATTCCCAGAGCTCTTAAATAAAAAGCACCGCATATAATCGCTTATGTGATTGTGTGTTTTTGAACGCTAACAACAGCAGCAGCAGCTGCAGCCCAGCCCTTGCTTTGCCTTGGCCTTCCCACCCAAAAGAGGCACAGCCCACATCTGCTGCAGCTGGGACAGAGGCACCTCTGGCATGCCCCTCCCTGCACGGGACACTTGGCCTTCAGTGCCAATTCCCATAACACTCTTCTCCTCTTTCCCAGCAAGTAAAACCTCTTCGTTTCTTCTTCATCCCCTCTTTTAAAAATCTTTCTTAACCAAAAATAATTCAATAAGTAAATAATAATGAAGTTCAATTAAAGAAGCCTTTGCTTCTCAACCGTGTCACAAGGTTCAAAAGCTCTCAGTCCAGCCCCTTTGATCCCCATCCAATGGAATTACCCGAGCAGAGGGAGATCTTTCAGACAGGGACCTCCTGATCTCCCGAATCATTTTCTCTACAGCAAGGCCTAGATCTGCTGGTGGCCATTCCTCCTCCCCAGGCGCGTTCTGTGCTGAGCTGGAGGCCGTCCATGCTGCACAAGCTGCACTGCCAGCGGGAGCGCTGGGCCCTGAAGTGCCCGGGCTGGCTGCAAGAATCCAAACACATTGGTCAGGCTCCACAACGTGGCTGTGGGACACTGAGCTCTGGTGCTGCTGTGGATCAAACATCACGGGAAGCACACAGGCAAAGCAGGCAGAGAATCTTTCGGCCTCCTAGGTGCCCCTTGCTAGTAGGCTTGACAGCCTCTGGCCGAGAATGACAGAGCCTTGTGGAAAACGACTTGAAACGGTCACTTTTCACGACCTTTTGGAAAAACAAGGCTACAGCTCTTTTCCTACCTCGGGCGTCGTAGGCTGGGGGCTGCTGCTCCCTGTGGAGCTGCTGGAAGCTGCAGGGCTGGAGCCCGAGCACCTCCCGCTCGGCCGGAGGCAGCTGCTCCCCGTAGAGCTCCTGCGAGCGGCTGCGGGGCCCCTCCCGCCCGAGCGGCAGCGGCCGCTCCCCGTGGAGCCCGAGGAAGTGGCAGGGCGGGATGCCGAGCACCTCCCGCTCGGCGGGCGGCGGCCGCTCCCCGTAGAGCTCCTGGAAGCGGCTCGGCCCCTCCCGCCGGGCCGGCAGCGTCCGCTCCCTGTGCAGCAGGTGGAAGCCGCAGGGCGGGCGCCGGGCGAGCAGCGGCCGCTCGCCGGGGGGCTGCTGGAGGCGGCCGGGCCGGGGGCTGCGCAGCTCCCGCCCGTCCGGCAGCGTCCGCTCCCTGTGCAGCAGGAGGAAGCCGCTGGGCGGGCGCCCGGCCGGCAGCGGCGGCCGCTCCCTGGGCAGCGGCTGGAAGCGACCGCGCCCGCGCCGCCCGGCCGGCAGCGGCCGCGGCCCGGGGAGCTGCCGGGAGCCGCAGGGCGGGCGCCTGCGGCCCTCCCGGCCCGCCGCCGGCCGCTGCCTGTTGGCCGCGCTGCGACGCTTGATGCGGAGCAGGAGGTCGGGGCGGTCGCGGCGAAAGCAGGGGTTGCAGTAGTGGAGCCAGGCCCCGGCATCGCCCGGCGCAGCCGAGCCCACCCAGCCCGGCACCTTGCGGAAGCCGTAGCGGTAGAGCTGCCGCACGAAGCTGCGGAACTGCGTGGCCCTGAAGGTGTGCGGCACCGGGGCCGGCCCATGGCCACGGCCCCTGTGGGCGTGGCCCGAGCTGAGCAGCTCTCGCTCCAAGAGGCAGCGGTCGATGAGCAGCCCCTGGGCGCGGCTGTCCCAGCGCACGGAGCGGACGCGGGGGCTGTTCACCAGGCGCCAGAGCTTGGCGGGGAAGGTGCCGGCGCTGAGCCCGGCGGGCAGCGGCAGCTCCGCCATGGCGTCCATCGCCGACTGTGGCCACAACGCCCGCAGCGCAACGGCCGCGGCTGCGCCGGCGGCGCGCGGCCTGAGGGGGGCGCTGCGCTCGGGCCCGCGCGCGCCCAGCGCGGCCCCGGCGCGGGCCGGACTTGGCGGGGACGAGCGCGGCAGAGCCGGGGCTGCGGGCACAGCGCGGGCGGGGCGGCTCCGGGGCTGGCCGCGCTCGGCTCGGCAGGGCCAGCTGCGAACCCCCTCTTTCTCTGCCTGCAGGCATCCTTCTGCCTTGGCCTTGCGCTACAACCCCCAACCAGCAAGACAAGGAAGAGAAAACAGCCGCTTCTCTCGCAGTCAGCCTCCTGCAGCTCTTGATGCCTGCGCTTATTCCTGCCCAGGTCCCAAACTTCTCATTTCCCATCCTTGAACTCCATCAGATTCCCCTCAGGCCAGTTCTTTAGCCTGCCGAGGTCCCTCTGAATGGCGCAATCATTTGGGCTCTCAGCTGCTCCTGCCAGCTTTGTTTTGTCTGCAGACTTGCTGAGGGTGAGCTGCTCCTCCAGCCCGGCCATGAATGAAGACATTAAAGAGCATCTGCCCCAGCATCAGCCCCTGGGGCTCAGAGCACCCGTGACTTGCCTCCAGCTCTACTTTGTGCCACTGATGACAGTCCTCATCCATTTTTCAGCCTTCCTCGCTGGGCATTCTGGCAGTTTGTGTTTAAGGATGCTGTAGGAGACTGTCTCAAAGGCTTGGGGAAAGCTGGGGTAGACATCATCCATTGCTCCACCCATATCCATCCGTTTGCCTGTCCTATCACGGGCATCAGGTAGCTTAACCATCACTCCCAATCAACTTCTTCTCCATTTGTTTGGATCGGTTTCCAGGATTGGTTACTCCATCACCTGTCAGGGGATGGAGGCAAGGCTGACTGACCTGTATTTTCCTCTCCTTCTTACTCTCTTGGAAGAAACCAGTCTATTAGAGCAATTCTGGCTGGTTTTAGCTAGGCAATTCCAGAAAAAATAACCAGTAAGAAAAATGAAGCTCTAAATGGAGTCTCTTAAATTCTTCTTTCTGCTACCATTCTAGACCTCCAGAAAGATCTTGTTTTCTTTCCAGTACTGGACAGCTGATTAAAAAAAATAACCAACAAGGCAAATGTCTCCTTAATAGAATATAATATACCTATTATTCAGAAGACAATAACTTAGATTTTTCTTTTAGGATTAGACTGAGATGAAAGGACTTGAGAGGTTCCAGAACTTTGATATTTTCTTGTCTCCAACTGTTTGGAAAACTGTTAGAACATGGTGAAGACACAGTGCTTTTGAAAATGCCATTCTGAAGTCTTGTATGCTTGTATTACATATAAAAGTACCTGCAAGGATTTTAGAAACCTGTAGCTCAGATTCCTTACTTTCAAAATGAGGAAATGCCAGAATTAGTTAGATCTTTGGTTTTTTATGTTGTGTTTCTGATTGCTACATTTTTATATGCATATGTATCTTTTTTTGATAGCATGGTCACATACTCCATTTTCCTTCCGATCCCAAAATCATCAGTGCTCAGAATAGCCGATAAGCAACTAATCAATATTCTTTTTAATCTCTTTTATTTCATAATAAACTCAGACACCAGTGATCTTTTGGGAATCCAGACTTGTAGGCAAAGTTTGCAGGGAAGATTGAGCTCTCAAGCCCTGTGAATTTTCTCTTCTCTCCTTTGCCATTTCCCTTTTCCTTCATCTCTGGCCTGACCTCAGGGCCCTTTCCCCTCGTGTCAGGCCCTCTGTTTGCTGCACTCCAGGGAAGCTCTCAGCTGTGGCTTCCCCAGCGTGGCAGCTCCAGGCTTGGAGCAGCAGAACCCAACTGTGGCTGAGAGCCCAGACCCCCCTGGGCCAGCCGGGCTTTCAGCTGCCAGGGCAGCACGGAGGGAAAGGGGCAAGAGAGAGCTGAGGACGCTGCCAGAGCAGCCCTTGGGCAGTGCAGGGTGAGAGTGGCTTAAAGTGCTGCTGAGCCCCACTGCGGGGGCACAGGAGGCTGCTCTGCCATGGCCGCGGCTGTGCCGCCCATCCCGACAGAAAGGCAGAGCCAGCAGGCTCTGATGGGGGAGAGCAGCTCCATCCCTCCAAAACTTGGTCAGTCCTGCTAAAACCTCTCTTTGTCCTTCTGTCTGAACACTGACACTGCTTTGGAAAACAGAATGGAGGTGACACGAGACAATCGATTATAACTTGGAAACAAATTTCCATGGGTTTTTTGGTTTTGTGAAAAATGCATGTATTTTATGATTGGCTTTTCGCAAATATTAAAATGAATATTATATGTCTTGTGTTAGAAAGTAATGCTGTATTAATTCTCTTAAGTACTGTGTTAAATATAGTTTTAGGTTATAAAAATTTTTAAAATAGAAACGATGCTATGCAGGATACTTTTTTTAAAGGAAGGGCTCGCAGCGAGATAGCAGCCACAGGACACCTGAATCTTTCAGAGAAAAAGAATTTATGGCCCTCTTATCAGAAGAAACGAACTTCTTCCCGCCTCGAAGGCGCTGTTAGGATTCGGAGGAAGAAGTTGACAATGACCAGACAGAATCCTGTGTTTGAATGGAATTTATGCATCATGTAGGAAGTGTATGAATATGCAACAGGCTGTTGCTTTTAAGGGTTAATCCTGTGTTAACGGGTGTCCTTTTTTGGGCTTTTGCTGCCCAGAAAAAGGTACCCAGACGTCCGTAACTCTTTGTATTTGTTGTCTCATATTGTCCTAATTCAAATTTCCAAATTATTACTTCTCTAATTGTATGACTATTTTTATAACCATTTTATTACTATTAAACTTTTAAAATTTTAAAAACAAGTGATTGGTGTTTTTCAGAGTTTGTTCTGGTGTTTCCGTTTGGTTTGGGTTTTTTGCATGTGTGTGAGGCTTAAATGTGTCCTAAAGTTCTTGTGCATGCATGAGGCTGTAGAGTGGCCTCCACGGGGATCTCCTTGGCTCTGCACAAGCCCAGAGAGCAGCACGGGCACCTCAGGCCGAGCACAAAGGAGCACAGGATGATCTGCAGGGTGCTCTGTGACAGCAGGCACTTGGAGCTGTTGTCCAGTGTGTAAGAGCTACATCCCCTCTTCTTCAGCTTCTCCTAAAAATGCCCACTGATGTTGTTTTGTATGATGCAGCTCTCCTAAGCCCCTATTACACTGTATCTGCACGAGCATTCACACAGGTGTTTGCTAAAACAATTCTGCTCCAGCTGAAAAGCACTGGGGACCCTGAGCAATAGCAGCAGATAAATGGACATAGAGAGACTTCAGGAGCAGAAGCAGCATTAAATCCATGACAATTGTGGAGATGTGAAAATACAGAAATCCACCAGTGGTAGCAAAGCCCACACATCTCCACTGGGTTCTGCAGAATGGCAGCAAATAATGCACAGGTGTGGAGACCATGAACTGGTTGGTGCTGCACTTATTTGTCAGTGAGCAGAGCTGTGGGAGGCAGGGATTAAGGGTGATTTTGGAACAGGAAGAAGAAAGGGACAGACAAATTCCAGGTGGAGGCAGAGTGGCTCTGCTCTGCTGACCCAAGGAGAGCAGGGAACAAGTTGGAAAGGAGTAGGAAAAAAGAGTTTTGTAAAAGGAAACCTTGCTATATAGGCATTAGTGTTCTTGCCACAGCCCACAGAGCTTAGAGCATGAATATTCATCCCATTTAAATATTCCTGCAAGATGTAAGAAAAATTCCTTTCCATGTGGTTATTTACACAAACATACCCATGAACAAATAAAAAAACTGCACAACTACATGTATCATTAAGCAGGATACTCTGTAGATTCTCACATTAACACTTGCAGAATTATATATGATACTTCCAAACATATAGAGACTCTTGTTCTCCGTTTGCTTCTTTAAAACTCACAAAATGTAATGAAATTCTCTTTCAAAAGTGCAGAGCCTGCTGTGTGGCTAAGCAAGCCATTATTTGCTTGCTCACAATCATCTCTTCCTTGTGTGTTAGTCACTGATGCATGAATTGCTTATCTAAACTTGAAACGGTTCATGAGTCATTCTGAAGAGAAAGTAAATATGAAGGAGCCCATTTGAATGGAATTCATGTGCTCTGCCTCTTAAAGCTGAAGGTCTGTATTTATTACCTGTCAGAATGAAGTCTTGTTGCCTAATAAATGGGAAAATAGGAAATAGGCTGACGAGAGCACCATGTTTTAAGGGATCATTGCATTTTAGTTTTATTTGACCAAATCAGTAGTCAAAGAGAGAAAGGACTGGTCAATTACAAGAGAGAAAGCAGGTGAAAGAGATGTCTAGGTCTGCTGCAGCTGGAGTCAAAAATGAAGTGTGTGGGTTTTGAAGTGGGGAAGGGATTCCAGATCAGATGATTTTAATAACTTGCATTACTAAATGCATGATCTTCAAACAAACACGTTGGTATTCCTTGTCTTGAGGAAAGGAAGGGTATTGGGGAAGATGAAACAGGAAAGCCTTATAAATATGATTGTCTGGCAAAAGATTTTGAGACTATAGAAACTATAAGCAAGATTGAAATGAAAGCAAGCTTTGAGATACCTTAGTTAGTGAACAACTGGAAAACAATGGTGTGGCCCAACTGAAGGTAATCCCCTTTTGAGGAAACAATTCCCTCTGCTTGCAGGCAGGTCCAAGGTTCAGAGCAGACCCTACTAGCTCAGCAGAGGGGTCCAAAGAGGAGTTTTTAGGGTTTAAAATGTAACACAGTATGGTAATGTAATGATTCTTACAGGCTGGATGTAAATGCTATAGGATTTGTATCTTGGACTAGATTGGTTAGTGAGAATTAGACTATTCAACAGAGAAGAAGATTTATTGTATTGTAGCGGGAACCTCGCTCTCTTACGCTCTTCCCCTCTTACTCTCTCCCCCTCTCAGCCTCTCTGCCCCTCCCTTCTCTCGGGCCTGCTCCGAGCTGTGCCTGGCAGCTCCAAGCAGGGCCCTGCACCCAGGCCCTTTGCAATGAGCCGCAGGTTCCACGGCCTGGCTGCAGAGATCTCTCGTCTCCGTCCGTCCCGACCGTCCCACCCGCCAGTGCTCCTACAGAAGGGGAGAAAGAAGGCATGGAGTTTCCAGGAGTATCCAGATAAATCCACTTTATTCTGGATCAATATGGAATTTTCATGAAGCAAAAGCATTAAGTGGAGGGCTCTTCACCCATTTCTTTTTTTACTAAAATTCTGTGAAAGATACTATTTTGGAGTGTAAAAACTTTCATGTTGAAAACATGAATGTGCTGAGAGAATTTGAAGTCTGGGCCAATGACAATTCACTGTTGAAAATCCAAGTCTAAAACTTTTCAAATTAAATGACCCAGGATGAAGTAGGAAATACAAGTCCTTCCCTTGAACCTTGATTTGCCTCTTCTAGCTCATTCCTGAAAGTGGTAGGCAAAGAGGATCCCACAGAAATCAGAGGAGCATCAGGGTCTATCCCTAAAAGGCAACTGTAGATGTGAAACAACTTGGGAATTAGAGGGACATCAATGAGCCACTTGTGAGTCCAGCTGTTAGTGAAGAGCCCTTTTCCAAAGAAATGCCAGCTTCTCTCAAGGAAGCTGAGCAGCAGGACATTATGGCTGATGTAACTGGCAGGTACAAAGCAGAGAAAGCGGGAAATTTCTGGAAATGAACCCTGTCTTCACTGATGACAGCAGGATGAAGAACCCATTTCATCAGACTCTGGCTCTTAGTAAGAAAGGAAGAAAGCTCTATTTATGATATCAGGCCCAGCTGTTCATGGTCAGAGGTGGTATCAGCTGCTCAGCAGAAGGCACAGCTTTAACTCCAGCTCATCGTGCCTGGAGGCAGCCCTGGAAGTGCTCCTGCACTTCAGCTGGTGCCAGGGCACAGGGACACCCGCACACCCTCCCTAGACCCCTGTATGCCATAAAACTAAAGGCATCTCCCCAGCCAACCCTCCAATCCAGCACTTAGCACAGAGCATGTCACTGCCAGTGACATCTGCATGAAAAAATACAGAGAAAAGTGCAATTACAAAACATACTGGGGGCTCAATATAATACAGGAAAAATTCAGATTTTGGTACTTACCTTCATAAATGAGCATACCTACTAGCTCTTTTCCCTAAATCGTGGTTAAAAGTCTGCACTTTCCATAGCAGTGTCCTAAGATTCTTCCATTCATGCATTCCCAGCTAGCAGAGCTCTCACACAACCTGTTTTTTCTCTGAAGTGTAAGGAAGGACTTAGTTCAGATGAACTGTGCTGCCTCCTCTGAAAGATATAAAATGATGGAAATAATATCTGCAAAGTCATAGGTTCTTTAAGGCAGGCCTCTGGTATGTAAAATAGGGAGTGTTTACATTTAGCATCATGTGCACATAAGATAACAATCAAACCATGTTCTTACCTTCATGAAAAATAGTTTTTGTGCTCCTAGATATGGCACAGCCAAATAAGGCCGAGCTCAGACACAAATGCGTTCCTCACCACACAAATGGCCAAACAAATGACAGCTGCCGGCGACACTTTTCCTGCGGTCCCGAGTGCCCCAAGCGCGGATCCAAGCGGCGTCTCACCTGCTCAGCTCTTTCCGGCCCGCGGATCCGAGCCCGTCCCGGAGCGTCAGGAGCAGGGATGGGAGCTCAGCAGCTCGGGCTCGATGCCGTGTGCTCCGCTCGGGGCTCCGAGAGCTCCTGCGGGGCCGGAGCAGCCCCGGGCAGCGGGAGCAGCTCCTGCTGCGGCAGCCGGGCAGCCTCTCCCCAGACACACAGGTGACTGCACACCCGTGCATTCAGGGCCAGCTCCATTCTGCTGCCCTGGGGCTGGCGCTCTCCACTGTGTTGCTGTTAGTGCACATTGGTGTGTTGGTCCTGGAAACACCCAGGAACAGGCAACTCTCAGGCACACATTCTGCTCCCAGGGATGTGCTGCACAGTCCCTGCCTGTTCCAAACACCAATTTGGTTTTGTTCTGAGAGCTGTGTTTTCCATCTCAGGGTTTGACCAGCTGATTGCCCCCGTTGATTATTTTCATTCAGCATTTGTGGATTTCACACATTTGCAGTTGTGCTGACTGCTCCTTCCAGCTGCGCAAGGACAGCCAGTGTGGACCTTTTCCTATGTAAAATGCATTGGGTGAGGACTGTTGGGCTGGAGGGCCCTTCTGTAATGTTATTGCCCCAATTCCTTCTGCTGAGAAAGATAATTGGATTCAGGCAGTTAATCCATTTTGTAGATGCTGCAAAATCTAATCTGTAACAAACACATGATCAAGTATATGGGAATTGGTGTCAGTTCCTTTCTTCCTTCCCAAAGTAGGAAAGCCATTTTTTCTAAAATCCTCTAGCAAATGGCTGTTCCATACTGGAACTTCTCAGCATTAAAAAATTGCATTGACTTCTCTCTAAAATATTTCTCTGGATTTTCTTTCTCTCTTTTAAACTCTCATTGCAATCTAGATGGAAACCAATGTTCAAATGGCAGAATTTCTCTGCCAGTCCAAATACAGCAATTTGCCTAAACATAATTAAACTGAAGTTTGGTGCAAACCTACACAGGCCTATGTAGATAAGAAAAAGATGAATACTGATTATTCCTATGCAGTATAGAGAAAAAATAACCTATGGTTAAATCACGTAATGTGATATATCATATTTATTTATTTATTAAATAATGAAATCTGTTTATTATTTTTATATATCATGTAGCGCTAAATCCTGGTTTATTGTTTTCCTATTAAAATGTCATTGGTGGATGACATAAAGCAATGAATCAAATTAAGAAAAAAATTTTGAATATTTTTCTGACAAGATTTTTTTAAGATTCAGAGGTAAATAACAATCATCTGATACAAGAAGTTGGTGAAACTGCATTTTGCCCGTTAGTCAGAATCTTTGATTAGCTCTATCCAGTGATTTCTAGATCTGGCTGAAATGAAGTAGCTTTTTACAGACAGTATATGGAAACTTTGAGGGAGAGATTAAAAAAAGGCATTGACAGATCCTGATATCTGATTGATTGGGGTATTTAGCCATGTGCATAAGCACATGAACTGCATGGAGTTCATGTGCATGTGACATGTCACTGCATGTCACTGCATGTGAGAGGATTCATTTGCCTAAAGGATCTGGCTTAACTTGGAATGCACAATTTGGAAAGAAGATTCCGTGGACATAGACTGTGACCGTGGTCACAAGGGTTCTCAGGATGAAGAAGAGACGAGAATGTTGACTCCATGATCAGAAGGCTTGATTTATTATTTTATGATATATGTTACATCAAGACTATACTAAAAAACAATACAAAGGAAAAGGTTTCTTCAGAAGCTAGCTAAGCTAAGAATAGAAAAGAATGAATAACAAAGATCTGTGTCTCAGACAGAGCAAGAGCCAGCTCTGCCATGAGTGGTCAGGAAATCCAAACATCCACAGGAGACCAATCACAGGACTACCTGTTGCATTCCACAGCAGCAGATAACCATTGTTTACTTTTGGTTGCTGAAACTGCAGCTTCTCACAAGGAAAAATCCTAAGAAAGGATTTTTCATGAAAGACGTCTGCGACACAGGAGCACCTGGAAGCTACTGCCAAGGACAAAAGTCTCACTCTTGCTGGTTTTGACACGGAGTTTTTGGTAGGATTTTGATCTACATCTACAGTCATCTACAGGAACTGGATTTTTAGATACAAAGTGCCTTCAAGCAACATTTCTAAGCATAGTGGGCAAGGAAGTCCAGATACTAATGAGTTGTGGTTGGTTTTAACTCTGTGGAACATCTGGTACAATATCCCACAACGTGTTATTTTTGACTCTTTCAGGCGTTTAAAACTCAGGCTTATTCTTGTCAACACTTTTCTTTCCTCCCTTCAGAAATCTGCATGCCCAGGTACTCAATTCTTTCTCAGTTTGTTGACAAGCTACCTGTCAGACAATACTTGTCTCTTGACCCAGAGATGGGCAACTGTCACCATTAGGCCGGACGTGGCATACACACGTGATCAGGGTCCAAGAAGAAAAAAGTTTTCTTTATTCTGCGTGATCTCCAGCTTATACACTCTTAACCAAGCGTGATCTTAAGTCACTGACTACACCACCATAACTTCTTATATCCATTGGTGCAAAGCAATTAACGTCAATAGAATTGGCAAAAGTTTTACAGAAATTTATAAGGCAAGTATACACATCTACTTAGGCACTAGTCTAGCTTACGAAAATTTCATCTCTCTTTTCTAACTGGTTTCCATGCTGACGGCCTTGTCTTCTTCCTTGCTATGGATACACTGAAAACCCATCAATTGGGATGTCTTCTATGAACTCAGCTTTGCTTGCAGGCCAGCTGTCAAGGCCCTCCATAGGTCAGCACGCACCCACGTGCTTGAGAAGTGACTGCAGCCTAAAATACTCCTGGAAATTTATCATCTTTGCTTCTTTTCCCCCCTAAATATCATTGAAGAAGTGAGACTTTTCAGAACCAGCTAGCATGCCACCTAGAAAAAGCAGACTTTTGCTTTCAGTCAAAGCTTTTGGGACCAAAAGGCGCGTTTGCTTGGATTCCTTGGATGCCGCTTGGGTTGGCCCATTTTCTGAGTTCCCCTGGGATGCCTTGAGCACTGCCTTATGGACTGGGAGGACATTTTCTGCTGCTTGATGAGTGAGGAGAACTTCCCAGGCTTTTCTTTCGCATCAGCTGTACAGAAGGTTGCCTTGCTGGGCACAAGGAAGCCATAGAACAGCTGCTATTGTGAGGTCAGGGGAGCGGTGCCACGTCACAGTGCTGTCAGCACAGCATTGCCCCGGTGCACGCAAGGCCTGCTTGTCCAGAGCGGCTCTTCTGCTGGCTCCCTGCAGGAGGATCCTTGTGCTCAAGGAGTTCTCAGCAGACGGCCTGCACCCCGAGAGGAGTCTGGGCTTTGCCTTGGCTGGCATCCAGTGTGCAAACCCGCACAGCGCTGCCAAAATGATCGGGCAGGTCTGTGCCGCGGTTTGCACAGTCTTTTCTGTTGTCTATTCTGGCTACTACCTGACCCAGCTGACTCGTAAGTAAAGGTTTCTCCTGGGGCTGGCATCACCCGGCTTTTGCTTGACTCTGCTCTTCATGCCGCAGCAGTGACCGAGTTTATTTGGGAACAAAATGGCCATGAAGATGCCACCGCTTTGGTCAATGTCCTGCCAGCAGCATCAGCTAAAAAGGGGGCATCTGTGTACTGGGGGGCGGGTGCAGAGTATTTGCCCTGCAACCTGCAGCGGTTGCCTTCCCTCCCCGAGAGAGTGCGCGGCACTGGAGTCTGTCATTTCCTGCGCTTGCTGCTTCAAGCAAGACAAGCTGCTGATTGCAGACTCGGAGGGGAGATGCTCAGAAGTACTGCTAGCAACTCAGTGGCTCTCTCCAGGAGCGAAGGAAAGCACCTTTCGCTCCCAATCCTGCCCCTTAGAGGCCTTGGCTGTGTGACTTGACCCCGTGATGGTGTGCCAAGACTGCGATTGCCTTGGCTCTGCAGCACAAAGTCCAGTGCAGGGAGGGTTTGCTGCTGAGCCCAGCAGCTGTTCCTGGGCTGCTTCAGCAGGGAGCTGCCACAGGGAAGGGGCCCTTTGGGGAAGCTTTGCTGGGCTACCATCTTCAGCCAAGGCATGGGAATTAGGGCATGCCTTTTAAAAGAATCTACATCTAAAATGCAGGAAAGAGAAGAGGAAAATGCTGCTTGAGCTGTTGGGCACGAGGGAAGCTCAGAGTGTTGAAGAGCAAGGGGCATTTCCAGCAGCATGTTTCTATTTCTCTCTTGGCAAAAGAGGCCCAAATGTAGACAGAGCCTACTCTAGCGTCCTTGTTGTTCTCTTGCCTGCTGTGGGAAAGAGCTGTTGCTCCTGGAGGCCTGTTGGGAAAGGGAAATGCTCTGTGTTGGGACTGCCTTGTGCTGCGGGAGTGGCCAGCACAGGCACTTTTCTAAGGGCCTCTGGTTCCTTTTCCCTTGCTCGCTGCAGGTCACCTGACACGCGGATGGAGGCAAGCCTGGCCTTTGGTGAGTGGCAAAGGAAGCTGGGACGTTGCTGGCGTGTGACAATGGGGCGGCAATTCTGCCAGCTTGGCCTCTTGCAGTCCAGTGTGGAGTGCCAGCGTGGGAGGCTGAAAGAAAGGCCAAGTGCCCCGTGGCATCAGCAGTAGCAAAGGGAGCACTGGCTGTTTGCTGATTTTGCAGGGAAGAGCCTTTCAAGAGATGAAAGGCAAATGGGACAGCTGCAAGGCATCTTGCTGCTTCTAGGCAGCAGGGAAGCTGAAATGCACAGCAAGATGGGAGTAGCACCTCCTTCAGCCAACTTCCTGGGCTTTTCATGACTCAGAGTCCCACTTGTATCAAAGTCTACCATTTCCCCTTCTTCTGGGTCCTTTCCCAGCTCAACCGAAAGCAGCTCCTGAGGGATTGCCTTTTGCCCATCTGTCTCACTTCTGTCTGTCTGCAGGCCTCAACAGCAGGGTCAGCAGCTCCTCTGGCTGCCTCTGGCATTGAGGAAGAGGCTGAAGAGGAGCAAAAGAGCATCAAGCCTCCAGCTGCTCTCCCTGCACAGCCTGAGCTTGCAGAGCCGGTAAGTGGCAGTGAGCTTGGCACTGCCTTTGGTGCAGGGCCAGGCTTCCAGTTTTGGAGCAGCCCTTGTTGCTCGTGGCTGAAGATGCTGGCGGCTGTGTGCCTGCCGGGACCTAGTGCTGCTTCAGGCAAGCCAGGGAGCCCTGGCCAATGGGGTCTGAAGTTTGGCATATGAGCTGGAATGCTGAGAGGGCCCGAGAATGTCTCTTGGCATCAGACCGGAGGCAGCATTCAATGATTCTCAGTGTAGCAGTCAGCCTGGTGTGCCCATTGTCAGTGCAGGCTGCCTGTGGTCAGCGGACGGAGCGGCCCAAAGACGCAGTTGCCGGCCTTGCAGGGGACCTGGCAGACACTGGCCCCTGGAAGGGACCTGCCCTCTCCGTGGACTAATTAGCTTCAGGCTGTGCTTCACTTCATGCCGGTCAGAGCAGCCTTTGGAGAGGAGAATCCTTGGCAGCCCTACATTGTGAAGGGCGCGTGGGTCTGGGCAGGGCAGGAAGGCATCTCCGAAGGGCCGCTCCCTAAAGGCTGCCATGGACAGGGGCAATGCGTGAAAAGGATCAGAGAAGGGCCATGCTGCGGGCTTCTGAGCAGAGCACTGCATGCCAGTTGCGGGCTGATTTCATTGCCCAGGGAAAGACAGGAGGAGGAAAGCAACAAGGCTCTGGGGAACTGCTCTGATGTCTTTCTGGATCTTGGCAGCCCCATGGATCCCTTGTTGCCAGTGTCTTGCAGAAAAGCTGAAAACATGGAGCATGGAGGTGGCCCTGAGGGGCTGGATCCAAGTAGCCTTTGGGCTTTTGCCAAAGTTGCCTTTGAGAAGGGGACATGGGAAAGGCCCCAGCTGGAGAGGCCTGGCGGTGGCTGACAGCACCTTCCCAAGGCCTTGCTTTGGCCGTGCACTCGGCGGGGCATGTGTGCCAGGCACCCTTCTGACGGGCAATCCTTTCTGGTCCCAGCTCAACACAGGCTCTGCAATTCAACCTGGTGCCGCTGGACCAGCGTGGCCTGCAGCAGCCAGCTCGCCCCCCGCTGCTGGCACTTCCTGCAGCAGCGCAGCCCAGCAGCCCGAGATGAGGCAGGAGCAGGCCCGGAAGACACTGAGTAAGTCGGGTGCATTTCTTGTCTGCCAGAGCAGTGTGTTGTGTGCGTGTCTGGGTGTAGGCTGTGCCAGAAGTTGCCCCTCGCTCTCAGAGGCGCTTAGGCCTCTCGGCAGAAGCCGTTGTTGTGCTTTGAGGCAGCGCGGCAGCGCTCAGGGACTTCCTGCTGCCTGTGAGGGCGGCTGGGCCTGGCTTGGCTCTGCCTGGGCTGCCTTGTGTGCCAAAGACAAAAGCAGAGATTGTTTCTGCTTGAGCAGAAGGCTGGCACCTAGCAAGTGACTAGGCCCCAGGGAGCTCTCTGGCCCCAGCTGTTTTCGGGCTCCCGTTCTTACACCTCCTCTGGCTCAGACACTTTGTGGCCCTGGCAGTGGACCTGCCAGTGATGGTGGGTGTGACTGCAGAGGCTGCAAAGGCCCTTGGTGACCTCTTAGGGCCCTCTTCTTAAGGTCTCATCATTTTGGCTTATGGCATGGGATGCTGCGCTTGAAAGAAATCAAGGCCTTCTGGGAAAGGCCACCTGATGAAAGGTGGAGAAGATGGCCCTCCCACTTGCTGGTCTCAGCAGCTGGAAGCCAGGGGACCGCAAAGGGCCCAGAGCTGCCGGCAGCGGGGCTGCCTTTGGGAGGGTGTGGGGAGCGGCGTCTCTGTGTGCGAGTGAGCGCCCTGCGCTGCTTTTGTCTTTCAGGGAGCATTGTGAGTCCGGGCCAGCCAATGAGCAAATACACGGCATTTGAAGAACTGGGACGAGGGTAAGCGTGGCGTTGGCTCCTTTTACAAAAGCGTGGGCCAGGTCTTTGGCTGGTGCAATATCAAGCGTGAAGTCAGGCAAGCTCCAATCATGGTCAGGCTCTGGCTTTACCTCCTGTCGCCTGCCTGGACTGCTGGGGCAGAGCAATCCGAAGGCCCCATCAAAGACAAGTTGATGCTGGCATTGTCTTGCTTGCAGCAAGGAGGAGCAGGAGCTGGGAAGCCCACTGCCCCTGCAGCTTTCTGGCCTGAAAGAGCACCTTGCCATTCAAGAAATGTCAGATTCTCAAGGACAGTCTTCTGACTCTCATTGTTCTCACTCTTTTGACACACACATGCATGCACACCCGCACAAGGAGGACTGTTCCCCTTAGGTTTGGAAATAACCTGGCTGGGCGTGCACCTTGGAGATTTCCAGCGGCCCTTGGTCTTCATGCTGCACCTTAGTGTTCCCTTGGACAGGCTGCCCCGCACAGCAGAGGGCTCACGGGCCGACGTGCTGTTGGCCGAAGAGACGCCGCAGCCAGGTGTTTTCTAAGGAAGGCGTGCAGGCAGCCTGGGGAGATCTGCTGCCTCGGCTTGATTTCAGTGCCAAGGGATAAAGGGCTCTTTCTGCTGCTTTTGTCTTTCCAGGGGCTTTGGAGCTGTTTATAAAGCCCTTGACACCAGCAGTGGACAACAGGTAAAGTGCCAACAGCCCCATGCCATTTTGCAGCTCTGGAGCACTTTCCCCACTGCTGTGAGCCCTGCCTGGAGGTTTGGGTGGCAGCTCCATGTCTGCAGCAGTGGCTGTTCCTCTGAAGTACACTCTAGGCTCAGGGGGCAGAATACATTTGGGATGGCCTTTGGTGCTTCTGCTAAGCTCTGCTGTCTAGTGACAAGGCCCTTTGGCCCAGCCCGCTGCCTCATTGCAGCAGCACTCGCTCCGTGCTGCTTGTCATCTCGAGCAGGGGGCGTCTTCTCAAGGTAAACGGTGGCCAATGTCATTTCAGGTGGCAATCAAGATCATGTCGCTTGAGGAGGAGATGTCCGAGGAGCTGGCTGCCAATGAAATCCTGGCCATGAGGGACAACAGGAGTCCCAATATCGTTACCTACTTAGACAGGTTGGCGTATTCTCCTGTCAATGCAGCTTTAGCTAGTGCAAGCCCGAAGAGACGATGCCCTTTGATCACTGGCAGAGAAGGGAGCTGCTGGTGATTTCTCTGCTGGTCTCCAGAGCGTGGCAGGAGGTGGAGCTGGTGATCATGAATCTCTTGTGGCACACGTAGCTTGGAGAGCAGTTGCTAAAACCTGGCTCGGGCCCTCGGCTGACTGAGGCTGTGCCCATTGCTGTCTCTCCATGCCGTGGTTTTCTTCTTTCAGCTACCTGGTGGATGCGGAGCTCTGGCTGGCCATGGAGTTCATGGACGGCGGCACCTTGTTTGATGTGCTCAGCGCAGTGTACCCGGAGGAAGGACAGATAGGCTCTGTCTGTCGGGAGGTGAGGGATCCCGCTTGTGCTTCCCCAAGCCTGCCCAGGATGCTGCTTGCCAGCTGGAGGTTAAGGACAGCTGGGATTTCTTGCTCTCACCTTTCTATTGCTGCTGCTGCTGCTGCTGCTGTCACCACACACAGGAGAAGAGCGAGCATGGGAAGTGAACTGCCTGCCGCTGTCCCCGCACTCCTCAGGCTCTGTTCTTGCACTCTTCCATCCTGTGTGTCCTCTGGCACTGGTGATGGCTCACTCGCTTGGTTTCACTTGCTTCCTCTTCTCAGCTTTGCCTGGGAATGTTAGCCTGGAGCCTGTCTGTCCTACATTCCTTGCCACGGGAAGGCAGCATGCAGGCGGCAGAATTTCAAGCTAAGGCCAAAGAGCCGTCCTCAGCTGCAAAGGATAGCATTGCAGCCCGCATGGCGACGGATTCTGGAACAGCTCTAAGGTGCTGCTTCCTCCTCTGCTGCCACTAGGCTTCCCCAAAAATCTTTGCCGTGCCGCCTCCCAGCCAAAGGTGACGCGCTTCCTACCCAAGGCCGGCGGAACTTTTGGGAGCCCGGATGCCTTCGCTTGGAAATCGAGAAAAAACTTCCAAGAGTGTTGAAGCAGCAAGCTCTTCTTCGTGACAGCACCATGATGCTGTGCCCTCAGTCACAATTCCCTGAGAAAGCCGTCAGTCCCGTCGAGCTCTTTCCTTTCTGGTGGGATGAAATCCGATCCTGTACGTTAACTTTCCCTCCCTCCTTTTTCTCTCTCAGTGCCTGCAAGGACTGCATTTCCTTCATTCCCGCCAAGTCATCCACAGAGACATCAAAAGCAACAACGTCCTTGTGGGCATGGATGGATCTGTCAAGTTGGGTGGGTGTCCCTGCTGGGCTGCAGCATTTGCAGCACCTGCCATGCGCTTGCATTTCGGTGACTGCCACTTGGGCAGAAGCGCCGCTTGGCCAGTGCGTGAATGGTGAGGGTGTTGTGGAAGTGGCCGATGCCTTCTTTGCCTGGCTCCAGGCACGTGGAAGGAGAGCTCAGCTGCTTTTTCAGCTCGATTCAGCATGGCCTGCTCAGGCTTGGAGTGGGCAATGGTTTTGGCCGCTTTGCCAGTGGGAGCTGGCTTTGACAGGCTTTGTTTTTGGCCTCAGGTGACTTTGGCCTCTGTGCTCAGCTCAGCCCTGAGCGCAGCAAGCGCAGCTCCAGCGTCGGCACTCCCAGCTGGATGGCACCGGAGGTGGTGAGAGGAGAAGCCTACGGCCCCAAAGTGGACATCTGGTCCCTGGGCATCATGGGGCTGGAAATGGTGGAAGGGGAAGCTCCTTACGAGTGGGAAGCCCGTCTCAGGGTAAGGTGCAGCTTAGCAAGAGGGCTCTGTGTGGAGAGAGCTGATGTGGCTAGCAAAGGAGCAGGTGCAGTGTCCTCTTGCATCCATGTGCTGTAGGTTTTTGAACTGATAGAAAGGAACGGGCCCCCAAAACTGCAGAACCCCAGGCACCACTCGGCTCTCCTGCGCGACTTCCTCCGCTGCTGCCTGCAGGCAGACGAGGACAGGCGCTGGTCTGCCCAGGAACTCCTGCAGGTAAGAAAAGCAAAGGGGCAAAAAGCCCTGTCAGCTGAGGACACCTGCATGAAGGCATGAGGAGGAGTGTGGGCCACGTGGCGCAGGCAGCTGCCAGCACAGGAAGGCGCAGGGGGACATGCTGCCCTCGGTGCTCTTTGTGTGTCTTCCTGGTAGCCAGGGAATCCTGCTTGAGCCCATGAGGATGGGACCCTGGTAAGTAAGAGTTCCTTTCTTTGTTCTTTTTCCTCTGGGCAGCATCCCTTTGTGACCTCAGGCGATCCTGCCTCCAGCCTGGCTGCTCTGATCATCACAGCCAAGCAAGTGCAGGAAGACTGGAGAGGAGACACCTGCGCCTGAGGAGGCCCTTATGCCCCGCCAGCCGAGAGGAGGGAAAAGGGGATGTGTCATCTTTGGGCAGAGCTCCAGCCATCCCCTGAGTATTAAGAGGAGCTGTGCCATAGATAGGAAATGTGATTTTTTTTTTCGTATTTGCTCAGTTTCGGTGTTAGGTTAGGTTGGTAAGGTAAGGTAAGGTAAGGAAAGGTAAGGTAAGGTAAGGTAAGGTAAGGTAAGGTAAGGTAAGGTAAGGTAAGGTAAGGTAAGGTAAGGTTAGGGTAGGGTAGGTTAGGTTTGGTTAGGTGTGTGCTAGGTTCAATTTAAAGCTCTGTTGTTTTTTCTTTCTCAAAGAGATGAAAGTTTAAAAGAATTAGGAGATATAGGGATCAACATTGAAGGGCTATGGAACGTAGATAGCTTAGATAATAGAGGATTGTTTAGCTTAGAATAGAGTGTTGTTAATTTAAGGAAGCTCTGAGGTATCTTTGAAGTAGAAATGAAAGAATTGTCATAAGAAGAATTAAGCTGTGAGAGGAAAAGCTGGGCTGCAGCCGAACTGGAGCCTGCAGGCGCTCCAAGCTGTCAGCCTGAACAGGCCACCTGCAGGACAGAAGGAAGAAGATGGAGAAGTAGCGAGGGGATCCTTTGTTTCAGCCCGAGTGAGAATAAAAGTCTAAAATATCCAGAGTGTTGTAAGACTGCCTTCCTTGCCAGGCTGTAGCTAAGTGGACGGTCCCCTTCAGAGGCCCAAAGAACATAGTGAGGTAAGCAGCTTTGCTTGCCTGAAGCGTGGAATGCCCACGGGAAGCTGCCAGACTTGCGGGTAATGAACGCCAGGTAATGAGCTCCCATTCAGGACAACACCAGGAGGTAGATGTGGACTCCTTTCTGGGCCTCTTGTCGTGAAGATGTCAGGGTGATCAGCGGGAATGACCATTTTGTTCCCAGCCTCCTCTCACTATGTCACCTATGGGATGGAATGGCATTCTCATAGCGGCATCTGGCCCTTCCTCCCTTCTTTTTCCCCTTCCTGAAGATTGCGATGCAAATTGTTTTCCATTGCCATCTTTATGGAGATTACCCTTGTCAAGTGGGCAGTTTGCCTTATCTCTCTCTTTTGAGTGACCACATTCTTACTTTCCTTGGTGTGGGACATCTGCTGATAACAGACCATTGAATGTCACTGCATGGCTGATAAGGACTAAAACATCCCATTGTGAGATGCTCTGCCCAGAGGGAGGAGCCAAGCATTGCTACCCAGATATAATCCAGAAGTTTTTGAGACCCCATACGGCTTTCTCCACGGGTTTCCCTGGAGAAACAGCAGCTCCCTCTTCTTCCACTGGATCTTCAGAGGAAGAATACATCCATCTCTACAGATCCCCCTCGCTCCAACAGCACCACACCTGATACTTTAGGAGGACAGCAGCCACATTTCCAATTGGACTGCCACCAGCACCCTGGCCCACAGGGTTTCAGGTCGGGTTCTGACTCTGTCAGTCTTGTTCTAGTGTACTGCATTGTTTATCTTTTTTTTTTTTTTTTCCCAATATAGAACTGTTATTTCCTGCTCCCATATTTTTGCCTGAGAGCCCCTTAATGTAAAATTTATAGCAATTCGGAGGGGTGGGGAGGGTTTACATTCTCCATTTCAGGGGAGGCTCCTGCCTTCCTTAGCAGACTCCCGTCTTTCCAAAACCGAGACAGATTTTGGTGCCCAACGTAGGGCTCAAGGGCACAGAAACAAAAAGGGAATAACAGTTCTTGAGTAATCTAATTTTTGTGTGTAGCTATAGAAACCTCATTAAGCAACACCATGTGGTCCAACTTGCCCTGGTTTGGGTGGCACATGATCGTGGCTGTATTTCTCCCATTTATAGGCCCTTATCTAAACGTGGGTCCTATAACCAAGGCTACTGTGTCTGTTATCTGCTTTGTTTTATGGGTGAATAAGGTGAGGAATTAATGGATTTTTAACTTCCTCTGGAAAGCAGGCAAATGGATTCACAGCTATCACACACTAACTGTATGTTTTTGGGGTTACTTTAATAATGGCGCCTGCTGTAAAGAAATGACACCAGGCAAAATCTTCTCCCAACACTTTAGCCATTTCTTTGGGTCCACCCCACCAGTTTTTCAAGGGCTCAGATCCACTCTAAATCTTAATGATATCATACAGTGTCTGGTGTTTCTGGTAGGCCTGCTCTATTTAGCATTTAGAGAGAAGGGGAGACTAACCTGGATAACTACCATGACACCTACCCCAGCACCTAATACGCCACCAGAGTCTAGGGATGCTGCTGCCCCAGAGCCTGACCCTGCCCCACAGCCCAGCCCAGATGTGAACTACCCAGATTGGATGGGGGGTCTGGTGAAGGAGATACGTGAGATGGGCCAGGTGCTGAAGGAATACACTTCCCCAGCTGGTGAGAAGCCCTCCCCTGCCTTGAAGAGGGAGAGTCTAATAGTGCAGCAGCAGAACCCACAGATGTTACAACTGTCCAGGTTCCAGCTGAACTGCAAAGGCAATCACAGCCAGCAGCAGTTGCCCCTGTAGAAACAAGGAGATCTAAGATGAAAGCAGAGCACCCAGATAGGGGAGGGCTCTCACAACCCACAGGGGAGCCAGAGGTTGCGATCATCACCGAGTCCCTGGCGTACAAAAGTCTCCGTAATCTGCACAAAGACTTTGTACAACGGGGACGTGAGGCTTATACAACCTGGCTACTCTGGGTCTGGGATCTTATGGGTACAGGCGTCCAGCTGGATGGTGGTGAGGCAAGGAATTTGGGACCCTTGACCCAGGATTCAGGTATCAATCAGATTTTTGTAAGGGATCCAGGGTCCCTTTCCCTCTGGGAGCAGCTTTTAATAAGTGTCAGAGAGAGGTTTGTTCACAGGCAAAGAATGCAGGACCAGCACCACAGAATGCGCTGGAAGACTCTTGAGGAAGGGATTCAACAGCTGAGAGAAGTGGCAGTATTGGAGGTACCCTTTGGGAAGGATGGACAGCATGATAATGACCCTGGGCAAGTCAGGTGCACAGGGCAAATGTTGTGGAGCCTGGCAAATCTAGGGCCATCCCAATACACCACCTTTATTGCAACAATTAATGCCGATACCAACCGAGAGACTGTGGGTTCTGTGGCCAACAAGCTTAGGAATTATGAAAGTATGATCAATGGCCCGATGCAGGTTCCTGTCTCTGCCGTGGTCCAAGGACTCAGAGAGGAGATGAGGGAGATGATGAGGAGGAACAGTTCCCATATGGCACCAGTGCGAGTCACAGGCCCCAGAGTCAGAGCCCAACGTTCCCCAGCTACAGAGAGAGGGTACAGCCCACGGGCTGACCTGTGGTTTTTTCTGCGTGACCATGGGGAAGACATGGGAAGGTGGGATGGAAAACCCACTTCTGTCCTGGCAGCACGGGGGCATCAACTCAAGGAGGGAAACACTAATCAAGGGAACTCCAGCAAAGTGAAGGTAGCCTCAGCCTCCCATGACCGAGCTGCTGAGTATGATCTGTCAGATCCCCTGGAAGGTACCTCTACCATGTATACCCAGGGTTAGAGGGGCCCTGCCTCTAGCCAGGGAGAGGCACGGGAAAACTGGATTTTCTGGACGGTGTGGATCCGATGGCCTGGCACATCAGAACCACAAAAGTACAATGCCTTAGTTGATGCTGGTGCGCAGTGTACCCTGATACCATTGGGACACGTGGGGGCGGAACCTATTTCCTTTGCTGGGGTGACAGGGGGATCCCAGCAATTGACCCTGTTGGAAGCCGAGGTGAGCCTGACTGGGAAAGAGTGGAAAAAGCATCCTATTGTGACTGGCCCAGAGGCCCCGTGTATTCCGGGCATAGATTTCCTCTGGAGCGGCTATTACAAGGACCCAAAGGGACTGAGATGGGCTTTTGGCATAGCTGCTGTGGAGGCAGAAAACATCAAGCAGTTGAACACTTTGCCTGGACTATCAGAAAGCCCATCTGCAGCAGGTCTCCTGAAGGTGGAAGAGCAACGAGTGCCAATTGCCACCTCGACAGTGCACCGCCGGCAGTATCGGACGAATCGAGACGCCGTGATCCCCATCCACAAAATGATCCGTGAGCTGGAGAGCCAAGGGGTGGTCAGCAAGACTCACTCACCCTTCAACAGCCCCATCTGGCCTGTGCACAAGTCTGACAGAGAATGGAGATTGATTGTGGACTATCGTGGCTTGAATGAAGTGACTCCACCGCTGAGCGCTGCTGTGCCAGACATGTTGGAACTCCGGTACGAGCTGGAGTCCAAGGCAGCAAAGTGGTATGCCACTATAGACATTGCTAATGCATTTTTCTCCATTCCTTTGGCAGCAGAATGCAGGTCTCAGTTTGCTTTCACCTGGAGCGGTGTGCAGTACACCTGGAACCCACTGTCCCAGGGGTGGAAGCACAGCCCCACCATCTGCCATGGACTGATGCAGACTGCACTGGAAAAGGGTGAGGCTCCAGAGCACTTGCAGTACATCGATGACATCATTGTGTGGGGGAACACGGCAATGGAAGTATTTGAGAAAGGAGAGAGGATCATCAGGATTTTGCTCGAAGCCGGCTTCGCTATCAAGAAGAGTAAAGTCAAGGGACCTGCCCGGGAGATCCAGTTCCTGGGAGTGAAGTGGTCAGATTCCAACCGAGGTCATCAACAAAATCACTACAATGTCTCCACCATCCAGCAAGAAGGAATCGCAAGCTTTCCTGGGTGCCATAGGTTTTTGGAAGATGCACATTCCCAAATACAGTCAGATCGTGCATCCTCTCTACCTGGTTAACCCGCAAGAAGAACGAGTTCCACTGGGGCCCTGAGCAGCAACAAGCCTTTGCCCAGATCCAGCAGGAGATGGCTCATGCAGTAGCCCTTGGCCCGGTCAGGACGGGACCAGATGTGAAGAACATGCTCTACTCTGCAGCCAGGAACCATGGCTTGTCCTGGAGCCTTTGGCAGAAGGTGCCTGGGGAGACTCGAGGCCGACCACTGGGATTTTGGAGTCGAAGCTACAGAGGGTCCGAAGCCAACTCCACTCCCACAGAGAAGGAAATCTTGGCTGCCTATGAAGGAGTCCAGGCTGCCTCAGAGGTGACTGGCATGGAAGCACAACTCCTCCTGGCACCCAGTGCTGGGGTGGATGTTTAAAGGAAAGGTTCCCACCACCCACCACGCCACCAACGCTACATGGAGTAACTGGATTGCTCTTATCACACAGCGCGCCCGTATTGGAAACCTGAATTGCCCTGGGATTCTGGAGATAATTACAAACTGGCCGGAAGGTGAGAACTTTGGTCTGACTGATGAAGAGGAACAAGAACCAGTGACACGTGCTGCACTTGGTGGGTAAAGCAGAAAGATGGAGAAAGCCATTGTGTACCACAGGGAAACCTAGTCTTAAGTGAAAACTGTGTGTAAGGTTTCTTTGTGATGCAAATGGAAATAGAAAAAGGGGTGGATAATGTTGAAGATTGCAATGCAAGATGTTTTCAATTACCATCTGTATGGCAGATTATCTTTTGTCAAGTGGGCAGTTTGCTTTATCTCTCTCTTTGAGTGACCACATTCACACCTCCCTTGGGAGAGGACATCTGCTGATAACAGACATTCTTTGTCTGCTGCTGGGGATGTGAGCTGCTGGCATCTTCCCATTGTCATAACCATGTAATGAGACTTGTAATATATGTTAGAAATAATTCATGCTACCAAAGAATGTATTTTATAAAGATTGTGAAATCCAAACGTGTCTCTGACCACACACGGCCTGAGGGACGGATGTCCATTCAAACTCTAAGATTCCCAGAGACGGCTAGATAAAGTTCGACACTTTAGCGTAAGAATGGACGCTCCCAGCAGGATGATCACCGGTATCTCGAGATCATCAGAATCCGCCTAAGAGCGATCATCGTCCTGCGGATAACATCGATCAAATAGCCAGGGACGCCAGGAACATACATGTGAATACATGGCTTCCCCGGCCTCAATCAACGCTGGCCATCAACCAGGAGACGGCCTTTGTCCAGCTCTGCACAGTGAAAGAACCAACTATGAATGTGAGGAGTTACAAAAGAAATTGGGACTCCTCTGCCTCAGGCACAATAAACTGTACAAAACCTCGTCTCTAGAAGCGGCTCTCATGAACGGGGGAGGATTCGATGCGATAGAGGCTGGATCCAGGTTCACCCAGTGCCGATCCCGGGCTCGGCGCTGTCTCTTTGGCTGTGGTGGTTTTGAGGACCATATTTTGGCTGTGCAAAAAGATAAATCTTTTCGCATTTTTGACAATTTGGCTTTCGATTATCATTTATAACAGACTGATGCTGGAAAACAAACAGCTCGAGGCACGTTCCTCAGCAGTCCCGTCCCATTCATGGCTTGTACATAGACCCCCGGCCAGCAATATCTTGGATAACTTTCTTGTGCACAAAATCAATGTTAATTTAAGACAAAATAAAATGGTTTTGAAGTTATCCTCACTTGGGAATCCTAAAAAAAATCATTGTAAGTTTGCACATATATTTCAATATTATATTTAATTTGACTTTAAGCCCACATTTCATCTGAAGCATATTTTAAAGGCATTGTGTCAATAAAGATAGACTTAAATATATGCTTAAATTCTTTCCTGAAATAGGATTTATGCCACAAATTATGCCTTAGACTATTACATTGCAACAAGTCTCTACTTATAATGTATTATCAGTTCTGTTGTCTATTATCCTGCTCCCTTTAATCAGTCTGGAGAGAAAGCTTCTGTGGTAATTTCATCTTTTTTTGTAGATGGATGGAAATTAGAACAGAGGCCATAAGCAGCTGTATAGTGGGGAAATCAGGATTCAGATCCAGGAGCATTTCCTCTAGGTTTTTCAGATTTTTTTCACCTCTTGTAATATCGGTTCCAGCAATTACATAATCATCAAATCATACTGGTCACTTTTGGATGCCATCATCCTCGTTCCCTTGTTTTTGGATCAACACTTCAACCCTTATATAATGGTGTTTTCCTCTTTTCCTTAATAATGTTTCTGACCATAGATCTTTACCATAATACCATTGCAGCCTTCCTTGTACTTTGGTTTTAACCAGCCAAGTTATTTACACTGAACTCTTAATGCAAAAAAACAAAAGGAAATTCCACTGCGTGGATGACAACCTTGAAATTAAGGACTGGGAGTAAACAAAGCCTTCAATTGAAAACCTTAGCCATTTCTCCTTAATGCACAATGAATTAAGGGCGCTGGGTAAATGCCATCAATCTAATTAGGAAGCATTAAGTGATCTTCTTCATTAATCAGCTCCTTAGTGATTTTCTATGAAATTAGTATTGAATTTTGTATAAAAGCAGTCTTTTTCTTCCAATTTTTCCCACCTGCCTTCACAGTGAGCAAGATGAACCATTTGCTCACATGCCTGTACATCCAAACATATGTACATGGCTACTTTTTCACTGAGTAAATCAAAACAGAGAGGCAAAAGGAGATGGATCCTGTGGCTGACCCACGTCACAGAAACCATGGCATGACACAGAGCACATGTCCTTTGCCAAACATAGCCATTGGATTCACAATCTGGAATGGCCTCCAAAGGAAAACAAGTTGGGTTGGAGCAACGCCTTCCCGCAGCTCACCGAGTCAGAGGAGCAGAGGGGGTGAGCTGTGATTATCTGAGAGATTCGTCTGGGTCTGGATTTGGTCTAGGATGGCTCCCTGTGCTGAACCGCAGAAAGCATTAGGCAGTGGTGAGGCACAAACAAATATGCTCTTATAATTTTAGAAAAAAGAAAATTCTCTATTAATTTCTGAGTAAGGGTTTCACTAGTTCTCCTCTGCTGTTGTCAAGTTTTTAAAGCTTACTTCATTGTCTATGTCCACGGAATCTTCTTTCCAAATTGTGCATTCCAAGTTAAGCCAGATCCTTTAGGAAAATAAATCCTGTCACAGATCACTGCAGTTCATGTGCTTATGCACATGGCTAAATACCCCAATCAATCAGATATCAGGATCTGTCAATGCCCTTTTTTATCTCTCCCTCAAAGTTTCCATATATTATCTGTAAAAAGCTACTTCATTTCAGCCAGATCTAGAAACCACTGGATACAGCTAATCAAAGATTCTGACTAAAGGGCAAAATGCAGTTTCACCAACTTCTTGTATCAGATGATTGTTATTTACCTCTGAATCTTAAAAAAATCTTGTCAGAAAAATATACAAAAATTTTTTTCTTAATTTGATTCATTGCTTTATGTCATCCACCAATGACATTTTAATAGGAAAACAATAAACCAGGATTTAGCGCTACATGATATATAAAAATAATAAACAGATTTCATTATTTAATAAATAAATAAATATGATATATCACATTACGTGATTTAACCATAGGTTATTTTTTCTCTATACTGCATAGGAATAATCAGTATTCATCTTTTTCTTATCTACATAGGCCTGTGTAGGTTTGCACCAAACTTCAGTTTAATTATGTTTAGGCAAATTGCTGTATTTGGACTGGCAGAGAAATTCTGCCATTTGAACATTGGTTTCCATCTAGATTGCAATGAGAGTTTAAAAGAGAGAAAGAAAATCCAGAGAAATATTTTAGAGAGAAGTCAATGCAATTTTTTAATGCTGAGAAGTTCCAGTATGGAACAGCCATTTGCTAGAGGATTTTAGAAAAAATGGCTTTCCTACTTTGGGAAGGAAGAAAGGAACTGACACCAATTCCCATATACTTGATCATGTGTTTGTTACAGATTAGATTTTGCAGCATCTACAAAATGGATTAACTGCCTGAATCCAATTATCTTTCTCAGCAGAAGGAATTGGGGCAATAACATTACAGAAGGGCCCTCCAGCCCAACAGTCCTCACCCAATGCATTTTACATAGGAAAAGGTCCACACTGGCTGTCCTTGCGCAGCTGGAAGGAGCAGTCAGCACAACTGCAAATGTGTGAAATCCACAAATGCTGAATGAAAATAATCAACGGGGGCAATCAGCTGGTCAAACCCTGAGATGGAAAACACAGCTCTCAGAACAAAACCAAATTGGTGTTTGGAACAGGCAGGGACTGTGCAGCACATCCCTGGGAGCAGAATGTGTGCCTGAGAGTTGCCTGTTCCTGGGTGTTTCCAGGACCAACACACCAATGTGCACTAACAGCAACACAGTGGAGAGCGCCAGCCCCAGGGCAGCAGAATGGAGCTGGCCCTGAATGCACAGGTGTGCAGTCACCTGTGTGTCTGGGGAGAGGCTGCCCGGCTGCCGCAGCAGGAGCTGCTCCCGCTGCCCGGGGCTGCTCCGGCCCCGCAGGAGCTCTCGGAGCCCCGAGCGGAGCACACGGCATCGAGCCCGAGCTGCTGAGCTCCCATCCCTGCTCCTGACGCTCCGGGACGGGCTCGGATCCGCGGGCCGGAAAGACCTGAGCAGGTGAGACGCCGCTTGGATCCGCGCTTGGGGCACTCGGGACCGCAGGAAAAGTGTCACCGGCAGCTGTCATTTGTTTGGCCATTTGTGTGGTGAGGAACGCATTTGTGTCTGAGTTCGGCCTTATTTGCCTGTGCCATATCTAGGAGCACAAAAACTATTTTTCATGAAGGTAAGAACATGGTTTGATTGTTATCTTATGTGCACATGATGCTAAATGTAAACACTCCCTATTTTACATACCAGAGGCCTGCCTTAAAGAACCTATGACTTTGCAGATATTATTTCCATCATTTTATATCTTTCAGAGGAAGCAGCACAGTTCATCTGAACTAAGTCCTTCCTTACACTTCAGAGAAAAAACAGGCTGTGTGAGAGCTCTGCTAGCTGGGAATGCATGAATGGAAGAATTTTAGGACACTGCTATGGAAAGTACAGACTTTTAACCACGATTTAGGGAAAAGAGCTAGTAAGTATGCTCATTTATGAAGGTAAGTACCAAAATCTGAATTTTTCCTGTATTATATTGAGCCCCCAGTATGTTTTGTAATTGCACTTTTCTCTGTATTTTTTCATGCAGATGTCACTGGCAGTGACATGCTCTGTGCTAAGTGCTGGATTGGAGGGTTGGCTGGGGAGATGCCTTTAGTTTTATGGCATACAGGGGTCTAGGGCGGGTGTGTGGGTGTCCCTGTGCCCTGGCACCAGCTGAAGTGCAGGAGCACTTCCAGGGCTGCCTCCAGGCATGATGAGCTGGAGTTAAAGCTGTGCCTTCTGCTGAGCAGCTGATACCACCTCTGACCATGAACAGCTGGGCCTGATACCATAAATAGAGCTTTCTTCCTTTCTTACTAAGAGCCAGAGTCTGATAAAATGGGTTCTTCATCCTGCTGTGATCAGTGAAGACAGGGTTCATTTCCAGAAATTTCCCGCTTTCTCTGCTTTGTACCTGCCAACTACATCAGCCATAATGTCCTGCTGCTCAGCTTCCTTGAGAGAAGCTGGCATTTCATTGGAAAAGGGCTCTTCACTAACAGTTGGACTCACAAGTGGCTCATTGATGTCCCTCTAATTCCCAAGTTGTTTCCCATCTACAGTTGCCTTTTAGGGATAGACCCTGATGCTCCTCTGATTTCTGTGGGATCCTCTTTGCCTACCACTTTCAGGAATGAGCTAGAAGAGGCAAGTCAAGCTTCAAGGGAAGGACTTGTGTTTCCTACTTCATCCTGGGTCATTTAATTTGAAAAGTTTTAGACTTGGATTTTCCACAGTGAATTGTCATTGGCCCAGACTTCAAATTCTCTCAGCACATTCATGTTTTCAACATGAAAGTTTTTACACTCCAAAATAGTCTCTTTCACAGAATTTTAGTAAAAAAAGAAATGGGTGAAGAGCCCTCCACTTAATGCTTTTGCTTCATGAAAATTCCATATTGATCCAGAATAAAGTGGATTTATCTGGATACTCCTGGAAACTCCATGCCTTCTTTCTCCCCTTCTGCAGGAGCACTGGCGGGTGGGACGGTCGGGACGGACGGAGACGAGAGATCTCTGCAGCCAGGCCGTGGAACCTGCGGCTCATTGCAAAGGGCCTGGGTGCAGGGCCCTGCTTGGAGCTGCCAGGCACAGCTCGGAGCAGGCCCGAGAGAAGGGAGGGGCAGAGAGGCTGAGAGGGGGAGAGAGTAAGAGGGGAAGAGCGTAAGAGAGCGAGGTTCCCGCTACAATACAATAAATCTTCTTCTCTGTTGAATAGTCTAATTCTCACTAACCAATCTAGTCCAAGATACAAATCCTATAGCATTTACATCCAGCCTGTAAGAATCATTACATTACCATACTGTGTTACATTTTAAACCCTAAAAACTCCTCTTTGGACCCCTCTGCTGAGCTAGTAGGGTCTGCTCTGAACCTTGGACCTGCCTGCAAGCAGAGGGAATTGTTTCCTCAAAAGGGGATTACCTTCAGTTGGGCCACACCATTGTTTTCCAGTTGTTCACTAACTAAGGTATCTCAAAGCTTGCTTTCTTTCAACCTTGCTTATAGTTTCTATATTCTCAAAATCTTTTGCCAGACAATCATATTTATAAGGCTTTCCTGTTTCATCTTCCCCAATACCCTTCCTTTCCTCAAGACAAGGAATACCAACATGTTTGTTTGAAGATCATGCATTTAGTAATGCAAGTTATTAAAATCATCTGATCTGGAATCCCTTCCCCACTTCAAAACCCACACACTTCATTTTTGACTCCAGCTGCAGCAGACCTAGACATCTCTTTCACCTGCTTTCTCTCTTGTAATTGACCAGTCCTTTCTCTCTTTGACTACTCATTTGGTCAAATAAAACTAAAATGCAATGATCCCTTGAAACATGGTGCTCTCGTCAGCCTATTTCCTATTTTCCCATTTATTAGGCAACAAGACTTCATTCTGACAGGTAATAAATACAGACCTTCAGCTTTAAGAGGCAGAGCACATGAATTCCATTCAAATGGGCTCCTTCATATTTAGTTTCTCTTCAGAATGACTCATGAACCGTTTCAAGTTTGGATAAGCAATTCATGCATCAGTGACTAACACACAAGGAAGAGATGATTGTGAGCAAGCAAATAATGGCTTGCTTAGCCACACAGCAGGCTCTGCACTTTTGAAAGAGAATTTCATTACATTTTGTGAGTTTTAAAGAAGCAAACGGAGAACAAGAGTCTCTATATGTTTGGAAGTATCATATATAATTCTGCAAGTGTTCATGTGAGAATCTACAGAATATCCTGCTTAATGATACATGTAGTTGTGCAGTTTTTTTATTTGTTCATGGGTATGTTTGTGTAAATAACCACATGGAAAGGAATTTTTCTTACATCTTGCAGGAATATTTAAATGGGATGAATATTCATGCTCTAAGCTCTGTGGGCTGTGGCAAGAACACTAATGCCTATATAGCAAGGTTTCCTTTTACAAAACTCTTTTTTCCTACTCCTTTCCAACTTGTTCCCTGCTCTCCTTGGGTCAGCAGAGCAGAGCCACTCTGCCTCCACCTGGAATTTGTCTGTCCCTTTCTTCTTCCTGTTCCAAAATCACCCTTAATCCCTGCCTCCCACAGCTCTGCCCACTGACAAATAAGTGCAGCACCAACCAGTTCATGGTCTCCACACCTGTGCATTATTTGCTGCCATTCTGCAGAACCCAGTGGAGATGTGTGGGCTTTGCTACCATTGGTGGATTTCTGTATTTTCACATCTCCACAATTGTCATGGATTTAATGCTGCTTCTGCTCCTGAAGTCTCTCTATGTCCATTTATCTGCTGCTATTGCTCAGGGTCCCCAGTGCTTTTCAGCTGGAGCAGAATTGTTTTAGCAAACACCTGTGTGAATGCTCGTGCAGATACAGTGTAATAGGGGCTTAGGAGAGCTGCATCATACAAAACAACATCAGTGGGCATTTTTAGGAGAAGCTGAAGAAGAGGGGATGTAGCTCTTACACACTGGACAACAGCTCCAAGTGCCTGTTGTCACAGAGCACCCTGCAGATCATCCTGTGCTCCTTTGTGCTCGGCCTGAGGTGCCCGTGCTGCTCTCTGGGCTTGTGCAGAGCCAAGGAGATCCCCGTGGAGGCCACTCTACAGCCTCATGCATGCACAAGAACTTTAGGACACATTTAAGCCTCACACACATGCAAAAAACCCAAACCAAACGGAAACACCAGAACAAACTCTGAAAAACACCAATCACTTGTTTTTAAAATTTTAAAAGTTTAATAATAATAAAATGGTTATAAAAATAGTCATACAATTAGAGAAGTAATAATTTGGAAATTTGAATTAGGACAATATGAGACAACAAATACAAAGAGTTACGGACGTCCGGGTACCTTTTACTGGGCAGCAAAAGCCCGAAAAAGGACACCCGTTAACACAGGATTAACCCTTAAAAGCAACAGCCTGTTGCATATTCATACACTTCATACATGATGCATAAATTCCATTCAAACACAGGATTCTGTCTGGTCATCGTCAACTTCTTCCTCAGGAATACTAACAGCACCTTTGAGGCGGGAAGAAGTTCGTTTCTTCTGATAAGAGGGCCATAAATCCTTCTTCTCTGAAAGATTTAGGTGTCCTGTGGCTGCTATCGCACTGAGAGCCCTTCCTTTAAAAAAAGTATCCTACATAGCATCGTTTCTATTTTAACAATTTTTATAACCTAAAACTGTATTTAACACAGTACTTAAGAGAATTAATACAGCATTACTTTCTAACACAAGACATATAACATTCATTTTAATATTTGCAAAAAGCCAATCATAAAATACATGCATTTTTCACAAAACCAAAAAACCCATGGAAATTTGTTTCCAAGTTATAATCGATTGTCTCGTGTCACCTCCATTCTGTTTTCCAAAGCAGTGTCAGTGTTCAGACAGAAGGACAAAGAGAGGTTTTAGCAGGACTGACCAAGTTTTGGAGGGATGGAGCTGCTCTCCCCCATCAGAGCCTGCTGGCTCTGCCTTTCTGTCGGGATGGGCGGCACAGCCGCGGCCATGGCAGAGCAGCCTCCTGTGCCCCCGCAGTGGGGCTCAGCAGCACTTTAAGCCACTCTCACCCTGCACTGCCCAAGGGCTGCTCTGGCAGCGTCCTCAGCTCTCTCTTGCCCCTTTCCCTCCGTGCTGCCCTGGCAGCTGAAAGCCCGGCTGGCCCAGGGGGGTCTGGGCTCTCAGCCACAGTTGGGTTCTGCTGCTCCAAGCCTGGAGCTGCCACACTGGGGAAGCCACAGCTGAGAGCTTCCCTGGAGTGCAGCAAACAGAGGGCCTGACACGAGGGGAAAGGGCCCTGAGGTCAGGCCAGAGATGAAGGAAAAGGGAAATGGCAAAGGAGAGAAGAGAAAATTCACAGGGCTTGAGAGCTCAATCTTCCCTGCAAACTTTGCATACAAGTCTGGATTCCCAAAAGATCACTGGTGTCTGAGTTTATTATGAAATAAAAGAGATTAAAAAGAATATTGATTAGTTGCTTATTGGCTATTCTGAGCACTGATGATTTTGGGATCGGAAGGAAAATGGAGTATGTGACCATGCTATTAAAAAAAGATACATATGCGTATAAAAATGTAGCAATCAGAAACACAACATAAAAAACCAAAGATCTAACTAATTCTGGCATTTCCTCATTTGGAAAGTAAGGAATCTGAGCTACAGGTTTCTAAAATCCTTGCAGGTCCTTTTATATGTAATACAAGCATACAAAACTTCAGAATGGCATTTTCAAAAGCACTGTGTCTTCACCATGTTCTAGCAGTTTTCCAAACAGTTGGAGACAAGAAAATATCAAAGTTCTGGAACCTCTCAAGTCCTTTCATCTCAGTCTAATCCTGAAAGAAAAATCTAAGTTATTGTCTTCTGAATAATAGGTATATTATATTCTATTAGGGAGACATTTGCCTTGTTGGTTTTTTTTTAATCAGCTGTCCAGTACTGGGAAGAAAACAAGGAAGAAAACAAGATCTTTCTGGAGGCCTAGAATGGTAGCAGAAAGAAGAATTTAAGAGACTCCATTTAGAGCTTCATTTTTCTTACTGGTTATTTTTTCTGGAATTGCCTAGCTAAAACCAGCCAGAATTGCTCTAATAGACTGATTTCTTCCAAGAGAGTAAGAAGGAGAGGAAAATACAGGTCAGTCAGCCTTGCCTCCATCCCCTGACAGGTGATGGAGTAACTAATCCTGGAAACCGATCCAAACAAACGGAGAAGAAGTTGATTGGGAGTGATGGTTAAGCTACCTGATGCCCATGATAGGACAGCCAAACGGATGGATATGGGTGGAGCAATGGATGATGTCTACCCCAGCTTTCCCCAAGCCTTTGAGACAGTCTCCTACAGCATCCTTAAACACAAACTGCCAGAATGCCCAGCGAGGAAGGCTGAAAAATGGATGAGGACTGTCATCAGTGGCACAAAGTAGAGCTGGAGGCAAGTCACGGGTACTCTGAGCCCCAGGGGCTGATGCTGGGGCAGATGCTCTTTAATGTCTTCATTCATGGCCGGGCTGGAGGAGCAGCTCACCCTCAGCAAGTCTGCAGACAAAACAAAGCTGGCAGGAGCAGCTGAGAGCCCAAGTGATTGCGCCATTCAGAGGGACCTCGGCAGGCTAAAGAACTGGCCTGAGGGGAATCTGATGGAGTTCAAGGATGGGAAATGAGAAGTCTGGGACCTGGGCAGGAATAAGCGCAGGCATCAAGAGCTGCAGGAGGCTGACTGCGAGAGAAGCGGCTGTTTTCTCTTCCTTGTCTTGCTGGTTGGGGGTTGTACCGCAGGGCCAAGGCAGAAGGATGCCTGCAGGCAGAGAAAGAGGGGGTTGGCAGCTGGCCCTGCCGAGCCGAGCGCGGCCAGCCCCGGAGCCGCCCCGCCCGCGCTGTGCCCGCAGCCCCGGCTCTGCCGCGCTCGTCCCCGCCAAGTCCGGCCCGCGCCGGGGCCGCGCTGGGCGCGCGCGGGCCCGAGCGCAGCGCCCCCCTCAGGCCGCGCGCCGCCGGCGCAGCCGCGGCCGTTGCGCTGCGGGCGTTGTGGCCACAGTCGGCGATGGACGCCATGGCGGAGCTGCCGCTGCCCGCCGGGCTCAGCGCCGGCACCTTCCCCGCCAAGCTCTGGCGCCTGGTGAACAGCCCCCGCGTCCGCTCCGTGCGCTGGGACAGCCGCGCCCAGGGGCTGCTCATCGACCGCTGCCTCTTGGAGCGAGAGCTGCTCAGCTCGGGCCACGCCCACAGGGGCCGTGGCCATGGGCCGGCCCCGGTGCCGTACACCTTCAGGGCCACGCAGTTCCGCAGCTTCGTGCGGCAGCTCTACCGCTACGGCTTCCGCAAGGTGCCGGGCTGGGTGGGCTCGGCTGCGCCGGGCGATGCCGGGGCCTGGCTCCACTACTGCAACCCCTGCTTTCGCCGCGACCGCCCCGACCTCCTGCTCCGCATCAAGCGTCGCAGCGCGGCCAACAGGCAGCGGCCGGCGGCGGGCCGGGAGGGCCGCAGGCGCCCGCCCTGCGGCTCCCGGCAGCTCCCCGGGCCGCGGCCGCTGCCGGCCGGGCGGCGCGGGCGCGGTCGCTTCCAGCCGCTGCCCAGGGAGCGGCCGCCGCTGCCGGCCGGGCGCCCGCCCAGCGGCTTCCTCCTGCTGCACAGGGAGCGGACGCTGCCGGACGGGCGGGAGCTGCGCAGCCCCCGGCCCGGCCGCCTCCAGCAGCCCCCCGGCGAGCGGCCGCTGCTCACCCGGCGCCCGCCCTGCGGCTTCCACCTGCTGCACAGGGAGCGGCCGCTGCCGGCCCGGCGGGAGGGGCCGAGCCGCTTCCAGGAGCTCTACGGGGAGCGGCCGCCGCCCGCCGAGCGGGAGGTGCTCGGCATCCCGCCCTGCCACTTCCTCGGGCTCCACGGGGAGCGGCCGCTGCCGCTCGGGCGGGAGGGGCCCCGCAGCCGCTCGCAGGAGCTCTACGGGGAGCAGCTGCCTCCGGCCGAGCGGGAGGTGCTCGGGCTCCAGCCCTGCAGCTTCCAGCAGCTCCACAGGGAGCAGCAGCCCCCAGCCTACGACGCACGAGGTAGGAAAAGAGCTGTAGCCTTGTTTTTCCAAAAGGTCGTGAAAAGTGACCGTTTCAAGTCGTTTTCCACAAGGCTCTGTCATTCTCGGCCAGAGGCTGTCAAGCCTACTAGCAAGGGGCACCTAGGAGGCCGAAAGATTCTCTGCCTGCTTTGCCTGTGTGCTTCCCGTGATGTTTGATCCACAACAGCACCAGAGCTCAGTGTCCCACAGCCACGTTGTGGAGCCTGACCAATGTGTTTGGATTCTTGCAGCCAGCCCGGGCACTTCAGGGCCCAGCGCTCCCGCTGGCAGTGCAGCTTGTGCAGCATGGACGGCCTCCAGCTCAGCACAGAACGCGCCTGGGGAGGAGGAGGAATGGCCACCAGCAGATCTAGGCCTTGCTGTAGAGAAAATGATTCGGGAGATCAGGAGGTCCCTGTCTGAAAGATCTCCCTCTGCTCAGGTAATTCCATTGGATGGGGATAAAAGGGGCTGGACTGAGAGCTTTTGAGCCTTTTGACACGGTTGAGAAGCAAAGGCTTCTTTAATTGAACTTCTTTCATTATTATTTAGTTATTGAATTATTCTTGGTTAAGAAAGATTTCTAAAAGAGGGGATGCAGAAGAAATGAAGAAGAGGTTTTACTTGCTGGGAAAAAGGAGAAGAGTGTTTGGGGAATTGGCACTGAAGGCCAAGTGTCCCGTGCAGGGAGGGGCATGCCAGAGGTGCCTCTGTCCCAGCTGCAGCAGATGTGGGCTGTGCCTCTTTGGGGTGGGAAGGCCAAGGCAAAGCAAGGGCTGGGCTGCAGCTGCTGCTGCTGTTGTTAGTGTTCAAAAACACACAATCACATAAGCGATTATATGCGGTGCTTTTTATTTAAGAGCTCTGGGAATTGGGGTAGTTTCCACCCAAATCTGATTCCGACCATACATTCGAGGCGAACGTGTTTTATACTCTATCGTTATATAACTTTCATGTTAATTATTAAACTTATATTGTTCTATTGTAGGCACAGATTTCAGCTAAACATAGCTTCTCATGGTTCCCCCTTAACTTTCTAACATAGTTTCTCATGATTCTTCTTATGATTATACAATAATTATATTTACTTACTAAACAATCATCACATCTAACAATTATATCATTTATCCTACTGCTTACGCAGGTGCAGTGATCTGAGAAAACACAAAGCCCAACATTTTCAAAGTCTATCTTTAACATTTTCCAGGGCTCCACTATCACTGTGTGAGCCCTGCCGTGCGTGTAGGCGCTCCCAGAGCCGTGGCTGGGGCTGGGCTGCAGCTGCAGCTCTCTGTCCTTTTGCACATTATGACACATGTTGGCCAAAGAATGTCTCTCTTTCTGTTGATGTGCTGATCCATTGCCTACAGTACATTTGTGATTATGACTCAAGGGGTGGAGTGGGATTTTTTGGATTTACCAATACCTTATTCTCAAGTGGCATGACTTTTGTCTTCTGTAAAGTCACACATAGCAGTTTAGAGAAGCATTTTATTCCATAAGAAAAGGACACATTGCAGGCTCTGAACCATCTTTAGAATCTTTAGTGTTCTGATGGATGAGCTATGGCAGAAGAGATGAATATTCTGAAACTGGTCATAGTGAGAATATCTTTGTGTCCAAAGGTAATTTGCTTCATTGTGGACATTTACTTCCTCAGTGGAATAGAAACACTACTTGGTTGTCTGGCTTTTCCTGTCTTTTGGGTTGTTTTTTTTCCCTACCCTAACGACGTACAGATTTTTGCCACTGATCACCAATGTGATCCTGGAAATACCCAGGGTGCATAAATGTTTGCCTGGATGACACCCGTGGGGCAGCAGCAGAGGGCTCCGAGAAGCAGCACCTTGTGATGGGTTGTGTGAGCGGTTGGCTGCGGGTGCTGAGACTCCCAGGCAGAAATGTGTGCTTTGCCTGTGGGTTTGCAGCACACAGCCCTGGGCAGGGCTGGGAGCGAGCTCTGCCCTTGCTGGCAGCCGTGCTGGCAGCAAGGAGAGCCCCTGGCTTTGTGCTGGCTGATTTCTCACAGCTCTGGGATAAGGCAGGCTCAGAGCGTGGGGGCACGTCCCCTCACTTGGTGTCTTGTGGTTTGCTGTGTTCATGTTTTGTCTCAAAGGTCATTTTGGAAGAGCTTCAGTTTCACCTTGGCCCCCTGAATCCTGAGTTTAAAAGGCTTGTCATGTGAACCGTGGGGGCAGTGTTCCCTCCTCTGTGCTCCATGTCCTTTGGGAGTGGAGAAGGAGAGTTATTGTATCCCTGATATGATTCCAGCAAAATAGTCAGTGATCTTTGGGTTCCTTTCTTTCTGTTTTTCTGCTCAGGACAATGTTGGTGCTGCCCCTGATTCTTCAGGAGGGGAGCCTGTGAACAGAGCTGCAGCAGAGGAAGCTTCATCTGGCACCGAGAGCTGCAGGAACAGTTCCCAGGAGCCCCAGGAGCCTGGTAAGGACAGAGCCCACACTGATTTAGAGAGCTGTGAGATGGCTGCTCTGAGCAGGGTTGGTGCTTCCTGGTGCCTTGAGTTCAAATCCTGCACTGGCACAACCTCCCTGAGCCCTGCCCTCCACGCTTCTCCAGAGGCTCTGACACTGAGTCCTCTGCTGTGGCAAGAGAGCAGGGAATAAACCTGACCTTGTGGGAGTTGTGTCACCAAGCCGGGTGTCCCAGTTTTGTGCTGAAGTGGGTGGATAAATTTGCTGCAGGGTGCCAGGGGAGGCCAGGCTGAGCGACTCTTGAAGGAACAGGGGGAAAAAAGAGCAAAAAGTCAGGGTAGAAGTCCAAATCACTGACTAAATGTAATACCAGTCTGCTGGTATTGGGCCTGACCCACAAGAAAAACAAGGAGCACAACATCAGAGGCCAACCAATAGAAAAATCACAGTAACTCCAGTATCAGAAGGAAAAGCTGGAATGCCCCCTGATTAGGGAGGCCTAAGAGGAGAGAGGGAGCACTGTGGATCCATTCCTTAGCCAAGCTGGTGCAGCCTGCAGGCCTCGTAGGGAGCTCTGTCCCTCCCAGCCCTTCCTGCCAGAGCTGATGGTCGAGTTGGAGCAGCTGCTGCTCACTGCAGAGGGCAGTTTGTAGATGCCAGGTCATGGAGCTGGTTCATGACTCAGCTCCCAGCACCTTCAGCTTCAGCCATTTCAGTGAGGGCTGAGGTCTCTCTGTCAGCTCAGAGAAAGAACAAGGCTGGGCTTCCTGGTGGCAGCTGGGACTGTCTGTGTTTCAAGCTCTCCTGGGTGCCCTTTGCACTGCGGGGGCTGAGACTTTATCAAGATACTTCAGTGTTTTGAAACACACTTTTGAACACTTGGAATGGTCCCTGTTCTTTTAAGGGCAGATTGCTTCAAATTGCCAAGTGAGAGTCTGCCTTTCAGGCCATCTTGGACAGCCCCTGGTTGAAGGACAATTGCTGCCCAAGGGAAAGGTGCAGAAGGGCCAATATTGACTGAGCGTTGCCTTTGCTTCCCAGATGCCATCTGACCAACATCTCCAGGAGGGCTGCCCTGCATGGCAGGAAGAGACAGGGGAGAGCCTGTGACCATCGGGCAGGTAGAACTCCTCTGTTTGTAGATATGTTTATAGATTTCTATGGTTCTATTTATTAGTGGGTATAGTTCCATTTATAGATGATAGTGTTCTATTTATATGAACATATATTGATAGATCTGTATAGTTAAAAGTGGATATGTATATAGTTATAGATGTGATATAATTATATTTTATTATATATTTACATTTCTAGATTTTCAGAGTTAGATTTTTATATGTGCAGAGTAAAATATTTATATATATATATATACATATGTATGAAGTTACATTTATGAATGTGTATAGTTATCTAGTAAGAGGAATAGGAATGTTTAGGTGGAGAGATGGATGGATAGATTGCTGTTTGGTTAGGCCTAGGCTGCATTTTTAGCTCTTTCCCCCCTCGGCTGCCTTTTTCACCTCTTGCTTTTGCCCCGGTGCCCCCTGTGTCCCCTGTCCCTGTGCTGGCTCCGAGCTGGCGGCCGGGCCGGGCGGAGCAGCACTTCCAGCCCTGGCTGTCCCTGGAGCGGTGGGAGCTGCCGCTGGCCCCAGGCACTGTCCCCTGAGGAGCTGCTGAAGGACGGTGAGACAGAGGGGGCTCAGGGGGCGCTGAAGGGACGGTGACCCTGAGCTGCTGCTGGGGCTGAGGGCTGTGGGGCAGCCGAGGGCCATGGTGGCACTGAGGTGACAGGCAAGTGGCACAGGCTGGCAGGGTGGTGGGTCTCAGGGGACGGGATGGGTCAGAAGGGACTGAGGGGGGTGAGAGGACTGGGAGGGGCTGAAGAAACTGAAGGGGGCTGGGGCTTCACCGAGAGCATGGCGGGGCTGAGGGGATGGAGGGGGCCAGCAGGGAGCACAGAGGGCTCCGGGACTGCAGCTCTGCCAGGCCTTGGAAGCAATTCCAGAGCCTCCACTTTTGCCACAGCTGCCATGAAGACCTTGAGGACAGCCGGAGGCTGACGGGAGCCAGCAGGGAGGAGCTGAAGGCCAGCAGCAAGAGCAGTGAACGGGGACCTGCTGCTGCCAGCCTGGAGAGAGCCCGGGTGAGGCCACAGGCCCGGGGAGGCAGGTGGGGCTGAGGGTGCCGTGGGCTGTGGCCGTGGGCACTGCCCGGCGGGGCAGGAGCGGGCCCTGCCCGTGCTGGGGCTGCTCAGCGCAGCTGCCCCGGCCGGCACAGGGGCTGTCCTTGGGCAAGGCAGCTGTGCCGGCAGGGCCGGGAGCTGTGCCGGCTCTGCCGGGCTGCCGGGGCTGCGGGACAGTCCCGCCGCGGCTGCGCTCACCACAGCCTGGCCCGCTCGGCTGCTTTCTCTTTCTGACCCCCCTGGGGGGCTCTGACATTTCCTCTTCCCTGATGGAAGTGCAGCTGCTGCCAAGGGAAACGTCCCCATACTCACTCAGTGTTCCCTTTGCTTGCCAGATGTTCCATCTGCTGTCGCTGTCCAGGAGAGCTGCTCTGCACGGGAGGAGGAGACCGAGCGAGAGGCTTTGAAGATGGGGCAGCTGGGGTCCCTCTGCTTCAAGTGCTCTTTAAAGATACACAGACTTGAACGTAGCCATGGTTTATTATATGTGTATTTCCATATGTGGGTTGCTATTTGTATGTGTTTATTTCCATGTGTATATTCTTATATTTATGTATATTTATTTTGTAATGAATGTATGCTATGTGTATATATATATATTTTTGAAATTATATATATGTGTATAAATTTATCTATGTAGACATGGATATTGTTATATCTGTGTTAATTTCTATTTGCTGTGGGTAAAGTTGTGTAGGTATCTCTTTTGATACAATTTTTGTTATATGGCTTTTAAAATAGGAATATTGGTATTTGTATAGGTATATAAGTCTATTTTTATATGCATATTTATCTGTTTCTGGATGTAAGTCTATTTACATATCTATGGAGATATTTTTGTATTCCTAGATGGGCTTAATCCTTGTAGTAATATGTAATAAATTAAGTTGTTAAACACCTAATTGATCTTTGTGTATAGTGCGTTGTTGTGGAGGTTGGCAATAAATTAACAGAAGTTGGTATTTGTATATTATTACATAGAAAGGTTGTAATAATAGAATAAATTCCTGTTTTTAACCTAAATTGAGATTTGTATAGTTCTGTATTGTCGGCGTGGGTGTTGCACTTTGTAATAAATGACATTCTTCAGCTGAAATTGATTCTCGTGTATTTGTGGATCAGCAGTGCAGCTGTAGCAATCTGCAAGAAATGCCATTTGTCAGCTGCCATGGGTGTTGTGTGATTTGTGCTACCCAAAGCCATGAGCAGATGGAAATGCTGGAGGATTTTGGCCATGCAAGTCTCCGGCCATGCCCAGCACATGCCCCACCTGCACTCAGGCTGGGCAGGGGAAGCGCAGATTTGGGCTGGCAGCAGAGCCCCACCTTGGCTCAGAACTCGCTGCAGAGGCCTGCTGAGAAAATTCCGGGGCTCCACTGAGAGCAGAACTCCAAGCAGGAGCAACCCTGGCAGGAGAAATCATTCACAATGAACAAAAGAGAGAAAATGTGGCCAAGCAGATGTGGGGATACTCTGTGAGGCTGATAAAATGCTCTGTACCACCCCTGCCTGGGCACGTCTTCTGCAAGAATGTTTTGTTAAAAACTGAACACCTCCCATGAAATACAGATTGCACTTTCCCCTTCACTTACCTTGCTGTGTGAGTGGAGACACTCTCTCCTTAGCACTGAGAATTTTTGCCCTTCAGCACCTCACATTTAATCAAAGATGGTGTACTACCACTTGGCACCATCAATGAAAACAGCCCTGCCCTCGTGGCAGCGTTTGCAAAGTCTTCCCTCCTCCTGTCCCCACATCTGACAGACAGAACCATCCCCTCCTGTCCCAACTGTGCCTGAGCTGAGTGAGGGCTCCAGGAGCTCAGGAGGCTGCAAGAGCACCGCATGGGGGAAGGTTTTGCAAAGCTTCCTTAGCACCAGTAACCTCTGGGTTTGCCAGTCTTCCCCTGCAATATTGTCCTACTCAAGAATGATCCTGGAGGACACTGTGCCTGCAGCTTACTCAAGGGAAGTTTGTTTTCTTCAAGGCTTGAATAGAGGAAAATGAAAATTGTGGTTTTTAGAGTGAAATTTGGGGGTTGGTGCGGCTGGGTTTGCTCCACTATTTGCTGTGGAAAGTAGGGTAAAAGCTTTAAATTCCCAGCAGAAGCTGACTACCAGCCCACACAGAGCTGAATGAGGCCCAGGTGGGCTTGCTGCATGCTGGTCCAAGGGAAAAGCTGGAACAAAGTCCCCTTTTATTGCAGATGGAGTCTGTACTGGTGTCTCCAGGGCTGTCTGTGGTAAGACACGGCAATCCAGCCAGAAACTGTGGATAGGAGAGTTCCAACAGCAACCTGCTTCTCCAGGGTGAGGGACGAGGCCAGCCCAAAAGCCTGGAAGGTGCTCTGGGCACTGGAGAAGGCCAGGCTGTCCTTGTGCAGGGACGGCCTTCAAAGGGCACCTCACACCTTGTGCTGCTGACCAAGGGCAGCTGGTGGCCTTCCACAAAATGCTTCTTTTGTCCAGCTCTTGGAAAAGTTCCAGCCAGCAACAATTCCTGCTGCTCACACCAGCCCTTTCCAAGCAGGAGGAATTTCAGCAGCAGCCTGACAGCTTAGTGGCAGGAGAATAAAATCCTCAGCTGAGCGTTATCAACTCTCTGTCAGAAGCCACATCCTCAGCCCCTCATCTCCTCCAGTTGTCTCAGACGTGGAGGAAGCAGCAGGAAATCTCTGATCCTGGAAGAGAAAGCAGAAGGAGGAGAGGCAGTGGCTGGTCCCTGGGGCCTTGGGAGCAGTGAGAGCCATCCAAAACAGGATCTCTGCTGGGCTGTGGAGATAAGAGTGACCAACCAGCAATGCTCTGTGCGAGACTGGAGCCCGATTACCAGAAGCAGTTACACTGATTATTGAGCTCCACAATTAGAAATGCACAACAACCACTTAGGTGACTTAATCTGGCCATGATCTTTAGCTGCAATGCCAAAATCTCATCAAATATGTTGCTGTCCTTTAAACAAGGAAGGAGAGCACAAATACCAACAATTCTCATCAGCCTTCTGGCTTGGAAAGACCATTTAATTTATGCTCCCTTAGCTGTCAGCCTAAACTCTGCTGTGCAAACCTTAGGTCTATGTTGGACCTCATAAACTTCTTGAGCATCAACTTAGGTGCAAACCTGCTACAAAACCCTTCAGGCACCACACTGATTTAGAGTGGCAGGACTTCACTGTTCCTGCAGAGAATTTTATTCACTTGCTCCTGCAAGTCATTTCCAGAGTGGAAGTGAAATCAGTGCCTTGCTATCTGGATGTGATAGGATTTTCCTCCTGTCCCAAGAGACAACAGGGGAAAAGATTGGTTTCTATTATACCATTACATCGAAATCTTTGGTTTGAGAGCAAAAGGAAAACGTTCCTTTAAGAAGTAAGTTCTGCCTGGGCTTTTTGGCATGAGGACAAACTGGGGTGTGCTGGCAGGAGCAGCACTGTCCCTGTGGGTGCAAACCCCCTGAAGGATGAACAGGCTGCTGTCACAGGGGCCACACCTGCAGCATGAAAAGCCACCGTGCCATTAACTCGATGCAAACTAAACACAAGTGACACAGCTCTGCATCCTCAGCAAGGACTTGCCTCTGCAGAGATGTTACTGACAGACTCAGCTCTTGTGTGCAAGTGCTGTTAAATTGTCACACAAATCAACCACCCCTCCCTCTCTTGTCCTTCTTGGCGTCCGGCTGCTGAGCTGCTGCTGAGAAAGAAGGGGCAGAGTCCTTCAGGGCAAACGGGGACTTTGCAATGGGCAGAAACTTCCTCCTTTCTTTTGTTTTCAGTGACAACAGAGGGGTTTGTCTTCAGTGCCTGTGTCAGCAGGGAAATTGTGCCTGCCCGTCACACCTAGGATCTGAACAACCTGGATTTTTATTGGTGTAAAACCCACAGTGACCCGACCTTCTGCAGGAATATGGAGAGAAGAGTCAAAAGGGATTCCTGGAATGTTGCAATAAGCAGATAGTGGTCTTAAACATATATAGATAAAAAGGCATAAAAGCTCATAAAAGCATATGGAACTGATGTAAACCTAATAAAAAGAAGCATTTTATTGTAATAAAGAGTGAGGGTTGCAGACCACAGTGTGAGAAATAGCTACTCACTTTTCATAGTTTAGGAAGGTTTATTAAACCTTATCAAAAATACAACAGAAGACTGAATAAAGAAAAAAGGTTACAGCACCAGCAGCAAAAGATTTTCCTCGCCATGTGCTCAGCCCCCTCACGCTGGAGGCTTTCCCTTTTGAACCCTTTAAGCCCTCCCAAAGTTCTGTCCATCAACCCCTTCTTCGCTGTCCAGTGGCGGAGATCTCTTCCTCAAATTCTGACTGGGGCTCAGGTGTCGCCATAGTGACAAGCCAGCCCTCCCAGATGTCCCAACCCCAGTTTTCCCTTGATAACCAGGGCATGGGGTGCAGCATAACTATAAATCTATAAAACTTTCCTTAAGTTATATACATGATATTTGTCTATTAATTGTGAGAGTCAATCATCACATTACTCATCTATCACAACAGGAAAGGAAGTTTCTGGTGGGAGGAACACTGGTTTTCAAGGTAGGACCAGCTGTTGAGGTTTGATTTGTTCCCTCTTTCAGATTACAAGGAAGTCATGGTGTTCCAGAGTAGAAGCTGGTGCCAAAAGTTTGAGAACAGGGTGTGATAAGATCACCAGAGTATTTTATCTGTATCTAGTGTTATAAGTTGCAGTGAGGAACCAATCACTGACAAGTGAGTCCAAATAAAGTGTAATTTATTAATTGATAAAGCAAGCGATAACAGCAAATTACAGCACTGGGTGAAGCCAACAAAAGGCTTGCACCCACCGGGAGCACTGGGTGTAGCCGGGGAGTCACCACTCCACCTTCGGCCCACAACGCCCAGCAGTTCAGTCCTCCTTTTTATCTGTTGTTGTTGGGTGTCCTTCCAGTGTTCTCTGCGTCTGTGCCGAGAGTTGCTAGGGGGTCTTCTTCTGCCTTCTGGTGGTCGTCTGGATGAAGGCTCCCGTCCTCTTCCTCAAGGTCTTACAATAGCCTTTACCATATATAGGCACATAGCTACAAATAGTTACACATTGCTTATTTAGCCTTTCAACATATTAGCTTCTGACATTTTGCGGTTTAAGCCTTATGACAGTTATTTTGCAATATATTAGCCCGTTATATTCATCTTGCAACATATTAGCTGGTTACATCTATCCTTGCAGTTTTTCTATTATTGGCTTTTCCCCTTTTTATAGTCTTTTTAGCAACTTGATGAACAAACTAAGACATTAACTCATTACATCTGGGACACTTTTCAAAAGGTTCTCTTTGTGGTCAGCCTTGCTGTGAACTCTGTCCAAATTCAGGATCTTCAGTTCTTCAGCTCCTGGCTAGAATCCAATTCTGTGGTCACTTGTGTGGTGATCATCAATGCCACACACTCGGGGTTTACCCAGTGTAGCAGTGCTCCTCGGGGGTCTCACCAAATGAGGAATTCTTCAGTCACTCGAGGTCACAAATCACAAATTGTGACGGTGGTCACAGGGGTCTTAGGATGAGGGAAGAGACGAAGATCTGACTCCATGTTTCAGAAGGCTTGATTTATTATTTTATGATATATATGATATTAAAACTATACTAAAAGAATAGAAGAAAGGATTTCATCAGAAGGCTAGCTGAGAATAGAAAAGAAATGGATTGAATAACAAAGGCTTGTGTCTCAGACAGTCTGAGCCAGCTGACTGTGATGGCCATTAATTAGAAACAACCACATGAGACCAATCACAGATGCACCTGTTGCATTCCACAGCAGCAGATAACCATTGTTTACATTTTGTTCCTGAGGCCTCTCAGCTTCTCAGGAGAAAAAAATCCTAAGGAAAGGATTTTTCATAAAATGTCCCTGTGACAGGGATGCAATTCAGGTTTGGTACAGAAAATACTTCTTCCCTGTCAGGGTGGTGAAGTCCTGGCACAGGTTGCTCAGACAAGCATAGTAATAAAGTTTCAGAATTCTTCCTTTCTGTCCCATTCCTATTCCCTAAGTGCAGGTTTGGTTTCCAGAGTGCCACCTTCTTGGCTGGTTGCCATTTGTGTCCTGCTTTCTCTCCTGCCTTCCTTTGTCTGCTCCTTTTCCCTTCCAGTGTCTCTCTTTACCTGTGGCAGCTCCCAGCCAAAGACCCTCCCCTGATTTTTCTTTTTTTTCCTTCCCAATCCAGGTTCTCAGACAGCCCTGGATGAAGTTATGGAGGCTGGCAGTGAAATGTCTTTGTAAGATCTCGCTCCGTTTGTGTCTTGGCCCCTTCAGAATTTTGCCTTGAAGGGCAGGACCATCTTTTCCTCGCTGGCAGCTGGAATTGCAGCCCATTGCAGTGTGTGCCAGAGCTGTCAGAGGGCAATTGCTGAGGCTGCCAGGGTGCTGCTCCTGCCGTGCCTCCCAAGGGAGCTGTGCAGGGGCAGGGTCAAGCTCCAGCAGCTGGCTGGGCTCCCTGAGCAGACAGCAAAGGCGGCTTTGCTGCACATTCTGCAGCTGGAAGCAGAGGGAAGAAGGGAAGGGAGTCCCTGACAGAATGCTGGAATGCTTGTGGCTGGAAGGAACCTACCCATGCTTCCATCCAGGCTTAAGGTGCCATGAGGGAGAGGCGCCTCTGCCCCAGTGAAGGCACAAATGAGACCACAGGAGAACAAAACCAGATTGTTTTGCACATGGATTTTATTGAACAAGAAATGGGAGCTAGGGAGATCGAAGTACAAAAGAGGTCCTGGAGAGAGAGAGCTCAGAGGATGATCAGTTGGAAGTAGATACTTTTTAAGGTCCTTTCCTGCATTCTGGAATTCTAGAAGACATGTAGATGTGCATTTTGATTTAATATCCTTCATCTTATTATTATTTCTTCTTTCTCTTCTTCTTTCTCGTCTTCTTCTTCCCGTTCTTCTTCTTCTTAATTGCTGCTAGTATTCTTTCTTCTTCTTTAAAATATTCTTCTTCTTCTCCTTCTAAGTAATCTTATTCACTTGTTATGCTTACTTACTATGTCATTCTTATTTTTTTAATATTCTGATATTAATTACTAGTTGTTCATCTTCATCTTATTCCCATTCTCATTCTTATTATTCTTACTAAATTTACTACTACTATTTCTTCTTCTTCATCTTCTTATTCCTATTCTTTTTTTAATTTTTAAAATACTTTTCATCTAAGTTTTTTTTCTTTTTTGTTTTTTCTACTACTATTTCTTAAACTCAACTTTAATTTGTTTTGGAGGAATGGTGTGAATCAAAGTCCTCCAGTCAAATCCATGGAGCAACAGCTCCCATCTGTGCCCATTCTTCAGGGATATAATCCAAAAGGACCAGGGTGGAATCCTTTCAAGATGAGAGGAAATGGCCTTTGATGGCACCAGGGGAGGTTTGGATTCAATATCAGAAGGAATTTTTCTCTGACAGAGGGGCGAGGCATTGGAAGAAGCTGCCCAGGGAGGCGGTGGAGTCGCTGTCTCTGAGGCATTGAGGAGTTGTGTGGATGTGGCCCTTGGGGATGTGGTTTTGCAGTGGTGATGGTGCTGCCAGGGTGCCGGTCGCACTGGGTGAGCATCAGGGTCTCTTCCCACCTCGATGACTCTGGGATTCCCTGCTGAGCGCTCTGGCACCAATCGTGTGCCACGCGTGCTGTTTAGGGCTGGCCCCAGCAGTGACTGTGGGTGCTGGGGAGATGCTCCAGGTTGGCCGGGGCAGCTGAGGCTGCGGGGCCATGTCCAGGCCGAGGCCGCCCGTGCGGCTCCCTGGGGCCCCGCGCAGGGAGCAGCCGCCATCGGCCGGCCCGGGCTGGGCAGGGCCACGGGCGCTGCTCCTGCAGCTGCCGCGCCAGGCAGGGCCAGCAGAGCAGCGCCCGCAGCGCCCGCAGCGCCCGCCTGAGGCGGCCGGGCCGTTTGCCTGGGGCAGCCGCTGCTGCCTGCGGGCCTGCGCTCCCGGCTGGCCAGCTGAGGCGCCGCCAGGGCTCTGCGGGGCAGGCCCCGGGCTCTGTGGCCCTGCCTCGGGCCCCTGCTGGCCCACGGAGCCTTCGCTGCACAGCCAGGGAAGCGAGGCACACAGGGACTCCGCTGCCTGCCCCTCAACCCAGACCTGCTGAGGGACGGGCAGTGGCAGCCCATCTGCCGCCAGACCTGCCAGCCTTTGGGCCCTGCCTTCTCCTTCGTACAGCTCCTGGTTGTAGACTTCATGCCAGCCGTCGTCCTCCTCTTCCTCCCACAGCAAGGGAGTGGGCCCGAAGCTGAAGAGGCTGTTACCTTCACAGCAGTCCTGTGGCAGGTCTGTGCTGCTGCTCTCTTCCTCCGTGGAATTGTCTCGGAGTTCTCTGAGCTCTGGTTCTCTGCAGTCTTCCCGGCTGGAGAGGTCTTGGGAGCTGCTGAACTCTCCTTGGGACAGCTCTGGCTCTGCCTCACCTTGGCACTCTGGGGAAAGCTCAGTCTGGGTGTAGGATTCCCAGTCTTCATCACTGCCAGCTGAGGTGCCCTCCTCACTCTCCTTCTCTGCCAGCACTGAGCCCTGCTCTGCCTCTTCCAGCTGCTCACTGGGGCTTTGGGCTCCCAGTGGGCTGGGTGAGGGGCTGGGGGGCAGCAGGGGCTGTCTGGAGCAGGGACTGGGCTCTGTGTCCCTGCTGATGGCACCTCCTCCCTGGGGGCAGGAGAATGTGCCTGCTTCTCCCGGCTGTTCACACTTCCTTCCCCTCGCTGGCTCAGCTCTGGCTCAGTCACCTCCTTTTCCATTGGGGGCAGCTCCTGGACTGTTGCCCTTTGTTGCCACTGGCAGGGCTGTTGCTGTGCCCCATCTCCCCACAGCACCCTCACAGCCGCCTTCCACTGGTGCAGCTCGTGGGCACTCCTTGCTCTGCGTGGGGACGCTTCCTTCGCTGCCGTTGCTGGCACTGACTGGGAGAATTCACAGCTTGTGGCCTCTTCCCTCAGGCCAAGCTCTCGGGCCCCAACATCTCCCCACTTGTCATCGACTCAGGTTTCTTCTCTTCTTCCATGATGACAAAGGGTCTCTCCTCCTGACTTTTGCCACACGCCGGTTCTCATCGTGCCAACGCAAGAGGAGAGGGAGGAGGCTCTGGCTCACAATTCTCGTGAGAGGCTTTTCCCCATCTTCCACTACCAGCTCTATCACTTTGCAGAAGAGCTGAATGGAGAGCAGCTGCACATGGCTGTTGTCCTGGAGGAAAGGAAAAGACCTCAGCACCAAGTATTCCAGGCCCATCAGGGCAGAGGCCCAAAAGTGCACAAGGCACAACATTTCTGGGCAGCGTCCAGTGCCCATGGCTGGGGGCACAGAGCCTTACATTCTCCAAGCGTGGCAGGAGTGGCTCAGCCAGCTTCAGGGCGGTGGCGCTGGGTATCTTGAGGTCTTCCTCCTGGAGCATCTGTGTGAGCACAGAGGATGATGCTGACTGTAATAAGTAGCAATACGTTTGCCCATTTCTGCTGCCCCAGTGCCGGTTTCCCTGCTGCCCTGCCGGTACCGGGCGATCCCCACGTGGCTCTGGGCTGGCAGTGCAGCCCCTGGCCCGGGCAGATCATTCTGCTCTCTGACACTGTCTACCAACCCAAGAGGACAGTTATCCTGTAGGCAAGCCTTCCCACTAAAGACTGAGGCAAAGAAGGTGTTAAGCACCTCTGCCTTCTCCTCATCTGCAGTTACTAAGTCCCCTCCCACATCTAATAAAGAACAAGGGTTGGTCTTACCCTTCCTTTTGCCATTAATATATTTGTAAAAACATTTTTTTATTATCCCTTACAAAATGTCCCAAGTTAAGTTCATACTGAGCTTTGGCCTCCCTAATTTCTTTCCTACGTGCCCTAGCAACCCCCTTAAATACTTGCTGAGAGACCTGACCCTCCTTCCAAAGATGATACATCCTCTTTTTATTCCTATGTTCCATCAAAACCTCCTTGCCCATCCAGGCTGGACGTTTGCCTCATCAACTCTTCTTTCAGCACACAGGGACAGTCTGTTCCTGTTCCCACAAGATCTCTGTTTTGAAGCACACCCACCCTTCCCAAACTCCTTTGTTTTTCAGGGCTGCTTCCCAAGGAACTCTCTGAATAAGTCTCCTAATCAGGCCAAAGTCTGCCCTCCAGAAGTCCAATGTAAGAGTCTTATAGATGTTCCTCCTGATTTCACAAATATTGGGAACTCTATAATTTCATGCTCACTATGCCCCAAGCGGCCTCCAACCACCACATCTCCCCCCAGCCCATCTCTAATCCCAAACAACAGGTCCAGCATAGTCCCTCCCTTGCTGGGCTCACTCACCAGCTGTGACAAAAAGTTGTCCTCCACACACTCTAAAAACTTGGAGGCTGCTGCTGAATTTTACTTCTCCAGAGGCTTGTTCAGCCTTCAGCTCTTCAGTTCAGGAATTCAGTGCCCCAGAGCTCATTAACATTCAGCACACCTTAACAAGCTGAGCCTCTGGGAATAATCTGATTTACATTTCCAAATCTTTTGTGGTTAATTGGACAGATTTCAGAACTGCATTCAAAGTGAATATATTATATTTACAAAGACAGTGAGGAAATAGTTTTTGGTTCTGTTTAGGTTTTTTTTCCTGTTAATTCATTGATATGTGCAATCTCCAATTGATCCTGAATCCAAGTACCTCCTCATGCATTTGGAATAGATATGAAAATCAAGACCCTTTATGTCTGACAATCAATCAGACTGTGTCCCTACCCCCATCCCACCATTTCCCCCATCCAAGCCCTGGCACTCAGAGCAGCCTTGTGCAAATCTGAGCTCCCTCCAGCCCAGGCTGCACCTGCAGGTTTCAGCTCCTTGGCTCCAGTTCCCCCCTGCTTTCCTTGGAGAAGGAGCTGCCAGAGACCAGAGGGATGTTCATTTATTGTCAGCCAGCAAAGCCAAGGGGAGGCACAGCTCTGTAAAATGCAAAAGTCATTCATTTCCCTGGCTCTGCCCTGCACCTGATCCCCACAGCCTGTCCTGTTTCCTTCATCCCTGCATTGCCAGGCACTTTCTGGGACAAGGGAGCTCTGCTCTGGGGATGGAGCAAGGTCCAAGTGCCACCATTGGAGTGGGAACCACAACTCATCAGGTTTGTGTCCATTGGGGACCAGGAACTGGTGGGACTCAGAGGCACAGAAATTTTCCTGTAAGACTGGACAGGGAAACAAATCATTTAGTTTCTAAATTTTCAAATACTAAATTTCACTAAATTTTCAAATACATTCAGGTTTCAGTATGTCCAGCTCTCTCAGTTGCTGAGGGTTGGACATTTGTACATTTACTCAGACCCCTGGTGCTGAAAGCAGCCTGACTCATTTCATCTCCTCATGCCCTGGCTGAGCTCCCCTCTTTCCCCTCCCACCCACTGGCTTTTGTCTCCCACCAGCCCCCCTGTGAAGAGCCTGGCTCTATGTTCTCCATCCCCTCCTTGCTGGCACTGCCAGGCTGGGATGAGGAGCCCCTCAGCCTTCCCTGCTCTGGGCTGGACAAGCCCAGCTCCCTCAGCCTCTGCTCACAGCCCAAGGGCTCCAGCCCCACCTTGGAGGCCCTTCCCAGGCCCTGCTCCAGCTGCCAGACATCTTTCCTGCCCTGGGCAACCCAACCCAGGCCACAGTGACCTGGAGAATCCCCGTCCTTGATGTCCTGGTCACACAGCCCTGGCCCCTTGTCCCCTGTCAGGCTCTGGGGTGGGTCCTGTGGAACATCCTTTGGTGGAGGCTGTGGCTCCAGGTGGGCCGGGGGGATCCCGGGGGACAGGGACCCTGCTGGGCATGGACAGCATTGGACTTGTTGGGAGAAACGGTGAGGGGGAGCTGGGGCAGAGTGAGCAACCCAGTGACCTGACACAGCCCTGCTGGGATGGCACACAGCCCCTCTGGGATGTCACAGCCCATTCTCTAATGTCACACAGCCCCTCTGGGATGTCACAGCCTCCTCTGTGATGTCACAGCCCATTCTGTAATGTCACACAGCCCCTCTGGGATGTCACAGACCATTCTCTGATGTCACAGCCTCCTCTGTGATGACACACCAGAGTCTGTGATGTCATAGTCTGCCCTGTGATGTCATACCTCTGCCCTGTGATGTCACAGCCGGCTCTGTGATGTCACAGATGCAGTCTATGATGCCACAGCTGTTGGATGACCTCACATGATCCACTCTGTGATGTCACAGCCCACTCTGTGACCTCATGTTACCAGATGATAAATTGTCTCCACCAGCTGAGCTGACCCCTGGAGCTTGTTCTCCACAACCCCAGGCCTGTGGAGACCACACAATGCCCATTGTGTGAGAAGGGGAACTGGAAGTTCAGCAGCCTCAGTGTCCTGCCAGCTCAGCCAGGCCCACGGGAACATTGGGCTCCACGAGCACCAGGGACCAGCAGAGAGACCCCCAGGACAGAAGAACACATGGGTTAAGAGGAGGGGAAATATGTTAATGATTTTGGGGAAATGATTACCACATGTGTAAAAAAGAATAGAAAATCACCAAATTTGCAGATGACACCAAGCTGGGTGTGAGTGTAGATCTGCTGGAGGGTAGGAGGGCTCTGCACAGGGCCCTGGACAGGCTGGATCCAGGGCCCAAATCCAACAAGGTGAGGTTGAACAAGTCCAAGTGCCGGGTCCTGCACTTTGGCCACAACAACCCCTGCAGCTCTACAGGCTGGGGACAGAGGGGCTGGAGAGCAGCCAGGCAGAAAGGGACCTGCAGGGACAGATGGACAGCAGGCTGGACATGAGCCAGCCGTGTGCCCAGGTGGCCAAGAAGGCCAATGGCTCCTGGCCTGGCTCAGGAATGCTGTGGCCAGCAGGAGCAGGGCAGGGATTGTTCCCCTGTGCTCAGCACTGCTTGGGCAGCACCTCGAGTGCTGTTTGCAGTTCTGGGCCCCCAATTTAGGAAGGACATGGAGGGGCTGGAGCGTGTCCAGAGAAGGGCAACAAGGCTGGGGAGGGGTCTGGAACACAAGAGCTTTCAGGAGCAGCTGATGGAGCTGGGCTTGTTTATCCTGGAGAAGAGGAAGCCCAGGGGAGACAAGGCAGTGTCAGGGCACAGGTTGGACTTGATGATCTCCATGGCCTGTTCCAGCCTTCCTGATTCTGGGATTCTCTGAAAGAACCCTTGGAGCAGCTGCAGGATGAGCCCTGGGCCTCCTCTTGAGGAGCTCCTGCAGCCCAGGTCCCTCAGCTTCTCCTGGCAGCCCCAGAGCCCAGCCTGTCAGTCGTGCAGAGCCTGTGCAGCTCCTCCTCACTGCCCAGAACACGGAACCCCAGAGGCAGACACAGCAGCCCAGATGTGCCCCCCTGGCCTGGGCTGCCTCTGGCAAGGGAGCAGCAGCAGGCACTGCAGGAGCCTGCAGACAATTCCTGCAGCACTTGTAGGATGATCCTGCTGCCCAAGGGACGTTCCCATGGGGCCAAGTCAGGAACTGTAATGGGCAGTGGGGCCAGAGAGGAAAGGGCAACCAGGGATGGGCTGTTTGCAGGGGAGGGAACGGGGGTGGGCAATGGGAAGACATTTGTATCAGGAAGAGGAAAGAAAGCAAAGGTGAAGCAAAGGAAATGCTCAGGGCAGTTTGGGGGTGGCTGCCAGGCAGCCCTGGCTCTGAGCAACAGCGTCTGCAGAGGGACAGGAAACTCCCAGCTGATGGGAACAAACTTTCTGGCTGACTGCAGAGGCCAGGACAAAGCTGAGTGGTTTCCCTGGTGTCCCCCAGCCCTTGCTGGCCCCAGGGCTGATGGCATTTGTGCTCCCTCAGGTTCATGTCCCCACAGCAACAGCATGGGGGTGCTGCCCCTGCTGTGGGCAATGCAAGCAGGGGCTGCTGAGCCAGTGCTGCCGTGTCTGTGCCTGCAAGGATGGGGCACCTGTGTGAGCTGGGGGAGAGGCCAGGGCTGCAGAGGGGGGATGTTGTTGGCAGCTGCATGAGGACGCTCTGGGACGCTGCCCTGGGCTGTGCAGTGCACTGGGCATGGATCAGCCCCTGCTCTGCTGCTCCTTCCCATCTGCCCCAGGGCCCTTGCAGAGCCCCAGCCGTGCTGTTTGCCCCCAGCCTGCCCACGGCCAGCCTGGGGCTGCTCACGGGGCTTTTCTGTGCTGAGCATTGGCCTGGCCGTGTTCTTGAGAGAGCCTGGGCAAGGAGCCTGGAGCCCCCAGGGCCTGGGCTGAGGCGTCAGCGCTGCCCCAGCAGTGCCCATGGCCTGTCCCTGCTGCAGCCCTGGCACTGCCACCCCCAGGGCTGTGCCCGGCCCCGAGAGCACTCAGGCCCTGCAGCAACACCAGGGCCACCAGGGCAGCGGGGCAGGGCCACGGCAGCAGCACTGGCAACACCAAGTGCTGCTGCTGCTGCTGCTGGGCACAGCTGCTGGGCCAGCCCTGATCTGCCCCAGCTCTGCACACAGACATTGCTGCTGCAGCTCCAGAGAAGGCAACAAAAGGGCATCTCTGCAGAAAACTCTGCTGGGAGATGCTTTAGTTCCTTTAAAGGCACCAAGAGCTCATTGACACAGTCTGTGGCCACAGGGAAGACGGAGAGAAACAAAATGAGAAACGGCACAAACAATGACATTTCTTTGTGGACAATATGAAAAAAACTAAAACAAAGAACTGCCAAACTGAAACCAACAAGAAGTATTAAAGATGACTTTTATTACAAGTGATTTTCAGAAATTGGCAAGCAGATGAATGTTCCTGAAAGCATCCAGTCATCAGTCTCCACACTGCAGCCTTGAGCTCCTGGTTCCTCAGGCTGTAGATGAGGGGGTTCAGGGCTGGAGGCACCACTGAGTACAGAACTGACAGGGCCAGATCCAGGGATGGGGAGGACATGGAGGGGGGCTTCAACTGAGCAAATATGCCAGTGCTGACAAACAGGGAGAGCACGGCCAGGTGAGGGAGGCAGGTGGAAAAGGCTTTGTGCTGTCCCTGCTCAGAGGGGCTCCTCAGCACAGCCCTGAAGATCCGCACATAGGAGAAAACAATGAACACAAACCAACCAAATACCAAAGAGGCACTAACTGTGATGAGTCCAACTTCCCTGAGAGTGTTGGAGTGTGAGCAGGAGAGCCTGAGGATCTGGGGCACCTCACAGAAGAACTGGCCCAGGGCATTGCCATGGCACAGGGGCAGGGAAAATGTATTGGCTGTGTGCATGAGAGCATGGAGAAAGGCACAGGCCCAGGCAGCTGCTGCCATGTGGGCACAAGCTCTGCTGCCCAGGAGGGTCCCGTAGTGCAGGGGTTTGCAGATGGACACGTAGTGGTCGTAGCACATGATGGTCAGCAGTGAATACCCTGCTGTGATAAAGAACAGAAAGAAAAAGAGCTGAGCAGCACAAGCTGAGTAGGAGATGGTGCTGGTGTCCCAGAGGGAATTGTGCATGGCTTTGGGGACAGTGGTGCAGATGGAGCCCAGGTCGCTGAGGGCCAGGCTGAGCAGGAAGAAGAACATGGGCGTGTGCAGGTGGTGGCTGCAGGCTACGGCGCTGATGATGAGGCCGTTGGCCAGGAGGGCAGCCAGGGAGATGCCCAGCAAGAGGCAGAAGTGCAGGAGCTGCAGCTGCCGCGTGTCTGCCAATGCCAGCAGCAGGAAGTGCCTGATGGAGCTGCTGTTGGACATTTGCTGGGGCTGCCATGGGGACCTGTTCATGGAGAAAGGACAGCGAAGAGTTAGAGGAGATCCCTGTAACCAAAATCAAAGCCATTTCCCATACACTCTCCCCAAAACACACACAGAGACATCCTTTTGTGTTCAAGAGTTCTGGGGTTTTTCTTATAAGCTTCCCCACATCTCTTCTGGTGTTTTTGGATATCAGAAACCCTCAGCATTTCTGCTGCACTCAGGGAGAAAAGAGCAAGTTCTGTGAGGCAGAGTGATGAGTGGAGACTGAGGTTAGATGGTCTGTCATTCTGACCTGTTTGGAGTTTCTCTGGGCTTTAACCTGTCTCAGGTGGAGGGTGATCACCTTCCCATGCTTCCCCTAAAATGTCACCAGGTACTGCTGAGAGCAGATGGATCCACCCCAGCCCAGCTGCACATTTGTAGCCAAGGACTGGCATTGCTCATTTCACCAACCCAGCAGCATTTTCAGAGTCAGAACACCTCTGCCTTTCCCCATCAATCTCATGACTCAGAGATGCTCTAGGACAGGTTTGCACCCTGGATTGGAGCTCCCAGCTTGGACTGAAATCTCAGGGAGACTCCCAAGTGTCCTTCGGATGGCATTGGATTGTGGGAGATGCAGCTCCTTCCCTGGCTGCCCTGACAGCATTGCCCAGAGCCGGGCACTGGGGACAGCGTCACCCTGAGCCAGCTGTGCCCCTCCAGAGCCCCCAGGGCCAGGCAGCTGCTCCCAGCCCTGTGCTCTGCAGAGGGAACTGGGCCCGGGGCTGCAGAGCATCCAAGTGTGTTTATTTTCTCTCATTCCCTGATCTTGTCTCTGCTTTCTGGAGACTTTCCTCCTGCAGGTGTTTCCCTGTGCCCGATCTCTCCACACCAGCACTCACAGACCCCAAATCTCTGTGCACTCCCTGTGCCCCTACAGCCTGTTTGCAGGGCATGGGCTGGGGGCAGGTTCTGTTTGCAGCTTGGAGAAAGGACAGCTCAGACTGAATCTCATGGGTCCAGCAAAGGTGATGCTGGTGCTGGCCATGGGCAGAGGAGTGGCTGAAAGCACATTAGGGATCTCCTGTGAACCTATTGATCACTAAAAGTAACAGTTCAGGTGTCTCAGGCACTTGTCAAAATCCATAATCATCCTTTAATAGTTATCCCTCCTCCCTGCCATTCTCCAATAGTAGGAAACTGAATACAAAGTCTTAAGAAATTTCCTCATTTTTATCAAAATCCTTGTCTTGGGAATATTCTGTGACTGATCAGAACCCTTCAGTACATCAGAGCTTCATGAGCATTTCACCTCCCCTGCACCAGAAATACTCAGAGTGGTACTCACAGAGTCTGCAGGCATTGGGATGTTGCAGCTTCAGGAGATCACTGCAGGAGCTGCAGCTGCATTGTCCTGCAGCCAGAGGTTGCTGTGCCAAGGGCTGGCAGTGATTGTGCCCCAGGCACTTCTCAGCCCCTTCCCAGCCCCGAGTGCTTGAAGCTCTCTGTGCCTCTGTGCTGTGCCCGGGCTGGCTGCAGGCAGTGCCCCAGCCCTGCTGGGCTGTGCACAGGAGCTGCTCCTGGCCAGAGCTGTCTCTCTGCAGCTCTGCTGCCCTTGCCAGGAGCTGCCTCTGGGCCAGGAGCCCGGCCCAGCTCAGCAGCACAGACACAGCACCAGGACTTGAATGAGCCCCTGGGGCTTTGTGCTGAGGCCCTGAACATCAGTCCCTGAGAGGGAGCTGAAGAAATCTCTCCAGAACTCTGAATCACAATCCAACTCCAAAGTTTCTTTGATTTTTAATGGGTCCCAATGAGGGACAGGACGGAGAAAGTGTCCCCAGGCCCCAGGCAGAGCAGGGAACTGGAGGCAGTGATGGCAGGTGGGGACAAAGAGAAGCCAAGTCTGGGTGCCCTGGGGCACAGCAGGGTCTGTGCCACCAAGGGCTGGGAGGAGACACCTTGTCCTGAGGCCCTGGGGCCTCCTGGCACAGCCCCAGCCAGGCTGGGCACTGCCAGCCCCTTGTCCTGCCCTCAGCATCCCCCCCTAGCCCACATCCCAGTGGCCTCAAGGATCTGCTGGAAGGAGTCCCAGGGGAGCCTTGCTCAGGAATGGCCCTGGGGGCTCCTGAATGCTCCCTGCAGGGACTGCAGGTTTTTCAAAGGACTTTGGGTTTTCCTTTTGCCTTGGAGTCTCTGAGAGGTTTGTGCAATCATGGCCCCAATTATCTGCTTTAAGGAGTCCCTTGAGGGCTTTGTACTGACACTCAGTGGGGCTCATTAATACTTTGAGATACTCAAGATTTTTAAGGTACTTTGTGTGGAGGCTGGAGAACTGGCCAAGGAAAAGCCTGCTCTACTCCCCTGGAGGACCAGCCCCTAAGCCATAACCTCTGGTTAGGGAGAGCAAAAAGATCACCCCCAAAATCCTTTGTTGCTTTATGTTGATCCCTTGCAATCCATTGGTCCTTCCCCTTTGCTCTGCCCTGTGCCCTGATCCCATTCACTCTAGTGTTCTGTCCTGCCCTTCGAGACCCCAATATAAACCCCTGCTTTCCCTGCCTGAGTGGCTTTTTGTCCCTGGACCCTTTTGAGGATGAAGCTCAGGAAAGGTTCTCCTTGGAACCCCACACCAAGACCCCGTCTCTCCTCCTGCGTCGCCGGGATCACAGAAGAGCTGAAATCCCTCGGCATGAGCACAGACATTGCCTGTGCCCCGAGGTGTCTTCTTCAAGAAGTTTCTTCGGGAAGGTTGCAGCGCTCTGAGCACCACCTGCCACAACCTGTGGCGCCCAGCATGCGGCCTCTGCAAAGAGATCCCTGAAGAAGTGTCTCCTGCAGCCTCCCACTGCAGGACAAAAGTCGCTGTTGGCGCAGCCGCTTTCCCCAGGAGAAGCCCTCACGTTTTAGTGGGGGCTGTCCGAAGGGCGACCGGGACCCTCCGAAGACTGAAGAGGCCAAAGAGCTCCCGGAGTAGTGGAGGCCAATTGAGGGGCTGAGCACCTGCCCAGCAGATTTTCATTGACCCAATGGGCAATGGCCCAAAGAGCAACTGTAAGTTATATATATATATATATATATATATATGAGGGTCTTCTGTTTTTTCATTTTCCTTTTTCTGCTGGGTGTGGGAACAAAGTCTGAGGATGGGCAACAACCTTAGTCACCCTAAGCTGAGTCCTCCTCAAAGACACGACTATTCCAAGGTTGTGGGTGCCCTTGTTGATTGGAGAATTTGTTTTTCTAAGGGAAATTGGAAAGCTTTTGTTCATTTTCTTTCCAAATACTTTGCAAATGTTATGAGGGAATCGGTTTTATTGCTTGAGTTTTGGATGTGGTTGGGATCAAGTTATTTGTTTTACAAATGGAGGGAAATTTTAAAGTGGGGAAGTTTTATCCTCTTTTCCATTTATCCTTATTTTCATTCTATTTATGATTCAGTTAAACAATCGGGGGAAAATTCAGGAAAAGTTTTTGTTCCCCAGTTCAAAACCTTCCCCTTCTTCCTGTCCCCATGTACCCAAAACCCTTCCTCACCTGAGGGGCAATGGGCTGGCAGTCGTTGTCACTTGGCCCAGGGTTGCTATCGATCCCCTGACGCCTCCCGATCCCCTCTCTCCCTTTGCCTGGACAGCAAAGCGTCTGCTGCCCTGGACCTTCCCCTCATCCTCCCTCCTGTGCCCCTTTACCCACTTCCCCCTCCTGTTGATTTCCCACAAAACAGTGCCAGCAGCGTATCCAGCCCCACCATTTTGTTGCCTCCATTTCCAAGTTTTCCTGCCCTTACACCCCAAAGTGGCCACCTCCCCACCTCTCCTCCTCCCTTTTCTGTGCCCTCCATTGCTCTCATCTCCCCCCTTCCCCCCATGTTGATGGGTGTACCCACACCAGGACCCCCCCATTGGTCAGGAATCCCCTCCCCATCATGGACCCCATTGCAGTTGTGTATAAACAGGGGAGAAGGACAACATCACCCAGCTCTTGGGACCCCATCCCCTGCAGGGACACCTCCTCAGCAGAATGTGCCCGGGTTGTCCAGAGCCGTGCCCCTGCCCCAGGTGGGGATGGCGAGCTGGGGGTGCCCTGCTGCTGCACAGACCTGCAGGGACAGCCCCTGCCAGTGCCCGTCACCAGCGGAGCACACTGCCCCTGGAGCAGGCAGGTTGGAGCTGGGAGACATCCTGCCCCGTTTGGGATTTCAGGAGGCAGCACCCACTCGGGGTCACAGGCCCATGGACATCAATACTGGGTGAAGGAAAGATCTAATGTTAAAAACATCATCCAGGCAATGCTCTTTTGACAAGTTCCGCCCTGAGTTTTCCTTAAGAAGATCTGAAACGTTCAATGTCACCAGCAAAAGCTCCTGCAATGGCTGCAGGCCAGCAGAGCAGGGCTGTCAGCTGTGAAACAAGTGCTGCCACAAGCAGCAGCTCCCCCAGGGCAGCAAATCAAGAGCTGGGAAGGAGCTGATCTGAAGGCCAAACCTCCTTAGCTCCTTCTGAAAGAGCAGGAACAGTTCCTCATTCCAGTGAGGTGGAATGCTGGGCACCACAGCTCCAGGTGAGGACTGGACACAAGTTTGCTCCCACTGAGTGCTGTGATGGGTTCTGCAGGAGCTCTGGGCTCCTGTGCTTGCCAGGCACAATGAGCAGAGAAGGAGCCAAGTGCACTGATGTGGGAAATGGATTTGTAGAAAGTTTTCAGGGCCTAATAGAAGGCCCACACAGTATGAATCTGTTTATAAACCTTGAGACAAGAAATGCTAACTTAAAAATGCCATGGAATAGGACAGATATTGTTGAGAGAGGAAAGGAGCTGGAAAAAAGTTTCAAAAGATGGCCTTGCAAATAAGACTTTGGAAAAATAGAGCTATGAAAGATGCATTGTAGAGGGACCCACAAGGGGTAGTTTGAAATAATTGGCTTTAAGGCATCTACAACATGGCATGGCAAAAGGCTGATAGACCAAGAAACACTTATAATGTACTGTAATTAGGAAATAGTCAGCTTCTGATTGAATTATAACATCTGTATTGTCTCACCCTTCTCATGAGACTGAAAATGGAATACAGGTTTTTAAAACACCTCTCAGTGTCCCCATCTCTAGGTCAAGAAAAGAGTATTATCCAACACACTGACACACCTTTGCCTCGAGCACAACCCAGCCTGGACCAAACACACTGAAAGGTTTCCCCTTTGGGCCATGACTCGAAACGTCAGGTCTGCTGTTTGACAACTCAGGTTGGTTTGGTGTCAAGGAGTTTCCCTCAGAAATACTGGGTTTGTCTTCCTCTGTGCCTTCCCCTCAGCAGCCTTGGGGATGCTCCTGTGTGAAGCCATCTGTCTCACACAGTTTGAGACAACTTAAAACAGGATATTGTGCAATAAGTCATCTCCTCTAAAGTGTTCCAACAATCCCTTTCCAGCAATAGGAAATTGTTACTAATAGATGGAAGTGGAAAAACCCCAGCAGTTTATTAACAAACAGAATCCCCCCATGACACGCGTTCCAAGAAGGCGCCGGGTTCTCTCTCGGGAAGAACAGGAGCTGTCACGGAGCAGTTCCAGCAGCTGATGGAAGCTCGGTGGCTCGTGCGGCGTCGACTTTCTCCCATGGCAGAGCTCCATGGAACGGTCAGGGCAGGGGAAGCAGCTGGGCTGGAGCCCCTCGCTGTCTTTTCTCCCCGGCGTGGCTCAGCTCACAGACTCTCGGGCTGGGAGCGGGGCCGCTCCGCTTCTGCCGGCACCATGTCCCTGGGCTTGGACAAACAGTTTTCTGCCAGGAGAGCCCTGCACACTGCTCCACAGATCTCCCAGAAAGGCCCAAACCAACTCCAAACACTCTGTCTGCAGCAGCTTTTCACAAAGGGCTGCAGAAATCCAGGACAGCTGCAAGGGAGTGTCGCAAGGCTCTTGTCTTGTTCCTGACAGCAGAATTCTTGATGATCTGATGCAATTTTATTCAAATGTAACAAGAGAGCTGAGATATTTTGTTAAAATATTTCATGAGGAGTAACAAGCCTTGGGAGCATGAGGTACAGGACTGACATGCGAAAGCATGAGCATATCCTCCAAAGTAGCCAGTTTAATTGTCCATTTTATTACTCTTGTATTTACTCCACACTAATATGGAAAACCAAGCTTTTCTTGGAGGCAAAACAGGCATGGGATACACTACAGTCCCTCGCAGGCTCACCAGGGCTGGCAGTGACAAAGCAGGCAGTCTGCTTCATTGTGAACCACTACAGAGCTACATCCCAATCTGGTTTAAGTAGCGTGGTATTATTAAGAGCTCCTTTTCTGCATGATATACAAAAAGGAGATCCCAAATGATCTTCATGCAAGCATGCAGTCCAGAACTGGTCCTGCTATGCTAATGAAGCGTTTGCTTTGGCAATTACACTCTTCCCATTCATCTTTGGATGCAGACACTTCAGGTTCTCCCCTACACCCCTGCAAGGCTGGCAGTCGCTGGTTCCCATTTCCTGTTCTTCCCTAGAGATGGTGCAGTGGCTGCTTTGAAACAAAAAGCCCTGAGATCTGGACAGCTCGAAGGAGCATGAAATGCTAATTAAGTGCTCATATTGGTAATACCCAGGTCTGCACTGCCCAGTGCTCTGAAGCAGCAGCAGCAGCAGCAGGACCATGCATCATTCCTGCTGGTGGATGTTCATGTTTCTGGTGTGCAAGAGCAATGGCTTTGAGGAGGGACAAAAATGCCCCTCTTCAAACAGTGGGTGTGCAAGGAGATGTGAAGTTTCACAGCCTTTTCTAGGATATTTCAGAAAGATCTAAGAGAATATTGGGGCATGGAGTAGGTCCCTAATTTTGTCTCCAGAGAAATCCCCAAAGGGCACATTCACACTGCTGCTGATGGCAACCCCATAAGCTCATGGACCCGTTTTCCCTGCAACATGCCACCCTGCCTGGGCTTTACTAGGCCAGGACTAGACCCAGAGCTCAGCAAACACATGCAGCCAGGTGACATTGTGTGACATCAGAAGCTGGCAACCATGAGGATTTTGCTGTCAAAAGGTTACAGTTTGCACTGGGCCCAGAAGTGTTCTTCCCTAAGGCAAAGCACATTGAAATGTGAAGTTTAAAAGCTTCAAATGATTATGAAAGGAAACTGCAGAATAATTTCTGGGAGGGCAGCATTGTCAATGACCATGCAGCCCACCAAGAGCTGGAGCTGAATCCAGAATTGCTTCTTCCAGCTGTGCAGGAATTCATTACACTGGCAAGCACTGGTCCATGGGAACAAATGATCCCCAGGCTCTGGGCTGAATGGCACCCAGGCTGCAGTACAGATTGGAGGAACCCTTGGCACTTGTTATTGGCCTCCCAGTGCACTCATCCTTCTGCAAACAAGGTGCAAACAACACAGCTGGACTGCTGTCCTGGGTAAATATACATACAGGTGACTCTGCCAAAGCCATGCATCATTTCCCAGGGAAAGACATGACCTCTTCTTACCTGTGGAATTGTGATTGAAGACACCTGTGAGCCAGATCTGTGGGAGATTGCAAAGGAGCAAAGCTTTGGCATTTGGCCACACTTCTCTTGGTTTCTTTGCTCAGGCCTTTGGTGAGCCCAGAACACACCTAGGTAGAAAACCTTTGACTAGACAGGATCTTTTGGATCCATTGTCCCCCAAACAGGTCAACAGGTGACCCTGTTGTAATGTCAAGTAACAAAGAGCAGCACAAATGACACAAAGAAAACATGGCCAAAGAGGAAGAGGAGAGGCCCAATGAGGAAAGGATGTGGTGAGACACTGGCACATTGAGTGAGCTGCACTCCCATAATCTCTAGGCTAGCAGGTCCTGGTCTCACATACGCCTTTTGGTTTATTTAAATTTTATTTATTTATTTACTTTTTTTTCATCATCAAAAGAAAATATATACAATTAAAAATATGTCATCAAATTTTAAAGACAGAATCAAAACACATTAGTTCAAAACTACATCTAAAGATCAGAACATATGTACAGCTTTAACTACGAAGCCTAAGGCATCAATCCTGTTCTTCAAACACTCTTCATACAGGTGGCAGCTTCTTCCTGAGCTTGGAGGAAAGAGAGCTCTTCTGGACGGGAGGCGAGGACTTTGTGGGTGAGGGAACATCGGAAGTGTCCTGAGAAAACTTCTCGGTAAGACTGTAACCAGCCAGATCTGCAAAATGGAGACACAAAGTTTAACAGAGGCCACCATGCAAACCTAAAGCAGCTGCAGCTCCATATTTCATGGGACACATTTCCTGGAAATGTCTAAACAGCTGCAGAGGGAAACATGCTCCTGCTGGCAGACACTTGAGGCAGGCCAGGGCAAAACCCTGAGCCACTTGCCCAGAGCTAGCACAGGCACAGCCTGGCCTCTGGGCTGCCCTGGGACAGCAGGGAGCCCAGAGCCCTGTGCTCTCCAGGAATGGCTCAGCTGCACATGCACCCTCCTGCTCCTCTGCCTGCCCCACAGCTCAGCAGCCCTGCAGCTCCAGGGGCACTGGCAGCAGCACAGGGCACATGCAGGGCACATGCAGGGCACAGCTGTTCCCTGGCAATGTGCACAGCCTCTCTGCGCTGCCACAAGACCCTTCCTCCCAACAGAGACTGGCCCAGCTCCCCCCTCACCTCTGTGTGAGGCTGAGCCATGGTTCCCTTCACCTTGTCCTCCCTCTGGAGCTGCTTCAGGCCCCCCATGCCATGACCAGGAAGGGCAATGGAGAGAGCAGGGGCAGATGCAAACCCTTCCTTTGGATTTGGTCATTTTTGGCACAGCTAAAAAGGCAAATCCAGAGGTGTCCAACTCAGCGCTTCCTCGGCTTTCTGGAGAACATCTCGCCCTCACCAGCCCAGCATTTTGGAGAGGTTTTCCCGCACGTGTGGAGGCTTGCTGGCAGCACATTTCTTCAGCTGGGTGCCCATCACCTTGTAGAGGGCAGAGGCGAGCTTGGTGGCCACGGTGCGGACATTGGCGCTCCGCACGGGCAGCGCCTTGTTCTCCAGGAAGGACCAGAGCACGGGCAGGGCGTCGCGCTGGACGACTGCAGGGCTCCTGGCATGGACCCACTGCACAAGCACTGCCGGCACAGAGACACAGCTCCTTAGCCACAACCTCAATGCAAACAAGCATCTACCTCTGCTTTTGCTTCTGGCAAGCCTCTCTGGCCAAGGTCAGCAAAACGGCACACAGAGCCCCTTGATCCAGAAACGGGCAAAGCAGCTGATCATCCTGGAAACAGAACCACCAACCCCTCAGGACTAATTGCTCCAACCAGAGCCTTGTCCCTTGTGGCAGACTTTGCACCTTTACTAAATCATTTCACAATCTCTTTCTGCATGAACAATGAATGAAATGTCCAACTGCCTTTTATTTCCATTAAGAACTTTTCTAACCCCACCCTGAAGATTTGGAACTGCACCACAGAGAGGAAATGGAGAGATTTCTAATGAAAGGGATGATTCCATTTTTGTACCTTTGATGTCAAGTGCCAAATGCCTAATCTGGCTCTTCCCTTGGCTCAGTGGCACACAGCAAAGGGCAGGATTAGAACACACCTCAAAACTCCAGCCCACCAGAGATGGCTGCTGCCTGACAGCTGGATGAGAAACATCAGGGACCAGCTGGTGTCTTTGGCAGAATGCTTTTGGGGCTTCCTACAAAGAGCTGTTTCAAACCTCAGGGTGTCTTAGAGAATTACCCAGACCCCATTGCCGTGGCATTTGGGCATCTCCACATTTTAATGCCACTTCCCCTCCCAATGTTAATGGCATTTTTTCTTATAATGTCCACTGGGATAGGGGCATAGAGAAAGAAAAATGCTACACAGGGGACTGAAATGTAACCAAAACACGAGTGTTTTCTCATATTGTCTCTGAAATCTCTCTGCCCATTTTCTGAACTGAACTGTATCAAACACAGACAAAAAGTTACTACCAACAGGCTTCTTGCATGGCAGATTTGGCTGAGAGATCAAAACCTGAAATGCTCTGGAGACCATTCTTATTTTCTGATCAGACAAAATGTTATCTAGCAGCCATTTAATATTCTGTGGTGGAAGAGACTTCATTTTCTCAATGCTGTTAATCCACCAGCAGTCATCAACATTGAAAGAGCTCCTGCAAGTACCCAAAACCAATTCTGCTAAGCAGGAAAGGGTTATGGTACCCATTTTAAAGTGGGAATTCATTTGAGTTTAAATGCAATTAAAGACATTGGTGACTACTGAACATGAGGAACAGCTGTCTGTTCCTACTAAATCTCAGAGAGAACATCTCTTTCTAAAGTACTCCTAATTTATGGTTAATTCCTTTATTTGAAAAAGAGATCAAAAGAACTGCTAAACTAAATTCCCTATTGCTGGAGATCTACTTTATTCAAATCTCTTTAAAGGGCCTTTGACATTCTCAATTGCTGAACATGCCCTTTTGAGATTCCTAATGAAGACACAAAGTGTATTAAACCTTGCATTCAAAGATGCTGGCATCATTAGCAGTGGATTTAGCCCCAGGTAAAGCAAGGCTATCAATCATCTTCTCTACTATATATTGAGATTATCCTTTTTCCATTCCTTGGCTATTGCTGACATAGCAAGCTCCTCTGAGGAATCAATTATCAGCTGCATTTGTAGCATTTTGGACAGTGCTGGCACAGGCAGACACTGTTTGCACACCCTGAAAGGCTCAGTCCAAGGCCACTTGGACAGCACAGGCAGGGAGCCTCAGCCCTCTGCTTCTGTCCCTGTGCCCCAGAGGCTGCCTTGCACTAAACCCGTGCCTCTGATGCCTCTGTTGAGTTTTGACCTAAGCTGTGACCCCCAGGCTCTGCACGGTTCAGCCTCAAAACTTTCCAAGAGAAAAACAAGAATTCCGTGAGGACAAAACAAACTGATGCCCTGAAAGAGCATTTGCCACCATTTCCCCTCAAAGATCACAGATGTCCCTGAGCTTCCCAGAGAGGAGCCAGCTGGGGTATTTGTAGCCCCTCCCTTTGCTGGAGGTGGTTCTGAGATGCCCCAGTGAGAGCTCAGCCCCGAGGCCGAGCGCTGCCCCCATCTCAGATGCTGCCCAGCTCTGCAGCAGCCAGGGCAAACCTGCCAAATCCACCTGCCTGGGCTATTGGGCAGCAGGGACAAGCTCAGCACCTCCTGATGTGGAGGAGCTGCTCTGCTGTCTGTTCACAGGCATTCCCTGTCAATACTCCCTGGGCAGAGCTCTTGGCTTAGAAGGGGAGGCCATACCTGTGATACGCTCGGTGACATCCAGCAGAGCTTGGCCACTCAGGTGATTCCATTGGTAGCTGAACTCTTTCAGCAGTGACACTTGATCTACAAGGGAAACACATGGTTCTGCTCACTTTTCTCAGGTCATAGGAGAAAGGACAGTGGGGAGGCAAAGGGCAGGGCCAACCCCATTTTATAAAATCAAGTACATTTCTGTGGATTTTTGAATCCTTTTCTTCATTCCTTCCAGCCTCCTTGGCAGGGTTTTAAATTCCAAAAGAAAAGCTCTCCTTTCACATTTGTAAATGCAAACTTGTCTGCTGTAGCAGGAGCTGTGTTAAAACATTTCACATCAGGGACCTCAAGAGTTCAGTCACATGGAAGCAGTGAAAAGGTTTTGCATCCCAGAGCAAAAAGGAAGAAGCCCATACTTGGGTCACAGAAAGGCACTGAGTCAGGCAGTTCCTGAGTTCACAGAGCAACTGGGGAGGAGAAAGTGCAAACTCCCCTTGAAGACCTGCCTCTTCAACACTCCTTTTTCCAGGCATATTTCCCCAGTGCAGCATTCTCAGAGCTGACATAAATCTGTGTGGCAGAGGAATGTAGAGCAGCCCTTGCCTATGTAGTTAATTGCCGTGGCCATCTTGCCCCATGCAAAACAACATGTGGAACAAGGCATCATTGACATCTGGGTTTATACCTGTTTTTTCTAAAGAAATGAACTTGGTGAATCATCAGTTCCCCTTTGAAAATAGAAGACAAAGAAGAAAAGTGGAAAATAGGCAGCTGATGCCTCTAATGTAGAGCCTTGCAGGTGGCTGCTCTGCAGAAGCTCTGATGGGTCAGTGTCCCTTCATGCCAACAGCAAAGCTGTTCATTTGGGAAGTCAGACAGGGCCCAAGCAAACTCCAAACCCCCTTTGCCTCTGAACTGCAGCAAAGCTGTAGCCCAGGACTTGCTCTTCAGACAAGCAGCACAGAGCCAAGGGCTCCTGGGACTGTTGGGAAATGCTGATCACATTCCAGCCTGTTGGGGATGGTGCATAAGGACTGCAGCTGCACAGCTTCTGGTGGGTGTCAGCTGGAGTGTTCCACAGACAAGAGCAGCTGTCAAGGCACTCAGCGCTCTCTTGTGCAGGAGAGACAGAGACAAAGTTGAGGAGAGTCCCTGCCAGGGCTCAGCCTTACCCAAATGAGCAATGGATTCTTCCAGTGCTTTCACAGCTGCCCCACGAACCCTGGCATCCTTTGAATTCAGGTTCTTTGTTATTCCTTCCACCAAACCAATGATCACCGGGTTCAGGGCATCTTTCAGGGCTCCTGTGATTTCAGCCAGCACGTCCAGCACCCTCTGCTTCACTTTCTTGTGGCTGTCAGATATTCTCAGGACAAAATAATCAAAAATCTGTGAAGAGAACAAGCAACGTGAAAGCTGGATCCACATGTCCTTGTTTGAAGAGTGGCTGTAGCAGTCAGCAATGTCAAAGATGAAAGTGATCCTTTCTCTCAGGCCAGCACTCGCTTGCACAATTGCACTGTTTTCCTGTGGGCCACTCACTGGAATGGTGGCACAACCTCATGCTGGTTGAAAGATTTTCTTCTGTTTTTAGGAGGTTTGGCTGGGGACAGAATAGTTCCTATGGCATTTCTCTCCATCTCTAAATCATTAAATCAATTCCATTTATTAATGCTAAAGAGTACCTTTGCTTTGAATGGAAGCAGATGTTTACAATGCCCGGATTTCTATACAGTTGCCTCAAGTACTGAGGGCAGTTATGATTTTGCCAAAACTACGGCTGGAGGAGGTCTGAGTTTTCTTTTGTTTGTCTCAGAGCCTGTGTCTGGAGAAGAGCAGGGCTCTGATCAACTCTTCCAGCATCCAGACTCTTTCTCTAAGTAACAGGTGGACTTCTGAAATGTCATGTGCTGTACAGCTCTCATTAGAGCAGGTTCAGTCCCTTGACAGAGTCATTGTCAGGCAGCTTTTCCTGGAAAAAGGGAAAAAGCAGCTACTGGGAGGAGAAGGCAGAGATGAGTCCTTCGCTGTTTTCCTCCTTTTCCAAAGGGTAAAAAAGACCCCCAAGAAGGGTGAGCACTGTCTTTACCAAGAGGAATAGGAACAAGGGTGGAAATGAGAAGCCAGAGCTGGTCCTGTGTAAGACAAGATGGAGTATATAGAAGTATTCTTTAAAAAAAAAACAACTGGGTTTAAATCAACCAAGCCTGATACTTCTCTTCCCTATGCAAATCCATTTTTGGTCTAGAGAACAATTGCCTTCAGGGGCTGGATTCCCTTCACTTCACCCAACTGGGAGTAGGAGAGAGCAGCAGTTACACCAGCAGAAAATTCTGCCATCATCTGATCAACAGCATCAATAGGCACCTGCCAGACAAATACAGCTGGACTGAAATAACTTGTCCTGAAGCCTGGACCTGAATTACATTTGTCTGGGTAAGAGGGACCAGCGTGTCCCAAACAGCCAGGACAGAGTGCCAAGACACACTGAATTAACTTTGCTGCTACAGGCTTAGGAAAGGAGCTAAAGGAAAGGAGCAGTGAAGATACCCTACATACTTGGACAATGTTAGTGGAGATGAGCTGGGGGTTTGTTCTGCACAGGTCTTGGAGGAGTTCCACTCCTTCCATCCTTGTCTGAAACCCCTTGGCTTCCAGGAGATGGTAAAGCTTCTGGAGCAGCTCTGTTTCTTCCACAGCTGGAGGTGACGTGACCTGGGCTTTTGCACGGTGTAGGAGGTGCCCATCAGAGGGAGATTTCACCCTGGAAAATAAAACCAAATGAGGACCTGGTGGTGATCATTATCATAGCATGGCATCCCCATCAAGGAAATAATTAGCATTGCCTCCATGATTCCAGAAGGCTGAGGCTGATCAATCACTTTATTATACTGTACTATACTGTACTATACTATACTATACTATACTATACTATACTATACTATACTATACTATACTGAAACTCATTACCCTTACAGACAGTCTGACACAGACAGACCAGATTGGTCAATTGAATCCAAAACACCATCACCAGTGGCCAATTAAGAAACTACCCTTTGGTAAACAAATCTCCATAACACATTCCACATGTTCACAACAAGAGGTGCAGCAAGTGCAGATAAGAATTGTTTCTCATTCTTTTCTCTGATCTTCTCACAGCCTTCCCCAGGACAATGCCTGGGAAAGTTGTGCCTGCTGCTCTCTGTGGAGAGAGCTGCAGCCACAGACAATACCTTCAATTAATTGTGAGCAAAACATCTTGAGCAGCTTTCCCAATTATGTGATTTCAAGCTGGAAAATCATCAGGCTCTGAAGAACAACGTGGACCTCATGACAATCATTATGGCAGACAATCTGCAAGTGACATTCTCAGCACTGCTCACTCAGGAAAACCAAGGATGAGATGCATCTGATCTATCTTCAGATGGCTGCCAGGGCACACAGGTCACATTGCTTTGTGGAGAAAGAGAGACACTACTTCCAAGTTTAAATGCCTCCTCATATGGGACGTGTGTGTCTTACAATAAGGAAACTCATCACTCTGGAGAAGTGTCTCTACAACCAGGCATGACAATCTGGAAAAGCAGCTCAGATGCATCTGAACAGATAAACAGGGCCATATTTGAAGGATTCAGAAAATCAGTAACAGAGATAAAAAGAGAAGCCTGACATGCCAGAACTACACTCACATTTCATTTGCTTCCCTAGAGACTAGATGCACAGCTTAACTTGTTCCCACTGGGAACAATTCTCCTGATCAACCTGTCTCTTCCATGAGCACAGGAAGATGCTAGCTGTGCTACTGAGGCATGTGGTCACTTTCCTGCCACTGCTGAGCAGGACAGAGCTAAAGAAATCCCCTCTGCTATCAGAGGAGAACAGGTACAAGTAGCTCTGCCAGTGGCATGAAGAGACAGCAAGGAGCAAATTCTTGTCTTAAATGCTGATTGCAGCACAGGGGGAAATAAACCAAACATGCTGTCCATCAAGCACGTTACATGAAGGACAGGAATATCAAGACAAAAAGTCCACATTCAGACACCTGTTGACTGAAGTTGTTCAGAAATTGCCTTGCTCCTTACTACTCAAACTTGGTACTGTTTGAGGGTAAGAAAACCATGATTCAGCCAGGCCAAACCCCATGGATGAGAACTGCATCTTTGTGGAATGGCATCTTGCATCCAGACTGAGATTTCTCATCAAAACACCCATCTGAAAAAGACTCCACTCAGATGGAAAAAAAGCCCTGGTTGAATTTACTTGTCCCAAGTCAGGCAGCAGAAACTTGGCCCTCTCCCAGCCTCCACAACACTGCCCTTGCCACTGCACTGCATCGTCTGAGCTGCAACCAATGGGTGTCTTTTTGTCTCTCCATTTTTGTGGAAACCTCTCCAGAGAAGTTGTGTTCAGCACAATGCAGAAGTCGACATTTTTTATCCTAGAGCATTTGTAGGGAAAGGAAACAATCTGTGGCACTGGTCATGTCTTCCAGGAAGATTTTCCTGAGGAAGAGACATGTAAAGCTTGTCATGTGCTTTGTCTCATCTGACAAAAGTGCTCAGTACCGTTTGCTAGAAGACAATGTGGCCTGGGGCTTCTTTGAGCCATCGTTCCTCTCCTTCACCGGCTCCTTGACAGATGGGCCTTCAGCCTTCTGGTTTGCCATGCCCTACAAAGACATAGAGAAACCCCATCCATCTTTAGAATATAAAACAGGAAATTCCCTCTTGAAAACACAAGTTAGAACCAGGATCACTGCTACCAAGGCTTAGGGAAACATTTCCTAACTTACAGATGGAAACAGAGCAGAGATTGAGTGATGCCAACTCTTTGTTTTCAATAGCCCAAGGCAGGTTATGGGTGCTACCAGACTGAGCAGCAGTCTAAAATCCCAAATTCCTTTGTCTTGAGCATAAATGGGAATAATGCAAAGTGGCAGGCAACGAGTGTTTGTGAAGGAAGCAGCCGAACAAACTGGACTCTTTGGGGGTTGGCCCATTGTGTTGGAAGTTGATTTGGTTCAACACTCACTCTCCCTGTGCCTGCTCAAAGGCAGGCTCCCTTCTGTAATGTCGATAAAAAAAATAAAATCCCCCCCATCAAACAAACAAAGGATTTTCCACTGGATGCTGCTGAATTCACCAAGCTTCTTCCAGCTCTACAGGGCTTGACAGCAGGGCAGCATTCCCAAAAGACAGACAGTCATTGTAGTAACTAGGATTGACTTGGACATCTTTTCTAAATTTGGAAATTTTCTTGGCTACTACTTCCAGTGTCCTTTGCAAAGACTCTGTTATCTTCAGAAGCACAATTCTCACTTAATTGCTTTACAGGGGGCAGAGTAGGGAGAGCATGGTGGGGGTTACTCTTAAATGTAAACCCATTTTCTCCTCTTTCCCTTCCCTCTTTGTGACCAATATTGACAATATTCAGAACCCCACTTTTTCCCTAATAATATCAGTTCCTTTGTGGCCTGCTGATGAACAGGCTGAGGATCAACAGCTCATTCCCAGGAGCAAAATGATTCAGCAGAAGAGGAATGAGCTAAAGACAGATTGGGTATGTTTGATCTCATATTAGCAGTGGCAATACTTGTACAAAGGAGACATTTCTCCTGCCAAGCACTTACTTTCTTCTTAATTCTTGTCAGAATATCTTCCAGGTCACGGGGGGAAAGAGATTGTTCCAGAAGCATTTTAAATTGTTGATGAGTGAGCAACATCTTCACCATCTCCTGTCCATAATGCCTAAGGAAGGAAGGCAGGAAGGAAATGAAAAAAAAGTGAACAAACACAGGAAGAGTGTTAACGGAAGAGGCTGATACCTTAAACTCATCAGGTGTAATCCCTGCATGAGAAGGCATTACCTACTCAGCAAAGAGGGAGATTTACCTCACTTGACACTGCACAGTGCTGTCAGCTGAACACAAGAGGCTGGAGGAGAATGTGGGGCAACAGAAAAATACCATTTCACTCTGAAACTGGGGGTGTGCTTCTGTGGCATCAAAGGATCCCAGGGAACAAGCAAAACACATCTGCTTTGTTGTCAGAGCCTATTAGCAGTGTCTTGCTGCCATTGCACAATAATTTGCCTTTCTTTAACTGGCAGGGAAGCCAGGACAAAACACCTCATGCATCCTCTTGATTATTCTATACTATGTGTATGCACAGGGGCAGCTAGTTGCTCTGGTGTTCTTGGCAGCTATTCATGGGAATTTAATCCCCAAAGGAAGGAGATTTAGGTGGTTTGGGTTGATTTTGCCACTAGGAAACCACAGTTTTCTTCAAGAAGAAATGTGGAGCTCACTGAGCCACAGATAACAGCATTCTAGAAATCTGCAGAACAGGTTTAGAAAGACTGAATATGTTGGCTAAAGACCCCTGAAATATTTCTAGGAAAGTCTGAAGTTAATGAGAAATGGATTTTTGGGATCCTTCAGTGATGAACATTAGCCAACACTTTGGCTTTGTGTTGTGCACCTAAGGCCAAACAAGACTGTTGGACTGGCTGATCTGAGCTCTTTTGATCTCAGTAAAGAATCCTTCAAGCCACAGGAAAAAGTTGGCAATGCTCCTTTTTGCTGGCCAGCCTCAGGTTTCCCAGTACAGCCATTTGCCCAGGCAGCCCAGAGCAGTGGTCACAGCACCAAGGCTGACAGAGCTCAAGAAGTGTTTGGACAATGCTCTCAAGCACATGGAGTGACTCTTGGGGTCACTGCACATGGCCAGGGGATGGACTCCATGACCCTGATGGGTCCCTTCCAACTCAGCATATTCCATGATTCTGTGACCCTTATTCACACCGTGAGGTAACTTCATATTCCCTTTAGGTTCCACTCTTGTGTGGTTTCACCTTTACAGCCAGACACAAAAGGGTTTTCCTGTTTTAGGAGGTGAAATGAAGATCATTACCTTGTGTCCTTGTGATAGTCCTGAGCAAGCTTCCCTGCCACGTGTGCCAGCCTCTCAGCCCAGGCTGTGCCTGCGAGCTTGGTGACTCCAATTGTCTGCATCAGGGACAGGAGGAGTTGGGCCGCACACTGCCGCACCGGGGCGGGGCGGCTGCTGGGGAGGAGAGAGCAAACCCTGGGCCACAGGGACCAGGAGCAGCAGCAGCACAGGCCTTGGCCAGAGCCTGCTCCCTGCCCGTGCTGGGGGAAGGAGCCTGGGCTCTCCCTGCACCTTCAGACACCTGCAGAAGGTTCTGTCCTCAGGTAAACACAAAGTTAGCATTGTACACAAGGCCTGCCTGCACGGAAGAGGGAGGAATTCAGTCTCCCTGCACTGTCTGATCCTCAATTTCTTTCACAGTATTTACTCGGAGAAAGATTCAAGAAATAGATGACATATGAATAATTTAGAGATTAAGGACAATTGATGCTGACCATCAGAGGGCACCCAGTACACAGAGCTGCAGCAGGATTGAGGCTCTTTCCACTCATTTATCCCCAAATCTGCAGAACTTTGGAAAACAACAAATGCAGGGAAAACACATTGTGGGCCGTGAAGTTGCAGAATATCCAGCCATGCAGCCTGTTTCTTCTGTGGGGCTTGGCAACGGATCCATCTGAATGTTTTACCCTATTCCAAAGCTGAGGAAAGGGTGGCAGGCAGTTTAGCCAGGTTGTCCTGTTCTCGAGAGTGTCTCTTGGGAACTATCAGGCCCAGCACCAACATTTAAGGCAGCATTTGCTTCAGCTGTCCCATGGCAGTCAGCCTGTGAAGGTGCCTGTAAAGTGATTCATCATCTCAAGGCTAACATGAAACATCAGTTTGAATAGAAAGTAGAGCTCTAAGGCCAGGACAGTCATACAAGGCTCCTTTGGCAGGAGCTGCACCTGCTGTGCAGGCTGGGCCACACCCAGCAGATTGTCCCCCATGTGCTCCACGCCCCAGCAAGGACCCTCCTCATTTCTCAAGTTAATGGCATCATGAGGAGCCATAGTTTTCCCAGGGCCTCTGTGGTTAGTGCTGTGAAATACCAAACACTGCTCACAGCTGCAATTGCAATTGTCCCTCTTCCCACTAAAGCACAAGGCTCTATCCTTGGCCTTTGCAGGCACTTTCACTTCCCCACTGATCACCACATCTAGGAAAATCTGACAGGCTGGGAGAACTCCAGGAAGCAGCAGGAAGCTGGGTCAGAGGAGCTTTACTTTGGGTATCAGGAAAAAGGGTTTTTCACCCAGAGGGTGGTTGGGCACTGGAACAGGCTCCCCAGGGCAGTGGTCACAGCACCAAGCCTGACAGGGGTGAAGAAGCATTTGGACAACAATCTCAGGCACTTGGTGTGACCCTTGGGCTGTTCTGGGCGAGGCCAGGAGCTGGACTCGATGGTCCTGATGGGCCTCTTCCAACTCCCCATATTCTACAGTTCTGTGATTCTGAGAACTGATAGGCTGCAGGAGGGCAGAAATAGGTGACAAGAGGAAAGAAGTGAGGTTGGTTGGAGAATCAAGTCACGGAGTCCACAGAAGATGCAGGATGCAGGACCCTTCCCTCCCACCATTCCCATTCTCTGTCTCATCCCTTCTCCCTCCCACGCACACGAAGGTGAAGAACATCACTAAAAGAAGAAGAACCTACTTGACTCCCATGTCCATGAGAGCAGTCATTGCTCGTGCAGGAGTCACATTCTCCACCATGATCCCCAGGGTCTGACTGGCTGCTTTCTGAACAAATTCTGGCGAGTTGGACACCATCTGGAGAAGGACCCGAGCAACCTCATCCACCTCAGAGTCCATGTCCTTCTTCAAGGTCACAAAGAGCTCTCCCAGAGTGACAATGGCAGAGTAGGACACCTTGGAACGGAGGTTGGTCACCTGGGGAAATCATGAGGGGAAACATAAGAATCACCTTGGAAAGAAAACCAGTTGCCTTCAACAGAAGTCCCAGGAAATGACAACACATCCCACTGTGTCCAGAGGAACATACAAGTACAGGGAGAGCAGGAGAGCACAAGCACAGAAAGGCACTTACTCTGGCACCAATTTCTGGCCTCAGACCTGCTCACTGCAGGCCTAAAATAAAAATTTCATTAAGTGTTCTACTTGACCCTTCTAAAATGTCCACAGCTTTGATTTTAGGCCCTTTTACTAGAAAATCAAAGCAAGAGCTGCTTTCAAATCATAAAGGCACAAGTGATAAAGATAAAAGAGTCAGGTGCTCCTGTTCAAAAAAGCAAAAAAGCAACACCAGCAGTTGAAGCACTCAGCCAGGAAACAGAAAACACAGGCTCAGCTCTACAGACTCATTTGCACTGTTGAATTACAACTTGGGCAGAGATTGGGACTCTGGCAAATAACAGCATTAGTGTCTCAGTTTCTGCATTTGCACATTGCATTATAAAGGCACCACACTCAAAGATGAGTGTCAGATACCCGACCTGCCAGTAAATACAGCTGCATGTGCCCACAGATCCTGCAGATAGCTGAGAGACATTGGAAATCTCAGGTCTAAAACCAGAAATGAAGGCAGACCCTGAGCACACATGGAGATGAACAAGCATATCCCTACTCTACACACTGTGTATAAAGTATGGGGGACAATTCAGAGCAATGTTCTCACCTCGCTGGTAAGTGCCAAGCAAACCTCACGAAGTCTACAAAGCAGGACCTCTGAATGGGACCCAGCCAGGTGTTGGATGCTGAAGAGTCCCTTCTCCTTCAGCTCCCTGAAAGGCAGAAGATTGATGTTTCTCTCCACCAAGGCAGCAGCCTCTGAAATGACCAGGCTGGCAGCTCAGTTGAACAATGAGAGGAGCTTTTCAAGGAGTATTTAATGAAATCGTGGAACGCGTTGCCCCAGGATGCTGTGGCTGTCAAAAGCATTCACAAACCCAAGAGGCAAAGAGAGGGGTTTCAGAGTGGCCATTTAAGAAGACAGCCTTTCTGAAATCTCTGGCCCATGAGGCCCCTCTGTCACTGCTTCCTAGAAGCTGTGAGACCGGGCCATGCTGCTGTTTCTTGTCCCCTCCCTGTACCTGTCCCTGAGACACAGTGCCACCGGGCTGTTATTGGGGCATTTTCCTTCTTTGTCAGCCCCAGCAGGCATTCAGCAGGGAGAGTCTGCACTGCCACTCTGGAGCTGAGTTTCCACTCCACAATCTCGGCCTCTCTGTCACCCCCTCCACTCCACCTCACACATTCCCCAAAAAAGCAGCAGGATGTCTGCTGGGACCGCCTCAGCCTGCAGGAAGGCCAAGTGGGTCCTGGCCTCTCCTGACCCACAGCACAGCTTTCTTTCATCCCAGCATGGAAATATAAAAACTGTATTATCACATCACACAGAGGGCCAGGAGCTTTTTATTTTGGCTGCAAGTGTCCACAGGCATTGGGGAAAAGGAGAAAAAGAGTGTTTTGCAGCAAGCAACCCGGCTACTCAGGCAGGATGGTAGGAAAAGTGTCTGGAAGCTGCTTTTTAGGACTTTGGTTGTTCTGCTGAAGCCTCTGACAGAGCTGATGGGCAGATCCCAGAGCTGTGGAGCGTTCCTGGGAAATTTGTCCTTGGATATGTCTACGAATGCTCTCCCAGCCATGAACTGCCATCTGTGTCCTGTCCATATGTCACTGCCTTGACTGTTGAGTGTCTGAGGTGCCTCTTGAGGCTGCTATGGACCTCCTTCACCAAGGAATGGATTGTGATACAACATCCCTTTCTGCTTATGTTTGGGCACTGACAGAGCCTGGAGCCCTCTGGCTGAGCTTGGGCTCTCGCCAAGCAAGATTGCAAATGAGAGCAGCTCATGGTCCTCAGCTCCTCCCTCCTGCTGTGACAGACAGACATGGCCATGGGGACAGAATGGAGCTGCCCCATCTGCCAGGTCACTAAGAAGGATGTGAATTTTTCTCTGCCCTGTCACCACCAGTTCTGCCTGGGCTGCATCCTGCAGTGGGCAAAGAGAAATCCAGCGTGCCCACTCTGCAGAAGAATGATAGAAGCTGTCAGGTTTTCTGAGTAGGATGAACAGGACTACATACAATTTGCCATCAGCTCCCCCAAACAATTGCTAGAGTCCAGCAGGGAGAGAGCCTGGCCACCTTGCTGAAAACAGCCCCCAAGACCCTGAGATGGCTGCTCCATCTTCCCCACGGGGAACACTGTCCCCAGCTGAGCAGGGGCCTGCAGGACCAGAGCCTGTGGATGGCCTCCTGCCCAAGGTGTGGGCCGAATTTTTCAAATAACAATGTCATCTACTGGACCAAAGGTGGCCCTGGCTGCACCAGAAGCTGGAGGGAATATGCCAGCACCAGAGATGGCTGGTTAAAGAATTCATAGAGCAGCATCCTGCACGCCCTCTGTGCCTATGGTCAAGTTGCCAAAATCTTGGTGCCAGTACTGCAGCTTGTCCTCTGTAGCAATCTGAATTGCTGCTAGCATAGTCCAGGGTAAAGAAGCAAAAAGGACCTTTGCATCATCTCCACAGATGTTTTATTCAGCTGTGCAGGGAGATGTTCAGGTCCCAGCACCCACGCACAGAGGGTCTCACTTTGTCTCCACAGGGGCCTGGGGGCTGACCCTGATCTCAGGGCAGTACAAAGATAAGGGGGCCAGTCAGGGAATAGGGAAGGTGTGGCTCAGGAACACAGGAGCAGACACGGGAACAGGGGAAGGAGCCAATGGGCTCTAACAGCTTTTTGAGGGAAGCTTCTCGTGTCTCCCTAGACCAGGGAATGGCCCCCCAGGGTCTCCACAATTCCCCGTGTTTTATATTATTAGGAAAGCTTCTCTGAAGGATCAACTGAATCAACACAAAATGACAAAAACAATCAAAAGCACTCATAAGACAATTGTTCAAAATGCAAACAATGTGCCAAGAGATTTCTTGGAGTGTCTTAGATCTGGCAGGAGGGATGCAGGGTTTTCTTAGCACAGTTTATCAGGAAACTGAGTCATTCATACTGACCCTCTGGTCCATGGCCTCCTCACTGTCATTGTGCAGCAAGGAGGCCCAGAGGCTGCTGTGCTCTGGTCCTGTCAGGGATGAGAGCAGCGGCTCTGTGGCCAGCGCCAGCTCCAGCTCCAGCAGCTCACAAGAGGAGGCTCCTTCCAGAAGCTCTGTTGGCTGCAGTGTGGCAGACCAACAGAGCACACTGGAAGCCACCCCCCATTGCAGCCACCCCCCAGCTGCGCCCATCATCCCTGCAGAGCAGGACCTGCCCCAGAGGACCCGCGGCAGGAGCTCAGGACAGTGGCAGGTCCCTGTGCCCAGGGCAGAGTCACAGAACCTCTGCTCCTGGCTGGCACAGGGGCTGCTTACCCTGGTGTCCCACGGAGAGGAGGGACCCCGGGCCCCAAACTCTGCCCAGCCCTGCAAAAGGCCACCTTGCCAGCAGTGCTAGCAGTGCTAGCGAGGTTCCTGCAGCCATTCAGTCCAATAAGAGGAAACAAATGTCTCTTTATCTGACACAGTCTCTGCACACAGCTTTCTCCCCCTCCTCCTGGTGCCTTTCCCTGACTCCAGGAAGAGCTGCAGGAAATGCTGTTTGAGCCATAATAATGGAAGAGTTACTGATAAAAACACTGGGGTGATGCTTTCAGAGGAGTCATGAATGGAAGATTGACCAACCTTCCAGCCAATGGTATGCCAAAAGTTTCCATTCTTTAAATAATTGACTGCAATAAATTAGTAAAAAGAAAGATACGGAAACAAATTAAATCTCCCACAGCTGCTGGCTTTCCTCAGGCTCCATGGCCTATGTATTGCTAGACTTACTTCATTTAGGCAGAATATTAACTGCCCTGACTTGTTGGAGACTGACCACAAGGTCTCATCTGTGGTGAGCAGTCACTAAAATTAGCTCAGCAGAGGCATCTTCAGCTGTCCAAGTGTAGCAGAAATACATATTCTCTGCTTCATGACTGTGTGGCAACAGCTGCTGGTGTGGATTCGTCAGCGTTGCTTCATGGATTGCTCCTGGGAAGGAACTGTGTGCACAGGCACAGAATGATGGCTTCGATCTCCTCTAATTACTCCAATCGGATGATGGCCAGAACTTTTAGGCAAAAAGCATCATGACAGAATAATTTACAATATTCTCCAAACTACTCCTGTGGTTTTGATTTTCTTACTGATTAGGTTCAGTGTCTGGCCTCAAGAAATCAGTCCAGAAATAACAGGCAAACCTCAGCTTGCAAGTTAGAGTGCAAGTCTTTAATCTGCCATTTTTGCAGTATCTACAAACAACTTTTCAACATATTTGCAAAAAGAATCTCTTAGTTCTTGCTATACCTATCCAGAACCTGACTCTCTCCTTGTTTCATTTTGATTTGAGATCCAAGCATGATTTTTTTCTGGACAGGGAAGTAAGAACCAGCTGCAAATACAGACTACAAGTGTGAATCTATACTGCAGGAACTGAGCTGTAGCTTGGAATTAAAGGCAAGGAGTGATGCCATGGTAAATGTGAATATTTAGTGCTGACACAGGAGCCTTCTGCAATGCTCCACCAACCCATGGTTCACCTTGCTACAAACTCTCTTTCTGATGTTACAAAGACTGTTGAAGAGCTGACGATAAGTAAAAAAAATAGCCAGAATGTTAATTTTTGTTATTATGGTGAACAATGACTATCTAATAATTCAGACCTCATAGAAGTGAGTATTCAGATTTCCACTTAGTTCATGCTAGCAATTTTAATTTGAAATCAACAGGTTTATCCAAATCAAGTTATCCATAGGAATTAATTTGCTCTATGATCTAACTAAAAATGCCTCATTGTCTGATAAATTTAGTAGAATTTGGCAAAGTCAACAGTCCACAGATTTTCATTTCTTGTTTAGTGGCTATTCTGCAGGAAAGCTTTTACAGACTAATCAGTTTGGATGTAATTAAATCTAGCCATTTTGGTATTAGAACAAAACCATATGACTGCACAGCCTTTTAAAGAATATTTTAAAATAAATTTTCAAATCAACAGTCTGAGTAGGACTCAGAATAAAAACTCTACCAAACTTCAACTCCATTGGAAGATTCCCTTGTCACCCTGTGAATCAACTCTGCATTCAGAAGATTAAAAGTCCCAATTATGGTGGTATTTTTTGGTATGGTTAGGAATTGGGGAAGGGTCTTCTTCCTTCTCAACTCCATGCTGCAGTGCCTTTGGGATGTGGCCTGCTGGCCGTTGTTTGTGCAGCCCTGGTATTTCTACATGAGGCAGAAAGTGCAATTGCATTTCCAGCCAAAAGCCCATGAGGAGTGGGGCAGCCGGAGCTGTGCCAGACACAGGCCAGCAGCTGTGCCGCGAGAGGGTTTTGGTTCCTGCCCGGTGCAGCTGGTGCATCTCTTCCGTGACTGCCTCCCCTTCCCAGGTGCCCGGGGATAGCAGGTGCAGGGTTCTGCAAGGGCTATGGAACAGGGTGGGGATGTCTGCTGGCAACAGAGTGCAGCAGAGAGCAAACAGCCCAGGATGTTCCTGGAGTGTGTGACAGAGAACTTGTGACACAGCTGGTGACTGAGCCAGTGAGGGAAGGCACTGCTGGACCTGCTGTTTGTGAAGAGAGAAGGGCTGGTGGGTGACAGGAGGGTTGGAGGCGGCCTTGGGCTCAGTGCTCACAAAATGCTTGTGTTTGATTCCCAGAGAAGGAAGGAGAGACGTTGGGGAAGTGTTTACCTGCAACAAATTGTGAATTTGTTAAGCTTTAACAGGCGGTGCTGAGTCATACCTTCCCTCACACCAGTGGTTAATGTGTGCAAGTGGATATCTTAGCCTTGAGAATAAAGACAGTGGGCCTACTGAGGAGGTAGCTGCAATGCATTCAAGGAGAAGAAGGCTCTTAACCATGGAAGGAGAATTTGAGGAATGGGATGATCACCACATGACCACCAGAGACCCTCAAGAGACCCCTACTCTAAATGTCAGTAATTTTGGGGAAGTGATTTAAACATGTCAAATACTTTGTGAGAATGTTTAGCCTGTGAGTTTGAGCAAAGTAATGAATAAAAGTAATGAAAGGAATGTCTTAGTTCCATGGATACACACACGTGGGTGTGCATGTTTCAGGGAAGTGATTCCCCACGCACCCAGCACTGAAATAAAGTAATGCCTCTTTTCTCACACTGAGCTGGCAGTGTAGATCAGGCCCTGCTCGGTAACTTTCATTTTGGTCATTTCTATTGAAGCATAAAGAATGGTTGAAATGAGATCTTTTCCAGCTGTTTCCATCTTGTTTACCTTTTGGGGGACCAAGGTTCTGTGCTGCAGGTGAGCTGGGTGTGTGCAGAGCAGTGCAGCCCCAGAAACCCCTTGGTTTGCCCAAAGGTTGCCATGCCTTGCTCCCAGGTGTGCCCAGCTCTGGCAGGAGAAGGAGCCCGCAGCGCAGTGGGCACCGTGCCCTGCCCAGCCGGGGCTCTCTGGCACAGAGCAGCAGCAGCGCCAGCGCCGTTCAGCTGCTCCTGCCTTGGCTTCCCTGGGACACAGGAGCCTCTGGAAATCAGCACCGCCAGCCGCGTTCCCAGCTTGGAGCAGCTGCTGCTGGCGGGCAGATGCTGCCAGTTCCACTGCTGCCAAAGGGGAAGAACGGCAGAGCAGGGGAAGAGATGTACATACACAGCAGCCCTGGGAACATCCAATAAACATGCAGATATATGGGGTGATTGGTTAGGAATTACTTCAGCTGCTATGCCAATAGTGCTTTCTCTCCTGGTTCTGTACAATGCTTTGGGCCATTTTCTTGGTCTGGTTTCCTTTGCTTGGGTCCCATCTGAATGCTCACTTGGGGTACAGGCTGTAGGTGCTTGGGGCACTCTTGGAGTTCCTCTTGGATCCCTTGAACAACAGGGTTTGGCCCATGGGGGGAGTTTGTGCTGCTTTGTGTCAGAGGAGAACTTCCGAGGCCATTTTGTGTTTGCTGTAGGGGAGGTTGGTTACTGCTTTGCATAAATTCACAGACTAACATGCTTTGTGATGCTTTGCTTTGTCATACTTTGCTTTGTGATATCAGGGCATGGTTGCCACATCGTCGTGGTGACATCAGAAGGTTGCCTTGTTGCACGGAAGGCCTCAGTGCCAGAGCAGCCCTAGGGCTTGCTGAGATCAGGAGCATCCTCCTGATTGTGGCCTTTGTCAGTGTGTAGCTGCACACTGACAGGAGTCTTGGCTTTTGTAGTGTTGGGGTAAACTTGAACAACAGTGCTACAATGATTGAGCAACTCGCTGCTGCAGTTTGCACCATGTATGGCACTGTTTATTCCGCCTATTTCATGACTAGCCTGGCAAGTAAGTAGAGGTTTCAACTCTATTTAGGTTAGGGTGTAAGCTAACCTGGCTTTTGCATGTCTTCCTGCTCTTTTTTAGTGACTGGGTTGATTTTGAAAGAGAAAGAGCATTAGGATGCCAGTGGTTTGGTAAAGCTCCTGTCAGGGCGTTCAGCTAAAAAGGGGGTGCCTGTAGCCACAGGGGCAGCATTTGCAAGGGAACCTGCAGGGCTTCCGTTCCCTCCACGGGAGAGTCTGTGGCAGCAGAGTCTGTCATTTCCTCAGTTTGCTGGATCAAGCAGGACAACTTCCAAAATGCAGACTGGGAGGCCTTCTCAGAAGGCCTTCTAAAGACTTTGTAGTTCTCCCCAGAACTGAGGCAAAGCTTCTTTTATTCTAAATTTTGTAATGAAAGGATTTGACTGTCTATTTTGACCCTTGACTGAGTGCTAAAATAGTGATTCCCTTTGCAGTGAAGTGCAAACTCTAAAGCCATGAGTGTCTGCTCCTGAGCCCTGGAGCTGCTGCTGTGCTGTTTCACAGTAGAACTGCCACAGCTCAGGGGGATTTTGGGGAAGCTTTTCTGGGTGACTGTTTTCAGCAACTTAATGGGAATTAGTGCATTCAACTTCTGTTTTTTAAAAAAGTACCTGAAAGACAAGAGAACAAGAGCTGCTTTATCTGTTGAACAGAACAGAAGCATTGAGTGTTGAAGAACAATTTGCATTTCCTTGATCACGTTTGTATCCATTTACTGGCTAAACGGGCCGAAGTGTAGGCACAACCAAGATTATTGTCCTGATCTCTTGCTGGCTGTGTGAAAGAAGTATGTCACGTGGAGGGATGTTGATAAAGAAAAATACTCTCTGTTTGGGTTGACTTCTTCTCTTCTGTGGGATTCAGCAGCCCAGGCAGTTTTCTCACAGCCCTTGTTCATTTTCCCTTGCCCACTCCAGATCACATGATCCGTGTATTCAGAGGTGCTGATCCTGAGGTGAGTGAGAAAGGAACATTTCATGTTCCTGGTGCTTAAGAATTGTAGAGCAAGCTGTGAGCTTGGCCTGTGGCCGCAGAGTGTAGAGGGCCAGCTGGGTAGGCTGAAAGAAAATCCATTTCCATGTCTGCAGCAGCAATAACAAAGGCATCGCTGGCTTTTTCCTGATTTTCCATTTCAGAACTTTCAAGGAATGAAAAGCTCATTTTGCAGAGAGAATGTTGCTTCTTGATAGTAGCCAGGGCATAATGTCTAATTCAGAACTATTAGCAATTCTGTTGAATTAGCCCATTTAAATTCAGTCACAGTGACTTAGAATCCCATTGTTCTCAAAGTTTCTGATTTGTCCTTAGTACAGCTGGTTGTAGAAATAGAGCTGAATAGAATAAAGTGCTGAATAGAAATAAGGTTATAAATTATAGGTAACTTTCTGTCCCTCACACTGCTGTTTGTCCACAGATCACAGAACCAACAGCAGTCTCTCCTCTGGCTCCCTCTGCTCATGGAGAGGAGGCCAAAGAGGAGGCAAATGAGGTGGATGAGCGCCAGCCTCCAGCTGTGGTCACACCACAGCCTGACCATTCTGAGCCAGTAAGTGCCAGTTGTGTGTGCTGCTGTCTTTGGTGCAAGGCAGAGCTGCAAGTTTCTGACCAGCCGGCACTTGCTGTTGCTGGCTGAGGATGCTGAGTGCTGGAGTCCTGCCAGGACCTGGTGATTGCCCCCAGCCTCTGACAGCTGGGCAATGGGCTTTGATCTGTCATGCTTAGGCAGCAGCTTCCTGGCATTTGGACAGGGGCCAGCCTGGAGCATGAATGCTGCCTGATCCCAGAGCAGGGAGCATGTCAAAGACACTGTGCTCAGCCTTGTCAGATACACAGGGGACACTGTGGCGTGGAGGGACCTGTCCCCCTGCACGGACTGGCCAAGTAGCTGCAGGCACAAAAAAATGCTGATCTGACCACACAAGCTCTTTGTGGTGCTTTGTCCCCACAAACTTCTTGGGTGTGCTTACTTGGGACTATTTCAGAGACACGCTGGGGATGTAGAGCTGCTGCTTGAAGTCAGGGATTTTGGTGCCTTTGTTGTCAGGTTGCTCTTCTGCCTCTTCAGGCAGAGCAGCCAGTAGCAGAGCAGATAGGTGCTCTGAATCTGCCTGTTTCTTGGTCTTTGATAAGCTGCAAGGAGATGACTGTGTTGTCCATGAAGCTGGGGGGGGCCATTCTTGTCTAGTGTGGCAAAAGAGACAAAGTGAGTAGTTCTGAACCCTTCTTCTGAGGCAAAACCCAGACGCTGCATGTGTCTGTTGATACCTTCTATTGTGTAGTTTGCTTTGAAAACTGCATTGGAGCCTGGAGTGGGAGCAAAGCTGCAAGTCCTTGACTGCTGTCTTGTAATGCTAAATCCAGGATGTACACCTTGCAATGATGCCTGCTGTATCTGAAGTGAAATGGGCACCTTTGTGGCTGGGGAGCTGCGTGGGCCAAAAGGACGCAGGGCTGGCGGCCTTGAGCCGCTGAAGATGAGGCAGCGTGTGGCCAGGGGGCCAAGAAGGGCCAGGGCACGGTGGCCGTGTCAGCAGCAGGGGGGCAGCAGGAGCAGGGCAGCGAGCGTGGCCTGTGCTGGGCAGCGCTGCGGCCACCGCTGCAGTGCTGGGTGCAGCTGTGGGCCCTGGGAAGCAGAAAGTCCTTGAGGGGCTGCAGCGCGTGCACAGAAGGACAGGGGAGCTGGGCAAGGGGGTGCAGCACAAGGCCAGCGAGGAGGTGCTGAGGGAGCTTTAGCCTGGACAATGGGGGCTCATGAGGGACCTTCAGGCAGACTTCCATAGATCCCTGCCTTAGATCCAGAGATCCAATGCTCAGCACAAGGGCTGTTTCCCTGCCAAACATCCCTTCACTGCATCCAAGTGCTTTAGACACTGGAGTAGGTAACACTTTCATATTTTGTTTATTTGTTTGTTTGTTTGCTAGAAGGAGAAGCCTTGTGTAATTTCTCCTTCTCCAGGGAGCAAAGGAGCTTTTTCTCAATCTTTCCTGCCCTTTTCCAGCACTGGTGGAAACACATCACTTTCAGGTTAACGGCTCCCGTGTCTTTTGGCAGCCCAGGGAATCAGTGTGTGTTGTATTTGGGAATTGAGCAGGAAATCAATGCCCTTGCATTCCAGCTGGTGCTCAGAGATTAGAGGAGCTGGGAGGGGCTGGGCTGCATTTCTGATTCCAGCCACTTTAGCACCATCAGTGTGCTCGAGTCCAAGAGAAGAACTTGCCCGAGCACAGATGCACAAAGAGTGCAGTTCCCAGTGCAACGCTCTGGGTCTGATTGCATTCCATAAGGACCCACACGCTCCAGATTCCCCAAGAGTGTGGGTTACTGAAGCAACAGGAGAGCAAGTTCAGGATGGCTGCAGATCGGGGCACTGCTACCGAGTGTTGATGTGTGTAGCGACAGAAAGGACAGTATTGATTCAGGGTGACCCCCACGTGGTGAATAATGTGCTTTGACTCTATGATTTAGAAGGTTAAACAAATGCTTTCTTAAGCTATGTTATATCACACTAGTACTATATTAAAACTATACTAAAGAGATACTATACTAAAAAGCTACTAAAGAAAAACTTGTGACTGTCTCCAGACAGTCACGACACAGCTTTTATCTAATTGGCTAATCAAGCTAAACAACTATCACTAAAATCCAATTAACAAATCACTTTCAGTAAACAATCACTAGAACACATTCTACATGTACTAAACAACAAGAACAGCAAGTAGAGATAATAATTGTTTTCTCTTCTTCTCTTAAGTTTCTCACTACCTCCCCTTAAAAAAAACCTAGGAGAGAGAATTATATCTCTCTGTGTTCAAAGAATGTAAATACCACAGTACAGTAAAGAGAGATTATAAAAGTGAGATCTGTCTGTCTATCTATTTGAATCTTCCTGGCTCTGCTCCAAAGCAGTGGAAGATGCAAAGCTCACCTAAAGGCATCCCTTCAGGAGAGGAGTAGAGACAAGTTCCATTGACTGATCCTGAGCAGGCAGAGATGTTTCCCCCTCCAGAGATGGTTGTTTTTTCCCCTCATGTTTCCCTACTCCAGCCTTTTCTGACCTGAAGCCTTCTTTTTATCCTTTAAATTTTTGCATGTCCTAAGGGAGTGGAACCATCCCATGCTGTAGTTGGGGTCTGGTGACTTTGCCCATACATGCATTACATGACACATGGTTTCCTTTGCTGGCATCCCCAGGGCTGTGTAAGTGCATTTGTTAATGAGGCCTTATGAGAAACTCTGTTACTGCTGGTCAGAATTCTCAGTTGACAAAAGAGGGAGAAGAAACACCTTGGTCCTCCTTCATATACTCAGATGGCCATAGAGGTTCTCTGACTTCCATCAGAGATCTTTGCATGCATCCTTATCTCCTGAATGACCCCATTTTCTAACAAGAGTGTAGATGTCAGGAAGGAGGAATGCTGGTGCAGGCCTGAAGGGAATGTGAACTCCAGAAGTGTCTCTCACAAGGAGTGAGCTCACCCAGGAAGCCACCTGCAGGGCCAGGATGGAGCTGTGGGACAGGGTGGGGTGTCAGTCACCACTGAAAGACAAAGAGGACATGGCAGAAGCAGAGGGAGGCCCTCACCAGACCCTTGAGAAATGCCACACCTTCCCTGTCAGCTGCCTGAGAGGCTGTTGGAGCTTCAGCCCCAGATGGCCCCTGATTGTAGGGCCAGGGTCACTTTGGAATCTGTGCCTCCCCACGGGCAGAGAAGGACCCAGCAGAGCAGCAGCACAGTGCTTTGGGAGCGTGTGAGCCCAGCAGTCTTTGAGTCTTGGCCCACAAAGGTCGTACGGGAAGGTGAAACCCATCTTGTCTTGCTTTCTGTGCAGGTGCTTCTAGAGAAAGAGCAGGAGCAGACTGCCTTATCTGAGATGCCATGCCAGATTCAGGGAGAGCTGTTCCCTGCCCGAGAGCAGGAAGAGCAGCTCAGGCAGCAGGTGGAAGAGCCACAGGAGAATGGCCAGGTAAGCCTGACTGGCCAGGGGACAGAGGGAAGGGCAGGAAGAGGGGCATAAACCAGAGCTCCTGGGACTGAGGAGGCCAGGAAGTCCCACAGGCACTGAAAGGACAGAGCCTTGGAATCTGCAGAGACCAGCACCGGGACAGGATGGTTACAGTGGAAGCAGAGCTGGGGAGGGAAGCAGAAAGAAGGGGCTGAATAAATGTGATTTTGAGGCTAAAAGAGGGAAAAGCTGATCTTGATGGCAGCTCTCAGTCACTTGCTCTGCTTTTGTGTGTACAGAACATCAAGGCAGAGCCACAAGCAGAGCTGCCTGAAGCTCAGAGTGACATCATGGCAGCAAAGAGGAGGAATGAAGACATCCAAGAGGAGAAGAATCTCCCTATGCAGAGGGGCAATCAACAAAAACAGGTGAATGAAGGAATGGCAGCCACTCCACGCATGAAAGAGAGTCCTTTCCGTTGTTGTTTACAGAAAATTGATGAACAGGTGCAGGCACAGCTGCAGGAAACTGAGGCTAGGATCAAGGCAAGGAAGAAGAGGCTAGACGAAAAAATTAAAATCATCAAAGAGAAAATTAATCGCCTCCTTCAGGAACAAAAGGCTCTAGAAAAGCAAGTGAGTGAAACAGCAATAGCCACTGCAGTCACCCAAGGGGTGGTTTCTGCCCTCCTTGCCTTTCCAGTGCAGAGCAGCAGGGGGTGGGTGATGCCTCTGAGGCCATCCTGATGAGGCCTCTGTCAGAGCTGCTCTGAAGGGCACTTCCTGGTCTGCTGAATCTCAGCTGATGCTCTAGACAGTGGCATTACTCCCTTGGCCATTTAGCCAGCACTCATCCGAATGAGCTCCTGCTGGCTTCTTCCAGGTGACCTTGTTTCTTGAGGTGTTTTTGCAGGTGAACATGGTCACTCACATAGATCTGAAATACGAGCTACAAGCTGTCTGTATCCCTTGTGAATCTGCTCCTGTCCTTTTCTTTACTTTCTTCCCAGTCGATGACTCCTGGCTGACGGGGACAAGCTGTAGTCTCTGACTGCTTTGTTCTCTTTGACTTGAGGTGGAAGTGTTGCCATCCTACCTGGCAGCCTGCAGAGAGTTCCAGCAAATGATGGGCAACCAAGAGCCCCGAGGCTGGCATGAGGCCCAGGAACTGAACCCTCCAGAGATGCTGCAGGATGAGCACGTCCCGAGGAAGGTGCAGAAAAAGAGAATTTCATGGCAGGAGGTAGAACATTAGAATGAGGAGCTGCAAATGTATCTGCAGACCTAGGAGGGGGAAAGGAGTCTTTGGGAGGAAGTGGAGCAGTCGTTGCTGCAGTCATCCTTTAGAACAAGAAACTGGCTATGACCTCGAGTAAAACCAGCCTTTGGTTTTGACCATTTGGTTTCACAAGTGGACATCCAAAGCAATCCAGTTGAAGAGCTCTGCATGTGGCTGACAGCAGCTTCCTAAGGGCTTGCATTTCAAATGGCAATCTCTCTTGCATTTCAGGGCAATCTCTGCCACACCTTCCTGACATAAACTCATTTCTTGTCTCAGATCTACACCGACTCTGACACTGAAGCTGCTGCAGAAGCAGCAGTGCCGTCCCAAGGAGCCTTTGCTCTCCAGCTGAAGAAGTGGAGCCTGAGCACTTGGTTCACCTCCCGTGCTGACCCAGCTGCTGCTCAGCAACAGGAGATGGCGGGTGACTCCCTGGAGCAACTGAGTACGTCTGGTATCTTTCTTATCTGAGGGACAGTGTATTGTGTGCACGTGTCAGCATAGCTGTACCAAAGGGTTCTCCTCGGTTTAGTGTCACAGAAGTGCTGGCGTTGCTCCGAGGCAGCAAGAGAGAGCTCTGGGTGTTCCTGCTGCCTCTGAGGGCAGCTTAGACTGGCTGGAGTTTGCCTGGGCTTCCCTCTCTGCCGAAGGCAGAAGCAGGGATTGTTCCTGGATCAGCAGAAGGCTGTGACTGCTTGAGTCCTAGCCACTGGCAGAATCCCTGCTGAGATCAGTCTCTAGGAGAACACATCAAGCCCTTTGTGATTCTGCAGCACAACCCAATGAATCTGCTTCTTGCCCTTAACAGCTGCCAGTGCTGTGCTCTCAGATAAGATCTGGTAGGGTTGAGAAGAGAGCCCAGTGGATTCTGTGTCTACCATCACCTGTTGGGACAAAAAGGGCACTGATCTGCGCCTCGGTGTGGCTGATCTCAAAGCCCATCCTGCTGTGTCCTGAATGGGGGCAACAGCTTGTACGGGGCTCAGGCTCACTCTGGCTTCTTCCAGTCAGTGCCTGTCAGTGCTCATGCTTGGGCTTTGCCAGCCTTGTTGTGGTCGCTGCCCTGCCCCTGAGGGCTGGTGGGAGTGCAGAGGCTGGAGCCTTCCTTAGCTGGGAGGGTCCCGCTGCTGCCCGGCTGCTGCAGCGCGGAGCTGCCTGAGGCAGCAGCCCCTTCTCTGGGCCGGCTGCTGCGTCGCACGGCCTGGACTCACAAGAGGGTCAGCATCTCCTCTGGGCAGCTCTCTGTGTCACAGGGCGCCTGAGGAGCACTGCTGTCCTCTGTGCCCATGCCCGCCGTGCCGAGTTGGGAGGATGGGGACGTGTGCGGTGCCGAGAGGGCGAGTGCAATGGGAGCGACTGATCCGCGCTGTCGGGGTGGAGAGAAGCGGCGTGGTTCTTCACGCGGGGCACGGGCAAGGGCGTCTTTGAGCTCAGCCTGCTCATAAAGGGTGAGGGCCCTGATGCTGAAAGCCCCGTCGGGATTGCTTCTAGCATGAGCTGCTCTGGTTTACAAACGCAGAGGCATTCTTCTGGCAAACTGCTGCAAGCTGGAAAAGATGGGAACACTTGGCAATAATTCCTCCTGTTCTGAACTTGACATCTGTTCAGAGGAATTGATTCTAGATGTCCAGGTGCATTTAATCTTAGCAAGTAGGAAACCTTTTCTAAATCTCACAGTGTTTATTCCCAAGAAAACAAAGGCACTGTTAGTTCCAGCTCTCCTTAATGTTTCTAGATGACAAACTTACTTGCCTTGGTAGGTGTTCTCTTCTGGTCTCAGTCTCTGAATGTATCTCCCTGTGCTTCCCTGTGTGTCTGCTGTCAAGAGGTCTCTCACTTCAAAGGATGCTAGAAATCAGTCTCTGTGCCAGCCACTTGTGCTGTGGACCTGCTGTTCTTTTCTTGTTGTTCCAGTTCCTGTTCCTGTTGTTGTTAGCCAGCTGTCCACAAAGGGAGGGCTCAGAGCCCCAGACACTGGGGCTGCCTTTTGTATCTCCTAGAAGCTGGGATCTCTGCTTTAAAGTGAACATCTTGCATTTTGTTTCCCTCAGGGAGAATGGCGAAGATGGAAAATCCTATTATAAAATACATTGAACTGGAAAATATTGGCAGTGGGTGAGTCCAAGCAATGTTAATTTTACCAAACTATGCATCAGGTGTTTTGCTGGTGGAATAGGTATCAAGTGTGAAGTCAGACAAGCTGCAAATGTGTTCAGGCACTGGGCTTAGATTGTCAGTGCTGATCAGAATTTCTAAGTGTGCTCAGAAGGCATTGTCAAAGACATCTCCATGCTTCCAGTGTCCTGCAGGTCTTAGGCATTTACAGCACAGATCTCCTGCGTGGGCTGGCTTTCACTGCAAGATCTAAATGGCTTCTCCTTTCTCTGCTTCTGTTTTGTTTCTAGGACTTTTGGAGATGTTTGTAAAGCACTCGACACTGCCACAGGAGGAGAGGTAACTGTCAACAGCACCTGCAGATTCTGCTGCACTCGAGGGCTTTCCCTTCTGGTGTGAGCTGTGGCTGGAGCTTTGGGCAGAGCTGTGCTGAAAAGGCACAAGAAGCACAGACTGGTGCCAGCCCGCAAAATGCATTTGGGACTTTGTCCTCCTCAGCTGCCGGAAGGAAGGCACGGAGGGCAGCGGTTCCTTTCAGAGAAGGACGCGCTCACTCGCTCTCCATTGCTGAAACAAAGGTGGTGCCTTCGAGCACCTCACTGCTCTTTGGGGCTACAACTTCAGAGTCCTGAATTCTCATTTCTGGCTGCCAATAAATACATCTGAAAGTTACTGGTAGTTCCTTAGCCACCTGCTGCACTTGGGAACTGCACACAGGGAGAGATCTGCAAGGCGTCCCTGAAAGCCCTAAGCCCTGCCTATAGCCCAAGATGTATCCACAGAGTTTTAAGGCATGGATTGCTTCTTCTGAGTCGCAAACAAAGCAGCAGAGAGTGTGGTCAGAGCTTTGTGGGTGATAACTGAGACACTGCTGTTACCAAGTGGTCAAAGCAAAATGTCAGTGGCCCCACGTGTCCTGTAACTGGCTCCCAAGGGAGCAGAGAAATGGGCTGTTGGAACGTCAGTTCCTAATTACTGCAGTGCCTAATCACAAGGCAGTTTGGCACAGCTCAGCTGTGTCATTGCAAAATCACTCGTTCCATGTGCCTTGTGGTCTCGTGCCACCAACCTCTCAAGTTACTGATTTTCAATGTCATTTTAGGTGGCCATAAAGAAAATACATCTTCAAGGACTGAGAAAGAAGGAACTAAAAGTCAATGAACTCATGGTCATGAAGGTGAATAGGAATCCCAACCTGGTCAATTGTTTAGACAGGTGAGTTGTGCTTTTGTCCCATGAATGTTTGTTCACATATTGCAAACATGCAAGGTAAAATCCCACTTTGGTCACTGGCAGAAAATAGAGCTGTAATTATTGGCTAATTATAACTGCTCTTTTCATCTCCAGTGGATGGGAAGAGATTGCATTTTGTCTGCATGAGTCTTCGCTGGCACATGGTATTTGAAAATTGTTCAAAAACCCGGATGAGTCGTGTCTTACTAAATCAATGATCTCTATATTCACAGCCACCACTTTGTTTTGGAGCTTGATTTTTTTCAAGTGTCTTCTTACGTCCAGGTAAACTAACAAGGATTTCCCTTGGATTGTTGCCACTGTTTTCCATTGCTATGCATGCCAGGAAGACTAGGTGCTTTTTTCCAGAAACACCATGCGTGACAGGTTTTTTATCTGGGCTGTTACTAAACTGCACATTTTGCTTGCTGCCCATCTAAGACATCTCCTTTTTCACAGCTGTGCCTTTCTCCTTGAGACTGCACAGATGGCAAACAATGCACAGCCAAGAGGGAATGTCTATTCCTTTATTTTGTCTTTGTCTCAAAGGGACCTGAAAAGAAGAATCAACCCGTCTTTTCCACACAGCAACCTAGCCATGTACATTCATCTCCACGCCCTTGTTTCCTTTTTTCAGCTGCCTTGTGGGTGAGGAGCTCTGGCTGGTTATGGAGTACATGGATGGAGGCACTCTGAGCAATGTCATCAGCAAGACCTACCTGTCTGAAGATGAGATGGCAGCCATCAGTCGGGAGGTCAGCAATCCCATCCGTGTTTCCAAGGGCTTGGGCAGGATTGTCTGGGAAACAGGGGCTCAGAGCTGGAGTGATTTCCTGTGCCAAGCTTTGTTTCTGTGTTGCTGCTATTCTATGGGCAAGTAAAAGCATCTCAAGTGAAAGGCCTGCCAGTGCCCCTGCACTCCCTGTACTCAGTGCCAGTTCTCTTATCTCCTGCTGTTGTATTCTCGCTCTGTCTCTTGTATTTGTATTTGCTGTTCTCCACCTTGCCTCTCTAAATGTTTGCCTGGAGTCTGTCTTCACTGCATTCCTTGCCTGTAAAAGCAAAGGTGCTGGTGGCAGGATTTGAAATGATCAGCAAAGAAAAAAGACTCATGTCTCACAGTCCTCAGCTGAAAAGAATAGTAGTGCAGCCAAAATGCTCTTTGCTTCTGGAAAGTGACTGGTGGGATACTTCCAAGCCTGTGCTGAGGCCAGCAAGAAAATCTTTGTCATGCAGCCTCCCACCCAAAAGTGATCCGCTTCACACCAAAGGGAGGGACTTTTCCTTTCAAAACCCCTCCTTTGTCCTCTGCATGGAAAAAGCACATCCACTGCAGCAGGAGTCATCCTGGCTGGTTTGCAGGGCACAGCCTACAACAGCAGGTGCTGTTGCTCTTTCAAAAGCTGACGTGCCTTTCCTTAGAAAGGTCCTGCTCTGCAAGTGTTGGAGCAGCAAGCTCTTCCTCTCAGTGGCCATTACTGTTCTGCCATTACTCCCCATTCCCCTGGAGAGGAAATCTTTTAGATTCTTTGTTTCCTTTCTTGTGTGATGAAATCACATCACTCATTTTTGCCCTCCTGTTTCTGTTTTCTCGCTCAGTGCCTGCAAGGACTGCATTTTCTGCACTCAAACCGCGTCATCCACCAAGATGTGAAGAGCTGCAACATCCTTCTCAAAACTGACGGCTCTGTCAAGCTGGGTCAGTATATTCTTGGTCAGGTGCAGCGTTCCAGGGATGTGGGTGTGGGGCTGCTTGGAGTGACTGCCAGCTCCCCAGAAATGGTGCTGGTGGCAGTGCAGGGACCCCTGCTGCGAGCTGAAGGCACAGTTGCAACGTGCACAGAGGTATAAGGAACCACAAGCAGTCAAGAGTGGCGTTGCTCTGTGTGTGTCCCTTCCAGACAGAGGGAGCTACAATCTAAAGCTTCAGGGGCATAAAGTCCACTGCTGTGAGCAGCGTTAAGAAACCTGGGTTTTTTTGGAAGCGGCCAATTCCATACTCCCTTGGCTAAAGCCCCAGGGAAATCGAGCGTGCGCAGTTCTCCAGGAGATTCAACAGCACATTCTTAGCCTGAGAGTGGGGAATTCTTTTGCTTGGTTTCCTAATTGGAGCTGGCTTTCATGGTTTGTTGTTTTCTCCACAGCTGACTTTGGCCTCTTTGCTCAGCTCACCCCTGAGCAGGGCAGACGGAGCTGCGTGGCCGGCACTCCTGGGTGGCTGGCGCCTGAAGTGGTGACAGGTCAACCATATGGCCCCAAAGTGGACATATGGTCTTTGGGAATCGTGGGCATCGAAATGGTGGAACGAGAAGTTCCTCACTGGAATGCAACTCCTGTCTTGGTAAGGTGCAAATACTCACCGATCCCACTGTCTTTCTCACCTGTCCCATGTTCTATGTGCCATTGGACAAAATCCCATTGCCATCTGCTGGCACCACTTCCACCAAGGTCTCCTTCTAAAAATGCCCCTGCAACACATCAGCATCTGCTGTAGCTTTGGTTGTATCAGAAAGGGAAGTGGCAGTTCAGAAACCTAACCAGTTCAGAAACCTGCCATTTTGGCCTCCAGCCATGCCTGACATTTCTCACTTGTTTTTTGAACAATGTTGGAACTCTGTTTCTGAAGGACAAGAATTTTTCAGTGGAGAGGGTAGACATGTGATAAATATCCTGAGAAATGGAGGTTAGACCTTCCCAGTTTCAATTTTATAGAAAACATAAGAAAAAAAAGGAAAAAGAAAAGTAAACAAAAAAGAAAAAGAGAAAAAACCTACTACCAAAGCAATGCCCAAGCAGTTCTGCTTGCTTTCTCATTTTTTAAACACAGCTCTTCTCTTCCATTCTGTAGCATCTTTTCCAAATGCTGTGGGTCTTTGAAACTTTCAGGCTTTCAAGTCATCTGTACATGGTTCAGTCATGTGTGTGGGTGGCCTGGATAAGTTTAGGATGTGTTTTTCTCCGACTGCAGTTAGAATTGTTTGCCAAACCCTTGGCTGTTTCTTGGTACTTTAACAAGTTGATGAGCTTGCAGGCAGGTGCCTGGGCTGGGATCCAACGTGGGCAGTTGACACCGGTGCTGTGTTTCTTTACCACAGGAGCAGGGCCATCCCTGGCCTGCACAGTTCTAATGACAGGGAGGACTCCAGCTCCCCACCATGGCCAGTGGCTGAGCTCAGCTGAGAGTCAGGATAAAACCCTCTTTGTCACCTCTGGTGATGTGGGAAAAGGAAAGAAAGCCGCAAAAATTATTTGTACACAAGGGGAGTGCATTGCCATTTCTGGATTTGAAATTCTCCTTTGGGTTAAAGAGGATAATAGCAAAGTCTCTTTGGTCACCATCTATTTCAGTGCCACAAGCACAGAGTTATCGTTACAGTGGTGGGCATTTTTATGGAGACTCCAAGGCCTCTTGCCATTCATATTTTTGTCTATTTGAGATGGATTCTGCAAGTTGAGGTTTGAATAGTTCCAAGTTGGTGTCCTATGTTTCTAAATACCATCTTGCAAAAGCAGAATGAGCTCTGTCCCTCTGACTTGTCAGCATGTTAGAGCTTGGTTCCACACGAACCACACTGGATAACGATCAGCCAATGTCTTGCCAATCTACACTGTAATTCCTTGGCCTGAGGAGTATCAGAAAGACCTGCTGAGCTCCATGGACACTGTCAGCTGCATGGAAGTGAGCATCCTTGGCCTTGCTGAAGAAACTGGAGCTCAGCTTAGGTTAGATGCTCTTGAGCAGGAGAAAGGCTGGGATCGTCAGGTGTTTCCAGAGGCCGGCGTGCCCAGAGGGACTGAGCTCTGGGGAGCAGCTGGATGTTTCTGCACATCATGGAAAGGGATTGCCAGACAGCTCAAACCTCACCACAGGCAAACACTCCCCAGCTCTTCTCAGGCAACATTTGCTTTGGGTTTCAAGTTGTTCCCACTTGTCTGTCTGTGAAGATGCCCCTAAAACCACAAGGCAAGCCTCTCAGAACTGGTGTTACATTTCCAGAAATGAAGAAAAGAAGCCCAAACACAAGAAAGTTGCTAGGGCACTGGTTTTTAGAGAGGAACTTACCCCACTGTGCAGTTTCTTCTCACTGGGAAACATGCTTCAAACTGGGGCATGAGGGTGTAAAGGCCACAGAGTCTCTTCTGCTTCTTGTGCAGTGCTGCTGAAACACTCAGTGATCGTGTTTCTCTCCTAGCCCAAGCCACATTCTGCACGTCACCAAGCCAGAGCCTGGTGATGTGGAGAGCCTGCCAAAACCTCCCATTTGTTTCCTGGCACTTTCTGGGATGGGCCTACCATTAATACATTGACTTGAGTAGCCAAATGAGTAGAGGGTGACCGTAGGGATGGAACCTCTCCTTCTGATTTGACCATGAAAAGTTTTTCTTTTCCATGTAAGGAAAGCAGAAATTTTCAGGCTGCTGAGAGACAGAGCTGCAGGTGGCTCCTGTGTGTCCAAGCAGGCGTTTTCATCCCAGTACATTTGTGCATGCATCTTAATGTGTCTGTGTTGAAGATGAGATTCCAAATGTTTGTTTCCTTACCTGAGGAGCACCTGGTGGATTTCCTTTCTTTCCTTCCAATTCCCATTGTTTTCAAGAACAAAGCAAAAAGCTTGATTAGTTTTGTTTTATGGCAGCTGCTCTTAAGGGACCAAGAAGCACTGCAGAGATACTTTTCCATGTACTAACCCTTGGATATAGTAGAGTTAGTATAGCAAAGTCCTTCTTCCAAAAAGCCTCTCAAGCTGGTATGAATCTTCAGGGAAGGAAATGTGCTTGTGGTGATGTAGTTCCCACTAACTAGGTCAGTCAATGAAATCAGCTGCCAAGGCAAGATCTGTGGGATGTTGGAAAAGCTGTGGCTGCATCGGAGTTTGGGTTTTTGGTTGGTAAAGGAAAGTCATCTCTGGGTCTCTGCCAGGGCAGAAACTGCCACTGCAGAGTGGAGCTTAATCAATGGGACCCAAGAGAGCAGTTACAGATAGGAAAGAAGCAGGTGTAGCCTGGTGTCTCCTTTTTCCCCAGCCTCAACTCCTGATAGCCACAGGAGGAAGACAAAAGCTGCAGCAGCCCAACCTATTCTCATCTTGCCTGCGTGACTTCCTGAGCTGCTGCCTGCAGAGAGACGAGGCGCGGCGCTGGTCTGCCAAGGAGCTCCTGCAGGTAAAATGTGAAGGGGCTGCAGGTGAAACAGGGTCTGAGGGACGGGCTCCTCCTCCACTCAAGTCCAAGGCATCAGATGAGCCCCCTTCCTCCTCACCTCCACTCTTGGTGCTCTTCAAATGAAAACAGTGAGGAATCCTAGACTGGGCTGGGCTGGCAGGGCCCTGTAAAGGTCCTGTGGTGCAAGTGTCCTGCAATGAGCAGGGACATCTTTAAAGAGATCAGGTTGCTCAGAGCCCTTTTGCCACCGGAGCTGGAATGGTTGCAGGGATGGGGCACCTACAAGCTCTTGGGGCAAGCTGTGCCAGGGTGGCACCATGCTCCGAGTAAACAAGTTCTTCCTTAGACCTACTCTGATTAGATGCCCTTTGTGTTTAAAAATATTTGTCCATATCCTATTGTAACCGACCCTGTTAAAGATGTCCCCCACTTTCTTCAAAGCTACTCTGAAGTCTTGGAAAGTGGCAATAAAGTCTCCCTGGGGCCTATTCTTCACAAAACTGAATAACTCCACCTCTTCTCCGCATTTCCTGAGCAGAGAGGTGCTCTGTCCTCTGACTGTTTCTGTTGCCCTCTTTTCTAATTTGGTGGAGTGTTCAGTTTTATCTAATGGCAAAAGAATTGAAGCAGAGCAATGCAGGGTACAGAGACATGAAATGGTGGTGGAGGAACCCAAGGAAGCCAGTCCCAGCTGAGCAGTCAGAGATTTGGCTGTGGCAGGAGGGGCTGTGGGGGCTCACTGTGAGCCTCTGAGGGGCCCTGGTTTGTGCCCCCCAGCCCACCCTTGGAGGTTTCTGGCACGCAAACAGGGACAGCTGGGAGGGACTTGTCCCAGCCCCATCTGCTGCCTGGCACGCTCAAGCAGACGGGAACTGCGCCAGGGTTACTGCCAGGTTGTGTGGCAGAGAGGGAACTGCAGGACCCAGTGCCACTGGGCTGGCCCTGCTGGGAAGGAAGGTGCCATCCAGCACACGAGGGGCAGGGCATGGAAAGACAGACATTGCTTTCTGTCCCTGTGGGAATTAGCACAGTGCCTGTCTTTCAAAGACAGGGACCTATGTGAGTCATTGGAGTTTCCTGAAAGGAAGATAACTCAGGGACAGAAAGCACCATTTCTAGAGCACTGGCAGGGCAAAGATCCCAACAAGATAAAGAAACCTGAATAAATGGATGAGCGGGATTCTGGGCCAGGTTTGCCTGTGATGGCAGGGTCCTGCACATGACTGCTGGGTAGCAGATGGTGCCATTGCTCCTCTTTCTGGGTCTTTTTAGGACCCAGAGCAATCCCGATTGAGCCTGTGAAGCCCTGAGCTTGGAAAGTAATGGTTCACTCTTCACTGTTCTTTGTCTTTTTGTTGTTTGTTTTTTGTTTGTTTGTTTGTTTGTTTTAATTTGTTTGTTTTCTTTTTTTTGTTTTTGTATTTGTTTTTGGGTTTGGGGGTTTTTTTGTGAACAGCATCCATTTGTAACATCAGCTGAGGCTGCATCCACCCTGAGACCACTCATCATCTCAATGAAGAGGAGGATGGAGAAGCAAACAGTGCTATAATCATATCAGGACCATTTTCTCCATAGCCATCTTAGAGTAGGATTTAGAGTAGGACTGTAGAGTAGGATTTAGAGTAGGAGTATGTGGAGAAAAGACAAAAGACTGCACAATTCAATGTGAATCAAGGACAAGCCATTTATTGTGCTTCTAAACATAGTTTATAATTAGTTCCTATCCTATAGGTTTCTATAGACATGCATTGTTTGGTTGGTTGCTGCACTTTGTCCAGCATCTCTTGACTGGTAGCTCTATTTTGTCCTGAGGCAAGCACGCATCTTTTCCTTAATCTAATTGGTAGATGCTGTAAGGGTCATTTTATTTGGGTTGCTACCCCTTTGTCTGTCAGCAACTCTTCTGCTTCACCTTTTTATCCACAAAGTTGAATGCAGCTTTATTAAAAACCTGACCTAGTTCTAGAAGGTTAGTTAGTTTAGTTAGCTCCAGAGTTTAGGCTGGTTCATTTAGTGCCTGTCCATTTTTCTGCAAATACCACCCTACAGGATTATAGAGTAGGATTGTAAAGAAATAAAGTTTCTGAAACTTTACCTCATCTGGAAGAATCCTTTCTTTCTCACCCTGTGAACAAGTGAGCATTTCCTTCTGAGTTGTCAGCTGTCTATTAAAGGTGCAAATGGCTTCTTTGATGTTGTGAAAAGTACATATTACAGGATAGGCTCTTCACAGATATTAAAATGAACATATATATATATATATAAAAAAATTAATATACTATATGTGTTATGTTATCTTAGTCAGTAGTACTGTATTTTTTTCAGTAGTGTGGTATGTTGCGGTGTGATGTCATGGTTTGCCTCAGATACCCCAGGTTCCTCCCTGATAATTCCCTGCCAGGTGTGTCAATCATCCCTCCTTTCCACACCCTGACCCCTGCTGAGCGCTGTCTGTCAATCCTGGCATTCCAGAAGGGCAGCGAGTGATTGGCAGAATTCAAAAGATGCCCTCCCCTCCTGGAAGGACATTGGGCCATCCAGGTGTCCTCAGTCCCTTGAGACTTCCCCGCCCCGTACCTGGCTGGTGGTCCCCCGTGTTCCTTCCCTCGCCCTCTCCCCCGGGTAAAAGGGCGAGCAAACCATGCGGTTGGGAGTTCTCCTGGAGCCGTTGATGGATTCAGAGGCCTGTGGGCCAGGAATAAAGCTCTGGATCGAAACCCTCCATCAGAACCAACTCCTTTCCTTCACCTCGCCTTAAGGCTTCTCCACCAAAGGTAAACCTGAACTCCTGCATGCCTGGACTTGCCTCCAAGCGCCCAGCTGCAGCATCCAGCCAGCCAAAAGTGTCTCTGGGGTAAAATTCCACAGTTGCTGCTATTTGGTCAAGCAGCAAAGGCCAGACAAGCTCATGTACGTCCCGTCCGGCTATATTCACAGAATCACAGAATTTCTAGGTTGGAAGAGACCTTCAAGATCATCGAGTCCAACCCATGTTCTAACACCTCAACTAGATCATGGCACCAAGTCCACATCCAGTCTTTTTTTAAACACATCGAGGGATGGTGACTCCACCACCTCCCTCTGTGGATGATTCCAGTATTTGATCACTCTTTCTGTGAAAAACTTCCTCCTTAATTCTAGCCTGCATCTCCCTTGGCGCAGCTTGAGACTGTGTCCTCTTGTTCTGTCTGTTGCTGCCCGGAGAAAGAGACCGACCCCCAGCTCACCACAGTCACCCTTCAGGACGCTGAAGAGAGTGATAAGGTCACCTCTGAGTCTCCTTTTCTCCAGGCTGAACAATCCCAGCTCCCTCAGTCGTTCTTCACACGGCTTGTGTTCCAAGCCCCTCAGCAGCCTCGTTGCTCTTCTTTGGACACGCTCAAGCATCTCAACGTCCCTCCTAAACTGAGGGGCCCAGAACTGGATGCAATACTCAAGGTGTGGCCTCACCAGTGCCGAGTACAGGGGAAGAATGACCTCCCTGCTCCTGCTGGCCACACTATTCCTGATACTAGCCAGGATGCCATTGGCCTTCTTGGCCACCTGGGCACACTGCTGGCTCATGTTCAGCCGACTGTCAACCAGCACGCCCAGGTCCCTTTCCTCCTGAGCACTGTCCAGCCACACCATCCCCAGCCTATAATGTTGCAGGGGGTTATTGTGGCCAAAGTGCAGGACTCGGACTTTTTGAACTTCATCCCATTGGATTCTGTCCATCCATCCAACCATTCCAAGTCCCTCTGCAAAGCCCTCCGTCCCTCTGACAGATCGACACATGCTCCCAGCTTAGTGTCATCTGCAAATTTGCTAATGAATGACTCTAAGCCCTCATCCATGTCATCAATAAAAATATTAAACAGAACTGGCCCCAGCACAGAGCCCTGAGGGACACCACTGGTGACTGGCCGCCAGCTGGATGCAGCACCATTCACCACCACTCTCTGGGCCCGGCCATCCAGCCAGTTCCTAACCCAGCAAAGAGTGCTCCCGTCCAAGCCATGGGCTGCCAGCTTGTCTAGGAGTATGCTGTGGGAGACAGTGCCAAAGCCTTGCTGAAATCCAAATAAACAACATCTACTGCCTTCCCTGCATCCACTAGGCGGGTTACCTGGTCATAAAAGGTGACCAGGTTGGTCAAACATCACCTACCCCTCCTAAAGCCATGCTGACTGGGTCTGATACCCTGGCCATGCTGTAAATTCTGTGTGATGGCACTTAATAGAAACTGTTCCATTATCTTGCCAGGTACTGAGGTCAGGCTGACTGGTCTATAATTACCAGGATCCTCCTCTGCACCCTTGTTGTGAATGGGTGTCACATTGGGCAGTTTCCAGTCATCCGGAACCTCACCAGTGAGCCAGGACTGTTGGTAAATGATGGAGACTGGCTTGGCAAGCTCATTTGCCAACTCTCTCATTACCCTGGGCTGGATCCCGTCTGGTCCCATAGATTTATGAACATCCAAGCATTTCAGTGGTTCTTTGACTGCCTCTTCTTGGATAATGGGGGGACCATTCTGCTCCCTGACACCATCAACCATTCCAGGCGGGCCGGTGTCTTGAGGGCAAGTCATCTTCCCACTAAAAACTGAGGCAAAGTAGGCATTAAGCACTTCTGCCTTCTCCTCATCTGCAGATGCTAAGTTCCCTCCCTTGTCCAATAAAGAACAAAGGCTGGTCTTACCCTTCCTTCTAGCATTAAGGTATTTGTAAAAACAGTTTTTATTATCCTTTACAGAAGTTGCCATTCTAAGTTCAAAATGAGCTTTGGCCTCCCTATTTTTTTTTCTGCATGCTCCAGCAGCCTTCTTGAATACTTCCTTAGAGACCTGATCCTCCTTCCAATGCTGATACATCCTCTTTTTATTCCTAAGTACCTCCAAATAAAAAAATATTGGTAATTATTTCAGTGGTAAATATAGTTTTAGGTTATAACATTATGTAAAATAGAAGCTATGTGATGTAAGATACTTTTTTAACTAGCTCAAGAAAGGGATGGAATAATCAAGAAATTCTTTGCCCAGAGATAACAGCAACAGGAGACCTAAAGCCCCAAGAGAAGAATTCTTGCGTCCTTATTGGAAAAGACCAACTTTCTTCCACCTCCTTCGCGACTTTGAGGAGCCAACTGGATTAAGGGAGAGAACTTGACAATAACCAGAGAACACCCTTTGTTTGAAAAGAATTTATGCATCATGTATGAGATATATGAATATGCAACAGGCTATTGCTTTTAAGAGCTAATCCTTTGTTAGCCTGCATGCTTTCCGGGCATAATTGCCCAGGAGGCACCAGGACTGTCTGTATGTCTTTGTTTTTATTGTCCTTTACTGTTCTAACTCTGATTGTCCGAATTCTTATTACTCTAACTTTTATTACTATCTTAATAACCATTTAATTGCTATTAAATTTTTAAAATTTTAAAACAAGTGATTGGTGTTTTTTGCAGTGTGCTTTGAAAGTTGGGAAGACTCTTCATTCATCATCTCCAGAGCACACTGCCCTTGGCCAGCACACTGGCCCATTTTGGTTCATGTGTGACCCTTCTAGTTGAGGCAGAAAGGACAATGGCATTTGAAGACAAAACCAAAGGAAGAATGAGGCAGCCCAAACATCTTGTGCAGATGCAGGCCTTCAGCTGTGACTGGAGAGCATTGGGGTTGCTGCCACTTGGATTTGTATCCCTAGGTGCAATGTCTTTGGCGGGAGGAGAGCCTTGCTCAAGTGAGAAAGCAGAAAGATCAGAGAGGGTGCTCGGGAAGGTCTCCTGTGGTGCGGAGCTGTCAGCGCCTGTGAGGTGAGAGCGGGCCCGGCCTTGCCCGGGGTGGAGCCCCAGCAGAGCCCCGGCAGAGGCCGGAGCAGCCTGAGCCCCGGCAGAGGCCGGCTGGAAGGAGGCCCTTGGAGCTGCAAGAGGCAGAGCCGGGCCCTGGGTGCCTGTTCCTGGGAGCGGGCGAATCCTCCGCTCTCAGAGCCCAGGTGGCAGCTGGCTGCTCCCGAGGGGAAGCGCAGCCGTGCTGGGCACAGCCCAGCCTGGAGGCATTGGCCGTCCGGAGTGTGCCCAGGAGCAGGGAAAGGCCAAGGGCAGCCGAGGGCCGCTGGGCTGGCTGAGGATTCCTCCTCTCCTGCCGGCTGCCCTGCAACTCCTGGCAAAGGTCAGCAGTGTGTGCAGCACTCTGGGCACCGGGGCAGGGAGCCGGGCTGCTCGGCAGGCTGGAGCACAGGGCAGCCTCCTTCAGGCCCGGCACTTGTGCCAGGGGAAGCGAGGCCAGCGTGAGGCAGGGACAGCTTGGCAGGGCACATCTGCAGGAGCCAGCGCCTCACGCAGCTCTGGCAGGAAGCGCCTGCAATCCTGCAGTTCTGCACTGAGCCAGAGCAAAGGGCTGAGATGCACAGTGTTTGGCAGAAATATTCAGGCTCCCCAGGCCAGCCTGCTTTGTGCTCTCTGGTGCACAGCAAGCGCTGTGCAATGCAGCTCTGAGCTGCTGGGAGAGAGGGAGTCAGGGATGTGCCTGAGGTGAGTCAAGGGGTTAGCTGAGAATGTAATTAGGGTAATTGAAAAGTGCAGATGAGTCAAGGGGCCAGCTGGGAATAGAATTGGGATAGTAGAAAATTGCATATTTTAGTTAAGATTTTAAAATGAGGTAAGAAGCTAAGTTAGTAATACAGCTAGCAGAAATCACGCACCTTAGTTGAAGAGTACCAAATATATTAGGAACATAAAGCTTGGAGTGACAGGGATAGAGGAAGCAATTGTGAAGGAGCAGAGACCATAGAAATACCTTGCCTTGAGAATAATTGAACAGTTAGAAGAGGCTTGGACCATGACCAGCAGGTCAAAAGGTCTTGCCAACTGGCCATGGGAGAAGAGTTCACCATGAGGAAGACAGGTTTCTTCCTCCCATACAACCACTCCCTCATTTCAAAATCCCACCAACCCAGTTAAGGGAGTACAATTGCGCAGCTGTAATAGATATTCAGCTGATAAAAATATGAAGCAGGCAGGTAATAATTATGTATTATGGGTCCTTAGAAACCTAATGTAAAACCTTTTCTGTAGAAATAGAGAGCAGGAGTCTGCAACTCCTTGCACGTGTCTTTGGAAACATGTTCACATGTATCCAGCACTGCAATAAATACCCTTCTTTTCTACTATAATTAGTTGAAGAGTCATCTGTCCGTGCTTCAAGAGTTATGCTGGAGTAGTGAACTGATTTGGAAGGGAGCAGAAGAGTTTCAGCAGGCAATTTTTGGAAGAGATGGAAGGCTCTTGTGACTGAAGGGAAAGCTATTTGGAATGGAGTAATAATCCCAAAGTCCATACAATTGTATCTTTGTGTCTGAATTTAAATCAGAATTATTAGAGATAGCTTCATGCAATTTGTCTAAAAATTTATCAAAGTCTTCATTCTTCTTTGGTGAATTTGTGTAAAAGACATGGTGTGTAACCCATCTGGAAGTGCAAGGATAGCATTATATGTTAGTTGTTGGCTCATCTGCAGGACTTGATCAATGCTCCTAGCCTGGGCAGTCCAGTAGCCCAGGGCCCCTTGCCAAGTAACTGCTGTGCTGTTAAACCATACAGAGGATCACCCTGCACTCTAGGTGCTTCCTGAGCACACTTTTCCTCCCAGCTTTTATGACACATCACCTGCTGATGGGGTGGCATTATAAGTCTTATTAGGGTATGCACATCAGCTGGAATTAATGTGTTAGATGTAAAAATATACTGCAGAAGTGACTGTGCAAGTTGGGATTTTCAACCAAATTGTGAAATTGCAACTCTCAACTTTTCTAAAATCTTCCAAGTGAAAGGTTCTCAAACTCTACTTGCAGCATTAGTTACTACAGGAAAAGCCTCTCCATCATTTGAGAGAAAAGGCCCTTCTACAATAGTTTCTGGAATTACTTTTTTCTACCTTAGTTTCTGAGCTGCTTCTATTTCAGGGTCACATTCCAACTCTAATTCCACATTCTTTACAGCGTGAGATGCAGGATTTTGTTTAACCGGCTCGAATGCTGGCTCAGAGACAGAACAGAGGAGTTTTTGCAAGACAAGGGCCATATTCAGCCGATGCACAATCCAGCCTGCTTGTAATAATGGACAATGGACACGTTCACAAAGAATGAATTATGGACATACTCAGAAATGGGGTCGGTATATTCTTGAAAAAGATACAAGAAGAAGAGTCATCAGGACTCAGCAAGTTTGTCAGCAAGCTTGGGAAAGTGAGCCATGGGTGGGCCAGACAACCAAAGCAAGATGCGTGAAAAATTAGATGATCCAATCAGCATTCTGTTTTAGACGTGTGAACAGCTAGGATAAACCAATCATGTATTAGCTAGAGACACGTGGACAGTAGAGATTTATTATAAAAAGTCTTTTTAGGAATAATAACTTTAGCTTCACTGGATCATATTGGTTATGTTGTGATGTCCATGAACCTCTGCACCATGCACTTAAGGGTGTGATGGTGTTCCCCAGGAAATGTACACATTTGGGGAGGTGCCCTTGGAAGAGAGGGGCTTGATTCCCAAGGAAACTGCTTCCCCAGGAGCCCCCAGTGAGATCGGTGCAAGTGTCTCCATTTGACTCCCTGTGTCTCCTTCAGTCCTTGGGGCCCCTTGCACTTTGCAGAGGGGCATGCAAAGGGAGAAGGCTGTGAAGAAATACGAATTATGTTCTCTTGATGCAGAGTGTGATTTTATACCCTCTCTCCTATGGTGCAGATGCTCTTCATTTCTACTGTGTTGATTATTCTTATCAATACATATTTTAACTTGCTCTGGCATTCTTCCCATAGAAAAGCTTTCCTTGGGTATTTGATTTACGTCTGCAAATGTTGATACATAACTTCAGGTATCTGAATTTAGCCCATTTCTCCTCTCGCTTTCATTTCAGAAAATGTCAGAATTACAGATGTACACACTAAAGCATCCAAGATTTCTGTGCAACAGAAAGATGAGTAAACAGTAGTACAGCCCAATCTACATTACCTTGAGCAGTTACCAAAGCCAGTAGGTATTTAGAAAAGTGTGCTTTCTTTCAGCAATATTACAAATGGATTGTTATATACAAATTATAATATTATAATCTTGGCTTTACACAAATATTAAAATGGATTCTATATGTGTGATGTTAAAGTTGTGATCTTTATAACTTTGTTATAAAGATATAGTTTTTATTTCTGTTGTTAATTAAGCTTAGAGAGCTCCCAAGGCCTTGAACATACTTGAGACTGATTTTGCAATAAACTATCTTTTAAAACTCTGTTTGGAAAGCAGAAGGTAGGAACAGCAGTCATCTGTTGTGTTTGACTTTATTGTTATTTGAGATTGTAGTAAATCCTGAGCACGAGCTGGGATGCAGATTGTAATTGCTCATCTTTCCAAAGATAGATATGGATACTATTAAACTGTGCCTTGTTTATTGTTCCTAACTGACTAATTTACTGCAGTAGTTTTATAGTGCTTTTTTATTGTTGTAATGTCTAAATGTAGTGGGAGAATATATATTTGACTTGGGGGAGTTTGGCTTTTGTTTTTCGAATAATAAAACCACTCTCTTCAGCCAGGTGAAGAAGAAATCTGCTTCTGTCCTTGTACACAGCTATGGGTTTGTTTACACAGCTTCTCCTTCCCTTCTCTGCCTAGGCTTTCTCACCTGCAGTTTTCAGTAGAAAAGCAACAAACCTTTGAAAGGCTAAACCTCAACATAACTGTGACCCTCAATCAATACTTCCTTCTTCCAATTTCTTAAGATCTCTTTGTCCTGGGCACTCAGTATGGCCTTTTTCCTCAAAGTTCTTTAGCTATCTTGAATGCTTACAGCGTAACAGGTAATCCCTGATCTATTTTCAACTCTCTGCTCAGATGCAGACTGCTGGAAGGGAGGTAGGACTGGTACTGGAGACCTGGCAGCTTGTCCTGGAAGCAAAATTTTTGAAAGAATGGTAATGTGGAGAAGCATGCAAGTCCGGGTGGTGAACTCATAGATGCAAGCACTTGCAGTTTCCTGTCAGGATTTTACAGTTCAAGGGTATGGTCTCTTCTTATTTCTGTCCCTTAATGCTCAATCCTTGCCACACTTCTTCAACTTCTTTTGCATTGTCATCTTCCGTGTTTTCTTCCTCTCTTCTTCTTTCTGTGACTTTCTGTGCAGGATGGATAACCTGTCATACACTGTCAGCTTGCTCAGTGACCGAGCAGTGAGTGATATGATGGTGTGGAAATTGGAGGTGCACAGTAGGCAAACGTGTCATGCTTCTGTGTGCCCTCTGCAGGCAAACCTGCTTCCCAAACCATCAGTCAGACTTGGAAAAAAGGCTTGTCACCACTGCTTTGTTGTGGTTTGTGCATTGATGAAGAAACACTTCCATCTCAACCTGCTTAAGCCACTGCAGAGCAGGAATTGTTGCTTTGGGAGCAGATGTGCTGGCAGGGTCCTTACAGCTCCACAAGATGTGCCTCTTCTGGAACAGATTTCTGCATCTTGGTGCAATAAAATCTATGCTTTAAATTGCACCAGGGCAAGTCATGCACTCATGTAGATGTGTTTTCAGACATAGATATTTCTATATATGCCTAGTGAATGGCCTCCTGGGGAGCAGGGACAAATGAGGAAGGGGGCTGATAAAACATGCTTCTGCTTCAAGAAAAACCCCTGTCTTCCCTTCTTCCCTTTCCAGAGAAGGATATAAACTTTTTCTTGATTGGCCTAAAGGGGATAAACAAGCCCCTCCATGTCCTGATCTTTTACTAGTCTCAAATTATTTAGAAAAGTTGTAATTTTTTTTTTTTTTTTTGGTGGGGGGTTGGTGGTGTTCGGGTCTGCACTTCAGACCTGTTCTCCCAGCAGCCAGGGACCTACAGCTGCTGTGGGTGGGGCAGGTGCTCAGGTAATTACCAACAGGTGCTTGGTAATTGCTAACAGCAGTTGAGGTGAGAAGTTGGCTTGTGCCTGGCTGAGGGCTTGAGGACTGTGGGGAAAGAAGGGATAGGGAGTGGAGTGGAAAATATTAGTTACACAAGCAAATCTGAGGTGTAGGTGGCATTTAACTGGATTAGGTACTGCATTTCATGGACTTGATCACAATTTATGAAGAACTGAACATTGAACTATGAGATAGGACTATTTAGTTGCTATTCTAAATGCTGCATTTACTAATATGTAATGTAATTTCTTTGTATTTTGCTCAGAAGCTGTCTCAAAAACATTAAAGTCCAAATAAAGTCTTCATAAACACAAGTTAATAGCTTACTTTTTGTTAAAAACAGAAGCTGAAAGGGCCAATGGCTCTTGCATTCAGTAATTCACACATTTTAAAAGAAGTGGCTCTCTCCTGTTCCTGTGGCTAGCTTGTCTCTTCAGGCTAGGAACCGTTTCTGGGAGCATTTCCTTGCTGCTCCTATATCTCTATCCCCTTGGAATCTGATGCTAATACTATATTTTTCTAAAATTAGAAAATTTGAAATTTCTGTAGGCCCTTTCATTTTGTCATTTGCACCTGTCACTTGAGGGGAAGAAAAGTCTGATAAGGTTTTTTCCTTGTAGGCCTCTCAAATTGCAGCCCATTGCATTTAGCTGCAAAATTCTTAGTCATGCTAACAGGATGCCTGAAATGGAAACTGGTAGAGAGTAAAAGAAATTGCCTGGTACAGATGCTATCAACTATTTTTAGTTTCTTGACAGTCCAGTATTTCCCTTACCCAAGGACTGTTCATATTTCTTTCTCTTTTTCTTGCAGCTCTCAGTTCTGTGATGACCGAGAAACAAAAATACAAAGTAAGGGTATCCAGAGTAGATGGACTTGATGAGAATTAGGGGGCAATTTGACCATACACTGATCTGTATGATTGCCTTCTTCTGTGAAAGATTGTAGTGGTGTTGTAATATATGTTGGGAAATAATTCATGCTCTAAAAGCATGTATTTCATCAAGATTGTGAAATCCAAACAAGTCTCTTACCACAAGCAGCCCGAGAGGCAGATGTCTATTCTGATTCCGAAATTCCTGAAGGCAGCAGGAGAACAATCAGCACTTAGCTTATGAATAGAGGCACCCAGCACAATGATCACCATTATCCCAGTCATGGGAAGACACCTCAGAGCGATCATTGCCCTGTTGATAACATCGATCAAGATGGCCAAAGTCGCCAGAAAGGTCCATGTGAATACCCGACTTCCCTGATCCATCAGCGCTGGCTATCAACAAGGAAATGGCGATGGTCCAGCTCTGCACAGGGAAAGAACCAACTATGAATATGCAGAGTTACAAAAGAAACTGGGACTCCTTCGCCTCGGGCATAATAAACTGTACAAAGCATCCCTGCAAGAAGTGGCTCTCATGAGCAATGAACGGGCAGGGTCCGATGCGATAGAGGTGGGATCCAGGTTCACCCAGCGCCCACCCCGGGCTCGACGCTGTCTCTTTGGCTGTGGTGGTTTTGAGGACCGTATTTTGGTCACAGAAAAAGATAAATAAATCTTTTCTCATTTTTGATAATTTGGATTTTGATTGATCATTTAATAGAGTGTGATTGCAATCATTTCTGCTGGTCAGTATTTTTAGTGTTAACACAGCTACCCAGGGAGCCAGACAGGTTTTATGACTCTCTTTGGAACTGAAAGAAAAAGAGAAGAAAATGTGTCTGTGGTATTTTCCTACAGCAGTTCCACATGCTATTGGTGGCATGTAACAACTGGATTTCACCCCTAGTAACTACTTGTGGTGCAGTCTTAAGCGTGCTAGTTGTGAGAGCTGCTTCTGTAGAAAGGTGATTTCTACTACTGCTGTGTTAATTCTTCCTATAAAATTTAAACAACCCAACAATTTCCTAGTTGCTTCTAGTTGTTTACACAAGTGCTTGTATTTGTACCCCTGTTCTTGGATCTTTTAATTCTGCACTCAAAATACCCAAAAGGTACCAGAGCTGTATGTACCCAAGCAAGGGTGTGTTTGGATGGTGGTCTGGGACAGAGAGTATTCTCCTCTGGAGTTAAAGCTGGCCAAGTTTCAGCTTTTTATTGGCAGGCATTTTTAACTGAAAAAAATAACAGCTTCGAGTTTTGAAATCCCCATAGTAGATAATGTAAACATAGAGCATAATTTACAAGCTCACTTTGGGAACTGGTTGCAATTAAGTGTTGCCTCCTGAGGTGTCTCAAGTTGCGGGTGTCTTAAAGAAGAAGAGAAATAGGAATTTACGAGACAGGAAAGAGAACTCCAGAACTTTTCACTACACCAGGTCCTGTACTGAAGTGGCTGTTGTGAACAATGCAGCCAGGACCATGGAACCTAGCAGTCTGAAGAAACTGCTGTACAGCAGCAGCTTAACTTCAATGTGCTTGAGCCAGTGCTGCTGGCAGCATTATCTCTGCATCCTGGGACACTTCCCGGTTCCTGTGCCTTGGCACTGCTTCCACATGGGCTGGGGATGGAGTTTGGGTCTATGAACTGGCTGGTGGTGAGGAACAGGTTCATTTTTGTCAGATGAGGTGATGGTGTGCACGTCTCCCTGGCTTAGTGCCCTTTGTGAGCTTCTTACTTCAGCCAGAATTTGTGGAGTGTTTAAAGCTTGCTGCTTTTTTTGGGGGGCAGGTTTTTTTGGGTACTATTAAGAGAAATGACTTGTTGATGTCCCTGAAATGTTCCATTTTCATCCTTATGCAAGAAAGTGAGGAATAGATTCTTCATCCCTTGCAGTAATAATTTGCTTTATTACTGCACTGAAGTGAGATAGGATTAATGTAGGTTACAGGTAGTAACGGAATATGAAATAAGACAACAAAAAGCACAAGAGCAAAAGATAAAAATAGTCTCAGGAATTAACCTAGTACTTTGAGAATCTATGAATTTTCAAAATGCTTGCAATGATGCCTAAATCTATTTTTCCTTTCAGATAAAGAATGTGTTTTCAAGTATTTTGCATACAGGATTCACTGGGGATGTACAAACTTGAAGAATTTCAAGTGTGCGGCTTCAGGAATGAAGTAATAAACTTTTGACTCAGGTTCTCAACCTGAATAAACTGTTGAGTACCCCACAGTAATTGCAAGTTATATATTCATATATATATATATATATATATATATAGTTGCAAGCTAATAACAGTGCAATAAAAACACAATTGCCCTTTTCCCCCCTTAGCATTTTCTCCCTGGCCCTGTAACATTTTTTTTGTGCCTTGTTCCTTAGTTTGCTTTCCAAACCATTCCATTTCCTCAGCAGACCTTGAGAACAATCTCATGAGTAGATCTGGAAAATCAGTTTTGAATATAGGAAATTAAATGAGGAATCACACTTCATAAGCTTGGGCTTCTGGATTGAAAACTTCAGATAATTCAAGTAGACATTGCTGAATGCTCAACCTGGTCTGGCAGGCTCCAGTCTCTGAAAGGTGGGCAACTGAAACCTCTGTGTTTGCACAGAAAGGCAAGTTATGGGATAGCTAGTGAGAGGAATAGTGCATTTGTCTTTACAGACAAGCTGTGGGTCTGCTGGGAGATAAAACTAACAATGGGAAGGGTTCCACTGATTGGTGAATGGAAAAAGAGATTTGCTTTTACAAATAAACTTTAGGTTTGCTGATAAATGAAACTGGACATTGAAAGATGAAAGAAACAATGGGGAAGAAAAACCCCTCCATTCCATAAGAATTAAAAATGAAAAGGAAGGGTTATACATCAGAGGGAAATCTTCAGTATCAGGCATATTGGGGAGTCTGTCCCTCTCAAGTACCTCAGCCAGTGGGGAAAGAGAGAAGGGAAATGGGGCCAGGAAATTGGGATAAAAAGGAGGCTGTGTCCTCCAAAAATTCGAGAGATCCCAGGGAAATGCCCCATGGCCTCTCCCTTTATTCAAATAAAGTAAAAGGACTCCTCTGTCTCCTTTTTTAGACATAAACCTCTGGTGTTTGTGGATTAATTTTCCTAACATGCTGCTGCAGATTTTGGAGACAATTGTGCATAAGAACGGGCACAGGACCAGACTTGGGGCTGGCATCTCTGCATTTCCAGGATGGCCCATGGACAGGGTGAGGTGGTACCCGTGCACTCTGCATCAAGCTGTGATTCTATGGAGACTTCAGCAAGAGAGGGTTTTTTCAGGCTGATTAAACCTTCATCCTTGCTATGCTTGCTGTGACATTTGCATCTCTCTTTTGTAAAACTTCAGAAATCTTAATCATCTTTGGCCCTGTGAAATGTTACAAACATCAGCAAAAGTCATCATAGTTTCCATGCAAAAATACATACATTTTGACATTTGGGAACTGGAAGGCACTAATTTCTATTGCTGATGATACACAAAGAGGGCAGGTTGGTGCCTTGGGGCCTATGTCTGCTACTGTTGACTGGAAAATACCTTTTGAAGTGGCACCCTATGGCCCTGGATGGCCAGAACGGAGGTCCAGGAGGCGAGACAGGTGTTTACTACTGAGTCTTTGACCTTTTAAGCCAAATAAAAGTTATAAATTCTTAGGCCTATGTATTTATAAAACAGAAGTATAAAGAAGAGATGTTGTAGTGTGTGTGTGACACCTTGAACATACCACATTATACTAACAGACTCTCCAAACATCCATTCTTTTTTATGACCATTATCCATTAGGAAATGCCATGTAAAACTTATTTCTTTGTTGAGAAGTACCTCACCTACTGACAACAATTAGAATTGCTTACAGGGCCTCAGCTGCAAATGCAAAACATTCAAAACTCAAACTAATTGGTTACATTAGAAAACACACTTTGCTTTTCTCCAGAGGTTGATTGTGAGCAATTTTGTGAGCTATTCATGAAAATACTCTGGGGCTGTTTGCATCAAACACTGGGATCTTGTTAGCAGTGAAAGAGGGAAAGTGCACCATGTGTGGCAAAGTAATTCCCTCACAAAATATGTGCTTGGAGGCTACTTGGGTCAAAAGAATTTCTTTTTAATTCCATGGGCAGAAGAACTGCCCATCATCTGCTTTTTCAGAAAAAGAGGGTTGAGTCTTTGGGCCCTTTCAGAGCCTTGAATGACTGAAGCTGAAGGGATTTCCCCCAAAAAGCAAGGAGTGTTTTGAGGAGCGGGGCTGCACCTGCCTGCAGAACTGACCATGGGCCAAGGGAAGGTGCTGCTGCCCAGAGCCAGCCCGAGGGGTCCCTGAGGATTTGTCACATCCTCTGCCTCCCCTGGCAGTGCTGCCACAGAGCCCAGCAGGAGGGATCCCAGGGATTTGTCAGCACGGGGAGGCAGAGCGTGAGCTCCTACTGATATTTCCATCCAGGGCTGGCACTTTCAGGCCAGCAATGACAAATTCTGCAGCTCTGGCTGCACAGTTGCTGTTTGCACTGCTGTGGCAGCCTCTGCCACCAAGCAAGAGCATCTGCAGGGGCAGGATGGTGCAGAGATGCCTCTCAGAGAACGCAGAGAACACCTTAGAACAGCATCTGGCAGAGTTAATGAAGGGCTGGTCAATCCCTCTGAAGGGGACGGGTCATAAAAACCTCTCTCTGTGAAAAGAAGAGACAATAGGAGTGAGGAGGGAATGAGAAAGGGGAAGGGAAAGGTCAAAAAAGAGGAAAAGGAAAGAGAAAGGGAGAGAGGGAGAGGATCGAGGCCTTGGAAATTCTGATTTGATCTAAAGGACATTTTCTGACAACATAGATGTTTGCTACAATAAATAGTGCTTTCCCACAGGCTTTGGCTTTCTAGCTCTTGATATTAACTGAGCCCAGTGAGTTTTAAAAGAGAGAGGAAAAGAATTAGTCAAAAGTTTTCCTTCAAGACCAAATATCTGCCAGAGACTGAATGCTATGGTTAATGGCTTTTGAACATTGACAGGAATGGTCAAAGCATTAAAGTAATTAAACAGGGCTCTCAGTATCCAGCACAAGTTGTACTGGTGAGGAGATTAAATAGAGATTCTCATTGCACTGTGTGTTTTATACTCTTGAAAACAGAGGCTTAGTAACAGTATTTCATGCACACACAATAACATAAAGAATGACAGCTCATGCCTTTTTGTCCTGGTAAGTATTTGCTGCAGCAGCCACCTTTCTTCCAAGTCATGATGTGTTCAATGCCATTTTTCCCTGTTTTCTGTTGAAAACTGTTTCATAACAAAAAAGGATTATTACCATATGTAGTCTTTTCTTCTTGTCAAGGAACAAGCTGAAATCTCCAGGCAAATATAAAAGACTACAAGATTTTAGAAGTATGTAAATTCCAGTGTTAATGAACCTGACTTGAATTCAGTTTTGACTTCTGAAGAATTAAAAATCCAAATGGGAATGACACAGCCTCACCTTTCCTTAGTGATATGTGAAAGGCCAGAACAAGAAGAGGGAATCTGGTGCCTGCTGAAATCAACATGTCCTGAGAAATTCTTGTTATTATTGAATGAACAGTTTAAATTACAGGAGGGTCTCTTGCCTTGCTGAGCCCTCAGCCCTCTGTGATACACCTCACCTCAATGCAGACTTCAGGTGGTTTGGGGCTTTCTTTTTCTTTCTCCAAAACACCAAGAGATCAAAATTCTTGGAAAAAACAGGACTTCTACTTTCAGTCCAAGCCAAAGAGAAGCTCTGCAGGGCTTCTTCCTAGATACAGATAAAATACTCTGGTGATCTTATCACACCCTGTTCTCAAACTTTTGGCACCAGCTTCTACTCTGGAACACCATGACTTCCTTGTAATCTAAAGAGGGAACAAATCAAACCTCAACAGCTGGTCCTACCTTGAAAACCAGTGTTCCTCCCACCAGAAACTTCCTTTCCTGTTGTGACAGATGAGTAATGTGATGATTGACTCTCCCAAGTAATAGACAAATATCATGTATATAAGTTAAGGAAAGATTTATAGATTTATAGTTATGCTGCACCCCATGCCCTGGTTATCAAGGGAAAACTGGGGTTGGGACATCTGGGAGGGCTGGCTTTGTCACTATGGCGACACCTGAGCCCCAATCAGAATTTGAGGAAGAGATCTCCACCACTGGACAGCGAAGAAGGGGTTGATGGACAGAACTTTGGGAGGGCTTAAAGGGTTCAAAAGGGAAAGCCTCCAGCGCGAGGGGGCTGAGCACATGGCGAGGAAAATCTTTTGCTGCCGGTGCTGTAACCTTTTTTCTTTATTCAGTCTTCTGTTGTATTTTTGATAAGGTTTAATAAACCTTCCTAAACTATGAAAAGTGAGTAGCTATTTCTCACACTGTGGTCTGCAACCCTCACTCTTTATTACAATGAAATGCTACTTTTTATTAGGTTTGCATCAGTTCCATATGCTTTTATGAGCTTTTATGCCTTTTTCTCTATATATGTTTAAGACCACTATCTGCTTATTGCAACATTCCAGGAATCCCTTTTGACTCTTCTCTCCATATTCCTGCAGAAGGTCAGGTCACTGTGGGTTTTCCACCAATAAAAATCCAGGTTGTTCAGATCCTAGGTGTGACAGGCAGGCACAATTTCCCTGCTGACACAGGGACTGAAGACAAACCCCTCTGTTGTCACTGAAAACAAAAGAAAGGAGGAAGTTTCTGCCCATTGCAAAGTCCCCGTTTGCCCTGAAGGACTCTGCCTCTTCTTTCTCAGCAGCAGCTCAGCAGCCGGACGCCAAGAAGGACAAGAGAGGGAGGGGTGGTTGATTTGTGTGACAATTTAACAGCACTTGCACACAAGAGCTGAGTCTGTCAGCAACATCTCTGCAGAGGCAAGTCCTTGCTGAGGATGCAGAGCTGTGTCACTTGTGTTTAGTTTGCATCGAGTTAATGGCACGGTGGCTTTTCATGCTGCAGGTGTGGCCCCTGTGACAGCAGCCTGTTCATCCTTCAGGGGGTTTGCACCCACAGGGACAGTGCTGCTCCTGCCAGCACACCCCAGTTTGTCCTCATGCCAAAAAGCCCAGGCAGAACTTACTTCTTAAAGGAACGTTTTCCGTTTGCTCTCAAACCAAAGATTTAGATGTAATGGTATAATAGAAACAAATCTTTTCCCCTGTTGTCTCTTGGGACAGGAGGAAAATCCTATCACATCCAGATAGCAAGGCACTGATTTCAGTTCCACTCTGGAAATGACTTGCAGGAGCAAGTGAATAAAATTCTCTGCTGGAACAGTGAAGTCCTGCCACTCTAAATCAGTGTGGTGCCTGAAGGGTTTTGTAGCAGGTTTGTACCTAAGTTGATGCTCAAGAAGTTTATGAGGTCCAACAGAGACCTAAGGTTTGCACAGCAGAGTTTAGGCTGACAGCTAAGGGAGCATAAATTAAATGGTCTTTCTAAGCCAGAAGGCTGATGAGAATTGTTGGTATTTGTGCTCTCCTTCCTTGTTTAAAGGATAGCAACATATTTGATGAGATTTTGGCATTGCAGCTAAAGATCATGGCCAGATGAAGTCACCTAAGTGGTTGTTGTGCATTTCTAATTGTGGAGCTCAATAATCAGTGTAACTGCTTCTGGTAATCTGGCTCCAGTCTCACACAGAGCATTGCTGGTTGGTCACTCTTATCTCCACAGCCCGGCAGAGATCCTGTTTTGGATGGCTCTCACTGCTTCCAAGGCCCCAGGGACCAGCCACTGCCTCTCCTCCTTCTGCTTTCCCTTCCAGGATCAGAGATTTCCTGCTGCTTCCTCCACGTCTGAGACAACTGGAGGAGATGAGGGGCTGAGGATGTGGCTTCTGACAGAGAGTTGATAACGCTCAGTTATTTTATTCTCCTGCCACTAAGCTGTCAGGCTGCTGCTGAAATTCCTCCTGCTTGGAAAGGGCTGGTGTGAGCAGCAGGAATTGTTGCTGGCTGGAACTTTTCCAAGAGCTGGACAAAAGAAGCATTTTGTGGAAGGCCACCAGCTGCCCTTGGTCAGCAGCACTAGGTGTGAGGTGCCCTTTGAAGGCCGTCCCTGCACAAGGACAGCCTGGCCTTCTCCAGTGCCCAGAGCACCTTCCAGGCTTTTGGGCTGGCCTCGTCCCTCACCCTGGAGAAGCAGGTTGCTGTTGGAACTCTCCTATCCACAGTTTCTGGCTGGATTGCTGTGTCTTACCACAGACAGCCCTGGAGACACCAGTACAGACTCCATCTGCAATAAAAGGGGACTTTGTTCCAGCTTTTCCCTTGGCCCAGCATGCAGCAAGCCCACCTGGGCCTCATTCAGTTCTGTGTGGGCTGGTAGTCAGCTTCTGCTGGGAATTTAAAGCTTTTACCCTACTTTCCACAGCAAATAGTGGAGCAAACCCAGCCGCACCAACCCCCAAATTTCACTCTAAAAACCACAAGTTTCATTTTCCTCTTTTCAAGCCTTGAAGAAAACAAACTTCACTTGAGTGAGCTGGAGGCACAGTGTCCTCCAGGATCATTCTTGAGTAGGACAATATTGCAGGGGAAGACTGGCAAACCCAGAGGTTACTGGTGCTTAGGAAGCTTTGCAAAACCTTCCCACGTGCGGTGCTCTTGCAGCCTCCTGAGCTCCTGGAGCCCTCACTCAGCTCAGGCACAGTTGGGACAGGAGGGGATGGTTCCGTCTGTCAGATGTGGGGACAGGAGGAGGGAAGACTTTGCAAACGCTGCCACGAGGGCAGGGCTGTTTTCATTGATGGTGCCAAGTGGTAGTACATCATCTTTGATTAAATGTGAGGTGCTGAAGGGCAAAAATTCTCAGTGCTAAGGAGAGAGTGTCTCCACTCACACAGCAAGGTAAGTGAAGGGGAAAGTGCAATCTGTATTTCATGGCAGGTGTTCAGTTTTTAACAAAACATTCTTGCAGAAGACGTGCCCAGGCAGGGGTGATTCAGAGCATTTTATCAGCCTCACAGAGTATCCCCACATCTGCTTGGCCACATTTTCTCTCTTTTTTTCATTGTGAATGATTTCTCCTGCCAGGGTTGCTCCTGCTTGGAGTTCTGCTCTCAGTGGAGCCCCGGAATTTTCTCAGCAGGCCTCTGCAGCGAGTTCTGAGCCAAGGTGGGGCTCTGCTGCCAGCCCAAATCTGCGCTTCCCCTGCCCAGCCTGAGTGCAGGTGGGGCATGTGCTGGGCATGGCCGGAGACTTGCATGGCCAAAATCCTCCAGCATTTCCATCTGCTCATGGCTTTGGGTAGCACAAATCACACAACACCCATCGCAGCTGACAAATGGCATTTCTTGCAGATTGCTACAGCCGCACTGCTGATCCACAAATACACGAGAATCAATTGCAGCTGAAAAATGTCATTTATTACAACGTGCTACACCCACGCCGACAATACAGAACTATACAAATCTCAATTTAGGTTAAAAACGGGAATTTATTCTATTATTACAACCTTTCTATGTAATAATATACAAATACCAACTTCAGTTACTTTATTGCCAACCTCCACAACAACGCACTATACACAAAGATCAATTAGGTGTTTAACAGCTTAATTTATTACATATTGCTACAAGGATTAAGCCCATCTAGGACTACAAAAATATCTCCATAGATATGTAAATAGAATTACATCCAGAAACAGATAAGTATGCATTTAAAAATAGACCCATATACCTATACAAATACCAGTATTCCTATTTTAAAAGCCATATAAAAAAAATTGTATCAAAAGAGATACCTACACAACTTTACCCACAGGAAACAGAAATTAACACAGATATAACAATATCCATGTCTACATAGATAAATTTATACACAGATATGTAATTTCAAATATATATATATATATATATACATAGCATACATTCATAACAAAATAAATATACATAAATATAAGAATATACACATGGAAATTAACACATACAAATAGCAGTCCACATATAGAAATACACATATAATAAACTGTGGCTACGTTCGAGTCTGTGTATCTTTAAAGAGCACTCGAAGCAGAGGGACCCCAGCTGCCCCATCTTCAAAGCCTCTCGCTCGGTCTCCTCCTCCCGTGCAGAGCAGCTCTCCTGGACAGCGACAGCAGATGGAACACCTGGCAAGCAAAGGGAACACGGAGTGAGTATGGGGACGTTTCCCTTGGCAGCAGCTGCACTTCCATCAGGGAAGAGGAAATGTCAGAGCCTCCCAGGGGGGTCAGAAAGAGAAAGCAGCCGAGCGGGCCAGGCTGTGGTGAGCGCAGCCGCGGCGGGACTGTCCCGCAGCCCCGGCAGCCCGGCAGAGCCGGCACAGCTCCCGGCCCTGCCGGCACAGCTGCCTTGCCCAAGGACAGCCCCTGTGCCGGCCGGGGCAGCTGCGCTGAGCAGCCCCAGCACGGGCAGGGCCCGCTCCTGCCCCGCCGGGCAGTGCCCACGGCCACAGCCCACGGCACCCTCAGCCCCACCTGCCTCCCCGGGCCTGTGGCCTCACCCGGGCTCTCTCCAGGCTGGCAGCAGCAGGTCCCCGTTCACTGCTCTTGCTGCTGGCCTTCAGCTCCTCCCTGCTGGCTCCCGTCAGTCTCTGGCTGTCCTCAAGGTCTTCATGGCAGCTGTGGCAAAAGTGGAGGCTCTGGAATTGCTTCCAAGGCCTGGCAGAGCTGCAGTCCCGGAGCCCTCTGTGCTCCCTGCTGGCCCCCTCCATCCCCTCAGCCCCGCCATGCTCTCGGTGAAGCCCCAGCCCCCTTCAGTTTCTTCAGCCCCTCACAGTCCTCTCACCCCCCTCAGTCCCTTCTGACCCATCCCGTCCCCTGAGACCCACCACCCTGCCAGCCTGTGCTACTTGCCTGTCACCTCAGTACCACCATGGCCCTCGGCTGCCCCACAGCCCTCAGCCCCAGCAGCAGCTCAGGGTCACCGTCCCTTCAGCGCCCCCTGAGCCCCCTGAGCCCCCTCTGTCTCACCGTCCTTCAGCAGCTCCTCAGGGGACAGTGCCTGGGGCCAGTGGCAGCTCCCACCGCTCCAGGGACAGCCGGGGCTGGAAGTGCTGCTCCGCCCGGCCCGGCCGCCAGCTCGGACCCAGCACAGGGACAGGGGACACAGGGGGCACCGGGGCAAAAGCAAGAGGTGAAAAAGGCAGCCGAGGGGGCAAAGAGCTAAAAATGCAGCCTAGGCCTACACAAACAGCAATCTATCCATCAATCTCTCCACCTAAACATTCCTATTGCTCTTACTAGATAACTATACACATTCATAAGTGTAATTTCATACATATGTGTATATATATATATATAAATATTTTACTCTACACATATAAAAAACTAACTCTGAAAATCTATAAATGTAAATGTATAATAAAATATATCACATCTATTATACATATCCACATTTAACTATACAGATCTATCAAGCTATGTCCATATAAATAGAACACTATCATCTATAAATGGAACTATAACCACTAATAAGCAGAACCATAGAAATCTATAAACATATCTACAAACAGAGGAGTTCTACCTGCCCGATGGTCACAGGCTCTCCCCTGTCTCTTCCTGCCATGCAGGGCAACCCTCCTGGAGATGTTGGTCAGATGGCATCTGGGAAGCAAAGGCAACGCTCAGTCAATATTGGCCCTTCTGCACCTTTCCCTTGGGCAGCAATTGTCCTTCGACCAGGGGCTGTCCAAGATGGCCTGAAAGGCAGACTCTCACTTGGCAATTTGAAGCAATCTGCCCTTAAAAGAACAGGGACCATTCCAAGTGTTCAAAAGTGTGTTTCAAAACACTGAAGTATCTTGATAAAGTCTCAGCCCCCACAGTGCAAAGGACACCCAGGAGAGCTTGAAACACAGACAGTCCCAGCTGCCACAAGGAAGCCCAGCCTTGTTCTTTCTCTGTGCTGACAGAGAGACCTCAGTCTTCACTGAAATGGCTGAAGCTGAAGGTGCTGGGAGCTGAGTCATGAACCAGCTCCATTACCTGGCATCTACAAACTGCCCTCTGCAGTGAGCAGCAGCTGCTCAAACTCGACCATCAGCTCTGGCAGGAAGGGCTGGGAGGGACAGAGCTCCCTACGAGGCCTGCAGGCTGCACCAGCTTGGCTAAGGAATGGATCCACAGTGCTCCCTCTCTCCTCTTAGGCCTCCCTAATCAGGGGTCATTCCAGCTTTTCCTTCTGATACTGGAGTTACTGTGATTTTTCTATTGGTTGGCCTCTGATGTTGTGCTCCTTGTTTTCTTGTGGGTCAGGCCCAATACCAGCAGACTGGTATTACATTTAGTCAGTGATTTGGACTTCTACCCTGACGTTTTGCTCTTTTTTCCCCCTGTTCCTTCAAGAGTCGCTCAGCCTGGCCTCCCCTGGCACCCTGCAGCAAATTTATCCACCCACTTCAGCACAAAACTGGGACACCCGGCTTGGTGACACAACTCCCACAAGGTCAGGTTTATTCCCTGCTCTCTTGCCACAGCAGAGGACTCAGTGTCAGAGCCTCTGGAGAAGCGTGGAGGGCAGGGCTCAGGGAGGTTGTGCCAGTGCAGGATTTGAACTCAAGGCACCAGGAAGCACCAACCCTGCTCAGAGCAGCCATCTCACAGCTCTCTAAATCAGTGTGGGCTCTGTCCTTACCAGGCTCCTGGGGCTCCTGGGAACTGTTCCTGCAGCTCTCGGTGCCAGATGAAGCTTCCTCTGCTGCAGCTCTGTTCACAGGCTCCCCTCCTGAAGAATCAGGGGCAGCACCAACATTGTGCTGAGCAGAAAAACAGAAAGAAAGGAACCCAAAGATCACTGACTATTTTGCTGGAATCATATCTGGGATACAATAACTCTCCTTCTCCACTCCCAAAGGACATGGAGCACAGAGGAGGGAACACTGCCCCCACGGTTCACATGACAAGCCTTTTAAACTCAGGATTCAGGGGGCCAAGGTGAAACTGAAGCTCTTCCAAAATGACCTTTGAGACAAAACATGAACACAGCAAAGCAGAAGACACCAAGTGAGGGGACGTGCCCCCACGCTCTGAGCCTGCCTTATCCCAGAGCTGTGAGAAATCAGCCAGCACAAAGCCAGGGGCTCTCCTTGCTGCCAGCACGGCTGCCAGCAAGGGCAGAGCTCGCTCCCAGCCCTGCCCAGGGCTGTGTGCTGCAAACCCACAGGCAAAGCACACATTTCTGCCTGGGAGTCTCAGCACCCGCAGCCAACCGCTCACACAACCCATCACAAGGTGCTGCTTCTCGGAGCCCTCTGCTGCTGCCCCACGGGTGTCATCCAGGCAAACATTTATGCACCCTGGGTATTGCCAGGATCACATTTGGGATCAGTGGCAAAAATCTGTACATTGTTAGGGTAGGGAAAAAAAAAACAACCCAAAAGACAGGAAAAGCCAGACAACCAAGTAGTGTTGCTATTCCACTGAGGAAGTAAGTGTCCACAATGAAGCAAATTACCTTTGGTCACAAAGATATTCTCACTATGACCAGTTCCAGAATATTCATCTCTTCTGCCATAGCTCATCCATCAGAACCCTAAAGATTCTAAAGATGGTTCAGAGCCTGCAATGTTTCCTTTTCTTATGGAATAAAATGCTTCTCTAAACTGCTATGTGTGACTTTACAGAAGACAAAAGTCATGCCACTTGAGAATAAGGTACTGGTAAATCCAAAAATCCCACTCCCCCCTTGAGTCATAATCACAAATGTACTGCAGGCAATGGGTCAGCACATCAACAGAAAGAGAGACATTCTTTGGCCAACACGTGTCATAATCTGCAAAAGGACAGAGAGCTGCAGCTGCAGCCCAGCCCCAGCCACGGCTCTGGGAGCGCCTACACGCACGGCAGGGCTCACACAGTGATAGTGGAGCCCTGGAAAATGTTAAAGATAGACTTTGAAAATGTTGGGCTTTGTGTTTTCTCACATCACTGCACCTGCGTAAGCAGTAGGATAAATGATATAATTGTTAGATGTGATGATTGTTTACTAACTAAATATAATTATTGTATAATCATAAGAAGAATCAGGAGAAACTATGTTAGAAATTTAAGGGGGAACCATGAGAAGCTATGTTTAGCTGAAATCTGTGCATACAATAGAACAATATAAGTTTAATAATTAACACGAAAGTTATATAACGATAGAGTATAAAACACGTTCACCTCGAATGTATGGTCGGAATCAGATTTGGGTGGAAACTACCCCGATTCCCAGAGCTCTTAAATAAAAAGCACCGCATATAATCGCTTATGTGATTGTGTGTTTTTGAACGCTAACAACAGCAGCAGCAGCTGCAGCCCAGCCCTTGCTTTGCCTTGGCCTTCCCACCCAAAAGAGGCACAGCCCACATCTGCTGCAGCTGGGACAGAGGCACCTCTGGCATGCCCCTCCCTGCACGGGACACTTGGCCTTCAGTGCCAATTCCCTAAACACTCTTCTCCTCTTTCCCAGCAAGTAAAACCTCTTCTTCATTTCTTCTTCATCCCCTCTTTTAGAAATCTTTCTTAACCGAGAATAATTCAATAACTAAATAATAATGAAATAAGTTCAATTAAAGAAGCCTTTGCTTCTCAACCGTGTCACAAGGTTCAAAAGCTCTCAGTCCAGCCCCTTTGATCCCCATCCAATGGAATTACCCGAGCAGAGGGAGATCTTTCAGACAGGGACCTCCTGATCTCCCGAATCATTTTCTCTACGGCAAGGCCTAGATCTGCTGGTGGCCATTCCTCCTCCTCCCCAGGCGCGTTCTGTGCTGAGCTGGAGGCCGTCCATGCTGCACAAGCTGCACTGCCAGCGGGAGCGCTGGGCCCTGAAGTGCCCGGGCTGGCTGCAAGAATCCAAACACATTGGTCAGGCTCCACAACGTGGCTGTGGGACACTGAGCTCTGGTGCTGCTGTGGATCAAACATCACGGGAAGCACACAGGCAAAGCAGGCAGAGAATCTTTCGGCCTCCTAGGTGCCCCTTGCTAGTAGGCTTGACAGCCTCTGGCCGAGAATGACAGAGCCTTGTGGAAAACGACTTGAAACGGTCACTTTAAATGACCTTTCGGAAAAACAAGGCTACAGCTCTTTTCCTACCTCGTGCGTCGTAGGCTGGGGGCTGCTGCTCCCTGTGGAGCTGCTGGAAGCTGCAGGGCTGGAGCCCGAGCACCTCCCGCTCGGCCGGAGGCAGCTGCTCCCCGTAGAGCTCCTGCGAGCGGCTGCGGGGCCCCTCCCGCCCGAGCGGCAGCGGCCGCTCCCCGTGGAGCCCGAGGAAGTGGCAGGGCGGGATGCCGAGCACCTCCCGCTCGGCGGGCGGCGGCCGCTCCCCGTAGAGCTCCTGGAAGCGGCTCGGCCCCTCCCGCCGGGCCGGCAGCGGCCGCTCCCTGTGCAGCAGGTGGAAGCCGCAGGGCGGGCGCCGGGCGAGCAGCGGCCGCTCGCCGGGGGGCTGCTGGAGGCGGCCGGGCCGGGGGCTGCGCAGCTCCCGCCCGTCCGGCAGCGTCCGCTCCCTGTGCAGCAGGAGGAAGCCGCTGGGCGGGCGCCCGGCCGGCAGCGGCGGCCGCTCCCTGGGCAGCGGCTGGAAGCGACCGCGCCCGCGCCGCCCGGCCGGCAGCGGCCGCGGCCCGGGGAGCTGCCGGGAGCCGCAGGGCGGGCGCCTGCGGCCCTCCCGGCCCGCCGCCGGCCGCTGCCTGTTGGCCGCGCTGCGGCGCTTGATGCGGAGCAGGAGGTCGGGGCGGTCGCGGCGAAAGCAGGGGTTGCAGTAGTGGACCCAGGCCCCGGCATCGCCCGGCGCAGCCGAGCCCACCCAGCCCGGCACCTTGCGGAAGCCGTAGCGGTAGAGCTGCCGCACGAAGCTGCGGAACTGCGTGGCCCTGAAGGTGTGCGGCACCGGGGCCGGCCCATGGCCACGGCCCCTGTGGGCGTGGCCCGAGCTGAGCAGCTCTCGCTCCAAGAGGCAGCGGTCGATGAGCAGCCCCTGGGCGCGGCTGTCCCAGCGCACGGAGCGGACGCGGGGGCTGTTCACCAGGCGCCAGAGCTTGGCGGGGAAGGTGCCGGCGCTGAGCCCGGCGGGCAGCGGCAGCTCCGCCATGGCGTCCATCGCCGACTGTGGCCACAACGCCCGCAGAGCAACGGCCGCGGCTGTGCCGGCGGCGCGCGGCCTGAGGGGGGCGCTGCGCTCGGGCCCGCGCGCGCCCAGCGCGGCCCCGGCGCGGGCCGGACTTGGCGGGGACGAGCGCGGCAGAGCCGGGGCTGCGGGCACAGCGCGGGCGGGGCGGCTCCGGGGCTGGCCGCGCTCGGCTCGGCAGGGCCAGCTGCCAACCCCCTCTTTCTCTGCCTGCAGGCATCCTTCTGCCTTGGCCTTGCGCTACAGCCCCCAACCAGCAAGACAAGGAAGAGAAAACAGCCGCTTCTCTCGCAGTCAGCCTCCTGCAGCTCTTGATGCCTGCGCTTATTCCTGCCCAGGTCCCAGACTTCTCATTTCCCATCCTTGAACTCCATCAGATTCCCCTCAGGCCGCTTCTTTAGCCTGCCGAGGTCCCTCTGAATGGCGCAATCACTTGGGCTCTCAGCTGCTCCTGCCAGCTTTGTTTTGTCTGTAGACTTGCTGAGGGTGTGAGATGCAAAGCTGTGTTTGGTGTCAGGTACAAACAGGCGAAGTGTGTACTTGCGAATGCGAAATGTGTGGACATCGACAATGGGATAGTTGTGAATTCTAATAATAACTGAGGAAAATAAAGCATGGAAAAAGGCCTTTGACCATATCTTTTGTTTGAAATTAACCCTGGTTAATGGTGACAGTTGCCCATCTCTGGGTCAAGAGACAAGTATTGTCTGACAGGTAGCTTGTCAACAAACTGAGAAAGAATTGAGTACCTGGGCATGCAGATTTCTGAAGGGAGGAAAGAAAAGTGTTGACAAGAATAAGCCTGAGTTTTAAATGCCTGAAAGAGTCAAAAATAACACGTTGTGGGATATTGTACCAGATGTTCCACAGAGTTAAAACCAACCACAACTCATTAGTATCTGGACTTCCTTGCCCACTATGCTTAGAAATGTTGCTTGAAGGCACTTTGTATCTAAAAATCCAGTTCCTGTAGATGACTGTAGATGTAGATCAAAATCCTACCAAAAACTCCGTGTCAAAACCAGCAAGAGTGAGACTTTTGTCCTTGGCAGTAGCTTCCAGGTGCTCCTGGAAATCGCCAGGCCTAGACACAAAGATGTGTATTCGGCGGAGGGAGAGAAGCCTTATGCTTAGCTCTAACTGCGACCTTTGCTAGCAGATCTTACTAGCAGGGAATAAATTCCATTAGTTCTGCTCTTAGCCAGAGCCAAGGCGGGAATCAAAGTCTAGATCACAGGAGAAGATCACAGGAGCCTCAGCTTTTCCAGAGGAGGAAAAATACAAAGGCTAGTAAATTTGCGCTGGGTTGACAGGGGTTTTTTACAGATCCATAGACAAGTGATGAAGCTTAAAAGATGACAGCAGAGGAAAATCAACAGATATGCTGAAACTGAGTGAAGAGGAAGGAGACTTCAAATTAACTGAAAAGCTGCAGCGAAAGCTTCTCTACTTTTTGCAGTTGCTTCAAGTTCAAAATGACAAACTCTAGCAGCACTTCCAACTTATTGTTCTTAATTCTAGAATAAAGACCATCAAAACTGTGTACTCCTGCTTAGAGTATGAAGTAAAGCACAGGAAGGCATTAGAGTAAGAAAAATTGTGTTTAGAAGGCTGAGGCAGCCTTAGGGCTAGGAGGAATGGGGAGGCGTGGAAATCAGGCCTGTGGGCACCAGTCAAGGAGCATCCAGTCCCTGAGCGGTCCCTCACAGTGGGTATCCCTGCAGATGGAGTCCAAATGGAGCCACAGCTCGGTGGGAAAAGTGCCGGGCTGGTGAGCCGTGCTTAGCAGGGGCTCCTGCATCAAATTGCTCCCTGACAGGTGCGGTATGCTGTGTGTGTGTGTGCCCAACAGCTGGCAAGAGCCGGCTGGCCCAGATGTGGGAAAAGGCCAAGGAGGCAGCAGAGTGGCAATGGGGCTGTGCAGGAGGCCCTGGTGGTTGCACACAGCTGTGGGGGATCAGGCTGGCCCAGATGGTCCCTGGGGCTCTGGGCTGAAAAGGGGGGAAAAGAGAAGCCGGGAGGAAGGGCCAGATGCCGCTATGAGAATGCCATTCCATCCCATAGGGGACATAGTGAGAGGAGGCTGGGAACAAAATGGTCATTCCCGCTGATCACCCTGACATCTTCACGACAAGAGGCCCAGAAAGGAGTGCACATCTGCCTCCTGGTGTTGTCCTGAATGGCAGCTCATTACCTGGCGTTCATTACCCGCAAGTCTGGCAGCTTCCCGTGGGCATTCCACGCTTCAGGCAAGCAAAGCTGCTTACCTCACTATGTTCTTTGGGCCTCTGAAGGGGACCGTCCACTTAGCTACAGCCTGGCAAGGAAGGGAGTCTTACAACACTCTGGATATTTTAGACTTTTATTCTCACTCGGGCTGAAACAAAGGATCCCCTCGCTACTTCTCCATCTTCATCCTTCTGTCCTGCAGGTGGCCTGTTCAGGCTGACAGCTTGGAGCGCCTGCAGGCTCCAGTTCGGCTGCAGCCCAGCTTTTCCTCTCACAGCTTAATTCTTCTTATGACAATTCTTTCATTTCTACTTCAAAGATACCTCAGAGCTTGCCTAAATTAACAACACTCTATTCTAAGCTAAACAATCCTCTATTATCTAAGCTATCTATGTTCCATAGCCCTTAAATGTTGATCCCTATATATCCTAATTCTTTTAAACTTTCATCTCTTTGAGAAAGAAAAAACAACAGAGCTTTAAATTGAACCTAGCACACACCTAACCAAACCTAACCTAACCTACCCTAACCTAACCTAACCTAACCTTACCTTACCTTACCTAACCAAACACCTATACTGAGCAAATACGAAAAAAATCATATTTCCTATCTATGGCACAGCTCCTCTTAATACGCGGGGGATGGCTGGAGCTCTGCCCAAAGATGACACATCCCCTTTTCCCTCCTCTCGGCTGGCGGGGCATAAGGGCCTCCTCAGGCGCAGGTGTCTCCTCTCCAGTCTTCCTGCACTTGCTTGGCTGAGGTGATCAGAGCAGCCAGGCTGGAGGCAGGATCGCCGGAGGTAACAAAGGGATGCTGCCCAGAGGAAAAAGAACAAAGAAAGGAACTCTTACTTTCCAGGATCCCATCCTCACGGGCTCAAGCAGGATTCCCTGGCTACCAGGAAGACACACAAAGAGCACCGAGGGCAGCATGTCCCCCTGCGCCTTCCTGTGCTGGCAGCTGCCTGTGCCACATGGCCCACACTCCTCCTCATGCCTTCATGCAGGTGTCCTCAGCTGACAGGGCTTTTTGCCCCTTTGCTTTTTCTTACCTGCAGGAGCTCCTGGGCAGACCAGCGCCTGTCCTCGTCTGCCTGCAGGCAGCAGCGGAGGAAGTCGCGCAGGAGAGCCGAGTGGTGCCTGGGGTTCTGCAGTTTTGGGGGCCCGTTCCTTTCTATCAGTTCAAAAACCTACAGCACATGGATGCAAGAGGACACTGCACCTGCTCCTTTGCTAGCCACATCAGCTCTCTCCACACAGAGCCCTCTTGCTAAGCTGCACCTTACCCTGAGAGGGGCTTCCCGCTCGTAAGGAGCTTCCCCTTCCACCATTTCCAGCCCCATGATGCCCAGGGACCAGATGTCCACTTTGGGGCCGTAGGCTTCTCCTCTCACCACCTCCGGTGCCATCCAGCTGGGAGTGCCGACGCTGGAGCTGCGCTTGCTGCGCTCAGGGCTGAGCTGAGCACAGAGGCCAAAGTCACCTGAGGCCAAAAACAAAGCCTGTCAAAGCCAGCTCCCACTGGCAAAGCGGCCAAAACCATTGCCCACTCCAAGCCTGACCAGGCCATGCTGAATCGAGCTGAAAAAGCAGCTGAGCTCTCCTTCCACGTGCCTGGAGCCAGGCAAAGAAGGCATCAGCCACTTCCACAACACCCTCACCATTCACGCACTGGCCAAGCGGCGCTTCTGCCCAAGTGGCAGTCACCAAAATGCAAGCGCACGGCAGGTTCTGGAAATGCTGCAGCCCAGCAGGGATACCCACCCAACTTGACAGATCCATCCATGCCCACAAGGACGTTGTTGCTTTTGATATCTCTGTGGATGACTTGGCGGGAATGAAGGAAATGCAGTCCTTGCAGGCACTGAGAGAGAAAAAGGAGGGAGGGAAAGTTAACGTGCAGGATCAGATTTCATCCCACCAGAAAGGAAAGAGCTCAACGGGATTGACGGCTTTCTCAGAGAATTGTGAGCGAGGGTGCAGCATCATGGTGCTGTCACGAAGAAGAGCTTGCTGCTTCAACACTCTTGGAAGTTTTTTTCTCGATTCCAAGCGAAGGCATCCGGGCTCCCAAAAGTTCTGCCGGCCTTGGGTAGGAAGCGCGTCACCTTTGGCTGGGAGGCGGCACGGCAAAGATTTTTGGGGAAGCCTAGTGGCAGCAGAGGAGGAAGCAGCACCTTAGAGCTGTTCCAGAATCCATCGCCATGCGGGCTGCAATGCTATCCTTTGCAGCTGAGGACGGCTCTTTGCCCTTAGCTTGAAATTCTGCCGCCTGCATGCTGCCTTCCCGTGGCAAGGAATGTAGGACAGACAGACAGGCTCCAGGCAAACATTCCCAGGCAAAGCTGAGAAGAGGAAGCAAGTGAAACCAAGCGAGTGAGCCAGCACCAGTGCCAGAGGACAGACAGGATGGAAGAGTGCAAGAACAGAGCCTGAGGAGTGCGGGGACAGCGGCAGGCAGTTCACTTCCTATGCTCGCTCTTCTCCTGTGTGTGGTGACAGCAGCAGCAGCAGCAGCAGCAGCAAAAGAAAGGTGAGAGCAAGAAATCCCGGCTGTCCTTAACCTCCAGCTGGCAAGCAGCATCCTGGGCAGGCTTGGGGAAGCACAAGCGGGATCCCTCACCTCCCGACAGACAGCGCCTATCTGTCCTTCCTCCGGGTACACTGCGCTGAGCACATCAAACAAGGTGCCGCCGTCCATGAACTCCATGGCCAGCCAGAGCTCCGCATCCACCAGGTAGCTGAAAGAAGAAAACCACGGCATGGAGAGACAGCAATGGGCACAGCCTCAGTCAGCTGAGGGCCCGAGCCAGGTTTTAGCAACTGCTCTCCAAGCTACGTGTGCCACAAGAGATTCATGATCACCAGCTCCACCTCCTCCCACACTCTGGAGACCAGCACAGAAATCACCACCAGCTCCCTTCTCTGGCAGTGACCAAAGGGCATCGTCTCTTCGGGCTTGCACTAGCTAAAGCTACATTGACAGGAGAATACGCCAACCTGTCTAAGTAGGTAACGATATTGGGACTCCTGTTGTCCCTCATGGCCAGGATTTCATTGGCAGCCAGCTCCTCGGACATCTCCTCCTCAAGCGACATGATCTTGATTGCCACCTGAAATGACATTGGCCACCGTTTACCTTGAGAAGACGCCCCCTGCTCGAGATCACAAGCAGCACGGAGCGAGTGCTGCTGCAATGAGGCAGCGGGCTGGGCCAAAGGGCCTTGTCACTAGACAGCAGAGCTTAGCAGAAGCACCAAAGGCCATCCCAAATGCATTCTGCCCCCTGAGCCTAGAGTGTACTTCAGAGGAACAGCCTCTGCTGCAGACATGGAGCTGCCACCCAAACCTCCAGGCAGGGCTCACAGCAGCGGGGAAAGCGCTCCAGAGCTGCAAAATGGCATGGGGCTGTTGGCACTTTACCTGTTGTCCGCTGCTGGTGTCAAGGGCTTTATAAACAGCTCCAAAGCCCCTGGAAAGACAAAAGCAGCAGAAAGAGCCCTTTATCCCTTGGCACTGAAATCAAGCCTAGGCAGCAGATCTCCCCAGGCTGCCTGCACGCCTTCCTTAGAAAACGCCTGGCTGCGGCGTCTCTTCGGCCAACAGCACGTCGGCCCGTGAGCCCTCTGCCCTGCGGGGCAGCCTGTCCAAGGGAACACTAAGGTGCAGCATGAAGACCGAGGGCCGCTGGAAATCTCCAAGGCGCACGCCCAGCCAGGTCATTTCCAAACCTAAGGGGAACAGTCCTCCTTGTGCGGGTGTGCATGCATGTGTGTGTCAAAAGAGTGAGAACAATTAGAGTCAGAAGACTGTCCTTGAGAATCTGACATTTCTTGAATGGCAAGGTGCTCTTTCAGGCCAGAAAGCAGCAGGGGCAGAGGGTTTCCCAGCTCCTGCTCCTCCTTGCTGCAAGCAAGACAATGCCAGCATCAACTTGTCTTTGATGAGGCCTTCGGATTGCTCTGACCCAGCAGTCCAGGCAGGCGACAGGAGGTAAAGCCAGAGCCTGACTGTGATTGGAGCTTGCCTGACTTCACGCTTGATATTGCACCAGCCAAAGACCTGGCCCACACTTTTGTAAAAGGAGCCAACGCCACGCTTACCCTCGTCCCAGTTCTTCAAATGCCGTGTATTTGCTCATTGGCTGGCCCGGACTCACAATGCTCCCTGAAAGACAAAAGCAGCGCAGGGCGCTCACTCGCACAGAGACGCCGCTCCCCACACCCTCCCAAAGGCAGCCCTGCTGCCGGCAGCTCTGGGCCCTTTGCAGTCCCCTGGCTTCCAGCTGCTGAGACCAGCAAGTGGGAGGGCCATCTTCTCCACCTTTCATCAGGTGGCCTTTCCAAGAAGGCCTTGATTTCTTTCAAGCGCAGCATCCCATGCCATAAGCCAAAATGATGAGACCTTAAGAAGAGGGCCCTCCGAACTCCCTGGCCCAGGAGCACAGGACTTTGTTGCCCAAGTGCTCCTCTTCTGACACTCAGCCCTGTGTTCTGTTTCCACAGACTGAGAGCTACAAGGTGACAGCTCCCACACAGGAAGAGAAGCAGCTGCTGGCCAAGGCTGCCCCCTCTACAAACAGCCTGGGCTCAGTGGGGCTCAGCCACCTCTGCTCTGCTGCTGTCTGGGCACTGGGAGCTGATCCAGGCTCAGGGAGCCCATTTCCAACACAGCTCCTCCCACCTGATGATGGATCCATGGCAAATGGACCCATCCTGAATCCACGGTCGACTGTGAATCTCTCTCTCCCTCTTCTCCTGATTTTGTCTTCTCAAAACCCACACCTTCTCTGGGCAAACTGTTCCAGGGGAGTCTTTTTTCTGAATCCCTTACCTAAACTGACTCTCTCTCCATTTGGATCCATTCTCCCTGGTCCTGTCCCTACCTGCCCTCGTACAAAGTCCCTGTCCAGCTTTCTTGTAGGTTGCCCTCAGGTACTAGAAGGCCGCAGCTGGATCAAGGCTCGGTCTCTTTCCCAGGCTGAAGAAGCCAAGCTGTGTCAGCCTTTCCTTGCAGGAGAGGAGCTGCAGCCCCGGCACCATCTGGGTGTCCCTGCTGGGCCCCTGCTGCAGCGTGTCCACGGCCTTGCCGTCCGTGCCGGGGAGCCCGGCAGAGGCGGAGGCAGCGCTGCAGGTGCAGGGTCAGCGGCGGGGAGGAGACCCGGCCCTGGCAGCGGCTCCGGGAGCAGCGATTGGCGCTGGGCCGCCCGCACTGCAGAGAGCCGGGGCCCTTGTGCCGGCCCTTGTGGCCAGGGCGCCTTTCCCCGCCGCTCGCCCGCCCGCCCGCTCGGGGGAAATGCCCCCTGTGCCGCCCCTCAGGGCCGCCCCTCGCCGCTGCCCCGGGGGCTCCCGGCGCCGCCTGGAGGGGCCCAGGCCTCGGCCTCACCGTGTTCAGCCCAAGGCCTGGAAAAGCAGATTCAAACACCCACCCAGAAAGTGCCCCAGGATGCCAAGGTCAATCTCTACAGCACGGGTTTGATATCAGAGTCTGCACGGTTTTATAAAATGGGTGGCTGGCACTGGCACTGGCAGTGTTATTTTCCCAGGCAGGCTCCTGGTACAGCTGTGGGGGAGGGCACCAGCAGCTGTATCAGCCCAGCGAGCAGCAGCACATGGAGGAGACCCTCATCTGCAAAGAGCCCCTCACCCCCTTTGCTCCCCCATGGCAGCGCAAGATGATTCCGCCGCAGGGGAAGGGCTGCTGCAGGCTGGAGACTCCTGCAGCCAGGCCTTGTTGCAATCTCCTTGCTGCAGCTGTGCCTGGAGGATGTTGGCCTGCAGCAGCACTGCTGATGCCCGGGAATGCTGCTGGGCTCAGAGAGGCAGAGTGTGTACAAAAGCTGCATTCAAAGGGCTGATGGCGAGAGCCCGGAGCCGCTGGTAAGGGCAGCAGCTCTTCTTCATTCCGTGCAGGTGAGAGCCCAGCCTTGGAGCCTGTCCCTGGGGACAGGGAAACACTCTGAGGGCAGGTTTGAATTTTCAGGGACAGTCCAAATGAGAATTGCTTTGAGGCATGTTGTAATGTTGGGTTTGGGTGTGTCTGCAGGAAAGAAAATGGGAATAAACCCCTTGAACAACAAAGGAGAACTCTGCATGGCCAATTTACACCCTGCAGATAGACTGATCATATCAGCCCACTGAATACTGGGGGCATCTAATGCAGAGTGCAAAGCTTCTTTGAATAGACAGGAGAGATGAGACTTGAAGATGAGAAAAAGGGATCAGCCCCAGGGGTCCCATAGATTTGGCTTAGTTCTGCCAAATCAAGCATGATTCGTTTTATCTTTTCTGTTGGAGTGTATTTCAAAATGACCGCCCCTTGCCATTTCCATTAAGAAAATTTGGAATTGTCAGGAAGTGCCAGGATCAGAAATGTTTTGAGGTAGATCATGTTTATGTTTGGTTTGGGTGTCTGTGCAATAAAGAAAGCAGGAAATAAACCCCTGGAACAATGAAGTAGAGCAAAAGTGGAATGTTTGGATGGTCAGTTTGCTCCCTACACCTCTCAGCCAACTGAATTCTGGGGTCATCTACAGGGGAGTGCAAAGCTGCTTTTACTTTCACCGCCCGGTGTCAGAACCCAGGAAATTCCTCTGGCTGCCCTGGAGGACTTGAGCCCCTGCCCAGGGGGCTCAGAGACCCTGGCCCAGAGCCCAAGACCCCAGTGCCTTTGATTTAACCCTTGGAGAAAACAATTACCAACCTTATATGAAGAATTACAAGCCACACAAGTTCAAGTGTTACGATAGTGAATTTATCACTGAGTGAAAAATAGATTTTTGAGGTTTTTAGAATGGGGGCTCAGGGTCCCAAGATGGAGGAATTTGGGTGTGCCTTGTCCTTTTTCCTTCTTCTTCCTAGCCTCCATCTTCAGCTGTGATGTTGGCACTTTTAGATTGGTTTAGAGTAGAAGCTCACTGTCTAACATAGGTGATAGGTATTGGAAAGTAATTGTAAATATTGTACACGTAGTTTTTAGTAAAAAAGGTAACACCACCCCGGAGGCAGGCAGAGTGCCTCTGACATTCTTGCTGAGTGGACCTCGGCAGGCAGGAGAAAGAAGTTTATAGATAAGAGCCAAGAAACAACCTTGAGACCAAGAAATGAAAGCTCTGACTCCTTCTTCGACCGCCCGGCTGGGAAAGAGACTTTCTAACGTATCTCAGGGTCACTCTGACCAGCTAGAGTCCTGAGAGCCCGGGGCCATTGTTTGTGTCCCAGCACTTGGTTTGATGTGAAGAGAAATAAACAAAATCCCCCACCAACAAGCTGCAACCCAGAACCCAGTGGGAATTACAGAAATAAAGGCCTTGAGAAGTAGCTTTGGAAAGGGTCTCCTTCCTAGACAGTGAGAAACGCTCAGGCCTGGCCTGGCTGGGCTAAGGGCTGGCTGCCCTTGGGAGGGGAATGGAAGGGGATGGAGTTGGGCTGGGGTTTTGCAGCCATGGAAACGAGAGAACCATGGTGAGCGTGTCACAAAGGGGCAGCCCCACACTGGGGCGGTGCAGGTTGTGCTTGGCACGGCCCCAGTGGCAGCAGACGTGTCTGGCTCTGCCTCTCTGTGCCGAGCGCTGGCGATTGGAGTCACCCGGCCTTGTTCAAAGGCTGGCACCGAGCTCCCGGCGCTGACTGCTCTGAGAGCGTTCCCAAATTCCAACCCAGGCACTTCTGCCAGGCAGAAGCACGGGCTCAAACATGGATTTTACTGGGAAAGGAAAGACCCCTGAAGGAAAAGGTGAGGACAGAAAGGAGCTGAAAGGCCGGAGCCAAATGGAAAAATAATCCCCCCAGATTTCAGGGAAAACTGCTCCATGGTGGTCAGTGCTGGCTCTGTGTCAGAGTAGGTGGCTGACAGCTACAGATGATCCTGCAAGGACACCCATGGCATCACAACATTCTGTCATTAGTTTACTCTGCATTCTCCTTTTTGACAGTAGCCAAATCACCCATACTGTCAGCCAGGACAGGGACTGTGGCCACAGCTGACCACAGATAGGACATGGGCATGAGATGCAAGTCCTGTTGCTTTCTTTGCCATCAATGTTGGGTCTCACTACAGATAAATTTCCCATTCTTCCTCTGCTTGCTGATCAGGTCAAACATTGAGGATGGTATTACGGTGCTACAGACACACCAATAAGGCCTGCCTGGTGGCTGAGAGGTCTTTGTGGTTTTCAGAAATAACAGTCACAGCTAGTATGGGTTTTACCTGTGGATTCACAGAAGGCCACCCTCAAGAGGGAATCTTTTTCCCCTCTTACCATTGGAGCTTTCTATCTTTCCCTTCAGACGTGCTACTTAATATTGTTCAGAAGAATTAAACACAAGCTAGTTCCATAAAAAAACCCCAAAGAAATTGTGTCAGAAATTAAAAAAACCCTTGAGTGTCACACCCAATAAATGTGTTGATGATAAAGGTGGGAGTTCCCAAAACCCACTTCCTTTCTTGTGAGCATGGCTCAGCCTCACCCAGAGGTGAGATTGGATGTGAGCTATTCTCTGTTGGGAGGAAGGGTCTTGTGGCAGTGCAGAGAGGCTGTGCACATTGCCAGGGAACAGCTGTGCCCTGCATGTGCCCCTGCAAGGAGCTGTGCTGCTGCCAGTGCCCCTGGAGCTGCAGGGCTGCTGAGCTGTGGGGCAGGCAGAGGAGCAGGAGGGTGCATGTGCAGCTGAGCCATTCCTGGAGAGCACAGGGCTCTGGGCTCCCTGCTGTCCCAGGGCAGCCCAGAGGCCAGGCTGTGCCTGTGCTAGCTCTGGGCAAGTGGCTCAGGGTTTTGCCCTGGCCTGCCTCAAGTGTCTGCCAGCAGGATCATGTTTCCCTGTGCAGCTGTTTAGACATTTGCAGGAAATGAGTCCCATGAAATATGGAGCTTCAGGGGCTTTAGGTTTGCATGGTGGCCTCTGTTACATTTTGTGTCTCCACTTTGCAGGCCTGACTGGTTACCCTCTTGCCAAGAGGTTTTCCCTGGCAAGTCCCTCCATGCTCCTTCCCTCCAAGCCGTTGCCTCCCATCCAGAAGAGCTCTCCTTCTACCAAGCCAAGCCCAACATGCAGCAGACAGCAGGAGAATGGGAAAAATGGCACTGGCTGGGATGAGGAGAGTAGAAAAAAACAGGAGCTGAATTCAGAGGCAAAAGGATGTAAGGTAGGAGACCAAGCAAAGTCCTGTGTGGTAAATTTTCAGTTTTTGTCCTGTCAGCAGAGCTGTGAGACCTTTTCCCTGACAGGAACTGACCCTTTCAGTGAAGTTTGAACAGGTCCTGGTTTGGCTCTTTAGCTGGGCCAGAAATGGTGGAATATGAAGGAAGGGTGTGCACCTGCCCCTGCTGCCTCCAGCCCCATTCCTGGCCATGGCATGGGGGCCCTGGAGCAACTGGGGCTGGCAGAGACCTTGCAGAGAGCAGCAGGGCAGGGAGCTCTGCTGAACTTCCTCAGTGCCAGGGAGGCTGAGATGATGGATGTGTGGGAGCTGGAGAGCAGCCAGCATCCCGAGAGCTCAGCAGCATCTGGGCTCAAAGGCTGCTGGGGAAGTGTAGGAGGGAAGGGCAGCAGCGGGAGAAATGAGGGGCTTGAGAAAAGCAGGTTTGGACATCCTGCAGAATGGCTTTGTGGGGACATGGCTGGAGATCAGCACTGGCTGTTTGGTGCCTCAGGGACAGCAAGAGAATATTGATCTAAAGCCATTCCCATGCCATCCACAAGGCCAGTGGAGGCAGTGGCACCCCAGAGCATCTTGATGTCAAACACGTGGAAGCCAGCTGGGAATGCAGCCACACTTGGAGAAAACTGAGCACAAGGGCAGAGGTGGCAAATGTGGACATGGGCTGTCCCTAACCACCTCCCTTTCCATTCCCCATCCTGGGCCAAGCTGGATGATCAGTTTGGCTTTTCCTGGCAGGTCCCAGTTAAATGCATGGCTAAATGTCTTGAGGCATGAATGGGGGCAAGGCTGGATGCTTGATCTGAGCACTGTGTTCTTCTCTTTCCAGGCTTCCTTGCTCTACTCCATTGGTGGGGATATGAAGAAGGGGTCACTGGGACTGCCTTTGATCCCCCCCATCCGCAGGGCAGTGAGTCCCCCTGTGGGCAGATCTGCAGGGTCCCTGCCAAGCTCTCCCCAGCTGGAATTCCAGGAGCCCCAGGAGATGAGGTAAGCCAAGGTGTCTGTTACTCCAGTGTGCTGTTCACCTCTCTCTTCCCTTCTTGTGTGGTTATTTTTCCCAGTCAGGTGTCCCATGTATTTAGGCAAAGCTCTGTGTATTCACCATTTTGGCCATCTATGATCATCCAGCACAATGGCAAAGGCAACAGCAATGTCCCAAGAGCAGAGGTGGTGGTGGGGAAGAGGAGACAGGGCTTTGAAGCACCTCAAGATGGGTCCTCTGCTGGATGTGGAACTTGATTCCCTCTGTAATGGTTGTGGTGACATTTGGGAACTGAATTGCATGGGTCTGGATCCTGCAGATCTTTGAATGCTGTGATCCTTGACTGTCAAATTCTGCACCCAGGAGATTATGTATGGACAAATATTGGCTACTGGAGTGGTGTCTGCAAATTCAGGTGCTGCTTCTGTAAACATCAGGTGTAACTTCACTGTGCTTGGGCCTCCACTGTGAAATGAGATCCATGATTTGTTTTGGGGTATAGATGTATAATTTGATCAATGTTTAATATTTTGATCTGGGCTTAAGATCAAAGAGGGCAAGGTGGTGGAGAAAAGTTACAGGACTGTAGCTGATGGAAAGATATTGGCTTGGATGTGTGTGAGAAAATGTAGCTGTCAAGCTTATTTGAGTGATAAGAATAAGGAGGGAGACAGAGAAGTATCATTCCAATTGAAAATCCTTGGTAGGGCTTTTAAGGTGCAATCTGAATATCCTCCTCCAGCAGCTGAGTTGGGAACAGCCTTTTTGTTGTTGAAAGAGCCAGCAGGTGTAATATCATTCTCAGGAGACAGCAGTGCTCTGACCACATGTAGCACGAGGCTGTCACCAGGGTAAGGCACAGGCAGGCCAAGTCAAGCTTTGGCAGCTGTACAAAAGTAGCTGCCCTCCTTACAGACTCGTGTCTCAGCTCAGCAGCTCTTGCTGCTTCAGAGAGGCTGTGGGAGCCACTTGGCCCCAAAAGGAGAGGCAGCAGAACTGGGGAGTTCTGATGCAGGTTGAAGAATGACTGCTGGTGATAGGGAAGAGGAGGCAGGGCTTCAAAGCACCTCAAGATGGGTCCTCTGCTGCACTTGGCCATTATTTCATCCAGAGCCTGGCAGCTCTGTGTGATTCCAGCAACTGAAAGCTTAAGGACAATGAATCAGCTTTGCATCCTGTTGGGTTTATGGGTTGCATTTCCCCCTTCATCACAGTGACCATGCTAAGTAGGTTTTCCTCCTTTCATGGTACACCCATTCCCCCCTTCTCTTTCTACCTCCTCACATGTTCTTTTGTCCTCCATTTTCTCCAGGCCAGGATCCAGCAGCCTAAACAAAGAGAAGAACTCTGAACATGCAGGTAGGCACAGGGCATGTCTGTCCTAGAATGACCACTGTAGTCTTGACTCAGAGGAGACATTTGGAAAGCTTGGTGAAAACCCATTCTTTTCAAAATTTCTTTAAATTCGCTTCAATTCCTTGATGGGCTCGGTGGACTCTCTGAGAGCCCAGTCACTGGGAGCGTTCTCTGGTGGCACAGTGAGAATTCCTCCACTTTGCAGGCTGGGATAGGTTCATTTCTCCCAAGTCTTTCCGGCCGTGTCCCTCTTCGCTGCTTCCCTCCAAGCCGTTGCCTCCCATCCGGGCGAGCTCTCCTTCCTCTAACACAAGTGAAATGGACAGCATGGAGAAGGAGAACAAGAAAAATGGCACTGCCTATGATGAGGAGAGAGGAAGAAACCAGGAGCAGAGTTCAGAAGGAAAAAGTTCTAAGGTAAGGAGACCAAGCTAAGTCCTGTGTGGTAGATTTTCAGTTTATTTGCTGTAGGCAGAGTTTGGAGACCTTTTCCTGTGCTGTGAGCCCAGGGAAGCAGCTGAGCCAAAGAAGAGCTCAGCTGGACACTGTGCTCCAGGCTGTCTCTGCAATGGGTGTGTAGTGGAGAGTTCACATCCTCAGCATGGATCAATAGCAGGGGAGGTCTTTGAATGGCTTCTGGGCTCTGCCGTGGTTCCTTGTGTGTCTTATGGCTGAGAAAACAGCAACAAGCAGTCAGAGCAGCTAAAGTTGTCCAATCTGGAGAAGCTGTCCTTCTAGATTGAGTAAACTATGGGTATCTGTGAACCATCTCTGTGTCTTGGTAGTGTTCTCTGTCAGCTGTGTCTGGTTAGGATGGAAAAAGGTGTTTGCTGGAACAGGCAGTCCTGCAAAGTCAGTTCCAGGTTGTCTCAGCTTTTGAGTTGCACAGCCATGCCCTCTGCACAGTTGTGTCTGCTGCTATTTCTAGAGTTCATCAGCTTCTGGGCAGCTGTGTGCTCTGGCATGGCTTTGTGCAGAGGGAAGGGATGGGAGGTGGCCATGGGGAGAGCAGCCCAGAGCCCAGCCCCACAACTGCCTTTGGCAGCAGGGCCAGGACCTGCAGTTGTTTTGGGTTTGCCGTGGGGTGCAGGAGGAGGCAGATGAGCAACAGCTTTGGTAGACAGAATGTGCAATCAAGGACTCTGGTAGTTGATTTCAGCCTTGCTGAGAAAGGGCCCAGTGTATCCCTGACAGGAACTGACCCTTTCAGTGCAGTTTGAACAGGTCCTGGTTTGGCTCTTTAGCTGGGCCAGAAATGATGGGATATGAAGGAAGGGTGTGCACCTGCCCCTGCTGCCTCCAGCCCCATTCCTGGCCATGGCATGGGGGCCCTGGAGCAACTGGGGCTGGCAGAGACCTTGCAGAGAGCAGCAGGGCAGGGAGCTCTGCTGAACTTCCTCAGTGCCAGGGAGGCTGAGATGATGGATGTGTGGGAGCTGGAGAGCAGCCAGCATCCCGAGAGCTCAGCAGCATCTGGGCTCAAAGGCTGCTGGGGAAGTGTAGGAGGGAAGGGCAGCAGCGGGAGAAATGAGGGGCTTGAGAAAAGCAGGTTTGGACATCCTGCAGAATGGCTTTGTGGGGACATGGCTGGAGATCAGCACTGGCTGTTTGGTGCCTCAGGGACAGCAAGAGAATATTGATCTAAAGCCATTCCCATGCCATCCACAAGGCCAGTGGAGGCAGTGGCACCCCAGAACATCTTGATGTCAAACATGTGGAAGCCAGCTGGGAATGCAGCCACACTTGGAGAAAACTGAGCACAAGGGGAGTGGTGGCAAATGTGTGACATGGTCTCTCCCTCACCACTTCCCTTTCCTAGGTCACCTTTCCCTGTCCTGGGCCAAGCTGGAGGATCAGTTTGGCTTTTCCTGGCAGGTCCCAGTTAAATGCATGGCGAAATGTCTTGAGGCATGAATGGGGGCAAGGCTGGATGCTTGATCTGAGCACTGTGTTCTTCTCTTTCCAGGCTTCCTTGCTCTATTCCAGTGGTGGGGATTTGAAGAAGGGGTCACTGGGACTGCCTTTGATCCCCCCCATCCACAGGGCAGTGAGTCCCCCTGTGGGCAGTGCTGCAGGGTCCCTGCCAAGCTCTGCCCAGCTGGAATTCCAGGAGTCCCAGGAGATGAGGTAAGCCAAGGTGTCTGCTGCTGCAGTGTGCTGTTCACCTCTCTCTTCCTTTCTTGTGTGGTTATTTTGCACAGCCATCTGTCTCCTGTATTTTGGAAAACCTCTGTGTATTCAATATTTACCCATCCACGATGATCATCCAGCACAATGGCAAACCCAACACCATATATACCCCAAGAGCAGAGGTGGTGATGGGGAAGAGGAGGCAGGGCTTCAAAGCACTTCAAGATGGGTCCTCTGCTGGACTTGGCACTTGATTCCCTCTGTAATGGTTGTGGTGACATTTGGGAACTGTACTGCATGGGATGGGGTCCTGCAGGTCTTTGAATGCTGTGATCCTTGACTGTCAAATTCTACAAACAGGAGAATATGCTTGGACAAATATTGGCTACTGGAGAGGGGTCTGCAAATTCAGGTGCTGCTTCTGTAAACATCAGGTGTAACTTCACTGTGCCTGGGCCTCTACTGTGAAATGAGATGCCAGATGAATTTTGCAGTATAGATGTAAAATCTGACGTACAATCCGACTGATGTTTAATATTTTGATCTGGGTTTAAGATCAACAAGGGCAAGGTGCTAGAGAAGAGACATAGGACTGTACCTGATGGAAAAATATTGGCTTGGATGTGTGTGAGAAAATGTAGCTATTACCCTTATCCAAGTGGTAACAATAAAGAGGGAGTCACAGAAGTATCATGCCAATTGAGAATCTTTGGTGGAGCTTTTAAGGTGTGAACTGAACATCCTTCCCTAGCAGCTGAGTTGGGAACAGCCTTTGTTTTCCTGAAAGAGCCAGCAGGTGTAATAGCATTCTCAGGAGACAGCAGTGCTCTGACCACATGTAGCACGAGGCTGTCACCAGGGTAAGGCACGGGCAGGCCAAGTCAAGCTTTGGCAGCTGTACAAAAGTAGCTGCCCTCCTTACAGACTCGTGTCTCAGCTCAGCAGCTCTTGCTGCTTCAGAGAGGCTGTGGGAGCCACTTGGCTCCAAAAGGAGAGGCAGCAGAACTGGGGAGTTCTGATGCAAATTGAAGAATGACTGCTGTGTTTCAGCCAGAGCTTGGCCAGCTCTGCATGACTCCAGCAATGGCAAACTTAAGGACAATGAATCAGCTTTGCATCTTGTTGGGTTTCTGTGTTGCATTTCCCCCTTCATCACAGTGACCATGTTTAAAATTTTGCCTCCTCTTAGGGTAAGCCCTTTCTCTCCCTTCTCTTTCTACCTCCTCACATGTTCTTTTGTTCTTCATTTTCACAAGGCCAAGACCCAGCAGCAGAGGCAAAGAGAATTCTGAAGATGCAGGTAGGTACAGGGCATGTCTGTCCTAGAATGACCATTGTATTCTTGACTCAGAGGTGACATTTGGAAAGCTTGGTTTAAACCCATTCTTTTCAAAATTTCTTTAAATTCGTTTCAATTCTTTTGTGGGCTCAGTGGACTCTCTGAGAGCCCAGTCAGTGGGAGTGTTCTCTCGTGGCACAGTGAGAATTCCTCCAGTGTGAAGTGTTGAGTGCTACCTGGGGGCCCCTGAAATGCAGTGCTGGAAGAGGATACCTTCCTCTCCATCCTGCACATTCTTTTTATCTCCCTGCAGCCTTTTTAGTGTCACAACTAGTAGGGAAAAAGAAGGCATTTAACATGAAATGAGAGATGTTCCCACTCCTTCCTCCTGCTTTTGAAGCAGAAAAGCTTTCCTTGGGGCAGTTTCTGAGCTGAACCCTTTGACATCTGAAGGGGATTCATGGACATTGCCTGGTTTTGCACTGGCAGAAATAGGGAAACCTCCTATGATAGAAAGTCCTTTAGAATTTTCCAGTGAAGGAGAAGGAGGCTTCCAAATGGATGCAGCCTAGGCAGGGTGTGAGTTTGTCATGCTGTGACAGCACAAGCCCAAAGCCACCTATGGCAGGTTCACAGTGACAAATCTCTTCCCTGGCTGTCTCTGCCTGTGTCAGTGTTGCAGGCTGAGGCTGGGGCAGGAGATGCCTTCTGCCTTGTCCCTGTCCCTGCCTTGCCTGATCCCTGACAAGTGGAATTGTGCCAGACAAAATGCAGTCTCTGCTGCATCTGGGTCAGGCAATGCTTTCAAGCTGAAAGCCTCAATGACACTGTTGTTGCTCCTTTGCCATCTCCAGGCATGTAATGATAGGAGAGATGAGACTTGGAGAAATAATTCTGCTGATGCAGAACAAGGGATCAGATCCCCTGGTCCCTTTGGGGCTCAGGGTTAGTTCTGCCAAATCCTGGCTATGGCCCCTTTGGAATGACTCCTTACTTGCTGATGTGCATCTGGAATGCTTAATGCAGCCAGAGAATAGTCCTGCTCAGTAAGTAAGGTGACATTTTTGCTGGATCAATTCTGGACTAGAAATTCCCTATCTCATTAAACCTTACCTGTCTCACTTTTATTACTGACCCCAGCATTCTCCAGGGTGAAGGAATCCAGGTTTAAGACACTCATCCTGCTTGGCTACCATAAGATTTTATTTTCTGTGCAGCCATGTAAAGAACTTGTTCTCTTAATTCTAACTGCTCTGTTGGAGAGTATTTCAAAATGACCTACCCTCTGCTGTTTCCATTAGGAATATTTTGAATTGACAGTATTAGCCAAGATCAGAAATGTTTGGAGGCAGGTCACATATATGTTGGGTTTGGGTGTCTCTGCTGAAAAGACAGCAGGGAATAAACCCCTGGAACAAGTAAGTAGAGCAAAAGTGGAACTTTGAGATGAGCACTTTGTTCCCTACAAAGACAGGCTTACAGAATACTGGGCACATCTAATGGAGAAAGCAAAGCTTCTTTTGCTTTCTAAAACATGGTGCCATTGTTTGTGTCCTGGCACTTCTTTTGTTGCAAAGAGTAATATAAAAACCCCAAAAATGCAAAACCGGACCTGGAATTGAGTGGGACCTGCAGAAACAAAGGCCTTGAAAATTACTTTTGAAAACAATTACTTCCTTGCCAGTGTCAGATTCTAGAGGGCACTGTGAATTCCCAACTGTTTGGAAGGAAAGGGATCCTGTAGTAGTGGGGAGGCAATGGGCACCACATGAACTAGTAGAGCCCTTCTCTCTTGGCTTGCCAGCTCCACATTGTTCAGAGAACTTAAACTGATGCTAGTTTCATGAAAAATAAAAAACCAAGCAATCTTTTCAGTAACTAGAATACGCTTTGAATTCCTCACCCATTAGATGGGTTGATTGTAAAGGCATGAGTTCAATTAACTCACTTCTTCTCTTGCACCTGAATGTCAGCTTCTTCTGAGCCTACAGCAAACACGCAGAGGAAGAAGGGAAAGAGCTCTTGGTGCAAGACAGGAGCTGGGATGGCTCTGTTCCCAAGGAAACTGGCTGACCTGTTGGGCTTGGAGCCTCCTGTGCCACAGCCCGGCCTTGGGAATGGAGGTCTGGGCTCCCGGGCGGCTCAGGGGCCTTGGCCCAGGAGCCCCGGCAGAGGCCGCGGAGCCGCGCTGGCCCCAGGGGCACTGCCAGGGAGGACAAGGGCAGAGGGGAGGGGGGAGCTGGGCTGCTTGCTGGCAGCAGGAAGGGTCTTGTGGCAGCACAGAGAGGCTGTGCACATTGCCAGGGAACAGCTGTGCCCTGCATGTGCCCTGCAAGGAGCTGTGCTGCTGCCAGTGCCCCTGGAGCTTGTAGGGCTGCTGAGCTGTGGGGCAGGCAGAGGAGCAGGAGGGTGCATGTGCAGCTGAGCCATTCCTGGAGAGCACAGGGCTCTGGGCTCCCTGCTGTCCCAGGGCAGCCCAGAGGCCAGGCTGTGCCTGTGCTAGCTCTGGGCAAGTGGCTCAGGGTTTTGCCCTGGCCTGCCTCAAGTGTCTGCCAGCAGGAGCATGCTTCCCTGTGCAGCTGTTTAGAAGTTTGCAGGAAATGTGTCCCATGAAATATGGAGCTTCAGATGCTTTAGATTGCATCGCCGCCTCTGTTACATTTTGTGTGTCCCTTTTGCTGGCCTGACTGACAGCAGTGGTCCCAAGGAGGTTACCTTGGGATCTGTAGTTTCCCTGCCAACATCCCAAATGCTTTTACCTTCCAAGGCCCTCCTTTCACATAGCCACTATCTAAGTCTCCTTTTTTATTATTATACTGACCATTCTGCAGGGGCAAAATATCCTGATTTAAGACATTGCTTTTTTTCTACTGTGTTGCCACTTAATTTATCCTCTGTGAAGCTGTTGTATAGAATTGCAATTAGAAAATCAGCCTTTAGTCAGCCTGGCCCAAAAGTGGCCCAATCTCATACAGTTTAGAATGAAAATCCTTGGGGAAAATGAAATATCTAGTGTCAAGAACACAGTTCACATTTGGGTAACACTCCTGCCCTCCTGCAATGCTCAGATTTTCTTTGGATGTCCTCTAAAATTTTCCAACAAAGAGAAGACAATGTTGATCTAAATGCATCCAGGTATTAGAACCTGGGGCTCCTTTCAGGAACAGGAAAGATGATGTTTACTACAATCAGCATGAATAAGGGCAGATAAGAATCTCTGTCCAGAGCAATCTCCATCTCTGCCCTTCTCTATCAGACACAGAGGCTCTCCAGCATGCAGGGGCTGAGGCCTTCACCATGCAGCAGGTTTCAGTCTGCTGGCCAACAGAGCCATGTCATGTCTGCTGCCAGTAGCCCCTCCCTTGGGAGAGGGTCTAGGCATTGTACCTTGCTCCTCTCCATCCCAATCTCTGTGTCTTGAGAGCTCTGCACTCTGGAACCTGTCCTGCCTGTTGCTCAGCATTGCGTTTTTGGGGGCTTGAAGTCTGCCAGAGGTTTCCAGGAACCTTTGCTTCCATTCCCAGGCCTCCCACTGAGCCAGGCCAAGGAGACAGATCATCCCACCAGTCCTGGTCTAACGAGGGACAAAGAGCTGAGGGACGGCTTTGGAAAGGTAAGGGATAAGGACAGGGATGAGCAGACTTCCTTTCCTGTGGCTGTTTAGTGCTTGGCCCAAAATGTCACTGAAAATCATCATCTGCCACTCTTGGGGGATGGGGATTCCCTTGGGAATATATTGGACAGCTACAGAACCATTGCTTGGCTATTTCCAGTGGTGCCAAGGTCCCTGGTTTGGAGATGGTGCTAAGGTCATGCCAGAAGCATTCTTTATGTGCAAAGGCTGTTTTAGAGAAGTTCTGAATGGCAGAGCAAGCTACACATCAGTGAACGTGGGCAAAGTGCACCCTCGGAAGCAGAGAAGCAAAGATTCTAATGTTAGGTGTAAGCAAGGCTGCAAAAGAAAATGGGAGAGGTTGATTTTTCCTGGTCACCTTTGTGGCTGTATCTCACAGCCCTCTCATTCCCAAGTTTTCTGCTCATTGCCATCAGTGTTTCTGCAATTTGTTTTCACATGACTCCTCCTTTTGGTCTCCTGGTCTCAGAGACCAAGTCCTTCAGAGCCCTTCAGAGCTGAGTTGTTCAGAAGCCAGGAAGTGAGAAACAGCTGCAATTCCTGGCCACGAGTGTTAAGCAACAGCTCATTAGCCCTCCTTGCTGGGTATTGCACATGGTTTTTATTCTCCTGCCATGGCCTGTAGGAACTGAACTGCCTGCTCACTGGCCATGTCAGCTCTTCCTCTGTCTTGGAGCACTCCTATGACTTTGATGCTTCAAACAGGGCTTCCTGACATAGGTTGCAGTTGCAGCAGTGGAAGGTTGTGGCACTGAAGTGTTCCCCCTCACTGTGTGTAATTGCCAAGGTGAGGGCAGGAGACGTTCCTCTGAAACTATTGGAATGTGGCTGGAGCTGCATTGAAGCTATGGCACTGTGTGGACTCTGTGCTCCTGATGAGATGTTGTGTGTGGTTTGTGTGTCTCTGCTTACAGTCTATGATGTATTTCCATTGCACCCAGATCCGTGCTGCTTTGTGCATGTTGGCTCAAAAGAACTTGGGGCGGAAGGACGCAGAGCTTTTGGAGAGAGAGATGAAGAAAAGGAGACAAAGGAAAACATCATTGCCACCTATTCCTGAGACAGTCGAGCCAGGGGATGCAGCTGAAGCAAGTAAGTGGTGGCTACACTTGTGGTGGTCCTTTTTGACCACTTGCTTGCCCTTTGCACAGCGTTGCAATCAGACTGGGGAGCTGTTCAGCTTGCATCTGAGTGGAAGCTTGCTTGGGATTGCATTCTGTTTCCCAAAGAAAAATAGAGAGGCATGAAGTGTCTTGCCCATGGCCTCACGGAGTCAGTAAGAGAATATCAGCTTGCCCCCTTCACCTCTAAAGTCTTTCAGAGTAGAAAATTCTGTCTTGCAAGGTACACTGGGGCTTCAGACTCTCTCCTGGAGAGCAGCCTCCAGGGAAGGGGAGTCCAAAAGAATGCTTTTCAACCAGGCTGCAACCTGGAAGAAACAAAATTCAGCTCCTTGTGATGAAAACACCAGAGATCCTTCTCCTGCCACTCCCTGCTGAGGAGCTGGCGCTGTAGAGCTGTGCTGAAGCCCCAGCCAGGGTTTCTGCTGTAGCCCCAGGAGGCAGCAGCGTTCCCGACTGAATCCCGGCTGAGGGGCTCTGCCTGCAGGGCTGTGAGCGCTGCCCGAGGGCGGCAGCGGGGCCCTGAGGAGGCAGCACTCAGCCCCAGGCCAGCACCCAAGGTTATCTGCACTTTGCTTTGGCAACTGCCCCTGCCAGCCTCTGCAACAGGAGAACAAAGGCAAAGCAATGCTGGGTTTCCTTGTTTCTTAGGGGAAGCATCACTGCAGTTTGGCTTTAAGCTAGAATAGGGTAGATTTAGATTAGATGTAAGGGAGAATTTTTTTTTAATAATGAAGGGAATGAAAAGCTGGAAGGCTTGCCCAGAGAAGCTGTTGTTGGTCCATCCTTGAAGGTGTTCAAGGCCAGCTTACATGGAGATCTGAGGAACCTGATCAGGATGAAGATGTCCCTGCTCACAGGGGTTGGACTAGATGGTGCTTAATGGTGCCTTCCAACCCAAACTCTTCTAGGATTCTATGATTATTGTCACATGTTAGTGTTACACTTGGTATAAAGTGGTATTTCATTGTTATACTTGAAGTTCTTTGGGATAACAAGCAGATGTTACCCAGCTCCAGCAAGTTTTCTGTCCAGCACTCTCCCCTTACAAGCTCCTCTTTGGTCCCTGCAGCCTTTAGCCTACCACCTGTTGATGGCACAGCTTCTAGAGTGCAGAGAACACACCCTGGTGGTGCCTTGAAGAAGGAGGTCGTGAGGAAGCAGGACAACGTTCCCTTACTGCCCAATACACCCATCATCCATGAGGATGGCAGCTTCCCACACAGCTCCTCAGGTAAGCCTGCTCCATGGCAGCTTTTCCCACTCGGGTTTGTCCTTGCACAAGGAGCACAAACTGCCTCCTGCCGCAGCCAGCACTGCCGGGATCTTGGCTCCATAGTCTGTCCTGAGAGTGAATAGCAAATCTACTTTTGAGTTACTCCAGCTTGGAAGTACTGGAGCAGTTGGTTCTTAGAGATCCATTGGAAAGCTGAGCTGAATAAAGTCGTGGTAAAGGCCTGAGCTCTGGCTTTTGCCCATGCTGAGAGTCCAAACTACAGCACTGGTGCCAGGAGGCAGCTGGGACTGCAGGGATGAGCTGCAGGGCACTCTGCCAGGCTGTGCTCACTGTGCTCCTACGAGAACCACCACGATCAGTTGTTCACTCAGCATCTGGGCCCTGTGCCTGTACTGCTGTCCAGTTCTGCAGCCAGCTGTCCTGCTATCCAGCAAGGGCTGTCTCTGCAGGGCACTCAGCGGCTCGGTGCAGTCGTGCTGCTGCTGCTGCCAGAGGTGCCCGATGGCTCCTTGCTGCCACCATCCCACAGCCTGCAGTGCCAGGAGGGAACAAGCAGGGCCTCCTGTGTCACCCAGCAAATACAGCACCCCTGTGCAGCAGATGGCAGCCAGCAGGGGCTGCCTGCTGCTCCCAGGCTGTTTGCTGCCTGCAGCAAATACCCAGCAGATAGTCCCTATGGCTCTGGTCTCTCCTTTGTGGGCAGCCTGCCTGTGCTGTGATCCCAAGTAGGGTGAGATAAGAAGAAGGGAGCTAGGAGTGATACTTGAATGCTCTTTTCTAGTGATGCTACTTTCATGTTCAGAATTGACCAGAACTAGCCTGGTGTGGCTCTCCATTCACAGGGAATCCAGATGTGTGTGTCTACATCACTGGTGTCAGTGGCTGGGGTACCTCAGTGACATCCAGATTAGCTCCCTTCTGAATATTTTTGGTGTTATGGTTCCTCCACACTTTGTGAGAACATGCAAGGTAGCACAAAAACCCTACAGAGTCCAGAGCAATTAATCTAGATTCTGTGCAATATTTATACTCCATCATTTTAGACATCTCAAATGTTTTCATCTATGCATTAGAAAATGAGCTTCTGAGTGCATGACATGAAATTTTTGATTGACGGTGCTTTTGATGACAACTGGGTTTCATAAGGAATGCATTTCTCATCAGATTTTTCTCTTACCTCGTAAATTGTTTTCCGTACCAAAAAATTCAATTAAGGCAAACCCAGGTCAACTGATTAACAAGAGAGTGCATCTGTCAACAGTGTGGATCTGTATTTGCATATTTTTATCCTCCGAGTGTGTTTGGAAGGCTTTTTTATCAACTGTCTAGTCTGGAAATTGCGTTTTTCCACAAGAGAAAGCTTAGAAACTGCTGCGTTTGCAAAGAGGTCCATTAGATGGGAAATAAATTTCACCTCAGCAACCTTGAAATACAGGCAGTGTGTACCTCTGAAAGAGGAAAGGTTCATGATGCTTGGAAAGAAGAAAATCCATAAAGTACTCCCTTCCCAATAGCAGGCTAAAATGTATGTGCACTCAGCTGCCTCTGTCTGGAATATTTGCAGTCAATGGGAACAGAGGCGCTGTCAGGTGGGAAGGGTCAGGTGTGGCTGTTCCCTGGCAGCTGCTCCGTGGGGATTGAGCTGGGCCCAGCAGGGCTGGGTTGTTCAGGCTGGGCTTGGTGCTGTCTCCAGGCAGCTGCAGGTCTCTCCTCAGGGAGTTGCAGAGGGCCCCTGTCCTCAGGGCTGGGGGCAATCAGGGCACTGAGACAAGAGGGGCCCCTGAGGGGTTCCCTCCTGGGCAGCCAGTGCTGCTGGTCAGCGCTGCCTCGCAGGGAGCGGGAGCTCTGCGGCCGCAGGAACTGCCGCTGGCTGTGGCACCTGTGGCACTTGGGAGCTGGCGCTGCGGGGGCAATTGTCAGCTTCAGCCCGGAGCTGGGCCCAGCTGGGGGAGGCTGGGAGCAAGCAAGGAGCCCCAGGAGCCAGACAGCAGGGAAGCCTCTGAGCCAGCGCCAGTTTGTAGCACACGGAGCCCTGGCTGGGAGATGGGGCTGAGGCCGCTCCATGGCGGGGCCTTGCCCGGGGCTGCAGCGCCCATGGCCGACCCTCTCCTCACAGTGACCTCGCAGACGGGCCCTGGTGCCAAGCGCCGAGAGGAGCTGCTCCGTGGGCATGGGCAGAAGGACAGAGCCTCTTCAGACCCACAGCAGTCCTTGCAGGAGGCAGTCTCCTTGCTGGGCAGCGATGACTGGTAAGAAAGGCCCCGTTCCCTCTGTGTCCCTCTCGGCGTTACGGTCGGTCAGAAGCGTGTCTTGCTCGTGCCTCAGAGCCCCGAGAGCCCAGAGGGCCAAAGGGCACTGGTGAAACCACTGCAGAGCAGGGAGAGGATGAAGATTGGGGATCAGCCTTTTCTTGGCCTTGCTCTGCAGCAGTGCTGCAGCTGCAGCAGGTCCGTGCTGTTTCCTCACTTTGCCTGCTGCTCCATGGAGCTGCAAAGGAAACCTTGAGGGAAGAGAGAAAGCTCTGGAAGGAGATGATTTGCTGGCTGAAGGCAGAAGCAGGATGGCAGAAGTTTTGAGTCTAGAGATTTGGGTGCCTCGGGCCACTGGCCCAGTGGGACTGAGTAAGATTCCTCTCTGCTCCCACTGCTGACAGCAATGGCAGGTGACAGGGTCTCCCTGTGACCTCCTGCATGGGAGTCCCAGAAGCAGTTGATCACTCCCTGGTGGATGCTTCATTCACACTGGGTTAAGGACTCCATTCCCACTGGGATAAGCATGAAAAATCTGCCACGATGCATCTCCTTGTGCAGTCACCTTTGCTTTGCCCTTTCTCTTCTGCTTTCTCTTCCCCATTTCTCTTTGGTGCCCTCTGAGGTGCAGAGAGCTTCTGCAGGTGTGGGGGTCCGGATGACCCTCAGGGGTGCCCGTGGGATCGGTCACCAGCCCTGGGCTGCAGCCCTGATGCCTCACAGACCTTCCTGTGGCTGAGGGCCTGCACAAAGCAAGTGCTCAGAGACAGAGTTGTTTGCACCTTTTAAATAACCTGTTGCTGTTGTGGGGGTTGTTTTAGGTAGGGGGTTTTGGGAAAAGCCAGAGTTTCAACAGTTCATGCCCAGGGGTGGAATCTCCTGGGACATCCTGCTGCTTTTTTGGGGAATGTGTGAGGTGGAGTGGAGGGGGTGACAGAGAGGCTGAGATTGTAGAGTGGAAACTCAGCTCCAGAGTGGCAGTGCAGACTCCCCCTGCTGAATGCCTGCTGGGGCTGACAAAGAAGGAAAATGCCCCAATAACAGCCCGGTGGCACTGTGTCTCAGGGACAGGTACAGGGAGGCGACAAGAAACAGCAGCATGGCCCGGTCTCACAGCTTCTAGGAAGCAGTGACAGAGGGGCCTCATGGGCCAGAGATTTCAGAAAGGCTGTCTTCTTAAATGGCCACTCTGAAACCCCTCTCTTTGCCTCTTGGGTTTGTGAATGCTTTTGACAGCCACAGCATCCTGGGGTGGAAAGAGCCTTAATCCTGCTGCAGCTCTGTGTACTGGGTGCCCTCTGATGGGTCAGCATGAATTGTCCTTAATCTCTAAATTATTCATATGTCATCTATTTCTTGAATCTTTCTCCGAGTAAATACTGTGAAAGAAATTGAGTATCAGACAGTGCAGGGAGACTGAATTCCTCCCTCTTCCGTGCAGGCAGGCCTTGTATACAATGCTAACTTTGTGTTTACCTGAGGACAGAACCTTCTGCAGGTGTCTGAAGGTGCAGGGAGAGCCCAGGCTCCTTCCCCCAGCACGGGCAGGGAGCAGGCTCTGGCCAAGGCCTGTGCTGCTGCTGCTCCTTGTCCCTGTGGCCCAGGGTTTGCTCTCTCCTCCCCAGCAGCCGCCCCGCCCCGGTGCGGCAGTGTGCGGCCCAACTCCTCCTGTCCCTGATGCAGACAATTGGAGTCACCAAGCTCGCAGGCACAGCCTGGGCTGAGAGGCTGGCACACGTGGCAGGGAAGCTTGCTCAGGACTATCACAAGGACACAAGGTAATGATCTTCATTTCACCTCCTAAAACAGGAAAACCCTTTTGTGTCTGGCTATAAAGGTGAAACCACACAAGAGTGGAAACTAAAGGGAATATGAAGTTACCTCATGGTGTGAATAAGGGTCACAGAATCATGGAATATACTGAGTTGGAAGGGACCCATCAGGGTCATGGAGTCCATCCCCTGGCCATGTGCAGTGACCCCAAGAGTCACTCCATGTGCTTGAGAGCATTGTCCAAACACTTCTTGAGCTCTGTCAGCCTTGGTGCTGTGACCACTGCTCTGGGCTGCCTGGGCAAATGGCTGTACTGGGAAACCTGAGGCTGGCCAGCAAAAAGGAGCATTGCCAACTTTTTCCTGTGGCTTGAAGGATTCTTTACTGAGATCAAAAGAGCTCAGATCAGCCAGTCCAACAGTCTTGTTTGGCCTTAAGTGCACAACACAAAGCCAAAGTGTTGGCTAATGTTCATCACTGAAGGATCCCAAACATCCATTTCTCATTAACTTCAGACTTTCCTAGAAATATTTCAGGGGTCTTTAGCCAACATATTCAGTCTTTCTAAACTTGTTCTGCAGATTTCTAGAATGCTGTTATCTGTGGCTCAGTGAGCTCCACATTTCTTCTTGAAGAAAACTGTGGTTTCCTAGTGGCAAAATCAACCCAAACCACAAAATCTCCTTCCTTTGGTGATGAAATTCCCATGAATAGCTGCCAAGAACACCAGAGCAACTAGCTGCCCCTGTGCATACACATAGTATAGAATAATCAAGAGGATGCATGAGGTGTTTTGTCCTGGCTTCCCTGCCAGTTAAAGAAAGGCAAATTATTGTGCAATGGCAGCAAGACACTGCTAAGAGGCTCTGACAACAAAGCAGATGTGTTTTGCTTGTTCCCTGGGATCCTTTGATGCCACAGAAGCACACCCCCAGTTTCAGAGTGAAATGGTATTTTTCTGTTGCCCCACATTCTCCTCCTGCCTCTTGTGTTCAGCTGACAGCACTTATAAGAAAAACCCCAGAACTCTTGAACACAAAAGGATGTCTCTGTGTGTGTTTTGGGGAGAGTGTATGGGAAATGGCTTTGATTTTGGTTACAGGGATCTCCTCTAACTCTTCGCTGTCCTTTCTCCATGAACAGGTCCCCATGGCCAACCCCAGCAAATGTCCAACAGCAGCTCCATCAGGCACTTCCTCCTGCTGGCATTGGCAGACACGCGGCAGCTGCAGCTCCTGCACTTCTGCCTCTTGCTGGGCATCTCCCTGGCTGCCCTCCTGGCCAACGGCCTCATCATCAGCGCCGTAGCCTGCGGCCACCACCTGCACACGCCCATGTTCTTCTTCCTGCTCAGCCTGGCCCTCGCTGACCTGGGCTCCATCTGCACCACTGTCCCCAAAGCCATGCACAATTCCCTCCGGGACACCAGCACCATCTCCTACTCAGCATGTGCTGCTCAGCTCTTTTTCTTTCTGTTCTTTATCACAGCAGGGTATTCACTGCTGACCATCATGTGCTACGACCGCTACGTGTCCATCTGCAAACCCCTGCACTACGGGACCCTCCTGGGCAGCAGAGCTTGTGCCCACATGGCAGCAGCTGCCTGGGCCAGTGCCTTTCTCCATGCTCTCATGCACACAGCCAATACATTTTCCCGGCCCCTGTGCCATGGCAATGCCCTGGGCCAGTTCTTCTGTGAGGTGCCCCAGATCCTCAGGCTCTCCTGCTCACACTCCAACCCTCTCAGGGAAGTTGGACTCATCACAGTTAGTGCCTCTTTGGTATTTGGTTGTTTTGTGTTCATTGTTTTCTCCTATGTGCAGATCTTCAGGGCTGTGCTGAGGAGCCCCTCTCAGCAGGGACAGCACAAAGCCTTTTCCACCTGCCTCCCTCACCTGGCCGTGCTCTCCCTGTTTGTCAGCACTGGCATATTTGCTCCGTTGAAGTCCCCCTCCATGTCCTCCCCATCCCTGGATCTGGCCCTGTCAGTTCTGTACTCAGTGGTGCCTCCAGCCCTGAACCCCCTCATCTACAGCCTGAGGAACCAGGAGGTCAAGGCTGCAGTGTGGAGACTGATGACTGGATGCTTTCAGGAACATTCATCTGCTTGCCAATTTCTGAAAATCACTTGTAATAAAAGTCATCTTTAATACCTCTTGTTGGTTTCAATTTGGCAGTTCTTTTTCTTTGTTTTAGTTTTTTTCATATTGTCCACAAAGAAATGTCATTGTTTGTGCCGTTTCTCATTTTGTTTCTCTCTGTCTTCCCTATGGCCACAGACTGTGTCAATGAGCTCTTGGTGCCTTTAAAGGAACTAAAGCATCTCCCAGCAGGGTTTTCTGCAGAGATGCCCTTTTGTTGCCTTCTCTGGAGCTGCAGCAGCAATGTCTGTGTGCAGAGCTGGGGCAGATCAGTGCTGGCCCAGCAGCTGTGCCCAGCAGCAGCAGCAGCAGCACTTGGTGTTGCCAGTGCTGCTGCCGTGGCCCTGCCCCGCTGCCCTGGTGGCCCTGGTGTTGCTGCAGGGCCTGAGTGCTCTCGGGGCCGGGCACAGCCCTGGGGGTGGCAGTGCCGGGGCTGCAGCAGGGACAGGCCATGGGCACTGCTGGGGCAGCGCTGACGCCTCAGCCCAGGCCCTGGGGGCTCCAGGCTCCTTGCCCAGGCTCTCTCAAGAACACGGCCAGGCCAATGCTCAGCACAGAAACCCCTGTGACATCACAGGGCAGAGGTCTGACATCACAGGGCAGACTATGACATCACCGACTCTGGTGTGACATCAGAGAGCAGCTCTGTGACATCAGAGAATGGGCTGTGACATCACAGAGGAGGCTGTGACATCCCAGAGGGGCTGTGTGACATCCCAGCAGGGCTGTGTCAGGTCACTGGGTTGCTCACTCTGCCCCAGCTCCCCCTCACCGTTTCTCCCAACAAGTCCAATGCTGTCCATGCCCAGCAGGGTCCCTGTCCCCCGGGATCCCCCCGGCCCACCTGGAGCCACAGCCTCCACCAAAGGATGTTCCACAGGACCCACCCCAGAGCCTGACAGGGGACAAGGGGCCAGGGCTGTGTGACCAGGACATCAAGGACGGGGATTCTCCAGGTCACTGTGGCCTGGGTTGGGTTGCCCAGGGCAGGAAAGATGTCTGGCAGCTGGAGCAGGGCCTGGGAAGGGCCTCCAAGGTGGGGCTGGAGCCCTTGGGCTGTGAGCAGAGGCTGAGGGAGCTGGGCTTGTCCAGCCCAGAGCAGGGAAGGCTGAGGGGCTCCTCATCCCAGCCTGGAAGTGCCAGCGAGGAGGGGAGGGAGAACACAGAGCCAGGCTCTTCACAGGGGGGCTGGTGGGAGACAAAAGCCAATGGGTGGGAGGGGAAAGAGGGGAGCTCAGCCAGGGCATGAGGAGATGAAATGAGTCAGGCTGCTTTCAGCATTTCCTCAACACCAAGAGCAGCCTGACCTCCCTTCTCCATCCACCACTGGCAGCTTTGCAAATCAGGAATTGTTTGAGCTGTTGTGCCCCCACACCAGGATGAGCATCCTGATACAAGAACTTAATTGTGTTTATATCTATTACCACATTTGTCTAAAATTAATTTTAGTATGGAAATCACCTGTGGAGGGTGCACTCATCAGACATTGCTGGGACATTGCACATAGCTCAGGGAGGAGCGTGATTGTTACTAAATTGTGTCCTGTTCAACTATGGCCTGCTGGCCTTGAAGAGAAACTTTCTGTGCCTCTGAGTCCCACCAGTTCCTGACCCCCAAAGGACACAAACCTGATGAGTTGTGGTCCCACTCCAATGGTGGCACTTGGACCTTGCTCCATCCCCAGAGCAGAGCTCCCTTGTCCCAGAAAGTGCCTGGCAATGCAGGGATGAAGGAAACAGGACAGGCTGTGGGGATCAGGGGCAGGGCACAGCCAGGGAAATGAATGACTTTTGCATTTTACAGAGCTGTGCCTCCCCTTGGCTTTGCTGGCTGACAGTAAATGAACATCCCTCTGGTCTCTGGCAGCTCCTTCTCCAAGGAAAGCAGGGGGGAACTGGAGCCAAGGAGCTGAAACCTGCAGGTCCAGCCTGGGCTGGAGGGAGCTCAGATTTGCACAAGGCTGCTCTGAGTGCCAGGGCTTGGATGGGGGAAATGGTGGGATGGGGGTAGGGACAGAGTCTGATTGATTGTCAGACATAAAGGGTCTTGATTTTCATATCTATTCCAAATGCATGAGGAGGTACTTGGATTCGGTATCAATTGGAGATTGCACATATCAATGAATTAACAGGAAAACCTAAACAGAACCAAAAAATATTTCCTCACTGTCTTTGTAAATATAATATATTCACTTTGAATGCAGTTCTGAAATCTGTCCCATTAACCATGAAAGATTTGGAAATGTAAATCAGATTATTCCCAGAGGCTCAGCTTGTTAAGGTGTGCTGAATGTTAATGAGCTCTGGGGCACTGAATTCCTGAACTGAAGAGCTGAAGGCTGAACAAGCCTCTGGAGAAGTAAAATTCAGCAGCAGCCTCCAAGTTTTTAGAGTGTGTGGAGGACAACTTTTTGTCACAGCTGGTGAGTGAGTCCAGCAGGGGAGGGACTATGCTGGACCTGTTGTTTGGGATTAGAGATGGGCTGGGGGGAGATGTGGTGGTTGGAGGCCGCTTGGGGCATAGTGAGCATGAAATTATAGAGTTCCCAATATTTGTGAAATCAGGAGGAACATCTATAAGACTCTTACATTGGACTTCTGGAGGGCAGACTTTGGCCTGATTAGGAGACTTATTCAGAGAGTTCCTTGGGAAGCAGCCCTGAAAAACAAAGGAGTTTGGGAAGGGTGGGTGTGCTTCAAAACAGAGATCTTGTGGGAACAGGAACAGACTGTCCCTGTGTGCTGAAAGAAGAGTTGATGAGGCAAACGTCCAGCCTGGATGGGCAAGGAGGTTTTGATGGAACATAGGAATAAAAAGAGGATGTATCATCTTTGGAAGGAGGGTCAGGTCTCTCAGCAAGTATTTAAGGGGGTTGCTAGGGCACGTAGGAAAGAAATTAGGGAGGCCAAAGCTCAGTATGAACTTAACTTGGGAAATTTTGTAAGGGATAATAAAAAAATGTTTTTACAAATATATTAATGGCAAAAGGAAGGGTAGGACCAACCCTTGTTCTTTATTAGATGTGGGAGGGGACTTAGTAACCGCAGATGAGGAGAAGGCAGAGGTGCTTAACACCTTCTTTGCCTCAGTCTTTAGTGGGAAGGCTTGCCTACAGGATAACTGTCCTCTTGGGTTGGTAGACAGTGTCAGAGAGCAGAATGATCTGCCTGGGCCAGGGGCTGCACTGCCAGCCCAGAGCCACGTGGGGATCGCCCGGTACCGGCAGGGCAGCAGGGAAACCGGCACTGGGGCAGCAGAAATGGGCAATACGAGAACTGGGGGTGCTCCAGAAGCCTGGACATGTTGGGAGCATGGACAGGGGGGACCCATGGATAGCCCAGGAGCCTGAAACAGGGACCCCGGACAGTGCTGACCCCTGGGACGCCTGTGATGCCAAAGTGGGGAGCCCAGAGAAGGGGAACCTGCGGGATTGCCAGGAGCCCCAGCAGCCCAGAGAGGGGAACACCAATACAAACTTGAACTGGAGCAGCCCAGACAGGGGGGGCCTCCAGGAGCCCAAAGTGGAGAGACCAGAGAGGGGAAACTGAGGGCTGGGTGTTTTTGCTGCATCTTGGTCATTTGTGTATTTTGGGGGACTGAATCTTGGTGCTTTGGAGGTTTATATGGGTGGCAGATTCCCAGTGACTTCTAGGGATGGGCTTGGGCAGTAGGAACCCGCTAACCCACTGTGCTCATCCATTGTATTTTTCCCCAAACCAGGATTTCTCTTTCCCAAACCTTGGCTGGATGGAGAAGGAGGCTGTGAGGAAGAGGAAGATGTCCCAGGACACGCAGGCAGGTGAGGAGGAAGTCAGTGCCCCTTTCCCCCTCTCTCCTGCTCCATCTCCCAGCCCAGCACGGCCCTGGCTGCAGGACAATCCTGCTGCCGATGCCGTCCTGCAGCCAGGGACACATTGGGAGGATCTCCTTCCCTCTGGCATGGAGGCAAATCCCATCCTCTCCTTGTCCTGCCTCCCCCAGGGCAGGAGCTGAGGATGGACACCAGGGAGGACAAATCCCCATGGTATAATCTCATGGAAGAGGCTGTTTTGAGTGACTCCACAGCACAGGAATGCAAGAGGGAGGAAAATCCCTGGAGATCCCACACAAGGAGGGGCTGCAAGCCCAGCCCAGGGTGCTCTGAGGAGGAAAGGCCCACCCTGTGCCAGGAAGGTGGACAGAGCCTCAGCCAGAGCTCGGAGCTGGTGGCCCATGAGCAGCTTGGAGGGTGGGAAGAGCTTCAGGCAGAGCAACAGCCTGATCTGCCACCAGATGATCCACACTGGGAATGGCCTTAGGAGTGTGGCAAGTGTGGCAAGTGTGGAAAGGGCTTCAGCTGCAGCTCCACCCTCATCATCCACCAGTGCATCCACACTTGGCAGAGGCCCTACCAGTGTCCTGAGTGTCTGAAGAGGTTTCAGAGCAGCTCCCATCTCCTCCTGCACCAGCAGATTCACACTGAGGAGAGGCCCTTCCGCTGCCCTGACTGTGGGAAGGGATTCAAGCACAACTCCACTCTCGTCAGGCACCGGCGCATCCACACCGGGGAGAGGCCCTACAAGTGCTCTGAGTGTGGGAAGAGCTTCAGCCAGAGCTCTCACTTGAACAAACACCAACAGAGGCACCGGTAAGGGAAGCCCTGGAATGACTCGACTGAAGGAGGAGCTTCATGCACTGCTCCAGCTTCATCCCCTATTGGAGGACGCACGTTGGGAAGAGCTCTGGTGATCCATGTTCCCTGTGATCCATGCTGGGAAGACACCTGTCCCTTTTCCTGCCCCTGCCAGTGTCATGATGGGAGATGGAAGAACATGAGGGTCTGGCCATGGCCCTGTCATTACAGTCACTCCCACCTCAGGTCATTGCCAGGGGCAGGAAAGGGACTCTCTCTCTCCCTGAGAAGAAAGGTGTCCTTTCCAGGCAGGAGGGAATACGTGGCTGGGAAGAGCCAGTCGCTGGTGATGTAGTTTTCCCTGTAAATAGCTTTTCTTATCCCTTCTGTTACCAATATTATTTCTGTTCCTTTTGTTCTTTATCTCGTTGCTGTTCCCAGGAAATTGTTCTTATCCCAGCCCGGGATCTTTGTCTTTTGTGCTTTCCATGGGAGGTTGGAGGGCAGCAAGCGCAGCGTGGTTTCAGCGGGAGTAGGAATTTGAGGAATCCCATTCCTGAACCCCAGCAGGTGGAAACCGAGCATCCCAGCTGGTGCCAGCCCTGGTGGCCATGGCAACAGCCTTGGGAGCGGGTCCCTGGCTGGGGCTGTGGGAACCTCTTCCCTCTGGTGCCCAGGGACAGGAGTGGAGGGAGCGGCTGCAGCTGAGTCGGGGCAGGCTCAGGTTGGATGTCAGGAAAAGGTTTTTGCCCAGAGGCTGCTGGGGCCCTGGCCAGGCTCCCCAGGGAAGGGTCCCAGCTCCAGGGCTCTCTGAGCTGCAGCAGCGTTTGGCCAGCGCTGCCAGGCCCAGGCTGGCATTGTTGGGGTGTCCTGTGCAGGGCCAGCAGTTGGACTGGAGGATCCTGATGGGTCCCTCCCAGCTCAGCCAATTCTGTGCTTCTGGGATCCCATGAGCCTGGGGATGGGACTGCCAATGGTTGCCATGGCAACGGGCTCTGGCTGCAGGCCTGAGCTGGTTTCCATGGCAACCACCCCTGGCATGGGGTCTCCATGGAGCTGCCGAGGGACTGAGCATAGCAACAGGGATCTTGTGATGGTTGCCATGGAAACTGACCATAGCAACAGAGGGTGGGCATGGTTCCATGGAAACTGACCATAGCAACAGGGAGATGGGGATGGTTGCCATGGAAACTGACCACAGCAACAGGGGCCTGGGGATGTTTGCCATGGAAACTGACCATAGCAACAGGGGCCTGGGGATGGTTGCCATGGAAACTGACCATAGCAACAGGGAGCTGGTGATGGTTGCCATGGAAACTGACCAGAGCAACAGGGGCTGGGGATGGTTGCCATGGAAAATGACCATAGCAATAGGGGCTGGGGATGGTTGCCATGCAATGGTGATGGTTGCCCGTGGCGCTGCTGCCATTCTCTGCTGCTGCTGGGGCACTCGGGGCTCTGGCTGAGCAGCAAAGGTGACCCTGAGCCCGGAGCTTTCCTTGCCTGCAGCAAAGCCTCGGCACGCAAAGCCCTTCCTGGGGCTCTGCCCTGTGCCAGCAGGGATTGTGCCAGTGGAGCTGACCCGAAATTTCTTCTCCCAGGCAGCTTTAGGACACACAACATGGAAAAGCCAGAGGCCACTCTCAGCTCTGTGCAGTCCTCCAGCAGAATCCGGAGTGTGAAGCAGCCTGGGAACAGGGTTTAGTGTCAGGGGAGGGGAACTCAGAGCCCTTTCCTGCCCTGTGGGCTGAGGCTCTGCATTTCCAATGGCCCTGCAGCTGCCAAAGGGGCCTTTTTGGCTCAGCTGAGAACAGTTCTGCTGAGAGCCTGTCCTAAACCTGCTTTTTCTGCAAACGTGCCCAATCAATTCTCTTTTTTTGCAGCCCCAGGTCTTGTGTGAGTGCAAGTGTGAAAACTGAAGGATGGAACAGCTCTACTGGGGGGGAGTTCTCTTTTTCTTGATTTGTTTTTTTGTTTATTTGGTTGGTTTGGCTTGATTTGGTTTTTTATCCTTTGTTCTGTTTTGGTTGGTTTGTTTGTGTTATGTTTTTGGTTTGGTTGTTTGGTTAGGGTGCTGGGGTTTCTTTTGTTTTCATATGGTTTTGTTTGGTTTTTTGTTGGTTTTTCATTTTTTGTGGGGTTTTTTTTTTTATTTTTTGGTTTATATGGTTTTGGAGTTTTTTTTAATTCTCTCTTCCTAGAAGCTCTGGGCAGAGCTCTGTGACTGTGTCTGACACTTGTCTGTGGCACTGTGCAGGTGGCCAGGGGGACCTTCCCCGAGCTGTGTGCAGAGGAATCCACATCAGCCCAGGCCGGGGTGGGCAGTGGCCGCTCAGTTCCATGGACTGGACACGGCTCTGGACGCTTCCCTTGGAGCGACTGCAGGGAGGGAACGCTGGGGCTGTCACTGCTGGGGTGTCACACACAGGGGACACTGGGGCTGTCACCAATGGGGTGTCACACACAGGGAACGCTGGGGCTGTCACTGCTGGGGTGTCACACACAGGGGACACTGGGGCTGTCACCAATGGGGTGTCACACACAGGGACACTGGGGCTGTCACCAATGGGGTGTCACACACAGGGGACACTGGGGCTGTCACTGCTGGGGTGTCACACACAGGGGACACTGGAGCTGTCACCAATGGGGTGTCACACACAGGGGACACTGGGGCTGTCACTGCTGGGGTGTCACACACAGGGGACACTGGGGCTGTCACCAATGGGGTGTCACACACAGGGCAACGCTGGGGCTGCCCCACTTCTGCCCTGTCCCCAACAGCTCTGCCAGCACCTTGAGGGAACACAAAGACTGAGCCAAAGGATGAGAATTGCAGAAGGGGCTGAGCTGGGAGGGACCCAATGGGATCATCAAATCCCAGAATCACAGAATCAGAGAATTACTGGGTTGGAAGAGACCTTCAAGAGCATCAAGTCCCACCCATGCCCTAACACTTCAACTAAACCATGACACTGAGTGCCACATCCAGCCTTTTTTAAACACATCCAGAGAAGGTGACTCCATTACCTCCCCGGGCAAACCAATCCAGGACTTTATCACACATTCTGTGAAAACCCTTCTTCCTAATATCCAACCTATATTTCCCTTGGTGCAGCTTAAGATTGTGTGCTCTGGATCGGTCAGTTGCTGCCTGTAGAAAGAGACTGACCCCCACCTGACTACAACCTCCTTTCAGGAAGCTGGAGAGAGTGGTAAGGTCACCTCTGAGTCTCCTTTTCTCCAGACTGAACAACCCCAGCTCCCTCTCCTCACAGGATTTGTGTTTCAGACCCCTCCCCAGCCTTGTTGCCCTTCTCTGGACACGCTCCAGCCCCTCCATGTCCCTCCTAAGTTGGGGCACCCAGAACTGGACACAGCACTCAAGGTATGGTGCCAGTACAGGGCAAGAATGCCAAGTACACCAGAGCCAGGTACAGGTGGAGAATGATCTCCCTGCTCCTGCTGGCCACACTGTTCCTGATCCACACCAGGAGCCCTTGGCCCTCTTGGCCACCAGGGCACTCTGCTGGCTCATGTTCAGCCGGCTGCCAACCAGCACCCCCAGGTCCCTTTCTGCCTGGGCACTGTCCAGCCACACCGTCCCCAGCCTCTGGCCTTGCAGGGGTTATTGTGGCCAAAATGCAGGACTCGCCACTTGGACTTAATTAACTTCATCTCATTGGACTCTGCCCATCCCTCCAACCATTCCAGGTCTCCCTGCAGAGCCCTCCTACCTTCCAGGAGATGGACACACGCTCCCAGCTTAGTGTCATCTGCAGATTTACTAATGAAAGGCTCAAGCCCCTCATCCATGGTGTCAATAGAAATATTGAACAGAGCTGGCCCCAGCACAGAGCCCTGAGGGACACCACTGGTGCCTGGCCCCAGCTGGATGCAGCACCGCTCACCACCACTCTCTGGGCCCATCCAGCCAGTTCTGAACCCAGCACAGAGTGCTCCTGCCCCAGCCCTGGGCTGCAGCTTTTCCAGGAGTGTGCTGGGGGAGACAGTGCCAAAGGCCCTGCTGGAGTCCAGGCACACAACACCCACAGCCTTTCCTGCATCCACCAGGAGGCTCACCTGGTCATAGAAGGAGACCAGCTTGCTCAAACACGACCTACCCCTCCTAAACCCCTGCTGGCTGGCTCTGATCCCCTGGCCATCCTGGAAGTGCTGGCTGATGACACTCACTAGAAACTGTTCCATTGCCTTACCGGGTACTGAGGTCACGCTGCCTGGCCTATAATTACCAGGATCCTCCTCCCCACCCTTGTTGTGAATGGGTGTCACATTGGACAGCTTCCAGTCATCTGGAACCTCACCAGGGAGCCAGGACTGCTGGTAAATGATGGAGACTGGCTTGGCAAGCTCAGCTGCCAGCTCCCTCATCACCCTGGGGTGGATCCCATCTGCTCCCAGGGATCTATGAACATCCAAGCAGCTCAGCAGTTCTCTGATTGCCTCCTCCTGGACAACAGGAGGCCCATTCTGCTCCCTGATGCTCCTCTATGATGCTGTAGCTGCTCAATGACCTCACACAACAAACTCTGGGATGTCATAGCCCAATCTGTGATCTCACAGAACCCACTCTGTGCTGTCACACAGCCCCTTGCTGACATCCCAGCTGCTCTGTGCCTCTGTGACACAGCCACAGAGGTGCCACTGTGACACAGCCCCCTCTGGGACATCCCACAGCCCCTGCCAGTGCTGAGCCCCTGGGAGCTCTGTCTGTGCCCTGCTGGTGTCCCTGAGGGGCCCTGGCAGTGCCCCAGCCCTGCTGGGCTGTGCACAGGAGCTGCTCCTGGCCAGAGCTGTCTCTCTGCAGCTCTGCTGCCCTTGCCAGGAGCTGCCTCTGGGCCAGGAGCCCGGCCCAGCTCAGCAGCACAGACACAGCACCAGGACTTCAATGACCCTCTGGGGCTTTGGTGCTCTTTGCATCAGAGCCAGTCCCTCAGAGTGGGCTCAAAGACTTCTCAAGAACTCAAAGGGAGATTGAAATACTGAAGTTTCTTGTACTTTAAATAGAACCCTGTGAGGGACAGGACTGAGAAAGTGTCCCCAGGTTCCAGGGAGAGCAGAACACCGGAGGCAGTGATGACAGCTGGGGACAAGCAAGGGAAAGGTATCTCTGGTGCTGAGCAAACCTGGATGTGTTTCAGGAATGCAAAGGGCCAAGGCCTGAGCCCCAGCCCTGGCCAGGCAGATCCTGTCCCTCCCTCCTTGCTCAGGCTCTTCCTGGGATGGGCACTGGCATGTGGGGATGGGCAATGCCAAGGGCAGGAGCATGGGGCGGCCCCTGCCACGCTGCTGAGCAGGGACAAGGAGGCCATGAGGCCCCAGGCCTGCAAGGGTCACTTGTCCCCTCCTCACGGCTCAGGCCCAGGGCCAGCAGCCATGGCCAAGGTGCTGCCCAAGTTGGCTCTGGCAGGGCTGTCTTGCAGCTGCTGCCCATCCCTGTGCCCTGTGCAGCCCAGGCTGTCCTACGGTGTCCCTGCCCTGGCCTCTGTCCCTGCAGGCTCTCGGCATCCCCCGGCTGCCCCACCTGGCTGGGCCCTTCCCTTGCTGGCAGCTCTGCCTCCTGCCTGCCCCTGCCTGCCCACACAAAGCCTTGGGCTGCTCCAGGCTCCTGCTGGGGACGTGCTGCACCACAGCCCTGCCCTGCCAGGGAAATTCCTTTCTCCTGGTGCCACTCTGGGCCTCCCAAGCTGCCCTTGTGCTGCATTCTGCCCCAGCGAGGGGCACAACAACTCCCCCGGCCCCGGAGTCTCAGACCTCAGGCAGCCACCGGTGACCAACAGGGACAGGAATGCAACAGGACGGGTCCGGCTTTAGCAAAATCCAGGACCCTTTATTGTGCCCAGGAACAAGACAAGAAATGAGGGGCGGGGGTCGGGTCATAGGTTTTACATGACAGGGTAGGGGTGGAGTTTAGGGTCAGGGTCCAACAGCAGGAGAGCAGGGGACTGCAATGGGGTGGATCAAGGAGCAAACCAATGGAAAAAAATAAGGTGGAGACACTGCAGTAGAATTTAAAGCAATGAGGGCACAGGAAAGGAAGAACATTCTGGGGCCATTCCTATTTTGACCAGATGGGGTGGAGTGTCTTTTCCCGGGCTTCCAGGGCCACGCCCCACAGGGTGGAGGGGTGGAATCTTCATTAAATCTCGCCCTTTGCCCGATGCTCTCTGTCTGGGTAGAATCCCTGCCGCCTGGGGCGGGGGCACTCCACACCTTTGGTGCCATTCTTTCTTTCTCTGCCTGTTTCATACAATGAAGAAAAACTCCAGCATCTGTGGAACCACCCTCCAATTCCTTTCAGGCTATTCCTGTCCTCAGTCTGCACACAACTGAGCCCAGAGCCATCAGCCTCTACATCCTGGTTATGTGATGAGGCCTCCCAACCCCATCTTGGGAGATTTTTGGGTCCTCAACGTGGTCTTTGTAAATGGAAACAGTGGTCAAAGTTATTTTCTCACAGATCTTGCAGTGACAGAACAAGGGTCAATATCTTTGTTACAGATCTGTAATGCCATGGTGGACTCTCCCAAGTAAGGGGCAAATATTAAGTATATGTTAAGAGAAGTTTTGCAGCTCTATAGTTATGTTTTCCCTCTCCCTTGCATTGTTATCACGGGGTGGCCTCAGTAGCTGGGGCACTTGGGAGGGTCAGCTTGTTACTATGGCAGCACCTGACCTCCAATCCAGCTGTGAGAAAGTGATCTGAGCACCACTGTGAAATAAACACAGGCAGGAGACTTTTCTCCTTTTTAATGCCTTTATTGCAAGTGATGAGCTCTGGGGGGAGAGCTGACGGGTTCACGCTCACGCTGCCACTGCTCCCAGTGGTGACTTGGAGGAGGAGGAAGAGTGCAGCTTTGTCCACTGGTCTGTGGCCAGAGCTGGGGATTCTGTCCTCATGGGAGCATCAGGAAAAATCCCTTGTTCACTTTTTCAGTTTCACTCCCAGGGTCCTGCCTGTAGCTCAGGTCCTCCCTTGGCTAGGGCAAGGGGCAAAGAAAGGGTCTCAGCATCTTTGCAGGCTCTGGGCTTTGTTCCTCACATCCAGACATCACTTTGATCTCTTAATTCTGTGTTGGTTCGTTGTTTTTGGGGTCTTTTGGTAAGTTTGGAGGGGTGGCTTTCCCGTGGCAGGCTGGCTCCAAGGTCATTTGCATGCCCTCCCATGTCCCCCCGCCATGTCATCCACCTGGCAGCAGTCAGGGTGGTACTGACAAAAGGAGTAGGTAACTAAAAGGACTGCTGATTACAATAACAAACAGTTAGAACTCCACCCTGGCAGCAACTGGTCCAACCTGTTCACTCTGCCACCTTTTAAAAAAAATTGGCAGCTTTTTCTACTTATAACAGTCCCCCCTCTTTTTCTTTGATCGGGCTTAAACTTAAGCTCGCATCAACTTGCAATTTCTGACTCATGAGCACAGAATTTCCTTAATTTTTTGTATTGATTATAAATTTCTTGAACACTCTGATAATCGTGGCTACTTAACTTTGTTCCCTTTCCTGGTTTCTTCAGGTTAACTTTTTTAGAGATCTTTAGGTTGGTCTGCCTGGCAGATACTACCATTTTAATGAAGCAGGGAAGTAAGCATAGTAAAAAGAGCAAACCAGCAAGTGTACACACAGTGAAGAAAGCTACTTTTTTCCACCAATCTCCTTTGAAAGTCCATAAGTTATTCCAGCAACTGGAATCAAGTGTAGGAGTCCATTCTTGGTTACTTACACATGCTAGTTTTTTATCTTGTTGGAGAGGTTTCTAATGATTGCTCTCTTCATCTTTAATACTGCCTGAAGCCTGATGATTCTGTTTAACATGGATATCGGGGCCTGATAACCCCAGGACTCATCTTGAGCCCCGGTGGCTGGGCCATAAGTCTTGATAATTTTTCTTGGGGTCCAAACCTGGCTCTTAGAATCTTGGATTCTCCCAATTTCTATTGCATTTTGCCTCTTCTGTTTGGTTTCTCTTAAATCATTGTGTATAGGAACTCCTAAACTTGATCCAGTTTCTTTGGGTAATAAGAAGAAAGCTGGTTTTATCATTCTAGCGGTGCAGCTGCCAGACCAGCTTCTCGGCAATTTAGTGCATTCTATAGTACTATAGATCAAAAACAGGTGTTTAGGGGCTCCCCAAAACTGTGTTTTTAGCTTCTGTTGGACATTCCAAATATTTAGAAATGTCTTTCATTCTCCAAAAGGGGTTTATCCCTTCTTCAATACATTCATAAAATTCATATGCTTCATGGTAGATACACTTGTTCTTTTCTTTCCTTTCAACAGAGCAAAATCTATTTGGATCTCCTGAGATCCACCAGGTAGCAGAGTTCTTTACTGCTAGATACCTTTTACAGACCATTCTTTTGACTGGCCTGTTGTACCCTTTAATACTAAATTCTGAGTTATTCCGTATCCAATTTAAGATTTCTAATAGCCTTAGATTAATTTTTTCCCATGGCCAAATTTCAGTCATCTGGGTACAAACTCGACAATCAGTTAAATTTAGTTTGTGGCTTACTCTTTCTACTGAATCTATGAAAAGGTTCTTACCTCGGGGTATCTCTAAATGATCTTGTTTTCTTATTGCTTTTATTAACTCTTTCTCTTTGACCAGATCTACCAGGCTTGCTTCAGCAGCATCACATTCAAAGCGCAACCAGGCTTCTCCTACAGGGCACTGTCCCAGGAGTTGCTGCCTAAAAGTGGCGGTATTCTGGGCTATCCAATACATTCTCTTATCTTCTTGACAAAAGACCAACTGCGAGAGGTTAACACAATTAGGGTTAGAATTGATGGACTCTAGACAAGGAGCTCACTTCCTCCTCACAGAGGGGTTGGTAGCACTCACTGCACGGCTCTCCTGGGCTCCCCAGAGCTCCACCAGCAATTAGAGCCATCATTACTACCCTTCCCAAGGGTCCGCTATGGGTCATCTTGCACAGCCTGCCCACCCGGCCTTGCCTCTTGGGGACTTTGCTGAGAAGAAGCTTCCAAGCTCTTTAGAGTCCCTTCTGTGATAAACGAGTCCACTGGATTTAAGGATCATATAATTATTTTTATTATTATGCAAGTGAGAATAAGCAAAGTTCAGCGCTGGGCGGCCGGGAGTCTCCTCTAGGCTGGCACCGTTCCTATCCCCAAAGTTCGCCTTTTATTGCCTTCTTCTCCCGGGTCCAGGGATGACGTGGTCTGTCTTTTGCGCTTGCTCGTTCAGTTGCTAGGGGGTCTTTTTCTGCCTTCTGGTGGTCATGGGATGAAGGCTCCAAGTCTTCCTCTTTAACCGCTGAGTGAACTTGCCCTTATAAGGCATATCTAGACAGTGGAATTTTCAGAACACTGTACGATTCCTGCAAGCCTAAGCAATTCTTGCGAGTTTAAGGATTGTTGTTACAGCCTTCCTCTGTGACCTCTGGGTGAACTTTTCCTTATAAGGTATATCTTTACCATGGAATTCCCAAAGCACTATACGATTCCTGCAAGCCAAGCAACCGTATGTGGCTGCACATTTAAGAATCAAGCAGTTTTAGCTATTTAGTTATTGCTTTTATATTGTATAATTATTTAGCTATTGATTTAATTAATGAACAAAGGTATTGCTACTTATTACAGTCAGCATGATCCTCTGTGCTCACACAGATGCTCCAGGAGGAAGACCTCAAGATACCCAGCGCCACCGCCCTGAAGCTGGCTGAGCCACTCCTGCCATGCTTGGAGAATGTAAGGCTCTGTGCCCCCAGCCATGGGCACTGGACGCTGCCCAGAAATGTTGTGCCTTGTGCGCTTTTGGGCCTCTTCCCTGATGGGCCTGGAATAGTTGGTGCTGAGGTCTTTTCCTTTCCTCCAGGACAACAGCCACGTGCAGCTGCTCTCCATTCAGCTCTTCTGCAAAGTGATGGAGCTGGTAGTGGAAGAGGGGGAAAAGCCTCTCACGAGAATTGTGAGCCGGAGCCTCCTCCCTCTCCTCTTGTGTTGGCATGATGAGAACCGGCATGTGGCAAAAGTCAGGAGGAGAGACCCTTTGTCATCATGGAAGAAGAGAAGAAACCTGACGTCGATGACAAGTGGGGAGATGTTGGGGCCCGAGAGCTTGGCCTGAGGGAAGAGGCCACAAGCTGTGAATTCTCCCAGTCGGTGCCAGCAATGGCAGCAGAGGAAGCATCCCCACGCAGAGCAAGGAGTGCCCACAAGCTGCACCAGTGGAAGGCGGCTGTGAGGGTGCTGTGGGGAGATGGGGCACAGCAACAGCCCTGCCAGTGGCAACAAAGGGCAACAGTCCAGGAGCTGCCCCCAATGGAAAAGGAGGTGACTGAGCCAGAGCTGAGCCAGCGAGGGGAAGGAAGTGTGAACAGCCGGGAGAAGCAGGCACATTCTCCTGCCCCCAGGGAGGAGGTGCCATCAGCAGGGACACAGAGCCCAGTCCCTGCTCCAGACAGCCCCTGCTGCCCCCCAGCCCCTCACCCAGCCCACTGGGAGCCCAAAGCCCCAGTGAGCAGCTGGAAGAGGCAGAGCAGGGCTCAGTGCTGGCAGAGAAGGAGAGTGAGGAGGGCACCTCAGCTGGCAGTGATGAAGACTGGGAATCCTACAGCCAGACTGAGCTGTCCCAAGAGTGCCAAGGTGAGGCAGAGCCAGAGCTGTCCCAAGGAGAGTTCAGCAGCTTCCAAGACCTCTCCAGCTGGGAAGACTGCAGCAAACCAGAGCTCAGAGAACTCCGAGACGATTCCACGGAGGAAGACAGCAGCAGCACAGACCTGCCACAGGACTGCTGTGAAGGTAACAGCCTCTTCAGCTTTGGGCCCATTCCCTTGCTGTGGGAGGAAGAGGAGGACGACAGCTGGCATGAAGTCTACGTCCAGGAGCTGTATAAAGGCAAAGGCAGGGCCCAAAGGCTGGCAGGTCTGGCGGCAGATGGGCTGCCACTGCCCGTCCCTCAGCAGGTCTGGGTTGAGGGGCAGGCGGCGGAGTCCCTGTGTGCCTCGCTTCCCTGGCTGTGCAGCGAAGGCTCCGTGGGCCAGCAGGGGCCCGAGGCAGGGCCACAGAGCCCGGGGCCTGCCCCGCAGAGCCCTGGCGGCGCCTCAGCTGGCCAGCCGGGAGCGCAGGCCCGCAGGCAGCAGCGGCTGCCCCAGGCAAACGGCCCGGCCGCCTCAGGCGGGCGCTGCGGGCGCTGCGGGCGCTGCTCTGCTGGCCCTGCCTGGCGCGGCAGCTGCGGGAGCAGCGCCCGTGGCCCTGCCCAGCCCGGGCTGGCCGATGGCGGCTGCTCCCTGCGCGGGGCCCCAGGGAGCCGCACGGGCGGCCTCGGCCTGGACACGGCCCCGCAGCCTCAGCTGCCCCGGCCAACCTGGAGCATCTCCCCAGCACCCACAGTCACTGCTGGGGCCAGCCCTAAACAGCACGCGTGGCACACGATTGGTGCCAGAGCGCTCAGCAGGGAATCCCAGAGTCATCGAGGTGGGAAGAGACCCTGATGCTCACCCAGTGCCACTGGCACCCTGGCAGCACCATGACCACTGCAAAACCACATCCCCAAGGGCCACATCCACACAACTCCTCAATGCCTCAGAGACAGCGACTCCACCGCCTCCTTGGGCAGCTTCTTCCAATGCCTCACCCCTCTGTCAGAGAAAAATTCCTTCTGATATTGAATCCGAACCTCCCCTGGTGCCATCAAAGGCCATTTCCTCTCATCTTGAAAGGATTCCACGCTGGTCCTTTGGGATTATATCCCTGAAGAATGGGCACAGATGGGAGCTGTTGCTCCATGGATGTGACTGTAGGACTTTGATTCACACCATTCCTCCAAAACAAATTAAAGCTGAGTTTAAGAAATAGTAGTAGTAAAAAAAAAAAAAACAAAAAACTTAGATGAAAAGTATTTTAAAAATTAAAAAAAAGAATAGGAATAAGAAGATGAAGAAGAAGAAATAGTAGTAGTAAATTTAGTAAGAATAATAAGAATGAAAATAGGAATAAGATGAAGAGGATGATGAACAACTAGTAATTAATATCAGAATATTAAAAAAATAAGAATGACATAGTAAGTAAGCATAACAAGTGAATAAGATTACTTAGAAGGAGAAGAAGAAGAATATTTTAAAGAAGAAGAAAGAATACTAGCAGCAATTAAGAAGAAGAAGAACGGGAAGAAGAAGACGAGAAAGAAGAAGAGAAAGAAGAAGAAATAATAATAAGATGAAGAATATTAAATCAAAATGCACATCTACATGTCTTCTAGAATCCCAGAATGCAGGAAAGGACCTTAAAAAGTATCTACTTCCAACTGATCATCCTCTGAGCTCTCTCTCTCTTTCGTACTTCGATCTCCCTAGCTCCCATTTCTTGTTCAATAAAATCCATGTCCAAAACAATCTGGTTTTGTTCTCCTATGGTCTCATTTCTGCCTTCACTGGGGCAGAGGCACCTCTCCCTCATGGCACCTTAAGCCTGGATGGAAGCATGGGCAGGTTCCTTCCAGCCACAAGCATTCCAGCATTCTGTCAGGGACTCCCTTCCCTTCTTCCCTCTGCTTCCAGCTGCAGAATGTGCAGCAAAGCCGCCTTTGCTGTCTGCTCAGGGAGCCCAGCCAGCTGCTGGAGCTTGACCCTGCCCCTGCACAGCTCCCTTGGGAGGCATGGCAGGAGCAGCACCCTGGCAGCCTCAGCAATTGCCCTCTGACAGCTCTGGCACGCACTGCAATGGGCTGCAATTCCAGCTGCCAGCAAGGAAAAGATGGTCCTGCCCTTCAAGGCAAAATTCTGAAGGGGCCAAGGCACAAACGGAGCGAGATCTTACAAAGACATTTCACTGCCAGCCTCCATAACTTCATCCAGGGCTGTTTGAGCACCTGGATTGGGAAGGAAAAAAAAGAAAAATCAGGGGAGGGTCTTTGGCTGGGAGCTGCCACAGGTAAAGAGAGACACTGGAAGGGAAAAGGAGCAGACAAAGGAAGGCAGGAGAGAAAGCAGGACACAAATGGCAACCAGCCGAGAAGGTGGCACTCTGGAAACCAAACCTGCACTTAGGGAATAGGAATGGGACAGAAAGGAAGAATTCTGAAACTTTATTTACTATGCTTGTCTGAGCAACCTGTGCCAGGACTTCACCACCCTGACAGGGAAGAAGTATTTTCTGTACCAAACCTGAATTTCATCCCTGTCACAGGGACATTTTATGAAAAATCCTTTCATTAAGATTTTTTTCTCCTGAGAAGCTGAGAGGCCTCAGGAACAAAATGTAAACAATGGTTATCTGCTGCTGTGGAATGCAACAGGTGCATCTGTGATTGGTCTCATGTGGTTGTTTCTAATTAATGGCCATCACAGTCAGCTGGCTCAGACTCTCTGTCTGAGACACAAGCCTTTGTTATTCAATCCATTTCTTTTCTATTCTCAGCTAGCCTTCTGATGAAATCCTTTCTTCTATTCTTTTAGTATAGTTTTAATATCATATATATCATAAAATAATAAATCAAGCCTTCTGAAACATGGAGTCAGATCTTCGTCTCTTCCCTCATCCTAAGACCCCTGCGACCACCGTCACAATTTGTGATTTGTGACCTCGAGTGACTGAAGAATTCCTCATTTGGTGAGACCCCAGAGGAGCACTGCTACACTGGGTAAACCCCGAGTGTGTGGCATTGATGGTCACCACACAAGTGACTACAGAATTGGATTCTAGCCAGGAGCTGAAGAACTGAAGATCCTGAATTTGGACAGAGTTCACAGCAAGGCTGACCACAAAGAGAACCTTTTGAAAAGTGTCCCAGATGTAATGAGTAATGTCTTAGTTTGTTCATCAAGTTGCTAAAAAGACTATAAAAAGGGGAAAAGCCAATAATAGAAAAACTGCAAGGATAGATGTAACCAGCTAATATGTTGCAAGATGAATATAACGGGCTAATATATTGCAAAATAACTGTCATAAGGCTTAAACCGCAAAATGTCAGAAGCTAATATGTTGAAAGGCTAAATAAGCAATGTGTAACTATATGTAGCTATGTGCCTATATATGGTAAAGGCTATTGTAAGACCTTGAGGAAGAGGACGGGAGCCTTCGTCCAGACGACCACCAGAAGGCAGAATAAGACCCCCTAGCAACTCTCGGCACAGACGCAGAGAACACTGGAAGGACACCCAACAACAACAGATAAAAAGGAGGACTGAACTGCCGGGCGGTGTGGGCCGATGGTGGAGTGGTGACTCCCCGGCTACACCCAGCGCTCCCGGTGGGTGCAAGCCTTTTGTTGGCTTCACCCAGTGCTGTAATTTGCCTGTTATCGCTTGCTTTATCAATTAATAAATTACACTTTATTTGGACTCACTTGTCAGTGATTGGTTCCTCACCGCAACTTATAACACTAGATACAGATAAAATACTCTGGTGATCTTATCACACCCTGTTCTCAAACTTTTGGCACCAGCTTCTACTCTGGAACACCATGACTTCCTTGTAATCTGAAAGAGGGAACAAATCAAACCTCAACAGCTGGTCCTACCTTGAAAACCAGTGTTCCTCCCACCAGAAACTTCTTTTCCTGTTGTGATAGATGAGTAATGTGATGATTGACTCTCACAATTAATAGACAAATATCATGTATATAACTTAAGGAAAGTTTTATAGATTTATAGTTATGCTGCACCCCATGCCCTGGTTACCAAGGGAAAACTGGGGCTGGGACATCTGGGAGGGCTGGCTTGTCACTATGGCGACACCTGAGCCCCAATCAGAATTTGAGGAAGAGATCTCCACCACTGGACAGCGAAGAAGGGGTTGATGGACAGAACTTTGGGAGGGCTTAAAGGGTTCAAAAGGGAAAGCCTCCAGCGTGAGGGGGCTGAGCACATGGCGAGGAAAATCTTTTGCTGCCGGTGCTGTAACCTTTTTTCTTTATTCAGTCTTCTGTTGTATTTTTGATAAGGTTTAATAAACCTTCCTAAACTATGAAAAGTGAGTAGCTATTTCTCACACTGTGGTCTGCAACCCTCACTCTTTACTACAATAAAATGCTTGTTTTTATTAGGTTTACATCAGTTCCATACGCTTTTATGAGCTTTTATGCATTTTTCTCTATATATGTTTAAGACCACTATCTGCTTATTGCAACATTCCAGGAATCCCTTTTGACTCTTCTCTCCATATTCCTGCAGAAGGTCAGGTCACTGTGGGTTTTACACCAATAAAAATCCAGGTTGTTCAGATCCTAGGTGTGACGGGCAGGCACAGTTTCCCTGCTGACACAGGGACTGAAGACAAACCCCTCTGTTGTCACTGAAAACAAAAGAAAGGAGGAAGTTTCTGCCCATTGCAAAGTCCCCGTTTGCCCTGAAGGACTCTGCCTCTTCTTTCTCAGCAGCAGCTCAGCAGCCGGACGCCAAGAAGGACAAGAGAGGGAGGGGTGGTTGATTTGTGTGACAATTTAACAGCACTTGCACACAAGAGCTGAGTCTGTCAGCAACATCTCTGCAGCGGCAAGTCCTTGCTGAGGATGCAGAGCTGTGTCACTTGTGTTTAGTTTGCATCGAGTTAATGGCACGGTGGCTTTTCATGCTGCAGGTGTGGCCCCTGTGACAGCAGCCTGTTCATCCTTCAGGGGGTTTGCACCCACAGGGACAGTGCTGCTCCTGCCAGCACACCCCAGTTTGTCCTCATGCCAAAAAGCCCAGGCAGAACTTACTTCTTAAAGGAACGTTTTCCGTTTGCTCTCAAACCAAAGATTTAGATGTAATGGTATAATAGAAACCAATCTTTTCCTCTGTTGTCTCTTGGGACAGGAGGAAAATCCTATCACATCCAGATAGCAAGGCACTGATTTCAGTTCCACTCTGGAAATGACTTGCAGGAGCAAGTGAATAAAATTGTCTGCTGGAACAGTGAAGTCCTGCCACTCTAAATCAGTGTGGTGCCTGAAGGGTTTTGTAGCAGGTTTGCACCTAAGTTGATGCTCAAGAAGTTTATGAGGTCCAACACAGACCTAAGGTTTGCACAGCAGAGTTTAGGCTGACAGCTAAGGGAGCATAAATTAAATGGTCTTTCCAAGCCAGAAGGCTGATGAGAATTGTTGGTATTTGTGCTCTCCTTCCTTGTTTAAAGGATAGCAACATATTTGATGAGATTTTGGCATTGCAGCTAAAGATCATGGCCAGATGAAGTCACCTAAGTGGTTGTTGTGCATTTCTAATTGTGGAGGTCAATAATCAGTGTAACTGCTTCTGGTAATCTGGCTCCAGTCTCGCACAGAGCATTGCTGGTTGGTCACTCTTATCTCCACAGCCCAGCAGAGATCCTGTTTTGGATGGCTCTCACTGCTCCCAAGGCCCCAGGGACCAGCCACTGCCTCTCCTCCTTCTGCTTTCCCTTCCAGGATCAGAGATTTCCTGCTGCTTCCTCCACGTCTGAGACAACTGGAGGAGATGAGGGGCTGAGGATGTGGCTTCTGACAGAGAGCTGATAACGCTCAGCTGAGTATTTTATTCTCCTGCCACTAAGCTGTCAGGCTGCTGCTGAAATTCCTCCTGCTTGGAAAGGGCTGGTGTGAGCAGCAGGAATTGTTGCTGGCTGGAACTTTTCCAAGAGCTGGACAAAAGAAGCATTTTGTGGAAGGCCACCAGCTGCCCTTGGTCAGCAGCACAAGGTGTGAGGTGCCCTTTGAAGGCCATCCCTGCACAAGGACAGCCTGGCCTTCTCCAGTGCCCAGAGCACCTTCCAGGCTTTTGGGCTGGCCTCGTCCCTCACCCTGGAGAAGCAGGTTGCTGTTGGAACTCTCCTATCCACAGTTTCTGACTGGATTGCCGTGTCTTACCACAGACAGCCCTGGAGACACCAGTACAGACTCCATCTGCAATAAAAGGGGACTTTGTTCCAGCTTTTCCCTTGGCCCAGCATGCAGCAAGCCCACCTGGGCCTCATTCAGGTCTGTGTGGGCTGGTAGTCAGCTTCTGCTGGGAATTTAAAGCTTTTACCCTACTTTCCACAGCAAATAGTGGAGCAAACCCAGCCGCACCAACCCCCAAATTTCACTCTAAAAACCACAGGTTTCATTTTCCTCTATTCAAGCCTTGAAGAAAACAAACTTCGCTTGAGTAAGCTGGAGGCACAGTGTCCTCCAAGATCATTCTTGAGTAGGACAATATTGCAGGGGAAGACTGGCAAACCCAGAGGTTACTGGTGCTTAGGAAGCTTTGCAAAACCTTCCCACGTGCGGTGCTCTTGCAGCCTCCTGAGCTCCTGGAGCCCTCACTCAGCTCAGGCACAGTTGGGACAGAAGGGGATGGTTCCGTCTGTCAGATGTGGGGACAGGAGGAGGGAAGACTTTGCAAACGCTGCCACGAGGGCAGGGCTGTTTTCATTGATGGTGCCAAGTGGTAGTACACCATCTTTGATTAAATGTGAGGTGCTGAAGGGCAAAAATTCTCAGTGCTAAGGAGAGAGTGTCTCCACTCACTCAGCAAGGTAAGTGAAGGGGAAAGTGCAATCTGTATTTCATGGGAGGTGTTCAGTTTTTAACAAAACATTTTTGCAGAAGACGTGCCCAGGCAGGGGTGATTCAGAGCATTTTATCAGCCTCACAGAGTATCCCCACATCTGCTTGGCCACATTTTCTCTCTTTTGTTCATTGTGAATGATTTCTCCTGCCAGGGTTGCTCCTGCTTGGAGTTCTGCTCTCAGTGGAGCCCCGGAATTTTCTCAGCAGGCCTCTGCAGCGAGTTCTGAGCCAAGGTGGGGCTCTGCTGCCAGCCCAAATCTGCGCTTCCCCTGCCCAGCCCGAGTGCAGGTGGGGCATGTGCTGGGCATGGCCGGAGACTTGCATGGCCAAAATCCTCCAGCATTTCCATCTGCTCATGGCTTTGGGTAGCACAAATCACACAACACCCATCGCAGCTGACAAATGGCATTTCTTGCAGATTGCTACAGCCGCACTGCTGATCCACAAATACACGAGAATCAATTTCAGCTGAAAAATGTCATTTATTACAAAGTGCTACACCCACGCCGACAATACAGAACTATACAAATCTCAATTTAGGTTAAAAATGGGAATTTATTCTATTATTACAACCTTTCTATGTAATAATATACAAATACCAACTTCTGTTAATTTATTGCCAACCTCCACAACAACGCACTATACACACAGATCAATTAGGTGTTTAACAGCTTAATTTATTACATATTGCTACAAGGATTAAGCCCATCTAGGAATACAAAAAAATCTCCATAGATATGTAAATAGAATTACATCCAGAAAAAGATAAATACGCATATTAAAATAGACTTATATACCTATACAAATACCAATATTCCTATTTTAAAAGCCATATAACAAAAATTGTATCAAAAGAGATACCTACACAACTTTACCCACAGGAAATAGAAATTAACACAGATATAACAATATCCATGTCTACATAGATAAATTTATACAGATATATGTAATTTCAAATATCTATATATATACACATAGCATACATTCATTACAAAATAAATATACATAAATATAAGAATATACACATGGAAATAAACACATACAATTAGCAACCCACATATGGAAATACACATATAATAAACCATGGCTACGTTCAAGTCTGTGTATCTTTAAACAGCACTCGAAGCAGAGGGACCCCAGCTGCCCCATCTTCAAAGCCTCTCGCTCAGTCTCCTCCTCCCGTGCAGAGCAGCTCTCCTGGACAGCGACAGCAGATGGAACACCTGGCAAGCAAAGGGAACACGGAGTGAGTATGGGGACGTTTCCCTTGGCAGCAGCTGCACTTCCATCAGGGAAGAGGAAATGTCAGAGCCTCCCAGGGGGGTCAGAAAGAGAAAGCAGCCGAGCGGGCCAGGCTGTGGTGAGCGCAGCCGCGGCGGGACTGTCCCGCAGCCCCGGCAGCCCGGCAGAGCCGGCACAGCTCCCGGCCCTGCCGGCACAGCTGCCTTGCCCAAGGACAGCCCCTGTGCCGGCCGGGGCAGCTGCGCTGAGCAGCCCCAGCACGGGCAGGGCCCGCTCCTGCCCTGCCGGGCAGTGCCCACGGCCACAGCCCACGGCACCCTCAGCCCCACCTGCCTCCCCGGGCCTGTGGCCTCACCCGGGCTCTCTCCAGGCTGGCAGCAGCAGGTCCCCGTTCACTGCTCTTGCTGCTGGCCTTCAGCTCCTCCCTGCTGGCTCCCGTCAGTCTCCGGCTGTCCTCAAGGTCTTCATGGCAGCTGTGGCAAAAGTGGAGGCTCTGGAATTGCTTCCAAGGCCTGGCAGAGCTGCAGTCCCGGAGCCCTCTGTGCTCCCTGCTGGCCCCCTCCATCCCCTCAGCCCCGCCATGCTCTCGGTGAAGCCCCAGCCCCCTTCAGTTTCTTCAGCCCCTCCCAGTCCTCTCACCCCCCTCAGTCCCTTCTGACCCATCCCGTCCCCTGAGACCCACCACCCTGCCAGCCTGTGCCACTTGCCTGTCACCTCAGTGCCACCAGGGCCCTCGGCTGCCCCACAGCCCTCAGCCCCAGCAGCAGCTCAGGGTCACCGTCCCTTCAGCGCCCCCTGAGCCCCCTCTGTCTCACCGTCCTTCAGCAGCTCCTCAGGGGACAGTGCCTGGGGCCAGCGGCAGCTCCCACCGCTCCAGGGACAGCCGGGGCTGGAAGTGCTGCTCCGCCCGGCCCGGCCGCCAGCTCGGACCCAGCACAGGGACAGGGGACACAGGGGGCACCGGGGCAAAAGCAAGAGGTGAAAAAGGCAGCCGAGGGGGCAAAGAGCTAAAAATGCAGCCTAGGCCTACACAAACAGCAATCTATCCATCCATCTCTCCACCTAAACATTCCTATTCCTCTTACTAGATAACTATACACATTCATAAATGTAACTTCATACATATGTATATATATATAAAAATATTTTACTCTACACATATAAAAAACTAACTCTAAAAATCTATAAATTTAAATATATCATAAAATATAATTATATCATATCTATAACGATATACATATCCACATTTAACTATACAGATCTATCAAGCTATGTCCATATAAATAGAACACTATCATCTATAAATGGAACTATACCCACTAATAAATAGAACCATAGAAATCTATAAACATATCTACAAACAGAGGAGTTCTACCTGCCCGATGGTCACAGGCTCTCCCCTGTCTCTTCCTGCCATGCAGGGCAGCCCTCCTGGAGATGTTGGTCAGATGGCATCTGGGAAGCAAAGGCAACGCTCAGTCAATATTGGCCCTTCTGCACCTTTCCCTTGGGCAGCAATTGTCCTTCGACCAGAGGCTGTCCAAGATGGCCTGAAAGGCAGACTCTCACTTGGCAATTTGAAGCAATCTGCCCTTAAAAGAACAGGGACCATTCCAAGTGTTCAAAAGTGTGTTTCAAAACACTGAAGTATCTTGATAAAGTCTCAGCCCCCGCAGTGCAAAGGGCACCCAGGAGAGCTTGAAACACAGACAGTCCCAGCTGCCACAAGGAAGCCCAGCCTTGTTCTTTCTCTGAGCTGACAGAGAGACCTCAGTCTTCACTGAAATGGCTGAAGCTGAAGGTGCTGGGAGCTGAGTCATGAACCAGCTCCATTACCTGGCATCTACAAACTGCCCTCTGCAGTGAGCAGCAGCTGCTCAAACTCGACCATCAGCTCTGGCAGGAAGGGCTGGGAGGGACAGAGCTCCCTACGAGGCCTGCAGGCTGCACCAGCTTGGCTAAGGAATGGATCCACAGTGCTCCCTCTCTCCTCTTAGGCCTCCCTAATCAGGGGTCATTCCAGCTTTTCCTTCTGATACTGGAGTTACTGTGATTTTTCTATTGGTTGGCCTCTGATGTTGTGCTCCTTGTTTTTCTTGTGGGTCAGGCCCAATACCAGCAGACTGGTATTACATTTAGTCAGTGATTTGGACTTGATACTGACGTTTTGCTCTTTTTTCCCCCTGTTCCTTCAAGAGTCGCTCAGCCTGGCCTCCCCTGGCACCCTGCAGCAAATTTATCCACCCACTTCAGCACAAAACTGGGACACCCGGCTTGGTGACACAACTCCCACAAGGTCAGGTTTATTCCCTGCTCTCTTGCCACAGCAGAGGACTCAGTGTCAGAGCCTCTGGAGAAGCGTGGAGGGCAGGGCTCAGGGAGGTTGTGCCAGTGCAGGATTTGAACTCAAGGCACCAGGAAGCACCAACCCTGCTCAGAGCAGCCATCTCACAGCTCTCTAAATCAGTGTGGGCTCTGTCCTTACCAGGCTCCTGGGGCTCCTGGGAACTGTTCCTGCAGCTCTCGGTGCCAGATGAAGCTTCCTCTGCTGCAGCTCTGTTCACAGGCTCCCCTCCTGAAGAATCAGGGCCAGCACCAACATTGTCCTGAGCAGAAAAACAGAAAGAAAGGAACCCAAAGATCACTGACTATTTTGCTGGAATCATATCAGGGATACAATAACTCTCCTTCTCCACTCCCAAAGGACATGGAGCACAGAGGAGGGAACACTGCCCCCACGGTTCACATGACAAGCCTTTTAAACTCAGGATTCAGGGGGCCAAGGTGAAACTGAAGCTCCTACAAAATGACCTTTGAGACAAAACATGAACACAGCAAACCAGAAGACACCAAGTGAGGGGACGTGCCCCCACGCTCTGAGCCTGCCTTATCCCAGAGCTGTGAGAAATCAGCCAGCACAAAGCCAGGGGCTCTCCTTGCTGCCAGCACGGCTGCCAGCAAGGGCAGAGCTCGCTCCCAGCCCTGCCCAGGGCTGTGTGCTGCAAACCCACAGGCAAAGCACGCATTTCTGCCTGGGAGTCTCAGCACCCCCAGCCAACCGCTCACACAACCCATCACAAGGTGCTGCTTCTCGGAGCCCTCTGCTGCTGCCCCACGGGTGTCATCCAGGCAAACATTTATGCACCCTGGGTATTGCCAGGATCACATTTGGGATCAGTGGCAGAAATCTGTACATCGTTAGGGTAGGGAAAAAAAACAACCCAAAAGACAGGAAAAGCCAGACAACCAAGTAGTGTTTCTATTCCACTGAGGAAGTAAATGTCCACAATGAAGCAAATTACCTTTGGACACAAAGATATTCTCACTATGACCAGTTTCAGAATATTCATCTCTTCTGCCATAGCTCATCCATCAGAACCCTAAAGATTCTAAAGATGGTTCAGAGCCTGCAATGTTTCCTTTTAGTATGGAATAAAATGCTTCTCTAAACTATTTGTGACTTTACAGAAGACAAAAGTCATGCCACTTGAGAATAAGGTACTGGTAAATCCAAAAAATCCCACTCTCCCCCTTGAGTCATAATCACAAATGTACTGCAGGCAATGGGTCAGCACATCAACAGAAAGAGAGACATTCTTTGGCCAACACATGTCATAATCTGCAAAAGGACAGAGAGCTGCAGCTGCAGCCCAGCCCCAGCCACGGCTCTGGGAGCGCCTACACGCACGGCAGGGCTCACACAGTGATAGTGGAGCCCTGGAAAATGTTAAAGATAGACTTTGAAAATGTTGGGCTTTGTGTTTTCTCAGATCACTGCACCTGCGTAAGCAGTAGGATAAATGATATAATTGTTAGATGTGATGATTGTTTAGGAAGTAAATATAATTATTGTATAATCATAAGAAGAATCAGGAGAAACTATGTTAGAAATTTAAGGGGGAACCATGAGAAGCTATGTTTAGCTGAAATCTGTGCATACAATAGAACAATATAAGTTTAATAATTAACATGAAAGTTATATAACGATAGAGTATAAAACACGTTCGCCTCGAATGTATGGTCAGAATCAGATTTGGGTGGAAACTACCCCGATTCCCAGAGCTCTTAAATAAAAAGCACCGCATATAATCGCTTATGTGATTGTGTGTTTTTGAACGCTAACAACAGCAGCAGCAGCTGCAGCCCAGCCCTTGCTTTGCCTTGGCCTTCCCACCCAAAAGAGGCACAGCCCACATCTGCTGCAGCTGGGACAGAGGCACCTCTGGCATGCCCCTCCCTGCACGGGACACTTGGCCTTCAGTGCCAATTCCCATAACACTCTTCTCCTCTTTCCCAGCAAGTAAAACCTCTTCGTTTCTTCTTCATCCCCTCTTTTAAAAATCTTTCTTAACCAAAAATAATTCAATAAGTAAATAATAATGAAGTTCAATTAAAGAAGCCTTTGCTTCTCAACCGTGTCACAAGGTTCAAAAGCTCTCAGTCCAGCCCCTTTGATCCCCATCCAATGGAATTACCCGAGCAGAGGGAGATCTTTCAGACAGGGACCTCCTGATCTCCCGAATCATTTTCTCTACGGCAAGGCCTAGATCTGCTGGTGGCCATTCCTCCTCCTCCCCAGGCGCGTTCTGTGCTGAGCTGGAGGCCGTCCATGCTGCACAAGCTGCACTGCCAGCGGGAGCGCTGGGCCCTGAAGTGCCCGGGCTGGCTGCAAGAATCCAAACACATTGGTCAGGCTCCACAACGTGGCTGTGGGACACTGAGCTCTGGTGCTGCTGTGGATCAAACATCACGGGAAGCACACAGGCAAAGCAGGCAGAGAATCTTTCGGCCTCCTAGGTGCCCCTTGCTAGTAGGCTTGACAGCCTCTGGCCGAGAATGACAGAGCCTTGTGGAAAACGACTTGAAACGGTCACTTTTCACGACCTTTTGGAAAAACAAGGCTACAGCTCTTTTCCTACCTCGTGCGTCGTAGGCTGGGGGCTGCTGCTCCCTGTGGAGCTGCTGGAAGCTGCAGGGCTGGAGCCCGAGCACCTCCCGCTCGGCCGGAGGCAGCTGCTCCCCGTAGAGCTCCTGCGAGCGGCTGCGGGGCCCCTCCCGCCCGAGCGGCAGCGGCCGCTCCCCGTGGAGCCCGAGGAAGTGGCAGGGCGGGATGCCGAGCACCTCCCGCTCGGCGGGCGGCGGCCGCTCCCCGTAGAGCTCCTGGAAGCGGCTCGGCCCCTCCCGCCGGGCCGGCAGCGGCCGCTCCCTGTGCAGCAGGTGGAAGCCGCAGGGCGGGCGCCGGGCGAGCAGCGGCCGCTCGCCGGGGGGCTGCTGGAGGCGGCCGGGCCGGGGGCTGCGCAGCTCCCGCCCGTCCGGCAGCGTCCGCTCCCTGTGCAGCAGGAGGAAGCCGCTGGGCGGGCGCCCGGCCGGCAGCGGCGGCTGCTCCTTGGGCAGCGGCTGGAAGCGACCGCGCCCGCGCCGCCCGGCCGGCAGCGGCCGCGGCCCGGGGAGCTGCCGGGAGCCGCAGGGCGGGCGCCTGCGGCCCTCCCGGCCCGCCGCCGGCCGCTGCCTGTTGGCCGCGCTGCGGCGCTTGATGCGGAGCAGGAGGTCGGGGCGGTCGCGGCGAAAGCAGGGGTTGCAGTAGTGGAGCCAGGCCCCGGCATCGCCCGGCGCAGCCGAGCCCACCCAGCCCGGCACCTTGCGGAAGCCGTAGCGGTAGAGCTGCCGCACGAAGCTGCGGAACTGCGTGGCCCTGAAGGTGTGCGGCACCGGGGCCGGCCCATGGCCACGGCCCCTGTGGGCGTGGCCCGAGCTGAGCAGCTCTCGCTCCAAGAGGCAGCGGTCGATGAGCAGCCCCTGGGCGCGGCTGTCCCAGCGCACGGAGCGGACGCGGGGGCTGTTCACCAGGCGCCAGAGCTTGGCGGGGAAGGTGCCGGCGCTGAGCCCGGCGGGCAGCGGCAGCTCCGCCATGGCGTCCATCGCCGACTGTGGCCACAACGCCCGCAGCGCAACGGCCGCGGCTGCGCCGGCGGCGCGCGGCCTGAGGGGGGCGCTGCGCTCGGGCCCGCGCGCGCCCAGCGCGGCCCCGGCGCGGGCCGGACTTGGCGGGGACGAGCGCGGCAGAGCCGGGGCTGCGGGCACAGCGCGGGCGGGGCGGCTCCGGGGCTGGCCGCGCTCGGCTCGGCAGGGCCAGCTGCCAACCCCCTCTTTCTCTGCCTGCAGGCATCCTTCTGCCTTGGCCTTGCGCTACAGCCCCCAACCAGCAAGACAAGGAAGAGAAAACAGCCGCTTCTCTCACAGTCAGCCTCCTGCAGCTCTTGATGCCTGCGCTTATTCCTGCCCAGGTCCCAGACTTCTCATTTCCCATCCTTGAACTCCATCAGATTCCCCTCAGGCCGCTTCTTTAGCCTGCCGAGGTCCCTCTGAATGGCGCAATCACTTGGGCTCTCAGCTGCTCCTGCCAGCTTTGTTTTGTCTGTAGACTTGCTGAGGGTGAGCTGCTCCTCCAGCCGGGCCATGAATGAAGACATTAAAGAGCATCTGCCCCAGCATCAGCCCCTGGGGCTCAGAGCACCCGTGACTTGCCTCCAGCTCTACTTTGTGCCACTGATGACAGTCCTCATCCATTTTTCAGCCTTCCTCGCTGGGCATTCTGGCAGTTTGTGTTTAAGGATGCTGTAGGAGACTGTCTCAAAGGCTTGGGGAAAGCTGGGGTAGACATCATCCATTGCTCCACCCATATCCATCCGTTTGGCTGTCCTATCATGGGCATCAGGTAGCTTAACCATCACTCCCAACCAACTTCTTCTCCGTTTGTTTGGATCGGTTTCCAGGATTAGCTACTCCATCACCTGTCAGGGGATGGAGGCAAGGCTGACTGACCTGTATTTTCCTCTCCTTCTTACTCTCTTGGAAGAAACCAGTCTATTAGAGCAATTCTGGCTGGTTTTAGCTAGGCAATTCCAGAAAAAATAACCAGTAAGAAAAATGAAGCTCTAAATGGAGTCTCTTAAATTCTTCTTTCTGCTACCATTCTAGACCTCCAGAAAGATCTTGTTTTCTTTCCAGTACTGGACAGCTGATTAAAAATAATAACCAACAAGGCAAATGTCTCCTTAATAGAATATAATATACCTATTATTCAGAAGACAATAACTTAGATTTTTCTTTTAGGATTAGACTGAGATGAAAGGACTTGAGAGGTTCCAGAACTTTGATATTTTCTTGTCTCCAACTGTTTGGAAAACTGTTAGAACATGGTGAAGACACAGTGCTTTTGAAAATGCCATTCTGAAGTCTTGTATGCTTGTATTACATATAAAAGTACCTGCAAGGATTTTAGAAACCTGTAGCTCAGATTCCTTACTTTCCAAATGAGGAAATGCCAGAATTAGTTTGATCTTTGGTTTTTTATGTTGTGTTTCTGATTCCTACATTTTTATATGCATATGTATCTTTTTTTGATAGCATGGTCACATACTCCATTTTCCTTCCGATCCCAAAATCATCAGTGCTCAGAATAGCCGATAAGCAACTAATCAATATTCTTTTTAATCTCTTTTATTTCATAATAAACTCAGACACCAGTGATCTTTTGGGAATCCAGACTTGTATGCAAAGTTTGCAGGGAAGATTCAGCTCTCAAGCCCTGTGAATTTTCTCTTCTCTCCTTTGCCATTTCCCTTTTCCTTCATCTCTGGCCTGACCTCAGGGCCCTTTCCCCTCGTGTCAGGCCCTCTGTTTGCTGCACTCCAGGGAAGCTCTCAGCTGTGGCTTCCCCAGCGTGGCAGCTCCAGGCTTGGAGCAGCAGAACCCAACTGTGGCTGAGAGCCCAGACCCCCCTGGGCCAGCCGGGCTTTCAGCTGCCAGGGCAGCACGGAGGGAAAGGGGCAAGAGAGAGCTGAGGACGCTGCCAGAGCAGCCCTTGGGCAGTGCAGGGTGAGAGTGGCTTAAAGTGCTGCTGAGCCCCACTGCGGGGGCACAGGAGGCTGCTCTGCCATGGCCGCGGCTGTGCCGCCCATCCCGACAGAAAGGCAGAGCCAGCAGGCTCTGATGGGGGAGAGCAGCTCCATCCCTCCAAAACTTGGTCAGTCCTGCTAAAACCTCTCTTTGTCCTTCTGTCTGAACACTGACACTGCTTTGGAAAACAGAATGGAGGTGACACGAGACAATCGATTATAACTTGGAAACAAATTTCCATGGGTTTTTTGGTTTTGTGAAAAATGCATGTATTTTATGATTGTCTTTTCGCAAATATTAAAATGATTTTTATATGTCTTGTGTTAGAAAGTAATGCTGTATTAATTCTCTTAAGTACTGTGTTAAATATAGTTTTAGGTTATAAAAATTGTTAAAATAGAAACGATGCTATGTAGGATACTTTTTTTAAAGGAAGGGCTCTCAGTGAGATAGCAGCAACAGGACACCTGAATCTTCCAGAGAAAAAGAATTTATGGCCCTCTTATCAGAAGAAACGAACTTCTTCCCGCCTCGAAGGTGCTGTTAGGATTCGGAGGAAGAAGTTGACAATGACCAGACAGAATCCTGTGTTTGAATGGAATTTATGCATCATGTATGAAGTGTATGAATATGCAACAGGCTGTTGCTTTTAAGGGTTAATCCTGTGTTAACGGGTGTCCTTTTTCGGGCTTTTGCTGCCCAGAAAAAGGTACCTGGACGTCCATAACTCTTTGTATTTGTTGTCTCATATTGTCCTAATTCAAATTGTCCAAATTATTAGTACTCTAATTGTATTACAATTTTTATAACCATTTTATTACTATTAAACTTTTAAAATTTTAAAAACAAGTGATTGGCGTTTTTCAGAGTTTGTTGTGGTGTTTCAGTTTGGTTTGGGTTTTTTGCATGTGTGTGAGGCTTAAATGTGTCCTAAAGTTCTTGTGCATGCATGAGGCTGTAGAGTGGCCTCCACGGGGATCTCCTTGGCTCTGCACAAGCCCAGAGAGCAGCACGGGCACCTCAGGCCGAGCACAAAGGAGCACAGGATGATCTGCAGGGTGCTCTGTGACAACAGGCACTTGGAGCTGTTGTCCAGTGTGTAAGAGCTACATCCCCTCTTCTTCAGATTCTCCTAAAAATGCCCACTGATGTTGTTTTGTATGATGCAGCTCTCCTAAGCCCCTATTACACTGTATCTGCACGAGCATTCACACAGGTGTTTGCTAAAACAATTCTGCTCCAGCTGAAAAGCACTGGGGACCCTGAGCAATAGCAGCAGATAAATGGACATAGAGAGACTTCAGGAGCAGAAGCAGCATTAAATCCATGACAATTGTGGAGATGTGAAAATACAGAAATCCACCAATGGTAGCAAAGCCCACACATCTCCATTGGGTTCTGCAGAATGGCAGCAAATAATGCACAGGTGTGGAGACCATGAACTGGTTGGTGCTGCACTTATTTGTCAGTGAGCAGAGCTGTGGGAGGCAGGGATTAAGGGTGATTTTGGAACAGGAAGAAGAAAGGGACAGACAAATTCCAGGTGGAGGCAGAGTGGCTCTGCTCTGCTGACCCAAGGAGAGCAGGGAACAAGTTGGAAAGGAGTAGGAAAAAAGAGTTTTGTAAAAGGAAACCTTGCTATATAGGCATTAGTGTTCTTGCCACAGCCCACAGAGCTTAGAGCATGAATATTCATCCCATTTAAATATTCCTGCAAGATGTAAGAAAAATTCCTTTCCATGTGGTTATTTACACAAACATACCCATGAACAAATAAAAAAACTGCACAACTACATGTATCATTAAGCAGGATACTCTGTAGATTCTCACATTAACACTTGCAGAATTATATATGATACTTCCAAACATATAGAGACTCTTGTTCTCCGTTTGCTTCTTTAAAACTCACAAAATGTAATGAAATTCTCTTTCAAAAGTGCAGAGCCTGCTGTGTGGCTAAGCAAGCCATTATTTGCTTGCTCACAATCATCTCTTCCTTGTGTGTTAGTCACTGATGCATTAATTGCTTATCCAAACTTGAAACGGTTCATGAGTCATTCTGAAGAGAAAGTAAATATGAAGGAGCCCATTTGAATGGAATTCATGTCCTCTGCCTCTTAAAGCTGAAGGTCTGTATTTATTACCTGTCAGAATGAAGTCTTGTTGCCTAATAAATGGGAAAATAGGAAATATGCTGACTAGAGCACCATGTTTTAAGGGATCATTGCATTTTAGTTTTATTTGACCAAATGAGTAGTCAAAGAGAGAAAGGACTGGTCAATTACAACAGAGAAAGCAGGTGAAAGAGATGTCTAGGTCTGCTGCAGCTGGAGTCAAAAATGAAGTGTGTGGGTTTTGAAGTGGGGAAGGGATTCCAGATCAGATGATTTTAATAACTTGCATTACTAAATGCATGATCTTCAAACAAACACGTTGGTATTCCTTGTCTTGAGGAAAGGAAGGGTATTGGGGAAGATGAAACAGGAAAGCCTTATAAATATGATTGTCTGGCAAAAGATTTTGAGACTATAGAAACTATAAGCAAGATTGAAATGAAAGCAAGCTTTGAGATACCTTAGTTAGTGAACAACTGGAAAACAATGGTGTGGCCCAACTGAAGGTAATCCCCTTTTGAGGAAACAATTCCCTCTGCTTGCAGGCAGGTCCAAGGTTCAGAGCAGACCCTACTAGCTCAGCAGAGGGGTCCAAAGAGGAGTTTTTAGGGTTTAAAATGTAACACAGTATGGTAATGTAATGATTCTTACAGGCTGGATGTAAATGCTGTAGGATTTGTATCTTGGACTAGATTGGTTAGTGAGAATTAGACTATTCAACAGAGAAGAAGATTTATTGTATTGTAGCGGGAACCTCGCTCTCTTACGCTCTTCCCCTCTTACTCTCTCCCCCTCTCAGCCTCTCTGCCCCTCTCTTCTCTCGGGCCTGCTCCGAGCTGTGCCTGGCAGCTCCAAGCAGGGCCCTGCACCCAGGCCCTTTGCAATGAGCCGCAGGTTCCACGGCCTGGCTGCAGAGATCTCTCGTCTCCGTCTGTCCCGACCGTCCCACCCGCCAGTGCTCCTGCAGAAGGGGAGAAAGAAGGCATGGAGTTTCCAGGAGTATCCAGATAAATCCACTTTATTCTGGATCAATATGGAATTTTCATGAAGCAAAAGCATTAAGTGGAGGGCTCTTCACCCATTTCTTTTTTTACTAAAATTCTGTGAAAGATACTATTTTGGAGTGTAAAAACTTTCACGTTGAAAACATGAATGTGCTGAGAGAATTTGAAGTCTGGGCCAATGACAATTCACTGTTGAAAATCCAAGTCTAAAACTTTTCAAATTAAATGACCCAGGATGAAGTAGGAAACACAAGTCCTTCCCTTGAACCTTGATTTGCCTCTTCTAGCTCATTCCTGAAAGTGGTAGGCAAAGAGGATCCCACAGAAATCAGAGGAGCATCAGGGTCTATCCCTAAAAGGCAACTGTAGATGTGAAACAACTTGGGAATTAGAGGGACATCAATGAGCCACTTGTGAGTCCAGCTGTTAGTGAAGAGCCCTTTTCCAAAGAAATGCCAGCTTCTCTCAAGGAAGCTGAGCAGCAGGACATTATGGCTGATGTAACTGGCAGGTACAAAGCAGAGAAAGCGGGAAATTTCTGGAAATGAACCCTGTCTTCACTGATGACAGCAGGATGAAGAACCCATTTTATCAGACTCTGGCTCTTAGTAAGAAAGGAAGAAAGCTCTATTTATGATATCAGGCCCAGCTGTTCATGGTCAGAGGTGGTATCAGCTTTAACTCCAGCTCATCATGCCTGGAGGCAGCCCTGGAAGTGCTCCTGCACTTCAGCTGGTGCCAGGGCACAGGGACACCCGCACACCCTCCCTAGACCCCTGTATGCCATAAAACTAAAGGCATCTCCCCAGCCAACCATCCAATCCAGCACTTAGCACAGAGCATGTCACTGCCAGTGACATCTGCATGAAAAAATACAGAGCAAAGTGCAATTACAAAACATACTGGGGGCTCAATATAATACAGGAAAAATTCAGATTTTGGTACTTACCTTCATAAATGAGCATACCTACTAGCTCTTTTCCCTAAATCGTGGTTAAAAGTCTGCACTTTCCATAGCAGTGTCCTAAGATTCTTCCATTCATGCATTCCCAGCTAGCAGAGCTCTCACACACCCTGTTTTTTCTCTGAAGTGTAAGGAAGGACTTAGTTCAGATGAACTGTGCTGCCTCCTCTGAAAGATATAAAATGATGGAAATAATATCTGCAAAGTCATAGGTTCTTTAAGGCAGGCCTCTGGTATGTAAAATAGGGAGTGTTTACATTTAGCATCATGTGCACATAAGATAACAATCAAACCATGTTCTTACCTTCATGAAAAATAGTTTTTGTGCTCCCAGATATGGCACAGGCAAATAAGGCAGAACTCAGACACAAATGCGTTCCTCACCACACAAATGGCCAAACAAATGACAGCTGCCGGTGACACTTTTCCTGCGGTCCCGAGTGCCCCAAGCGCGGATCCAAGCGGCGTCTCACCTGCTCAGCTCTTTCCGGCCCGCGGATCCGAGCCCGTCCCGGAGCGTCAGGAGCAGGGATGGGAGCTCAGCAGCTCGGGCTCGATGCCGTGTGCTCCGCTCGGGGCTCCGAGAGCTCCTGCGGGGCCGGAGCAGCCCCGGGCAGCGGGAGCAGCTCCTGCTGCGGCAGCCGGGCAGCCTCTCCCCAGACACACAGGTGGCTGCACACCCGTGCATTCAGGGCCAGCTCCATTCTGCTGCCCTGGGGCTGGCACTCTCCACTGTGTTGCTGTTAGTGCACATTGGTGTGTTGGTCCTGGAAACACCCAGGAACAGGCAACTCTCAGGCACACATTCTGCTCCCAGGGATGTGCTGCACAGTCCCTGCCTGTTCCAAACACCAATTTGGTTTTGTTCTGAGAGCTGTGTTTTCCATCTCAGGGTTTGACCAGCTGATTGCCCCCGTTGATTATTTTCATTCAGCATTTGTGGATTTCACACATTTGCAGTTGTGCTGACTGCTCCTTCCAGCTGCGCAAGGACAGCCAGTGTGGACCTTTTCCTATGTAAAATGCATTGGGTGAGGACTGTTGGGCTGGAGGGCCCTTCTGTAATGTTATTGCCCCAATTCCTTCTGCTGAGAAAGATACTTGGATTCAGGCAGTTAATCCATTTTGTAGATGCTGCAAAATCTAATCTGTAACAAACACATGATCAAGTATATGGGAATTGGTGTCAGTTCCTTTCTTCCTTCCCAAAGTAGGAAAGCCATTTTTTCTAAAATCCTCTAGCAAATGGCTGTTCCATACTGGAACTTCTCAGCATTAAAAAATTGCATTGACTTCTCTCTAAAATATTTCTCTGGATTTTCTTTCTCTCTTTTAAACTCTCATTGCAATCTAGATGGAAACCAATGTTCAAATGGCAGAATTTCTCTGCCAGTCCAAATACAGCAATTTGCCTAAACATAATTAAACTGAAGTTTGGTGCAAACCTACACAGGCCTATGTAGATAAGAAAAAGATGAATACTGATTATTCCTATGCAGTATAGAGAAAAAATAACCTATGGTTAAATCACGTAATGTGATATATCATATTTATTTATTTATTAAATAATGAAATCTGTTTATTATTTTTATATATCATGTAGCGCTAAATCCTGGTTTATTGTTTTCCTATTAAAATGTCATTGGTGGATGACATAAAGCAATGAATCAAATTAAGAAAAAAATTTTGAATATTTTTCTGACAAGATTTTTTTAAGATTCAGAGGTAAATAACAATCATCTGATACAAGAAGTTGGTGAAACTGCATTTTGCCCGTTAGTCAGAATCTTTGATTAGCTCTATCCAGTGATTTCTAGATCTGGCTGAAATGAAGTAGCTTTTTACAGACAGTATATGGAAACTTTGAGGGAGAGATTAAAAAAAGGCATTGACAGATCCTGATATCTGATTGATTGGGGTATTTAGCCATGTGCATAAGCACATGAACTGCATGGAGTTCATGTGCATGTGACATGTCACTGCATGTCACTGCATGTGAGAGGATTCATTTGCCTAAAGGATCTGGCTTAACTTGGAATGCACAATTTGGAAAGAAGATTCTGTGGACATAGACTGTGACCGTGGTCACAAGGGTTCTCAGGATGAAGAAGAGACGAGAATGTTGACTCCATGATCAGAAGGCTTGATTTATTATTTTATGATATATGTTACATCAAGACTATACTAAAAAACAATACAAAGGAAAAGGTTTCTTCAGAAGCTAGCTAAGCTAAGAATAGAAAAGAATGAATAACAAAGATCTGTGTCTCAGACAGAGCAAGAGCCAGCTCTGCCATGAGTGGTCAGGAAATCCAAACATCCACAGGAGACCAATCACAGGACTACCTGTTGCATTCCACAGCAGCAGATAACCATTGTTTACTTTTGGTTGCTGAAACTGCAGCTTCTCACAAGGAAAAATCCTAAGAAAGGATTTTTCATGAAAGACGTCTGCGACACAGGAGCACCTGGAAGCTACTGCCAAGGACAAAAGTCTCACTCTTGCTGGTTTTGACACGGAGTTTTTGGTAGGATTTTGATCTACATCTACAGTCATCTACAGGAACTGGATTTTTAGATACAAAGTGCCTTCAAGCAACATTTCTAAGCATAGTGGGCAAGGAAGTCCAGATACTAATGAGTTGTGGTTGGTTTTAACTCTGTGGAACATCTGGTACAATATCCCACAACGTGTTATTTTTGACTCTTTCAGGCGTTTAAAACTCAGGCTTATTCTTGTCAACACTTTTCTTTCCTCCCTTCAGAAATCTGCATGCCCAGGTACTCAATTCTTTCTCAGTTTGTTGACAAGCTACCTGTCAGACAATACTTGTCTCTTGACCCAGAGATGGGCAACTGTCACCATTAGGCCGGACGTGGCATACACACGTGATCAGGGTCCAAGAAGAAAAAAGTTTTCTTTATTCTGCCTGTTCTCCAGCTTATACACTCTTAACCAAGCGTGATCTTAAGTCACTGACTACACCACCATAACTTCTTATATCCATTGGTGCAAAGCAATTAACGTCAATAGAATTGGCAAAAGTTTTACAGAAATTTATAAGGCAAGTATACACATCTACTTAGGCACTAGTCTAGCTTACGAAAATTTCATCTCTCTTTTCTAACTGGTTTCCATGCTGACGGCCTTGTCTTCTTCCTTGCTATGGATACACTGAAAACCCATCAATTGGGATGTCTTCTATGAACTCAGCTTTGCTTGCAGGCCAGCTGTCAAGGCCCTCCATAGGTCAGCACTCACCCACGTGCTTGAGAAGTGACTGCAGCCTAAAATACTCCTGGAAATTTATTATCTTTGCTTCTTTTCCCCCCTAAATGTCATTGAAGAAGTGAGACTTTTCAGAACCAGCTAGCATGCCACCTAGAAGAAGCAGACTTTTGCTTTCAGTCAAAGCTTTTGGGACCAAAAGGCGCGTTTGCTTGGATTCCTTGGATGCCGCTTGGGTTGGCCCTTTTTCTGAGTTCCCCTGGGATGCCTTGAGCACTGCCTTATGGACTGGGAGGACATTTTCTGCTGCTTTATGAGTGAGGAGAACTTCCCAGGCTTTTCTTTCGCATCAGCTGTACAGAAGGTTGCCTTGCTGGGCACAAGGAAGCCATAGAACAGCTGCTATTGTGAGGTCAAGGGAGCGGTGCCACGTCACAGTGCTGTCAGCACAGCGTTGCCCCGGGGCACGCAAGGCCTGCTTGTCCAGAGCGGCTCTTCTGCTGGCTCCCTGCAGGAGGATCCTTGTGCTCAAGGAGTTCTCAGCAGACGGCCTGCACCCCGAGAGGAGTCTGGGCTTTGCCTTGGCTGGCATCCAGTGTGCAAACCCGCACAGCGCTGCCAAAATGATCGGGCAGGTCTGTGCCGCGGTTTGCACGGTCTTTTCTGTTGTCTATTCTGGCTACTACCTGACCCAGCTGACTCGTAAGTAAAGGTTTCTCCTGGGGCTGGCATCACCCGGCTTTTGCTTGACTCTGCTCTTCATGCCGCAGCAGTGACCGAGTTTATTTGGGAACAAAATGGCCATGAAGATGCCACCGCTTTGGTCAATGTCCTGCCAGCAGCATCAGCTAAAAAGGGGGCATCTGTGTACTGGGGGGCGGGTGCAGAGTATTTGCCCTGCAACCTGCAGCGGTTGCCTTCCCTCCCCGAGAGAGTGCGCGGCACTGGAGTCTGTCATTTCCTGCGCTTGCTGCTTCAAGCAAGACAAGCTGCTGATTGCAGACTCGGAGGGGAGATGCTCAGAAGTACTGCTAGCAACTCAGTGGCTCTCTCCAGGAGCGAAGGAAAGCACCTTTCGCTCCCAATCCTGCCCCTTAGAGGCCTTGGCTGTGTGACTTGACCCCTTGATGGTGTGCCAAGACTGTGATTGCCTTGGCTCTGCAGCACAAAGTCCAGTGCAGGGAGGGTTTGCTGCTGAGCCCAGCAGCTGTTCCTGGGCTGCTTCAGCAGGGAGCTGCCACAGGGAAGGGGCCCTTTGGGGAAGCTTTGCTGGGCTACCATCTTCAGCCAAGGCATGGGAATTAGGGCATGCCATTTAAAAGAATCTACATCTAAAATGCAGGAAAGAGAAGAGGAAAATGCTGCTTGAGCTGTTGGGCACGAGGGAAGCTCAGAGTGTTGAAGAGCAAGGGGCATTTCCAGCAGCATGTTTCTATTTCTCTCTTGGCAAAAGAGGCCCAAATGTAGACAGAGCCTACTCTAGCGTCCTTGTTGTTCTCTTGCCTGCTGTGGGAAAGAGCTGTTGCTCCTGGAGGCCTGTTGGGAAAGGGAAATGCTCTGTGTTGGGACTGCCTTGTGCTGTGGGAGTGGCCAGCACAGGCACTTTTCTAAGGGCCTCTGGTTCCTTTTCCCTTGCTCGCTGCAGGTCACCTGACACGCGGATGGAGGCAAGCCTGGCCTTTGGTGAGTGGCAAAGGAAGCTGGGACGTTGCTGGCGTGTGACAATGGGGCGGCAATTCTGCCAGCTTGGCCTCTTGCAGTCCAGTGTGGAGTGCCAGCGTGGGAGGCTGAAAGAAAGGCCAAGTGCCCCGTGGCATCAGCAGTAGCAAAGGGAGCACTGGCTGTTTGCTGATTTTGCAGGGAAGAGCCTTTCAAGAGATGAAAGGCAAATGGGACAGCTGCAAGGCATCTTGCTGCTTCTAGGCAGCAGGGAAGCTCAAATGCACAGCAAGATGGGAGTAGCACCTCCTTCAGCCAACTTCCTGGGCTTTTCATGACTCAGAGTCCCACTTGTATCAAAGTCTACCATTTCCCCTTCTTCTGGGTCCTTTCCCAGCTCAACCGAAAGCAGCTCCTGAGGGATTGCCTTTTGCCCATCTCTCTCACTTCTGTCTGTCTGCAGGCCTCAACAGCAGGGTCAGCAGCTCCTCTGGCTGCCTCTGGCATTGAGGAAGAGGCTGAAGAGGAGCAAAGGAGCATCAAGCCTCCAGCTGCTCTCCCTGCACAGCCTGAGCTTGCAGAGCCGGTAAGTGGCAGTGAGCTTGGCACTGCCTTTGGTGCAGGGCCAGGCTTCCAGTTTTGGAGCAGCCCTTGTTGCTCGTGGCTGAAGATGCTGGCGGCTGTGTGCCTGCCGGGACCTAGTGCTGCTTCAGGCAAGCCAGGGAGCCCTGGCCAATGGGGTCTGAAGTTTGGCATATGAGCTGGAATGCTGAGAGGGCCCGAGAATGTCTCTTGGCATCAGACCGGAGGCAGCATTCAATGATTCTCAGTGTAGCAGTCAGCCCCGTGTGCCCATTGTCAGTGCAGGCTGCCTGTGGTCAGCGGACGGAGCGGCCCAAAGACGCAGTTGCCGGCCTTGCAGGGGACCTGGCAGACACTGGCCCCTGGAAGGGACCTGCCCTCTCCGTGGACTAATTAGCTTCAGGCTGTGCTTCACTTCATGCCGGTCAGAGCAGCCTTTGGAGAGGAGAATCCTTGGCAGCCCTACATTGTGAAGGGCGCGTGGGTCTGGGCAGGGCAGGAAGGCGTCTCCGAAGGGCCGCTCCCTAAAGGCTGCCATGGACAGGGGCAATGCGTGAAAAGGATCAGAGAAGGGCCATGCTGCGGGCTTCTGAGCAGAGCACTGCATGCCAGTTGCGGGCTGATTTCATTGCCCAGGGAAAGACAGGAGGAGGAAAGCAACAAGGCTCTGGGGAACTGCTCTGATGTCTTTCTGGATCTTGGCAGCCCCATGGATCCCTTGTTGCCAGTGTCTTGCAGAAAAGCTGAAAACATGGAGCATGGAGGTGGCCCTGAGGGGCTGGATCCAAGTAGCCTTTGGGCTTTTGCCAAAGTTGCCTTTGAGAAGGGGACATGGGAAAGGCCCCAGCTGGAGAGGCCTGGCGGTGGCTGACAGCACCTTCCCAAGGCCTTGCTTTGGCCGTGCACTCGGCGGGGCATGTGTGCCAGGCACCCTTCTGACGGGCAATCCTTTCTGGTCCCAGCTCAACACAGGCTCTGCAATTCAACCTGGTGCCGCTGGACCAGCGTGGCCTGCAGCAGCCAGCTCGCCCCCCGCTGCTGGCACTTCCTGCAGCAGCGCAGCCCAGCAGCCCGAGATGAGGCAGGAGCAGGGCCGGAAGACACTGAGTAAGTCGGCTGCATTTCTTGTCTGCCAGAGCAGTGTGTTGTGTGCGTGTCTGGGTGTAGGCTGTGCCAGAAGTTGCCCCTCGCTCTCAGAGGCGCTTAGGCCTCTCAGCAGAAGCTGTTGTTGTGCTTTGAGGCAGCGCGGCAGCGCTCAGGGACTTCCTGCTGCCTGTGAGGGCGGCTGGGCCTGGCTTGGCTCTGCCTGGGCTGCCTTGTGTGCCAAAGACAAAAGCAGAGATTGTTTCTGCTTGAGCAGAAGGCTGGCACCTAGCAAGTGACTAGGCCCCAGGGAGCTCTCTGGCCCCAGCTGTTTTCGGGCTCCCGTTCTTACACCTCCTCTGGCTCAGACACTTTGTGGCCCTGGCAGTGGACCTGCCAGTGATGGTGGCTGTGACTGCAGAGGCTGCAAAGGCCCTTGGTGACCTCTTAGGGCCCTCTTCTTAAGGTCTCATCATTTTGGCTTATGGCATGGGATGCTGCGCTTGAAAGAAATCAAGGCCTTCTTGGAAAGGCCACCTGATGAAAGGTGGAGAAGATGGCCCTCCCACTTGCTGGTCTCAGCAGCTGGAAGCCAGGGGACCGCAAAGGGCCCAGAGCTGCCGGCAGCGGGGCTGCCTTTGGGAGGGTGTGGGGAGCGGCGTCTCTGTGTGCGAGTGAGCGCCCTGCGCTGCTTTTGTCTTTCAGGGAGCATTGTGAGTCCGGGCCAGCCAATGAGCAAATACACGGCATTTGAAGAACTGGGACGAGGGTAAGCGTGGCGTTGGCTCCTTTTACAAAAGCGTGGGCCAGGTCTTTGGCTGGTGCAATATCAAGCGTGAAGTCAGGCAAGCTCCAATCATGGTCAGGCTCTGGCTTTACCTCCTGTCGCCTGCCTGGACTGCTGGGGCAGAGCAATCCGAAGGCCCCATCAAAGACAAGTTGATGCTGGCATTGTCTTGCTTGCAGCAAGGAGGAGCAGGAGCTGGGAAGCCCACTGCCCCTGCAGCTTTCTGGCCTGAAAGAGCACCTTGCCATTCAAGAAATGTCAGATTCTCAAGGACAGTCTTCTGACTCTCATTGTTCTCACTCTTTTGACACACACATGCATGCACACCCGCACAAGGAGGACTGTTCCCCTTAGGTTTGGAAATAACCTGGCTGGGCGTGCACCTTGGAGATTTCCAGCGGCCCTTGGTCTTCATGCTGCACCTTAGTGTTCCCTTGGACAGGCTGCCCCGCAGGGCAGAGGGCTCACGGGCCGACGTGCTGTTGGCCGAAGAGACGCCGCAGCCAGGCGTTTTCTAAGGAAGGCGTGCAGGCAGCCTGGGGAGATCTGCTGCCTCGGCTTGATTTCAGTGCCAAGGGATAAAGGGCTCTTTCTGCTGCTTTTGTCTTTCCAGGGGCTTTGGAGCTGTTTATAAAGCCCTTGACACCAGCAGTGGACAACAGGTAAAGTGCCAACAGCCCCATGCCATTTTGCAGCTCTGGAGCACTTTCCCCACTGCTGTGAGCCCTTCCTGGAGGTTTGGGTGGCAGCTCCATGTCTGCAGCAGTGGCTGTTCCTCTGAAGTACACTCTAGGCTCAGGGGGCAGAATACATTTGGGATGGCCTTTGGTGCTTCTGCTAAGCTCTGCTGTCTAGTGACAAGGCCCTTTGGCCCAGCCCGCTGCCTCATTGCAGCAGCACTCGCTCCGTGCTGCTTGTGATCTCGAGCAGGGGGCGTCTTCTCAAGGTAAACGGTGGCCAATGTCATTTCAGGTGGCAATCAAGATCATGTCGCTTGAGGAGGAGATGTCCGAGGAGCTGGCTGCCAATGAAATCCTGGCCATGAGGGACAACAGGAGTCCCAATATCGTTACCTACTTAGACAGGTTGGCGTATTGTCGTGTCAATGTAGCTTTAGCTAGTGCAAGCCCGAAGAGACAATGCCCTTTGGTCACGGGCAGAGAAGGGAGCTGCTGGTGATTTCTCTGCTGGTCTCCAGAGCGTGGCAGGAGGTGGAGCTGGTGATCATGAATCTCTTGTGGCACACGTAGCTTGGAGAGCAGTTGCTAAAACCTGGCTCGGGCCCTCGGCTGACTGAGGCTGTGCCCATTGCTGTCTCTCCATGCCGTGGTTTTCTTCTTTCAGCTACCTGGTGGATGCGGAGCTCTGGCTGGCCATGGAGTTCATGGACGGCGGCACCTTGTTTGATGTGCTCAGCGCAGTGTACCCGGAGGAAGGACAGATAGGCGCTGTCTGTCGGGAGGTGAGGGATCCCGCTTGTGCTTCCCCAAGCCTGCCCAGGATGCTGCTTGCCAGCTGGAGGTTAAGGACAGCTGGGATTTCTTGCTCTCACCTTTCTATTGCTGCTGCTGCTGCTGCTGCTGTCACCACACACAGGAGAAGAGCGAGCATGGGAAGTGAACTGCCTGCCGCTGTCCCCGCACTCCTCAGGCTCTGTTCTTGCACTCTTCCATCCTGTGTGTCCTCTGGCACTGGTGATGGCTCACTCGCTTGGTTTCACTTGCTTCCTCTTCTCAGCTTTGCCTGGGAATGTTAGCCTGGAGCCTGTCTGTCTGTCCTACATTCCTTGCCACGGGAAGGCAGCATGCAGGTGGCAGAATTTCAAGCTAAGGCCAAAGAGCCGTCCTCAGCTGCAAAGGATAGCATTGCAGCCCGCATGGCGACGGATTCTGGAACAGCTCTAAGGTGCTGCTTCCTCCTCTGCTGCCACTAGGCTTCCCCAAAAATCTTTGCTGTGCCGCCTCCCAGCCAAAGGTGACGCGCTTCCTACCCAAGGCCGGCGGAACTTTTGGGAGCCCGGATGCCTTCGCTTGGAAATCGAGAAAAAACTTCCAAGAGTGTTGAAGCAGCAAGCTCTTCTTCGTGACAGCACCATGATGCTGTGCCCTCACTCACAATTCCCTGAGAAAGCCGTCAGTCCCGTCGAGCTCTTTCCTTTCTGGTGGGATGAAATCCCATCCTGTACGTTAACTTTCCCTCCCTCCTTTTTCTCTCTCAGTGCCTGCAAGGACTGCATTTCCTTCATTCCCGCCAAGTCATCCACAGAGACATCAAAAGCAACAATGTCCTTGTGGGCATGGATGGATCTGTCAAGTTGGGTGGGTATCCCTGCTGGGCTGCAGCATTTGCAGCACCTGCCGTGCGCTTGCATTTGGGTGACTGCCACTTGGGCAGAAGCGCCGCTTGGCCAGTGCGTGAATGGTGAGGGTGTTGTGGAAGTGGCCGATGCCTTCTTTGCCTGGCTCCAGGCACGTGGAAGGAGAGCTCAGCTGCTTTTTCAGCTCGATTCAGCATGGCCTGGTCAGGCTTGGAGTGGGCAATGGTTTTGGCCGCTTTGCCAGTGGGAGCTGGCTTTGACAGGCTTTGTTTTTGGCCTCAGGTGACTTTGGCCTCTGTGCTCAGCTCAGCCCTGAGCGCAGCAAGCGCAGCTCCAGCGTCGGCACTCCCAGCTGGATGGCACCGGAGGTGGTGAGAGGAGAAGCCTACGGCCCCAAAGTGGACATCTGGTCCCTGGGCATCATGGGGCTGGAAATGGTGGAAGGGGAAGCTCCTTACGAGCGGGAAGCCCGTCTCAGGGTAAGGTGCAGCTTAGCAAGAGGGCTCTGTGTGGAGAGAGCTGATGTGGCTAGCAAAGGAGCAGGTGCAGTGTCCTCTTGCATCCATGTGCTGTAGGTTTTTGAACTGATAGAAAGGAACGGGCCCCCAAAACTGCAGAACCCCAGGCACCACTCGGCTCTCCTGCGCGACTTCCTCCGCTGCTGCCTGCAGGCAGACGAGGACAGGCGCTGGTCTGCCCAGGAGCTCCTGCAGGTAAGAAAAAGCAAAGGGGCAAAAAGCCCTGTCAGCTGAGGACACCTGCATGAAGGCATGAGGAGGAGTGTGGGCCACGTGGCGCAGGCAGCTCCCAGCACAGGAAGGCGCAGGGGGACATGCTGCCCTCGGTGCTCTTTGTGTGTCTTCCTGGTAGCCAGGGAATCCTGCTTGAGCCCATGAGGATGGGACCCTGGAAAGTAAGAGTTCCTTTCTTTGTTCTTTTTCCTCTGGGCAGCATCCCTTTGTGACCTCAGGCGATCCTGCCTCCAGCCTGGCTGCTCTGATCATCACAGCCAAGCAAGTGCAGGAAGACTGGAGAGGAGACACCTGCGCCTGAGGAGGCCCTTATGCCCCGCCAGCCGAGAGGAGGGAAAAGGGGATGTGTCATCTTTGGGCAGAGCTCCAGCCATCCCCTGAGTATTAAGAGGAGCTGTGCCATAGATAGGAAATGTGATTTTTTTTTTCGTATTTGCTCAGTTTAGGTGTTAGGTTAGGTTGGTAAGGTAAGGTAATGTAAGGAAAGGTAAGGTAAGGTAAGGTAAGGTAAGGTAAGGTAAGGTAAGGTAAGGTAAGGTAAGGTAAGGTAAGGTAAGGTTAGGGTAGGGTAGGTTAGGTTTGGTTAGGTGTGTGCTAGGTTCAATTTAAAGCTCTGTTGTTTTTTCTTTCTCAAAGAGATGAAAGTTTAAAAGAATTAGGAGATATAGGGATCAACATTGAAGGGCTATGGAACGTAGATAGCTTAGATAATAGAGGATTGTTTAGCTTAGAATAGAGTGTTGTTAATTTAAGGAAGCTCTGAGGTATCTTTGAAGTAGAAATGAAAGAATTGTCATAAGAAGAATTAAGCTGTGAGAGGAAAAGCTGGGCTGCAGCCGAACTGGAGCCTGCAGGCGCTCCAAGCTGTCAGCCTGAACAGGCCACCTGCAGGACAGAAGGAAGAAGATGGAGAAGTAGCGAGGGGATCCTTTGTTTCAGCCCGAGTGAGAATAAAAGTCTAAAATATCCAGAGTGTTGTAAGACTCCCTTCCTTGCCAGGCTGTAGCTAAGTGGACGGTCCCCTTCAGAGGCCCAAAGAACATAGTGAGGTAAGCAGCTTTGCTTGCCTGAAGCGTGGAATGCCCGCGGGAAGCTGCCAGACTTGCGGGTAATGAAGACCAGGTAATGAGCTCCCATTCAGGACAACACCAGGAGGCAGATGTGCACTCCTTTCTGGGCCTCTTGTCGTGAAGATGTCAGGGTGATCAGCGGGAATGACCATTTTGTTCCCAGCCTCCTCTCACTATGTCACCTATGGGATGGAATGGCATTCTCATAGCGGCATCTGGCCCTTCCTCCCTTCTTTTTCCCCTTCCTGAAGATTGCGATGCAAATTGTTTTCCATTGCCATCTTTATGGAGATTACCCTTGTCAAGTGGGCAGTTTGCCTTATCTCTCTCTTTTGAGTGACCACATTCTTACTTTCCTTGGTGTGGGACATCTGCTGATAACAGACCATTGAATGTCACTGCATGGCTGATAAGGACTAAAACATCCCATTGTGAGATGCTCTGCCCAGAGGGAGGAGCCAAGCATTGCTACCCAGATATAATCCAGAAGTTTTTGAGACCCCATACGGCTTTCTCCACGGGTTTCCCTGGAGAAACAGCAGCTCCCTCTTCTTCCACTGGATCTTCAGAGGAAGAATACATCCATCTCTACAGATCCCCCTCGCTCCAACAGCACCACACCTGATACTTTAGGAGGACAGCAGCCACATTTCCAATTGGACTGCCACCAGCACCCTGGCCCACAGGGTTTCAGGTCGGGTTCTGACTCTGTCAGTCTTGTTCTAGTGTACTGCATTGTTTATTTTATCTTTTTTTTTTTTTTTTCCCAATATAGAACTGTTATTTCCTGCTCCCATATTTTTGCCTGAGAGCCCCTTAATGTAAAATTTATAGCAATTCGGAGGGGTGGGGAGGGTTTACATTCTCCATTTCAGGGGAGGCTCCTGCCTTCCTTAGCAGACTCCCGTCTTTCCAAAACCGAGACAGATTTTGGTGCCCAACGTAGGGCTCAAGGGCACAGAAACAAAAAGGGAATAACAGTTCTTGAGTAATCTAATTTTTGTGTGTAGCTATAGAAACCTCATTAAGCAACACCATGTGGTCCAACTTGCCCTGGTTTGGGTGGCACATGATCGTGGCTGTATTTCTCCCATTTATAGGCCCTTATCTAAACGTGGGTCCTATAACCAAGGCTACTGTGTCTGTTATCTGCTTTGTTTTATGGGTGAATAAGGTGAGGAATTAATGGATTTTTAACTTCCTCTGGAAAGCAGGCAAATGGATTCACAGCTATCACACACTAACTGTATGTTTTTGGGGTTACTTTAATAATGGCGCCTGCTGTAAAGAAATGACACCAGGCAAAATCTTCTCCCAACACTTTAGCCATTTCTTTGGGTCCACCCCACCAGTTTTTCAAGGGCTCAGATCCACTCTAAATCTTAATGATATCATACAGTGTCTGGTGTTTCTGGTAGGCCTGCTCTATTTAGCATTTAGAGAGAAGGGGAGACTAACCTGGATAACTACCATGACACCTACCCCAGCACCTAATACGCCACCAGAGTCTAGGGATGCTGCTGCCCCAGAGCCTGACCCTGCCCCACAGCCCAGCCCAGATGTGAACTACCCAGATTGGATGGGGGGTCTGGTGAAGGAGATACGTGAGATGGGCCAGGTGCTGAAGGAATACACTTCCCCAGCTGGTGAGAAGCCCTCCCCTGCCTTGAAGAGGGAGAGTCTAATAGTGCAGCAGCAGAACCCACAGATGTTACAACTGTCCAGGTTCCAGCTGAACTGCAAAGGCAATCACAGCCAGCAGCAGTTGCCCCTGTAGAAACAAGGAGATCTAAGATGAAAGCAGAGCACCCAGATAGGGGAGGGCTCTCACAACCCACAGGGGAGCCAGAGGTTGCGATCATCACCGAGTCCCTGGCGTACAAAAGTCTCCGTAATCTGCACAAAGACTTTGTACGACGGGGACGTGAGGCTTATACAACCTGGCTACTCTGGGTCTGGGATCTTATGGGTACAGGCGTCCAGCTGGATGGTGGTGAGGCAAGGAATTTGGGACCCTTGACCCAGGATTCAGGTATCAATCAGATTTTTGTAAGGGATCCAGGGTCCCTTTCCCTCTGGGAGCAGCTTTTAATAAGTGTCAGAGAGAGGTTTGTTCACAGGCAAAGAATGCAGGACCAGCACCACAGAATGCGCTGGAAGACTCTTGAGAAAGGGATTCAACAGCTGAGAGAAGTGGCAGTATTGGAGGTACCCTTTGGGAAGGATGGACAGCATGATAATGACGCCGGGCAAGTCAGGTGCACAGGGCAAATGTTGTGGAGCCTGGCAAATCTAGGGCCATCCCAATACACCACCTTTATTGCAACAATTAATGCCGATACCAACCGAGAGACTGTGGGTTCTGTGGCCAACAAGCTTAGGAATTATGAAAGTATGATCAATGGCCCGATGCAGGCTCCTGTCTCTGCCATGGTCCAAGGACTCAGAGAGGAGATGAGGGAGATGATGAGGAGGAACAGTTCCCATATGGCACCAGTGCGAGTCACAGGCCCCAGAGTCAGAGCCCAACGTTCCCCAGCTACAGAGAGAGGGTACAGCCCACGGGCTGACCTGTGGTTTTTTCTGCGTGACCATGGGGAAGACATGGGAAGGTGGGATGGAAAACCCACTTCTGTCCTGGCAGCACGGGGGCATCAACTCAAGGAGGGAAACACTAATCAAGGGAACTCCAGCAAAGTGAAGGTAGCCTCAGCCTCCCATGACCGAGCTGCTGAGTATGATCTGTCAGATCCCCTGGAAGGTACCTCTACCATGTATACCCAGGGTTAGAGGGGCCCTGCCTCTAGCCAGGGAGAGGCACGGGAAAACTGGATTTTCTGGACGGTGTGGATCCGATGGCCTGGCACATCAGAACCACAAAAGTACAATGCCTTAGTTGATGCTGGTGCGCAGTGTACCCTGATACCATTGGGACACGTGGGGGCGGAACCTATTTCCTTTGCTGGGGTGACAGGGGGATCCCAGCAATTGACCCTGTTGGAAGCCGAGGTGAGCCTGACTGGGAAAGAGTGGAAAAAGCATCCTATTGTGACTGGCCCAGAGGCCCCGTGTATTCCGGGCATAGATTTCCTCTGGAGCGGCTATTACAAGGACCCAAAGGGACTGAGATGGGCTTTTGGCATAGCTGCTGTGGAGGCAGAAAACATCAAGCAGTTGAACACTTTGCCTGGACTATCAGAAAGCCCATCTGCAGCAGGTCTCCTGAAGGTGGAAGAGCAACGAGTGCCAATTGCCACCTCGACAGTGCACCGCCGGCAGTATCGGACGAATCGAGACGCCGTGATCCCCATCCACAAAATGATCCGTGAGCTGGAGAGCCAAGGGGTGGTCAGCAAGACTCACTCACCCTTCAACAGCCCCATCTGGCCTGTGCACAAGTCTGACAGAGAATGGAGATTGATTGTGGACTATCGTGGCTTGAATGAAGTGACTCCACCGCTGAGCGCTGCTGTGCCAGACATGTTGGAACTCCGGTACGAGCTGGAGTCCAAGGCAGCAAAGTGGTATGCCACTATAGACATTGCTAATGCATTTTTCTCCATTCCTTTGGCAGCAGAATGCAGGTCTCAGTTTGCTTTCACCTGGAGGGGCGTGCAGTACACCTGGAACCCACTGTCCCAGGGGTGGAAGCACAGCCCCACCATCTGCCATGGACTGATGCAGACTGCACTGGAAAAGGGTGAGGCTCCAGAGCACTTGCAGTACATCGATGACATCATTGTGTGGGGGAACACGACAATGGAAGTATTTGAGAAAGGAGAGAGGATCATCAGGATTTTGCTCGAAGCCGGCTTCGCTATCAAGAAGAGTAAAGTCAAGGGACCTGCCCGGGAGATCCAGTTCCTGGGAGTGAAGTGGTCAGATTCCAACCGAGGTCATCAACAAAATCACTACAATGTCTCCACCATCCAGCAAGAAGGAATCGCAAGCTTTCCTGGGTGCCATAGGTTTTTGGAAGATGCACATTCCCAAATACAGTCAGATCGTGCATCCTCTCTACCTGGTTAACCCGCAAGAAGAACGAGTTCCACTGGGCCCCTGAGCAGCAACAAGCCTTTGCCCAGATCCAGCAGGAGATGGCTCATGCAGTAGCCCTTGGCCCGGTCAGGACGGGACCAGATGTGAAGAACATGCTCTACTCTGCAGCCAGGAACCATGGCTTGTCCTGGAGCCTTTGGCAGAAGGTGCCTGGGGAGACTCGAGGCCGACCACTGGGATTTTGGAGTCGAAGCTACAGAGGGTCCGAAGCCAACTCCACTCCCACAGAGAAGGAAATCTTGGCTGCCTATGAAGGAGTCCAGGCTGCCTCAGAGGTGACTGGCATGGAAGCACAACTCCTCCTGGCACCCAGTGCTGGGGTGGATGTTTAAAGGAAAGGTTCCCACCACCCACCACGCCACCAACGCTACATGGAGTAACTGGATTGCTCTTATCACACAGCGCGCCCGTATTGGAAACCTGAATTGCCCTGGGATTCTGGAGATAATTACAAACTGGCCGGAAGGTGAGAACTTTGGTCTGACTGATGAAGAGGAACAAGAACCAGTGACACGTGCTGCACTTGGTGGGTAAAGCAGAAAGATGGAGAAAGCCATTGTGTACCACAGGGAAACCTAGTCTTAAGTGAAAACTGTGTGTAAGGTTTCTTTGTGATGCAAATGGAAATAGAAAAAGGGGTGGATAATGTTGAAGATTGCAATGCAAGATGTTTTCAATTACCATCTGTATGGCAGATTATCTTTTGTCAAGTGGGCAGTTTGCTTTATCTCTCTCTTTGAGTGACCACATTCACACCTCCCTTGGGAGAGGACATCTGCTGATAACAGACATTCTTTGTCTGCTGCTGGGGATGTGAGCTGCTGGCATCTTCCCATTGTCATAACCATGTAATGAGACTTGTAATATATGTTAGAAATAATTCATGCTACCAAAGAATGTATTTTATAAAGATTGTGAAATCCAAACGTGTCTCTGACCACACACGGCCTGAGGGACGGATGTCCATTCAAACTCTAAGATTCCCAGAGACGGCTAGATAAAGTTCGACACTTTAGCGTAAGAATGGACGCTCCCAGCAGGATGATCACCGGTATCTCGAGATCATCAGAATCCGCCTAAGAGCGATCATCGTCCTGCGGATAACATCGATCAAATAGCCAGGGACGCCAGGAACATACATGTGAATACATGGCTTCCCCGGCCTCAATCAACGCTGGCCATCAACCAGGAGACGGCCTTTGTCCAGCTCTGCACAGTGAAAGAACCAACTATGAATGTGAGGAGTTACAAAAGAAATTGGGACTCCTCTGCCTCAGGCACAATAAACTGTACAAAACCTCGTCTCTAGAAGCGGCTCTCATGAACGGGGGAGGATTCGATGCGATAGAGGCTGGATCCAGGTTCACCCAGTGCCGATCCCGGGCTCGGCGCTGTCTCTTTGGCTGTGGTGGTTTTGAGGACCATATTTTGGCTGTGCAAAAAGATAAATCTTTTCGCATTTTTGACAATTTGGCTTTCGATTATCATTTATAACAGACTGATGCTGGAAAACAAACAGCTCGAGGCACGTTCCTCAGCAGTCCCGTCCCATTCATGGCTTGTACATAGACCCCCGGCCAGCAATATCTTGGATAACTTTCTTGTGCACAAAATCAATGTTAATTTAAGACAAAATAAAATGGTTTTGAAGTTATCCTCACTTGGGAATCCTAAAAAAAATCATTGTAAGTTTGCACATATATTTCAATATTATATTTAATTTGACTTTAAGCCCACATTTCATCTGAAGCATATTTTAAAGGCATTGTGTCAATAAAGATAGACTTAAATATATGCTTAAATTCTTTCCTGAAATAGGATTTATGCCACAAATTATGCCTTAGACTATTACATTGCAACAAGTCTCTACTTATAATGTATTATCAGTTCTGTTGTCTATTATCCTGCTCCCTTTAATCAGTCTGGAGAGAAAGCTTCTGTGGTAATTTCATCTTTTTTTGTAGATGGATGGAAATTAGAACAGAGGCCATAAGCAGCTGTATAGTGGGGAAATCAGGATTCAGATCCAGGAGCATTTCCTCTAGGTTTTTCAGATTTTTTTCACCTCTTGTAATATCGGTTCCAGCAATTACATAATCATCAAATCATACTGGTCACTTTTGGATGCCATCATCCTCGTTCCCTTGTTTTTGGATCAACACTTCAACCCTTATATAATGGTGTTTTCCTCTTTTCCTTAATAATGTTTCTGACCATAGATCTTTACCATAATACCATTGCAGCCTTCCTTGTACTTTGGTTTTAACCAGCCAAGTTATTTACACTGAACTCTTAATGCAAAAAAACAAAAGGAAATTCCACTGCGTGGATGACAACCTTGAAATTAAGGACTGGGAGTAAACAAAGCCTTCAATTGAAAACCTTAGCCATTTCTCCTTAATGCACAATGAATTAAGGGCGCTGGGTAAATGCCATCAATCTAATTAGGAAGCATTAAGTGATCTTCTTCATTAATCAGCTCCTTAGTGATTTTCTATGAAATTAGTATTGAATTTTGTATAAAAGCAGTCTTTTTCTTCCAATTTTTCCCACCTGCCTTCACAGTGAGCAAGATGAACCATTTGCTCACATGCCTGTACATCCAAACATATGTACATGGCTACTTTTTCACTGAGTAGATCAAAACAGAGAGGCAAAAGGAGATGGATCCTGTGGCTGACCCACGTCACAGAAACCATGGCATGAAACAGAGCACATGTCCTTTGCCAAACATAGCCATTGGATTCACAATCTGGAATGGCCTCCAAAGGAAAACAAGTTGGGTTGGAGCAACGCCTTCCCGCAGCTCACCGAGTCAGAGGAGCAGAGGGGGTGAGCTGTGATTATCTGAGAGATTCGTCTGGGTCTGGATTTGGTCTAGGATGGCTCCCCGTGCTGAACCGCAGAAAGCATTAGGCAGTGGTGAGGCACAAACAAATATGCTCTTATAATTTTAGAAAAAAGAAAATTCTCTATTAATTTCTGAGTAAGGGTTTCACTAGTTCTCCTCTGCTGTTGTCAAGTTTTTAAAGCTTACTTCATTGTCTATGTCCACGGAATCTTCTTTCCAAATTGTGCATTCCAAGTTAAGCCAGATCCTTTAGGAAAATAAATCCTGTCACAGATCACTGCAGTTCATGTGCTTATGCACATGGCTAAATACCCCAATAAATCAGATATCAGGATCTGTCAATGCCCTTTTTTATCTCTCCCTCAAAGTTTCCATAAATTGTCTGTAAAAAGCTACTTCATTTCAGCCAGATCTAGAAACCACTGGATACAGCTAATCAAAGATTCTGACTAACGGGCAAAATGCAGTTTCACCAACTTCTTGTATCAGATGATTGTTATTTACCTCTGAATCTTAAAAAAATCTTGTCAGAAAAATATACAAAAATTTTTTTCTTAATTTGATTCATTGCTTTATGTCATCCACCAATGACATTTTAATAGGAAAACAATAAACCAGGATTTAGCGCTACATGATATATAAAAATAATAAACAGATTTCATTATTTAATAAATAAATAAATATGATATATCACATTACATGATTTAACCATAGGTTATTTTTTCTCTATACTGCATAGGAATAATCAGTATTCATCTTTTTCTTATCTACATAGGCCTGTGTAGGTTTGCACCAAACTTCAGTTTAATTATGTTTAGGCAAATTGCTGTATTTGGACTGGCAGAGAAATTCTGCCATTTGAACATTGGTTTCCATCTAGATTGCAATGAGAGTTTAAAAGAGAGAAAGAAAATCCAGAGAAATATTTTATAGAGATGTCAATGCAATTTTTTAATGCTGAGAAGTTCCAGTATGGAACAGCCATTTGCTAGAGGATTTTAGAAAAAATGGCTTTCCTACTTTGGGAAGGAAGAAAGGAACTGACACCAATTCCCATATACTTGATCATGTGTTTGTTACAGATTAGATTTTGCAGCATCTACAAAATGGATTAACTGCCTGAATCCAAGTATCTTTCTCAGCAGAAGGAATTGGGGCAATAACATTACAGAAGGGCCCTCCAGCCCAACAGTCCTCACCCAATGCATTTTACATAGGAAAAGGTCCACACTGGCTGTCCTTGCGCAGCTGGAAGGAGCAGTCAGCACAACTGCAAATGTGTGAAATCCACAAATGCTGAATGAAAATAATCAACGGGGGCAATCAGCTGGTCAAACCCTGAGATGGAAAACACAGCTCTCAGAACAAAACCAAATTGGTGTTTGGAACAGGCAGGGACTGTGCAGCACATCCCTGGGAGCAGAATGTGTGCCTGAGAGTTGCCTGTTCCTGGGTGTTTCCAGGACCAACACACCAATGTGCACTAACAGCAACACAGTGGAGAGTGCCAGCCCCAGGGCAGCAGAATGGAGCTGGCCCTGAATGCACGGGTGTGCAGTCACCTGTGTGTCTGGGGAGAGGCTGCCCGGCTGCCGCAGCAGGAGCTGCTCCCGCTGCCCGGGGCTGCTCCGGCCCCGCAGGAGCTCTCGGAGCCCCGAGCGGAGCACACGGCATCGAGCCCGAGCTGCTGAGCTCCCATCCCTGCTCCTGACGCTCCGGGACGGGCTCGGATCCGCGGGCCGGAAAGAGCTGAGCAGGTGAGACGCCGCTTGGATCCGCGCTTGGGGCACTCGGGACCGCAGGAAAAGTGTCACCGGCAGCTGTCATTTGTTTGGCCATTTGTGTGGTGAGGAACGCATTTGTGTCTGAGCTCAGCCTTATTTGGCTGTGCCATATCTGGGAGCACAAAAACTATTTTTCATGAAGGTAAGAAAATGGTTTGATTGTTATCTTATGTGCACATGATGCTAAATGTAAACACTCCCTATTTTACATACCAGAGGCCTGCCTTAAAGAACCTATGACTTTGCAGATATTATTTCCATCATTTTATATCTTTCAGAGGAAGCAGCACAGTTCATCTGAACTAAGTCCTTCCTTACACTTCAGAGAAAAAACAGGCTGTGTGAGAGCTCTGCTAGCTGGGAATGCATGAATGGAAGAATTTTAGGACACTGCTATGGAAAGTGCAGACTTTTAACCACGATTTAGGGAAAAGAGCTAGTAAGTATGCTCATTTATGAAGGTAAGTACCAAAATCTGAATTTTTCCTGTATTATATTGAGCCCCCAGTATGTTTTGTAATTGCACTTTTCTCTGTATTTTTTCATGCAGATGTCACTGGCAGTGACATGCTCTGTGCTAAGTGCTGGATTGGAGGGTTGGCTGGGGAGATGCCTTTAGTTTTATGGCATACAGGGGTCTAGGGAGGGTGTGCGGGTGTCCCTGTGCCCTGGCACCAGCTGAAGTGCAGGAGCACTTCCAGGGCTGCCTCCAGGCATGATGAGCTGGAGTTAAAGCTGTGCCTTCTGCTGAGCAGCTGATACCACCTCTGACCATGAACAGCTGGGCCTGATATCATAAATAGAGCTTTCTTCCTTTCTTACTAAGAGCCAGAGTCTGATAAAATGGGTTCTTCATCCTGCTGTGATCAGTGAAGACAGGGTTCATTTCCAGAAATTTCCCGCTTTCTCTGCTTTGTACCTGCCAACTACATCAGCCATAATGTCCTGCTGCTCAGCTTCCTTGAGAGAAGCTGGCATTTCATTGGAAAAGGGCTCTTCACTAACAGTTGGACTCACAAGTGGCTCATTGATGTCCCTCTAATTCCCAAGTTGTTTCCCATCTACAGTTGCCTTTTAGGGATAGACCCTGATGCTCCTCTGATTTCTGTGGGATCCTCTTTGCCTACCACTTTCAGGAATGAGCTAGAAGAGGCAAGTCAAGCTTCAAGGGAAGGACTTGTGTTTCCTACTTCATCCTGGGTCATTTAATTTGAAAAGTTTTAGACTTGGATTTTCCACAGTGAATTGTCATTGGCCCAGACTTCAAATTCTCTCAGCACATTCATGTTTTCAACATGAAAGTTTTTACACTCCAAAATAGTCTCTTTCACAGAATTTTAGTAAAAAAAGAAATGGGTGAAGAGCCCTCCACTTAATGCTTTTGCTTCATGAAAATTCCATATTGATCCAGAATAAAGTGGATTTATCTGGATACTCCTGGAAACTCCATGCCTTCTTTCTCCCCTTCTGCAGGAGCACTGGCGGGTGGGACGGTCGGGACGGACGGAGACGAGAGATCTCTGCAGCCAGGCCGTGGAACCTGCGGCTCATTGCAAAAGGCCTGGGTGCAGGGCCCTGCTTGGAGCTGCCAGGCACAGCTCGGAGCAGGCCCGAGAGAAGAGAGGGGCAGAGAGGCTGAGAGGGGGAGAGAGTAAGAAGGGAAGAGCGTAAGAGAGCGAGGTTCCCGCTACAATACAATAAATCTTCTTCTCTGTTGAATAGTCTAATTCTCACTAACCAATCTAGTCCAAGATACAAATCCTACAGCATTTACATCCAGCCTGTAAGAATCATTACATTACCATACTGTGTTACATTTTAAACCCTAAAAACTCCTCTTTGGACCCCTCTGCTGAGCTAGTAGGGTCTGCTCTGAACCTTGGACCTGCCTGCAAGCAGAGGGAATTGTTTCCTCAAAAGGGGATTACCTTCAGTTGGGCCACACCATTGTTTTCCAGTTGTTCACTAACTAAGGTATCTCAAAGCTTGCTTTCTTTCAACCTTGCTTATAGTTTCTATATTCTCAAAATCTTTTGCCAGACAACCATATTTATAAGGCTTTCCTGTTTCATCTTCCTCAATACCCTTCCTTTCCTCAATACAAGGAATACCAACATGTTTGTTTGAAGATCATGCATTTAGTAATGCAAGTTAGTTAAAATCATCTGATCTGGAATCCCTTCCCCACTTCAAAACCCACACACTTCATTTTTGACTCCAGCTGCAGCAGACCTAGACATCTCTTTCACCTGCTTTCTCTGTTGTAATTGACCAGCCCTTTCTCTCTTTGACTACTGATTTGGTCAAATAAAACTAAAATGCAATGATCCCTTGAAACATGGTGCTCTAGTCAGCCTATTTCCTATTTTCCCATTTATTAGGCAACAAGACTTCATTCTGACAGGTAATAAATACAGACCTTCAGCTTTAAGAGGCAGAGCACATGAATTCCATTCAAATGGGCTCCTTCATATTTAGTTTCTCTTCAGAATGACTCATGAACCGTTTCAAGTTTGGATAAGCAATTCATGCATCAGTGACTAACACACAAGGAAGAGATGATTGTGAGCAAGCAAATAATGGCTTGCTTAGCCACACAGCAGGCTCTGCACTTTTGAAAGAGAATTTCATTACATTTTGTGAGTTTTAAAGAAGCAAATGGAGAACAAAAGTCTCTATATGTTTGGAAGTATCATATATAATTCTGCAAGTGTTCATGTGAGAATCTACAGAGTATCCTGCTTAATGATACATGTAGTTGTGCAGTTTTTTTATTTGTTCGTGGGTATGTTTGTGTAAATAACCACATGGAAAGGAATTTTTCTTACATCTTGCAGGAATATTTAAATGGGATGAATATTCATGCTCTAAGCTCTGTGGGCTGTGGCAAGAACACTAATGCCTATATAGCAAGGTTTCCTTTTACAAAACTCTTTTTTCCTACTCCTTTCCAACTTGTTCCCTGCTCTCCTTGGGTCAGCAGAGCAGAGCCACTCTGCCTCCACCTGGAATTTGTCTGTCCCTTTCTTCTTCCTGTTCCAAAATCACCCTTAATCCCTGCCTCCCACAGCTCTGCTCACTGACAAATAAGTGCAGCACCAACCAGTTCATGGTCTCCACACCTGTGCATTATTTGCTGCCATTCTGCAGAACCCAGTGGAGATGTGTGGGCTTTGCTACCATTGGTGGATTTCTGTATTTTCACATCTCCACAATTGTCATGGATTTAATGCTGCTTCTGCTCCTGAAGTCTCTCTATGTCCATTTATCTGCTGCTATTGCTCAGGGTCCCCAGTGCTTTTCAGCTGGAGCAGAATTGTTTTAGCAAACACCTGTGTGAATGCTCGTGCAGATACAGTGTAATAGGGGCTTAAGAGAGCTGCATCATACAAAACAACATCAGTGGGCATTTTTAGGAGAAGCTGAAGAAGAGGGGATGTAGCTCTTACACACTGGACAACAGCTCCAAGTGCCTGTTGTCACAGAGCACCCTGCAGATCATCCTGTGCTCCTTTGTGCTCGGCCTGAGGTGCCCGTGCTGCTCTCTGGGCTTGTGCAGAGCCAAGGAGATCCACGTGGAGGCCACTCTACAGCCTCATGCATGCACAAGAACTTTAGGACACATTTAAGCCTCACACACATGCAAAAAACCCAAACCAAACGGAAACACCACAACAAACTCTGAAAAACACCAATCACTTGTTTTTAAAATTTTAAAAGTTTAATAATAATAAAATGGTTATAAAAATAGTCATACAATTAGAGAAGTAATAATTTGGAAATTTGAATTAGGACAATATGAGACAACAAATACAAAGAGTTACGGACGTCCGGGTACCTTTTACTGGGCAGCAAAAGCCCGAAAATGACACCCGTTAACACAGGATTAACCCTTAAAAGCAACAGCCTGTTGCATATTCATACACTTCATACATGATGCATAAATTCCATTCAAACACAGGATTCTGTCTGGTCATCGTCAACTTCTTCCTCAGGAATACTAACAGCGCCTTTGAGGCGGGAAGAAGTTCGTTTCTTCTGATAAGAGGGCCATAAATCCTTCTTCTCTGAAAGATTTAGGTGTCCTGTGGCTGCTATCGCACTGAGAGCCCTTCCTTTAAAAAAAGTATCCTACATAGCATCGTTTCTATTTTAACAATTTTTATAACCTAAAACTGTATTTAACACAGTACTTAAGAGAATTAATACAGCATTACTTTCTAACACAAGACATATAACATTCATTTTAATATTTGCAAAAAGCCAATCATAAAATACATGCATTTTTCACAAAACCAAAAAACCCATGGAAATTTGTTTCCAAGTTATAATCGATTGTCTCGTGTCACCTCCATTCTGTTTTCCAAAGCAGTGTCAGCGTTCAGACAGAAGGACAAAGAGAGGTTTTAGCAGGACTGACCAAGTTTTGGAGGGATGGAGCTGCTCTCCCCCATCAGAGCCTGCTGGCTCTGCCTTTCTGTCGGGATGGGCGGCACAGCCGCGGCCATGGCAGAGCAGCCTCCTGTGCCCCCGCAGTGGGGCTCAGCAGCACTTTAAGCCACTCTCACCCTGCACTGCCCAAGGGCTGCTCTGGCAGCGTCCTCAGCTCTCTCTTGCCCCTTTCCCTCCGTGCTGCCCTGGCAGCTGAAAGCCCGGCTGGCCCAGGGGGGTCTGGGCTCTCAGCCACAGTTGGGTTCTGCTGCTCCAAGCCTGGAGCTGCCACGCTGGGGAAGCCACAGCTGAGAGCTTCCCTGGAGTGCAGCAAACAGAGGGCCTGACACGAGGGGAAAGGGCCCTGAGGTCAGGCCAGAGATGAAGGAAAAGGGAAATGGCAAAGGAGAGAAGAGAAAATTCACAGGGCTTGAGAGCTGAATCTTCCCTGCAAACTTTGCATACAAGTCTGGATTCCCAAAAGATCACTGGTGTCTGAGTTTATTATGAAATAAAAGAGATTAAAAAGAATATTGATTAGTTGCTTATCGGCTATTCTGAGCACTGATGATTTTGGGATCGGAAGGAAAATGGAGTATGTGACCATGCTATCAAAAAAAGATACATATGCATATAAAAATGTAGGAATCAGAAACACAACATAAAAAACCAAAGATCAAACTAATTCTGGCATTTCCTCATTTGGAAAGTAAGGAATCTGAGCTACAGGTTTCTAAAATCCTTGCAGGTACTTTTATATGTAATACAAGCATACAAGACTTCAGAATGGCATTTTCAAAAGCACTGTGTCTTCACCATGTTCTAGCAGTTTTCCAAACAGTTGGAGACAAGAAAATATCAAAGTTCTGGAACCTCTCAAGTCCTTTCATCTCAGTCTAATCCTGAAAGAAAAATCTAAGTTATTGTCTTCTGAATAATAGGTATATTATATTCTATTAGGGAGACATTTGCCTTGTTGGTTTTTTTTTAATCAGCTGTCCAGTACTGGGAAGAAAACAAGGAAGAAAACAAGATCTTTCTGGAGGCCTAGAATGGTAGCAGAAAGAAGAATTTAAGAGACTCCATTTAGAGCTTCATTTTTCTTACTGGTTATTTTTTCTGGAATTGCCTAGCTAAAACCAGCCAGAATTGCTCTAATAGACTGATTTCTTCCAAGAGAGTAAGAAGGAGAGGAAAATACAGGTCAGTCAGCCTTGCCTCCATCCCCTGACAGGTGATGGAGTAACTAATCCTGGAAACCGATCCAAACAAACGGAGAAGAAGTTGATTGGGAGTGATGGTTAAGCTACCTGATGCCCATGATAGGACAGCCAAACGGATGGATATGGGTGGAGCAATGGATGATGTCTACCCCAGCTTTCCCCAAGCCTTTGAGACAGTCTCCTACAGCATCCTTAAACACAAACTGCCAGAATGCCCAGCGAGGAAGGCTGAAAAATGGATGAGGACTGTCATCAGTGGCACAAAGTAGAGCTGGAGGCAAGTCACGGGTACTCTGAGCCCCAGGGGCTGATGCTGGGGCAGATGCTCTTTAATGTCTTCATTCATGGCCGGGCTGGAGGAGCAGCTCACCCTCAGCAAGTCTACAGACAAAACAAAGCTGGCAGGAGCAGCTGAGAGCCCAAGTGATTGCGCCATTCAGAGGGACCTCGGCAGGCTAAAGAACTGGCCTGAGGGGAATCTGATGGAGTTCAAGGATGGGAAATGAGAAGTCTGGGACCTGGGCAGGAATAAGCGCAGGCATCAAGAGCTGCAGGAGGCTGACTGCGAGAGAAGCGGCTGTTTTCTCTTCCTTGTCTTGCTGGTTGGGGGTTGTACCGCAGGGCCAAGGCAGAAGGATGCCTGCAGGCAGAGAAAGAGGGGGTTGGCAGCTGGCCCTGCCGAGCCGAGCGCGGCCAGCCCCGGAGCCGCCCCGCCCGCGCTGTGCCCGCAGCCCCGGCTCTGCCGCGCTCGTCCCCGCCAAGTCCGGCCCGCGCCGGGGCCGCGCTGGGCGCGCGCGGGCCCGAGCGCAGCGCCCCCCTCAGGCCGCGCGCCGCCGGCGCAGCCGCGGCCGTTGCGCTGCGGGCGTTGTGGCCACAGTCGGCGATGGACGCCATGGCGGAGCTGCCGCTGCCCGCCGGGCTCAGCGCCGGCACCTTCCCCGCCAAGCTCTGGCGCCTGGTGAACAGCCCCCGCGTCCGCTCCGTGCGCTGGGACAGCCGCGCCCAGGGGCTGCTCATCGACCGCTGCCTCTTGGAGCGAGAGCTGCTCAGCTCGGGCCACGCCCACAGGGGCCGTGGCCATGGGCCGGCCCCGGTGCCGTACACCTTCAGGGCCACGCAGTTCCGCAGCTTCGTGCGGCAGCTCTACCGCTACGGCTTCCGCAAGGTGCCGGGCTGGGTGGGCTCGGCTGCGCCGGGCGATGCCGGGGCCTGGCTCCACTACTGCAACCCCTGCTTTCGCCGCGACCGCCCCGACCTCCTGCTCCGCATCAAGCGTCGCAGCGCGGCCAACAGGCAGCGGCCGGCGGCGGGCCGGGAGGGCCGCAGGCGCCCGCCCTGCGGCTCCCGGCAGCTCCCCGGGCCGCGGCCGCTGCCGGCCGGGCGGCGCGGGCGCGGTCGCTTCCAGCCGCTGCCCAGGGAGCGGCCGCCGCTGCCGGCCGGGCGCCCGCCCAGCGGCTTCCTCCTGCTGCACAGGGAGCGGACGCTGCCGGACGGGCGGGAGCTGCGCAGCCCCCGGCCCGGCCGCCTCCAGCAGCCCCCCGGCGAGCGGCCGCTGCTCGCCCGGCGCCCGCCCTGCGGCTTCCACCTGCTGCACAGGGAGCGGCCGCTGCCGGCCCGGCGGGAGGGGCCGAGCCGCTTCCAGGAGCTCTACGGGGAGCGGCCGCCGCCCGCCGAGCGGGAGGTGCTCGGCATCCCGCCCTGCCACTTCCTCGGGCTCCACGGGGAGCGGCCGCTGCCGCTCGGGCGGGAGGGGCCCCGCAGCCGCTCGCAGGAGCTCTACGGGGAGCAGCTGCCTCCGGCCGAGCGGGAGGTGCTCGGGCTCCAGCCCTGCAGCTTCCAGCAGCTCCACAGGGAGCAGCAGCCCCCAGCCTACGACGCACGAGGTAGGAAAAGAGCTGTAGCCTTGTTTTTCCAAAAGGTCGTGAAAAGTGACCGTTTCAAGTCGTTTTCCACAAGGCTCTGTCATTCTCGGCCAGAGGCTGTCAAGCCTACTAGCAAGGGGCACCTAGGAGGCCGAAAGATTCTCTGCCTGCTTTGCCTGTGTGCTTCCCGTGATGTTTGATCCACAACAGCACCAGAGCTCAGTGTCCCACAGCCACGTTGTGGAGCCTGACCAATGTGTTTGGATTCTTGCAGCCAGCCCGGGCACTTCAGGGCCCAGCGCTCCCGCTGGCAGTGCAGCTTGTGCAGCATGGACGGCCTCCAGCTCAGCACAGAACGCGCCTGGGGAGGAGGAGGAATGGCCACCAGCAGATCTAGGCCTTGCTGTAGAGAAAATGATTCGGGAGATCAGGAGGTCCCTGTCTGAAAGATCTCCCTCTGCTCAGGTAATTCCATTGGATGGGGATAAAAGGGGCTGGACTGAGAGCTTTTGAGCCTTTTGACACGGTTGAGAAGCAAAGGCTTCTTTAATTGAACTTCTTTCATTATTATTTAGTTATTGAATTATTCTTGGTTAAGAAAGATTTCTAAAAGAGGGGATGCAGAAGAAATGAAGAAGAGGTTTTACTTGCTGGGAAAAAGGAGAAGAGTGTTTGGGGAATTGGCACTGAAGGCCAAGTGTCCCGTGCAGGGAGGGGCATGCCAGAGGTGCCTCTGTCCCAGCTGCAGCAGATGTGGGCTGTGCCTCTTTGGGGTGGGAAGGCCAAGGCAAAGCAAGGGCTGGGCTGCAGCTGCTGCTGCTGTTGTTAGTGTTCAAAAACACACAATCACATAAGCGATTATATGCGGTGCTTTTTATTTAAGAGCTCTGGGAATCGGGGTAGTTTCCACCCAAATCTGATTCCGACCATACATTCGAGGTGAACGTGTTTTATACTCTATCGTTATATAACTTTCATGTTAATTATTAAACTTATATTGTTCTATTGTAGGCACAGATTTCAGCTAAACATAGCTTCTCATGGTTCCCCCTTAAATTTCTAACATAGTTTCTCATGATTCTTCTTATGATTATACAATAATTATATTTACTTACTAAACAATCATCACATCTAACAATTATATCATTTATCCTACTGCTTACGCAGGTGCAGTGATCTGAGAAAACACAAAGCCCAACGTTTTCAAAGTCTATCTTTAACATTTTCCAGGGCTCCACTATCACTGTGTGAGCCCTGCCGTGCGTGTAGGCGCTCCCAGAGCCGTGGCTGGGGCTGGGCTGCAGCTGCAGCTCTCTGTCCTTTTGCAGATTATGACACATGTTGGCCAAAGAATGTCTCTCTTTCTGTTGATGTGCTGATCCATTGCCTACAGTACATTTGTGATTATGACTCAAGGGGTGGAGTGGGATTTTTTGGATTTACCAATACCTTATTCTCAAGTGGCATGACTTTTGTCTTCTGTAAAGTCACACATAGCAGTTTAGAGAAGCATTTTATTCCATAAGAAAAGGACACATTGCAGGCTCTGAACCATCTTTAGAATCTTTAGTGTTCTGATGGATGAGCTATGGCAGAAGAGATGAATATTCTGAAACTGGTCATAGTGAGAATATCTTTGTGTCCAAAGGTAATTTGCTTCATTGTGGACATTTACTTCCTCAGTGGAATAGAAACACTACTTGGTTGTCTGGCTTTTCCTGTCTTTTGGGTTGTTTTTTTTCCCTACCCTAACGACGTACAGATTTTTGCCACTGATCACCAATGTGATCCTGGAAATACCCAGGGTGCATAAATGTTTGCCTGGATGACACCCGTGGGGCAGCAGCAGAGGGCTCCGAGAAGCAGCACCTTGTGATGGGTTGTGTGAGCGGTTGGCTGCGGGTGCTGAGACTCCCAGGCAGAAATGTGTGCTTTGCCTGTGGGTTTGCAGCACACAGCCCTGGGCAGGGCTGGGAGCGAGCTCTGCCCTTGCTGGCAGCCGTGCTGGCAGCAAGGAGAGCCCCTGGCTTTGTGCTGGCTGATTTCTCACAGCTCTGGGATAAGGCAGGCTCAGAGCGTGGGGGCACGTCCCCTCACTTGGTGTCTTGTGGTTTGCTGTGTTCATGTTTTGTCTCAAAGGTCATTTTGGAAGAGCTTCAGTTTCACCTTGGCCCCCTGAATCCTGAGTTTAAAAGGCTTGTCATGTGAACCGTGGGGGCAGTGTTCCCTCCTCTGTGCTCCATGTCCTTTGGGAGTGGAGAAGGAGAGTTATTGTATCCCTGATATGATTCCAGCAAAATAGTCAGTGATCTTTGGGTTCCTTTCTTTCTGTTTTTCTGCTCAGGACAATGTTGGTGCTGGCCCTGATTCTTCAGGAGGGGAGCCTGTGAACAGAGCTGCAGCAGAGGAAGCTTCATCTGGCACCGAGAGCTGCAGGAACAGTTCCCAGGAGCCCCAGGAGCCTGGTAAGGACAGAGCCCACACTGATTTAGAGAGCTGTGAGATGGCTGCTCTGAGCAGGGTTGGTGCTTCCTGGTGCCTTGAGTTCAAATCCTGCACTGGCACAACCTCCCTGAGCCCTGCCCTCCACGCTTCTCCAGAGGCTCTGACACTGAGTCCTCTGCTGTGGCAAGAGAGCAGGGAATAAACCCGACCTTGTGGGAGTTGTGTCACCAAGCCGGGTGTCCCAGTTTTGTGCTGAAGTGGGTGGATAAATTTGCTGCAGGGTGCCAGGGGAGGCCAGGCTGAGCGACTCTTGAAGGAACAGGGGGAAAAAAGAGCAAAAAGTCAGGGTAGAAGTCCAAATCACTGACTAAATGTAATACCAGTCTGCTGGTATTGGTCCTGACCCACAAGAAAAACAAGGAGCACAACATCAGAGGCCAACCAATAGAAAAATCACAGTAACTCCAGTATCAGAAGGAAAAGCTGGAATGACCCCTGATTAGGGAGGCCTAAGAGGGGAGAGGGAGCACTGTGGATCCATTCCTTAGCCAAGCTGGTGCAGCCTGCAGGCCTCGTAGGGAGCTCTGTCCCTCCCAGCCCTTCCTGCCAGAGCTGATGGTCGAGTTGGAGCAGCTGCTGCTCACTGCAGAGGGCAGTTTGTAGATGCCAGGTAATGGAGCTGGTTCATGACTCAGCTCCCAGCACCTTCAGCTTCAGCCATTTCAGTGAGGGCTGAGGTCTCTCTGTCAGCTCAGAGAAAGAACAAGGCTGGGCTTCCTGGTGGCAGCTGGGACTGTCTGTGTTTCAAGCTCTCCTGGGTGCCCTTTGCACTGCGGGGGCTGAGACTTTATCAAGATACTTCAGTGTTTTGAAACACACTTTTGAACACTTGGAATGGTCCCTGTTCTTTTAAGGGCAGATTGCTTCAAATTGCCAAGTGAGAGTCTGCCTTTCAGGCCATCTTGGACAGCCCCTGGTTGAAGGACAATTGCTGCCCAAGGGAAAGGTGCAGAAGGGCCAATATTGACTGAGAATTCCCTTTGCTTCCCAGATGCCATCTGACCAACATCTCCAGGAGGGCTGCCCTGCATGGCAGGAAGAGACAGGGGAGAGCCTGTGACCATCGGGCAGGTAGAACTCCTCTGTTTGTAGATATGTTTATAGATTTCTATGGTTCTATTTATTAGTGGGTATAGTTCCATTTATAGATGATAGTGTTCTATTTATATGAACATATATTGATAGATCTGTATAGTTAAAAGTGGATATGTATATAGTTATAGATGTGATATAATTATATTTTATTATATATTTACATTTCTAGATTTTCAGAGTTAGATTTTTATATGTGCAGAGTAAAATATTTATATATATATATACATATGTATGAAGTTACATTTATGAATGTGTATAGTTATCTAGTAAGAGGAATAGGAATGTTTAGGTGGAGAGATGGATGGATAGATTGCTGTTTGTGTAGGCCTAGGCTGCATTTTTAGCTCTTTGCCCCCTCGGCTGCCTTTTTCACCTCTTGCTTTTGCCCCGGTGCCCCCTGTGTCCCCTGTCCCTGTGCTGGGTCCGAGCTGGCGGCCGGGCCGGGCGGAGCAGCACTTCCAGCCCCGGCTGTCCCTGGAGCGGTGGGAGCTGCCGCTGGCCCCAGGCACTGTCCCCTGAGGAGCTGCTGAAGGACGGTGAGACAGAGGGGGCTCAGGGGGCGCTGAAGGGACGGTGACCCTGAGCTGCTGCTGGGGCTGAGGGCTGTGGGGCAGCCGAGGGCCATGGTGGCACTGAGGTGACAGGCAAGTGGCACAGGCTGGCAGGGTGGTGGGTCTCAGGGGACGGGATGGGTCAGAAGGGACTGAGGGGGGTGAGAGGACTGTGAGGGGCTGAAGAAACTGAAGGGGGCTGGGGCTTCACCGAGAGCATGGCGGGGCTGAGGGGATGGAGGGGGCCAGCAGGGAGCACAGAGGGCTCTGGGACTGCAGCTCTGCCAGGCCTTGGAAGCAATTCCAGAGCCTCCACTTTTGCCACAGCTGCCATGAAGACCTTGAGGACAGCCGGAGGCTGACGGGAGCCAGCAGGGAGGAGCTGAAGGCCAGCAGCAAGAGCAGTGAACGGGGACCTGCTGCTGCCAGCCTGGAGAGAGCCCGGGTGAGGCCACAGGCCCGGGGAGGCAGGTGGGGCTGAGGGTGCCGTGGGCTGTGGCCGTGGGCACTGCCCGGCGGGGCAGGAGCGGGCCCTGCCCGTGCTGGGGCTGCTCAGCGCAGCTGCCCCGGCCGGCACAGGGGCTGTCCTTGGGCAAGGCAGCTGTGCCGGCAGGGCCGGGAGCTGTGCCGGCTCTGCCGGGCTGCCGGGGCTGCGGGACAGTCCCGCCGCGGCTGCGCTCACCACAGCCTGGCCCGCTCGGCTGCTTTCTCTTTCTGACCCCCCTGGGGGGCTCTGACATTTCCTCTTCCCTGATGGAAGTGCAGCTGCTGCCAAGGGAAACGTCCCCATACTCACTCAGTGTTCCCTTTGCTTGCCAGATGTTCCATCTGCTGTCGCTGTCCAGGAGAGCTGCTCTGCACGGGAGGAGGAGACCGAGCGAGAGGCTTTGAAGATGGGGCAGCTGGGGTCCCTCTGCTTCGAGTGCTCTTTAAAGATACACAGACTTGAACGTAGCCATGGTTTATTATATGTGTATTTCCATATGTGGGCTGCTATTTGTATGTGTTTATTTCCATGTGTATATTCTTATATTTATGTATATTTATTTTGTAATGAATGTATGCTATGTATATATATATATATTTTTGAAATTATATATATGTGTATAAATTTATCTATGTAGACATGGATATTGTTATATCTGTGTTAATTTCTATTTCCTGTGGGTAAAGTTGTGTAGGTATCTCTTTTGATACAATTTTTGTTATATGGCTTTTAAAATAGGAATATTGGTATTTGTATAGGTATATAAGTCTATTTTTATATGCATATTTATCTGTTTCTGGATGTAAGTCTATTTACATATCTATGGAGATATTTTTGTATTCCTAGATGGGCTTAATCCTTGTAGTAATATGTAATAAATTAAGTTGTTAAACACCTAATTGATCTTTGTGTATAGTGCGTTGTTGTGGAGGTTGGCAATAAATTAACAGAAGTTGGTATTTGTATATTATTACATAGAAAGGTTGTAATAATAGAATAAATTCCTGTTTTTAACCTAAATTGAGATTTGTATAGTTCTGTATTGTCGGCGTGGGTGTTGCACTTTGTAATAAATGACATTCTTCAGCTGAAATTGATTCTCGTGTATTTGTGGATCAGCAGTGCAGCTGTAGCAATCTGCAAGAAATGCCATTTGTCAGCTGCCATGGGTGTTGTGTGATTTGTGCTACCCAAAGCCATGAGCAGATGGAAATGCTGGAGGATTTTGGCCATGCAAGTCTCCGGCCATGCCCAGCACATGCCCCACCTGCACTCAGGCTGGGCAGGGGAAGCGCAGATTTGGGCTGGCAGCAGAGCCCCACCTTGGCTCAGAACTCGCTGCAGAGGCCTCTGAGAAAATTCCGGGGCTCCACTGAGAGCAGAACTCCAAGCAGGAGCAACCCTGGCAGGAGAAATCATTCACAATGAACAAAAGAGAGAAAATGTGGCCAAGCAGATGTGGGGATACTCTGTGAGGCTGATAAAATGCTCTGAATCACCCCTGCCTGGGCACGTCTTCTGCAAGAATGTTTTGTTAAAAACTGAACACCTGCCATGAAATACAGATTGCACTTTCCCCTTCACTTACCTTGCTGTGTGAGTGGAGACACTCTCTCCTTAGCACTGAGAATTTTTGCCCTTCAGCACCTCACATTTAATCAAAGATGATGTACTACCACTTGGCACCATCAATGAAAACAGCCCTGCCCTCGTGGCAGCGTTTGCAAAGTCTTCCCTCCTCCTGTCCCCACATCTGACAGACGGAACCATCCCCTCCTGTCCCAACTGTGCCTGAGCTGAGTGAGGGCTCCAGGAGCTCAGGAGGCTGCAAGAGCACCGCATGGGGGAAGGTTTTGCAAAGCTTCCTTAGCACCAGTAACCTCTGGGTTTGCCAGTCTTCCCCTGCAATATTGTCCTACTCAAGAATGATCCTGGAGGACACTGTGCCTCCAGCTTACTCAAGGGAAGTTTGTTTTCTTCAAGGCTTGAATAGAGGAAAATGAAACTTGTGGTTTTTAGAGTGAAATTTGGGGGTTGGTGCGGCTGGGTTTGCTCCACTATTTGCTGTGGAAAGTAGGGTAAAAGCTTTAAATTCCCAGCAGAAGCTGACTACCAGCCCACACAGAACTGAATGAGGCCCAGGTGGGCTTGCTGCATGCTGGGCCAAGGGAAAAGCTGGAACAAAGTCCCCTTTTATTGCAGATGGAGTCTGTACTGGTGTCTCCAGGCTGTCTGTGGTAAGACACGGCAATCCAGCCAGAAACTGTGGATAGGAGAGTTCCAACAGCAACCTGCTTCTCCAGGGTGAGGGACGAGGCCAGCCCAAAAGCCTGGAAGGTGCTCTGGGCACTGGAGAAGGCCAGGCTGTCCTTGTGCAGGGACGGCCTTCAAAGGGCACCTCACACCTTGTGCTGCTGACCAAGGGCAGCTGGTGGCCTTCCACAAAATGCTTCTTTTGTCCAGCTCTTGGAAAAGTTCCAGCCAGCAACAATTCCTGCTGCTCACACCAGCCCTTTCCAAGCAGGAGGAATTCCAGCAGCAGCCTGACAGCTTAGTGGCAGGAGAATAAAATCCTCAGCTGAGCGTTATCAACTCTCTGTCAGAAGCCACATCCTCAGCCCCTCATCTCCTCCAGTTGTCTCAGACGTGGAGGAAGCAGCAGGAAATCTCTGATCCTGGAAGGGAAAGCAGAAGGAGGAGAGGCAGTGGCTGGTCCCTGGGGCCTTGGGAGCAGTGAGAGCCATCCAAAACAGGATCTCTGCCGGGCTGTGGAGATAAGAGTGACCAACCAGCAATGCTCTGTGCGAGACTGGAGCCCGATTACCAGAAGCAGTTACACTGATTATTGAGCTCCACAATTAGAAATGCACAACACCCACTTAGGTGACTTAATCTGGCCATGATCTTTAGCTGCAATGCCAAAATCTCATCAAATATGTTGCTGTCCTTTAAACAAGGAAGGAGAGCACAAATACCAACAATTCTCATCAGCCTTCTGGCTTGGAAAGACCATTTAATTTATGCTCCCTTAGCTGTCAGCCTAAACTCTGCTGTGCAAACCTTAGGTCTATGTTGGACCTCATAAACTTCTTGAGCATCAACTTAGGTGCAAACCTGCTACAAAACCCTTCAGGCACCACACTGATTTAGAGTGGCAGGACTTCACTGTTCCTGCAGAGAATTTTATTCACTTGCTCCTGCAAGTCATTTCCAGAGTGGAAGTGAAATCAGTGCCTTGCTATCTGGATGTGATAGGATTTTCCTCCTGTCCCAAGAGACAACAGGGGAAAAGATTGGTTTCTATTATACCATTACATCTAAATCTTTGGTTTGAGAGCAAAAGGAAAACGTTCCTTTAAGAAGTAAGTTCTGCCTGGGCTTTTTGGCATGAGGACAAACTGGGGTGTGCTGGCAGGAGCAGCACTGTCCCTGTGGGTGCAAACCCCCTGAAGGATGAACAGGCTGCTGTCACAGGGGCCACACCTGCAGCATGAAAAGCCACCGTGCCATTAACTCGATGCAAACTAAACACAAGTGACACAGCTCTGCATCCTCAGCAAGGATTTGCCTCTGCAGAGATGTTACTGACAGACTCAGCTCTTGTGTGCAAGTGCTGTTAAATTGTCACACAAATCAACCACCCCTCCCTCTCTTGTCCTTCTTGGCGTCCGGCTGCTGAGCTGCTGCTGAGAAAGAAGGGGCAGAGTCCTTCAGGGCAAACGGGGACTTTGCAATGGGCAGAAACTTCCTCCTTTCTTTTGTTTTCAGTGACAACAGAGGGGTTTGTCTTCAGTGCCTGTGTCAGCAGGGAAATTGTGCCTGCCCGTCACACCTAGGATCTGAACAACCTGGATTTTTATTGGTGTAAAACCCACAGTGACCCGACCTTCTGCAGGAATATGGAGAGAAGAGTCAAAAGAGATTCCTGGAATGTTGCAATAAGCAGATAGTGGTCTTAAACATATATAGAGAAAAATGCATAAAAGCTCATAAAAGCATATGGAACTGATGTAAACCTAATAAAAAGAAGCATTTTATTGTAATAAAGAGTGAGGGTTGCAGACCACAGTGTGAGAAATAGCTACTCACTTTTCATAGTTTAGGAAGGTTTATTAAACCTTATCAAAAATACAACAGAAGACTGAATAAAGAAAAAAGGTTACAGCACCGGCAGCAAAAGATTTTCCTTGCCATGTGCTCAGCCCCCTCACGCTGGAGGCTTTCCCTTTTGAACCCTTTAAGCCCTCCCAAAGTTCTGTCCATCAACCCCTTCTTCGCTGTCCAGTGGTGGAGATCTCTTCCTCAAATTCTGACTGGGGCTCAGGTGTCGCCATAGTGACAAGCCAGCCCTCCCAGATGTCCCAACCCCAGTTTTCCCTTGATAACCAGGGCATGGGGTGCAGCATAACTATAAATCTATAAAACTTTCCTTAAGTTATATACATGATATTTGTCTATTAATTGTGAGAGTCAATCATCACATTACTCATCTATCACAACAGGAAAGGAAGTTTCTGGTGGGAGGAACACTGGTTTTCAAGGTAGGACCAGCTGTTGAGGTTTGATTTGTTCCCTCTTTCAGATTACAAGGAAGTCATGGTGTTCCAGAGTAGAAGCTGGTGCCAAAAGTTTGAGAACAGGGTGTGATAAGATCACCAGAGTATTTTATCTGTATCTAGTGTTATAAGTTGCAGTGAGGAACCAATCACTGACAAGTGAGTCCAAATAAAGTGTAATTTATTAATTGATAAAGCAAGCGATAACAGCAAATTACAGCACTGGTTGAAGCCAACAAAAGGCTTGCACCCACCGGGAGCACTGGGTGTAGCCGGGGAGTCACCACTCCACCTTCGGCCCACAACGCCCAGCAGTTCAGTCCTCCTTTTTATCTGTTGTTGTTGGGTGTCCTTCCAGTGTTCTCTGCGTCTGTGCCGAGAGTTGCTAGGGGGTCTTATTCTGCCTTCTGGTGGTCGTCTGGACGAAGGCTCCCGTCCTCTTCCTCAAGGTCTTAAAATAGCCTTTACCATATATAGGCACATAGCTACAAATAGTTACACATTGCTTATTTAGCCTTTCAACATATTAGCTTCTGACATTTTGCGGTTTAAGCCTTATGACAGTTATTTTGCAATATATTAGCCCGTTATATTCATCTTGCAACATATTAGCTGGTTACATCTATCCTTGCAGTTTTTCTATTATTGGCTTTTCCCCTTTTTATAGTCTTTTTAGCAACTTGATGAACAAACTAAGACATTAACTCATTACATCTGGGACACTTTTCAAAAGGTTCTCTTTGTGGTCAGCCTTGCTGTGAACTCTGTCCAAATTCAGGATCTTCAGTTCTTCAGCTCCTGCCTAGAATCCAATTCTGTGGTCACTTGTGTGGTGATCATCAATGCCACACACTCGGGGTTTACCCAGTGTAGCAGTGCTCCTCGGGGGTCTCACCAAATGAGGAATTCTTCAGTCACTCGAGGTCACAAATCACAAATTGTGACGGTGGTCGCAGGGGTCTTAGGATGAGGGAAGAGACGAAGATCTGACTCCATGTTTCAGAAGGCTTGATTTATTATTTTATGATATATATGATATTAAAACTATACTAAAAGAATAGAAGAAAGGATTTCATCAGAAGGCTAGCTGAGAATAGAAAAGAAATGGATTGAATAACAAAGGCTTGTGTCTCAGACAGAGAGTCTGAGCCAGCTGACTGTGATGGCCATTAATTAGAAACAACCACATGAGACCAATCACAGATGCACCTGTTGCATTCCACAGCAGCAGATAACCATTGTTTACATTTTGTTCCTGAGGCCTCTCAGCTTCTCAGGAGAAAAAAATCCTAAGGAAAGGATTTTTCATAAAATGTCCCTGTGACAGGGATGAAATTCAGGTTTGGTACAGAAAATACTTCTTCCCTGTCAGGGTGGTGAAATCCTGGCACAGGTTGCTCAGACAAGCATAGTAAATAAAGTTTCAGAATTCTTCCTTTCTGTCCCATTCCTATTCCCTAAGTGCAGGTTTGGTTTCCAGAGTGCCACCTTCTCGGCTGGTTGCCATTTGTGTCCTGCTTTCTCTCTTGCCTTCCTTTGTCTGCTCCTTTTCCCTTCCAGTGTCTCTCTTTACCTGTGGCAGCTCCCAGCCAAAGACCCTCCCCTGATTTTTCTTTTTTTTTCCTTCCCAATCCAGGTGCTCAAACAGCCCTGGATGAAGTTATGGAGGCTGGCAGTGAAATGTCTTTGTAAGATCTCGCTCCGTTTGTGTCTTGGCCCCTTCAGAATTTTGCCTTGAAGGGCAGGACCATCTTTTCCTCTCTGGCAGCTGGAATTACAGCCCATTGCAGTGTGTGCCAGAGCTGTCAGAGGGCAATTGCTGAGGCTGCCAGGGTGCTGCTCCTGCCGTGCCTCCCAAGGGAGCTGTGCAGGGGCAGGGTCAAGCTCCAGCAGCTGGCTGGGCTCCCTGAGCAGACAGCAAAGGCGGCTTTGCTGCACATTCTGCAGCTGGAAGCAGAGGGAAGAAGGGAAGGGAGTCCCTGACAGAATGCTGGAATGCTTGTGGCTGGAAGGAACCTGCCCATGCTTCCATCCAGGCTTAAGGTGCCATGAGGGAGAGGCGCCTCTGCCCCAGTGAAGGCACAAATGAGACCACAGGAGAACAAAACCAGATTGTTTTGGACATGGATTTTATTGAACAAGAAATGGGAGCTAGGGAGATCGAAGTACAAAAGAGAGAGAGAGCTCAGAGGATGATCAGTTGGAAGTAGATACTTTTTAAGGTCCTTTCCTGCATTCTGGGATTCTAGAAGACATGTAGATGTGCATTTTGATTTAATATCCTTCATTTTATTATTATTTCTTCTTTCTCTTCTTCTTTCTCGTCTTCTTTTTCCCCTTCTTCTTCTTCTTAATTGCTGCTAGTATTCTTTCTTCTTCTTTAAAATATTCTTCTTCTTCTCCTTCTAAGTAATCTTATTCACTTGGTATGCTTACTTACTATGTCATTCTTATTTTTTTAATATTCTGATATTAATTACTAGTTGTTCATCTTCATCTTATTCCTATTCTCATTCTTATTATTCTTACTAAATTTACTACTACTATTTCTTCTTCTTCATCTTCTTATTCCTATTCTTTTTTTTTAATTTTTAAAATACTTTTCATCTAAGTTTTTTTTCTTTTTTTTTTTTTTTTTTCTACTACTATTTCTTAAACTCAACTTTAATTTGTTTTGGAGGAATGGTGTGAATCAAAGTCCTCCAGTCAAATCCATGGAGCAACAGCTCCCATCTATGCCCATTCTTCAGGGATATAATCCCAAAGGACCAGCGTGGAATCCTTTCAAGATGAGAGGAAATGGCCTTTGATGGCACCAGGGGAGGTTCGGATTCAATATCAGAAGGAATTTTTCTCTGACAGAGGGGTGAGGCATTGGAAGAAGCTGCCCAGGGAGGCGGTGGAGTCACTGTCCCTGAGGCATTGAGGAGTTGTGCGGATGTGGCCCTTGGGGACGTGGTTTTGCGGTGGTGATGGTGCTGCCAGGATGCCAGTGGCACTGGGTGAGCATCAGGGTCTCCTCCCACCTGGATGACTCTGGGATTCCCTGCTGAGCGCTCTGGCACCAATCGTGTGCCACGCGTGCTGTTTAGGGCTGGCCCCAGCAGTGACTGTGGGTGCTGGGGAGATGCTCCAGGTTGGCCGGGGCAGCTGAGGCTGCGGGGCCATGTCCAGGCCGAGGCCGCCCGTGTGGCTCCCTGGGGCCCCGCGCAGGGAGCAGCCGCCATCGGCCGGCCCGGGCTGGGCAGGGCCACGGGCGCTGCTCCTGCAGCTGCCGCGCCAGGCAGGGCCAGCAGAGCAGCGCCCGCAGCGCCTGCAGCGCCCGCCTGAGGCGGCCGGGCCGTTTGCCTGGGGCAGCCGCTGCTGCCTGCGGGCCTGCGCTCCCGGCTGGCCAGCTGAGGCGCCGCCAGGGCTCTGCGGGGCAGGCCCCGGGCTCTGTGGCCCTGCCTCGGGCCCCTGCTGGCCCACGGAGCCTTCGCTGCACAGCCAGGGACGCGAGGCACACAGGGACTCCGCTGCCTGCCCCTCAACCCAGACCTGCTGAGGGACGGGCAGTGGCAGCCCATCTGCCGCCAGACCTGCCAGCCTTTGGGCCCTGCCTTCACCTTTATACAGCTCCTGGACGTAGACTTCATGCCAGCTGTCGTCCTCCTCTTCCTCCCACAGCAAGGGAGTGGGCCCAAAGCTGAAGAGGCTGTTACCTTCACAGCAGTCCTGTGGCAGGTCTGTGCTGCTGCTCTCTTCCTCCGTGGAATTGTCTTGGAGTTCTCTGAGCTCTGGTTCGCTGCAGTCTTCCCAGCTGGAGAGGTCTTGGAAGCTGCTGAACTCTCCTTGGGACAGCTCTGGCTCTGCCTCACCTTGGCACTCTTGGGACAGCTCAGTCTGGCTGTAGGATTCCCAGTCTTCATCACTGCCAGCTGAGGTGCCCTCCTCACTCTCCTTCTCTGCCAGCACTGAGCCCTGCTCTGCCTCTTCCAGCTGCTCACTGGGGCTTTGGGCTCCCAGTGGGCTGGGTGAGGGGCTGGGGGGCAGCAGGGGCTGTCTGGAGCAGGGACTGGGCTCTGTGTCCCTGCTGATGGCACCTCCTCCCTGGGGGCAGGAGAATGTGCCTGCTTCTCCCGGCTGTTCACACTTCCTTCCCCTCGCTGGCTCAGCTCTGGCTCAGTCACCTCCTTTTCCATTGGGGGCAGCTCCTGGACTGTTGCCCTTTGTTGCCACTGGCAGGGCTGTTGCTGTGCCCCATCTCCCCACAGCATCCTCACAGCCGCCTTCCACTGGTGCAGCTTGTGGGCACTCCTTGCTCTGCGTGGGGACGCTTCCTTCGCTGCCACTGCTGGCACCGACTGGGAGAATTCACAGCTTGTGGCCTCTTCCCTCAGGCCAAGCTCTTGGGCCCCAACATCTCCCCACTTGTCATCGACTCAGGTTTCTTCTCTTCTTCCATGATGACAAAGGGTCTCTCCTCCTGACTTTTGCCACACGCCGGTTCTCATCTTTCCAATGCAAGAAGAGAGGGAGGAGGCTCCGGCTCTCAATTCTCATGAGAGGCTTTTCCCCCTCTTCCACTACCAGCTCCATCACTTTGCAGAAGAGCTGAATGGAGAGCAGCTGCACGTGGCTGTTGTCCTGGAGGAAAGGAAAAGACCTCAGCACCAACTATTCCAGGCCCATCAGGGCAGAGGCCCAAAAGTGCACAAGGCACAACATTTCTGGGCAGCGTCCAGTGCCCATGGCTGGGGGCACAGAGCCTTACATTCTCCAAGCGTGGCAGGAGTGGCTCAGCCAGCTTCAGGGCGGTGGCACTGGGTATCTTGAGGTCTTCCTCCTGGAGCATCTGTGTGAGCACAGAGGATCATGCTGACTGTAATAAGTAGCAATACCTTTGTTCATTAATTAAATCAATAGCTAAATAATTATATAATATAAAAGCAATGACTAAATAGCTAAAACCGCTTGATTCTTAAATGTGCAGCCACATATGGTTGCTTGGCTTGCAGGAATCGTATAGTGCTTTGGGAATTCCATGGTAAAGATATACCTTATAAGGAAAAGTTCACCCAGAGGTCACAGAGGAAGGCTGTAACAACAATCCTTAAACTCGCAAGAATTGCTTAGGCTTGCAGGAATCGTATAGTGTTCTGAAAATTCCATTGTCTAGATATGCCTTATAAGGGAAAGTTCACTCAGCGGTTAAAGAGGAAGACTTGGAGCCTTCATCCCACGACCACCAGAAGGCAGAAAAAGACCCCCTAGCAACTGAACGAGCAAGCGTAAAAGACAGACCACGTCATCCCTGGACCCGGGAGAAGAAGGCAATAAAAGGTGAACTTTGGGGATAGGAACGGTGCCAGCCTAGAGGAGCGGAGACTCCCGGCCGCCCAGCGCTGACCTTTGCTTATTCTCACTTGCATAATAATAAAAATAATTATATGATCCTTAAATCCAGTGGACTCGTTTATCACAATTTGGTGCCGTGACTTGGATCCAGAAAACGGGGTTGGTTCAAGAATCCTGGGGGGGCGCCCACCACCTGGTGGCCCTGGCCTTCTCACCCGACCCCTCATCTGGAGTGACGAACCTAAATTCGGGAATAAGCAAGGAAAACACCGGTAACCCTGTAAACTTTGTGCACAAAGATCCGAGCGACGACGCAGGACGCGTGAGTATACGAGGTGAACCGCTCGGTTGGGGTTGGGATCCCAGGGTACGGTGAATGAGACGGCCACCTGTGGACGACATGAGAGGGACCCTCTAGTAGTGCGGTTCTCGTAGCCCACAAGGGAGCGAGCCACGACCGAGGGGTTTTGTGTGTGTGTGTGTGTGTGTGGAGGTGCCTTGGAAGATGGGGCAGAAGAAAAGCAAGCCTTCTGATCCCATGGGGGAGGGTCCCCAGTTACCCCCAATACCTAAGGACAGTCCGTTAGGATTAATGATTAAGTATTGGGATGATTTTCCCTCCAGAAAGGGGAAGGATAAGGCAAAAATGATAAATTATTTAATGGTAGTGTGGTGAAGTAAGAATCTGGATTCAGGGAGTATATACTGGCCCATTTTCAGATCCTTCGAGGATTGGGTCTGTCAAGCCCTGAACATTTATGTGAATTCTAAAGAGCCGGTGAACCCAGAGGAGAGTGCATATGCTAAATTATGGTTGGTAGGAAGTAATGAGCAAACAGCTAGGCTGTTCCCCCATAAGGGAAGTCAAGGGGAGGAGGAAAAAAAGAAAGTCTCGACCAGAGGAATATGTTCCTATTTATCCTCCCCCGTATGTACCACCAGCTCCCCCTGAACCCCTCCCAAACGCACCCCTGGCATCGGCCCCTAATAGACAGCAGGTCGCGGACTCCCTGGATTGCAGGAGGTGTACTTGGAGTCAGATGAGGACAGTAATTGAGGAAGGAGAGAGCAGTGGGTTGTTCCCTCTCAGGGAAATAGCATTAGGAGGACCTCAAGCTGGGATGGGGTTTGTCACTGTTCCCTTGAACTCAGGAGATGTGTGCGAGTTTAAGAAAGAGATGGGAAAATTATTAGAAGACCCCATAGGAGTAGCAGAAAGAGTGGATCAGTTCCTAGGGCTAAACATCTATACTTGGGTAGAGATGCAATCCATTCTAGGCATCCTATTTACAACAGAGGAGAGAGGGAGGATTAGAAGGGCAGGAATGAGGATTTGGGACACCCAACATGTTCAAGGTCCCGTGGCTGATGTGAAATGGCCCTTGCAAAATCCCAACTGGAACAATCAGGACCCCAACCATCGTGGTCATATGCAGGACTTAAGAACCATCATAATCCAGGGCATACGAGAGGCTGTACCCCGGGGACAAAATATAAGCAAGGCATTCAAAGAGTGCCAAGGAAAGGATGAGACCCCACTGAATGGTTGGAAAGATTAAGGAAGAGTTCTCAGTTATACTCAGGGGTGGACCCAGAGACGCCAATGGGGCAAGAGCTCCTTAAAACACAGTTTGTAGCCAAATCATGGGAGGATGTTTGAAAGAAATTAGAAAAGTTAGAGGATTGGCAGGACAGAGGACTTGATGAATTGCTCAGGGAGGCTCAGAAGGTATATGTTAGACGGGAGGATGAGGCACACAAAAGACAAGTTCAGATGATGGTGGCAGCAGTCAGGGAGAGACAGCAAAACAACCTTCCAGCACGAGAAAGAAATGGCATGAGGAGAGGTCCCCGGGATTTAGGAGGACCTCCAACTGGAGGGAGAGAAGGAACAGTGTGCTACTATTGTGGTGGAAAAGGACACATGAAGAGGGAATGCCGAAAGAGGCTTAGGGATGAGAAAATGTTCAAAGAGGATTAGGGGGGTCAAGGGCTCTATCTATTGGGGACCCAAATGTCATCGGAGCCCTTGGTAAAACTTAAGGTGGGTCCCCAGCAAACCCCCATAACCTTCCTTGTAGATACAGGGGCTGAGAGATCAACAGTTCAATCTTTGCCCCTGGGATGTAAAATTCCACCTTCCACAGTACAGGTTATTGGGGCAAAAGGAGAACCCTTCAAGGTTCCTGTAATTAAAGATGTCTTAATAGAATCAGAGAAGAAAATAGGGGTAGGATCACTGCTACTGGTCCCTGAAGCTGATTACAATTTATTAGGAAGAGATTTAATGGTGGAATTAGGAATAAATATAAATATTGAAGAAAAACAGCTGAAAGTCAGGTTGTGCCCCTTACAGGTCACTGACGAAGAGAAAATCAACCCAGAAGTCTGGTATACCCCTGATACAGCAGGAAGATTGAATATAGAGCCCTTCACAGTCAACATTCAAAACCCAGAAATCCCAGTAAGGATAAAACAATATCCCATGTCAGATGAGGGGCGAAGGGGACTAAAACCAGAGGTAGAACGGTTAATACAACAAGGGCTCTTGGAACCTTTCATGTCTCCCTTCAACACCCCCATCTTACCTGTAACGAAACCAGACGGAAAATACCGATTAGTACATGATCTAAGGGAAATAAATAAGAGAGCCATTGCCCAATTCCCTGTAGTAGCAAACCCCCATACATTGCTCAGTCAATTGAAACCAGATGATCACTGGTATAGTGTTATAGATTTGAAAGAGGCCTTTTGGGCGTGCCCCTTGATAGAAGAATGTAGAGATTATTTTGTATTTCAATGGGAAGATCCCGATACCCACCGAAAGCAACAACTAAGGTGGACAGTGCTCCCACAGGGATTCACGGAATCCCCGAATTTGTTTGGGCAGGCACTAGAGCAAATAATGAAATCCTATACCCCAAACCAAGGAATAACCACTGTTTAATATGTAGATGACCTTTTAATTGCTGGAAAAAGTGAGGAATCAGTTAGAGAAGAAAGCATTAAGCTTCTGAACTTTTTAAGCATCCAGGGGCTGAAGGTGTCCAAAAGTAAATTGCAATTTGTAGAAGAAGAAGTGAAGTACCTAGGACACCGACTTAGTAAAGGAACTAAAACACTAGACCCAGGGAGGGTTAAGGGAATCCTCTCCCTTCCTCCCCCAAGAAATAAGAGACAAATCAGGCAGCTATTGGGTCTTGTAGGATACTGCAGACAATGGATTGAAAACTTTAGTGGTAAAGTAAAATTTTTTTTATGAAAAACTAACTGCTGAAGGTTTGATGAAATGGACTGAGAAGGATGATGAATCATTAGAACAATTAAAAGAGGAATTGGCTAATGCCCCGGTGCTAAGCCTCCCGGATGTTAGGAGACTCTTTTATTTGTTTGTTAACACTGAGGCAGGGGTAGCATTTGGAGTACTGGCTCAGGACTGGGCCGGCAGTCGAAAACCAGTAGCATTTATTTCTAAAATACTAGATCCTGTAAGTAGAGGATGGCCAACATGTTTGCAGATTATAGTGGCAACAGCCCTCTTAGTGGTAGAAGCTCTCAAAATTACCTGTGGAGGAGAACTGAAAGTCTTTACCCCCCATAACATACGGGCAGTATTGCAACAAGAGGCAGAAAAATGGATAACAGACTCAAGACTTCTGAAATATGAGGGCATTTTACTGTCATCCCCTTGGTTGATACTTGAAACCACCTCTCTGCAAAACCCCGGTGAATTCTTGTTTGGAGATCCACAGGAGAATTTAACTCATGACTGCCTACATAGCATAGAAAAACAAACAAAAATTAGGCCGGACCTCGAAGAAGAAGAAGAACTGGAGGAGGGAGAAAGGTTATTTGTGGATGGGTCCTCTAGAGTTGTTGAGGGAAAGTGAATTTCTGGATATGCAATTGTAGGAGGTGAAAATTTGGAAATAATAGAATCTGGACCTTTGAGTCCTAGTTGGTCAGCCCAGGCCTGTGAGCTGTATGCAGTATTGCGGGCTCTAAAACTCTTGGAAGCTAAGGTTGGGACCATCTACATGGACTCAAAATACACCTTTGGAGTGTTACATACTTTTGGGAAAATTTGGGAAGAAAGAGGGTTAATAAACTCCCGAGGAAGAGAATTAATACATCAGGAACTAATTACTCAGGTACTACAAGCTTTAAGAGGCCCAAAGAAAATAGCAATAGTACATGTTAAAGGACATCCAAAGGGTCTCTCCCATTTGATCAGAGGAAACAACACAGCAGACAGAGAGGAAAAGGAAGCTGCTCTCAGAAAATTCCAGGATCAGGGGGTAAGGAGAACGCGAGATGATGAGAAAGTTCGAGTCCTGAGCTTTACAGCCCAGGAAAAGAAGAAATTAGACAAAATGGGAATAAAAGAGAATGGGGGTATTTGAAAATTGCCAGACGATAGGGAAGTACTGCCAAAATCTATGGCCCGAAGAATAGTGCAGCAGCTGCATGACCAGACTCATTGGGGAACCCAAGCCTTAGTAGATCAGTTTACTATTAAGTACATGTGTATAGGAATTTACCATATAGCAAAACAAGTAGTTAGAGGATGTATAACATGCCAAAGAGTTAACAGACATCAGGCTCGAGAAAGGATTCCAGGAGGAAGGGAATTAGCACACCAACCTTTTTCACATGTACTAATAGATTTCCCTGAGCTACAAAAAGTAGGGAGATACAAGTACTTATTGGTACTGGTAGACCATCTAACCCACTTTGTAGAAGCATATCCTACATCGTGAGCTACTGCAAATGTGGTGATTAAAACCCTGCTGGAAGAAATAATCCCTAGGTATGGACTAGTAGAAATACTAGACTCTGATAGAGGTCCCCATTTTGCAAACAAAGTACTGAGAGAGGTAACCAGGGCCTTAGGCACTAAATGGCAATATCACACCCCTTGGCACCCTCAAAGCTCAGGGAGGGTGGAAAGGGCAAATGGAGAAATCAAGAAGCAACTCACCAAGCTCATGGTAGAAACTAAAATGTCTTGGGTCAGATGTTTACCCATGGCATTGTTAAACATCAGAACCCAACCCAGGACGGATGTGGGAATCTCTCCCTTTGAAATGCTTTATGGAATGCCTTATGACTTAGAACTCCCAGGGAACCATCCTTGCATCCAAGATAGTCAAATTCAGGGTTACATACAACAGTTAATGAAACAGAGGGAGGAATTAAAACGAAAAGGGCTATTGGTACAAAGACCCCCTTTGGATATAATAATGCATAAGCTTAAACCCAGAGATAGGCTCCAAATTAAGACTTGGAAAGAGACATCCCTAACACCCCAATGGGAAGGTCCCTATGTTGTCCTGTTTACCACAGAAACAGCCATCCCAACTGCTGAAAAAGGCTGGACACATGCCAGTCGAGTGAAAGGGCCCATCACTGCAGACACCCCTGGGAGGTGACCAGTCGCCCTGGAGATCTACGGCTCACCCTTCGGAAGGCACAGGAACCTGCGCCAGCTGGGAACGGGAATGACTGAATTAGGGGACAGAGAACTATACCGATTGAGACTCTTGGTAAGAAAACCCCTGCAGGAACTGGAACAGGAGTTAAAGTGCCCTCTGCCGTGGAAAACCTGGAATGAACTGACGCTTGCTCTTTCAGTAGTGGCTAAGTGAGGCGAGAATTATTCAATTACACCCAGTGTCTTAAATGTCGGGAATCTTCTTGTCGGGCATGGGTAAAAATCTTTTGCGGGGGCTGTAAAGACAAATGGTGGATTCTCCAGTCACATTTGGTGGGGAGTGCATGGTGTCTTACTTGTGATTGGGATTGGAGAAGAGCAAATCCATTAAGAGCCTTAAGAGAATTTATAAGGATCCCTGGAGAGCGGGAGATCCCTGACAGAGAAGCAGCGTCACTAGTTGAAAATCTAGAACAGAGAAGAGATTGGGCCCTGGCATGGGAATTCCAGCACCAATTGCATAGGATCACACGCCAAAACCAGACAGTCATATTAACTACCTGGTGTAAGAAGGGAATCCACGTTCCTCTGGGGTGGCAAGTGAGGCCTGACGAGGGGAATAGCACGATTCGCTGCTATTCCCAAGACTATAAACAACAAAAACGTAGAGAACGTAGGGAAGAACAACGTAACTCTAGGAAGACAGGAGAAAGTGAATAAAAGGCAGAAGGTGGACCCTAAGTAGGTGTGGGACTCAGGCCCTGTAAAGCTCGCTAGGGACAGCAGAAGGTCCGTCGTAAAATCAAAGAAATCCTTTGCAAGAGACCCTTTGCCTGGAGGCCTGACAGCCTGCCCTTAGGAGTGGGGGCAGGAGTTAAGGAGATAGCCCAAATAATGCACCCCCTGAAGACTACCCCTGCTGCCCAGAAGATAATGATCCCTGCAGACCGACGCACCCGGGCTGGCAGGCGAGGCAGAGAGGTGAGGAGTAGTGGGGGAGAGCAACGGAGCACAGGAACAGGAACGGAGCACAGGAAAGCCCCAGGTAAAAGAGATATGAGTACGAAAGGAGAAAGAAATTTGTTGCTAGGACCCTGCCCTGCTTGGCGAGCTACATTAATTATTATAACCCTGAGCCTCCCAGCTGCCTGGGGAAACCCTCATCAGCCTTACAAAGAGAATATGATCCCCCTAAGTAAATGATCCCTGACTGGTCTTAGGCCTTTCTGCAATCTACCGGATCTATGGGGAATACCACAGGTTTAAGTTTACTAACGTTAGTACTGCATGACAGTCTGCCGCATGCTAGACACGAATGGAAGAAGCAGAAAACCTGGCAGCTTCAAGGAGTAGTGGGAGAACAAATTAATATTGGATGTCGAATGGTTAATGGGTCTGACCATACTAACGCAATTGCAATCAGTGTTTCCATGGGTCAGGAGGATAAACAAATAGCAGACTGTGCATACCCAATAACACGAGACTGCTGGCAAAACTTCACATTAACTCACACTGCAGAGGTAGTCTGTCTCTGGTCGAAAGATACACAGGGCCTTTCTTTTAAATTTATAATAGATACTAAAACGCACTCTACCACTGCTGAACCTCACAATATCACCACTCCACCCGCACCACCAAGTCATACTCACCCCAAAAATTTTCAAAATTGCACCTTATATAATCAGGAAAACTGGTCAACAACAAATATTATTCAATCCAGCATGGTCTCTCAAACAGGTCAAACTGCTGATGCAGACCAATGTTTCAGACATCCAGCCAGCTTGTTCTCCGTTTCTGCAAACATCCTTTGAAGGCTGAACCATTTGGCTCCGGAAATGCAGCTCTTTTACAACAAGGAAACTTAGAGATGCGACCGGTGTTCTAGGTACAGGATTGGGAATCCTGAATAGCATTGATTCAGAAGTACTAATGAACAAATTGGCTGCTATGACTAGAGATCTGTCCAAATTACAGCAACCACTGAAGTCATCTCTGTTAGCCTTGGGGACACAGCAGTGGATGCTGTCAAACATTTTGCCAAATTGGGAAAGAGTAAATGTGAACGATCACAAATTGGTGATTGATGCACTCAGTGCTGCACAAAATAATGTTTCCTTAGCTCTCAGCTGTATCCAGGCACGATTGTGGATGCAGTCAGTTTCTGCCTCGATTATAAGAGAAGACAAGGAAGGCACTTTCCCCACAGAAATTCAGAAAATAATCTGGGACAATGCCACCAGTTTTGAAAGAGAATTCCAATCCTGGTGGAAACTGGTGAATTTTACCTATAATGCTATCTCAAATACAGCTACTGCTTTTGTCTTGACCATATACAATGCCTCTGTACATCTAGTTTTTCCTGGTATTGCATTAGGGATAAACCATGATGGAACTGTTCTCTATCCTATAGAACATAGGGGATGGGCCCATCAGTTTGATGACAAACGGCAAACTGTTGATTTGGAATCTTGTATTATCCGAGAACAATTGGGGTTCATCTGTGAAGGCAATGTAATTATAGCTCAAGATATCTGTTTAGACGTGGAGCAAAACATCTCTAATTTTGAGATTCGTCCTAACGAGACTTCTAAAACAGTTCTTACATACATAGGCAATGGATGTGCGTGTTTTAGAACTATTTGTGATTCTGTGCTTGTAGATAATATTGTGGTGGATACAAAGAATCACTCAAACTTCTGTGCTTGTAACTTCACTAAGATTACAGGGTGTGATGTCACTTATGAAGCTAAAGTCACCTCTCGTCTTCTATTACAATCCAACTACACACTGCTTCACAAGCTAATGCCCACCCCGATTGGGATGAACTTCACTCTAGTGAGACAACTTATGCTCCATCAAGACCTAATCAAAATCCTCGAGAAAATCAAGGAAAGTGGACAGAAAACCCTAGTGACTGTTCATCATGACGCAGGAAAAATACACCAGGTTATAGAGAGGGTAAAGCAAGATGGTGAGCACAGGTGGTGGGATACACTGTTTGGGTGGTCTCCTACTACCACAGGTGTCCTAAACAGTATATGCCATCCCATTGTTGTTCTTTTGATTCTGATTGTGCTTGGTTTTATTTTGTCAGCAGTTCTATTCATTATGAATTGGAATATGATGAAAAAGCTAAGGAAATTAGCTTCTATAATTAGTGCACATAGCTTAACTGATGAGGAAACTCAGTTAACACTTGCTAGGAAGGAACTAAAAAGATTTAATGAACAAAATTGGTAAAAAAAATTGGGGGATTGTAATAAGTAGCAATACGTTTGTTCATTAATTAAATCAATAGCTAAATAATGATACAATAAAAAAGCAATAACTAAATAGCTAAAACCGCTTGATTCTTAAATGTGCAGCCACATATGGTTGCTTGGCTTGCAGGAATCGTATAGTGCTTTGGGAATTCCATGGTAAAGATATACCTTATAAGGAAAAGTTCACCCAGAGGTCACAGAGGAAGGCTGTAACAACAATCCTTAAACTCGCAAGAATTGCTTAGGCTTGCAGGAATCGTATAGTGTTCTGAAAATTCCACTGTCTAGATATGCCTTATAAGGGAAAGTTCACTCAGCGGTTAAAGAGGAAGACTTGGAGCCTTCATCCCATGACCACCAGAAGGCAGAAAAAGACCCTCTAGCAACTGAACGAGCAAGCACAAAAGACAGACCACGTCATCCCTGGACCTGGGAGAAGAAGGCAATAAAAGGCGAACTTTGGGGATAGGAACGGTGCCAGCCTAGAGGAGACTCCCGGCCGCCCAGCGCTGAACTTTGCCTATTCTCTCTTGCATAATAATAAAAATAATTATATGGTCCTTAAATCCAGTGGACTCATTTATCACAGAAGGGACTCTAAAGAGCTTGGAAGCTTCTTCTCAGCAAAGTCCCCAAGAGGCAAGGCCGGGTGGGCAGGCTGTGCAAGATGACCCATACCGGACCCTTGGGAAGGGTAGTAATGATGGCTCTAATTGCTGGTGGAGCTCTGGGGAGCCCAGGAGAGCCGTGCAGTGAGTGCTACCAACCCCTCTGTGAGGAGGAAGAAGTGAGCTCCTTGTCTAGAGTCCATCAATTCTAACCCTAATTGTGTTAACCTCTCCCAATTGGTCCTTTGTCAAGAAGATAAGAGAATGTATTGGATAGCCCAGAATACTGCCACTTTTAGGCAGCAACTCCTGGGACAGTGCCCTGTAGGAGAAGCCTGGTTGCGCTTTGAATGTGATGCTGCTGAAGCAAGGCTGGTAGATCTGGTCAAAGAGAAAGAGATAGTAAAAGCAATAAGAAAACAAGACCGTTTAGAGATACCCCGAGGTAAGAACGTATTCATAGATTCAGTAGAAAGAGTCAGCCACAAACTAAATTTAACCGATTGTCGAGTTTGTACCCAGATGACTGAAATTTGGCCATGGGAAAACATTAATCTAAGGCTATTAGAAATCTTAAATTGGATACGGAATAACTCAGAATTTAGTATTAAAGGGTACAACAGGCCAGTCAAAAGAATGGTCTGTAAAAGGTATCTAGCAGTAAAGAACTCTGCTACCTGGTGGATCTCAGGAGATCCAAATAGATTTTGCTCTGTTGAAAGGAAAGAAAAGAACAAGTGTATCTACCATGAAGCATATGCATTTTATGAATGTATTGAAGAAGGGATAAACCCCTTTTGGAGAATGAAAGACATTTCTAAATATTGGGAATGTCCAACAGAAGCTAAAAACACAGTTTTGGGGAGCCCCTAAACACCTGTTTTTGATCTATAGTACTATAGAATGCACTAAATTGCCGAGAAGCTGGTCTGGTAGCTGCACCGCTAGAATGATAAAACCAGCTTTCTTCTTATTACCCAAAGAAACTGGATCAAGTTTAGGAGTTCCTATACACAATGATTTAAGAGAAACCAAACAGAAGAGGCAAAATGCAATAGAAATTGGGAGAATCCAAGATTCTAAGAGCCAGGTTTGGACCCCAAGAAAAATTATCAAGACTTATGGCCCAGCCACCTGGGCTCAAGATGGGTCCTGGGGTTATTGGGCCCCGATATCCATGTTAAACAGAATCATCAGGCTTCAGGCAGTATTAGAGATGAAGAGAGCAATCATTAGAAACCTCTCCAACAAGATAAAAAACTAGCATGTGTAAGTAACCAAGAACGGACTCCTACACTTGATTCCAGTTGCTGGAATAACCTATGGACTTTCAAAGGAGATTGGTGGAAAAAAGTAGCTTTCTTCACTGTGGGTACACTTGCTGGTTTGCTCTTTTTACTATGCTTACTTCCCTGCTTCATTAAAATGGTAGTATCTGCCAGGCAGACCAACCTAAAGATCTCTAAAAAAGTTAACCTGAAGAAACCAGGAAAGGGAACCAAGTTAAGTAACCATGATTACCAGAGTGTTCAAAAAATTTATAATCAATACAAAAAATTAAGGAAATTCTGTGCTCATGAGTCAGAAATTGCAAGTTGATGAGAGCTTAAGTTTAAGCCCGATCAAAGAAAAAGAGGGGGGACTGTTACAAGTAGAAAAAGCTGCCAATTTTTTTTAAAAGGTTGCAGAGTGAACAGGTTGGACCAGTTGCTGCCAGGGTGGAGTTCTAACTGTTTGTTATTATAATCACCAGTCCTTTTAGTTACCTACTCCTTTTGTCAGTACCACCCTGACTGCTGCCAGGTGGATGACATGGCAGGGGGACATGGGAGGGCATGCAAATGACCTTGGAGCCAGCCTGCCACGGGAAAGCCACCCCTCCAAACTTACCAAAAGACCCCAAAAACAATGAGCCAACACAGAATTAAGAGATCAAAGTGATGTCTGGATGTGAGGAACAAAGCCCAGAGCCTGCAGAGATGCTGAGACCCTTTCTTTGCCCCTTGCCCTAGCCAAGGGAGGACCTGAGCTACAGGCAGGACCCTGGGAGTGAAACTGAAAAAGTGAACAAGGGATTATTCCTGATGCTCCCACGAGGACAGAATCCCCAGCTCTGGCCACAGACCAGTGGACAAAGCTGCACTCTTCCTCCTCCTCCAAGTCACCACTGGGAGCAGTGGCAGCGTGAGCGTGAACCCGTCAGCTCTCCCCCCAGAGCTCATCACTTGTAATAAAGGCATTAAAAAGGAGAAAAGTCTCCTGCCTGCGTTTATTTCACAGTGGTGCTCAGATCACTTTCTCACAGCTGGATTGGAGGTCAGGTGCTGCCATAGTAACAAGCTGACCCTCCCAAGTGCCCCAACTACTGAGGCCACCCCGTGATAACAATGCAAGGGAGAGAGAAAACATAACTCTACAGCTGCAAAACTTCTCTTAACATATACTTAATATTTGCCCCTTACTTGGGAGAGTCCACCATGGCATTACAGATCTGTAACAAAGATATTGACCCTTGTTCTGTCACTGCAAGATCTGTGAGAAAATAACTTTGACCACTGTTTCCATTTTCAAAGACCACGTTGAGGACCCAAAAATCTCCCAAGATGGGGTTGGGAGGCCTCATCACATAACCAGGATGTAGAGGCTGATGGCTCTGGGCTCAGTTGTGTGCAGACTGAGGACAGGAGTAGCCTGAAAGGAATTGGAGGGTGGTTCCACAGATGCTGGAGTTTTTCTTCATTGTATGAAACAGGCAGAGAAAGAAAGAATGGCACCAAAGGTGTGGAGTGCCCCCGCCCCAGGCGGTGGGGATTCTACCCAGACAGAGAGCATCGGGCGAGGGGCGTGATTTAACAAAGATTCCACCTCTCCACCCTGTGGGGCGTGGCCCTGCAAGCCCGGGAAAAGACACTCCACCCCATCTGGTCAAAATAGGAATGGCCCCAGAATGTTCTTCCTTTTCTGTGCCCTCATTGCTTTAAATTCTACTGCAGTATCCCCGCCTTATTTTTTTCCATTGGTTTGCTCCTTGATCCACCCCATTGCAGTCCCCTGCTCCTCCTGCTGTTGGACCCTGACCCTAAACTCCACCCCTACCCTGTCATGTAAAACCCATGACCCGACCCCTGCCCCTCATTTCTTGTCTTGTTCCCTGGCACAATAAAGGGTCCTGGATTTTGCTAAAGCCGGACCCGTCCTGTTGCATTCCTGTCCCTGTTGGTCACCGGTGGCTGCCTGAGGTCTGAGACTCCAGGGCTGGGGGAGTTGTTGTGCCCCTCGCTGGGGCAGAATGCAGCACAAGGGCAGCTGGGGAGGCCCAGAGTGGCACCAGGAGAAAGGAATTTCCCTGCTAGGGCAGGGCTGTGGTGCAGCATGTCCCCAGCAGGAGCCTGGAGCAGCCCAAGGCTTTGTGTGGGCAGGCAGGAGGCAGAGCTGCCAGCAAGGGAAGGGCCCAGCCAGGTGGGGCAGCCGGGGGATGCCGAGAGCCTGCAGGGACAGAGGCCAGGGCAGGGACACCGTAGGACAGCCTGGGCTGCACAGGGCACAGGGATGGGCAGCAGCTGCAAGACAGCCCTGCCAGAGCCAACTTGGGCAGCACCTTGGCCATGGCTGCTGGCCCTGGGCCTGAGCCGTGAGGAGGGGACAAGTGACCCTTGCAGGCCTGGGGCCTCATGGCCTCCTTGTCCCTGCTCAGCAGCCTGGCAGGGGCCGCCCCACGCTCCTGCCCTTGGCATTGCCCATCCCCACATGCCAGTGCCCATCCCGGGAAGAGCCCTGAGCAAGGAGGGAGGGACAGGATCTGCCTGGCCAGGGCTGGGGCTCAGGCCTTGGCCCTTTGCATTCCTGAAACACATCCAGGTTTGCTCAGCACCAGAGACACCTCTGCCTTGCTTGTCCCCAGCTGTCATCACTGCCTCCGGTGTTCTGCTTTCCCTGGAACCTGGGGACACTTTCTCAGTCCTGTCCCTCACAGGGTTCTATTTAAAGTACAATAAACTTCAGTATTTCAATCTCCCTTTGAGTTCTTGAGAAGTCTTTGAGCCCACTCTGAGGCACTGGCTCTGATGCAAAGAGCACCAAAGCCCCAGAGGGTCATTGAAGTCCTGGTGCTGTGTCTGTGCTGCTGAGCTGGGCCGGGCTCCTGGCCCAGAGGCAGCTCCTGGCAAGGGCAGCAGAGCTGCAGAGAGACAGCTCTGGCCAGGAGCAGCTCCTGTGCACAGCCCAGCAGGGCTGGGGCACTGCCAGGGCCCCTCAGGGACACCAGCTGGGCACAGACAGAGCTCCCAGGGGCTCAGCACTGGGAGGGGCTGTGGGATGTCCCAGAGGGGGCTGTGTCACAGTGGCACCTCTGTGGCTGTGTCACAGAGGCACAGAGCAGCTGGGATGTCAGAAAGGGGCTGTGTGACAGCACAGAGTGGGTTCTGTGAGATCACAGATTGGGCTATGACATCACAGAGTTTGTTGTGTGAGGTCATTGAGCAGCTACAGCATCATAGAGGAGCATCAGGGAGCAGAATGGGCCCCTGTTATCCAGGAGGAGGCAGTCAGAGAACTGCTGAGCTGCTTGGATGTTCATAGCTCCCTGGGAGCAGATGGGATCCACCCCAGGGTGATGAGGGAGCTGGCAGCTGAGCTTGCCAAGCCAGTCTCCATCATTTACCAGCAGTCCTGGCTCCCTGGTGAGGTTCCAGATGACTGGAAGCTGCCCAATGTGACACCCATTCACAACAAGGGTGGGAAGGAGGATCCTGGTAATTATAGGCCAGGCAGCCTGACCTCAGTACCCGGTAAGGCAATGGAACAGTTTCTAGTGAGTGTCATCAGCCAGCACTTCCAGGATGGCCAGGGGATCAGAGCCAGCCAGCAGGGGTTTAGGAGGGGTAGGTCGTGTTTGAGCAAGCTGGTCTCCTTCTATGACCAGGTGAGCCTCCTGGTGGATGCAGGAAAGGCTGTGGGTGTTGTGTGCCTGGACTCCAGCAGGGCCTTTGGCACTGTCTCCCCCAGCACACTCCTGGAAAAGCTGCAGCCCAGGGCTGGGACAGGAGCACTCTGTGCTGGGTTCAGAACTGGCTGGATGGGCCCAGAGAGTGGTGGTGAGCGGTGCTGCATCCAGCTGGGGCCAGGCACCAGTGGTGTCCCTCAGGGCTCTGTGCTGGGGCCAGCTCTGTTCAATATTTCTATTGACACCATGGATGAGGGGCTTGAGTCTTTCATTAGTAAATCTGCAGATGACACTAAGCTGGGAGCGTGTGTCCATCTCCTGGAAGGTAGGAGGGCTCTGCAGAGAGACCTGGAATGGTTGGAGGGATGGGCAGAGTCCAATGAGATGAAGTTAATTAAGTCCAAGTGGCGAGTCCTGCATTTTGGCCACAATAACCCCTGCAAGGCCAGAGGCTGGGGACGGTGTGGCTGGACAGTGCCCAGGCAGAAAGGGACCTGGGGGTGCTGGTTGGCAGCCGGCCGAACATGAGCCAGCAGAGTGCCCTGGTTGCCAAGAGGGCCAAGGGCTCCTGGTGTGGATCAGGAACAGTGTGGCCAGCAGGAGCAGGGAGATCATTCTCCACCTGTACCTGGCTCTGGTGTACTTGGCATTCTTGCCCTGTACTGGCACCGTACCTTGAGTGCTGTGTCCAGTTCTGGGTGCCCCAACTTAGGAGGGACATGGAGGGGCTGGAGCGTGTCCAGAGAAGGGCAACAAGGCTGGGGAGGGGTCTGGAACACAAATCCTGTGAGGAGAGGGAGCTGGGGTGGTTCAGTCTGGAGAAAAGAAGACTCAGAGGTGACCTTACCACTCTCTCCACCTTCCTGAAAGGAGGTTGTAGTCAGGTGGGGGTCAGTCTCTTTCTCCAGGCAGCAACTGACAGATGCAGAGCACACAATCTTAAGCTGCACCAAGGGAAATATAGGTTGGATATTAGGAAGAAGTGTTTTCACAGAATGTGTGATAAAGTCCTGGATTGGTTTGCCCGGGGAGGTAATGGAGTCACCTTCTCTGGATGTGTTTAAAAAAGGCTGGATGTGGCACTCAGTGTCATGGTTTAGTTGAAGTGTTAGGGCATGGGTGGGACTCGATGCTCTTGAAGGTCTCTTCCAACCCAGTAATTCTCTGATTCTGTGATTCTGGGATTTGATGATCCCATTGGGTCCCTCCCAGCTCAGCCCCTTCTGCAATTCTCATCCTTTGGCTCAACCTTTGTGTTCCCTCAAGGTGCTGGCAGAGCTGTTGGGGACAGGGCAGAAGTGGGGCAGACCCAGTGTCCCCTGTGTGTGACACCCCAGCAGTGACAGCCCCAGTGTCCCCTGTGTGTGACACCCCATTGGTGACAGCCCCAGTGTCCCCTGTGTGTGACAACCCAGTGGTGACAGCCCCAGTGTCCCCTGTGTGTGACACCCCAGCAGTGACAGCCCCAGTGTCCCCTGTGTGTGACACCCCATTGGTGACAGCCCCAGCGTCCCCTGTGTGTGACACCCCATTGGTGACAGCCCCAGTGTCCCCTGTGTGTGACACCCCAGCAGTGACAGCCCCAGCGTTGCCCTGTGTGTGACACCCCATTGGTGACAGCCCCAGTGTCCCCTGTGTGTGACACCCCATTGGTGACAGCCCCAGTGTCCCCTGTGTGTGACACCCCAGCAGTGACAGCCCCAGCGTTCCCTCCCTGCAGTCGCTCCAAGGGAAGCGTCCAGAGCCGCGTCCAGTCCATGGAACTGAGCGGCCACTGCCCATCCCGGCCTGGGCTGATGTGGATTCCTCTGCACACAGCTCGGGGAAGGTCCCCCTGGCCACCTGCACAGTGCCACAGGCAAGTGTCAGACACAGTCACAGAGCTCTGCCCAGAGCTTCTAGGAAGAGAGAATTAAAAAAAACTCCAAAACCATATAAACCAAAAAATAAATAAAAAACCCACAAAAAATGAAAAACCAACAAAAAACCAAACAAAACCATATGAAAACAAAAGAAACCCCAGCACCCTAACCAAACAACCAAACCAAAACAACAACACAAACAAACCAACCAAAACAGAACAAAGGATAAAAAACCAAATCAAGCCAAACCAACCAAATAAACAAAAAAAAAAACAAATTAAGAAAAAGAGAACTCCCACCCAGTAGAGCTGCTCCATCCTTCAGTTGTCAGACTTGCACTCACACAAGACCTGGGGCTGCAAAAAAAGATAATTGATTGGGCACGTTTGCAGAAAAAGCAGGTTAAGGACAGGCTCTCAGCAGAACTGTTCTCAGCTGAGCCAAAAAGGCCCCTTTGGCAGCTGCAGGGCCATTGGAAATGCAGAGCCTCAGCCCACAGGGCAGAAAAGGGCTCTGAGTTCCCCTCCCCTGACACTAAACCCTGTTCCCAGGCTGCTTCAGACTCAGGATTCTGCTGGAGGACTGCACAGAGCTGAGAGTGGCCTCTGGCTTTTCCATGTTGTGTGTCCTGAAGCTGCCTGGGAGAAGAAATTTCGGGTCAGCTCCGCTGGCACAATCCCTGCTGGCACAGGGCAGAGCCCCAGGAAGGGCTTTGCGTGCCGAGGCTTTGCTGCAGGCAAGGAAAGCTCCTGGCTCAGGGTCACCTTTGCTGCTCAGCCAGAGCCCGAGTGCCCCAGCAGCAGCAGAGAATGGCAGCAGCGCCACGGGCAACCATCACCATTGCATGGCAACCATCCCCAGGCCCCTGTTGCTATGGTCAGTTTCCATGGCAACCATTCTCCATCTCCCTGTTGCTATGGTCAGTTTCCATGGCAACCATCACCAGCTCCCTGTTGCTATGCTCAGTCCCTCAGCAGCTCCATGGAGACCCCATGCCAGGGATGGTTGCCATGGACACCAGCTCAGGCCTGCACCCAGAGCCCGTTGCCATGGCAACCATTGGCAGTCCCATCCCCAGGCTCATGGGATCCCAGAAGCACAGAATTGGCTGAGCTGGGAGGGACCCATCAGGATCCTCCAGTCCAACTGCTGGCCCTGCACAGGACACCCCAACAATGCCAGCCTGGGCCTGGCAGCGCTGGCCAAACGCTGCTGCAGCTCAGAGAGCCCTGGAGCTGGGACCCTTCCCTGGGGAGCCTGGCCAGGGCCCCAGCAGCCTCTGGGCAAAAACCTTTTCCTGACATCCAACCTGAGCCAGCCCCGACTCAGCTGCAGCCGCTCCCTCCACTCCTGTCCCTGGGCACCAGAGGGAAGAGGTTCCCACAGCCCCAGCCAGGGACCCGCTCCCAAGGCTGCTGCCATGGCCACCAGGGCTGGCACCAGCTGGGATGCTCGGTTTCCACCTGCTGGGGTTCAGGAATGGGATTCCTCAAATTCCTGCTCCCGCTAAAACCGCGCTGCCCTCGCTGCCCTCCCACCTCCCATGGAAAGCACGAAAGACAAAGATCCCGGGCTGGGATAAGAACAATTTCCTGGGAACAGCAATGAGATAAGGAACAAACAGGAACAGAAATAATATTGGTAACAGAAGGGATAAGAAAAGCTATTTACAGGGAAAACTACATCACCAGCGACTGGCTCTTCCCGGCCACGTATTCCCTGGAAAGGACACCTTTCTTCTCAGGGAGAGAGAGAGTCCCTTTCCTGCCCCTGGCAATGACCTGAGGTGGGAGTGACTGTAATGACACGGCCATGGCCAGACCCTCATGTTCTTCCATCTCCCATCATGACACTGGCAGGGGCAGGAAAAGGGACAGGTGTCTTCCCAGCATGGATCACAGGGAACATGGATCACCAGAGCTCTTCCCAACGTGCGTCCTCCAATAGGGGATGAAGCTGGAGCAGTGCATGAAGCTCCTCCTTCAGTCGAGTCATTCCAGGGCTTCCCTTACCGGTGCCTCTGTTGGTGTTTGTTCAAGTGAGAGCTCTGGCTGAAGCTCTTCCCACACTCAGAGCACTTGTAGGGCCTCTCCCCGGTGTGGATGCGCCGGTGCCTGACGAGGGTGGAGTTGTGCTTGAATCCCTTCCCACAGTCAGGGCAGCGGAAGGGCCTCTCCTCAGTGTGAATCCGCTGGTGCAGGAGGAGGTGGGAGCTGCTCTGAAACCTCTTCAGACACTCAGGACGCTGGTAGGGCCCCTGCCAAGTGTGGATGCACTGGTGGATGATGAGGGTGGAGCTGCAGCTGAAGCCCTTTCCACACTTGCCACGCTTGCCACACTCCTAAGGCCATTCCCCAGTGTGGATCATCTGGTGGCAGATCAGGCTGTTGCTCTGCCTGAAGCTCTTCCCACCCTCCAAGCTGCTCATGGGCCACCAGCTCCGAGCTCTGGCTGAAGCTCTGTCCACCTTCCTGGCACAGGGTGGCTCTTTCCTCCTCAGAGCACCCTGGGCTGGGTTTGCAGCCCCTCCTTGTGTGGGATCTCCAGGGATTTTCCTCCCTCTTGCATTCCTGTGCTGTGGAGTCACTCAAAAGAGCCTCTTCCATGAGATTATACCATGGGGATTTGTCCTCCCTGGTGTCCATCCTCAGCTCCTGCCCTGGGGGAGGAAGGACAAGGAGAGGATGGGATTTGCCTCCATGCCAGAGGGAAGGAGATCCTCCCAATGTGTCCCTGGCTGCAGGACAGCATCGGCAGCAGGATTGTCCTGCAGCCAGGGCCCGTGCTGGGCTGGGAGATGGAGCAGGAGAGAGGGGGAAAGGGGCACTGACTTCCTCCTCACCTGCCTGCGTGTCCTGGGACATCTTCCTCTTCCTCACAGCCTCCTTCTCCATCCAGCCAAGGTTTGGGAAAGAGAAATCCTGGTTTGGGGAAAAATACAATGGATGAGCACATTGGGTTAGCGGGTTCCTACTGCCCAAGCCCATCCCTAGAAGTCACTGGGAATCTGCCACCCATATAAACCTCCAAAGCACCAAGATTCAGTCCCCCAAAATACACAAATGACCAAGATGCAGCAAAAACACCCAGCTCTCAGTTTCCCCTCTCTGGTCTCTCCACTTTGGGCTCCTGGAGGCCCCCCCTGTCTGGGTTACTCCAGTTCAAGTTTGTATTGGTGTTCCCCTCTCTGGGCTGCTGGGGCTCCTGGCAATCCCACAGGTTCCCCTTCTCTGGGCTCCCCACTTTGGCATCACAGGCGTCCCAGGGGTCAGCACTGTCCGGGGTCCCTGTTTCGGGCTCCTGGGGTATCCATGGGTCCCCCCTGTCCATGCTCCCAACATGTCCAGGCTTCTGGAGCACCCCCAGCTCTCGTATTGCCCATTTCTGCTGCCCCAGTGCCGGTTTCCCTGCTGCCCTGCCGGTACCGGGCGATCCCCACGTGGCTCTGGGCTGGCAGTGCAGCCCCTGGCCCGGGCAGATCATTCTGCTCTCTGACACTGTCTACCAACCCAAGAGGACAGTTATCCTGTAGGCAAGCCTTCCCACTAAAGACTGAGGCAAAGAAGGTGTTAAGCACCTCTGCCTTCTCCTCATCTGCGGTTACTAAGTCCCCTCCCACATCCAATAAAGAACAAGGGTTGGTCTTACCCTTCCTTTTGCCATTAATATATTTGTAAAAACATTTTTTTATTATCCCTTACAAAATGTCCCAAGTTAAGTTCATACTGAGCTTTGGCCTCCCTAATTTCTTTCCTACGTGCCCTAGCAACCCCCTTAAATACTTGCTGAGAGACCTGACCCTCCTTCCAAAGATGATACATCCTCTTTTTATTCCTATGTTCCATCAAAACCTCCTTGCCCATCCAGGCTGGACGTTTGCCTCATCAACTCTTCTTTCAGCACACAGGGACAGTCTGTTCCTGTTCCCACAAGATCTCTGTTTTGAAGCACACCCACCCTTCCCAAACTTCTTTGTTTTTAAGGGCTGCTTCCCAAGGAACTCTCTGAATAAGTCTCCTGATCAGGCCAAAGTCTGCCCTCCAGAAGTCCAATGTAAGAGTCTTATAGATATTCCTCCTGATTTCACAAATATTGGGAACTCTATAATTTCATGGTCACTATGCCCCAAGCGGCCTCCAACCACCACATATCCCCCCAGCCCATCTCTAATCCCAAACAACAGGTCCAGCATAGTCCCTCCCCTGCTGGGCTCACTCACCAGCTGTGACAAAAAGTTGTCCTCCACACACTCTAAAAACTTGGAGGCTGCTGCTGAATTTTACTTCTCCAGAGGCTTGTTCAGCCTTCAGCTCTTCAGTTCAGGAATTCAGTGCCCCAGAGCTCATTAACATTCAGCACACCTTAACAAGCTGAGCCTCTGGGAATAATCTGATTTACATTTCCAAATCTTTCATGGTTAATGGGACAGATTTCAGAACTGCATTCAAAGTGAATATATTATATTTACAAAGACAGTGAGGAAATATTTTTTGGTTCTGTTTAGGTTTCTTTTCCTGTTAATACATTGATATGTGCAATCTCCAATTGATACTGAATCCAAGTACCTCCTCATGCAGTTGGAATAGATATGAAAATCAAGACCCTTTATGTCTGACAATCAATCAGACTCTGTCCCTACCCCCATCCCACCATTTCCCCCATCCAAGCCCTGGCACTCAGAGCAGCCTTGTGCAAATCTGAGCTCCCTCCAGCCCAGGCTGGACCTGCAGGTTTCAGCTCCTTGGCTCCAGTTCCCCCCTGCTTTCCTTGGAGAAGGAGCTGCCAGAGACCAGAGGGATGTTCATTTATTGTCAGCCAGCAAAGCCAAAGGAAGGCACAGCTCTGTAAAATGCAAAAGTCATTCATTTCCCTGGCTCTGCCCTGCACCTGATCCCCACAGCCTGTCCTGTTTCCTTCATCCCTCCTTTGCCAGGCACTTTCTGGGACAAGGGAGCTCTGCTCTGGGGATGGAGCAAGGTCCAAGTGCCACCATTGGAGTGGGAACCACAACTCATCAGGTTTGTGTCCTTGGAGGGACCAGGAATTGGTGAGACTCAGAGGCACAGAAAGGTTTCTCTTCATGGCCAACATAACAAATATAAAATGATAAAATTGAAAAACACCAAAAGACTTGCCTCAGCTCCTTGTGACATCCCAGCAACATCTGACATGTCCACCACCCACAAGGGATTGCCATACAGGAAGGATTTTAGACAAAGACATAAAAAAAGGTGATAGAAAAGATAAAAATACAACTAAGATGCTGACTAAAGTGTTATTTGAACTTCTGAAAGATTGGGCAACTCCCTGAAGCTCAAAGCATGAAGCCAGCCAAGGGAGATGCATTGGAATGACCAGAGAACAGCTTCAGGAGGAAATCTGGGAGCAAGGGGAAGGACAAAGATCCAGCTGCTCTAAATGAAGAGATGTCCTTAGACATGGCCATTTAACCAGGAGAGCTGGATACACCTGAAGGAAGAGGGTCATGAAATATTAGACTGAATGTTGGTGGCAAAGGTAGATGAGAAGATCAGTATTTCTTCTCCTGCCATCAGGAGAAGAATCCTGTAGATCCAGGAAATTCCTGTACCTGGTGGGAAAACTTTGCCATTTCTTCAAAGTACTTAAATGACCTAGATAATAAAGATTTGCTTGTATATTATGAAATGTACAAGTATTAAAACGTGTGCCCCTTTCCAGGCAGACATCAGTTGTGTGCCCATGGACAGGCAGTGCCACTTGTGCCCTGAGGTGCCCAGCTGGGATTGGATCTCTCTGAGAGCACCTGAGGGACTGCAGAGCACCTTGCAAGCTGCAGGTCCCTGACAGCCCCACAGGGCCCCTGTCCCATCAACATCTGCTCCGCTCCAGTCTGAAACAGGGCCTAGCATGTGCCAGGATCATCAGAGAGCTGAGGTGTGTGCTGGAATTCAATGCCCTCCCCATCCCGCAGCAGCCCTGCATTTCCCTGCTGCAGCCTTGGTCTCCAGCCCAGCCATGGAGGCTCTTTGGGCTCTGGAGTGTTGCTGCAGCCCCCAAGGGCAGCTGAGCTCTGCCTTTGGCACAGTCAGGCCTGGCCAGCGCAGGCCATGCTCAGCAATTGCTTGTGTGTGCCTGGCCTTGCTGTCAGCCCCGGCAGCGGCTGTGGCCCCTTTGTGGCCCTGTGCTGGCCCAGCCATGGTGGTCCAGCCCCTGTGCAGGCCCAGCCCAGGTCAGGAGCATTGCGGCTGGGAACGGCCCCTGTGCCGTGGTGCCTACAGCAGCCTTGGGGCTCTGTGCCCCATGGCCTCCCTGCTGGGCAGCCTCTGCCAGCTCCTGCAGAGCCCCTGGCACCTGTGGGGCTGCACAGACAGCCCTGCCCCGGGCTCTGCCGGCCTCTGGGCCAGCAGAGAGGCAGCCAGGGCTGGCCATGGCCAGGAACAGGCCCTGAGCCCCGCAGGAGGATGGAGCTGGGCCACAGCCAAACTCAGCCCAGGGCACACCTGGGTCAGCAGCCAGGGCTGCCAAGGGCTGGGCATAGAGGCTGGCGCTGCCAAATGTCCTGGGCCCCCTCCCTGCTCTGTCCGTGCCACCAAGGGCACAGAGCAGCCTCCTCTCTGGGCCACTTGCCTGTTTGCAATGCCTTGCACAGGCGCTGGCCCTGCCCCACAAGGCCTGGCCTGAGTCCTGCCCCTGCACTCTCAGCCAGGCTGAGATGGACACTGATGGTTTCTGGGCCAGGCTCTCGGAGCCCAGCCCAGCTCCCTGCAAGCTCTGCCAGCTGCCCTGAGCTCTGGGCAGCACCAAGGGCCTCTCTGAGCCCAGCCCAGCCCAGCCGGCTCTGGCCCCACAGCTCTGCTCAGGCCAGGCTGCTCTGGGCACTTCCCCATGGCCTCAGCCCCTGCCAAGGGCACAGCAGCAGCTGCAGCTGCCACAGGACTCAGCCCCAGCCATGGGGAAAGGTGCTGGGCCAAGGCCAAAGGAGGCTCCCTGGCTGCCCTGCTCCCCTCTGGCTGAGGTGCTGAGAGCTCTGCAGCCCCTGCTGCCATCCCATCTGCCCAGGGCAGCACAAGAGCCCCGGCCTTGGGGCCCTCAAGAGCTGCTCCTGCTCCAGGCCCAGGGCCCATCCCAGAGCTGGGGCAGCCACAAAGCTGTGCCCATTTCTGTTCATTGCTGCTCTGATGGGGATGGATCCTCAGCCACTTGGAGTGTGCATGAATTTTCCTAATCCAGGGGCCTCTTCCTTCTTGAGCTCTTCAGTTCAGGAATTAAGTGAGAAAAGCTCATAAACATTTGTTCAAAACACCCAAAACAAGAAAAGCCCATGGGAATAATCTTAAGTTTTCAATTCTTCTGTGGTTAATTAGACAGATTTCAGAAGTCTATTCATAAGTGAATATACCATATTGAAAACAATGCAGAGAGAACTGTTTTGTCCTGTTTTATTTTCTTCTTTATAGATTGATATCAGCAATCCCCAGTTGATATTGGTCCCCAGCACCTCCTAATGCACTTTGAACAGATATGAAAATCAAGACCCTTCGTGGCTGACAATCACACTTTGTTCCTACCCCCAACCCACCATTTCCCTCATCCAACCCCAGGCACTCAGAGCAGCTGAGGAATGGAGTCACATCCAGGGGTGTCCCCAGGGCTCAGGATTGGGGCCAGGTCAGTGAAATCTCTTTATTGCTGATCTGGATGAGGCCATCGAGGGCACCCTCAGTCAGTTCCCAGGTGAGCCCAAGCTGGGTGGGAGTGTGGCTGTTCTGGAGGGCAGGAAGCTCTGCAGAGGGATCTGGCCAGGCTGGAGCCATCCATGGGCCCAGGACAATGGGATGAGGTTCACCAAGGCCAAGGACCAGGTCCTGCCCTGGGCTCACAACCACCCCAAATCCCTGGCTGTGCCCTGCCCCTGATCCCCACAGCCTGTCCTGTTTCCTTCATCCCTGCATTGCCAGGCACTTTCTGGGACAAGGGAGCTCTGCTCTTGCTATGGAGCAAGGTCCAAGCTCCACCACTAGAGTGGGAACCACAACTCATCAGGTTTGTGTCCTTTGGGGGTCAGGAACTGGTGGGACTCAGAGGCACAGAAAGTTTCTCTTCATGGCCAGCAGACCATAGTTGAACAGGACACAATTTAATAACAATCACGCTCCTCCCTGAGCTATGTGCAATGTCCCAGCAGCGTCTGATGAGTGCACCCTCCACAGGTGATTTCCATACTAAAATTAATTTTAGACAAACCTGGTAATAGATATAAACACAATTAAGTTCTTGTATCACGATGCTCATCCTGGTGTGGGGGCACAACAGCTCAAACAATTCCTGATTTGCAAAGCTGCCAGTGGTGGATGGAGAAGGGAGGTCAGGCTGCTCTTGGTGTTGAGGAAATGCTGAAAGCAGCCTGACTCATTTCATCTCCTCATGCCCTGGCTGATCTCCCCTCTTTCCCCTCCCACCCATTGGCTTTTGTCTCCCACCAGCCCCCCTGTGAAGAGCCTGGCTCTGTGTTCTCCATCCCCTCCTTGCTGGCACTGCCAGGCTGGGATGAGGAGCCCCTCAGCCTTCCCTGCTCCGGGCTGGACAAGCCCAGCTCCCTCAGCCTCTGCTCACAGCCCAAGGGCTCCAGCCCCACCTTGGAGGCCCTTCCCAGGCCCTGCTCCAGCTGCCAGACATCTTTCCTGCCCTGGGCAACCCAACCCAGGCCACAGTGGCCTGGAGAATCCCCGTCCTTGATGTCCTGGTCACACAGCCCTGGCCCCTTGTCCCCTGTCAGGCTCTGGGGTGGATCCTGTGGAACATCCTTTGGTGGAGGCTGTGGCTCCAGGTGGGCCGGGGGGATCCCGGGGGACAGGGACCCTGCTGGGCATGGACAGCATTGGACTTGTTGGGAGAAACGGTGAGGGGGAGCTGGGGCAGAGTGAGCAACCCAGTGACCTGACACAGCCCTGCTGGGATGGCACACAGCCCCTCTGGGATGTCACAGCCTGCTCTGTGATGTCACAGAGGCAGTCTATGATGCCACAGCTGCTCGATGACCTCACATGATCCACTCTGTGATGTCACAGCCCACTCTGTGACCTCATGTTACCAGATGATAAATTGTCTCCACCAGCTGAGCTGACCCCTGGAGCTTGTTCTCCACAACCCCAGGCCTGTGGAGAGCACACAATGCCCATTGTGTGAGAAGGGGAACTGGAAGTTCAGCAGCCTCAGTGTCCTGCCAGCTCAGCCAGGCCCACGGGAACATTGGGCTCCACGAGCACCAGGGACCAGCAGAGACACCCCCAGGACAGAAGAACACATGGGTTAAGAGGAGGGGAAATATGTTAATGATTTTGGGGAAATGATTATCACATGTGTAAAAAAGAATAGAAAATCACCAAATTTGCAGATGACACCAAGCTGGGTGTGAGTGTGGATCTGCTGAAGGGTAGGAGGGCTCTGCACAGGGCCCTGGACAGGCTGGATCCAGGGCCCAAATCCAACAAGGTGAGGTTGAACAAGTCCAAGTGCCGGGTCCTGCACTTTGGCCACAACAACCCCTGCAGCTCTACAGGCTGGGGACAGAGGGGCTGGAGAGCAGCCAGGCAGAAAGGGACCTGCAGGGACAGATGGACAGCAGGCTGGACATGAGGCAGCCGTGTGCCCAGGTGGCCAAGAAGGCCAATGGCTCCTGGCCTGCTCAGGAATGCTGTGGCCAGCAGGAGCAGGGCAGGGATTGTTCCCCTGTGCTCAGCACTGCTTGGGCAGCACCTCAAGTGCTGTTTGCAGTTCTGGGCCCCCAATTTAGGAAAGACATGGAGGGGCTGGAGCATGTCCAGAGAAGGGCAACAAGGCTGGGGAGGGGTCTGGAACACAAGAGCTTTGAGGAGCAGCTGAGGGAGCGGGGGTTGTTTATCCTGGAGAAGAGGAGGCCCAGGGGAGACAAGGCCATGTCAGGGCACAGCTTGGACTTGATGATCTCCATGGCCTGTTCCAGCCTTGCTGATTCTGGGATTCTCTGAAAGAACCCTTGGAGCAGTTGCAGGATGAGCCCTGCGCCTCCTCTTGAGGAGCTCCAGCAGCCCAGGTCCCTCAGCTTCTCCTGGCAGCCCCAAAGCCCATCCTGTCAGTCGTGCAGAGCCTGTGCAGCTCCTCCTCGCTGCCCAGAACAGGGAGCCCCAGAGGCAGACACAGCAGCCCAGATGTGCCCCCCTGGCCTGGGCTGCCTCTGGCAAGGGAGCAGCAGCAGGCACTGCAGGAGCCTGCAGACAATTCCTGCAGCACTTGTAGGATGATCCTGCTGCCCAAGGGACATTCCCATGGGGCCAAGTCAGGAACTGCAATGGGCAGTGGGGCCAGAGAGGAAAGGCCAAACAGGGATGGGCTGTTTGCAGGGGAGGGAACGGGGGTGGGCAATGGGAAGACATTTGTATCAGGAAGAGGAAAGAAAGCAAAGGTGAAGCCAAGGAAATGCTCAGGGCAGTTTGGGGGTGGCTGCCAGGCAGCCCTGGCTCTGAGCAACAGCGTCTGCAGTGGCACAGGAAACTCCCAGCTGATGGGAACAAACTTTCTGGCTGAGTGCAGAGGCCAGGACAAAGCTGAGTGGTTTCCCTGGTGTCCCCCAGCCCTTGCTGGCCCCAGGTGCTGATGGCATTTGTGCTCCCTCAGGTTCATGTCCCCACAGCAACAGCATGGGGGTGCTGCCCCTGCTGTGGGCAATGCAAACAGGGGCTGCTGAGCCAGTGCTGCCGTGTCTGTGCCTGCAAGGATGGGGCACCTGTGTGAGCTGGGGGAGAGGCCAGGGCTGCAGAGGGGGGATGTTGTTGGCAGCTGCATGAGGACGCTCTGGGACGCTGCCCTGGGCTGTGCAGCGCACTGGGCATGGATCAGCCCCTGCTCTGCTGCTCCTTCCCGTCTGCCCCAGGGCCCTTGCAGAGCCCCAGCCGTGCTGTTTGCCCCCAGCCTGCCCACGGCCAGCCTGGGGCTGCTCACGGGGGTTTCTGTGCTGAGCATTGGCCTGGCCGTGTTCTTGAGAGAGCCTGGGCCAGGAGCCTGGAGCCCCCAGGGCCTGGGCTGAGGCGTCAGCGCTGCCCCAGCAGTGCCCATGGCCTGTCCCTGCTGCAGCCCCGGCACTGCCACCCCCAGGGCTGTGCCCGGCCCCGAGAGCACTCAGGCCCTGCAGCAACACCAGGGTCACCAGGGCAGCGGGGCAGGGCCACGGCAGCCGCACTGGCAACACCAAGTGCTGCTGCTGCTGCTGCTGGGCACAGCTGCTGGGCCAGCCCTGATCTGCCCCAGCTCTGCACACAGACATTGCTGCTGCAGCTCCAGAGAAGGCAACAAAAGGGCATCTCTGCAGAAAACTCTGCTGGGAGATCCTTTAGTTCCTTTAAAGGCACCAAGAGCTCATTGACACAGTCTGTGGCCACAGGGAAGACGGAGAGAAAAAAAATGGGAAACAGCACAAACAATGACATTTCTTTGTGGACAATATGAAAAAAAACTAAAACAAAGAAAAAGAACTGCCAAACTGAAACCAACAAGAAGTATTAAAGATGACTTTTATTACAAGTGATTTTCAGAAATTGGCAAGCAGATGAATGTTCCTGAAAGCATCCAGTCATCAGTCTCCACACTGCAGCCTTGAGCTCCTGGATCCTCAGGCTGTAGATGAGGGGGTTCAGGGCTGGAGGCACCACTGAGTACAGAACTGACAGGGCCAGATCCAGGGATGGGGAGGACATGGAGGGGGGCTTCAACTGAGCAAATATGCCAGTGCTGACAAACAGGGAGAGCACGGCCAGGTGAGGGAGGCAGGTGGAAAAGGCTTTGTGCTGTCCCTGCTGAGAGGGGATCCTCAGCACAGCCCTGAAGATCTGCACATAGGAGAAAACAATGAACACAAAACAACCAAATACAAAGAGGCACTAACTGTGATGAGTCCAACTTCCCTGAGAGTATTGGAGTGTGAGCAGGAGAGCCTGAGGATCTGGGGCACCTCACAGAAGAACTGGCCCAGGGCATTGCCATGGCACAGGGGCAGGGAAAATGTATTGGCTGTGTGCATGAGAGCATGGAGAAAGGCACAGGCCCAGGCAGCTGCTGCCATGTGGGCACAAGCTCTGCTGCCCAGGAGGGTCCCGTAGTGCAGGGGTTTGCAGATGGACACGTAGCGGTCATAGCACATGATGGTCAGCAGTGAATACCCTGCTGTGATAAAGAACAGAAAGAAAAAGAGCTGAGCAGCACAAGCTGAGTAGGAGATGGTGCTGGTGTCCCAGAGGGAATTGTGCATGGCTTTGGGGACAGTGGTGCAGATGGAGCCCAGGTCGCTGAGGGCCAGGCTGAGCAGGAAGAAGAACATGGGCGTGTGCAGGTGGTGGCCGCAGGCTACGGCGCTGATGATGAGGCCGTTGGCCAGGAGGGCAGCCAGGGAGATGCCCAGCAAGAGGCAGAAGTGCAGGAGCTGCAGCTGCCGCGTGTCTGCCAATGCCAGCAGGAGGAAGTGCCTGATGGAGCTGCTGTTGGACATTTGCTGGGGCTGCCATGGGGACCTGTTCATGGAGAAAGGACAGCGAAGAGTTAGAGGAGATCCCTGTAACCAAAATCAAAGCCATTTCCCATACACTCTCCCCAAAACACACACAGAGACATCCTTTTGTGTTCAAGAGTTCTGGGGTTTTTCTTATAAGTTTCCTCATATCTCTTCTGGTGTTTTTGGATATCAGAAGCCCTCAGCATTTCTGCTGCACTCAGGGAGAACAGAGCAAGTTCTGTGAGGCAGAGTGATGAGTGGAGACTGAGGAGAGATGGTCTGTCATTGTGACCTGTTCAGAGTTTCTCTGGGCTTTAACCTGTCTCCGGTGGAGGGTGATCACCTTCCCATGCTTCCCCTAAAATGTCACCAGGTACTGCTGAGAGCAGATGGATCCACCCCAGCCCAGCTGCACATTTGTAGCCAAGGACTCACATTGCTCATTTCACCAACCCAGCAGCATTTTCAGAGTCAGAACACCTCTGCCTTTCCCCATCAATCTCATGACTCAGAGATGCTCTAGGACAGGTTTGCACCCTGGATTGGAGCTCCCAGCTTGGACTGAAATCTCAGGGAGACTCCCAAGTGTCCTTCTGATGGCATTGGATTGTGGGAGATGCAGCTCCTTCCCTGGCTGCCCTGACAGCATTGCCCAGAGCCGGGCACTGGGGACAGCGTCACCCTGAGCCAGCTGTGCCCCCTCCAGAGCCCCCAGGGCCAGGCAGCTGCTCCCAGCCCTGTGCTCTGCAGAGGGAACTGGGCCCGGGGCTGCAGAGCTGCCCCATGGCTCTGCTGCAGCTCTGCCTGCACAGGAGGGGCTGAGCGCCTTGGATCCCCGGCCCTGAGGGCAGAGGCTTGGCTGGGGCACAGGAGGGAGGGGGCTTGTTCAGAGGGAGGGGCTGCACTGCAGGGGATCCTGTGCACATCTCTAATCTTAGCCTGCCACAGCATTGCTGGGTTTTGTTTTCTCTCCTTCCCTGACCTTCTCTCTGTTTCCTGGAGACTTTCCTCCTGCAGGTGTTTCCCTGTGCCCGATCTCTCCACACCAGCACTCACAGACCCCAAATCTCTGTGCACTCCCTGTGCCCCTACAGCCTGTTTGCAGGGCATGGGCTGGGGGCAGGTTCTGTTGGCAGCTTGGAGAAAGGACAGCTCAGACTGAATCTCATGGGTCCAGCAAAGGTGATGCTGGTCTGGCCATGGGCAGAGGAGTGGCTGAAAGCACATTAGGGATCTCCTGTGAACCTATTGATCACTAAAAGTAACAGTTCAGGTGTCTCAGGCACTTGTCAAAATCCATAATCATCCTTTAATAGTTATCCCTCCTCCCTGCCATTCTCCAATAGTAGGAAACTGAATACAAACTCTTGGGAAATTTCCTCATTTTTATCAAAATCCTTGTCTTGGGAATATTCTGTGATTGATCAGAACCCCTCTGTACATCAGAGCTTCATGAGCATTTCACCTCCCCTGCACCAGAAATACTCAGAGTTGTACTCCCAGAGTCTGCAGGCATTGGGATGTTGCAGCTTTAGGAGATCACTGCAGGAGCTGCAGCTGCATTGTCCTGCAGCCAGAGGTTGCTGTGCCAAGGGCTGGCAGTGATTGTGCCCCAGGCACTTCTCAGCCCCTTCCCAGCCCTGAGTGCTTGAAGCTCTCTGTGCCTCTGTGCTGTGCCCGGGCTGGCTGCAGGCAGTGCCCCAGCCCTGCTGGGCTGTGCCCAGGAGCTGCTCCTGGCCAGAGCTGTCTCTCTGCAGCTCTGCTGCCCTTGCCAGGAGCTGCCTCTGGGCCAGGAGCCCGGCCCAGCTCAGCAGCACAGACACAGCACCAGGACTTGAATGAGCCCCTGGGGCTTTGTGCTGAGGCCCTGAACATCAGTCCCTGAGAGGGAGCTGAAGAAACCTCTCCAGAACTCTGAGTCAGAATCCAACTCCAAAGTTTCTTTGACTTTTAATGGGTCCCACTGAGGGACAGGACTGAGCAAGTGTCCCCAGGCCCCAGGCAGATCAGAGAACTACAGGCAGTGATGACAGGTGGGGACAAAGAGAAGCCAAGTCTTGGTGCCCTGGGGCACAGCAGGGTCTGTGCCAGCAAGGGCTGGGAGGAGACACCTTGTCCTGAGGCCCTGGGGCCTCCTGGCACAGCCCCAGCCAGGCTGGGCACTGCCAGCCCCTTGTCCTGCCCTCAGCATCCCCCCCTAGCCCACATCCCAGTGGCCTCAAGGATCTGCTGGAAGGAGTCCCAGGGGAGCCTTGCTCAGGAATGGCCCTGGGGGCTCCTGAATGCTCCCTGCAGGGACTGCAGGTTTTTCAAAGGACTTTGGGTTTTGCTTTTGCCTTGGAGTCTCTGAGAGGTTTGTGCAATCATGGCCCCAATTATCTGCTTTAAGGAGTCCCTTGAGGGCTTTGTACTGATACTCAGTGGGGCTCATTAATACTTTGAGATACTCAAGATTTTTAAGGTACTTTGTGTGAAGGCTGGAGAACTGGCCAAGGAAAAGCCTGCTCTACTCCCCTGGAGGACCAACCCCTAAGCCATAACCTCTGGTTAGGGAGAGCAAAAAGATCTCCCCCAAAATCCTTTGTTGCTTTATGTTGATCCCTTAAAACCCATTGGTCCTTCCCCTTTGCTCTGCCCTGTGCCCTGATCCCATTCACTCTAGTGTTCTGTCCTGCCCTTCGAGACCCCAATATAAAGCCCTGCTTTCCCTGCCTGAGTGGCTTTTTGTCCCTGGACCCTTTTGAGGATGAAGCTCAGGAAAGGTTCTCCTTGGAACCCCACACCAAGACCCCGTCTCTCCTCCTGCGTCGCCGGGATCACAGAAGAGCTGAAATCCCTCGGCATGAGCACAGACATTGCCTGTGCCCCGAGGTGTCTTCTTCAAGAAGTTTCTCCGGGAAGGTTGCAGCGCTCTGAGCACCACCTGCCACAACCTGTGGCGCCCAGCGTGCGGCCTCTGCAAAGAGATCCCTGAAGAAGTGTCTCCTGCAGCCTCCCACTGCAGGACAAAAGTCGCTGTTGGCGCAGCCGCTTTCCCCAGGAGAAGCCCTCACGTTTTAGTGGGGGCTGTCCGAAGGGCGACCGGGACCCTCCGAAGACTGAAGAGGCCGAAGAGCTCCCGGAGTAGCGGAGGCCAATTGAGGGGCTGAGCACCTGCCCAGCAGATTTTCATTGACCCAATGGGCAATGGCCCAAAGAGCAACTGTAAGTTATATATATATATATATATATATATGAGGGTCTTCTGTTTTTTCATTTTCCTTTCTCTGCTGGGTGTGAGAACAAAGTCTGAGAATGGGCAACAACCTTAGTCACCCTAAGCTGAGCCCTCCTCAAAGACACATCTATTCCAAGGTTGTGGGTGCCCTTGTTGATTGGAGAATTTGTTTTTCTAAGGGAAATTGGAAAGCTTTTGTTCATTTTCTTTCCAAATACTTTGTGAATGTTATGAGGGAATCGGTTTTATTGCTTGAGTTTTGGATGTGGTTGGGATCAAGTTATTTGGTTTACAAATGGAGGGCAATTTTAAAGTGGGGAAGTTTTATCCTCTTTTCCATTTATCCTTATTTTCATTTTATTTTGTGATTCAGTTAAACAATCGGGGGAAAATTCAGGAAAAGTTTTTGGTCCCCAGTTCAAAACCACTTCCCCTTCTTCCTGTCCCCATGTACCCAAAACCCTTCCTCACCTGAGGGGCAATGGGCTGGCAGTCGTTGTCACTTGGCCCAGGGTTGCTATCGATCCCCTGACGCCTCCCGATCCCCTCTCTCCCTTTGCCTGGACAGCAAAGCGTCTGCTGCCCTGGACCTTCCCCTCATCCTCCCTCCTGTGCCCCTTTACCCACTTCCCCCTCCTGTTGATTCCCCACAAAACAGTGCCAGCAACGTATCCAGCCCCACCATTTTGTTGCCTCCATTTCCAAGTTTTCCTGCCCTTACACCCCAAAGTGGCCACCTCCCCACCTCTCCTCCTCCCTTTTCTGTGCCCTCCATTGCTCTCGTCTCCCCCCTTCCCCCCATGTTGATGGGTGTAACCACACCAGGACCCCCCATTGGTCAGGAATCCCCTCCCCATCATGGACCCCATTGCAGTTGTGTATAAACAGGGGAGGAGGACAACATCACCCAGCTCCTGGGACCCCATCCCCTGCAGGGACACCTCCTCAGCAGAATGTCCCCGGGTTGTCCAGAGCCGTGCCCCTGCCCCAGGTGGGGATGGCGAGCTGGCGGGTGCCCTGCTGCTGCACAGACCTGCAGGGACAGCCCCTGCCAGTGCCCGTCACCAGCGGAGCACACTGCCCCTGGAGCAGGCAGGTTGGAGCTGGGAGACATCCTGCCCCGTTTGGGATTTCAGGAGGCAGCACCCACTCGGGGTCACAGGCCCATGGACATGAGCACTGGGTGGAGGAAAGATTTAATGTTAAAAACATCATCCAGGCAATGCTCTTTTGACAAGTTCTGCCCTGAGTTTTCCTTAAGAAGGTCTGAAACGTTCAATGTCACCAGCAAAAGCTCCTGCAATGGCTGCAGGCCAGCAGAGCAGGGCTGTCAGCTGTGAAACAAGTGCTGCCACAAGCAGCAGCTCCCCCAGGGCAGCAAACCAAGAGCTGGGAAGGAGCTGATCTGAAGGCCAAACCTCCTTAGCTCCTTCTGAAAGAGCAGGAACAGTTCCTCATTCCAGTGAGGTGGAATGCTGGGCACCACAGCTCCAGGTGAGGACTGGACACAAGTTTGCTCCCACTGAGTGCTGTGATGGGTTCTGCAGGAGCTCTGGGCTCCTGTGCTTGCCAGGCACAATGAGCAGAGAAGGAGCCAAGTGCACTGATGTGGGAAATGGATTTGTAGAAAGTTTTTAGGGCCTAATAGAAGGCCCACACAGTATGAATCTGTTTATAAACCTTGAGACAAGAAATGCTAACTTAAAAATGCCATGGACTAGGACAGATATTGTTGAGAGAGGAATGGAGCTGGAAAAAAGTTTCAAAAGATGGCCTTGCAAATAAGACTTTGGAAAAATAGAGCTATGAAAGATGCATTTAAAAGTACAAGGGGTACTTTTAAATAATTGGCTTTAAGGCATCTACAATATGGCATGGCAAAAGGCTGATAGACCAAGAAACACTTATAATGTACTGTAATTAGGAAATAGTCAGCTTCTGATTGAATTATAACATCTGTATTGTCTCACCCTTCTCATGAGACTGAAAATGGAATAAAAGTTTTTAAAACACCTCTCAGTGTCCCCATCTCTAGGTCAAGAAAAGAGTATTATCCAACACACTGACACACCTTTGCCTCGAGCACAACCCAGCCTGGACCAAACACACTGAAAGGTTTCCCCTTTGGGCCATGACTCGAAACGTCAGGTCTGCTGTTTGACAACTCAGGTTGGTTTGGTGTCAAGGAGTTTCCCTCAGAAATACTGGGTTTGTCTTCCCCTGTGCCTTCCCCTCAGCAGCCTTGGGGATGCTCCTGTGTGAAGCCATCTGTCTCACACAGTTTGAGACAACATAAAACAGGATATTGTGCAATAAGTCATCTCCTCTAAACTGTTCCCGCAATCCCTTTCCAGCAATAGGAAATTGTTACTAATAGATGAAAGTGGAAAAACCCCAGCAGTTTATTAACAAACAGAATCCCCCCATGACACGCGTTCCAAGAAGGCGCCGGGTTCTCTCTCGGGAAGAACAGGAGCTGTCACGGAGCAGTTCCAGCAGCTGATGGAAGCTCGGTGGCTCGTGCGGCGTCGACTTTCTCCCATGGCAGAGCTCCATGGAACGGTCAGGGCAGGGGAAGCAGCTGGGCTGGAGCCCCTCGCTGTCTTTTCTCCCCGGCGTGGCTCAGCTCACAGACTCTCGGGCTGGGAGCGGGGCCGCTCCGCTTCTGCCGGCACCATGTCCCTGGGCTTGGACAAACAGTTTTCTGTCAGGAGAGCCCTGCACACTGCTCCACAGATCTCCCAGAAAGGCCCAAACCAACTCCAAACACTCTGTCTGCAGCAGCTTTTCACAAAGGGCTGCAGAAATCCAGGACAAATGCAAGTGAGTGTTGCAAGGCTCTTGTCTTGTTCCTGACAGCAGAATTCTTGATGATCTGATGCAATTTTATTCAAATGTAACAAGAGAGCTGAGATATTTTGTTAAAATATTTCATGAGGAGTAACAAACCTTGGGAGCATGAGGTACAGGACTGACATGCAAAAGCATGAGCATATCCTCCAAAGTAGCCCGTTTAATTGTCCATTTTATTACTCTTGTATTTACTCCACACTAATAAGGAAAACCAAGCTTTTCTTGGAGGCAAAACAGGCATGGGATACACTAAAGTCCCTCGCAGGCTCACCAGGGCTGGCAGTGACAAAGCAGGCAGTCTGCTTCATTGTGAACCACTACAGAGCCACATCCCAATCTGGTTTAAGTAGCGTGGTATTATTAAGAGCTCCTTTTCTGCATGAGATAGAAAAAGGAGATCCCAAATGATCTTCATGCAAGCATGTAGTCAAGAACTGGTCCTGCTATGCTAATGAAGCGTTTGCTTTGGCAATTACACTCTTCCCATTCATCTTTGGATGCAGACACTTCAGGTTCTCCCCTACACCCCTGCAAGGCTGGCAGTCGCTGGTTCCCATTTCCTGTTCTTCCCTAGAGATGGTGCAGTGGCTGCTTTGAAACAAAAAGCCCTGAGATCTGGACAGCTCGAAGAAGCATGAAATGCTAATTAAGTGCTCATATTGGTAATACCCAGGTCTGCACTGCCCAGTGCTCTGAAGCAGCAGCAGCAGCAGGACCATGCATCATTCCTGCTGGTGGATGTTCATGTTTCTGGTGTGCAAGAGCAATGGCTTTGAGGAGGGACAAAAATGCCCCTCTTCAAACAGTGGGTGTGCAAGGAGATGTGAAGTTTCACAGCCTTTTCTAGGATATTTCAGAAAGATCTAAGAGAATATTGTGGCATGGAGTAGGTCCCTAATTTTGTCTCCAGAGAAATCCCCAAAGGGCACATTCACTCTGCTGCTGATGGCAACCCCATAAGCTCATGGACCTGTTTTCCCTGCAACATTCCACCCTGCCTGGGCTTTACTAGGCCAGGACTAGAGCCAGAGCTCAGCAAACACATGCAGCCAGGGGACATTGTGTGACATCAGAAGCTGGCAACCATGAGGACTTTGCTGTCAAAAGGTTACAGTTTGCACTGGGCCCAGAAGTGTTCTTCCCTAAGGCAAAGCACATTGAAATGTGAAGTTTAAAAGCTTCAAATTATTATGAAAGGAAACTGCAGAATAATTTCTGGAAGGGCAGCATTGTCAATGACCATGCAGCCCACCAAGAGCTGGAGCTGAATCCAGAATTGCTTCTTCCAGCTGTGCAGGAATTCATTACACTGGCAAGCACTGGTCCGTGGGAACAAATGATCCCCAGGCTCTGGGCTGAATGGCACCCAGGCTGCAGTAGAGATTGGAGGAACCCTTGGCACTTGTTATTGGCCTCCCAGGGCACTCATCCTTCTGCAAACAAGGTGCAAACAACACAGCTGGACTGCTCTCCTGGGTAAATATACATACAGGTGACTCTGCCAAAGCCATGCATCATTTCCCAGGGAAAGACATGACCTCTTCTTACCTGTGGAATTGTGATTGAAGACACCTGTGAGCCAGATCTGTGGGAGATTGCAAAGGAGCAAAGCTTTGGCATTTGGGCACACTTCTCTTGGTTTCTTTGCTCAGGCCTTTGGTGAGCCCAGAACACACCTAGGTAGAAAACCTTTGACTAGACAGGATCTTTTGGATCCATTGTCCCCCAAACAGGTCAACAGGAGACCCTGTTGTAATGCCAAGTAACAAAGAGCAGCACAAATGACACAAAGAAAACATGGCCAAAGAGGAAGAGGAGAGGCCCAATGAGGAAAGGATGTGGTGAGACACTGGCACATTGAGTGAGCTGCACTCCCATAATCTCTAGGCTAGCAGGTCCTGGTCTCACATACTCCATTTGGTTAATTTAAATTTTATTTATTTATTTATTTACTTTTTTTTCATCATCAAAAGAAAATATATACAATTAAAAATATGTCATCAAATTTTAAAGACAGAATCAAACCACATTAATTCAAAACTACATCTAAAGATCAGAACATATGTACAGCTTTAACTACGAAGCCTAAGGCATCAATCCTGTTCTTCAAACACTCTTCATACAGGTGGCAGCTTCTTCCTGAGCTTGGAGGAAAGAGAGCTCTTCTGGACGGGAGGTGAGGACTTTGTGGGTGAGGGAACATCGGAAGTGTCCCGAGAAAACTTCTCGGTAAGACTGTAACCAGCCAGATCTGCAAAATGGAGACACAAAGTTTAACAGAGGCCACCATGCAAACCTAAAGCAGCTGCAGCTCCATATTTCATGGGACTCATTTCCTGGAAATGTCTAAACAGCTGCACAGGGAAACATGCTCCTGCTGGCAGACACTTGAGGCAGGCCAGGGCAAAACCCTGAGCCACTTGCCCAGAGCTAGCACAGGCACAGCCTGGCCTCTGGGCTGCCCTGGGACAGCAGGGAGCCCAGAGCCCTGTGCTCTCCAGGAATGGCTCAGCTGCACATGCACCCTCCTGCTCCTCTGCCTGCCCCACAGCTCAGCAGCCCTGCAGCTCCAGGGGCACTGGCAGCAGCACAGCTCCTTGCAGGGCACATGCAGGGCACAGCTGTTCCCTGGCAATGTGCACAGCCTCTCTGCGCTGCCACAAGACCCTTCCTCCCAACAGAGACTGGCCCAGCTCCCCCCTCACCTCTGTGTGAGGCTGAGCCATGGTTCCCTTCACCTTGTCCTCCATCTGGAGCTGCTCCAGGCCCCCCATGCCATGACCAGAAGGGCAATGGAGAGAGCAGGGGCAGATGCAAACCCTTCCTTTGGATTTGGTCATTTTTGGCACAGCTAAAAAGGCAAATCCTGAGGTGTCCAACTCAGCGCTTCCTCAGCTTTCTGGAGAACATCTCGCCCTCACCAGCCCAGCATTTTGGAGAGGTTTTCCCGCACGTGTGCAGGCTTGCTGGCAGCACATTTCTTCAGCTGGGTGCCCATCACCTTGTAGAGGGCAGAGGCGAGCTTGGTGGCCACGGTGCGGACATTGGCGCTCCGCACGGGCAGCGCCTTGTTCTCCAGGAAGGACCAGAGCACGGGCAGGGCGTCGCGCTGGACGACTGCAGGGCTCCTGGCATGGACCCACTGCACAAGCACTGCCGGGACAGAGACACAGCTCCTTAGCCACAACCTCAATGCAAACAAGCATCTACCTCTGCTTTTGCTTCTGGCAAGCCTCTCTGGCCAAGGTCAGCAAAACAGCACACAGAGCCCCTTGATCCAGAAACGGGCAAAGCAGCTGATAAACAGAACCACCAACCCCTCAGGACTAATTGCTCCAACCAGAGCCTTGTCCCTGTGGCAGACTTTGCACCTTTACTAAATTATTTCACAATCTCTTTCTGCATGAACAATGAATGAAATGTACAACTGCCATCTATTTCCATTAAGAAGTTGTCTAACCCCACCCTGAAGATTTGGAACTGCACCACACAGAGGAAATTGAGAGATTTCTAATAAAAGGGATGATTCCATTTTTGTACCTTTGATGTCAAGTGCCAAATGCATAATCTGGCTCTTCCCTTGGCTCAGTGGCACACAGCAAAGGGCAGGATTAGAACACACCTCAAAACTCCAGCCCACCAGAGATGGCTGCTGCCTGACAGCTGGATGAGAAACATCAGGGACCAGCTGGTGTCTTTGGCAGAATGCTTTTGGGGCTTCCTACAAAGAGCTGTTTCAAACCTCAGGGTGTCTTAGAGAATTACCCAGACCCCATTGCTGTGGCATTTGGGCATCTCCACATTTTAATGCCACTTCCCCTCCCAACGTTAATGGCATTTTTTCTTATAATGTCCACTGGAATAGGGGCATAGAGAGAGAAAAATGCTACACAGGGGACTGAAATGTAGCCAAAACACGAGTGTTTTCTCATATTGTCTCTGAAATCTCTCTGCCCGTTTTCTGAACTGAACTATATCAAACACAGACAAAAAGTTACTACCAACAGGCTTCTTGCATGGCAGATTTGGCTGAGAGATCAAAACCTGAAATGCTCTGGAGACCATTCTTATTTCCTGATCAGACAAAATGTTATCTAGCAGCCATTTAATATTCTGTGGTGGAAGAGACTTCATTTTCTCGATGCTGTTAATCCACCAGCAGTCATCAACATTGAAAGAGCTCCTGCAAGTACCCAAAACCAATTCTGCTAAGCAGGAAAGGGTTATGGTACCCATTTTAAAATGGGAATTCATTTGAGTTTAAATGCAATTAAAGACATTGGTGACTACTGAACGTGAGGAACAGCTGTCTGTTCCTACTAAATCTCAGAGAGAACATCTGCTCTTTCTAAAGTACTCCTAATTTATGGTTGATTCCTTTATTTGAAAAAGAGAACAAAAGAACTGCTAAACTAAATTCGCTATTGCTGGAGATCTACTTTATTCAAATCTCTTTAAAGGGCCTTTGACGTTCCCAATTGCTGAACATGCCCTTTTGAGATTCCTAATGAAGACACAAAGTGTATTAAACCTTCAAAGATGCTGGCATCATTAGCAGTGGATTTAGACCCAGGTAAAGCAAGGCTATCAATCATCTTCTCTTCTATATATTGAGATTATCCTTTTTCCATTCCTTGGCTATTGCTGACATAGCAAGCTCCTCTGAGGAATCAATTATCAGCTGCATTTGTAGCATTTTGGACAGTGCTGGCACAGGCAGACACTGTTTGCACACCCTGAAAGGCTCAGTCCAAGGCCACTTGGACAGCACAGGCAGGGAGCCTCAGCCCTCTGCTTCTGTCCCTGTGCCCCAGAGGCTGCCTTGCACTAAACCCGTGCCTCTGATGCCTCTGTTGAGTTTTGACCTAAGCTGTGACCCCCAGGCTCTGCACAGTTCAGTCTCAAAACTTTCCAAGAGAAAAACAAGAATTCCGTGAGGACAAAACAAACTGATGCCCTGAAAGAGCATTTGCCACCATTTCCCCTCAAAGATCACAGATGTCCCTGAGCTTCCCAGAGAGGAGCCAGCTGGGGTATTTGTAGCCCCTCCCTTTGCTGGAGGTGGTTCTGAGATGCCCCAGTGAGAGCTCAGCCCCGAGGCCGAGCGCTGCCCCCATCTCAGATGCTGCCCAGCTCTGCAGCAGCCAGGGCAAACCTGCCAAATCCACCTGCCTGGGCTATTGGGCAGCAGGGACAAGCTCAGCACCTCCTGATGTGGAGGAGCTGCTCTGCTGTCTGTTCACAGGCATTCCCTGTCAATACTCCCTGGGCAGAGCTCTTGCCTTAGAAGGGGAGGCCATACCTGTGATACGCTTGGTGACATCCAGCAGAGCTTGGCCACTCAGGTGATTCCATTGGTAGCTGAACTCTTTCAGCAGTGACACTTGATCTACAAGGGAAACACATGGTTCTGCTCACTTTTCTCAGGTCATAGGAGAAAGGACAGTGGGGAGGCAAAGGGCAGGGCCAACTCCATTTTATAAAATCAAGTACATTTCTGCTGGGTTTTGAAACCTTTTCTTCATTCCTTCCAGCCTCCTTGGCAGGGTTTTAAATTCCAAAAGAAAAGCTCTCCTTTCACATTTGTAAATGCAAACTTGTCTGCTGTAGCAGGAGCTGTGTTAAAACATCTCACATCAGGGACCTCAAGAGTTCAGTCACATGGAAGCAGTGAAAAGGTTTTGCATCCCAGAGCAAAAAGGAAGAAGCCCATACTTGGGTCACAGAAAGGCACTGAGTCAGGCAGTTCCTGAGTTCACAGAGCAACTGGGGAGGAGAAAGTGCAAACTCCCCTTGAAGACCTGCCTCTTCAACACTCCTTTTTCCAGGCATATTTCCCCAGTGCAGCATTCTCAGAGCTGACATAAATCTGTGTGGCAGAGGAATTTAGAGCAGCCCTTGCCTATGTAGTTAATTGCTGTGGCCATCTTGCCCCATGCAAAACAACATGTGGAACAAGGCATCATTGACAGCTGGGTTTATACCTGTTTGTTCTAAAGAAATGAACTTGGAAAATCATAAGTTCCCCTTTGAAAATAGAAGACAAAGAAGAAAAGTGGAAAATAGGCAGCTGATGCCTCTAATGTAGAGCCTTGCAGGTGGCTGCTCTGCAGAAGCTCTGATGGGTCAGTGTCCCTTCATGCCAACAGCAAAGCTGTTCATTTGGGAAGTCAGACAGGGCCCAAGCAAACTCCAAACCCCCTTTGCCTCTGAACTGCAGCAAAGCTGTAGCCCAGGACTTGCTCTTCAGACAAGCAGCACAGAGCCAAGGGCTCCTGGGACTGTTGGGAAATGCTGATCACATTCCAGCCTGTTGGGGATGGTGCATAAGGACTGCAGCTGCACAGCTTCTGGTGGGTGTCAGCTGCAGTGTTCCACAGACAAGAGCAGCTGTCAAGGCACTCAGCGCTCTCTTGTGCAGGAGAGACAGAGACAAAGTTGAGGAGAGTCCCTGCCAGGGCTCAGCCTTACCCAAATGAGCAATGGATTCTTCCAGTGCTTTCACAGCTGCCCCACGAACCCTGGCATCCTTTGAATTCAGGTTCTTTGTTATTCCTTCCACCAAACCAATGATCACCGGGTTCAGGGCATCTTTCAGGGCTCCTGTGATTTCAGCCAGCACGTCCAGCGCCCTCTGCTTCACTTTCTTGTGGCTGTCAGATATTCTCAGGACAAAATAATCAAAAATCTGTGAAGAGAACAAGCAACGTGAAAGCTGGATTCAAATGTCCTTGTTTGAAGAGTGGCTGTCGCAGTCAGCAATGTCAAAGATGAAAGTGATCCTTTCTCTCAGGCCAGCACTCGCTTGCACAATTGCACTGTTTTCCTGTGGGCCACTCACTGGAATGGTGGCCCAACCTCATGCTGGTTGAAAGATTTTCTTCTGTTTTTAGGAGGTTTGGCTGGGGACACAATAGTTCCTATGGCATTTCTCTCCATCTCTAAATCATTAAATCAATTCCATTTATTAATGCTAAAGAGTACCTTTGCTTTGAATGGAAGCAGATGTTTACAATGCCCGGCTTTCTATACAGTTGCCTCAAGTACTGAGGGCAGTTATGATTTTGCCAAAACTATGGCTGGAGGAGATAGAAGTTTTCTTTTGTTTGTCTCAGAGCCTGTGTCTGGAGAAGAGCAGGGCTCTGATCAACTCTTCCAGCATCCAGACCATTTCTCTAAGTAACAGGTGGACTTCTGAAATGTCATGTGCTGTACAGCTCTCATTAGAGCAGGCTCAGTCCCTTAACAGCCTCATTGTCAGGCACCTTTTCCTGGAAAAAGGGAAAAAGCAGCTACTGGGAGGAGAAGGCAGAGATGAGTCCTTCGCTGTTTTCCTCCTTTTCCAAAGAGTAAAAAAGACCCCCAAGAAGGGTGAGCACTGTCTTTACCAAGAGGAATAGGAACAAGGGTGGAAATGAGTAGCCAGAGCTGTGCCTGTGTAAGACAAGATGGAGTTTACAGAAGTATTCTTTAAAAAAAAACAACTGGGTTTAAATCAACCAAGCCTGATACCTCTCTTCCCTATGCAAACCCATTTTTGGTCTAGAGAACAATTGCCATGCTTTCAGGGGCTGGAGTCCCTTCCCTTAACCCAACTGGGAGTAGGAGAAAGCAGCAGTTACACCAGCAGAAAATTCTGCCATCATCTGATGAACAGCATCAATAGGCACCTGCCAGACAAATACAGCTGGACTGAAATAACTTGTCCTGAAGCCTGGACCTGAATTACATTTGTCTGGGTAAGAGGGACCAGCATGTCCCAAACAGCCAGGACAGAGTGCCAAGACACACTGAATTAACTTTGCTGCTACAGGCTTAGGAAAGGAGCTAAAGGAAAGGAGCAGTGAAGATACCCTACATACTTGGACAATGTTAGTGGAGATGAGCTGGGGGTTTGTTCTGCACAGGTCTTGGAGGAGTTCCACTCCTTCCATCCTTGTCTGAAACCCCTTGGCTTCCAGGAGATGGTAAAGCTTCTGGAGCAGCTCTGTTTCTTCCACAGCTGGAGGTGACGTGACCTGGGCTTTTACACGGTGTAGGAGGTGCCCATCAGAGGGAGATTTCACCCTGGAAAATAAAACCAAATGAGGACCTGGTGGTGATAATTATCATAGCAGGGCATCCCTGTCGAGGAAATAATTAGCATTGCCTCCATGATTCCAGAAGGCTGAGGCTGATCAATCACTTTATTATACTGTACTATACTGTACTATACTATACTATACTATACTATACTATACTATACTATACTATACTATACTATACTATACTATACTATACTGTACTGAAACTCATCACCCTTACAGACAGTCAGATACAGACAGACCAGATTGGTCAATTGAATCCAATTGACTAATTAAGTGGCCAATTAAGAAACTACCCTTTGGTAAACAAATCTCCATAACACATTCCACATGTTCACAACAAGAGGTGCAGCAAGTGCAGATAAGAATTGTTTTTCATTCTTTTCTCTGATCTTCTCACAGCCTTCCCCAGGACAATGCCTGGGAAAGTTGTGCCTGCTCCTCTCTATGGAGAGAGCTGCAGCCACAGACAATACCTTCAGTTAATTGTGAGCAAAACATCTTGAGCAGCTTTCCTAATTATGTGATTTCAAGCTGGAAAATCATCAGGCTCTGAAGAACAACGTGGACCTCATGACAATCATTATGGCAGACAATCTGCAAGTGACATTCTCAGCACTGCTCACTCAGGAAAACCAAGGATGAGATGCATCTGATCTATCTTCAGATGGCTGCCAGGGCACACAGGTCACATTGCTTTGTGGAGAAAGAGAGACACTACTTCCAAGTTTAAATGCCTCCTCATCTGGGACGTGTGTGTCTTACAATAAGGAAACTCATCACTCTGGAGAAGTGTCTCTACAACCAGGCATGACAATCTGGAAAAGCAGCTCAGATGCATCTGAACAGATAAACAGGGCCATATTTGAAGGATTCAGAAAATCAGTAACAGAGATAAAAACAGAAGCCTGACATGCCAGAACTACACTCACATTTCATTTGCTTCCCTAGAGACTAGATGCACAGCTTAACTTGTTCCCACTGGGAACAATTCTCCTGATCAACCTGTCTCTTCCATGAGCACAGGAAGATGCTAGCTGTGCTACTGAGGCATGTGGTCACTTTCCTGCCTCTGCTGAGCAGGACAGAGCTAAAGAAATCCCCTCTGCTATCAGAGGAGAACAGGTACAAGTAGCTCTGCCAGTGGCATGAAGAGACAGCAAGGAGCAAATTCCTGTCTTAAATGCTGATTGCAGCACAGGGGGAAATAAACCAAACATGCTGTCCATCAAGCAAGTTACATGAAGGACAGGAATATCAAGACAAAAAGTGCACATTCAGACACCTGTTGACTGAAGTTGCTCAGAAATTGCCTTGCTCCTTACTACTCAAACTTGGTACTGTTTGAAGGTAAGAAAACTATGATTCAGCCAGGCCAAACCACATGGATGAGAACTGCATCTTTGTGGAATGGCATCTTGCATCCAGACTGAGATTTCTCATCAAAACACCCATCTGAAAAAGACTCCACTCAGATGGAAAAAAAGCTCTGGTTGAATTTACTTGTCCCAAGTCAGGCAGCAGAAACTTGGCCCTCTCCCAGCCTCCACAACACTGCCGTTGCCACTGCACTGCATCGTCTGAGCTGCAACCAATGGGTGTCTTTTTGTCTCTCCATTTTTGTGGAAACCCCTCCAGAGAAGTTGTGTTCAGCACAATGCAGAAGTCGACATTTTTTATCCTAGAGCATTTGTAGGGAAAGGAAACAATCTGTGGCACTGGTCATGTCTTCCAGGAAGATTTTCCTGAGGAAGAGACATGTAAAGCTTGTCATGTGCTTTGTCTCATCTGACAAAAGTGCTCAGTACCGTTTGCTAGAAGACAATGTGGCCTGGGGCTTCTTTGAGCCATCGTTCCTCTCCTTCACCAGCTCCTTGACAGATGGGCCTTCAGCCTTCTGGTTTGCCATGCCCTACAAAGACATAGAGAAACCCCATCCATCTTTAGAATATAAAACAGGAAATTCCCTCTTGAAAACACAAGTTAGAACCAGGATCACTGCTACCAAGGCTTAGGGAAACATTTCCTAACTTACAGATGGAAACAGAGCAGAGATTGAGTGATGCCAACTCTTTGTTTTCAATAGCCCAAGGCAGGTTATGGGTGCTACCAGACTGAGCAGCAGTCTAAAATCCCAAATTCCTTTGTCTTGAGCATAAATGGGAATAATGCAAACTGGCAGGCAACGAGTGTTTGTGAAGGAAGCAGCAGAACAAACTGGACTCTTTGGGGGTTGGCCCATTGTGTTGGAAGTTGATTTGGTTCAACACTCACTCTCCCTGTGCCTGCTCAAAGGCAGGCTCCCTTCTGAAATGTTGATAAAAAAAAATAAAATCCCCCCCATCAAACAAACAAAGGATTTTCCACTGGATGCTGCTGAATTCACCAATCTCCTTCCAGCTCCACAGGGCTTGACAGCAGGGCAGCATTCCCAAAAGACAGACAGTCATTGTAGTCACTAGGATTGACTTGGACATCTTTTGTAAATTTGGAAATTTTCTTGGTGCTACTACTTCCAGTGTCCTTTGCAAAGACTCTGTTATGTTCAGAAGCACAATTCTCACTTAATTGCTTTACAGGGGGCAGAGTAGGGAGAGCATGGTGGGGGTTACTCTTAAATGTAAACCCATTTTCTCCTCTTTCCCTTCCCTCTTTGTGACCAATATTGAAAATATTCAAAACCCCACTTTTTCCCTAATAATATCAGTTCCTTTGTGGCCTGCTGATGAACAGGCTGAGGATCAACAACTCATTCCCAGGAGCAAAATGATTCAGCAGAAGAGGAATGAGCTAAAGACAGATTGGGTATGTTTGATCTCATATTAGCAGTGGCAATACTTGCACAAAGGAGACATTTCTCCTGCCAAGCACTTACTTTCTTCTTAATTCTTGTCAGAATATCTTCCAGGTCACGGGGGGAAAGAGATTGTTCCAGAAGCATTTTAAATTGTTGATGAGTGAGCAACATCTTCACCATCTCCTGTCCATAATGCCTAAGGAAGGAAGGCAGGAAGGAAATGAAAAAAAAAGTGAACAAACACAGGAAGAGTGTTAACAGAAGAGGCTGATACCTTAAACTCATCAGGTGTAATCCCTGCATGAGAAGGCATTACCTACTCAGCAAAGAGGGAGATTTACCTCACTTGACACTGCACAGTGCTGTCAGCTGAACACAAGAGGCAGGAGGAGAATGTGGGGCAACAGAAAAATACCATTTCACTCTGAAACTGGGGGTGTGCTTCTGTGGCATCAAAGGATCCCAGGGAACAAGCAAAACACATCTGCTTTGTTGTCAGAGCCTCTTAGCAGTGTCTTGCTGCCATTGCACAATAATTTGCCTTTCTTTAACTGGCAGGGAAGCCAGGACAAAACACCTCATGCATCCTCTTGATTATTCTATACTATGTGTATGCACAGGGGCAGCTAGTTGCTCTGGTGTTCTTGGCAGCTATTCATGGGAATTTCATCACCAAAGGAAGGGGATTTTGTGGTTTGGGTTGATTTTGCCACTAGGAAACCACAGTTTTCTTCAAGAAGAAATGTGGAGCTCACTGAGCCACAGATAACAGCATTCCAGAAATCTGCAGAACAAGTTTAGAAAGACTGAATATGTTGGCTAAAGACCCCTGAAATATTTCTAGGAAAGTCTGAAGTTAATGAGAAATGGATGTTTGGGATCCTTCAGTGATGAACATTAGCCAACACTTTGGCTTTGTGTTGTGCACCTAAGGCCAAACAAGACTGTTGGACTGGCTGATCTGAGCTCTTTTGATCTCAGTAAAGAATCCTTCAAGCCACAGGAAAAAGTTGGCAATGCTCCTTTTTGCTGGCCAGCCTCAGGTTTCCCAGTACAGCCATTTGCCCAGGCAGCCCAGAGCAGTGGTCACAGCACCAAGGCTGACAGAGCTCAGGAAGTGTTTGGACAATGCTCTCAAGCACATGGAGTGACTCTTGGGGTCACTGCACATGGCCAGGGGATGGACTCCATGACCCTGATGGGTCCCTTCCAACTCAGTATATTCCATGATTCTGTGACCCTTATTCACACCATGAGGTAACTTCATATTCCCTTTAGTTTCCACTCTTGTGTGGTTTCACCTTTATAGCCAGACACAAAAGGGTTTTCCTGTTTTAGGAGGTGAAATGAAGATCATTACCTTGTGTCCTTGTGACAGTCCTGAGCAAGCTTCCCTGCCACGTGTGCCAGCCTCTCAGCCCAGGCTGTGCCTGCGAGCTTGGTGACTCCAATTCTCTGCATCAGGGACAGGAGGAGTTGGGCCGCACACTGCCGCACCGGGGCGGGGCGGCTGCTGGGGAGGAGAGAGCAAACCCTGGGCCACAGGGACCAGGAGCAGCAGCAGCACAGGCCTTGGCCAGAGCCTGCTCCCTGCCCGTGCTGGGGGAAGGAGCCTGGGCTCTCCCTGCACCTTCAGACACCTGCAGAAGGTTCTGTCCTCAGGTAAACACAAAGTTAGCATTGTACACAAGGCCTGCCTGCACGGAAGAGGGAGGAATTCAGTCTCCCTGCACTGTCTGATACTCAATTTCTTTCACAGTATTTACTTGGAGAAAGATTCAAGAAATAGATGACATGTGAATAATTTAGAGATTAAGGACAATTGATGCTGACCATCAGAGGGCACCCAGTACACAGAGCTGCAGCAGGATTGAGGCTCTTTCCACCCATTTATCCCCAAATCTGCAGAACTTTGGAAAACAACAAATGCAGGGAAAACACATTGTGGGCCATGAAGTTGCAGAATATCCAGCAATGCAGCCTGTTTCTTCTGTGGGGCTTGGCAATGGATCCATCTGAATGTTTTACCCTATTCCAAAGCTGAGGAAAGGGTGGCAGGCAGTTTAGCCAGGTTGTCATGTTCTAGAGAGTGTCTCTTGGGAACTATCAGGCCCAGCACCAACATTTAAGGCAGCATTTGCTTCAACTGTCCCATGGCAGTCAGCCTGTGAAGGTGCCTGTAAAGTGATTCATCATCTCAAGGCTAACATGAAACATCAGTTTGAATAGAAAGTAGAGCTCCAAGGCCCGGACAGTCATACAAGGCTCCTTTGGCAGGAGCTGCCCCTGCTGTGCAGGCTGGGCCACACCCAGCAGATTGTCCCCCATGTGCTCCACGCCCCAGCAAGGACCCTCCTCATTTCTCAAGTTAATGGCATCATGAGGAGCCATGGTTTTCCCAGGGCCTCTGTGGTTAGTGCTGTGAAATACCAAACACTGCTCACAGCTGCAATTGCAATTGTCCCTCTTCCCACAAAAGCACAAGGCTCTATCCTTGGCCTTTGCAGGCACTTTCACTTCCCCACTGATCACCACATCTAGGAAAATCTGACAGGCTGGGAGAACTCCAGGAAGCAGCAGGAAGCTGAGTCAGAGGAGCTTTACTTTGGGTATCAGGAAAAAGGGTTTTTCACCCAGAGGGTGGCTGGGCACTGGAACAGGCTCCCCAGGGCAGTGGTCACAGCACCAAGCCTGGCAGGGTTGAAGAAGCATTTGGACAACAATCTCAGGCACTTGGTGTGACCCTTGGGCTGTTCTGGGCAAGGCCAGGAGCTGGACTCGATGGTCCTGATGGGCCCCTTCCAACTCCCCATATTCTACAGTTCTGTGATTCTGAGAACTGATAGGCTGGAGGAGGGCAGAAATAGGTGACAAGAGGAAAGAAGTGAGGTTGGTCAGAGAATCAAGTCACTGAGTTCACAGAAGATGCAGGATACAGGACCCTTCCCTCCCACCATTCCCATTCTCTGTCTCATCCCTTCTCCCTCCCAAGCACACGAAGGTGAAGAACATCACTAAAAGAAGAAGAACCTACTTGACTCCCATGTCCATGAGAGCAGTCATTGCTCGTGCAGGAGTCACATTCTCCACCATGATCCCCAGGGTCTGACTGGCTGCTTTCCGAACAAATTCTGGGGAGTTGGACACCATCTGGAGAAGGACCCGAGCAACCTCATCCACCTCAGAGTCCATGTCCTTCTTCAAGGTCACAAAGAGCTCTCCCAGAGTGACAATGGCAGAGTAGGACACCTTGGAACGGAGGTTGGTCACCTGGGGAAATCATGAGGGGAAACAGAAGAATCACCTTGGAAAGAAAACCAGTTGCCTTCAACAGAAGTCCCAGGAAATGACAACACATCCCACTGTGTCCAGAGGAACATACAAGTACAGGGAGAGCAGGAGAGCACAAGCACAGAAAGGCACTTACTCTGGCACCAATTTCTGGCCTCAGACCTGCTCACTGCAGGCCTAAAATAAAAATTTCATTAAGTGTTCTACTTGACTCTTCTAAAATGTCCACAGCTTTGATTTTAGGCCCTTTTACTGGAAAATTAAAGCAAGAGCTGCTTTCAAATCATAAAGGCACAAGTGATAAAGATAAAAGAGTCAGGTGCTCCTGTTCAAAAAAGCAAAAAAGCAACACCAGCAGTTGAAGCACTCAGCCAGGAAACAGAAAACACAGGCTCAGCTCTACAGACTCATTCGCAGTGTTGAATTACAACTTGGGCAGAGATTGGGACTCTGGCAAATAACAGCATTAGTGTCTCAGTTTCTGCATTTGCACATTGCATTATAAAGGCACCACACTCAAAGATGAGTGTCAGATACCCGACCTGCCAGTAAATACAGCTGCATGTGCCCACAGATCCTGCAGATAGCTGAGAGACGTTGGAAATCTCAGGTCTAAAACCAGAAACGAAGGCAGACCCTGAGCACACATGGAGATGAACAAGCTCATCCCTACTCTACTCACTGTGTATGAAGTGGGGGGGACAATTCAGAGCAATGTTCTCACCTCGCTGGTAAGTGCCAAGCAAACCTCACGAAGTCTACAAAGCAGGACCTCTGAATGGGACCCAGCCAGGTGTTGGATGCTGAAGAGTCCCTTCTCCTTCAGCTCCCTGAAAGGCAGAAGATTGATTTTTCTCTCCACCAAGGCAGCAGCCTCTGAAATGACCAGGCTGGCAGCTCAGTTGAACAATGGGAGGAGCTTTTCAAGGAGTATTTAATGAAATCGTGGAATGCGTTGCCCCAGGATGCTGTGGCTGTCAAAAGCATTCACAAACCCAAGAGGCAAAGAGAGGGGTTTCAGAGTGGCCATTTAAGAAGACAGCCTTTCTGAAATCTCTGGCCCATGAGGCCCCTCTGTCTCTGCTTCCTAGAAGCTGTGAGACCGGGCCATGCTGCTGTTTCTTGTCCCCTCCCTGTACCTGTCCCTGAGACACAGTGCCACCGGGCTGTTATTGGGGCATTTTCCTTCTTTGTCAGCCCCAGCAGGCATTCAGCAGGGAGAGTCTGCACTGCCACTCTGGAGCTGAGTTTCCACTCTACAATCTCGGCCTCTCTGTCACCCCCTCCACTCCACCTCACACATTCCCCAAAAAAGCAGCAGGATGTCTGCTGGGACCGCCTCAGCCTGCAGGAAGGCCAAGTGGGTCCTGGCCTCTCCTGACCCACAGCACAGCTTTCTTTCATCCCAGCATGGAAATATAAAAACTGTATTATCACATCACACAGAGGGCCAGGAGCTTTTTATTTTGGCTGCAAGTGTCCACAGGCATTGGGGAAGAGGAGAAAAAGAGTGTTTTGCAGCAAGCAACCCGGCTACTCAGGCAGGATGGTAGGAAAAGTGTCTGGAAGCTGCTTTTTAGGACTTTGGTTGTTCTGCTGAAGCCTCTGACAGAGCTGATGGGCAGATCCCAGAGCTGTGGAGCGTTCCTGGGAAATTTGTCCTTGGATATGTCTACGAATGCTCTCCCAGCCATGAACTGCCATCTGTGTCCTGTCCATATGTCACTGCCTTGACTGTTGAGTGTCTGAGGTGCCTCTTGAGGCTGCTATGGACCTCCTTCACCAAGGAATGGATTGTGATACAACATCCCTTTCTGCTTATGTTTGGGCACTGACAGAGCCTGGACCCCTCTGGCTGAGCTTGGGCTCTCGCCAAGCAAGATTGCAAATGAGAGCAGCTCATGGTCCTCAGCTCCTCCCTCCTGCTGTGACAGACAGACATGGCCATGGGGACAGAATGGAGCTGCCCCATCTGCCAGGTCACTAAGAAGGATGTGAATTTTTCTCTGCCCTGTCACCACCAGTTCTGCCTGGGCTGCATCCTGCAGTGGGCAAAGAGAAATCCAGCGTGCCCACTCTGCAGAAGAATGATAGAAGCTGTCAGGTTTTCTGAGTAGGATGAACAGGACTACATACAATTTGCCATCAGCTCCCCCAAACAATTGCTAGAGTCCAGCAGGGAGAGAGCCTGGCCACCTTGCTGAAAACAGCCCCCAAGACCCTGAGATGGCTGCTCCATCTTCCCCACGGGGAACACTGTCCCCAGCTGAGCAGGGGCTGCAGGACCAGAGCCTGTGGATGGCCTCCTGCCCAAGGTGTGGGCCGAATTTTTCAAATAACAATGTCATCTACTGGACCAAAGGTGGCCCTGGCTGCACCAGAAGCTGGAGGGAATATGCCAGCACCAGAGATGGCTGGTTAAAGAATTCATAGAGCAGCATCCTGCACGCCCTCTGTGCCTATGGTCAAGTTGCCAAAATCTTGGTGCCAGTACTGCAGCTTGTCCTCTGTAGCAATCTGAATTGCTGCTAGCATAGTCCAGGGTAAAGAAGCAAAAAGGACCTTTGCATCATCTCCACAGATGTTTTATTCAGCTGTGCAGGGAGATGTTCAGGTCCCAGCACCCACGCACAGAGGGTCTCACTTTGTCTCCACAGGGGCCTAGGGGCTGACCCTGATCTCGGGGCAGTACAAAGATAAGGGGGGCACTCAGGGAATAGGGAAGGTGTGGCTCAGGAACACAGGAGCAGACACAGGAACAGGGGAAGGAGCCAATGGGCTCTAACAGCTTTTTGAGGGAAGCTTCTCGTGTCTCCCTAGACCAGGGAATGCCCCCCAGGGTCTCCACAATTCCCTGTGTTTTATATTATTAGGAAAGCTTCTCTGAAGGATCAACTGAATCAACACAAAATGACAAAAACAATCAAAAGCACTCATAAGACAATTGTTCAAAATGCAAACAATTCTGAGTTCCCAATGTGCCAAGAGATTTCTTGGAGTGTCTTAGATCTGGCAGGAGGGATGCAGGGTTTTCTTAGCACAGTTTATCAGGAAACTGAGTCATTCATACTGACCCTCTGGTCCATGGCCTCCTCACTGTCATTGTGCAGCAAGGAGGCCCAGAGGCTGCTGTGCTCTGGTCCTGTCAGGGATGAGAGCAGCGGCTCTGTGGCCAGCGCCAGCTCCAGCTCCAGCAGCTCACAAGAGGAGGCTCCTTCCAGAAGCTCTGTTGGCTGCAGTGTGGCAGACCAACAGAGCACACTGGAAGCCACCCCCCATTGCAGCCACCCCCCAGCTGCGCCCATCATCCCTGCAGAGCAGGACCTGCCCCAGAGGACCCGCGGCAGGAGCTCAGGACAGTGGCAGGTCCCTGTGCCCAGGGCAGAGTCACAGAACCTCTGCTCCTGGCTGGCACAGGGGCTGCTTACCCTGGTGTCCCACGGAGAGGAGGGACCCCGGGCCCCAAACTCTGCCCAGCCCTGCAAAAGGCCACCTTGCCAGCAGTGCTAGCAGTGCTAGCGAGGTTCCTGCAGCCATTCGGTCAAATAAGAGGAAACAAATGTCTCTTTATCTGACACAGTCTCTGCACACAGCTTTCTCCCCCTTCTCCTGGTGCCTTTCCCTGACTCCAGGAAGAGCTGCAGGAAATGCTGTGTGAGCCATAATAATGGAAGAGTTACTGATAAAAACACTGGGGTGATGCTTTCAGAGGAGTCATGAATGGAAGATTGACCAACCTTCCAGCCAATGGTTTGCCAAAAGTTTCCATTCTTTAAATAATTGACTGCAATAAATTAGTAAAAAGAAAGATAAAACAAATTAAATCTCAAACAGCTGCTGGCTTTCCTCAGGCTCCATGGCCTATGTATTGCTAGACTTACTTCATTTAGGCAGAATATTAACTGCCCTGACTTGTTGGAGACTGACCACAAGGTCTCATCTGCGGTGAGCAGTCACTAAAATTAGCTCAGCAGAGGCATCTTCAGCTGTCCAAGTGTAGCAGAAATACATATTCTCTGCTTCATGACTGTGTGGCAACAGCTGCTGGTGTGGATTCGTCAGCGTTGCTTCATGGATTGCTCCTGGGAAGGAACTGTGTGCACAGGCACAGAATGATGGCTTCGATCTCCTCTAATTACTCCAATCGGATGATGGCCAGAACTTTTAGGCAAAAAGCATCATGACAGAATAATTTACAATATTCTCCAAACTACTCCTGTGGTTTTGATTTTCTTACTGATTAGGTTCAGTGTCTGGCCTCAAGAAATCAGTCCAGAAATAACAGGCAAACCTCAGCTTGCAAGTTAGAGTGTAAGTCTTTAATCTGCCATTTTTGCAGTATCTACAAACAACTTTTCAACATATTTGCAAAAAAAATCTCTTAGTTCTTGCTATACCTATCCAGAACCTGACTCTCTCCTTGTTTCATTTTGATTTGAGATCCAAGTATGATTTTTTTCTGGATGGGGAAGTAAGAACCAGCTGCAAATACAGACTACAAGTGTGAATCTATACTGCAGGAACTGAGCTGTAGCTTGGAATTAAAGGCAAGAAGTGATGCCATGGTAAATGTGAACATTTAGTGCTGACACAGGAGCCTTCTGCAATGCTCCACCAACCCATGGTTCACCTTGCTACAAACTCTCTTTCTGATGTTACAAAGAGTGTTGCAGAACTGACTGTAAGTAAAAAAAGTAGCCAGAATCTTAATTTTTGTTATTATGGTGAACAATGACTATCTAATAATTCAGACCTCATAGAAGTGAGTATTCAGATTTCCACTTAGTACATGCTGGCAATTTTAATTTGAAATCAACAGGTTTATCCAAATCAAGTTATCCATAGGAATTAATTTGCTCTATGATCTAACTAAAAATGCCTCATTGTCTGATAAATTTAGTAGAATTTGGCAAAGTCAACAGTCCACAGATTTTCATTTCTTGTTTAATGGCTATTCTGCAGGAAAGCTTTTACAGACTAATCAGTTTGGATGTAATTAAATCTAGCCATTTTGGTATTAGAACAAAACCATATGACTGCACAGCCTTTTAAAGAATATTTTAAAATAAATTTTCAAATCAACAGTCTGAGTAGGACTCAGAATAAAAACTCTACCAAACTTCAACTCCATTGGAAGATTCCCTTGTCACCCTGTGAATCAACTCTGCATTCAGAAGATTAAAAGTCCCAATTATGGTGGTATTTTTTGGTATGGTTAGGAATTGGGGAAGGGTCTTCTTCCTTCTCAACTCCATGCTGCAGTGCCTTTGGGATGTGGCCTGCTGGCCGTTGTTTGTGCAGCCCTGGTATTTCTACATGAGGCAGAAAGTGCAATTGCATTTCCAGCCAAAAGCCCATGAGGAGTGGGGCAGCCGGAGCTGTGCCAGACACAGGCCAGCAGCTGTGCCGCGAGAGGGTTTTGGTTCCTGCCCGGTGCAGCTGGTGCATCTCTTCCGTGACTGCCTCCCCTTCCCAGGTGCCCGGGGATAGCAGGTGCAGGGTTCTGCAAGGGCTATGGAACAGGGTGGGGATGTCTGCTGGCAACAGAGTGCAGCGGAGAGCAAACAGCCCAGGATGTTCCTGGAGTGTGTGACAGAGAACTTGTGACACAGCTGGTGACTGAGCCAGTGAGGGAAGGCACTGCTGGACCTGCTGTTTGTGAAGAGAGAAGGGCTGGTGGGTGACAGGAGGGTTGGAGGCGGCCTTGGGCTCAGTGCTCACAAAATGCTTGTGTTTGATTCCCAGAGAAGGAAGGAGAGACGTTGGGGAAGTGTTTACCTGCAACAAATTGTGAATTTGTTAAGCTTTAACAGGCGGTGCTGAGTCATACCTTCCCTCACACCAGTGGTTAATGTGTGCAAGTGGATATCTTAGCCTTGAGAATAAAGACAGTGGGCCTACTGAGGAGGTAGCTGCAATGCATTCAAGGAGAAGAAGGCTCTTAACCATGGAAGGAGAATTTGAGGGATGGGATGTTCACCACATGACCAGCAGAGACCCTCAAGAGACCCCTACTCTAAATGTCAGTAATTTTGGGGAAGTGATTTAAACATGTCAAATACTTTGTGAGAATGTTTAGCCTGTGAGTTTGAGCAAAGTAATGAATAAAAGTAATGAAAGGAATGTCTTAGTTCCATGGATACACACACGTGGGTGTGCATGTTTCAGGGAAGTGATTCCCCACGCACCCAGCACTGAAATAAAGTAATGCCTCTTTTCTCACACTGAGCTGGCAGTGTGGATCAGGCTCTGCTCGGTAACTTTCATTTTGGTCATTTCTATTGAAGCATAAAGAATGGTTGAAATGAGATCTTTTCCAGCTGTTTCCATCTTGTTTACCTTTTGGGGGACCAAGGTTCTGTGCTGCAGGTGAGCTGGGTGTGTGCAGAGCAGTGCAGCCCCAGAAACCCCTTGGTTTGCCCAAAGGTTGCCATGCCTTGCTGCCAGGTGTGCCCAGCTCTGGCAGGAGAAGGAGCCCGCAGCGCAGTGGGCACCGTGCCCTGCCCAGCCGGGGCTCTCTGGCACAGAGCAGCAGCAGCGCCAGCGCCGTTCAACTGCTCCTGCCTTGGCTTCCCTGGGACACAGGAGCCTCTGGAAATCAGCACCGCCAGCCGTGTTCCCAGCTTGGAGCAGCTGCTGCTGGCGGGCAGATGCTGCCAGTTCCACTGCTGCCAAAGGGGAAGAAAGGCAGAGCAGGGGAAGAGATGTACATACACAGCAGCCCTGGGAACATCCAATAAACATGCAGATATATGGGGTGATTGGTTAGGAATTACTTCAGCTGCTACGCCAATAGTGCTTTCTCTCCTGGTTCTGTACAATGCTTTGGGCCATTTTCTTGGTCTGGTTTCCTTTGCTTGGGTCCCATCTGAATGCTCACTTGGGGTACAGGCTGTAGGTGCTTGGGGCACTCTTGGAGTTCCTCTTGGATCCCTTGAACAACAGGGTTTGGCCCACGGGGGGAGTTTGTGCTGCTTTGTGTCAGAGGAGAACTTCCGAGGCCATTTTGTGTTTGCTGTAGGGGAGGTTGGTTACTGCTTTGCATAAATTCACAGACTAACATGCTTTGTGATGCTTTGCTTTGTCATACTTTGCTTTGTGATATCAGGGCATGGTTGCCACATCGTCGTGGTGACATCAGAAGGTTGCCTTGTTGCACGGAAGGCCTCAGTGCCAGAGCAGCCCTAGGGCTTGCTGAGATCAGGAGCATCCTCCTGATTGTGGCCTTTGTCAGTGTGTAGCTGCACACTGACAGGAGTCTTGGCTTTTGTAGTGTTGGGGTAAACTTGAACAACAGTGCTACAATGATTGAGCAACTCGCTGCTGCAGTTTGCACCATGTATGGCACTGTTTATTCCGCCTATTTCATGACTAGCCTGGCAAGTAAGTAGAGGTTTCAACTCTATTTAGGTTAGGGTGTAAGCTAACCTGGCTTTTGCATGTCTTCCTGCTCTTTCTTAGTGACTGGGTTGATTTTGAAAGAGAAAGAGCATTAGGATGCCAGTGGTTTGGTAAAGCTCCTGTCAGGGCGTTCAGCTAAAAAGGGGGTGCCTGTAGCCACAGGGGCAGCATTTGCAAGGGAACCTGCAGGGCTTCCGTTCCCTCCAGGGAGAGTCTGTGGCAGCAGAGTCTGTCATTTCCTCAGTTTGCTGGATCAAGCAGGACAACTTCCAAAATGCAGACTGGGAGGCCTTCTCAGAAGGCCTTCTAAAGACTTTGTAGTTCTCCCCAGAACTGAGGGACAGCTTCTTTTATTCTAAATTTTGTAATGAAAGGATTTGACTGTCTATTTTGACCCTTGACTGAGTGCTAAAATAGTGATTCCCTTTGCAGTGAAGTGCAAACTCTAAAGCCATGAGTGTCTGCTCCTGAGCCCTGGAGCTGCTGCTGTGCTGTTTCACAGTAGAACTGCCACAGCTCAGGGGCATTTTGGGGAAGCTTTTCTGGGTGACTGTTTTCAGCAACTTAATGGGAATTAGTGCATGCAACTTCTGTTTTTTAAAAAAGTACCTGAAAGACAAGAGAACAAGAGCTGCTTTATCTGTTGAACAGAACAGAAGCATGGAGTGTTGAAGAACAATTTGCGTTTTCTTGATCACGTTTGTATTCATTTACTGGCTAAACAGGCCGAAGTGTAGGCACAACCAAGATTATTGTCCTGATCTCTTGCTGGCTGTGTGAAAGAAGTATGTCACGTGGAGGGATGTTGATAAAGAAAAATACTCTCTGTTTGGGTTGACTTCTTCTCTTCTGTGGGATTCAGCAGCCCAGGCAGTTTTCTCACAGCCCTTGTTCATTTTCCCTTGCCCACTCCAGATCACATGATCCGTGTATTCAGAGGTGCTGATCCTGAGGTGAGTGAGAAAGGAACATTTCATGTTCCTGGTGCTTAAGAATTGTAGAGCAAGCTGTGAGCTTGGCCTGTGGCCGCAGAGTGTAGAGGGCCAGCTGGGTAGGCTGAAAGAAAATCCATTTCCATGTCTGCAGCAGCAATAACAAAGGCATTGCTGGCTTTTTCCTGATTTTCCATTTCAGAACTTTCAAGGAATGAAAAGCTCATTTTGCAGAGAGAATGTTGCTTCTTGATAGTAGCCAGGGCATAATGTCTAATTCAGAACTATTAGCAATTCTGTTGAATTAGCCCATTTAAATTCAGTCACAGTGACTTAGAATCCCATTGTTCTCAAAGTTTCTGATTTGTCCTTAGTACAGCTGGTTGTAGAAATAGAGCTGAATAGAATAAAGTGCTGAATAGAAATAAGGTTATAAATTATAGGTAACTTTCTGTCCCTCACACTGCTGTTTGTCCACAGATCACAGAACCAACAGCAGTCTCTCCTCTGGCTCCCTCTGCTCATGGAAAGGAGGCCAAAGAGGAGGCAAATGAGGTGGATGAGCGCCAGCCTCCAGCTGTGGTCACACCACAGCCTGACCATTCTGAGCCAGTAAGTGCCAGTTGTGTGTGCTGCTGTCTTTGGTGCAAGGCAGAGCTGCAAGTTTCTGACCAGCCGGCACTTGCTGTGGCTGGCTGAGGATGCTGAGTGCTGGAGTCCTGCCAGGACCTGGTGATTGCCCCCAGCCTGTGACAGCTGGACAATGGGCTTTGATCTGTCATGCTTAGGCAGCAGCTTCCTGGCATTTGGACAGGGGCCAGCCTGGAGCATGAATGCTGCCTGATCCCAGAGCAGGGAGCATGTCAAAGACACTGTGCTCAGCCTTGTCAGATACACAGGGGACACTGTGGCGTGGAGGGACCTGTCCCCCTGCACAGACTGGCCAAGTAGCTGCAGGCACAAAAAAATGCTGATCTGACCACACAAGCTCTTTGTGGTGCTTTGTCCCCACAAACTTCTTGGGTGTGCTTACTTGGGACTATTTCAGAGACACGCTGGGGATGTAGAGCTGCTGCTTGAAGTCAGGGATTTTGGTGCCTTTGTTGTCAGGTTGCTCTTCTGCCTCTTCAGGCAGAGCAGCCAGTAGCAGAGCAGATAGGTGCTCTGAGTCTGCCTGTTTCTTGGTCTTTGATAAGCTGCAAGGAGATGACTGTGTTGTCCATGAAGCTGGGGGGGGCATTCTTGTCTAGTGTGGCAAAAGAAACAAAGTGAGTAGTTCTGAACCCTTCTTCTGAGGCAAAAACCAGACATTGCATGTGTCTGTTGATACCTTCTATTGTGTAGTTTGCTTTGAAAACTGCATTGGAGCCTGGAGTGGGAGCAAAGCTGCAAGTCCTTGACTGCTGTCTTGTAATGCTAAAACCAGGATGTACACCTTGCAATGATGCCTGCTGTATCTGAAGTGAAATGGGCACCTTTGTGGCTGGGGAGCTGCGTGGGCCAAAAGGACGCAGGGCTGGCGGCCTTGAGCCGCTGAAGATGAGGCAGCGTGTGGCCAGGGGGCCAAGAAGGGCCAGGGCACGGTGGCCGTGTCAGCAGCAGGGGGGCAGCAGGAGCAGGGCAGCGAGCGTGGCCTGTGCTGGGCAGCGCTGCGGCCACCGCTGCAGTGCTGGGTGCAGCTGTGGGCCCTGGGAAGCAGAAAGTCCTTGAGGGGCTGCAGCGCGTGCACAGAAGGACAGGGGAGCTGGGCAAGGGGGTGCAGCACAAGGCCAGCGAGGAGGTGCTGAGGGAGCTTTAGCCTGGACAATGGGGGCTCATGAGGGACCTTCAGGCAGACTTCCATAGATCCCTGCCTTAGATCCAGAGATCCAATGCTCAGCACAAGGGCTGTTTCCCTGCCAAACATCCCTTCACTGCATCCAAGTGCTTTAGACACTGGAGTAGGTAACACTTTCATATTTTGTTTGTTTATTTGTTTGTTTGTTTGCTAGAAGGAGAAGCCTTGTGTAATTTCTCCTTCTCCAGGGAGCAAGGGAGCTTTTGCTCAATCTTTCCTGCCCTTTTCCAGCACTGTCAGAAACACATCACTTTCAGGTTAACGGCTCCCGTGTCTTTTGGCAGCCCAGGGAATCAGTGTGTGTTGTATTTGGGAATTGAGCAGGAAATCAATGCCCTTGCATTCCAGCTGGTGCTCAGAGATTAGAGGAGCTGGGAGGGGCTGGGCTGCATTTCTGATTCCAGCCACTTTAGCACCATCAGTGTGCTCGAGTCCAAGAGAAGAACTTGCCCGAGCACAGATGCACAAAGAGTGCAGTTCCCAGTGCAACGCTCTGGGTCTGATTGCATTCCATAAGGACCCACACGCTCCAGATTCCCCAAGAGTGTGGGTTACTGAAGCAACAGGAGAGCAAGTTCAGGATGGCTGCAGATCGGGGCACTGCTACCGAGTGTTGATGTGTGTAGCGACAGAAAGGACAGTATTGATTCAGGGGGACCCCCACGTGGTGAATAATGTGCTTTGACTCTATGATTTAGAAGGTTAAACAAATGCTTTCTTAAGCTATGTTATATCACACTAGTACTATATTAAAACTATACTAAAGAGATACTATACTAAAAAGCTACTAAAGAAAAACTTGTGACTGTCTCCAGACAGTCATGACACAGCTTTTATCTAATTGGCTAATCAAGCTAAACAGCTATCACTAAAATCCAATTAACAAATCACTTTCAGTAAACAATCACTAGAACACATTCTACATGTACTAAACAACAAGAACAGCAAGTAGAGATAATAATTGTTTTCTCTTCTTCTCTAAGTTTCTCACTACCTCCCCTTAAAAAAAACCTAGGAGAGAGAATTATATCTCTCTGTGTTCAAAGAATGTAAATACCACAGTACAGTAAAGAGAGATTATAAAAGTGAGATCTGTCTGTCTATCTATCTATTTGAATCTTCCTGGCTCTGCTCCAAAGCAGTGGAAGATGCAAAGCTCACCTAAAGGCATCCCTTCAGGAGAGGAGTAGAGACAAGTTCCATTGACTGATCCTGAGCAGGCAGAGATGTTTCCCCCTCCAGAGATGGTTGTTTTTTCCCCTCATGTTTTCCTACTCCAGCCTTTTCTGACCTGAAGCCTTCTTTTTATCCTTTAAATTTTTGCATGTCCTAAGGGAGTGGAACTATCCCATGCTGTAGTTGGGGTCTGGTGACTTTGCCCATACATGCATTACATGACACATGGTTTCCTTCGCTGGCATCCCCAGGGCTGTGTAAGTGCATTTGTTAATGGGGCCTTATGAGAAACTCTGTTACTGCTGGTCAGAATTCTCAGTTGACAAAAGAGGGAGAAGAAACACCTTGGTCCTCCTCCATTTACTCAGATGGCCATAGAGGTTCTCTGACTTCCATCAGAGATCTTTGCATGCATGCTTATCTCCTGAATGACCCCATTTTCTAACAAGAGTGTAGATGTCAGGAAGGAGGAATGCTGGTGCAGGCCTGAAGGGAATGTGAACTCCAGAAGTGTCTCTCACAAGGAGTGAGCTCACCCAGGAAGCCACCTGCAGGGCCAGGATGGAGCTGTGGGACAGGGCGGGGTGTCAGTCACCACTGAAAGACAAAGAGGACATGGCAGAAGCAGAGGGAGGCCCTCACCAGACCCTTGAGAAATGCCACACCTTCCCTGTCAGCTGCCTGAGAGGCTGTTGGAGCTTCAGCCCCAGATGGCCCCTGATTGTAGGGCCAGGGTCACTTTGGAATCTGTGCCTCCCCACGGGCAGAGAAGGACCCAGCAGAGCAGCAGCACAGTGCTTTGGGAGCGTGTGAGCCCAGCAGTCTTTGAGTCTTGGCCCACAAAGGTCGTACGGGAAGGTGAAACCCATCTTGTCTTGCTTTCTGTGCAGGTGCTTCTAGAGAAAGAGCAGGAGCAGACTGCCTTATCTGAGATGCCATGCCAGATTCAGGGAGAGCTGTTCCCTGCCCGAGAGCAGGAAGAGCAGCTCAGGCAGCAGGTGGAAGAGCCACAGGAGAATGGCCAGGTAAGCCTGACTGGCCAGGGGACAGAGGGAAGGGCAGGAAGAGGGGCATAAACCAGAGCTCCTGGGACTGAGGAGGCCAGGAAGTCCCACAGGCACTGAAAGGACAGAGCCTTGGAATCTGCAGAGACCAGCACCGGGACAGGATGGTTACAGTGGAAGCAGAGCTGGGGAGGGAAGCAGAAAGAAGGGGCTGAATAAATGTGATTTTGAGGCTAAAAGAGGGAAAAGCTGATCTTGATGGCAGCTCTCAGTCACTTGCTCTGCTTTTGTGTGTACAGAACATCAAGGCACAGCCACAAGCAGAGCTGCCTGAAGCTCAGAGTGACATCATGGCAGCAAAGAGGAGGAATGAAGACATCCAAGAGGAGAAGAATCTCCCTATGCAGAGGGGCAATCAACAAAAACAGGTGAATGAAGGAATGGCAGCCACTCCACGCATGAAAGAGAGTCCTTTCCGTTGTTGTTTACAGAAAATTGATGAACAGGTGCAGGCACAGCTGCAGGAAACTGAGGCTAGGATCAAGGCAAGGAAGAAGAGGCTAGACGAAAAAATTAAAATCATCAAAGAGAAAATTAATCGCCTCCTTCAGGAACAAAAGGCTCTAGAAAAGCAAGTGAGTGAAACAGCAATAGCCACTGCAGTCACCCAAGGGGTGGTTTCTGCCCTCCTTGCCTTTCCAGTGCAGAGCAGCAGGGGGTGGGTGATGCCTCTGAGGCCATCCTGATGAGGCCTCTGTCAGAGCTGCTCTGAAGGGCACTTCCTGGTCTGCTGAATCTCAGCTGATGCTCTAGACAGTGGCATTACTCCCTTGGCCATTTAGCCAGCACTCATCCGAATGAGCTCCTGCTGGCTTCTTCCAGGTGACCTTGTTTCTTGAGGTGTTTTTGCAGGTGAACATGGTCACTCACATAGATCTGGAATACGAGCTACAAGCTGTCTGTATCCCTTGTGAATCTGCTCCTGTCCTTTTCTTTACTTTCTTCCCAGTCGATGACTCCTGGCTGACAGGGACAAGCTGTAGTCTCTGACTGCTTTGTTCTGTTTGACTTGAGGTGGAAGTGTTGCCATCCTACCTGGCAGCCTGCAGAGAGTTCCAGCAAATGACGGGCAACCAAGAGCCCCGAGGCTGGCATGAGGCCCAGGAACTGAACCCTCCAGAGATGCTGCAGGATGAGCACGTCCCGAGGAAGGTGCAGAAAAAGAGAATTTCATGGCAGGAGGTAGAACATTAGAATGAGGAGCTGCAAATGTATCTGCAGACCTAGGAGGGGGAAAGGAGTCTTTGGGAGGAAGTGGAGCGGTCGTTGCTGCAGTCATCCTTTAGAACAAGAAACTGGCTATGACCTCGAGTAAAACCAGCCTTTGGTTTTGACCATTTGGTTTCACAAGTGGACATCCAAAGCAATCCAGTTGAAGAGCTCTGCATGTGGCTGACAGCAGCTTCCTAAGGGCTTGCATTTCAAATGGCAATCTCTCTTGCATTTCAGGGCAATCTCTGCCACACCTTCCTGACATAAACTCATTTCTTGTCTCAGATCTACACCGACTCTGACACTGAAGCTGCTGCAGAAGCAGCAGTGCTGTCCCAAGGAGCCTTTGCTCTCCAGCTGAAGAAGTGGAGCCTGAGCACTTGGTTCACCTCCCGTGCTGACCCAGCTGCTGCTCAGCAACAGGAGATGGCGGGTGACTCCCTGGAGCAACTGAGTGCATCTGGTATCTTTGTTATCTGAGGGACAGTGTATTGTGTGCACGTGTCAGCATAGCTGTACCAAAGGGTTCTCCTCGGTTTAGTGTCACAGAAGTGCTGGCGTTGCTCCGAGGCAGCAAGAGAGAGCTCTGGGTGTTCCTGCTGCCTCTGAGGGCAGCTTAGACTGGCTGGAGTTTGCCTGGGCTTCCCTCTCTGCCAAAAGCAGAAGCAGGGATTGTTCCTGGATCAGCAGAAGGCTGTGACTGCTTGAGTCCTAGCCACTGGCAGAAGCTCTGCTGAGATCAGTCTCTAGGAGAACACATCAAGCCCTTTGTGATTCTGCAGCACAACCCAATGAATCTGCTTCTTGCCCTTAACAGCTGCCAGTGCTGTGCTCTCAGAGAAGATCTGGTAGGGTTGAGAAGAGAGCCCAGTGGATTCTGTGTCTACCATCACCTGTTGGGACAAAAAGGGCACTGATCTGCGCCTCGGTGTGGCTGATCTCAAAGCCCATCCTGCTGTGTCCTGAATGGGGGCAACAGCTTGTACAGGGCTCAGGCTCACTCTGGCTTCTTCCAGTCAGTGCCTGTCAGTGCTCATGCTTGGGCTTTGCCAGCCCTGTTGTGGTCGCTGCCCTGCCCCTGAGGGCTGGTGGGAGTGCAGAGGCTGGAGCCTTCCTTAGCTGGGAGGGTCCCGCTGCTGCCCGGCTGCTGCAGCGCGGAGCTGCCTGAGGCAGCAGCCCCTTCTCTGGGCCGGCTGCTGCGTCGCACGGCCCGGACTCACAAGAGGGTCAGCATCTCCTCTGGGCAGCTCTCTGTGTCACAGGGCGCCTGAGGAGCACTGCTGTCCTCTGTGCCCATGCCCGCCGTGCCGAGTTGGGAGGATGGGGACGTGTGCGGTGCCGAGAGGGCGAGTGCAATGGGAGCGACTGATCCGCGCTGTCGGGGTGGAGAGAAGCGGCGTGGTTCTTCACGCGGGGCACGGGCAAGGGCGTCTTTGAGCTCAGCCTGCTCATAAAGGGTGAGGGCCCTGATGCTGAAAGCCCCGTCAGGATTGCTTCTAGCATGAGCTGCTCTGGTTTACAAACGCAGAGGCATTCTTCTGGCAAACTGCTGCAAGCTGGAAAAGATGGGAACACTTGGCAATAATTCCTCCTGTTCTGAACTTGACATCTGTTCAGAGGAATTGATTCTAGATGTCCAGGTGCATTTAATCTTAGCAAGTAGGAAACCTTTTCTAAATCTCACAGTGTTTATTCCCAAGAAAACAAAGGCACTGTTAGTTCCAGCTCTCCTTAATGTTTCTAGATGACAAACTTACTTGCCTTGGTAGGTGTTCTCTTCTGGTCTCAGTCTCTGAATGTATCTCCCTGTGCTTCCCTGTGTGTCTGCTGTCAAGAGGTCTCTCACTTCAAAGGATGCTAGAAATCAGTCTCTGTGCCAGCCACTTGTGCTGTGGACCTGCTGTTCTTTTCTTGTTGTTCCAGTTCCTGTTCCTGTTGTTGTTAGCCAGCTGTCCACAAAGGGAGGGTTCAGAGCCCCAGACAGTGGGGCTGCCTTTTGTATCTCCTAGAAGCTGGGATCTCTGCTTTAAAGTGAACATCTTGCATTTTGTTTCCCTTAGGGAGAATGGCGAAGATGGAAAATCCTATTATAAAATACATTGAACTGGAAAATATTGGCAGTGGGTGAGTCCAAGCAATGTTAATTTTACCAAACTATGCATCAGGTGTTTTGCTGGTGGAATAGGTATCAAGTGTGAAGTCAGACAAGCTGCAAATGTGTTCAGGCACTGGGCTTAGATTGTCAGTGCTGATCAGAATTTCTAAGTGTGCTCAGAAGGCATTGTCAAAGACATCTCCATGCTTCCAGTGTCCTGCAGGTCTTAGGCATTTACAGCACAGATCTCCTGCGTGGGCTGGCTTTCACTGCAAGATCTAAATGGCTTCTCCTTTCTCTGCTTCTGTTTTGTTTCTAGGACTTTTGGAGATGTTTGTAAAGCACTCGACACTGCCACAGGAGGAGAGGTAAATGTCAACAGCACCTGCAGACTCTGCTGCACTCGAGGGCTTTCCCTTCTGGTGTGAGCTGTGGCTGGAGCTTTGGGCAGAGCTGTGCTGAAAAGGCACAAGAAGCACAGACTGGTGCCAGCCCGCAAAATGCATTTGGGACTTTGTCCTCCTCAGCTGCCGGAAGGAAGGCACGGAGGGCAGCGGTTCCTTTCAGAGAAGGACGCGCTCACTCGCTCTCCATTGCTGAAACAAAGGTGGTGCCTTCGAGCACCTCACTGCTCTTTGGGGCTACAGCTTCAGAGTCCTGAATTCTCATTTCTGGCTGCCAGCAAATACATCTGAAAGTTACTGGTGGTTCCTTAGCCACCTGCTGCACTTGGGAACTGCACACAGGGAGAGATCTGCAAGGCGTCCCTGAAAGCCCTAAGCCCTGCCCATAGCCCAAGATGTATCCACAGAGTTTTAAGGCATGGATTGCTTCTTCTGAGTCGCAAACAAAGCAGCAGAGAGTGTGGTCAGAGCTTTGTGGGTGATAACTGAGACACTGCTGTTACCAAGTGGTCAAGGCAAAATGTCAGTGGCCCCACGTGTCCTGTAAGTGGCTCCCAAGGGAGCAGAGAAATGGGCTGTTGGAACGTCAGTTCCTAATTACTGCAGTGCCTAATCACAAGGCAGTTTGGCACAGCTCAGCTGTGTCATTGCAAAATCACTCGCTCCATGTGTCTTGTGGTCTCGTGCCACCAACCTCTCAAGTTACTGATTTTCAATGTCATTTTAGGTGGCCATAAAGAAAATACATCTTCAAGGACTGAGGAAGAAGGAACTAAAAGTCAATGAACTCATGGTCATGAAGGTGAATAGGAATCCCAACCTGGTCAATTGTTTAGACAGGTGAGTTGTGCTTTTGTCCCATGAATGTTTGTTCACATATTGCAAACATGCAAGGTAAAATCCCACTTTGGTCACTGGCAGAAAATAGAGCTGTAATTATTGGCTAATTATAACTGCTCTTTTCATCTCCAGTGGATGGGAAGAGATTGCATTTTGTCTGCATGAGTCTTCGCTGGCACATGGTATTGGAAAATTGTTCAAAAACCCGGATGAGTCGTGTCTTACTAAATCAATGATCTCTATATTCACAGCCACCACTTTGTTTTGGAGCTTGATTTTTTTCAAGTGTCTTCTTAGGTCCAGGTAAACTAACAAGGATTTCCCTTGGATTGTTGCCACTGTTTTCCATTGCTATGCATGCCAGGAAGACTAGGTGCTTTTTTCCAGAAACACCATGCGTGACAGGTTTTTTATCTGGGCTGTTACTAAACTGCACATTTTGCTTGCTGCCCATCTAAGACATCTCCTTTTTCACAGCTGTGCCTTTCTCCTTGAGACTGCACGGATGGCAAACAAAGCACAGCCAAGAGGGAATGTCTATTCCTTTATTTTGTCTTTGTCTCAAAGGGACCTGAAAAGAAGAATCAACCCGTCTTTTCCACACAGCAACCTAGCCATGTACATTCATCTCCACGCCCTTGTTTCCTTCTTTCAGCTACCTTGTGGGTGAGGAGCTCTGGCTGGTTATGGAGTACATGGATGGAGGCACTCTGAGCAATGTCATCAGCAAGACCTACCTGTCTGAAGATGAGATGGCAGCCATCAGTCGGGAGGTCAGCAATCCCATCCGTGTTTCCAAGGGCTTGGGCAGGATTGTCTGGGAAACAGGGGCTCAGAGCTGGAGTGATTTCCTGTGCCAAGCTTTGTTTCTGTGTTGCTGCTATTCTATGGGCAAGTAAAAGCATCTCAAGTGAAAGGCCTGCCAGTGCCCCTGCACTCCCTGTACTCAGTGCCAGTACTCTTATCTCCTGCTGTTGTATTCTCGCTCTGTCTCTTGTATTTGTATTTGCTGTTCTCCACCTTGCCTCTCTAAATGTTTGCCTGGAGTCTGTCTTCACTGCATTCCTTGCCTGTAAAAGCAAAGGTGCTGGTGGCAGGATTTGAAATGATCAGCAAAGAAAAAAGACTCATGTCTCACAGTCCTCCGCTGAAAAGGATAGTAGTGCAGCCAAAATGCTCTTTGCTCCCGGAAAGTGACTGGTGGGATACTTCCAAGCCTGTGCTGAGGCCAGCAAGAAAATCTTTGTCATGCTGCCTCCCACCCAAAAGTGATCCGCTTCACACCAAAGGGGAGGGACTTTTCCTTTCAAAACCCCTCCTTTGTCCTCTGCATGGAAAAAGCACGTCCACTGCAGCAGGAGTCATCCTGGCTGGTTTGCAGGGCACAGCCTACAACAGCAGGTGCTGTTGCTCTTTCAAAAGCTGACGTGCCTTTCCTTAGAAAGGTCCTGCTCTGCAAGTGTTGGAGCAGCAAGCTCTTCCTCTCAGTGGCCATTACTGTTCTGCCATTACTCCCCATTCCCCTGGAGAGGGAATCTTTTAGATTCTTTGTTTCCTTTCTTGTGTGATGAAATCACATCACTCATTTTTGCCCTCCTGTTTCTGTTTTCTCGCTCAGTGCCTGCAAGGACTGCATTTTCTGCACTCAAACCGCGTCATCCACCAAGATGTGAAGAGCTGCAACATCCTTCTCAAAACCGACGGCTCTGTCAAGCTGGGTCAGTATATTCTTGGTCAGGTGCAGCGTTCCAGGGATGTGGGTGTGGGGCTGCTTGGAGTGACTGCCAGCTCCCCAGAAATGGTGCTGGTGGCAGTGCAGGGACCCCTGCTGCGAGCTGAAGGCACAGTTGCAACGTGCACAGAGGTATAAGGAACCACAAGCAGTCAAGAGTGGCGTTGCTCTGTGTGTGTCCCTTCCAGACAGAGGGAGCTACAATCTAAAGCTTCAGGGGCATAAAGTCCACTGCTGTGAGCAGCCTTAAGAAACCTGGGTTTTTTTGGAAACGGCCAATTTCATACTCCCTTGGCTAAAGCCCCAAGGAAATCGAGCGTGCACAGTTCTCCAGGAGATTCAACAGCACATTCTTAGCCTGAGAGTGGGGAATTCTTTTGCTTGGTTTCCTAATTGGAGCTGGCTTTCATGGTTTGTTGTTTTCTCCACAGCTGACTTTGGCCTCTTTGCTCAGCTCACCCCTGAGCAGGGCAGACGGAGCTGCGTGGCCAGCACTCCTGGGTGGCTGGCGCCTGAAGTGGTGACAGGTCAACCATATGGCCCCAAAGTGGACATATGGTCTTTGGGAATCGTGGGCATCGAAATGGTGGAACGAGAAGTTCCTCACTGGAATGCAACTCCTGTCTTGGTAAGGTGCAAATACTCACCGATCCCACTGTCTTTCTCACCTGTCCCATGTTCTGTGTGCCATTGGACAAAATCCCATTGCCATCTGCTGGAACCACTTCCACCAAGGTCTCCTTCTAAAAATGCCCCTGCAACACATCAGCATCTGCTGTAGCTTTGGTTGTATCAGAAAGGGAAGTGGCAGTTCAGAAACCTAACCAGTTCAGAAACCTGCCATTTTGGCCTCCAGCCATGCCTGACATTTCTCACTTGTTTTTTGAACAATGTTGGAACTCTGTTTCTGAAGGACAAGAATTTTTCAGTGGAGAGGGTAGACATGTGATAAATATCCTGAGAAATGGAGGTTAGACCTTCCCAGTTTCAATTTTATAGAAAACATAAGAAAAAAAGGAAAAAGAAAAGTAAACAAAAAAGAAAAAGAGAAAAAACCTACTACCAAAGCAATGCCCAAGCAGTTCTGCTTGCTTTCTCATTTTTGAAACACAGCTCTTCTCTTCCATTCTGTAGCATCTTTTCCAAATGCTGTGGGTCTTCGAAACTTTCAGGCTTTCAAGTCATCTGTACATGGTTCAGTCATGTGTGTGGGTGGCCTGGATAAGTTTAGGATGTGTTTTTCTCCGACTGCAGTTAGAATTGTTTGCCAAACCCTTGGCTGTTTCTTGGTACTTTAACAAGTTGATGAGCTTGCAGGCAGGTGCCTGGGCTGGGATCCAACGTGGGCAGTTGACACCGGTGCTGTGTTTCTTTACCACAGGAGCAGGGCCATCCCTGGCCTGCACAGTTCTAATGACAGGGAGGACTCCAGCTCCCCACCATGGCCAGTGGCTGAGCTCAGCTGAGAGTCAGGATAAAACCCTCTTTGTCACCTCTGGTGATGTGGGAAAAGGAAAGAAAGCCGCAAAAATTATTTGTACACAAGGGGAGTGCATTGCCATTTCTGGATTTGAAATTCTCCTTTGGGTTAAAGAGGATAATAGCAAAGTCTCTTTGGTCACCATCTATTTCAGTGCCACAAGCACAGAGTTATCGTTACAGTGGTGGGCATTTTTATGGAGACTCCAAGGCCTCTTGCCATTCATATTTTTGTCTATTTGAGATGGATTCTGCAAGTTGAGGTTTGGAACTTGGAACTTGGAACTTGATAGTTCCAAGTTGGTGTCCTATGTTTCTAAATACCATCTTGCAAAAGCAGAATGAGCTCTGTCCCTCTGACTTGTCAGCATGTTAGAGCTTGGTTCCACACAAACCACACTGGATAACGATCAGCCAATGTCTTGCCAATCTACACTGTAATTCCTTGGCCTGAGGAGTATCAGAAAGACCTGCTGAGCTCCATGGACACTGTCAGCTGCATGGAAGTGAGCATCCTTGGCCTTGATGAAGAAACTGGAGCTCAGCTTAGGTTAGATGCTCTTGAGCAGGAGAAAGGCTGGGATCGTCAGGTGTTTCCAGAGGCCGGCGTGCCCAGAGGGACTGAGCTCTGGGGAGCAGCTGGATGTTTCTGCACATCATGGAAAGGGATTGCCAGACAGCTCAAGCCTCACCACAGGCAAACACTCCCCAGCTCTTCTCAGGCAACATTTGCTTTGGGTTTCAAGTTGTTCCCACTTGTCTGTCTGTGAAGATGCCCCTAAAACCACAAGGCAAGCCTCTCAGAACTGGTGTTACATTTCCAGAAATGAAGAAAAGAAGCCCAAACACAAGAAAGTTGCTAAGGCACCGGTTTTTAGAGAGGAACTTACCCCACTGTGCAGTTTCTTCTCACTGGGAAACATGCTTCAAACTGGGGCATGAGGGTGTAAAGGCCACAGAGTCTCTTCTGCTTCTTGTGCAGTGCTGCTGAAACACTCAGTGATCGTGTTTCTCTCCTAGCCCAAGCCATATTCTGCACGTCACCAAGCCAGAGCCTGGTGATGTGGAGAGCCTGCCAAAACCTCCCATTTGTTTCCTGGCACTTTCTGGGATGGGCCTACCATTAATGCATTGACTTGAGTAGCCAAATGAGTAGAGGGTGACCGTAGGGATGGAACCTCTCCTTCTGATTTGACCATGAAAAGTTTTTCTTTTCCATGTAAGGAAAGCAGAAATTTTCAGGCTGCTGAGAGACAGAGCTGCAGGTGGCTCCTGTGTGTCCAAGCAGGCGTTTTCATCCCAGTACATTTGTGCATGCATCTTAATGTGTCTGTGTTGAAGATGAGATTCCAAATGTTTGTTTCCTTACCTGAGGAGCACCTGGTGGATTTCCTTTCTTTCCTTCCAATTCCCATTGTTTTCAAGAACAAAGCAAAAAGCTTGATTAGTTTTGTTTTATGGCAGCTGCTCTTAAGGGACCAAGAAGCACTGCAGAGATACTTTTCCATGTACTAACCCTTGGATATAGTAGAGTTAGTATAGCAAAGTCCTTCTTCCAAAAAGCCTCTCAAGCTGGTATGAATCTTCAGGGAAGGAAATGTGCTTGTGGTGATGTAGTTCCCACTAACTAGGTCAGTCAATGAAATCAGCTGCCAAGGCAAGATCTGTGGGATGTTGGAAAAGCTGTGGCTGCATCGGAGTTTGGGTTTTTGGTTGGTAAAGGAAAGTCATCTCTGGGTCTCTGCCAGGGCAGAAACTGCCACTGCAGAGTGGAGCTTAATCAATGGGACCCAGGAGAGCAGTTACAGATAGGAAAGAAGCAGGTATAGCCTGGTGTCTCCTTTTTCCCCAGCCTCAACTCCTGATAGCCACAGGAGGAAGACAAAAGCTGCAGCAGCCCAACCTATTCTCATCTTGCCTGCGTGACTTCCTGAGCTGCTGCCTGCAGAGAGACGAGGCGCAGCGCTGGTCTGCCAAGGAGCTCCTGCAGGTAAAATGTGAAGGGGCTGCAGGTGAAACAGGGTCTGAGGGATGGGCTCCTCCTCCACTCAAGTCCAAGGCATCAGATGAGCCCCCTTCCTCCTCACCTCCACTCTTGGTGCTCTTCAAATGAAAACAGTGAGGAATCCTAGACTGGGCTGGGCTGGCAGGGCCCTGTAAAGGTCCTGTGGTGCAAGTGTCCTGCAATGAGCAGGGACATCTTTAAAGAGATCAGGTTGCTCAGAGCCCTTTGCCACCGGAGCTGGAATGGTTGCAGGGATGGGGCACCTACAAGCTCTTGGGGCAAGCTGTGCCAGGGTGGCACCATGCTCCGAGTAAACAAGTTCTTCCTTAGACCTACTCTGATTAGATGCCCTTTGTGTTTAAAAATATTTGTCCATATCCTATTGTAACCGACCCTGTTAAAGATGTCCCCCACTTTCTTCAAAGCTACTCTGAAGTCTTGGAAAGTGGCAATAAAGTCTCCCTGGGGCCTATTCTTCACAAAACTGAATAACTCCACCTCTTCTCCGCATTTCCTGAGCAGAGAGGTGCTCTGTCCTCTGACTGTTTCTGTTGCCCTCTTTTCTAATTTGGTGGAGTGTTCAGTTTTATCCAATGGCAAAAGAATTGAAGCAGAGCAATGCAGGGTACAGAGACATGAAATGGTGGTGGAGGAACCCAAGGAAGCCAGTCCCAGCTGAGCAGTCAGAGATTTGGCTGTGGCAGGAGGGGCTGTGGGGGCTCACTGTGAGCCTCTGAGGGGCCCTGGTTTGTGCCCCCCAGCCCAGCCTTGGAGGTTTCTGGCACGCAAACAGGGACAGCTGGGAGGGACTTGTCCCAGCCCCATCTGCTGCCTGGCACGCTCAAGCAGACGGGAACTGCGCCAGGGTTACTGCCAGGTTGTGTGGCAGAGAGGGAACTGCAGGACCCAGTGCCACTGGGCTGGCCCTGCTGGGAAGGAAGGTGCCATCCAGCACACGAGGGGCAGGGCATGGAAAGACAGACATTGCTTTCTGTCCCTGTGGGAATTAGCACAGTGCCTGTCTTTCAAAGACAGGGACCTATGTGAGTCATTGGAGTTTCCTGAAAGGAAGATAACCCAGGGACAGAAAGCACCATTTCTAGAGCACTGGCAGGGCAAAGATCCCAACAAGATAAAGAAACCTGAATAAATGGATGAGTGGGATTCTGGGCCAGGTTTGCCTGTGATGGCAGGGTCCTGCACATGACTGCTGGGTAGCAGATGGTGCCATTGCTCCTCTTTCTGGGTCTTTTTAGGACCCAGAGCAATCCCAATTGAGCCTGTGAAGCACTGAGCTTGGAAAGTAATGGTTCACTCTTCACTGTTCTTTGTCTTTTTGTTGGTTTTTTTTTGTTTGTTTGTTTGTTTTGGTTTGTTTTGTTTTTTAATTTGTTTGTTTTCTTTTTTTTGTTTTTGTTTTTGTATTTGTTTTTGGTTTTTGGGGTTTTTTTGTGAACAGCATCCATTTGTAACATCAGCCGAGGCTGCATCCACCCTGAGACCACTCATCATCTCAATGAAGAGGAGGATGGAGAAGCAAACAGTGCTATAATCATATCAGGACCATTTTCTCCATAGCCATCTTAGAGTAGGATTTAGAGTAGGACTGTAGAGTAGGATTTAGAGTAGGAGTATATGGAGAAAAGACAAAAGACTCTGCACAATTCAACGTGAATCAAGGACAAGCCGTTTATTGTGCTTCTAAACATAGTTTATAATTAGTTCCTATCCTATAGGTTTCTAAAGACATGCATTGTTTGGTTGGTTGCTGCACTTTGTCCAGCATCTCTTGACTGGTAGCTCTATTTTGTCCTGAGGCAAGCACGCATCTTTTTCTTAATCTAATTGGTAGATGCTGTAAGGGTCATTTTATTTGGGTTGCTACCCCTTTGTCTGTCAGCAACTCTTCTGCTTCACCTTTTTATCCACAAAGTTGAATGCAGCTTTATTAAAAACCTGACCTAGTTCTAGAAGGTTAGTTAGTTTAGTTAGCTCCAGAGGTTAGGCTGGTTCATTTAGTGCCTGTCCATTTTTCTGCAAATACCACCCCACAGGATTATAGAGTAGGATTGTAAAGAAATAAAGTTTCTGAAACTTTAACTCATCTGGAAGAATCCTTTCTTTCTCACCCTGTGAACAAGCTGAGCATTTCCTTCTGAGTGTTCAGCTGTCTATTAAAGGTGCAAATGGCTTCTTTGGTGTTATGAAAAGTACATATTACATGATAGGCTCTTCACAGATATTAAAATGAACATATATATATATATATATAAATTAATATACTATATGTGTTATGTTGTCTTAGTTAGTAGTACTGTATTTTTTTCAGTAGTGTGGTATGTTGCGGTGTGATGTCATGGTTTGCCTCAGATACCCCAGGTTCCTCCCTGATAATTCCCTGCCAGGTGTGTCAATCATCCCTCCTTTCCACACCCTGACCCCTGCTGAGCGCTGTCTGTCAATCCTGGCATTCCAGAAGGGCGGCGAGTGATTGGCAGAATTCAAAAGATGCCCTCCCCTCCTGGAAGGACATTGGGCCATCCAGGTGTCCTCAGTCCCTTGAGACTTCCCCGCCCCGTACCTGGCTGGTGGTCCCCCGTGTTCCTTCCCTCGCCCTCTCCCCCGGCTAAAAGGGCGAGCAAACCATGCGGTTGGGAGTTCTCCTGGAGCCGTTGATGGATTCAGAGGCCTGTGGGCCAGGAATAAAGCTCTGGATCGAAACCCTCCATCAGAACCAACTCCTTTCCTTCACCTCGCCTTAAAGCTTCTCCACCAAAGGTAAACCTGAACTCCTGCATGCCTGGACTTGCCTCCAAGCGCCCAGCTGCAGCATCCAGCCAGCCAAAAGTGTCTCTGGGGTAAAATTCCACAGTTGCTGCTATTTGGTCAAGCAGCAAAGGCCAGACAAGCTCATGTACGTCCCGTCCAGCTATATTCACAGAATCACAGAATTTCTAGGTTGGAAGAGACCTTCAAAATCATTGAGTCCAACCCATGTTCTAACACCTCAACTAGATCATGGCACCAAGTCCACATCCAGTCTTTTTTTAAACACATCGAGGGATGGTGACTCCACCACCTCCCTGGGTAGATGATTCCAGTATTTGATCACTCTTTCTGTGAAAAACTTCCTCCTTAATTCTAGCCTGTATCTCCCTTGGCGCAGCTTGAGACTGTGTCCTCTTGTTCTGTCTGTTGTTGCCCAGAGAAAGAGACCGAGCCCCAGCTCACCACAGTCACCCTTCAGGACGCTGAAGAGAGTGATAAGGTCACCTCTGAGTCTCCTTTTCTCCAGGCTGAACAACCCCAGCTCCCTCAGTCGTTCTTCATACGGCTTGTGTTCCAAGCCCCTCAGCAGCCTCGTTGCTCTTCTTTGGACACGCTCAAGCATCTCAACGTCCCTCCTAAACTGAGGGGCCCAGAACTGGACGCAATACTCAAGGTGTGGCCTCACCAGTGCTGAGTACAGGGGAAGAATGACCTCCCTGCTCCTGCTGGCCACACTATTCCTGATACTAGCCAGGATGCCATTGGCCTTCTTGGCCACCTGGGCACACTGCTGGCTCATGTTCAGCCGACTGTCAACCAGCACGCCCAGGTCCCTTTCCTCCTGAGCACTGTCCAGCCACACCATCCCCAGCCTATAACGTTGCAGGGGGTTATTGTGGCCAAAGTGCAGGACTCGGCACTTGGACTAATTAACTTCATCCCATTGGATTCTGCCCATCCATCCAACCATTCCAAGTCCCTCTGCAAAGCCCTCCGTCCCTCTGACAGATCGACACATGCTCCCAGCTTAGGGTCATCTGCAAATTTGCTAATGAATGACTCTAAGCCCTCATCCATGTCATCAATAAAAATATTAAACAGAACTGGCCCCAGCACAGAGCCCTGAGGGACACCACTGGTGCCTGGCCGCCAGCTGGATGCAGCACCATTCACCACCACTCTCTGGGCTCGGCCATCCAGCCAGTTCCTAACCCAGCAAAGAGTGCTCCTGTCCAAGCCACGGGCTGCCAGCTTGTCTAGGAGTGTGCTGTGGGAGACAGTGCCAAAGGCCTTGCTGAAATCCAAATAAACAACATCTACTGCCTTCCCTGCATCCACTAGGCGGGTTACCTGGTCATAAAAGGTGACCAGGTTGGTCAAACATCACCTACCCCTCCTAAAGCCATGCTGACTGGGTCTGATACCCTGGCCATGCTGTAAATTCTGTGTGATGGCACTTAATATAAACTGTTCCATTATCTTGCCAGGTACTGAGGTCAGGCTGACTGGTCTATAATTACCAGGATCCTCCTTTGCACCCTTGTTGTGAATGGGTGTCACACTGGGCAGCTTCCAGTCATCCAGAACCTCACCAGTGAGCCAGGACTGTTGGTAAATGATGGAGACTGGCTTGGCAAGCTCATTTGCCAGCTCTCTCATTACCCTGGGCTGGATCCCGTCTGGTCCCATAGATTTATGAACATCCAAGCATTTCAGTGGTTCTTTGACTGCCTCTTCTTGGATAATGGGGGGACCATTCTGCTCCCTGACACCATCAACCATTCCAGGCGGGCCAGTGTCTTGAGGGCAAGTCATCTTCCCACTAAAAACTGAGGCAAAGTAGGCATTAAGCACTTCTGCCTTCTCCTCATCTGCAGATGCTAAGTTCCCTCCCTTGTCCAATAAAGAACAAAGGCTGGTCTTACCCTTCCTTCTAGCATTAAGGTATTTGTAAAAACAGTTTTTATTATCCTTTACAGAAGTTGCCATTCTAAGTTCAAAATGAGCTTTGGCCTCCCTATTTTTTTTTCTGCATGCTCCAGCAGCCTTCTTGAATACTTCCTTAGAGACTTGACCCTCCTTCCAATGCTGATACATCCTCTTTTTATTCCTAAGTACCTCCAAATAAAAAAATATTGGTAATTATTTCAGTGGTAAATATAGTTTTAGGTTATAACATTATGTAAAATAGAAGCTATGCGATGTAAGATACTTTTTTAACTAGCTCAAGAAAGGGATGGAATAATCAAGAAATTCTTTGCCCAGAGATAACAGCAACAGGACACCTAAAGCCCCAAGAGAAGAATTCTTGCGTCCTTATTGGAAAAGACCAACTTTCTTCCACCTCCTTCCCGACTTTGAGGAGCCAACTGGATTAAGGGAGAGAACTTGACAATAACCAGAGAACACCCTTTGTTTGAAAAGAATTTATGCATCATGGATGAGATAGATGAATATGCAACAGGCTATTGCTTTTAAGAGCTAATCCTTTGTTAGCCTGCGTGCTTTCCGGGCATAATTGCCCAGGAGGCACCAGGACTGTCTGTATGTCTTTATTTTTATTGTCCTTTACTGTTCTAACTCTGATTGTCCGAATTCTTATTACTCTAACTTTTATTACTATCTTAATAACCATTTTATTGCCATTAAACTTTTAAAATTTTAAAACAAGTGTTTGGTGTTTTTTGCAGTGTGCTTTGAAAGTTGGGAAGACTCTTCATTCATCATCTCCAGAGCACACTGCCCTTGGCCAGCACACTGGCCCATTTTGGTTCATGTGTGACCCTTCTAGTTGAGGCAGAAAGGACAATGGCATTTGAAGACAAAACCAAAGGAAGAATGAGGCAGCCCAAACATCTTGTGCAGATGCAGGCCTTCAGCTGTGACTGGAGAGCATTGGGGTTCCTGCCTGAGATGAGGGATTACATTTTGTTCGTCACGAAAAAGAGACCAATGTGTTACAAGAGTTGTCTGCTGACTATTTCTGTACTACTTCATGAGATATGAGCTACAAGGATACCAGGGAAGGGGTTGCAGGAGCCCACACATAGTCCCACCCAGCAAATGGTACAAACAGATAACTCACAGAAATAACGACCAGGGAAAGGCTGGGGAAAGGGTAGGGGCAGATTAACACCCAGCAGGGAAACCTTTCCCGCTGACAAATGGTACAAGCAGATAACTCACAGAGATAACGACCAGGGAAAAGCTGGGGAAGGGGCAGGGGCAGATAAACAGTTTGCAAGGCAGGACATTTGCTTGCTTGATAGGGCACATATTGCATTAATCATAAGATTTTGGTAATTTTCCACGGAAAAGTCACCAAATAAAGACATAGGGTGAAGAAGACGCAGCTGAGGAGGACTCCGCAGCCTTTTATCACCGACCACCAGGAGACAGAAGGATGACCCTCTAGCAACAACCAGCACAGGCGCAGAGTACTCCGAGATAACATGGACTCCTGAAGGATGGAGAGGATAAAAGGACTGAATCAGAAACTAGTTGGGGCGGCAGTAGGTGGAGCGGAAACTCCCCTGTCGCCCAGCGCTGAGCCTTTGCTTACGTAGTATAGCTGCTTCAATAATTAATAAATTCTTTGATTGGAAATTACTCGTTTTGAGTCAATTTTATAACACTGCCACTTGGATTTGTATCCCTAGGTGCAATGTCTTTGGCGGGAGGAGAGCCTTGCTCAAGTGAGAAAGCAGAAAGATCAGAGAGGGTGCTCGGGAAGGTCTCCTGTGGTGCGGAGCTGTCAGCGCCTGTGAGGTGAGAGCGGGCCCGGCCTTGCCCGGGGTGGAGCCCCAGCAGAGCCCCGGCAGAGGCCGGAGCAGCCTGAGCCCCGGCAGAGGCCGGCTGGAAGGAGGCCCTTGGAGCTGCAAGAGGCAGCAGCCGGGCCCTGGGTGCCTGTTCCTGGGAGCGGGCGAATCCTCCGCTCTCAGAGCCCAGGTGGCAGCTGGCTGCTCCCGAGGGGAAGCGCAGCCGTGCTGGGCACAGCCCAGCCTGGAGGCATTGGCCGTCCGGAGTGTGCCCAGGAGCAGGGAAAGGCCAAGGGCAGCCGAGGGCCGCTGGGCTGGCTGAGGATTCCTCCTCTCCTGCCGGCTGCCCTGCAACTCCTGGCAAAGGTCAGCAGTGTGTGCAGCACTCTGGGCACCGGGGCAGGGAGCCGGGCTGCTCGGCAGGCTGGAGCACAGGGCAGCCTCCTTCAGGCCCGGCACTTGTGCCAGGGGAAGCGAGGCCAGCGTGAGGCAGGGACAGCTTGGCAGGGCACATCTGCAGGAGCCAGCGCCTCACGCAGCTCTGGCAGGAAGCGCCTGCAATCCTGCAGTTCTGCACTGAGCCAGAGCAAAGGGCTGAGATGCACAGTGTTTGGCAGAAATATTCAGGCCCCCCAGGCCAGCCTGCTTTGTGCTCTCTGGTGCACAGCAAGCGCTGTGCAATGCAGCTCTGAGCTGCTGGGAGAGAGGCAGTCAGGGATGTGCCTGAGGTGAGTCAAGGGCTTAGCTGAAAATGTAATTAGGGTAATTGAAAAGTGCAGATGAGTCAAGGGGCCAGCTGGGAATAGAATTGGGATAGTAGAAAATTGCATATTTTAGTTAAGATTTTAAAATGAGGTAAGAAGCTAAGTTAGTAATACAGCTAGCAGAAATCACGCCCCTTAGTTAAAGAGTACCAAATATATTAGGAACATAAAGCTAGGAGTGACAGGGATAGAGGAAGCAATTGTGAAGGAGCAGAGACCATAGAAATACCTTGCCTTGAGAATAATTGAACAGTTAGGAGAGGCTTGGACCATGACCAGCAGGTCAAAAGGTCTTGCCAACTGGCCATGGGAGAAGAGTTCACCATGAGGAAGACAGCTTTCTTCCTCCCATACAACCACTCCCTCATTTCAAACTCCCACCAACCCAGTTAAGGGAGTACAATTGCGCAGCTGTAATAGATATTCAGCTGATAAAAATACAAAGCAGGCAGGTAATAATTATGTATTATGGGTCCTTAGAAACCTAATGTAAAACCTTTTCTGTAGAAATAGAGAGCAGGATTCTGCAACTCCTTGCACGTGTCTTTGGAAACATGTTCACATGTATCCAGCACTGCAATAAATACCCTTCTTTTCTACTATAATTAGTTGAAGAGTCATCTGTCCGTGCTTCAAGGGTTATGCTGGAGCAGTGAACTGATTTGGAAGGGAGCAGAAGAGTTTCAGCAGGCAATTTTTGGAAGAGATGGAAGGCTCTTGTGACTGAAGGGAAAGCTATTTTGAATGGAGTAATAATCCCAAAGTCCATACAATTGTATCTTTGTGTCTGAATTTAAATCAGAATTATTAGAGATAGCTTCATGCAATTTGTCTAAAAATTTATCAAAGTCTTCATTCTTCTTTGGTGAATTTGTGTAAAAGACATGGTGTGTAACCCATCTGGAAGTGCAAGGATAGCATTATATGTTAGTTGTTGGCTCATCTGCAGGACTTGATCAATGCTCCTAGCCTGGGCAGTCCAGTAGCCCAGGGCCCCTTGCCAAGTAACTGCTGTGCTGTTAAACCATACAGAGGATCACCCTGCACTCTAGGTGCTTCCTGAGCACACTTTTCCTCCCAGCTTTTATGGAACATCACCTGCTGATGGAGTGGCATTATAAGTCTTATTAGGGTATGCACATCAGCTGGAATTAATGTGTTAGATGTAAAAATATACTGCAGAAGTGACTGTGCAAGTTGGGATTTTCAACCAAATTGTGAAATTGCAGCTCTCAACTTTTCTAAAATCTTCCAAGTGAAAGGTTCTCAAACTCTACTTGCAGCATTAGTTACTACAGGAAAAGCCTCTCCATCATTTGAGAGAAAAGTCCCTTCTACAATAGCTTCTGGAATTACTTTTTTCTACCTTAGTTTCTGAGCTGCTTCTATTTCAGGGTCACATTCCAACTCTAATTCCACATTCTTTACAGCGTGAGATGCAGGATTTTGTTTAACCAGCTCGAATGCTGGCTCAGAGACAGAATGGAGGAGTTTTTGCAAGACAAGGGCCATATTCAGCCGATGCACAATCCAGCCTGCTTGTAATAATGGACAATGGACACGTTCACAAAGAATGAATTATGGACATACTCAGAAATGGGGTCGGTATATTCTTGAAAAAGATACAAGAAGAAGAGTCATCAGGACTCAGCAAGTTTGTCAGCGAGCTTGGGAAAGTGAGCCATGGGCGGGCCAGACAACCAAAGCAAGATGCGTGAAAAATTAGATGATCCAATCAGCATTCTGTTTTAGACGTGTGAACAGCTAGGATAAACCAATCATGTATTAGCTAGAGACACATGGACAGTAGAGATTTATTATAAAAAGTCTTTTTAGGAATAATAACTTTAGCTTCACTGGATCATATTGGTTATGTTGTGATGTCTGTGAACCTCTGCACCATGCACTTAAGGGTGTGATGGTGTTCCCCAGGAAATGTACACATTTGGGGAGGTGCCCTTGGAAGAGAGGGGCTTGATTCCCAAGGAAAGTGCTTCCCCAGGAGCCCCCAGTGAGATCGGTGCAAGTGTCTCCATTTGACTCCCTGTGTCTCCTTCAGTCCTTGGGGCCCCTTGCACTTTGCAGAGGGGCATGCAAAGGGAGAAGGCTGTGAAGAAATACGAATTATGTTCTCTTGATGCAGACTGTGATTTTATACCCTCTCTCCTATGGTGCAGATGCTCTTCATTTCTACTGTGTTGATTATTCTTATCAATACATATTTTAACTTGCTCTGGCATTCTTCCCATAGAAAAGCTTTCCTTGGGTATTTGATTTACGTCTGCAAATGTTGATACGTAACTTCAGGTATCTGAATTTAGCCCATTTCTCCTCTCGCTTTCATTTCAGAAAATGTCAGAATTACAGATGTACACACTAAAGTATCCAAGATTTCTGTGCCACAGAAAGATGAGTAAACAGTAGTACAGCCCAATCTACATTACCTTGAGCAGTTACCAAAGCCAGTAGGTATTTAGAAAAGTGTGCCTTCTTTCAGCAATATTACTAATCGATTGTTATATACAAATTATAATATTATAATCTTGGCTTTACACAAATATTAAAATGGATTCTATATGTGTGATGTTAAAATTGTGATCTTTATAACTTTGTTATAAAGATATAGTTTTTATTTCTGTTGTTAAATAAGCTTAGAGAGCTCCCAAGGCCTTGAACATACTTGAGACTGATTTTGCAATAAACTATCTTTTAAAACTCTGTTTGGAAAGCAGAAGGTAGGAACATCAGTCATCTGTTGTGTTTGACTTTATTGTTATTTGAGATTGTAGTAAATCCTGAGCACGAGCTGGGATGCAGATTGTAATTGCTCATCTTTCCAAAGATAGATATGGATACTATTAAACTGTGCCCTGTTTATTGTTCCTAACTGACTAATTTACTGCAGTAGTTTTATAGTGCTTTTTTGTTGTTGTAATGTCTAAATGTAGTGGGAGAATATATATTTGACTTGGGGGAGTTTGGCTTTTGTTTTTCAAATAATAAAACCACTCTCTTCAGCCTGGTGAAGAAGAAATCTGCTTCTGTCCTTGTACACAGCTATGGGTTTGTTTACACAGCTTCTCCTTCCCTTCTCTGCCTAGGCTTTCTCACCTGCAGTTTTCAGTAGAAAAGCAACAAACCTTTGAAAGGCTAAGCCTCAACATAACTGTGACCCTCAATCAATACTTCCTTCTTCCAATTTCTTAAGATCTCTTTGTCCTGGGCACTCAGTATGGCCTTTTTCCTCAAAGTTCTTTAGCTATCTTGAATGCTTACAGCGTAACAGGTAATCCCTGATCTATTTTCAACTCTCTGCTCAGATGCAGACTGCTGGAAGGGAGGTAGGACTGGTACTGGAGACCTGGCAGCTTGTCCAGCAAGCAAAATTTTTGAAAGAATGGTAAGTGGAGAAGCATGCAAGTCCGGGTGGTGAACTCATAGATGCAAGCACTTGCAGTTTCCTGTCAGGATTTTACAGTTCAAGGGTATGGTCTCTTCTTATTTCTGTCCCTTAATGCTCAATCCTTGCCACACTTCTTCAACTTCTTTTGCATTGTCATCTTCCGTGTTTTCTTCCTCTCTTCTTCTTTCTGTGACTTTCTGTGCAGGATGGATAACCTGTCATACACTGTCAGCTTGCTCAGTGACCGAGCAGTGAGTGATATGATGGTGTGGAAATTGGAGGTGCACAGTAGGCAAACGTGTCGTGCTTCTGTGTGCCCTCTGCAGGCAAACCTGCTTCCCAAACCATCAGTCAGACTTGGAAAAAAGGCTTATCACCACTGCTTTGTTGTGGTTTGTGCATTGATGAAGAAACACTTCCATCTCAACCTGCTTAAGCCACTGCAGAGCAGGAATTGTTGCTTTGGGAGCAGATGTGCTGGCAGGGTCCTTACAGCTCCACAAGATGTGCCTCTTCTGGAACAGATTTCTGCATCTTGGTGCAATAAAATCTATGCTTTAAATTGCACCAGGGCAAGTCATGCACTCATGTAGATGTGTTTTCAGACATAGATATTTCTATATATGCCTAGTGAATGGCCTCCTGGGGAGCAGGGACAAATGAGGAAGGGGGCTGATAAAACATGCTTCTGCTTCAAGAAAAACCCCTGTCTTCCCTTTCCAGAGAAGGATATAAACTTTTTCTTGATTGGCCTAAAGGGGATAAACAAGTCCCTCCATGTCCTGATCTTTTACTAGTCTCAAATTATTTAGAAAAGTTGTAATTTTTTTTTTTTTTTTGGTGGGGGGTTGGTGGTGTTCGGGTCTGCACTTCAGACCTGTTCTCCCAGCAGCCAGGGACCTACAGCTGCTGTGGGTGGGGCAGGTGCTCAGGTAATTACCAACAGGTGCTTGGTAATTGCTAACAGCAGTTGAGGTGAGAAGTTGGCTTGTGCCTGGCTGAGGGCTTGAGGACTGTGGGGAGAGAAGGGATAGGGAGTGGAGTGGAAAATATTAGTTACACAAGCAAATCTGAGGTGTAGGTGGCATTTAACTGGATTAGGTACTGCATTTCATGGACTTGATCACAATTTATGAAGAACTGAACATTGAACTATGAGATAGGACTATTTAGTTGCTATTCTAAATGCTGCATTTACTAATATGTAATGTAATTTCTTTGTATTTTGCTCAGAAGCTGTCTCAAAAACATTAAAGTCCAAATAAAGTCTTCATAAACACAAGTTAATAGCTTACTTGTTGTTAAAAACAGAAGCTGAAAGGGCCAATGGCTCTTGCATTCAGTAATTCACACATTTTAAAAGAAGTGGCTCTCTCCTGTTCCTGTGGCTAGCTTGTCTCTTCAGGCTAGGAACCGTTTCTGGGAGCATTTCCTTGCTGCTCCTATATCTCTATCCCCTTGGAATCTGATGCTAATACTATATTTTTCTAAAATTAGAAAATTTGAAATTTCTGTAGGCCCTTTCATTTTGTCATTTGCACCTGTCACTTGAGGGGAAGAAAAGTCTGATAAGGTTTTTTCCTTGTAGGCCTCTCAAATTGCAGCCCATTGCATTTAGCTGCAAAATTCTTAGTCATGCTAACAGGATGCCTGAAATGGAAACTGGTAGAGAGTAAAAGAAATTGCCTGGTACAGATGCTGTCAACTATTTTTAGTTTCTTGACAGTCCAGTATTTCCCTTACCCAAGGAGTGTTCATATTTCTTTCTCTTTTTCTTGCAGCTCTCAGTTCTGTGATGACCGAGAAACAAAAATACAAAGTAAGGGTATCCAGAGTAGATGGACTTTATGAGAATTAGGGGGCAATTTGACCATACACTGATCTGTATGATTGCCTTCTTCTGTGAAAGATTGTAGTGGTGTTGTAATATATGTTGGGAAATAATTCATGCTCTAAAAGCATGTATTTCATCAAGATTGTGAAATCCAAACAAGTCTCTTACCACAAGCAGCCCGAGAGGCAGACGTCTATTCTGATTCCGAAATTCCTGAAGGCAGCAGGAGAACAATCAGCACTTAGCTTATGAACAGAGCACCCAGCACAATGATCACCATTATCCCAGTCATGGGAAGACACCTCAGAGCGATCATTGCCCTGTTGATAACATCGATCAAGATGGCCAAAGTCGCCAGAAAGGTCCATGTGAATACCCGACTTCCCCGATCCATCAGCGCTGGCTATCAACAAGGAAATGGCGATGGTCCAGCTCTGCACAGGGAAAGAACCAACTATGAATATGCAGAGTTACAAAAGAAACTGGGACTCCTTCGCCTCGGGCATAATAAACTGTACAAAGCATCCCTGCAAGAAGTGGCTCTCATGAGCAATGAACGGGGCAGGGTCCGATGCGATAGAGGTGGGATCCAGGTTCACCCAGCGCCCACCCCGGGCTCGACGCTGTCTCTTTGGCTGTGGTGGTTTTGAGGACCGTATTTTGGTCACAGAAAAAGATAAATAAATCTTTTCTCATTTTTGATAATTTGGATTTTGATTGATCATTTAATAGAGTGTGATTGCAATCATTTCTGCTGGTCAGTATTTTTAGTGTTAACACAGCTACCCAGGGAGCCAGACAGGTTTTATGACTCTCTTTGGAACTGAAAGAAAAAGAGAAGAAAATGTGTCTGTGGTATTTTCCTACAGCAGTTCCACATGCTATTGGTGGCATGTAACAACTGGATTTCACCCCTAGTAACTACTTGTGGTGCAGTCTTAAGCGTGCTAGTTGTGAGAGCTGCTTCTGGAGAGAGGTGATTTCTACTACTGCTGTGTTAATTCTTCCTATAAAATTTAAACAACCCAACAATTTCCTAGTTGCTTCTAGTAGTTTACACAAGTGCTTGTATTTGTACCCCTGTTCTTGGATCTTTTAATTCTGCACTCAGGATACCCAAAAGGTACCAGAGCTGTATGTACCCAAGCAAGGGTGTGTTTGGATGGTGGTCTGGGACAGAGAGTATTCTCCTCTGGAGTTAAAGCTGGCCAAGTTTCAGCTTTTTATTGGCAGGCATTTTTAACTGAAAAAAATAACAGCTTCGAGTTTTGAAATCCCCATAGTAGATAATGTAAACATAGAGCATAATTTACAAGCTCACTTTGGGAACTGGTTGCAATTAAGTGTTGCCTCCTGAGGTGTCTCAAGTTGCGGGTGTCTTAAAGAAGAAGAGAAATAGGAATTTACGAGACAGGAAACAGAACTCCAGAACTTTTCACTACACCAGGTCCTGTACTGAAGTGGCTGTTGTGAACAATGCAGCCAGGACCATGGAACCGAGCAGTCTGAAGAAACTGCTGTACAGCAGCAGCTTAACTTCAATGTGCTTGAGCCAGTGCTGCTGGCAGCATTATCTCTGCATCCTGGGACACTTCCCGGTTCCTGTGCCTTGGCACTGCTTCCACATGGGGCTGGGGATGGAGTTTGGGTCTATGAACTGGCTGGTGGTGAGAAACAAGTTCATTTTTGTCAGATGAGGTGATGGTGTGCATGTCTCCCTGGCTTAGTGCCCTTTGTGAGCTTCTTACTTCAGCCAGAATTTGTGGAGTGTTTAAAGCTTGCTGCTTTTTTTGGGGGGCAGGTTTTTTTGGGTACTATTAAGAGAAATGACTTGTTGATGTCCCTGAAATGTTCCATTTTCATCCTTATGCAAGAAAGTGAGGAATAGATTCTTCATCCCTTGCAGTAATAATTTGCTTTATTACTGCACTGAAGTGAGATAGGATTAATGTAGGTTACAGGTAGTAACAGAATATGAAATAAGACAACAAAAAGCACAAGAGCAAAAGATAAAAATAGTCTCAGGAATTAACCTAGTACTTTGAGAATCTATGAATTTTCAAAATGCTTGCAATGATGCCTAAATCTATTTTTCCTTTCAGATAAAGAATGTGTTTTCAAGTATTTTGCATACAGGATTCACTGGGGATGTACAAACTTGAAGAATTTCAAGTGTGCGGCTTCAGGAATGAAGTAATAAACTTTTGACTTAGGTTCTCAACCTGAATAAACTGTTGAGTACCCCACAGTACTTGCAAGTTATATATTCATATATATATATATATATATATATATATATATATATAGTTGCAAGCTAATAACAGTGCAATAAAAACACAATTGCCCTTTTCCCCCCTTAGCATTTTCTCCCTGGCCCTGTAACATTTTTTTTGTGCCTTGTTCCTTAGTTTGCTTTCCAAACCATTCCATTTCCTCAGCAGACCTTGAGAACAATCTCATGAGTAGATCTGGAAAATCAGTTTTGAATATAGGAAATTAAATGAGGAATCACACTTCATAAGCTTGGGCTTCTGGATTGAAAACTTCAGATAATTCAAGTAGACATTGCTGAATGCTCATCCTGGTCTGGCAGGCTCCAGTCTCTGAAAGGTGGGCAACTGAAACCTCTGTGTTTGCACAGAAAGGCAAGTTATGGGATAGCTAGTGAGAGGAATAGTGCATTTGTCTTTACAGACAAGCTGTGGGTCTGCTGGGAGATAAAACTAACAATGGGAAGGGTTCCACTGATTGGTGAATGGAAAAAGAGATTTGCTTTTACAAATAAACTTTAGGTTTGCTGATAAATGAAACTGGACATTGAAAGATGAAAGAAACAATGGGGAAGAAAAACCCCTCCATTCCATAAGAATTAAAAATGAAAAGGAAGGGTTATACATCAGAGGGAAATCTTCAGTATCAGGCATATTGGGGAGTCTGTCCCTCTCAAGTACCTCAGCCAGTGGGGAAAGAGAGAAGGGAAATGGGGCCAGGAAATTGGGATAAAAAGGAGGCTGTGTCCTCCAAAAATTCGAGAGATCCCAGGGGAATGCCCCATGGCCTCTCCCTTTATTCAAATAAAGTAAAAGGACTCCTCTGTCTCCTTTTTTAGACATAAACCTCTGGTGTTTGTGGATTAATTTTCCTAACATGCTGCTGCAGATTTTGGAGACAATTGTGCATAAGAACGGGCACAGGACCAGACTTGGGGCTGGCATCTCTGCATTTCCAGGATGGCCCATGGACAGGGTGAGGTGGTACCCCTGCACTCTGCATCAAGCTGTGATTCTATGGAGACTTCAGCAAGAGAGGGTTTTTTCAGGCTGATTAAACCTTCATCCTTGCTATGCTTGCTGTGACATTTGCATCTCTCTTTTGTAAAACTTCAGAAATCTTAATCATCTTTGGCCCTGTGAAATGTTACAAACATCAGCAAAAGTCATCATAGTTTCCATGCAAAAATACATACATTTTGACATTTGGGAACTGGAAGGCACTAATTTCTATTGCTGATGACACACAAAGAGGGCAGGTTGGTGCCTTGGGGCCTATGTCTGCTACTGTTGACTGGAAAATACCTTTTGAAGTGGCACCCTATGGCCCTGGATGGCCAGAACGGAGGTCCAGGAGGCGAGACAGGTGTTTACTACTGAGTCTTTGACCTTTTAAGCCAAAAAAAAGTTATAAATTCTTAGGCCTATGTATTTATAAAACAGAAGTATAAAGAAGAGATGTTGTAGTGTGTGTGTGTGTGTGACACCTTGAACATACCACATTGTACTAACAGACTCTCCAAACATCCATTCTTTTTTATGACTGTTATCCATTAGGAAATGCCATGTAAACCTTATTTCTTTGTTGAGAAGTACCTCACCTACTGACAACAATTAGAATTGCTTACAGGGCCTCAGCTGCAAATGCAAAACATTCAAAACTCAAACTAATTGGTTACATTAGAAAACACACTTTGCTTTTCTCCAGAGGTTGATTGTGAGCAATTTTGTGAGCTATTCATGAAAATACTCTGGGGCTGCTTGCATCAAACACTGGGATCTTGTTAGCAGTGAAAGAGGGAAAGTGCACCATGTGTGGCAAAGTAATTCCCTCACAAAATATGTGCTTGGAGGCTACTTGGGTCAAAAGAATTTCTTTTTAATTCCATGGGCTGAAGAACTGCCCATCATCTGCTTTTTCAGAAAAAGAGGGTTGAGTCTTTGGGCCCTTTCAGAGCCTTGAATGACTGAAGCTGAAGGGATTTCCCCCAAAAAGCAAGGAGTGTTTTGAGGAGCGGGGCCGCACCTGCCTGCAGAACTGACCATGGGCCAAGGGAAGGTGCTGCTGCCCAGAGCCAGCCCGAGGGGTCCCTGAGGATTTGTCACATCCTCTGCCTCCCCTGGCAGTGCTGCCACAGAGCCCAGCAGGAGGGATTCCAGGGATTTGTCAGCACGGGGAGGCAGAGCGTGAGCTCCTACTGATATTTCCATCCAGGGCTGGCACTTTCAGGCCAGCAATGACAAATTCTGCAGCTCTGGCTGCACAGTTGCTGTTGGCACTGCTGTGGCAGCCTCTGCCACCAAGCAAGAGCATCTGCAGGGGCAGGATGGTGCAGAGATGCCTCTCAGAGAACGCAGAGAACACCTTCAAACAGCATCTGGCAGAGTTAATGAAGGGCTGGTAAATCCCTCTGAAGGGGACGGGTCATAAAAACCTCTCTCTGTGAAAAGAAGAGACAATAGGAGTGAGGAGGGAATGAGAAAGGGGAAGGGGAAGGTCAAAAAAGAGGAAAAGGAAAGAGAAAGGGAGAGAGGGAGAGGATCGAGGCCTTGGAAATTCTGATTTGATCTAAAGGGCATTTTCTGACAACATAGATGTTTGCTACAATAAATAGTGCTTTCCCACAGGCTTTGGCTTTCTAGCTCTTGATATTAACTGAGCCCAGTGAGTTTTAAAAGAGAGAGGAAAAGAATTAGTAAAAAGTTTTCCTTCAAGACCAAATATCTGCCAGAGACTGAATGCTATGGTTAATGGCTTTTGAACATTGACAGGAACGATCAAAGCATTAAAATAATTAAACAGGGCTCTCAGTATCCAGCACAAGTTGTACTGGTGAGGAGATTAAACAGAGATTCTCATTGCACTGTGTGTTTTATACTCTTGAAAACAGAGGCTTAGTAACAGTATTTCATGCACACACAATAACATAAAGAATGACAGCTCATGCCTTTTTGTCCTGGTAAGTATTTGCTGCAGCAGCCACCTTTCTTCCAAGTCATGATGTGTTCAATGCCATTTTTCCCTGTTTTCTGTTGAAAACTGTTTCATAACAAAAAAGGATTAGTACCATATGTAGTCTTTTCTTCTTGTCAAGGAACAAGCTGAAATCTCCAGGCAAATATAAAAGGCTACAAGATTTTAGAAGTATGTAAATTACAGTATTAATGAACCTGACTTGAATTCAGTTTTGACTTCTGAAGAATTAAAAATCCAAATGGGAATGACACAGCCTCACCTTTCCTTAGTGATATGTGAAAGGCCAGACCAAGAAGAGGGAATCTGGTGCCTGCTGAAATCAACCTGTCCTGAGAAATTCTTGTTGTTATTGAACGAACAGTTTAAATTACAGGAGGGTCTCTTGCCTTGCTGAGCCCTCAGCCCTCTGTGATACACCTCACCTCAGTGCAGACTTCAGGTGGTTTGGGGCTTTCTTTTTCTTTCTCCAAAACACCAAGAGATCAAAATTCTTGGTAAAAACAGGACTTCTACTTTCAGTCCAAGCCAAAGAGAAGCTCTGCAGGGCTTCTTCCTAGATACAGATAAAATACTCTGGTGATCTTATCACACCCTGTTCTCAAACTTTTGGCACCAGCTTCTACTCTGGAACACCATGACTTCCTTGTAATCTAAAGAGGGAACAAATCAAACCTCAACAGCTGGTCCTACCTTGAAAACCAGTGTTCCTCCCACCAGAAACTTCCTTTCCTGTTGTGACAGATGAGTAACGTGATGATTGACTCTCACAATTAATAGACAAATATCATGTATATAAGTTAAGAAAAGTTTTATAGATTTATAGTTATGCTGCACCCCATGCCCTGGTTATCAAGGGAAAACTGGGGCTGGGACATCTGGGAGGGCTGGCTTGTCACTATGGCGACACCTGAGCCCCAATCAGAATTTGAGGAAGAGATCTCCACCACTGGACAGCGAAGAAGGGGTTGATGGACAGAACTTTGGGAGGGCTTAAAGGGTTCAAAAGGGAAAGCCTCCAGCGTGAGGGGGCTGAGCACATGGCGAGGAAAATCTTTTGCTGCTGGTGCTGTAACCTTTTTTCTTTATTCAGTCTTCTGTTGTATTTTTGATAAGGTTTAATAAACCTTCCTAAACTATGAAAAGTGAGTAGCTATTTCTCACACTGTGGTCTGCAACCCTCACTCTTTATTACAATAAAATGCTTCTTTTTATTAGGTTTACATCAGTTCCATACGCTTTTATGAGCTTTTATGCCTTTTTATCTATATATGGTTAAGACCACTATCTGCTTATTGCAACATTCCAGGAATCCCTTTTGACTCTTCTCTCCATATTCCTGCAGAAGGTCAGGTCACTGTGGGTTTTCCACCAATAAAAATCCAGGTTGTTCAGATCCTAGGTGTGACGGGCAGGCACAATTTCCCTGCTGACACAGGCACTGAAGACAAACCCCTCTGTTGTCACTGAAAACAAAAGGAAGGAGGAAGTTTCTGCCCATTGCAAAGTCCCCGTTTGCCCTGAAGGACTCTGCCCCTTCTTTCTCACTAGCAGCTCAGCAGCCGGACGCCAAGAAGGACAAGAGAGGGAGGGGTGGTTGATTTGTGTGACAATTTAACAGCACTTGCAAACAAGAGCTGAGTCTGTCAGTAACATCTCTGCAGAGGCAAGTCCTTGCTGAGGATGCAGAGCTGTGTCACTTGTGTTTAGTTTGCATCGAGTTAATGGCACGGTGGCTTTTCATGCTGCAGGTGTGGCCCCTGTGACAGCAGCCTGTTCATCCTTCAGGGGGTTTGCACCCACAGGGACAGTGCTGCTCCTGCCAGCACACCCCAGTTTGTCCTCATGCCAAAAAGCCCAGGCAGAACTTACTTCTTAAAGGAACGTTTTCCGTTTGCTCTCAAACCAAAGATTTCGATGTAATGGTATAATAGGAACAAATCTTTTCCCCTGTTGTCTCTTGGGACAGGAGGAAAATCCTATCACATCCAGATAGCAAGGCAATGATTTCACTTCCACTCTGGAAATGACTTGCAGGAGCAAGTGAATAAAATTGTCTGCTGGAACAGTGAAGTCCTGCCACTCTAAATCAGTGTGGTGCCTGAAGGGTTTTGTAGCAGGTTTGCACCTAAGTTGATGCTCAAGAAGTTTATGAGGTCCAACATAGACCTAAGGTTTGCACAGCAGAGTTTAGGCTGACAGCTAAGGGAGCATAAATTAAATGGTCTTTCCAAGCCAGAAGGCTGATGAGAATTGTTGGTATTTGTGCTCTCCTTCCTTGTTTAAAGGATAGCAACATATTTGATGAGATTTTGGCATTGCAGCTAAAGATCATGGCCAGATGAAGTCACCTAAGTGGTTGTTGTGCATTTCTAATTGTGGAGGTCAATAATCAGTGTAACTGCTTCTGGTAATCTGGCTCCAGTCTCGCACAGAGCATTGCTGGTTGGTCACTCTTATCTCCACAGCCCGGCAGAGATCCTGTTTTGGATGGCTCTCACTGCTCCCAAGGCCCCAGGGACCAGCCACTGCCTCTCCTCCTTCTGCTTTCCCTTCCAGGATCAGAGATTTCCTGCTGCTTCCTCCACGTCTGAGACAACTGGAGGAGATGAGGGGCTGAGGATGTGGCTTCTGACAGAGAGTTGATAACGCTCAGCTGAGGATTTTATTCTCCTGCCACTAAGCTGTCAGGCTGCTGCTGAAATTCCTCCTGCTTGGAAAGGGCTGGTGTGAGCAGCAGGAATTGTTGCTGGCTGGAACTTTTCCAAGAGCTGGACAAAAGAAGCATTTTATGGAAGGCCACCAGCTGCCCTTGGTCAGCAGCACAAGGTGTGAGGTGCCCTTTGAAGGCCATCCCTGCACAAGGACAGCCTGGCCTTCTCCAGTGCCCAGAGCACCTTCCAGGCTTTTGGGCTGGCCTCGTCCCTCACCCTGGAGAAGCAGGTTGCTGTTGGAACTCTCCTATCCACAGTTTCTGGCTGGATTGCCGTGTCTTCCCACAGACAGCCCTGGAGACACCAGTACAGACTCCATCTGCAATAAAAGGGGACTTTGTTCCAGCTTTTCCCTTGGCCCAGCATGCAGCAAGCCCACCTGGGCCTCATTCAGCTCTGTGTGGGCTGGTAGTCAGCTTCTGCTGGGAATTTAAAGCTTTTATCCTACTTTCCACAGCAAATAGTGGAGCAAACCCAGCCGCACCAACCCCCAGATTTCACTCTAAAAACCACAGGTTTCATTTTCCTCTATTCAAGCCTTGAAGAAAACAAACTTCACTTGAGTGAGCTGGAGGCACAGTGTCCTCCAGGATCATTCTTGAGTAGGACAATATTGCAGGGGAAGACTGGCAAACCCAGAGTTTACTGGTGCTTAGGAAGCTTTGCAAAACCTTCCCACGTGCGGTGCTCCTGCAGCCTCCTGAGCTCCTGGAGCCCTCACTCAGCTCAGGCACAGTTGGGACAGGAGGGGATGGTTCCGTCTGTCAGATGTGGGGACAGGAGGAGGGAAGACTTTGCAAACGCTGCCACGAGGGCAGGGCTGTTTTCATTGATGGTGCCAAGTGGTAGTACACCATCTTTGATTAAATGTGAGGTGCTGAAGGGCAAAAATTCTCAGTGCTTAGGAGAGAGTGTCTCCACTCACTCAGCAAGGTAAGTGAAGGGGAAAGTGCAATCTGTATTTCATGGGAGGTGTTCAGTTTTTAACAAAACATTTTTGCAGAAGACGTGCCCAGGCAGGGGTGATTCAGAGCATTTTATCAGCCTCACAGAGTATCCCCACATCTGCTTGGCCACATTTTCTCTCTTTTGTTCATTGTGAATGATTTCTCCTGCCAGGGTTGCTCCTGCTTGGAGTTCTGCTCTCAGTGGAGCCCCGGAATTTTCTCAGCAGGCCTCTGCAGCGAGTTCTGAGCCAAGGTGGGGCTCTGCTGCCAGCCCAAATCTGCGCTTCCCCTGCCCAGCCTGAGTGCGGGTGGGGCATGTGCTGGGCATGGCCGGAGACTTGCATGGCCAAAATCCTCCAGCATTTCCATCTGCTCATGGCTTTGGGTAGCACAAATCACACAACACCCATCGCAGCTGACAAATGGCATTTCTTGCAGATTGCTACAGCCGCACTGCTGATCCACAAATACACGAGAATCAATTTCAGCTGAAAAATGTCATTTATTACAAAGTGCTACACCCACGCCGACAATACAGAACTATACAAATCTCAATTTAGGTTAAAAACAGGAATTTATTCTATTATTACAACCTTTCTATGTAATAATATACAAATACCAACTTCAGTTAATTTATTGCCAACCTCCACAACAACGCACTATACACAAAGATCAATTAGGTGTTTAACAACTTAATTTATTACATATTACTACAAGGATTAAGCCCATCTAGGAATACAAAAATATCTCCATAGATATGTAAATAGAATTACATTCAGAAACAGATAAGTATGCATTTAAAAATAGACCCATATACCTATACAAATACCAATATTCCTATTTTAAAAGCCATATAACAAAAATTGTATCAAAAGAGATACCTACACAACTTTACCCACAGGAAATAGAAATTAACACAGATATAACAATATCCATGTCTACATAGATAAATTTATACACATATATGTAATTTCAAAAATATATATATATATACACATAGCATACATTCATAACAAAATAAATATACATAAATATAAGAATATACACATGGAAATTAACACATACAAATAGCCGCCCACATATAGAAATACACATTTAATAACTGTGGCTACGTTCAAGTCCGTGTATCTTTAAACAGCACTCGAAGCAGAGGGACCCCAGCTGCCCCATCTTCAAAGCCTCTCGCTCGGTCTCCTCCTCCCGTGCAGAGCAGCTCTCCTGGACAGCGACAGCAGATGGAACACCTGGCAAGCAAAGGGAACACGGAGTGAGTATGGGGACGTTTCCCTTGGCAGCAGCTGCACTTCCATCAGGGAAGAGGAAATGTCAGAGCCTCCCAGGGGGGTCAGAAAGAGAAAGCAGCCGAGCGGGCCAGGCTGTGGTGAGCGCAGCCGCGGCGGGACTGTCCCGCAGCCCCGGCAGCCCGGCAGAGCCGGCACAGCTCCCGGCCCTGCCGGCACAGCTGCCTTGCCCAAGGACAGCCCCTGTGCCGGCCGGGGCAGCTGCGCTGAGCAGCCCCAGCACGGGCAGGGCCCGCTCCTGCCCCGCCGGGCAGTGCCCACGGCCACAGCCCACGGCACCCTCAGCCCCACCTGCCTCCCCGGGCCTGTGGCCTCACCCGGGCTCTCTCCAGGCTGGCAGCAGCATGTCCCCGTTCACTGCTCTTGCTGCTGGCCTTCAGCTCCTCCCTGCTGGCTCCCGTCAGCCTCCGGCTGTCCTCAAGGTCTTCATGGCAGCTGTGGCAAAAGTGGAGGCTCTGGAATTGCTTCCAAGGCCTGGCAGAGCTGCAGTCCCGGAGCCCTCTGTGCTCCCTGCTGGCCCGCTCCATCCCCTCAGCCCCGCCATGCTCTCGGTGAAGCCCCAGCCCCCTTCAGTTTCTTCAGCCCCTCACAGTCCTCTCACCCCCCTCAGTCCCTTCTGACCCATCCCGTCCCCTGAGACCCACCACCCTGCCAGCCTGTGCCACTTGCCTGTCACCTCAGTGCCACCATGGCCCTCGGCTGCCCCACAGCCCTCAGCCCCAGCAGCAGCTCAGGGTCACCGTCCCTTCAGCGCCCCCTGAGCCCCCTCTGTCTCACCGTCCTTCAGCAGCTCCTCAGGGGACAGTGCCTGGGGCCAGCGGCAGCTCCCACCGCTCCAGGGACAGCCGGGGCTGGAAGTGCTGCTCCGCCCGGCCCGGCCGCCAGCTCGGACCCAGCACAGGGACAGGGGACACAGGGGGCACCGGGGCAAAAGCAAGAGGTGAAAAAGGCAGCCGAGGGGGCAAAGAGCTAAAAATGCAGCCTAGGCCTACACAAACAGCAATCTATCCATCAATCTCTCCACCTAAACATTCCTATTCCTCTTACTAGATAACTATACACATTCATAAATGTAATTTCATACATATGTTTATATATATATATATAAATATTTTACTCTACACATATAAAAAACTAACTCTGAAAATCTATAAATGTAAATATATAATAAAATATAATTATATCACATCTATAACTATATACATATCCACATTTAACTATACAGATCTATCAAACTATGTCCATATAAATAGAACACTATCATCTATAAATGGAACTATAACCACTAATAAATAGAACCATAGAAATCTATAAACATATCTACAAACAGAAGAGTTCTACCTGCCCGATGGTCACAGGCTCTCCCCTGTCTCTTCCTGCCATGCAGGGCAGCCCTCCTGGAGATGTTGGTCAGATGGCATCTGGGAAGCAAAGGCAACGCTCAGTCAATATTGGCCCTTCTGCACCTTTCCCTTGGGCAGCAATTGTCCTTCGACCAGGGGCTGTCCAAGATGGCCTGAAAGGCAGACTCTCACTTGGCAATTTGAAGCAATCTACCTTAAAAGAACAGGGACCAAGTGTTCAAAAGTGTGTTTCAAAACACTGAAGTATCTTGATAAAGTCTCAGCCCCCGCAGTGCAAAGGGCACCCAGGAGAGCTTGAAACACAGACAGTCCCAGCTGCCACAAGGAAGCCCAGTCTTGTTCTCTCTCTGTGCTGACAGAGAAACCTCAGCCCTCACTGAAATGGCTGAAGCTGAAGGTGCTGGGAGCTGAGTCATGAACCAGCTCCATTACCTGGCATCTACAAACTGCCCTCTGCAGTGAGCAGCAGCTGCTCCAACTCGACCATCAGCTCTGGCAGGAAGGGCTGGGAGGGACAGAGCTCCCTACGAGGCCTGCAGGCTGCACCAGCTTGGCTAAGGAATGGATCCACAGTGCTCCCTCTCTCCTCTTAGGCCTCCCTAATCAGGGGTCATTCAAGCTTTTCCTTCTGATACTGGAGTTACTGTGATTTTTCTATTGGTTGGCCTCTGATGTTGTGCTCCTTGTTTTCTTGTGGGTCAGGCCCAATACCAGCAGACTGGTATTACATTTAGTCAGTGATTTGGACTTCTACCCTGACGTTTTGCTCTTTTTTTCCCCTGTTCCTTCAAGAGTCGCTCAGCCTGGCCTCCCCTGGCACCCTGCAGCAAATTTATCCACCCACTTCAGCACAAAACTGGGACACCTGGCTTGGTGACACAACTCCCACAAGGTCGGGTTTATTCCCTGCTCTCTTGCCACAGCAGAGGACTCAGTGTCAGAGCCTCTGGAGAAGCGTGGAGGGCAGGGCTCAGGGAGGTTGTGCCCGTGCAGGATTTGAACTAAAGGCACCAGGAAGCACCAACCCTGCTCAGAGCAGCCATCTCACAGCTCTCTAAATCAGTGTGGGCTCTGTCCTTACCAGGCTCCTGGGGCTCCTGGGAACTGTTCCTGCAGCTCTCGGTGCCAGATGAAGCTTCCTCTGCTGCAGCTCTGTTCACAGGCTCCCCTCCTGAAGAATCAGGGGCAGCACCAACATTGTCCTGAGCAGAAAAACAGAAAGAAAGGAACCCAAAGATCACTGACTATTTTGCTGGAATCATATCAGGGATACAATAACTCTCCTTCTCCACTCCCAAAGGACATGGAGCACAGAGGAGGGAACACTGCCCCCACGGTTCACATGACAAGCCTTTTAAACTCAGGATTCAGGGGGCCAAGGTGAAACTGAAGCTCTTCCAAAATGACCTTTGAGACAAAACATGAACACAGCAAACCAGAAGACACCAAGTGAGGGGATGTGCCCCCACGCTCTGAGCCTGCCTTATCCCAGAGCTGTGAGAAATCAGCCAGCACAAAGCCAGGGGCTCTCCTTGCTGCCAGCACGGCTGCCAGCAAGGGCAGAGCTTGCTCCCAGCCCTGCCCAGGGCTGTGTGCTGCAAACCCACAGGCAAAGCACACATTTCTGCCTGGGAGTCTCAGCACCCGCAGCCAACCGCTCACACAACCCATCACAAGGTGCTGCCTCTCGGAGCCCTCTGCTGCTGCCCCACGGGTGTCATCCAGGCAAACATTTATGCACCCTGGGTATTGCCAGGATCACATTTGGGATCAGTGGCAAAAATCTGTACATCGTTAGGGTAGGGAAAAAAAACAACCCAAAAGACAGGAAAAGCCAGACAACCAAGTAGTGTTTCTATTCCACTGAGGAAGTAAGTGTCCACCATGAAGCAAATTACCTTTGGACACAAAGATATTCTCACTATGACCAGTTTCAGAATATTCATCTCTTCTGCCATAGCTCATCCATCAGAACCCTAAAGATTCTAAAGATGGTTCAGAGCCTGCAATGTTTCCTTTTCTTATGGAATAAAATGCTTCTCTAAACTGCTATGTGTGACTTTACAGAAGACAAAAGTCATGCCACTTGAGAATAAGGTACTGGTAAATCCAAAAATCCCACTCCCCCCCTTGAGTCATAATCACAAATGTACTGCAGGCAATGGGTCAGCACATCAACAGAAAGAGAGACATTCTTTGGCCAACACGTGTCATAATCTGCAAAAGGACAGAGAGCTGCAGCTGCAGCCCAGCCCCAGCCACGGCTCTGGGAGCGCCTACACGCACGGCAGGGCTCACACAGTGATAGTGGAGCCCTGGAAAATGTTAAAGATAGATTTTGAAAATGTTGGGCTTTGTGATTTCTCAGATCACTGCACCTGCGTAAGCAGTAGGATAAATGATATAATTGTTAGATGTGATGATTGTTTAGTAACTAAATATAATTATTGTATAATCATAAGAAGAATCATGAGAAACTATGTTAGAAATTTAAGGGGGAACCATGAGAAGCTATGTTTAGCTGAAATCTGTGCCTACAATAGAACAATATAAGTTTAATAATTAACATGAAAGTTATATAATGATAGAGTATAAAACACGTTCGCCTCGAATGTATGGTCGGAATCAGATTTGGGTGGAAACTACCCCGATTCCCAGAGCTCTTAAATAAAAAGCACCGCATATAATCGCTTATGTGATTGTGTGTTTTTGAACGCTAACAACAGCAGCAGCAGCTGCAGCCCAGCCCTTGCTTTGCCTTGGCCTTCCCACCCAAAAGAGGCACAGCCCACATCTGCTGCAGCTGGGACAGAGGCACCTCTGGCATGCCCCTCCCTGCACAGGACACTTGGCCTTCAGTGCCAATTCCCCAAACACTCTTCTCCTCTTTCCCAGCAAGTAAAACCTCTTCTTCATTTCTTCTGCATCCCCTCTTTTAGAAATCTTTCTTAACCAAGAATAATTCAATAACTAAATAATAATGAAATAAGTTCAATTAAAGAAGCCTTTGCTTCTCAACCATGTCACAAGGTTCAAAAGCTCTCAGTCCAGCCCCTTTGATCCCCATCCAATGGAATTACCCGAGCAGAGGGAGATCTTTCAGACAGGGACCTCCTGATCTCCCGAATCATTTTCTCTACGGCAAGGCCTAGATCTGCTGGTGGCCATTCCTCCTCCCCAGGCGCGTTCTGTGCTGAGCTGGAGGCCGTCCATGCTGCACAAGCTGCACTGCCAGCGGGAGCGCTGGGCCCTGAAGTGCCCGGGCTGGCTGCAAGAATCCAAACACATTGGTCAGGCTCCACAACGTGGCTGTGGGACACTGAGCTCTGGTGCTGCTGTGGATCAAACATCACGGGAAGCACACAGGCAAAGCAGGCAGAGAATCTTTCGGCCTCCTAGGTGCCCCTTGCTAGTAGGCTTGACAGCCTCTGGCCGAGAATGACAGAGCCTTGTGGAAAACTACTTGAAACTTTTCATGACCTTTCGGAAAAACAAGGCTACAGCTCTTTTCCTACCTCGTGCGTCGTAGGCTGGGGGCTGCTGCTCCCTGTGGAGCTGCTGGAAGCTGCAGGGCTGCACCCCGAGCACCTCTCGCTCGGCCGGAGGCAGCTGCTCCCCGTAGAGCTCCTGCGAGCGGCTGCGGGGCCCCTCCCGCCCGAGCGGCAGCGGCCGCTCCCCGTGGAGCCCGAGGAAGTGGCAGGGCGGGATGCCGAGCACCTCCCGCTCGGCGGGCGGCGGCCGCTCCCCGTAGAGCTCCTGGAAGCGGCTCGGCCCCTCCCGCCGGGCCGGCAGCGGCCGCTCCCTGTGCAGCAGGTGGAAGCCGCAGGGCGGGCGCCGGGCGAGCAGCGGCCGCTCGCCGGGGGGCTGCTGGAGGCGGCCGGGCCGGGGGCTGCGCAGCTCCCGCCCGTCCGGCAGCGTCCGCTCCCTGTGCAGCAGGAGGAAGCCGCTGGGCGGGCGCCCGGCCGGCAGCGGCGGCCGCTCCCTGGGCAGCGGCTGGAAGCGACCGCGCCCGCGCCGCCCGGCCGGCAGCGGCCGCGGCCCGGGCAGCTGCCGGGAGCCGCAGGGCGGGCGCCTGCGGCCCTCCCGGCCCGCCGCCGGCCGCTGCCTGTTGGCCGCGCTGCGGCGCTTGATGCGGAGCAGGAGGTCGGGGCGGTCGCGGCGAAAGCAGGGGTTGCAGTAGTGGAGCCAGGCCCCGGCATCGCCCGGCGCAGCCGAGCCCACCCAGCCCGGCACCTTGCGGAAGCCGTAGCGGTAGAGCTGCCGCACGAAGCTGCGGAACTGCGTGGCCCTGAAGGTGTGCGGCACCGGGGCCGGCCCATGGCCACGGCCCCTGTGGGCGTGGCCCGAGCTGAGCAGCTCTCGCTCCAAGAGGCAGCGGTCGATGAGCAGCCCCTGGGCGCGGCTGTCCCAGCGCACGGAGCGGACGCGGGGGCTGTTCACCAGGCGCCAGAGCTTGGCGGGGAAGGTGCCGGCGCTGAGCCCGGCGGGCAGCGGCAGCTCCGCCATGGCGTCCATCGCCGACTGTGGCCACAACGCCCGCAGCGCAACGGCCGCGGCTGCGCCGGCGGCGCGCGGCCTGAGGGGGGCGCTGCGCTCGGGCCCGCGCGCGCCCAGCGCGGCCCCGGCGCGGGCCGGACTTGGCGGGGACGAGCGCGGCAGAGCCGGGGCTGCGGGCACAGCGCGGGCGGGGCGGCTCCGGGGCTGGCCGCGCTCGGCTCGGCAGGGCCAGCTGCGAACCCCCTCTTTCTCTGCCTGCAGGCATCCTTCTGCCTTGGCCCCTCGCTACAACCCCCAACCAGCAAGACAAGGAAGAGAAAACAGCCGCTTCTCTCGCAGTCAGCCTCCTGCAGCTCTTGATGCCTGCGCTTATTCCTGCCCAGGTCCCAGACTTCTCATTTCCCATCCTTGAACTCCATCAGATTCCCCTCAGGCCGGTTCTTTAGCCTGCCGAGGTCCCTCTGAACGGCGCAATCATTTGGGCTCTCAGCTGCTCCTGCCAGCTTTGTTTTGTCTGCAGACTTGCTGAGGGTGAGCTGCTCCTCCAGCCGGGCCATGAATGAAGACATTAAAGAGCATCTGCCCCAGCATCAGCCCCTGGGGCTCAGAGCACCCGTGACTTGCCTCCAGCTCTACTTTGTGTCACTGATGACAGTCCTCATCCATTTTTCAGCCTTCCTCGCTGGGCATTTTGGCAGTTTGTGTTTAAGGATGCTGTAGGAGACTGTCTCAAAGGCTTGGGGAAAGCTGGGGTAGACATCATCCATTGCTCCACCCATATCCATCCGTTTGGCTGTCCTATCACGGCCATCAGGTAGCTTAACCATCACTCCCAACCAACTTCTTCTCCGTTTGTTTGGATCGGTTTCCAGGATTAGCTACTCCATCACCTGTCAGGGGATGGAGGCAAGGCTGACTGACCTGTATTTTCCTCTCCTTCTTACTCTCTTGGAAGAAACCAGTCTATTAGAGCAATTCTGGCTGGTTTTAGCTAGGCAATTCCAGAAAAAATAACCAGTAAGAAAAATGAAGCTCTAAATGGAGTCTCTTAAATTCTTCTTTCTGCTACCATTCTAGGCCTCCAGAAAGATCTTGTTTTCTTCCTTGTTTTCTTCCCAGTACTGGACAGCTGATTAAAAAAAAACCAACAAGGCAAATGTCTCCTTAATAGAATATAATATACCTATTATTCAGAAGACAATAACTTAGATTTTTCTTTCAGGATTCGACTGAGATGAAAGGACTTGAGAGGTTCCAGAACTTTGATATTTGCTTGTCTCCAACTGTTTGGAAAACTGCTAGAACATGGTGAAGACACAGTGCTTTTGAAAATGCCATTCTGAAGTCTTGTATGCTTGTATTACATATAAAAGTACCTGCAAGGATTTTAGAAACCTGTAGCTCAGATTCCTTACTTTCCAAATGAGGAAATGCCAGAATTAGTTTGATCTTTGGTTTTTTATGTTGTGTTTCTGATTGCTACATTTTTATATGCATATGTATCTTTTTTTAATAGCATGGTCACATACTCCATTTTCCTTCCGATCCCAAAATCATCAGTGCTCAGAATAGCCGATAAGCAACTAATCAATATTCTTTTTAATCTCTTTTATTTCATAATAAACTCAGACACCAGTGATCTTTTGGGAATCCAGACTTGTATGCAAAGTTTGCAGGGAAGATTCAGCTCTCCAGCCCTGTGAATTTTCTCTTCTCTCCTTTCCCATTTCCCTTTTCCTTCATCTCTGGCCTGACCTCAGGGCCCTTTCCCCTCGTGTCAGGCCCTCTGTTTGCTGCACTCCAGGGAAGCTCTCAGCTGTGGCTTCCCCAGCGTGGCAGCTCCAGGCTTGGAGCAGCAGAACCCAACTGTGGCTGAGAGCCCAGACCCCCCTGGGCCAGCCGGGCTTTCAGCTGCCAGGGCAGCACGGAGGGAAAGGGGCAAGAGAGAGCTGAGGACGCTGCCAGAGCAGCCCTTGGGCAGTGCAGGGTGAGAGTGGCTTAAAGTGCTGCTGAGCCCCACTGCGGGGGCACAGGAGGCTGCTCTGCCATGGCCGCGGCTGTGCCGCCCATCCCGACAGAAAGGCAGAGCCAGCAGGCTCTGATGGGGGAGAGCAGCTCCATCCCTCCAAAACTTGGTCAGTCCTGCTAAAACCTCTCTTTGTCCTTCTGTCTGAACACTGACACTGCTTTGGAAAACAGAATGGAGGTGACACGAGACAATCGATTATAACTTGGAAACAAATTTCCATGGGTTTTTTGGTTTTGTGAAAAATGCATGTATTTTATGATTGGCTTTTCACAAATATTAAAATGAATGTTATATGTCTTGTGTTAGAAAGTAATGCTGTATTAATTCTCTTAAGTACTGTGTTAAATACAGTTTTAGGTTATAAAAATTGTTAAAATAGAAACGATGCTATGTAGGATACTTTTTTTAAAGGAAGGGCTTGCAGCAAGGTAGCAGCCACAGGACACCTGAATCTTCCCGAGAAAAAGAATTTATGGCCCTCTTATCAGAAGAAACGAACTTCTTCCTGCCTCAAAGGCGCTGTTAGGATTCCTGAGGAAGAAGTTGACGATGACCAGACAGAATCCTGTGTTTGAATGGAATTTATGCATCATGTATGAAGTGTATGAATATGCAACAGGCTGTTGCTTTTAAGGGTTAATCCTATGTTAACGGGTGTCCTTTTTCGGGCTTTTGCTGCCCAGAAAACGGTACCCAGATATCCGTAACTCTTTGTATTTGTTGTGTCATATTATCCTAATTCAAATTGTCCAAATTATTACTACTCTAATTGTATTACTATTTTTATAACCATTTTATTACTATTAAACTTTTAAAATTTTAAAAAGAAGTGATTGGCATTTTTCAGAGTTTGTTGTGGTGTTTCAGTTTGGTTTGGGTTTTTTGCATGTGTGTGAGGCTTAAATGTGTCCTAAAGTTCTTGTGCATGCATGAGGCTGTAGAGTGGCCTCCACGGGGATCTCCTTGGCTCTGCACAAGCCCAGAGAGCAGCACGGGCACCTCAGGCCGAGCACAAAGGAGCACAGGATGATCTGCAGGGTGCTCTGTGACAACAGGCACTTGGAGCTGTTGTCCAGTGTGTAAGAACTACATCCCCTTTTCTTCAGATTCTCCTAAAAATGCCCACTGATGTTGTTTTGTATGATGCAGCTCTCCTAAGCCCCTATTACACTGTATCTGCACGAGCATTCACACAAGTGTTTGCTAAAACAATTCTGCTCCAGCTGAAAAGCACTGGGTACCCTGAGCAATAGCAGCAGATAAATGGACATAGAGAGACTTCAGGAGCAGAAGCAGCATTAAATCCATGACAATTGTGGAGATGTGAAAATACAGAAATCCACCAATGGTAGCAAAGCCCACACATCTCCACTGGGTTCTGCAGAACGGCAGCAAATAATGCACAGGTGTGGAGACCATGAACTGGTTGGTGCTGCACTTATTTGTCAGTGGGCAGAGCTGTGGGAGGCAGGGATTAAGGGTGATTTTGGAACAGGAAGAAGAAAGGGACAGACAAATTCCAGGTGGAGGCAGAGTGGCTCTGCTCTGCTGACCCAAGGAGAGCAGGGAACAAGTTGGAAAGGAGTAGGAAAAAAGAGTTTTGTAAAAGGAAACCTTGCTATATAGGCATTAGTGTTCTTGCCACAGCCCACAGAGCTTAGAGCATGAATATTCATCCCATTTAAATATTCCTGCAAGATGTAAGAAAAATTCCTTTCCATGTGGTTATTTACACAAACATACCCACGAACAAATATAAAAACTGCACAACTACATGTATCATTAAGCAGGATATTCTGTAGATTCTCACATGAACACTTGCAGAATTATATATGATACTTCCAAACATATAGAGACTTTTGTTCTCCGTTTGCTTCTTTAAAACTCACAAAATGTAATGAAATTCTCTTTCAAAAGTGCAGAGCCTGCTGTGTGGCTAAGCAAGCCATTATTTGCTTGCTCACAATCATCTCTTCCTTGTGTGTTAGTCACTGATACATTAATTGCTTATCCAAACTTGAAACAGTTCATGAGTCATTCTGAAGAGAAACTAAATATGAAGGAGCCCATTTGAATGGAATTCATGTGCTCTGCCTCTTAAAGCTGAAGGTCTGTATTTATTACCTGTCAGAATGAAGTCTTGTTGCCTAATAAATGGGAAAATAGGAAATATGCTGACGAGAGCACCATGTTTCAAGGGATCATTGCATTTTAGTTTTATTTGACCAAATGAGTAGTCAAAGAGAGAAAGGACTGGTCAATTACAAGAGAGAAAGCAGGTGAAAGAGATGTCTAGGTCTGCTGCAGCTGGAGTCAAAAATGAAGTGTGTGGGTTTTGAAGTGGGGAAGGGATTTCAGATCAGATGATTTTAACTAACTTGCATTACTAAATGCATGATCTTCAAACAAACATGTTGGTATTCCTTGTATTGAGGAAAGGAAGGGTATTGGGGAAGATGAAACAGGAAAGCCTTATAAATATGATTGTCTGGCAAAAGATTTTGAGAATATAGAAACTATAAGCAAGATTGAAATGAAAGCAAGCTTTGAGATACCTTAGTTAGTGAACAACTGGAAAACAATGGTGTGGCCCAACTGAAGGTAATCCCCTTTTGAGGAAACAATTCCCTCTGCTTGCAGGCAGGTCCAAGGTTCAGAGCAGACCCTACTAGCTCAGCAGAAGGGGTCCAAAGAGGAGTTTTTAGGGTTTAAAATGTAACACAGTATGGTAATGTAATGATTCTTACAGGCTGGATGTAAATGCTATAGGATTTGTATCTTGGACTAGATTGGTTAGTGAGAATTAGAATATTCAACAGAGAAGAAGATTTATTGTATTGTAGCGGGAACCTTGCTCTCTTACGCTCTTCCCCTCTTACTCTCTCCCTCTCTCATCCTCTCTCCCCCTCTCTTCTCTCGGGTCTGCTCCGAGCTGTGCCTGGCAGCTCCAAGCAGGGCCCTGCACCCAGGCCCTTTGCAATGAGCCGCAGGTTCCACGGCCTGGCTGCAGAGATCTCTCGTCTCCGTCCGTCCCGACCGTCCCACCCCCCAGTGCTCCTACAGAAGGGGAGAAAGAAGGCATGGAGTTTCCAGGAGTATCCAGATAAATCCACTTTATTCTGGACCAATATGGAATTTTCATGAAGCAAAAGCATTAAGTGGAGGGCTCTTCACCCATTTCTTTTTTACTAAAATTCTGTGAAAGATACTATTTTGGAGTGTAAAAATTGTCATGTTGAAAACATGAATGTGCTGAGAGAATTTGAAGTCTGGGCCAATGACAATGCAGTGTTGAAAATCCAAGTCTAAAACTTTTCAAATTAAATGACCCAGGATGAAGTAGGAAACACAAGTCCTGGGCATGCAGATTTCTGAAGGGAGGAAAGAAAAGTGTTGACAAGAATAAGCCTAAGTTTTAAATGCCTGAAAGAGTCAAAAATAACACGTTGTGGGATATTGTACCAGATGTTCCACAGAGTTAAAACCAACCACAACTCATTAGTATCTGGACTTCCTTGCCCACTATGCTTAGAAATGTTGCTTGAAGGCACTTTGTATCTAAAAATCCAGTTCCTGTAGATGACTGTAGATGTAGATCAAAATCCTACCAAAAACTCCGTGTCAAAACCAGCAAGAGTGAGACTTTTGTCCTTGGCAGTAGCTTCCAGGTGCTCCTGGAAATCGCCAGGCCTAGACACAAAGATGTGTATTCGGCGGAGGGAGAGAAGCCTTATGCTTAGCTCTAACTGCGGCCTTTGCTAGCAGATCTTACTAGCAGGTAATAAATTCCATTTGTTCTGCTCTTAGCCAGAGCCAAGAGGGGAATCAAAGTCTAGATCACAGGAGAAGATCACAGGAGCCTCAGCTTTTCCAGAGGAGGAAAAATACAAAGGCTAGTAAATTTGCGCTGGGTTGACAGGGGTTTTTTACAGATCCATAGACAAGTGATGAAGCTTAAAAGATGACAGCAGAGGAAAATCAACAGATATGCTGAAACTGAGTGAAGAGGAAGGAGACTTCAAATTAACTGAAAAGCTGCAGCGAAAGCTTCTCTACTTTTTGCAGTTGCTTCAAGTTCAAAATGACAAACTCTAGCAGCACTTCCAACTTATTGTTCTTAATTCTAGAATAAAGACAATCAAAACTGTCTACTCCTGCTTAGAGTATGAAGTAAAGCACAGGAAGGCATTAGAGTAAGAAAAATTGTGTTTAGAAGGCTGAGGCAGCCTTAGGGCTAGGAGGAATGGGGAGGCGTGGAAATCAGGCCTGTGGGCACCAGGCAGGGAGCATCCAGTCCCTGAGCGGTCCCTCACAGTGGGTATCCCTGCAGATGGAGTCCAAATGGAGCCACAGCTCGGTGGGAAAAGTGCCGGGCTGGTGAGCCGTGCTTAGCAGGGGCTCCTGCATCAAATTGCTCCCTGACAGGTGCGGTATGCTGTGTGTGTGTGTGCCCAACAGCTGGCAAGAGCAGGCTGGCCCAGATGTGGGAAAAGGCCAAGGAGGCAGCAGAGTGGCAATGGGGCTGTGCAGGAGGCCCTGGTGGTTGCACACAGCCGTGGGAGATCAGGCTGGCCCAGATGGTCCCTGGGGCTCTGGGCTGAAAAGGGGGGAAAAGAGAAGCCGGGAGGAAGGGCCAGATGCCGCTATGAGAATGCCATTCCATCCCATAGGTGACATAGTGAGAGGAGGCTGGGAACAAAATGGTCATTCCCACTGATCACCCTGACATCTTCACGACAAGAGGCCCAGAAAGGAGTGCACATCTGTCTCCTGGTGTTGTCCTGAATGGGAGCTCATTACCTGGTCTTCATTACCCGCAAGTCTGGCAGCTTCCCGCGGGCATTCCACGCTTCAGGCAAGCAAAGCTGCTTACCTCACTATGTTCTTTGAGCCTCTGAAGGGGACCGTCCACTTAGCTACAGCCTGGCAAGGAAGGGAGTCTTACAACACTCTGGATATTTTAGACTTTTATTCTCACTCGGGCTGAAACAACGGATCCCCTCGCTACTTCTCCATCTTCATCCTTCTGTCCTGCAGGTGGCCTGTTCAGGCTGACAGCTTGGAGCGCCTGCAGGCTCCAGTTCGGCTGCAGCCCAGCTTTTCCTCTCACAGCTTAATTCTTCTTATGACAATTCTTTCATTTCTACTTCAAAGATACCTCAGAGCTTGCCTAAATTAACAACACTCTATTCTAAGCTAAACAATCCTCTATTATCTGAGCTATCTAAGTTCCATAGCCCTTCAATGTTGATCCCTATATATCCTAATTCTTTTAAAATTTCATCTCTTTGAGAAAGAAAAAACAACAGAGCTTTAAATTGAACCTAGCACACACCTAACCAAACCTTACCTAACCAAACCTAACCTAACCTAACCTAACCTAACCTTACCTTACCTTACCTTACCTTACCTTACCTTACCTTACCAAACCAAACACCTAAACTGAGCAAATACGAAAAAAAAAAATCATATTTCCTATCTATGGCACAGCTCCTCTTAATACGCGGGGGATGGCTGGAGCTCTGCCCAAAGATGACACATCCCCTTTTCCCTCCTCTCGGCTGGCGGGGCATAAGGGCCTCCTCAGGCGCAGGTGTCTCCTCTCCAGTCTTCCTGCACTTGCTTGGCTGAGATGATCAGAGCAGCCAGGCTGGAGGCAGGATCGCCGGAGGTAACAAAGGGATGCTGCCCAGAGGAAAAAGAACAAAGAAAGGAACTCTTACTTTCCAGGGTCCCATCCTCACGGGCTCAGGCAGGATTCCCTGGCTACCAGGAAGACACACAAAGAGCACCGAGGGCAGCATGTCCCCCTGCGCCTTCCTGTGCTGGCAGCTGCCTGCGCCACGTGGCCCACACTCCTCCTCATGCCTTCATGCAGGTGTCCTCAGCTGACAGGGCTTTTTGCCCCTTTGCTTTTCTTACCTGCAGGAGCTCCTGGGCAGACCAGCGCCTGTCCTCGTCTGCCTGCAGGCAGCAGCGGAGGAAGTCGCGCAGGAGAGCCGAGTGGTGCCTGGGGTTCTGCAGTTTTGGGGGCCCGTTCCTTTCTATCAGTTCAAAAACCTACAGCACATGGATGCAAGAGGACACTGCACCTGCTCCTTTGCTAGCCACATCAGCTCTCTCCGCACAGAGCCCTCTTGCTAAGCTGCACCTTACCCTGAGACGGGCTTCCCGCTCGTAAGGAGCTTCCCCTTCCACCATTTCCAGCCCCATGATGCCCAGGGACCAGATGTCCACTTTGGGGCCGTAGGCTTCTCCTCTCACCACCTCCGGTGCCATCCAGCTGGGAGTGCCGACGCTGGAGCTGCGCTTGCTGCGCTCAGGGCTGAGCTGAGCACAGAGGCCAAAGTCACCTGAGGCCAAAAACAAAGCCTGTCAAAGCCAGCTCCCACTGGCAAAGCGGCGAAAACCATTGCCCACTCCAAGCCTGACCAGGCCATGCTGAATCGAGCTGAAAAAGCAGCTGAGCTCTCCTTCCACATGCCTGGAGCCAGGCAAAGAAGGCATCAGCCACTTCCACAACACCCTCACCATTCACGCACTGGCCAAGCGGCGCTTCTGCCCAAGTGGCAGTCACCGAAATGCAAGCGCACGGCAGGTGCTGCAAATGCTGCAGCCCAGCAGGGATACCCACCCAACTTGACAGATCCATCCATGCCCACAAGGACGTTGTTGCTTTTGATGTCTCTGTGGATGACTTGGCGGGAATGAAGGAAATGCAGTCCTTGCAGGCACTGAGAGAGAAAAAGGAGGGAGGGAAAGTTAACGTACAGGATGGGATTTCATCCCACCAGAAAGGAAAGAGCTCAACGGGATTGACGGCTTTCTCAGGGAATTGTGAGCGAGGGCACAGCATCATGGTGCTGTCACGAAGAAGAGCTTGCTGCTTCAACACTCTTGGAAGTTTTTTCTCGATTCCAAGCGAAGGCATCCGGGCTCCCAAAAGTTCCGCCGGCCTTGGGTAGGAAGCGCGTCACCTTTGGCTGGGAGGCGGCACGGCAAAGATTTTTGGGGAAGCCTAGTGGCAACAGAGGAGGAAGCAGCACCTTAGAGCTGTTCCAGAATCCGTCGCCATGCGGGCTGCAATGCTATCCTTTGCAGCTGAGGACGGCTCTTTGGCCTTAGCTTGAAATTCTGCCACCTGCATGCTGCCTTCCCGTGGCAAGGAATGTAGGACAGACAGACAGGCTCCAGGCTAACATTCCCAGGCAAAGCTAAGAAGAGGAAGCAAGTGAACCCAAGCGAGTGAGCCAGCACCAGCGCCAGAGGACAGACAGGATGGAAGAGTGCAAGAACAGAGCCTGAGGAGTGCGGGGACAGTGGCAGGCAGTTCACTTCCCATGCTCGCTCTTCTCCTGTGTGTGGTGACAGCAGCAGCAGCAGCAGCAGCAAAAGAAAGGTGAGAGCAAGAAATCTCGGCTGTCCTTAACCTCCAGCTGGCAAGCAGCATCCTGGGCAGGCTTGGGGAAGCACAAGCGGGATCCCTCACCTCCCGACAGACAGCGCCTATCTGTCCTTCCTCCGGGTACACTGCGCTGAGCACATCAAACAAGGTGCCGCCGTCCATGAACTCCATGGCCAGCCAGAGCTCCGCATCCAGCAGGTAGCTGAAAGAAGAAAACCACGGCATGGAGAGACAGCAATGGGCACAGCCTCAGTCAGCCGAGGGCCCGAGCCAGGTTTTTGCAACTGCTCTCCAAGCTACGTGTGCCACACGAGATTCATGATCACCAGCTCCACCTCCTGCCACGCTCTGGAGACCAGCAGAGAAATCACCAGCAGCTCCCTTCTCTGCCAGTGACCAAAGGGCATCGTCTCTTCGGGCTTGCACTAGCTAAAGCTCCATTGACAGGAGAATACGCCAACCTGTCTAAGTAGGTAACGATATTGGGACTCCTGTTGTCCCTCATGGCCAGGATTTCATTGGCAGCCAGCTCCTCGGACATCTCCTCCTCAAGCGACATGATCTTGATTGCCACCTGAAATGACATTGGCCACCGTTTACCTTGAGAAGACGCCCCCTGCTCGAGATGACAAGCAGCACGGAGCGAGTGCTGCTGCAATGAGGCAGCGGGCTGGGCCAAAGGGCCTTGTCACTAGACAGCAGAGCTTAGCAGAAGCACCAAAGGCCATCCCAAATGCATTCTGCCCCCTGAGCCTAGAGTGTACTTCAGAGGAACAGCCTCTGCTGCAGACATGGAGCTGCCACCCAAACCTCCAGGCAGGGCTCACAGCAGCGGGGAAAGCGCTCCAGAGCTGCAAAATGGCATGGGGCTGTTGGCACTTTACATGTTGTCCACTGCTGGTGTCAAGGGCTTTATAAACAGCTCCAAAGCCCCTGGAAAGACAAAAGCAGCAGAAAGAGCCCTTTATCCCTTGGCACTGAAATCAAGCCTAGGCAGCAGATCTCCCCAGGCTGCCTGCACGCCTTCCTTAGAAAAGGCCTGGCTGCGGCGTCTCTTCGGCCAACAGCACGTCGGCCCGTGAGCCCTCTGCCCTGCGGGGCAGCCTGTCCAAGGGAACACTAAGGTGCAGCATGAAGACCGAGGGCCGCTGGAAATCTCCAAGGCGCACGCCCAGCCAGGTTATTTCCAAACCTAAGGGGAACAGTCCTCCTTGTGCGGGTGTGCATGCATGTGTGTGTCAAAAGAGTGAGAACAATGAGAGTCAGAAGACTGTCCTTGAGAATCTGACATTTCTTGAATGGCAAGGTGCTCTTTCAGGCCAGAAAGCTGCAGGGGCAGAGGGCTTCCCAGCTCCTGCTCCTCCTTGCTGCAAGCAAGACAATGCCAGCATCAACTTGTCTTGGATGAGGCCTTCGGATTGCTCTGCCCCAGCAGTCCAGGCAGGCGACAGGAGGTAAAGCCAGAGCCTGACCGTGATTGGAGCTTGCCTGACTTCACGCTTGATCTTGCACCAGCCAAAGACCTGGCCCACACTTTTGTAAAAGGAGCCGAGGCCACGCTTACCCTCGTCCCAGTTCTTCAAATGCCGTGTATTTGCTCATTGGCTGGCCCGGACTCACAATGCTCCCTGAAAGACAAAAGCAGCGCAGGGCGCTCACTCGCACACAGAGACGCCGCTCCCCACACCCTCCCAAAGGCAGCCCCGCTGCCGGCAGCTCTGGGCCCTTTGCGGTCCCCTGGCTTCCAGCTGCTGAGACCAGCAAGTGGGAGGGCCATCTTCTCCACCTTTCATCAGGTGGCCTTTCCAAGAAGGCCTTGATTTCTTTCAAGCGCAGCATCCCAAGCCATAAGCCAAAATGATGAGACCTTAAGAAGAGGGCCCTAAGAGGTCACCAAGGGCCTTTGCAGCCTCTGCAGTCACAGCCACCATCACTGGCAGGTCCACTGCCAGGGCCACAAAGTGTCTGAGCCAGAGGAGGTGTAAGAACGGGAGCCCGAAAACAGCTGGGGCCAGAGAGCTGCCTGGGGCCTAGTCACTTGCTAGGTGCCAGCCTTCTGCTCAAGCAGAAACAATCTCTGCTTTTGTCTTTGGCACACAAGGCAGCCCAGGCAGAGCCAAGCCAGGCCCAGCGCCCTCACAGGCAGCAGGAAGTCCCTGAGCGCTGCCGCGCTGCCTCAAAGCACAACAACGGCTTCTGCCGAGAGGCCTAAGCGCCTCTGAGAGCGAGGGGCAACTTCTGGCACAGCCTACACCCAGACACGCACACAACACACTGCTCTGGCAGACAAGAAATGCAGCCGACTTACTCAGTGTCTTCCGGCCCTGCTCCTGCCTCATCTCGGGCTGCTGGGCTGCGCTGCTGCAGGAAGTGCCAGCAGCGGGGGGCGAGCTGGCTGCTGCAGGCCACGCTGGTCCAGCGGCACCAGGTTGAATTGCAGAGCCTGTGTTGAGCTGGGACCAGAAAGGATTGCCCGTCAGAAGGGTGGCTGGCACACATGCTCCGCCGAGTGCACGGCCAAAGCAAGGCCTTGGGAAGGTGCTGTCAGCCACCGCCAGGCCTCTCCAGCTGGGGCCTTTCCCATGTCCCCTTCTCAAAGGCAACTTTGGCAAAAGCCCAAAGGCTACTTGGATCCAGCCCCTCAGGGCCACCTCCATGCTCCATGTTTTCAGCTTTTCTGCAAGACACTGGCAACAAGGGATCCATGGGGCTGCCAAGATCCAGAAAGACATCAGAGCAGTTCCCCAGAGCCTTGTTGCTTTCCTCCTCCTGTCTTTCCCTGGGCAATGAAATCAGCCCGCAACTGGCATGCAGTGCTCTGCTCAGAAGCCCGCAGCATGGCCCTTCTCTGATCCTTTTCACGCATTGCCCCTGTCCATGGCAGCCTTTAGGGAGCGGCCCTTCGGAGACGCCTTCCTGCCCTGCCCAGACCCACGCGCCCTTCACAATGTAGGGCTGCCAAGGATTCTCCTCTGCAAAGGCTGCTCTGACTGGCTGGAAGTGAAGCACAGCCTGAAGCTAATTAGTCCATGGAGAGGGCAGGTCCCTTCCAGGGGTCAGTGTCTGCCAGGTCCCCTGCAAGGCCGGCAACTGCGTCTTTGGGCCGCTCCGTCCGCTGACCACAGGCAGCCTGCACTGACAATGGGCACACGGGGCTGACTGCTACACTGAGAATCATTGAATGCTGCCTCCTGTCTGATGCCAGGAGACATTCTCGGGCCCTCTCAGCATCCCAGCTTAAATGCCAAACTTCAGACCCCATTGGCCAGGGCTCCCTGGCTTGCCTGAAGCAGCACTAGGTCCCGGCAGGCGCACAGCCGCCAGCATCTTCAGCCACGAGCAACAAGGGCTGCTCCAAAACTGGAAGCCTGGCCCTGCACCAAAGGCAGTGCCAAGCTCACTGCCACTTACCGGCTCTGCAAGCTCAGGCTGTGCAGGGAGAGCAGCTGGAGGCTTGATGCTCTTTTGCTCCTCTTCAGCCTCTTCCTCAATGCCAGAGGCAGCCAGAGGAGCTGCTGACCCTGCTGTTGAGGCCTGCAGACAGACAGAAGTGAGACAGATGGGCAAAAGGCAATCCCTCAGGAGCTGCTTTCTGTTGAGCTGGGAAAGGACCCAGAAGAAGGGGAAATGGTAGACTTTGATACAAGTGGGACTCTGAGTCATGAAAAGCCCAGGAAGTTGGCTGAATGAGGTGCTACTCCCATCTTGCTGTGCATTTGAGCTTCCCTGCTGCCTAGAAGCAGCAAGATGCCTTGCAGCTGTCCCATTTGCCTTTCATCTCTTGAAAGGCTCTTCCCTGCAAAATCAGCAAACAGCCAGTGCTCCCTTTGCTACTGCTGATGCCACGGGGCACTTGGCCTTTCTTTCAGCCTCCCACGCTGGCACTCCACACTGGACTGCAAGAGGCCAAGCTGGCAGAATTGCCGCCCCATTGTCACACGCCAGCAACGTCCCAGCTTCCTTTGCCACTCACCAAAGGCCAGGCTTGCCTCCATCCGCGTGTCAGGTGACCTGCAGCGAGCAAGGGAAAAGGAACCAGAGGCCCTTAGAAAAGTGCCTGTGCTGGCCACTCCCGCAGCACAAGGCAGTCCCAACACAGAGCATTTCCCTTTCCCAACAGGCCTCCAGGAGCAACAGCTCTTTCCCACAGCAGGCAAGAGAACAACGAGGACGCTAGAGTAGGCTCTGTCTACATTTGGGCCTCTTTTGCCAAGAGAGAAATAGAAAGACGCTGCTGGAAATGCCCCTTGCTCTTCAACACTCTGAGCTTCCCTTGTGCCCAACAGCTCAAGCAGCATTTTCCTCTTCTCTTTCCTGCATTTTAGATGTAGATTCTTTTAAAAGGCATGCCCTAAATCCCATGCCTTGGCTGAAGATGGTAGCCCAGCAGAGCTTCCCCAAAGGGCCCCTTCCCTGTGGCAGCTCCCTGCTGAAGCAGCCCAGGAACAGCTGCTGGGCTCAGCAGCAAACCCTCCCTGCACTGGACTTTGTGCTGCAGAGCCAAGGCAATCGCAGCCTTGGCACACCATCAAAGGGTCAAGTCACGCAGCCAAGGCCTCTAAGGGGCAATGTTGTAGCGAAAGGCGCTTTCCTTCGCTCCTGGAGAGAGCCACTGAGTTGCTAGCAGTACTTCTGAGCATCTCCCCTCCGAGTCTGCAATCAGCAGCTTGTCTTGCTTGAAGCAGCAAGCGCAGGAAAGGACAGACTCCAGTGCCGCGCACTCTCTCGGGGAGGGAAGGCAACCGCTGCAGGTTGCAGGGCAAATACTCTGCACCCGCCCCCCAGTACACAGATGCCCTCTTTTTAGCTGATGCTGCTGGCAGGACATTGACCAAAGCGGTGGCATCTTCATGGCCATTTTGTTCCCAAATAAACCCGGTCACTGCTGCGGCATGAAGAGCAGAGTCAAGCAAAAGCCGGGTGATGCCAGCCCCAGGAGAAACCTTTACTTACGAGTCAGCTGGGTCAGGTAGTAGCCAGAATAGACAACAGAAAAGACCGTGCAAACCGTGGCACAGACCTGCCCGATCATTTTGGCAGCGCTGTGCGGGTTTGCACACTGGATGCCAGCCAAGGCAAAGCCCAGACTCCTCTCGGGGTGCAGGCCGTCTGCTGAGAACTCCTTGAGCACAAGGATCCTCCTGCAGGGAGCCAGCAGAAGAGCCGCTCTGGACAAGCAGGCCTTGCGTGCCCCGGGGCAACGCTGTGCTGACAGCACTGTGACGTGGCACCGCTCCCCTGACCTCACAATAGCAGCTGTTCTATGGCTTCCTTGTGCCCAGCAAGGCAACCTTCTGTACAGCTGATGCGAAAGAAAAGCCTGGGAAGTTCTCCTCACTCATCAAGCAGCAGAAAATGTCCTCCCAGTCCATAAGGCAGTGCTCAAGGCATCCCAGGGGAACTCAGAAAATGGGCCAACCCAAGCGGCATCCAAGGAATCCAAGCAAACGCGCCTTTTGGTCCCAAAAGCTTTGACTGAAAGCAAAAGTCTGCTTCTTCTAGGTGGCATGCTAGCTGGTTCTGAAAAGTCTCACTTCTTCAATGCCATTTAGGGGGGAAAAGAAGCAAAGATAATAAATTTCCAGGAGTATTTTAGGCTGCAGTCACTTCTCGAGCACGCGGGTGCGTGCTGACCTATGGAGGGGCTTGACAGCTGGCCTGCAAGCAAAGCTGAGTTCATAGAAGACATCCCAATTGATGGGTTTTCAGTGTATCCATAGCAAGGAAGAAGACAAGGCCGTCAGCATGGAAACCGATTAGAAAAGAGAGATGAAATTTTCGTAAGCTAGACTAGTGCCTAAGTAGATGTGTATACTTGCCTTATAAATTTCTGTAAAACTTTTGCCAATTCTATTGACGTTAATTGCCTTGCACCAATGGATATAAGAAGTTCTTGTGGTGTAGTCAGTGACTTAAGATCACGCTTTGTTAAGAGTGTATAAGCTGGAGAACAGGCAGAATAAAGAAAACTTTTTTCTTCTTGGACCCTGATCACGTGTGTATGCCACGTCCGGCCTAATGGTGACAGTTGCCCATCTCTGGGTCAAGAGACAAGTATTGTCTGACAGGTAGCTTGTCAACAAACTGAGAAAGAATTGAGTACCTGGGCATGCAGATTTCTGAAGGGAGGAAAGAAAAGTGTTGACAAGAATAAGCCTAAGTTTTAAACGCCTGAAAGAGTCAAAAATAACACGTTGTGGGATATTGTACCAGATGTTCCACAGAGTTAAAACCAACCACAACTCATTAGTATCTGGACTTCCTTGCCCACTATGCTTAGAAATGTTGCTTGAAGGCACTTTGTATCTAAAAATCCAGTTCCTGTAGATGACTGTAGATGTAGATCAAAATCCTACCAAAAACTCCGTGTCAAAACCAGCAAGAGTGAGACTTTTGTCCTTGGCAGTAGCTTCCAGGTGCTCCTGGAAATCGCCAGGCCTAGACACAAAGATGTGTATTCGGCGGAGGGAGAGAAGCCTTATGCTTAGCTCTAACTGCGACCTTTGCTAGCAGATCTTACTAGCAGGTAATAAATTCCATTTGTTCTGCTCTTAGCCAGAGCCAAGAGGGGAATCAAAGTCTAGATCACAGGAGAAGATCACAGGAGCTTCAGCTTTTCCAGAGGAGGAAAAATACAAAGGCTAGTAAATTTGCGCTGGGTTGACAGGGGTTTTTACAGATCCATAGACAAGTGATGAAGCTTAAAAGATGACAGCAGAGGAAAATCAACAGATATGCTGAAACTGAGTGAAGAGGAAGGAGACTTCAAATTAACTGAAAAGCTGCAGCGAAAGCTTCTCTACTTTTTGCAGTTGCTTCAAGTTCAAAATGACAAACTCTAGCAGCACTTCCAACTTATTGTTCTTAATTCTAGAATAAAGACAATCAAAACTGTCTACTCCTGCTTAGAGTATGAAGTAAAGCACAGGAAGGCATTAGAGTAAGAAAAATTGTGTTTAGAAGGCTGAGGCAGCCTTAGGGCTAGGAGGAATGGGGAGGCGTGGAAATCAGGCCTGTGGGCACCAGGCAGGGAGCATCCAGTCCCTGAGCGGTCCCTCACAGTGGGTATCCCTGCAGATGGAGTCCAAATGGAGCCACAGCTCGGTGGGAAAAGTGCCGGGCTGGTGAGCCGTGCTTAGCAGGGGCTCCTGCATCAAATTGCTCCCTGACAGGTGCGGTATGCTGTGTGTGTGTGTGCCCAAGAGCTGGCAAGAGCAGGCTGGCCCAGATGTGGGAAAAGGCCAAGGAGGCAGCAGAGTGGCAATGGGGCTGTGCAGGAGGCCCTGGTGGTTGCACACAGCCGTGGGGGATCAGGCTGGCCCAGATGGTCCCGGGGGCTCTGGGCTGAAAAGGGGGGAAAAGAGAAGCCGGGAGGAAGGGCCAGATGCCGCTATGAGAATGCCATTCCATCCCATAGGTGACATAGTGAGAGGAGGCTGGGAACAAAATGGTCATTCCCACTGATCACCCTGACATCTTCACGACAAGAGGCCCAGAAAGGAGTGCACATCTGCCTCCTGGTGTTGTCCTGAATGGGAGCTCATTACCTGGCGTTCATTACCCGCAAGTCTGGCAGCTTCCCGCGGGCATTCCACGCTTCAGGCAAGCAAAGCTGCTTACCTCACTATGTTCTTTGGGCCTCTGAAGGGGACCGTCCACTTAGCTACAGCCTGGCAAGGAAGGGAGTCTTACAACACTCTGGATATTTTAGACTTTTATTCTCACTCGGGCTGAAACAAAGGATCCCCTCGCTACTTCTCCATCTTCATCCTTCTGTCCTGCAGGTGGCCTGTTCAGGCTGACAGCTTGGAGCGCCTGCAGGCTCCAGTTCGGCTGCAGCCCAGCTTTTCCTCTCACAGCTTAATTCTTCTTATGACAATTCTTTCATTTCTACTTCCAAGATACCTCAGAGCTTGCCTAAATTAACAACACTCTATTCTAAGCTAAACAATCCTCTATTATCTAAGCTATCTATGTTCCATAGCCCTTCAATGTTGATCCCTATATCTCCTAATTCTTTTAAAATTTCATCTCTTTGAGAAAGAAAAAACAACAGAGCTTTAAATTGAACCTAGCACACACCTAACCAAACCTTACCTAACCAAACCTAACCTAACCTAACCTAACCTAACCTTACCTTACCTTACCTTACCTTACCTTACCTTACCTAACCTAACCAAACACCTAAACTGAGCAAATACGAAAAAAAAAAAAATCATATTTCCTATCTATGGCACAGCTCCTCTTAATACGCGGGGGATGGCTGGAGCTCTGCCCAAAGATGACACATCCCCTTTTCCCTCCTCTCGGCTGGCGGGGCATAAGGGCCTCCTCAGGCGCAGGTGTCTCCTCTCCAGTCTTCCTGCACTTGCTTGGCTGAGGTGATCAGAGCAGCCAGGCTGGAGGCAGGATCGCCGGAGGTAACAAAGGGATGCTGCCCAGAGGAAAAAGAACAAAGAAAGGAACTCTTACTTTCCAGGGTCCCATCCTCACGGGCTCAGGCAGGATTCCCTGGCTACCAGGAAGACACACAAAGAGCACCGAGGGCAGCATGTCCCCCTGCGCCTTCCTGTGCTGGCAGCTGCCTGCGCCACGTGGCCCACACTCCTCCTCATGCCTTCATGCAGGTGTCCTCAGCTGACAGGGCTTTTTGCCCCTTTGCTTTTTCTTACCTGCAGGAGTTCCTGGGCAGACCAGCGCCTGTCCTCGTCTGCCTGCAGGCAGCAGCGGAGGAAGTCGCGCAGGAGAGCCGAGTGGTGCCTGGGGTTCTGCAGTTTTGGGGGCCCGTTCCTTTCTATCAGTTCAAAAACCTACAGCACATGGATGCAAGAGGACACTGCACCTGCTCCTTTGCTAGCCACATCAGCTCTCTCCGCACAGAGCCCTCTTGCTAAGCTGCACCTTACCCTGAGACGGGCTTCCCGCTCGTAAGGAGCTTCCCCTTCCACCATTTCCAGCCCCATGATGCCCAGGGACCAGATGTCCACTTTGGGGCCGTAGGCTTCTCCTCTCACCACCTCCGGTGCCATCCAGCTGGGAGTGCCGACGCTGGAGCTGCGCTTGCTGCGCTCAGGGCTGAGCTGAGCACAGAGGCCAAAGTCACCTGAGGCCAAAAACAAAGCCTGTCAAAGCCAGCTCCCACTGGCAAAGCGGCCAAAACCATTGCCCACTCCAAGCCTGACCAGGCCATGCTGAATCGAGCTGAAAAAGCAGCTGAGCTCTCCTTCCACGTGCCTGGAGCCAGGCAAAGAAGGCATCAGCCACTTCCACAACACCCTCACCATTCACGCACTGGCCAAGCGGCGCTTCTGCCCAAGTGGCAGTCACCGAAATGCAAGCGCACGGCAGGTGCTGCAAATGCTGCAGCCCAGCAGGGATACCCACCCAACTTGACAGATCCATCCATGCCCACAAGGACGTTGTTGCTTTTGATGTCTCTGTGGATGACTTGGCGGGAATGAAGGAAATGCAGTCCTTGCAGGCACTGAGAGAGAAAAAGGAGGGAGGGAAAGTTAACGTACAGGATGGGATTTCATCCCACCAGAAAGGAAAGAGCTCAACGGGATTGACGGCTTTCTCAGGGAATTGTGAGCGAGGGCACAGCATCATGGTGCTGTCACGAAGAAGACCTTGCTGCTTCAACACTCTTGGAAGTTTTTTTCTCGATTCCAAGCGAAGGCATCCGGGCTCCCAAAAGTTCCGCCGGCCTTGGGTAGGAAGCGCGTCACCTTTGGCTGGGAGGCGGCATGGCAAAGATTTTTGGGGAAGCCTAGTGGCAGCAGAGGAGGAAGCAGCACCTTAGAGCTGTTCCAGAATCCGTCGCCATGCGGGCTGCAACGCTATCCTTTGCAGCTGAGGACGGCTCTTTGGCCTTAGCTGGAAATTCTGCCGCCTGCATGCTGCCTTCCCGTGGCAAGGAATGTAGGACAGACAGACAGGCTCCAGGCTAACATTCCCAGGCAAAGCTAAGAAGAGGAAGCAAGTGAACCCAAGCGAGTGAGCCAGCACCAGCGCCAGAGGACAGACAGGATGGAAGAGTGCAAGAACAGAGCCTGAGGAGTGCGGGGACAGTGGCAGGCAGTTCACTTCCTATGCTCGCTCTTCTCCTGTGTGTGGTGACAGCAGCAGCAGCAGCAGCAGCAAAAGAAAGGTGAGAGCAAGAAATCCCGGCTGTCCTTAACCTCCAGCTGGCAAGCAGCATCCTGGACAGGCTTGGGGAAGCACAAGCGGGATCCCTCACCTCCCGACAGACAGCGCCTATCTGTCCTTCCTCCGGGTACACTGCGCTGAGCACATCAAACAAGGTGCCGCCGTCCATGAACTCCATGGCCAGCCAGAGCTCCGCATCCACCAGGTAGCTGAAAGAAGAAAACCACGGCATGGAGAGACAGCAATGGGCACAGCCTCAGTCAGCCGAGGGCCCGAGCCAGGTTTTAGCAACTGCTCTCCAAACTACGTGTGCCACACGAGATTCATGATCACCAGCTCCACCTCTTGCCACGCTCTGGAGACCAGCAGAGAAATCACCAGCAGCTCCCTTCTCTGCCCGTGACCAAAGGGCATCGTCTCTTCGGGCTTGCACTAGCTAAAGCTCCATTGACAGGAGAATACGCCAACCTGTCTAAGTAGGTAACGATATTGGGACTCCTGTTGTCCCTCATGGCCAGGATTTCATTGGCAGCCAGCTCCTCGGACATCTCCTCCTCAAGCGACATGATCTTGATTGCCACCTGAAATGACATTGGCCACCGTTTACCTTGAGAAGACGCCCCCTGCTCGAGATGACAAGCAGCACGGAGCGAGTGCTGCTGCAATGAGGCAGCGGGCTGGGCCAAAGGGCCTTGTCACTAGACAGCAGAGCTTAGCAGAAGCACCAAAGGCCATCCCAAATGCATTCTGCCCCCTGAGCCTAGAGTGTACTTCAGAGGAACAGCCTCTGCTGCAGACATGGAGCTGCCACCCAAACCTCCAGGCAGGGCTCACAGCAGCGGGGAAAGCGCTCCAGAGCTGCAAAATGGCATGGGGCTGTTGGCACTTTACCTGTTGTCCGCTGCTGGTGTCAAGGGCTTTATAAACAGCTCCAAAGCCCCTGGAAAGACAAAAGCAGCAGAAAGAGCCCTTTATCCCTTGGCACTGAAATCAAGCCTAGGCAGCAGATCTCCCCAGGCTGCCTGCACGCCTTCCTTAGAAAAGGCCTGGCTGCGGCGTCTCTTCGGCCAACAGCACGTCGGCCCGTGAGCCCTCTGCCCTGCGGGGCAGCCTGTCCGAGGGAACACTAAGGTGCAGCATGAAGACCGAGGGCCGCTGGAAATCTCCAAGGCGCACGCCCAGCCAGGTTATTTCCAAACCTAAGGGGAACAGTCCTCCTTGTGCGGGTGTGCATGCATGTGTGTGTCAAAAGAGTGAGAACAATGAGAGTCAGAAGACTGTCCTTGAGAATCTGACATTTCTTGAATGGCAAGGTGCTCTTTCAGGCCAGAAAGCTGCAGGGGCAGAGGGCTTCCCAGCTCCTGCTCCTCCTTGCTGCAAGCAAGACAATGCCAGCATCAACTTGTCTTGGATGAGGCCTTCGGATTGCTCTGCCCCAGCAGTCCAGGCAGGCGACAGGAGGTAAAGCCAGAGCCTGACCGTGATTGGAGCTTGCCTGACTTCACGCTTGATCTTGCACCAGCCAAAGACCTGGCCCACACTTTTGTAAAAGGAGCCGAGGCCACGCTTACCCTCGTCCCAGTTCTTCAAATGCCGTGTATTTGCTCATTGGCTGGCCCGGACTCACAATGCTCCCTGAAAGACAAAAGCAGCGCAGGGCGCTCACTCGCACACAGAGACGCCGCTCCCCACACCCTCCCAAAGGCAGCCCCGCTGCCGGCAGCTCTGGGCCCTTTGCGGTCCCCTGGCTTCCAGCTGCTGAGACCAGCAAGTGGGAGGGCCATCTTCTCCACCTTTCATCAGGTGGCCTTTCCAAGAAGGCCTTGATTTCTTTCAAGCGCAGCATCCCAAGCCATAAGCCAAAATGATGAGACCTTAAGAAGAGGGCCCTAAGAGGTCACCAAGGGCCTTTGCAGCCTCTGCAGTCACAGCCACCATCACTGGCAGGTCCACTGCCAGGGCCACAAAGTGTCTGAGCCAGAGGAGGTGTAAGAACGGGAGCCCGAAAACAGCTGGGGCCAGAGAGCTGCCTGGGGCCTAGTCACTTGCTAGGTGCCAGCCTTCTGCTCAAGCAGAAACAATCTCTGCTTTTGTCTTTGGCACCCAAGGCAGCCCAGGCAGAGCCAAGCCAGGCCCAGCCGCCCTCACAGGCAGCAGGAAGTCCCTGAGCGCTGCCGCGCTGCCTCAAAGCACAACAACGGCTTCTGCCGAGAGGCCTAAGCGCCTCTGAGAGCGAGGGGCAACTTCTGGCACAGCCTACACCCAGACACGCACACAACACACTGCTCTGGCAGACAAGAAATGCAGCTGACTTACTCAGTGTCTTCCGGCCCTGCTCCTGCCTCATCTCGGGCTGCTGGGCTGCGCTGCTGCAGGAAGTGCCAGCAGCGGGGGGCGAGCTGGCTGCTGCAGGCCACGCTGGTCCAGCGGCACCAGGTTGAATTGCAGAGCCTGTGTTGAGCTGGGACCAGAAAGGATTGCCCGTCAGAAGGGTGGCTGGCACACATGCTCCGCCGAGTGCACGGCCAAAGCAAGGCCTTGGGAAGGTGCTGTCAGCCACCGCCAGGCCTCTCCAGCTGGGGCCTTTCCCATGTCCCCTTCTCAAAGGCAACTTTGGCAAAAGCCCAAAGGCTACTTGGATCCAGCCCCTCAGGGCCACCTCCATGCTCCATGTTTTCAGCTTTTCTGCAAGACACTGGCAACAAGGGATCCATGGGGCTGCCAAGATCCAGAAAGACATCAGAGCAGTTCCCCAGAGCCTTGTTGCTTTCCTCCTCCTGTCTTTCCCTGGGCAATGAAATCAGCCCGCAACTGGCATGCAGTGCTCTGCTCAGAAGCCCGCAGCATGGCCCTTCTCTGATCCTTCTCACGCATTGCCCCTGTCCATGGCAGCCTTTAGGGAGCGGCCCTTCGGAGACGCCTTCCTGCCCTGCCCAGACCCACGCGCCCTTCACAATGTAGGGCTGCCAAGGATTCTCCTCTGCAAAGGCTGCTCTGAGCGGCTGGAAGTGAAGCACAGCCTGAAGCTAATTAGTCCATGGAGAGGGCAGGTCCCTTCCAGGGGCCAGTGTCTGCCAGGTCCCCTGCAAGGCCGGCAACTGCGTCTTTGGGCCGCTCCGTCCGCTGACCACAGGCAGCCTGCACTGACAATGGGCACACGGGGCTGACTGCTACACTGAGAATCATTGAATGCTGCCTCCTGTCTGATGCCAGGAGACATTCTCGGGCCCTCTCAGCATCCCAGCTTAAATGCCAAACTTCAGACCCCATTGGCCAGGGCTCCCTGGCTTGCCTGAAGCAGCACTAGGTCCCGGCAGGCACACAGCCGCCAGCATCTTCAGCCACGAGCAACAAGGGCTGCTCCAAAACTGGAAGCCTGGCCCTGCACCAAAGGCAGTGCCAAGCTCACTGCCACTTACCGGCTCTGCAAGCTCAGGCTGTGCAGGGAGAGCAGCTGGAGGCTTGATGCTCTTTTGCTCCTCTTCAGCCTCTTCCTCAATGCCAGAGGCAGCCAGAGGAGCTGCTGACCCTGCTGTTGAGGCCTGCAGACAGACAGAAGTGAGACAGATGGGCAAAAGGCAATCCCTCAGGAGCTGCTTTCTGTTGAGCTGGGAAAGGACCCAGAAGAAGGGGAAATGGTAGACTTTGATACAAGTGGGACTCTGAGTCATGAAAAGCCCAGGAAGTTGGCTGAATGAGGTGCTACTCCCATCTTGCTGTGCATTTGAGCTTCCCTGCTGCCTAGAAGCAGCAAGATGCCTTGCAGCTGTCCCATTTGCCTTTCATCTCTTGAAAGGCTCTTCCCTGCAAAATCAGCAAACAGCCAGTGCTCCCTTTGCTACTGCTGATGCCACGGGGCACTTGGCCTTTCTTTCAGCCTCCCACGCTGGCACTCCACACTGGACTGCAAGAGGCCAAGCTGGCAGAATTGCCGCCCCATTGTCACACGCCAGCAACGTCCCAGCTTCCTTTGCCACTCACCAAAGGCCAGGCTTGCCTCCATCCGCGTGTCAGGTGACCTGCAGCGAGCAAGGGAAAAGGAACCAGAGGCCCTTAGAAAAGTGCCTGTGCTGGCCACTCCCGCAGCACAAGGCAGTCCCAACACAGAGCATTTCCCTTTCCCAACAGGCCTCCAGGAGCAACAGCTCTTTCCCACAGCAGGCAAGAGAACAACGAGGACGCTAGAGTAGGCTCTGTCTACATTTGGGCCTCTTTTGCCAAGAGAGAAATAGAAAGACGCTGCTGGAAATGCCCCTTGCTCTTCAACACTCTGAGCTTCCCTTGTGCCCAACAGCTCAAGCAGCATTTTCCTCTTCTCTTTCCTGCATTTTAGATGTAGATTCTTTTAAAAGGCATGCCCTAAATCCCATGCCTTGGCTGAAGATGGTAGCCCAGCAAAGCTTCCCCAAAGGGCCCCTTCCCTGTGGCAGCTCCCTGCTGAAGCAGCCCAGGAACAGCTGCTGGGCTCAGCAGCAAACCCTCCCTGCACTGGACTTTGTGCTGCAGAGCCAAGGCAATCGCAGCCTTGGCACACCATCAAAGGGTCAAGTCACGCAGCCAAGGCCTCTAAGGGGCAATGTTGTAGCGAAAGGCGCTTTCCTTCGCTCCTGGAGAGAGCCACTGACTTGCTAGCAGTACTTCTGAGCATCTCCCCTCCGAGTCTGCAATCAGCAGCTTGTCTTGCTTGAAGCAGCAAGCGCAGGAAAGGACAGACTCCAGTGCCGCGCACTCTCTCGGGGAGGGAAGGCAACCGCTGCAGGTTGCAGGGCAAATACTCTGCACCCGCCCCCCAGTACACAGATGCCCTCTTTTTAGCTGATGCTGCTGGCAGGACATTGACCAAAGCGGTGGCATCTTCATGGCCATTTTGTTCCCAAATAAACCCGGTCACTGCTGCGGCATGAAGAGCAGAGTCAAGCAAAAGCCGGGTGATGCCAGCCCCAGGAGAAACCTTTACTTACGAGTCAGCTGGGTCAGGTAGTAGCCAGAATAGACAACAGAAAAGACCGTGCAAACCGTGGCACAGACCTGCCCGATCATTTTGGCAGCGCTGTGCGGGTTTGCACACTGGATGCCAGCCAAGGCAAAGCCCAGACTCCTCTCGGGGTGCAGGCCGTCTGCTGAGAACTCCTTGAGCACAAGGATCCTCCTGCAGGGAGCCAGCAGAAGAGCCGCTCTGGACAAGCAGGCCTTGCGTGCCCCGGGGCAACGCTGTGCTGACAGCACTGTGACGTGGCACCGCTCCCCTGACCTCACAATAGCAGCTGTTCTATGGCTTCCTTGTGCCCAGCAAGGCAACCTTCTGTACAGCTGATGCGAAAGAAAAGCCTGGGAAGTTCTCCTCACTCATCAAGCAGCAGAAAATGTCCTCCCAGTCCATAAGGCAGTGCTCAAGGCATCCCAGAGGAACTCAGAAAATGGGCCAACCCAAGCGGCATCCAAGGAATCCAAGCAAACGCGCCTTTTGGTCCCAAAAGCTTTGACTGAAAGCAAAAGTCTGCTTCTTCTAGGTGGCATGCTAGCTGGTTCTGAAAAGTCTCACTTCTTCAATGCCATTTAGGGGGGAAAAGAAGCAAAGATAATAAATTTCCAGGAGTATTTTAGGCTGCAGTCACTTCTCGAGCACGCGGGTGCGTGCTGACCTATGGAGGGGCTTGACAGCTGGCCTGCAAGCAAAGCTGAGTTCATAGAAGACATCCCAATTGATGGGTTTTCAGTGTATCCATAGCAAGGAAGAAGACAAGGCCGTCAGCATGGAAACCGATTAGAAAAGAGAGATGAAATTTTCGTAAGCTAGACTAGTGCCTAAGTAGATGTGTATACTTGCCTTATAAATTTCTGTAAAACTTTTGCCAATTCTATTGACGTTAATTGCCTTGCACCAATGGATATAAGAAGTTCTTGTGGTGTAGTCAGTGACTTAAGATCACGCTTTGTTAAGAGTGTATAAGCTGGAGAACAGGCAGAATAAAGAAAACTTTTTTCTTCTTGGACCCTGATCACGTGTGTATGCCACGTCCGGCCTAATGGTGACAGTTGCCCATCTCTGGGTCAAGAGACAAGTATTGTCTGACAGGTAGCTTGTCAACAAACTGAGAAAGAATTGAGTACCTGGGCATGCAGATTTCTGAAGGGAGGAAAGAAAAGTGTTGACAAGAATAAGCCTAAGTTTTAAACGCCTGAAAGAGTCAAAAATAACACGTTGTGGGATATTGTACCAGATGTTCCACAGAGTTAAAACCAACCACAACTCATTAGTATCTGGACTTCCTTGCCCACTATGCTTAGAAATGTTGCTTGAAGGCACTTTGTATCTAAAAATCCAGTTCCTGTAGATGACTGTAGATGTAGATCAAAATCCTACCAAAAACTCCGTGTCAAAACCAGCAAGAGTGAGACTTTTGTCCTTGGCAGTAGCTTCCAGGTGCTCCTGGAAATCGCCAGGCCTAGACACAAAGATGTGTATTCGGCGGAGGGAGAGAAGCCTTATGCTTAGCTCTAACTGCGACCTTTGCTAGCAGATCTTACTAGCAGGTAATAAATTCCATTTGTTCTGCTCTTAGCCAGAGCCAAGAGGGGAATCAAAGTCTAGATCACAGGAGAAGATCACAGGAGCTTCAGCTTTTCCAGAGGAGGAAAAATACAAAGGCTAGTAAATTTGCGCTGGGTTGACAGGGGTTTTTACAGATCCATAGACAAGTGATGAAGCTTAAAAGATGACAGCAGAGGAAAATCAACAGATATGCTGAAACTGAGTGAAGAGGAAGGAGACTTCAAATTAACTGAAAAGCTGCAGCGAAAGCTTCTCTACTTTTTGCAGTTGCTTCAAGTTCAAAATGACAAACTCTAGCAGCACTTCCAACTTATTGTTCTTAATTCTAGAATAAAGACAATCAAAACTGTCTACTCCTGCTTAGAGTATGAAGTAAAGCACAGGAAGGCATTAGAGTAAGAAAAATTGTGTTTAGAAGGCTGAGGCAGCCTTAGGGCTAGGAGGAATGGGGAGGCGTGGAAATCAGGCCTGTGGGCACCAGGCAGGGAGCATCCAGTCCCTGAGCGGTCCCTCACAGTGGGTATCCCTGCAGATGGAGTCCAAATGGAGCCACAGCTCGGTGGGAAAAGTGCCGGGCTGGTGAGCCGTGCTTAGCAGGGGCTCCTGCATCAAATTGCTCCCTGACAGGTGCGGTATGCTGTGTGTGTGTGTGCCCAAGAGCTGGCAAGAGCAGGCTGGCCCAGATGTGGGAAAAGGCCAAGGAGGCAGCAGAGTGGCAATGGGGCTGTGCAGGAGGCCCTGGTGGTTGCACACAGCCGTGGGGGATCAGGCTGGCCCAGATGGTCCCGGGGGCTCTGGGCTGAAAAGGGGGGAAAAGAGAAGCCGGGAGGAAGGGCCAGATGCCGCTATGAGAATGCCATTCCATCCCATAGGTGACATAGTGAGAGGAGGCTGGGAACAAAATGGTCATTCCCGCTGATCACCCTGACATCTTCACGACAAGAGGCCCAGAAAGGAGTGCACATCTGCCTCCTGGTGTTGTCCTGAATGGGAGCTCATTACCTGGCGTTCATTACCCGCAAGTCTGGCAGCTTCCCGCGGGCATTCCACGCTTCAGGCAAGCAAAGCTGCTTACCTCACTATGTTCTTTGGGCCTCTGAAGGGGACCGTCCACTTAGCTACAGCCTGGCAAGGAAGGGAGTCTTACAACACTCTGGATATTTTAGACTTTTATTCTCACTCGGGCTGAAACAAAGGATCCCCTCGCTACTTCTCCATCTTCATCCTTCTGTCCTGCAGGTGGCCTGTTCAGGCTGACAGCTTGGAGCGCCTGCAGGCTCCAGTTCGGCTGCAGCCCAGCTTTTCCTCTCACAGCTTAATTCTTCTTATGACAATTCTTTCATTTCTACTTCCAAGATACCTCAGAGCTTGCCTAAATTAACAACACTCTATTCTAAGCTAAACAATCCTCTATTATCTAAGCTATCTATGTTCCATAGCCCTTCAATGTTGATCCCTATATCTCCTAATTCTTTTAAAATTTCATCTCTTTGAGAAAGAAAAAACAACAGAGCTTTAAATTGAACCTAGCACACACCTAACCAAACCTAACCTAACCAAACCTAACCTAACCTAACCTAACCTTACCTTACCTTACCTTACCTTACCTTACCTTACCTAACCTAACCAAACACCTAAACTGAGCAAATACGAAAAAAAAAAAAATCATATTTCCTATCTATGGCACAGCTCCTCTTAATACGCGGGGGATGGCTGGAGCTCTGCCCAAAGATGACACATCCCCTTTTCCCTCCTCTCGGCTGGCGGGGCATAAGGGCCTCCTCAGGCGCAGGTGTCTCCTCTCCAGTCTTCCTGCACTTGCTTGGCTGAGGTGATCAGAGCAGCCAGGCTGGAGGCAGGATCGCCGGAGGTAACAAAGGGATGCTGCCCAGAGGAAAAAGAACAAAGAAAGGAACTCTTACTTTCCAGGGTCCCATCCTCACGGGCTCAGGCAGGATTCCCTGGCTACCAGGAAGACACACAAAGAGCACCGAGGGCAGCATGTCCCCCTGCGCCTTCCTGTGCTGGCAGCTGCCTGCGCCACGTGGCCCACACTCCTCCTCATGCCTTCATGCAGGTGTCCTCAGCTGACAGGGCTTTTTGCCCCTTTGCTTTTTCTTACCTGCAGGAGTTCCTGGGCAGACCAGCGCCTGTCCTCGTCTGCCTGCAGGCAGCAGCGGAGGAAGTCGCGCAGGAGAGCCGAGTGGTGCCTGGGGTTCTGCAGTTTTGGGGGCCCGTTCCTTTCTATCAGTTCAAAAACCTACAGCACATGGATGCAAGAGGACACTGCACCTGCTCCTTTGCTAGCCACATCAGCTCTCTCCGCACAGAGCCCTCTTGCTAAGCTGCACCTTACCCTGAGACGGGCTTCCCGCTCGTAAGGAGCTTCCCCTTCCACCATTTCCAGCCCCATGATGCCCAGGGACCAGATGTCCACTTTGGGGCCGTAGGCTTCTCCTCTCACCACCTCCGGTGCCATCCAGCTGGGAGTGCCGACGCTGGAGCTGCGCTTGCTGCGCTCAGGGCTGAGCTGAGCACAGAGGCCAAAGTCACCTGAGGCCAAAAACAAAGCCTGTCAAAGCCAGCTCCCACTGGCAAAGCGGCCAAAACCATTGCCCACTCCAAGCCTGACCAGGCCATGCTGAATCGAGCTGAAAAAGCAGCTGAGCTCTCCTTCCACGTGCCTGGAGCCAGGCAAAGAAGGCATCAGCCACTTCCACAACACCCTCACCATTCACGCACTGGCCAAGCGGCGCTTCTGCCCAAGTGGCAGTCACCGAAATGCAAGCGCACGGCAGGTGCTGCAAATGCTGCAGCCCAGCAGGGATACCCACCCAACTTGACAGATCCATCCATGCCCACAAGGACGTTGTTGCTTTTGATGTCTCTGTGGATGACTTGGCGGGAATGAAGGAAATGCAGTCCTTGCAGGCACTGAGAGAGAAAAAGGAGGGAGGGAAAGTTAACGTACAGGATGGGATTTCATCCCACCAGAAAGGAAAGAGCTCAACGGGATTGACGGCTTTCTCAGGGAATTGTGAGCGAGGGCACAGCATCATGGTGCTGTCACGAAGAAGACCTTGCTGCTTCAACACTCTTGGAAGTTTTTTTCTCGATTCCAAGCGAAGGCATCCGGGCTCCCAAAAGTTCCGCCGGCCTTGGGTAGGAAGCGCGTCACCTTTGGCTGGGAGGCGGCATGGCAAAGATTTTTGGGGAAGCCTAGTGGCAGCAGAGGAGGAAGCAGCACCTTAGAGCTGTTCCAGAATCCGTCGCCATGCGGGCTGCAACGCTATCCTTTGCAGCTGAGGACGGCTCTTTGGCCTTAGCTGGAAATTCTGCCGCCTGCATGCTGCCTTCCCGTGGCAAGGAATGTAGGACAGACAGACAGGCTCCAGGCTAACATTCCCAGGCAAAGCTAAGAAGAGGAAGCAAGTGAACCCAAGCGAGTGAGCCAGCACCAGCGCCAGAGGACAGACAGGATGGAAGAGTGCAAGAACAGAGCCTGAGGAGTGCGGGGACAGTGGCAGGCAGTTCACTTCCTATGCTCGCTCTTCTCCTGTGTGTGGTGACAGCAGCAGCAGCAGCAGCAGCAAAAGAAAGGTGAGAGCAAGAAATCCCGGCTGTCCTTAACCTCCAGCTGGCAAGCAGCATCCTGGACAGGCTTGGGGAAGCACAAGCGGGATCCCTCACCTCCCGACAGACAGCGCCTATCTGTCCTTCCTCCGGGTACACTGCGCTGAGCACATCAAACAAGGTGCCGCCGTCCATGAACTCCATGGCCAGCCAGAGCTCCGCATCCAGCAGGTAGCTGAAAGAAGAAAACCACAGCATGGAGAGACAGCAATGGGCACAGCCTCAGTCAGCCGAGGGCCCGAGCCAGGTTTTAGCAACTGCTCTCCAAACTACGTGTGCCACACGAGATTCATGATCACCAGCTCCACCTCTTGCCACGCTCTGGAGACCAGCAGAGAAATCACCAGCAGCTCCCTTCTCTGCCCGTGACCAAAGGGCATCGTCTCTTCGGGCTTGCACTAGCTAAAGCTCCATTGACAGGAGAATACGCCAACCTGTCTAAGTAGGTAACGATATTGGGACTCCTGTTGTCCCTCATGGCCAGGATTTCATTGGCAGCCAGCTCCTCGGACATCTCCTCCTCAAGCGACATGATCTTGATTGCCACCTGAAATGACATTGGCCACCGTTTACCTTGAGAAGACGCCCCCTGCTCGAGATGACAAGCAGCACGGAGCGAGTGCTGCTGCAATGAGGCAGCGGGCTGGGCCAAAGGGCCTTGTCACTAGACAGCAGAGCTTAGCAGAAGCACCAAAGGCCATCCCAAATGCATTCTGCCCCCTGAGCCTAGAGTGTACTTCAGAGGAACAGCCTCTGCTGCAGACATGGAGCTGCCACCCAAACCTCCAGGCAGGGCTCACAGCAGCGGGGAAAGCGCTCCAGAGCTGCAAAATGGCATGGGGCTGTTGGCACTTTACCTGTTGTCCGCTGCTGGTGTCAAGGGCTTTATAAACAGCTCCAAAGCCCCTGGAAAGACAAAAGCAGCAGAAAGAGCCCTTTATCCCTTGGCACTGAAATCAAGCCTAGGCAGCAGATCTCCCCAGGCTGCCTGCACGCCTTCCTTAGAAAAGGCCTGGCTGCGGCGTCTCTTCGGCCAACAGCACGTCGGCCCGTGAGCCCTCTGCCCTGCGGGGCAGCCTGTCCGAGGGAACACTAAGGTGCAGCATGAAGACCGAGGGCCGCTGGAAATCTCCAAGGCGCACGCCCAGCCAGGTTATTTCCAAACCTAAGGGGAACAGTCCTCCTTGTGCGGGTGTGCATGCATGTGTGTGTCAAAAGAGTGAGAACAATGAGAGTCAGAAGACTGTCCTTGAGAATCTGACATTTCTTGAATGGCAAGGTGCTCTTTCAGGCCAGAAAGCTGCAGGGGCAGAGGGCTTCCCAGCTCCTGCTCCTCCTTGCTGCAAGCAAGACAATGCCAGCATCAACTTGTCTTGGATGAGGCCTTCGGATTGCTCTGCCCCAGCAGTCCAGGCAGGCGACAGGAGGTAAAGCCAGAGCCTGACCGTGATTGGAGCTTGCCTGACTTCACGCTTGATCTTGCACCAGCCAAAGACCTGGCCCACACTTTTGTAAAAGGAGCCGAGGCCACGCTTACCCTCGTCCCAGTTCTTCAAATGCCGTGTATTTGCTCATTGGCTGGCCCGGACTCACAATGCTCCCTGAAAGACAAAAGCAGCGCAGGGCGCTCACTCGCACACAGAGACGCCGCTCCCCACACCCTCCCAAAGGCAGCCCCGCTGCCGGCAGCTCTGGGCCCTTTGCGGTCCCCTGGCTTCCAGCTGCTGAGACCAGCAAGTGGGAGGGCCATCTTCTCCACCTTTCATCAGGTGGCCTTTCCAAGAAGGCCTTGATTTCTTTCAAGCGCAGCATCCCAAGCCATAAGCCAAAATGATGAGACCTTAAGAAGAGGGCCCTAAGAGGTCACCAAGGGCCTTTGCAGCCTCTGCAGTCACAGCCACCATCACTGGCAGGTCCACTGCCAGGGCCACAAAGTGTCTGAGCCAGAGGAGGTGTAAGAACGGGAGCCCGAAAACAGCTGGGGCCAGAGAGCTGCCTGGGGCCTAGTCACTTGCTAGGTGCCAGCCTTCTGCTCAAGCAGAAACAATCTCTGCTTTTGTCTTTGGCACCCAAGGCAGCCCAGGCAGAGCCAAGCCAGGCCCAGCCGCCCTCACAGGCAGCAGGAAGTCCCTGAGCGCTGCCGCGCTGCCTCAAAGCACAACAACGGCTTCTGCCGAGAGGCCTAAGCGCCTCTGAGAGCGAGGGGCAACTTCTGGCACAGCCTACACCCAGACACGCACACAACACACTGCTCTGGCAGACAAGAAATGCAGCCGACTTACTCAGTGTCTTCCGGCCCTGCTCCTGCCTCATCTCGGGCTGCTGGGCTGCGCTGCTGCAGGAAGTGCCAGCAGCGGGGGGCGAGCTGGCTGCTGCAGGCCACGCTGGTCCAGCGGCACCAGGTTGAATTGCAGAGCCTGTGTTGAGCTGGGACCAGAAAGGATTGCCCGTCAGAAGGGTGGCTGGCACACATGCTCCGCCGAGTGCACGGCCAAAGCAAGGCCTTGGGAAGGTGCTGTCAGCCACCGCCAGGCCTCTCCAGCTGGGGCCTTTCCCATGTCCCCTTCTCAAAGGCAACTTTGGCAAAAGCCCAAAGGCTACTTGGATCCAGCCCCTCAGGGCCACCTCCATGCTCCATGTTTTCAGCTTTTCTGCAAGACACTGGCAACAAGGGATCCATGGGGCTGCCAAGATCCAGAAAGACATCAGAGCAGTTCCCCAGAGCCTTGTTGCTTTCCTCCTCCTGTCTTTCCCTGGGCAATGAAATCAGCCCGCAACTGGCATGCAGTGCTCTGCTCAGAAGCCCGCAGCATGGCCCTTCTCTGATCCTTCTCACGCATTGCCCCTGTCCATGGCAGCCTTTAGGGAGCGGCCCTTCGGAGACGCCTTCCTGCCCTGCCCAGACCCACGCGCCCTTCACAATGTAGGGCTGCCAAGGATTCTCCTCTGCAAAGGCTGCTCTGAGCGGCTGGAAGTGAAGCACAGCCTGAAGCTAATTAGTCCATGGAGAGGGCAGGTCCCTTCCAGGGGCCAGTGTCTGCCAGGTCCCCTGCAAGGCCGGCAACTGCGTCTTTGGGCCGCTCCGTCCGCTGACCACAGGCAGCCTGCACTGACAATGGGCACACGGGGCTGACTGCTACACTGAGAATCATTGAATGCTGCCTCCTGTCTGATGCCAGGAGACATTCTCGGGCCCTCTCAGCATCCCAGCTTAAATGCCAAACTTCAGACCCCATTGGCCAGGGCTCCCTGGCTTGCCTGAAGCAGCACTAGGTCCCGGCAGGCACACAGCCGCCAGCATCTTCAGCCACGAGCAACAAGGGCTGCTCCAAAACTGGAAGCCTGGCCCTGCACCAAAGGCAGTGCCAAGCTCACTGCCACTTACCGGCTCTGCAAGCTCAGGCTGTGCAGGGAGAGCAGCTGGAGGCTTGATGCTCTTTTGCTCCTCTTCAGCCTCTTCCTCAATGCCAGAGGCAGCCAGAGGAGCTGCTGACCCTGCTGTTGAGGCCTGCAGACAGACAGAAGTGAGACAGATGGGCAAAAGGCAATCCCTCAGGAGCTGCTTTCTGTTGAGCTGGGAAAGGACCCAGAAGAAGGGGAAATGGTAGACTTTGATACAAGTGGGACTCTGAGTCATGAAAAGCCCAGGAAGTTGGCTGAATGAGGTGCTACTCCCATCTTGCTGTGCATTTGAGCTTCCCTGCTGCCTAGAAGCAGCAAGATGCCTTGCAGCTGTCCCATTTGCCTTTCATCTCTTGAAAGGCTCTTCCCTGCAAAATCAGCAAACAGCCAGTGCTCCCTTTGCTACTGCTGATGCCACGGGGCACTTGGCCTTTCTTTCAGCCTCCCACGCTGGCACTCCACACTGGACTGCAAGAGGCCAAGCTGGCAGAATTGCCGCCCCATTGTCACACGCCAGCAACGTCCCAGCTTCCTTTGCCACTCACCAAAGGCCAGGCTTGCCTCCATCCGCGTGTCAGGTGACCTGCAGCGAGCAAGGGAAAAGGAACCAGAGGCCCTTAGAAAAGTGCCTGTGCTGGCCACTCCCGCAGCACAAGGCAGTCCCAACACAGAGCATTTCCCTTTCCCAACAGGCCTCCAGGAGCAACAGCTCTTTCCCACAGCAGGCAAGAGAACAACGAGGACGCTAGAGTAGGCTCTGTCTACATTTGGGCCTCTTTTGCCAAGAGAGAAATAGAAAGACGCTGCTGGAAATGCCCCTTGCTCTTCAACACTCTGAGCTTCCCTTGTGCCCAACAGCTCAAGCAGCATTTTCCTCTTCTCTTTCCTGCATTTTAGATGTAGATTCTTTTAAAAGGCATGCCCTAAATCCCATGCCTTGGCTGAAGATGGTAGCCCAGCAAAGCTTCCCCAAAGGGCCCCTTCCCTGTGGCAGCTCCCTGCTGAAGCAGCCCAGGAACAGCTGCTGGGCTCAGCAGCAAACCCTCCCTGCACTGGACTTTGTGCTGCAGAGCCAAGGCAATCGCAGCCTTGGCACACCATCAAAGGGTCAAGTCACGCAGCCAAGGCCTCTAAGGGGCAATGTTGTAGCGAAAGGCGCTTTCCTTCGCTCCTGGAGAGAGCCACTGACTTGCTAGCAGTACTTCTGAGCATCTCCCCTCCGAGTCTGCAATCAGCAGCTTGTCTTGCTTGAAGCAGCAAGCGCAGGAAAGGACAGACTCCAGTGCCGCGCACTCTCTCGGGGAGGGAAGGCAACCGCTGCAGGTTGCAGGGCAAATACTCTGCACCCGCCCCCCAGTACACAGATGCCCTCTTTTTAGCTGATGCTGCTGGCAGGACATTGACCAAAGCGGTGGCATCTTCATGGCCATTTTGTTCCCAAATAAACCCGGTCACTGCTGTGGCATGAAGAGCAGAGTCAAGCAAAAGCCGGGTGATGCCAGCCCCAGGAGAAACCTTTACTTACGAGTCAGCTGGGTCAGGTAGTAGCCAGAATAGACAACAGAAAAGACCGTGCAAACCGTGGCACAGACCTGCCCGATCATTTTGGCAGCGCTGTGCGGGTTTGCACACTGGATGCCAGCCAAGGCAAAGCCCAGACTCCTCTCGGGGTGCAGGCCGTCTGCTGAGAACTCCTTGAGCACAAGGATCCTCCTGCAGGGAGCCAGCAGAAGAGCCGCTCTGGACAAGCAGGCCTTGCGTGCCCCGGGGCAACGCTGTGCTGACAGCACTGTGACGTGGCACCGCTCCCCTGACCTCACAATAGCAGCTGTTCTATGGCTTCCTTGTGCCCAGCAAGGCAACCTTCTGTACAGCTGATGCGAAAGAAAAGCCTGGGAAGTTCTCCTCACTCATCAAGCAGCAGAAAATGTCCTCCCAGTCCATAAGGCAGTGCTCAAGGCATCCCAGGGGAACTCAGAAAATGGGCCAACCCAAGCGGCATCCAAGGAATCCAAGCAAACGCGCCTTTTGGTCCCAAAAGCTTTGACTGAAAGCAAAAGTCTGCTTCTTCTAGGTGGCATGCTAGCTGGTTCTGAAAAGTCTCACTTCTTCAATGCCATTTAGGGGGGAAAAGAAGCAAAGATAATAAATTTCCAGGAGTATTTTAGGCTGCAGTCACTTCTCAAGCACGTGGGTGCATGCTGACCTATGGAGGGGCTTGACAGCTGGCCTGCAAGCAAAGCTGAGTTCATAGAAGACATCCCAATTGATGGGTTTTCAGTGTATCCATAGCAAGGAAGAAGACAAGGCCGTCAGCATGGAAACCGATTAGAAAAGAGATAAAATTTTCGTAAGCTAGACTAGTGCCTAAGTAGATGTGTATACTTGCCTTATAAATTTCTGTAAAACTTTTGCCAATTCTATTGACGTTAATTGCCTTGCACCAATGGATATAAGAAGTTCTTGTGGTGTAGTCAGTGACTTAAGATCACGCTTTGTTAAGAGTGTATAAGCTGGAGAACAGGCAGAATAAAGAAAACTTTTTTCTTCTTGGACCCTGATCACGTGTGTATGCCACGTCCGGCCTAATGGTGACAGTTGCCCATCTCTGGGTCAAGAGACAAGTATTGTCTGACAGGTAGCTTGTCAACAAACTGAGAAAGAATTGAGTACCTGGGCATGCAGATTTCTGAAGGGAGGAAAGAAAAGTGTTGACAAGAATAAGCCTAAGTTTTAAACGCCTGAAAGAGTCAAAAATAACACGTTGTGGGATATTGTACCAGATGTTCCACAGAGTTAAAACCAACCACAACTCATTAGTATCTGGACTTCCTTGCCCACTATGCTTAGAAATGTTGCTTGAAGGCACTTTGTATCTAAAAATCCAGTTCCTGTAGATGACTGTAGATGTAGATCAAAATCCTACCAAAAACTCCGTGTCAAAACCAGCAAGAGTGAGACTTTTGTCCTTGGCAGTAGCTTCCAGGTGCTCCTGGAAATCGCCAGGCCTAGACACAAAGATGTGTATTCGGCGGAGGGAGAGAAGCCTTATGCTTAGCTCTAACTGCGACCTTTGCTAGCAGATCTTACTAGCAGGTAATAAATTCCATTTGTTCTGCTCTTAGCCAGAGCCAAGAGGGGAATCAAAGTCTAGATCACAGGAGAAGATCACAGGAGCTTCAGCTTTTCCAGAGGAGGAAAAATACAAAGGCTAGTAAATTTGCGCTGGGTTGACAGGGGTTTTTACAGATCCATAGACAAGTGATGAAGCTTAAAAGATGACAGCAGAGGAAAATCAACAGATATGCTGAAACTGAGTGAAGAGGAAGGAGACTTCAAATTAACTGAAAAGCTGCAGCGAAAGCTTCTCTACTTTTTGCAGTTGCTTCAAGTTCAAAATGACAAACTCTAGCAGCACTTCCAACTTATTGTTCTTAATTCTAGAATAAAGACAATCAAAACTGTCTACTCCTGCTTAGAGTATGAAGTAAAGCACAGGAAGGCATTAGAGTAAGAAAAATTGTGTTTAGAAGGCTGAGGCAGCCTTAGGGCTAGGAGGAATGGGGAGGCGTGGAAATCAGGCCTGTGGGCACCAGGCAGGGAGCATCCAGTCCCTGAGCGGTCCCTCACAGTGGGTATCCCTGCAGATGGAGTCCAAATGGAGCCACAGCTCGGTGGGAAAAGTGCCGGGCTGGTGAGCCGTGCTTAGCAGGGGCTCCTGCATCAAATTGCTCCCTGACAGGTGCGGTATGCTGTGTGTGTGTGTGCCCAAGAGCTGGCAAGAGCAGGCTGGCCCAGATGTGGGAAAAGGCCAAGGAGGCAGCAGAGTGGCAATGGGGCTGTGCAGGAGGCCCTGGTGGTTGCACACAGCCGTGGGGGATCAGGCTGGCCCAGATGGTCCCGGGGGCTCTGGGCTGAAAAGGGGGGAAAAGAGAAGCCGGGAGGAAGGGCCAGATGCCGCTATGAGAATGCCATTCCATCCCATAGGTGACATAGTGAGAGGAGGCTGGGAACAAAATGGTCATTCCCGCTGATCACCCTGACATCTTCACGACAAGAGGCCCAGAAAGGAGTGCACATCTGCCTCCTGGTGTTGTCCTGAATGGGAGCTCATTACCTGGCGTTCATTACCCGCAAGTCTGGCAGCTTCCCGCGGGCATTCCACGCTTCAGGCAAGCAAAGCTGCTTACCTCACTATGTTCTTTGGGCCTCTGAAGGGGACCGTCCACTTAGCTACAGCCTGGCAAGGAAGGGAGTCTTACAACACTCTGGATATTTTAGACTTTTATTCTCACTCGGGCTGAAACAAAGGATCCCCTCGCTACTTCTCCATCTTCATCCTTCTGTCCTGCAGGTGGCCTGTTCAGGCTGACAGCTTGGAGCGCCTGCAGGCTCCAGTTCGGCTGCAGCCCAGCTTTTCCTCTCACAGCTTAATTCTTCTTATGACAATTCTTTCATTTCTACTTCCAAGATACCTCAGAGCTTGCCTAAATTAACAACACTCTATTCTAAGCTAAACAATCCTCTATTATCTAAGCTATCTATGTTCCATAGCCCTTCAATGTTGATCCCTATATCTCCTAATTCTTTTAAAATTTCATCTCTTTGAGAAAGAAAAAACAACAGAGCTTTAAATTGAACCTAGCACACACCTAACCAAACCTAACCTAACCAAACCTAACCTAACCTAACCTAACCTTACCTTACCTTACCTTACCTTACCTTACCTTACCTAACCTAACCAAACACCTAAACTGAGCAAATACGAAAAAAAAAAAAATCATATTTCCTATCTATGGCACAGCTCCTCTTAATACGCGGGGGATGGCTGGAGCTCTGCCCAAAGATGACACATCCCCTTTTCCCTCCTCTCGGCTGGCGGGGCATAAGGGCCTCCTCAGGCGCAGGTGTCTCCTCTCCAGTCTTCCTGCACTTGCTTGGCTGAGGTGATCAGAGCAGCCAGGCTGGAGGCAGGATCGCCGGAGGTAACAAAGGGATGCTGCCCAGAGGAAAAAGAACAAAGAAAGGAACTCTTACTTTCCAGGGTCCCATCCTCACGGGCTCAGGCAGGATTCCCTGGCTACCAGGAAGACACACAAAGAGCACCGAGGGCAGCATGTCCCCCTGCGCCTTCCTGTGCTGGCAGCTGCCTGCGCCACGTGGCCCACACTCCTCCTCATGCCTTCATGCAGGTGTCCTCAGCTGACAGGGCTTTTTGCCCCTTTGCTTTTTCTTACCTGCAGGAGTTCCTGGGCAGACCAGCGCCTGTCCTCGTCTGCCTGCAGGCAGCAGCGGAGGAAGTCGCGCAGGAGAGCCGAGTGGTGCCTGGGGTTCTGCAGTTTTGGGGGCCCGTTCCTTTCTATCAGTTCAAAAACCTACAGCACATGGATGCAAGAGGACACTGCACCTGCTCCTTTGCTAGCCACATCAGCTCTCTCCGCACAGAGCCCTCTTGCTAAGCTGCACCTTACCCTGAGACGGGCTTCCCGCTCGTAAGGAGCTTCCCCTTCCACCATTTCCAGCCCCATGATGCCCAGGGACCAGATGTCCACTTTGGGGCCGTAGGCTTCTCCTCTCACCACCTCCGGTGCCATCCAGCTGGGAGTGCCAACGCTGGAGCTGCGCTTGCTGCGCTCAGGGCTGAGCTGAGCACAGAGGCCAAAGTCACCTGAGGCCAAAAACAAAGCCTGTCAAAGCCAGCTCCCACTGGCAAAGCGGCCAAAACCATTGCCCACTCCAAGCCTGACCAGGCCATGCTGAATCGAGCTGAAAAAGCAGCTGAGCTCTCCTTCCACGTGCCTGGAGCCAGGCAAAGAAGGCATCAGCCACTTCCACAACACCCTCACCATTCACGCACTGGCCAAGCGGCGCTTCTGCCCAAGTGGCAGTCACCGAAATGCAAGCGCACGGCAGGTGCTGCAAATGCTGCAGCCCAGCAGGGATACCCACCCAACTTGACAGATCCATCCATGCCCACAAGGACGTTGTTGCTTTTGATGTCTCTGTGGATGACTTGGCGGGAATGAAGGAAATGCAGTCCTTGCAGGCACTGAGAGAGAAAAAGGAGGGAGGGAAAGTTAACGTACAGGATGGGATTTCATCCCACCAGAAAGGAAAGAGCTCAACGGGATTGACGGCTTTCTCAGGGAATTGTGAGCGAGGGCACAGCATCATGGTGCTGTCACGAAGAAGACCTTGCTGCTTCAACACTCTTGGAAGTTTTTTTCTCGATTCCAAGCGAAGGCATCCGGGCTCCCAAAAGTTCCGCCGGCCTTGGGTAGGAAGCGCGTCACCTTTGGCTGGGAGGCGGCACGGCAAAGATTTTTGGGGAAGCCTAGTGGCAGCAGAGGAGGAAGCAGCACCTTAGAGCTGTTCCAGAATCCGTCGCCATGCGGGCTGCAACGCTATCCTTTGCAGCTGAGGACGGCTCTTTGGCCTTAGCTGGAAATTCTGCCGCCTGCATGCTGCCTTCCCGTGGCAAGGAATGTAGGACAGACAGACAGGCTCCAGGCTAACATTCCCAGGCAAAGCTAAGAAGAGGAAGCAAGTGAACCCAAGCGAGTGAGCCAGCACCAGCGCCAGAGGACAGACAGGATGGAAGAGTGCAAGAACAGAGCCTGAGGAGTGCGGGGACAGTGGCAGGCAGTTCACTTCCTATGCTCGCTCTTCTCCTGTGTGTGGTGACAGCAGCAGCAGCAGCAGCAGCAAAAGAAAGGTGAGAGCAAGAAATCCCGGCTGTCCTTAACCTCCAGCTGGCAAGCAGCATCCTGGACAGGCTTGGGGAAGCACAAGCGGGATCCCTCACCTCCCGACAGACAGCGCCTATCTGTCCTTCCTCCGGGTACACTGCGCTGAGCACATCAAACAAGGTGCCGCCGTCCATGAACTCCATGGCCAGCCAGAGCTCCGCATCCACCAGGTAGCTGAAAGAAGAAAACCACGGCATGGAGAGACAGCAATGGGCACAGCCTCAGTCAGCCGAGGGCCCGAGCCAGGTTTTAGCAACTGCTCTCCAAACTACGTGTGCCACACGAGATTCATGATCACCAGCTCCACCTCTTGCCACGCTCTGGAGACCAGCAGAGAAATCACCAGCAGCTCCCTTCTCTGCCCGTGACCAAAGGGCATCGTCTCTTCGGGCTTGCACTAGCTAAAGCTCCATTGACAGGAGAATACGCCAACCTGTCTAAGTAGGTAACGATATTGGGACTCCTGTTGTCCCTCATGGCCAGGATTTCATTGGCAGCCAGCTCCTCGGACATCTCCTCCTCAAGCGACATGATCTTGATTGCCACCTGAAATGACATTGGCCACCGTTTACCTTGAGAAGACGCCCCCTGCTCGAGATGACAAGCAGCACGGAGCGAGTGCTGCTGCAATGAGGCAGCGGGCTGGGCCAAAGGGCCTTGTCACTAGACAGCAGAGCTTAGCAGAAGCACCAAAGGCCATCCCAAATGCATTCTGCCCCCTGAGCCTAGAGTGTACTTCAGAGGAACAGCCTCTGCTGCAGACATGGAGCTGCCACCCAAACCTCCAGGCAGGGCTCACAGCAGCGGGGAAAGCGCTCCAGAGCTGCAAAATGGCATGGGGCTGTTGGCACTTTACCTGTTGTCCGCTGCTGGTGTCAAGGGCTTTATAAACAGCTCCAAAGCCCCTGGAAAGACAAAAGCAGCAGAAAGAGCCCTTTATCCCTTGGCACTGAAATCAAGCCTAGGCAGCAGATCTCCCCAGGCTGCCTGCACGCCTTCCTTAGAAAAGGCCTGGCTGCGGCGTCTCTTCGGCCAACAGCACGTCGGCCCGTGAGCCCTCTGCCCTGCGGGGCAGCCTGTCCGAGGGAACACTAAGGTGCAGCATGAAGACCGAGGGCCGCTGGAAATCTCCAAGGCGCACGCCCAGCCAGGTTATTTCCAAACCTAAGGGGAACAGTCCTCCTTGTGCGGGTGTGCATGCATGTGTGTGTCAAAAGAGTGAGAACAATGAGAGTCAGAAGACTGTCCTTGAGAATCTGACATTTCTTGAATGGCAAGGTGCTCTTTCAGGCCAGAAAGCTGCAGGGGCAGAGGGCTTCCCAGCTCCTGCTCCTCCTTGCTGCAAGCAAGACAATGCCAGCATCAACTTGTCTTGGATGAGGCCTTCGGATTGCTCTGCCCCAGCAGTCCAGGCAGGCGACAGGAGGTAAAGCCAGAGCCTGACCGTGATTGGAGCTTGCCTGACTTCACGCTTGATCTTGCACCAGCCAAAGACCTGGCCCACACTTTTGTAAAAGGAGCCGAGGCCACGCTTACCCTCGTCCCAGTTCTTCAAATGCCGTGTATTTGCTCATTGGCTGGCCCGGACTCACAATGCTCCCTGAAAGACAAAAGCAGCGCAGGGCGCTCACTCGCACACAGAGACGCCGCTCCCCACACCCTCCCAAAGGCAGCCCCGCTGCCGGCAGCTCTGGGCCCTTTGCGGTCCCCTGGCTTCCAGCTGCTGAGACCAGCAAGTGGGAGGGCCATCTTCTCCACCTTTCATCAGGTGGCCTTTCCAAGAAGGCCTTGATTTCTTTCAAGCGCAGCATCCCAAGCCATAAGCCAAAATGATGAGACCTTAAGAAGAGGGCCCTAAGAGGTCACCAAGGGCCTTTGCAGCCTCTGCAGTCACAGCCACCATCACTGGCAGGTCCACTGCCAGGGCCACAAAGTGTCTGAGCCAGAGGAGGTGTAAGAACGGGAGCCCGAAAACAGCTGGGGCCAGAGAGCTGCCTGGGGCCTAGTCACTTGCTAGGTGCCAGCCTTCTGCTCAAGCAGAAACAATCTCTGCTTTTGTCTTTGGCACCCAAGGCAGCCCAGGCAGAGCCAAGCCAGGCCCAGCCGCCCTCACAGGCAGCAGGAAGTCCCTGAGCGCTGCCGCGCTGCCTCAAAGCACAACAACGGCTTCTGCCGAGAGGCCTAAGCGCCTCTGAGAGCGAGGGGCAACTTCTGGCACAGCCTACACCCAGACACGCACACAACACACTGCTCTGGCAGACAAGAAATGCAGCCGACTTACTCAGTGTCTTCCGGCCCTGCTCCTGCCTCATCTCGGGCTGCTGGGCTGCGCTGCTGCAGGAAGTGCCAGCAGCGGGGGGCGAGCTGGCTGCTGCAGGCCACGCTGGTCCAGCGGCACCAGGTTGAATTGCAGAGCCTGTGTTGAGCTGGGACCAGAAAGGATTGCCCGTCAGAAGGGTGGCTGGCACACATGCTCCGCCGAGTGCACGGCCAAAGCAAGGCCTTGGGAAGGTGCTGTCAGCCACCGCCAGGCCTCTCCAGCTGGGGCCTTTCCCATGTCCCCTTCTCAAAGGCAACTTTGGCAAAAGCCCAAAGGCTACTTGGATCCAGCCCCTCAGGGCCACCTCCATGCTCCATGTTTTCAGCTTTTCTGCAAGACACTGGCAACAAGGGATCCATGGGGCTGCCAAGATCCAGAAAGACATCAGAGCAGTTCCCCAGAGCCTTGTTGCTTTCCTCCTCCTGTCTTTCCCTGGGCAATGAAATCAGCCCGCAACTGGCATGCAGTGCTCTGCTCAGAAGCCCGCAGCATGGCCCTTCTCTGATCCTTCTCACGCATTGCCCCTGTCCATGGCAGCCTTTAGGGAGCGGCCCTTCGGAGACGCCTTCCTGCCCTGCCCAGACCCACGCGCCCTTCACAATGTAGGGCTGCCAAGGATTCTCCTCTGCAAAGGCTGCTCTGAGCGGCTGGAAGTGAAGCACAGCCTGAAGCTAATTAGTCCATGGAGAGGGCAGGTCCCTTCCAGGGGCCAGTGTCTGCCAGGTCCCCTGCAAGGCCGGCAACTGCGTCTTTGGGCCGCTCCGTCCGCTGACCACAGGCAGCCTGCACTGACAATGGGCACACGGGGCTGACTGCTACACTGAGAATCATTGAATGCTGCCTCCTGTCTGATGCCAGGAGACATTCTCGGGCCCTCTCAGCATCCCAGCTTAAATGCCAAACTTCAGACCCCATTGGCCAGGGCTCCCTGGCTTGCCTGAAGCAGCACTAGGTCCCGGCAGGCACACAGCCGCCAGCATCTTCAGCCACGAGCAACAAGGGCTGCTCCAAAACTGGAAGCCTGGCCCTGCACCAAAGGCAGTGCCAAGCTCACTGCCACTTACCGGCTCTGCAAGCTCAGGCTGTGCAGGGAGAGCAGCTGGAGGCTTGATGCTCTTTTGCTCCTCTTCAGCCTCTTCCTCAATGCCAGAGGCAGCCAGAGGAGCTGCTGACCCTGCTGTTGAGGCCTGCAGACAGACAGAAGTGAGACAGATGGGCAAAAGGCAATCCCTCAGGAGCTGCTTTCTGTTGAGCTGGGAAAGGACCCAGAAGAAGGGGAAATGGTAGACTTTGATACAAGTGGGACTCTGAGTCATGAAAAGCCCAGGAAGTTGGCTGAATGAGGTGCTACTCCCATCTTGCTGTGCATTTGAGCTTCCCTGCTGCCTAGAAGCAGCAAGATGCCTTGCAGCTGTCCCATTTGCCTTTCATCTCTTGAAAGGCTCTTCCCTGCAAAATCAGCAAACAGCCAGTGCTCCCTTTGCTACTGCTGATGCCACGGGGCACTTGGCCTTTCTTTCAGCCTCCCACGCTGGCACTCCACACTGGACTGCAAGAGGCCAAGCTGGCAGAATTGCCGCCCCATTGTCACACGCCAGCAACGTCCCAGCTTCCTTTGCCACTCACCAAAGGCCAGGCTTGCCTCCAGCCGCGTGTCAGGTGACCTGCAGCGAGCAAGGGAAAAGGAACCAGAGGCCCTTAGAAAAGTGCCTGTGCTGGCCACTCCCGCAGCACAAGGCAGTCCCAACACAGAGCATTTCCCTTTCCCAACAGGCCTCCAGGAGCAACAGCTCTTTCCCACAGCAGGCAAGAGAACAACGAGGACGCTAGAGTAGGCTCTGTCTACATTTGGGCCTCTTTTGCCAAGAGAGAAATAGAAAGACGCTGCTGGAAATGCCCCTTGCTCTTCAACACTCTGAGCTTCCCTTGTGCCCAACAGCTCAAGCAGCATTTTCCTCTTCTCTTTCCTGCATTTTAGATGTAGATTCTTTTAAAAGGCATGCCCTAAATCCCATGCCTTGGCTGAAGATGGTAGCCCAGCAAAGCTTCCCCAAAGGGCCCCTTCCCTGTGGCAGCTCCCTGCTGAAGCAGCCCAGGAACAGCTGCTGGGCTCAGCAGCAAACCCTCCCTGCACTGGACTTTGTGCTGCAGAGCCAAGGCAATCGCAGCCTTGGCACACCATCAAAGGGTCAAGTCACGCAGCCAAGGCCTCTAAGGGGCAATGTTGTAGCGAAAGGCGCTTTCCTTCGCTCCTGGAGAGAGCCACTGAGTTGCTAGCAGTACTTCTGAGCATCTCCCCTCCGAGTCTGCAATCAGCAGCTTGTCTTGCTTGAAGCAGCAAGCGCAGGAAAGGACAGACTCCAGTGCCGCGCACTCTCTCGGGGAGGGAAGGCAACCGCTGCAGGTTGCAGGGCAAATACTCTGCACCCGCCCCCCAGTACACAGATGCCCTCTTTTTAGCTGATGCTGCTGGCAGGACATTGACCAAAGCGGTGGCATCTTCATGGCCATTTTGTTCCCAAATAAACCCGGTCACTGCTGTGGCATGAAGAGCAGAGTCAAGCAAAAGCCGGGTGATGCCAGCCCCAGGAGAAACCTTTACTTACGAGTCAGCTGGGTCAGGTAGTAGCCAGAATAGACAACAGAAAAGACCGTGCAAACCGTGGCACAGACCTGCCCGATCATTTTGGCAGCGCTGTGCGGGTTTGCACACTGGATGCCAGCCAAGGCAAAGCCCAGACTCCTCTCGGGGTGCAGGCCGTCTGCTGAGAACTCCTTGAGCACAAGGATCCTCCTGCAGGGAGCCAGCAGAAGAGCCGCTCTGGACAAGCAGGCCTTGCGTGCCCCGGGGCAACGCTGTGCTGACAGCACTGTGACGTGGCACCGCTCCCCTGACCTCACAATAGCAGCTGTTCTATGGCTTCCTTGTGCCCAGCAAGGCAACCTTCTGTACAGCTGATGCGAAAGAAAAGCCTGGGAAGTTCTCCTCACTCATCAAGCAGCAGAAAATGTCCTCCCAGTCCATAAGGCAGTGCTCAAGGCATCCCAGGGGAACTCAGAAAATGGGCCAACCCAAGCGGCATCCAAGGAATCCAAGCAAACGCGCCTTTTGGTCCCAAAAGCTTTGACTGAAAGCAAAAGTCTGCTTCTTCTAGGTGGCATGCTAGCTGGTTCTGAAAAGTCTCACTTCTTCAATGCCATTTAGGGGGGAAAAGAAGCAAAGATAATAAATTTCCAGGAGTATTTTAGGCTGCAGTCACTTCTCAAGCACGTGGGTGCATGCTGACCTATGGAGGGGCTTGACAGCTGGCCTGCAAGCAAAGCTGAGTTCATAGAAGACATCCCAATTGATGGGTTTTCAGTGTATCCATAGCAAGGAAGAAGACAAGGCCGTCAGCATGGAAACCGATTAGAAAAGAGATGAAATTTTCGTAAGCTAGACTAGTGCCTAAGTAGATGTGTATACTTGCCTTATAAATTTCTGTAAAACTTTTGCCAATTCTATTGACGTTAATTGCCTTGCACCAATGGATATAAGAAGTTCTTGTGGTGTAGTCAGTGACTTAAGATCACGCTTTGTTAAGAGTGTATAAGCTGGAGAACAGGCAGAATAAAGAAAACTTTTTTCTTCTTGGACCCTGATCACGTGTGTATGCCACGTCCGGCCTAATGGTGACAGTTGCCCATCTCTGGGTCAAGAGACAAGTATTGTCTGACAGGTAGCTTGTCAACAAACTGAGAAAGAATTGAGTACCTGGGCATGCAGATTTCTGAAGGGAGGAAAGAAAAGTGTTGACAAGAATAAGCCTAAGTTTTAAACGCCTGAAAGAGTCAAAAATAACACGTTGTGGGATATTGTACCAGATGTTCCACAGAGTTAAAACCAACCACAACTCATTAGTATCTGGACTTCCTTGCCCACTATGCTTAGAAATGTTGCTTGAAGGCACTTTGTATCTAAAAATCCAGTTCCTGTAGATGACTGTAGATGTAGATCAAAATCCTACCAAAAACTCCGTGTCAAAACCAGCAAGAGTGAGACTTTTGTCCTTGGCAGTAGCTTCCAGGTGCTCCTGGAAATCGCCAGGCCTAGACACAAAGATGTGTATTCGGCGGAGGGAGAGAAGCCTTATGCTTAGCTCTAACTGCGACCTTTGCTAGCAGATCTTACTAGCAGGTAATAAATTCCATTTGTTCTGCTCTTAGCCAGAGCCAAGAGGGGAATCAAAGTCTAGATCACAGGAGAAGATCACAGGAGCTTCAGCTTTTCCAGAGGAGGAAAAATACAAAGGCTAGTAAATTTGCGCTGGGTTGACAGGGGTTTTTACAGATCCATAGACAAGTGATGAAGCTTAAAAGATGACAGCAGAGGAAAATCAACAGATATGCTGAAACTGAGTGAAGAGGAAGGAGACTTCAAATTAACTGAAAAGCTGCAGCGAAAGCTTCTCTACTTTTTGCAGTTGCTTCAAGTTCAAAATGACAAACTCTAGCAGCACTTCCAACTTATTGTTCTTAATTCTAGAATAAAGACAATCAAAACTGTCTACTCCTGCTTAGAGTATGAAGTAAAGCACAGGAAGGCATTAGAGAAAGAAAAATTGTGTTTAGAAGGCTGAGGCAGCCTTAGGGCTAGGAGGAATGGGGAGGCGTGGAAATCAGGCCTGTGGGCACCAGGCAGGGAGCATCCAGTCCCTGAGCGGTCCCTCACAGTGGGTATCCCTGCAGATGGAGTCCAAATGGAGCCACAGCTCGGTGGGAAAAGTGCCGGGCTGGTGAGCCGTGCTTAGCAGGGGCTCCTGCATCAAATTGCTCCCTGACAGGTGCGGTATGCTGTGTGTGTGTGTGCCCAAGAGCTGGCAAGAGCAGGCTGGCCCAGATGTGGGAAAAGGCCAAGGAGGCAGCAGAGTGGCAATGGGGCTGTGCAGGAGGCCCTGGTGGTTGCACACAGCCGTGGGGGATCAGGCTGGCCCAGATGGTCCCGGGGGCTCTGGGCTGAAAAGGGGGGAAAAGAGAAGCCGGGAGGAAGGGCCAGATGCCGCTATGAGAATGCCATTCCATCCCATAGGTGACATAGTGAGAGGAGGCTGGGAACAAAATGGTCATTCCCGCTGATCACCCTGACATCTTCACGACAAGAGGCCCAGAAAGGAGTGCACATCTGCCTCCTGGTGTTGTCCTGAATGGGAGCTCATTACCTGGCGTTCATTACCCGCAAGTCTGGCAGCTTCCCGCGGGCATTCCACGCTTCAGGCAAGCAAAGCTGCTTACCTCACTATGTTCTTTGGGCCTCTGAAGGGGACCGTCCACTTAGCTACAGCCTGGCAAGGAAGGGAGTCTTACAACACTCTGGATATTTTAGACTTTTATTCTCACTCGGGCTGAAACAAAGGATCCCCTCGCTACTTCTCCATCTTCATCCTTCTGTCCTGCAGGTGGCCTGTTCAGGCTGACAGCTTGGAGCGCCTGCAGGCTCCAGTTCGGCTGCAGCCCAGCTTTTCCTCTCACAGCTTAATTCTTCTTATGACAATTCTTTCATTTCTACTTCCAAGATACCTCAGAGCTTGCCTAAATTAACAACACTCTATTCTAAGCTAAACAATCCTCTATTATCTAAGCTATCTATGTTCCATAGCCCTTCAATGTTGATCCCTATATCTCCTAATTCTTTTAAAATTTCATCTCTTTGAGAAAGAAAAAACAACAGAGCTTTAAATTGAACCTAGCACACACCTAACCAAACCTAACCTAACCAAACCTAACCTAACCTAACCTAACCTAACCTAACCTAACCTTACCTTACCTTACCTTACCTTACCTTACCTTACCTAACCTAACCAAACACCTAAACTGAGCAAATACGAAAAAAAAAAAATCATATTTCCTATCTATGGCACAGCTCCTCTTAATACGCGGGGGATGGCTGGAGCTCTGCCCAAAGATGACACATCCCCTTTTCCCTCCTCTCGGCTGGCGGGGCATAAGGGCCTCCTCAGGCGCAGGTGTCTCCTCTCCAGTCTTCCTGCACTTGCTTGGCTGAGGTGATCAGAGCAGCCAGGCTGGAGGCAGGATCGCCGGAGGTAACAAAGGGATGCTGCCCAGAGGAAAAAGAACAAAGAAAGGAACTCTTACTTTCCAGGGTCCCATCCTCACGGGCTCAGGCAGGATTCCCTGGCTACCAGGAAGACACACAAAGAGCACCGAGGGCAGCATGTCCCCCTGCGCCTTCCTGTGCTGGCAGCTGCCTGCGCCACGTGGCCCACACTCCTCCTCATGCCTTCATGCAGGTGTCCTCAGCTGACAGGGCTTTTTGCCCCTTTGCTTTTTCTTACCTGCAGGAGTTCCTGGGCAGACCAGCGCCTGTCCTCGTCTGCCTGCAGGCAGCAGCGGAGGAAGTCGCGCAGGAGAGCCGAGTGGTGCCTGGGGTTCTGCAGTTTTGGGGGCCCGTTCCTTTCTATCAGTTCAAAAACCTACAGCACATGGATGCAAGAGGACACTGCACCTGCTCCTTTGCTAGCCACATCAGCTCTCTCCGCACAGAGCCCTCTTGCTAAGCTGCACCTTACCCTGAGACGGGCTTCCCGCTCGTAAGGAGCTTCCCCTTCCACCATTTCCAGCCCCATGATGCCCAGGGACCAGATGTCCACTTTGGGGCCGTAGGCTTCTCCTCTCACCACCTCCGGTGCCATCCAGCTGGGAGTGCCGACGCTGGAGCTGCGCTTGCTGCGCTCAGGGCTGAGCTGAGCACAGAGGCCAAAGTCACCTGAGGCCAAAAACAAAGCCTGTCAAAGCCAGCTCCCACTGGCAAAGCGGCCAAAACCATTGCCCACTCCAAGCCTGACCAGGCCATGCTGAATCGAGCTGAAAAAGCAGCTGAGCTCTCCTTCCACGTGCCTGGAGCCAGGCAAAGAAGGCATCAGCCACTTCCACAACACCCTCACCATTCACGCACTGGCCAAGCGGCGCTTCTGCCCAAGTGGCAGTCACCGAAATGCAAGCGCACGGCAGGTGCTGGAAATGCTGCAGCCCAGCAGGGATACCCACCCAACTTGACAGATCCATCCATGCCCACAAGGACGTTGTTGCTTTTGATGTCTCTGTGGATGACTTGGCGGGAATGAAGGAAATGCAGTCCTTGCAGGCACTGAGAGAGAAAAAGGAGGGAGGGAAAGTTAACGTACAGGATGGGATTTCATCCCACCAGAAAGGAAAGAGCTCAACGGGATTGACGGCTTTCTCAGGGAATTGTGAGCGAGGGCACAGCATCATGGTGCTGTCACGAAGAAGACCTTGCTGCTTCAACACTCTTGGAAGTTTTTTTCTCGATTCCAAGCGAAGGCATCCGGGCTCCCAAAAGTTCCGCCGGCCTTGGGTAGGAAGCGCGTCACCTTTGGCTGGGAGGCGGCATGGCAAAGATTTTTGGGGAAGCCTAGTGGCAGCAGAGGAGGAAGCAGCACCTTAGAGCTGTTCCAGAATCCGTCGCCATGCGGGCTGCAACGCTATCCTTTGCAGCTGAGGACGGCTCTTTGGCCTTAGCTGGAAATTCTGCCGCCTGCATGCTGCCTTCCCGTGGCAAGGAATGTAGGACAGACAGACAGGCTCCAGGCTAACATTCCCAGGCAAAGCTAAGAAGAGGAAGCAAGTGAACCCAAGCGAGTGAGCCAGCACCAGCGCCAGAGGACAGACAGGATGGAAGAGTGCAAGAACAGAGCCTGAGGAGTGCGGGGACAGTGGCAGGCAGTTCACTTCCTATGCTCGCTCTTCTCCTGTGTGTGGTGACAGCAGCAGCAGCAGCAGCAGCAAAAGAAAGGTGAGAGCAAGAAATCCCGGCTGTCCTTAACCTCCAGCTGGCAAGCAGCATCCTGGACAGGCTTGGGGAAGCACAAGCGGGATCCCTCACCTCCCGACAGACAGCGCCTATCTGTCCTTCCTCCGGGTACACTGCGCTGAGCACATCAAACAAGGTGCCGCCGTCCATGAACTCCATGGCCAGCCAGAGCTCCGCATCCAGCAGGTAGCTGAAAGAAGAAAACCACGGCATGGAGAGACAGCAATGGGCACAGCCTCAGTCAGCCGAGGGCCCGAGCCAGGTTTTAGCAACTGCTCTCCAAACTACGTGTGCCACACGAGATTCATGATCACCAGCTCCACCTCTTGCCACGCTCTGGAGACCAGCAGAGAAATCACCAGCAGCTCCCTTCTCTGCCCGTGACCAAAGGGCATCGTCTCTTCGGGCTTGCACTAGCTAAAGCTACATTGACAGGAGAATACGCCAACCTGTCTAAGTAGGTAACGATATTGGGACTCCTGTTGTCCCTCATGGCCAGGATTTCATTGGCAGCCAGCTCCTCGGACATCTCCTCCTCAAGCGACATGATCTTGATTGCCACCTGAAATGACATTGGCCACCGTTTACCTTGAGAAGACGCCCCCTGCTCGAGATGACAAGCAGCACGGAGCGAGTGCTGCTGCAATGAGGCAGCGGGCTGGGCCAAAGGGCCTTGTCACTAGACAGCAGAGCTTAGCAGAAGCACCAAAGGCCATCCCAAATGCATTCTGCCCCCTGAGCCTAGAGTGTACTTCAGAGGAACAGCCTCTGCTGCAGACATGGAGCTGCCACCCAAACCTCCAGGCAGGGCTCACAGCAGCGGGGAAAGCGCTCCAGAGCTGCAAAATGGCATGGGGCTGTTGGCACTTTACCTGTTGTCCGCTGCTGGTGTCAAGGGCTTTATAAACAGCTCCAAAGCCCCTGGAAAGACAAAAGCAGCAGAAAGAGCCCTTTATCCCTTGGCACTGAAATCAAGCCTAGGCAGCAGATCTCCCCAGGCTGCCTGCACGCCTTCCTTAGAAAAGGCCTGGCTGCGGCGTCTCTTCGGCCAACAGCACGTCGGCCCGTGAGCCCTCTGCCCTGCGGGGCAGCCTGTCCGAGGGAACACTAAGGTGCAGCATGAAGACCGAGGGCCGCTGGAAATCTCCAAGGCGCACGCCCAGCCAGGTTATTTCCAAACCTAAGGGGAACAGTCCTCCTTGTGCGGGTGTGCATGCATGTGTGTGTCAAAAGAGTGAGAACAATGAGAGTCAGAAGACTGTCCTTGAGAATCTGACATTTCTTGAATGGCAAGGTGCTCTTTCAGGCCAGAAAGCTGCAGGGGCAGAGGGCTTCCCAGCTCCTGCTCCTCCTTGCTGCAAGCAAGACAATGCCAGCATCAACTTGTCTTGGATGAGGCCTTCGGATTGCTCTGCCCCAGCAGTCCAGGCAGGCGACAGGAGGTAAAGCCAGAGCCTGACCGTGATTGGAGCTTGCCTGACTTCACGCTTGATCTTGCACCAGCCAAAGACCTGGCCCACACTTTTGTAAAAGGAGCCGAGGCCACGCTTACCCTCGTCCCAGTTCTTCAAATGCCGTGTATTTGCTCATTGGCTGGCCCGGACTCACAATGCTCCCTGAAAGACAAAAGCAGCGCAGGGCGCTCACTCGCACACAGAGACGCCGCTCCCCACACCCTCCCAAAGGCAGCCCCGCTGCCGGCAGCTCTGGGCCCTTTGCGGTCCCCTGGCTTCCAGCTGCTGAGACCAGCAAGTGGGAGGGCCATCTTCTCCACCTTTCATCAGGTGGCCTTTCCAAGAAGGCCTTGATTTCTTTCAAGCGCAGCATCCCAAGCCATAAGCCAAAATGATGAGACCTTAAGAAGAGGGCCCTAAGAGGTCACCAAGGGCCTTTGCAGCCTCTGCAGTCACAGCCACCATCACTGGCAGGTCCACTGCCAGGGCCACAAAGTGTCTGAGCCAGAGGAGGTGTAAGAACGGGAGCCCGAAAACAGCTGGGGCCAGAGAGCTGCCTGGGGCCTAGTCACTTGCTAGGTGCCAGCCTTCTGCTCAAGCAGAAACAATCTCTGCTTTTGTCTTTGGCACACAAGGCAGCCCAGGCAGAGCCAAGCCAGGCCCAGCCGCCCTCACAGGCAGCAGGAAGTCCCTGAGCGCTGCCGCGCTGCCTCAAAGCACAACAACGGCTTCTGCCGAGAGGCCTAAGCGCCTCTGAGAGCGAGGGGCAACTTCTGGCACAGCCTACACCCAGACACGCACACAACACACTGCTCTGGCAGACAAGAAATGCAGCCGACTTACTCAGTGTCTTCCGGCCCTGCTCCTGCCTCATCTCGGGCTGCTGGGCTGCGCTGCTGCAGGAAGTGCCAGCAGCGGGGGGCGAGCTGGCTGCTGCAGGCCACGCTGGTCCAGCGGCACCAGGTTGAATTGCAGAGCCTGTGTTGAGCTGGGACCAGAAAGGATTGCCCGTCAGAAGGGTGGCTGGCACACATCATGCTCCGCCGAGTGCACGGCCAAAGCAAGGCCTTGGGAAGGTGCTGTCAGCCACCGCCAGGCCTCTCCAGCTGGGGCCTTTCCCATGTCCCCTTCTCAAAGGCAACTTTGGCAAAAGCCCAAAGGCTACTTGGATCCAGCCCCTCAGGGCCACCTCCATGCTCCATGTTTTCAGCTTTTCTGCAAGACACTGGCAACAAGGGATCCATGGGGCTGCCAAGATCCAGAAAGACATCAGAGCAGTTCCCCAGAGCCTTGTTGCTTTCCTCCTCCTGTCTTTCCCTGGGCAATGAAATCAGCCCGCAACTGGCATGCAGTGCTCTGCTCAGAAGCCCGCAGCATGGCCCTTCTCTGATCCTTTTCACGCATTGCCCCTGTCCATGGCAGCCTTTAGGGAGCGGCCCTTCGGAGACGCCTTCCTGCCCTGCCCAGACCCACGCGCCCTTCACAATGTAGGGCTGCCAAGGATTCTCCTCTGCAAAGGCTGCTCTGAGCGGCTGGAAGTGAAGCACAGCCTGAAGCTAATTAGTCCATGGAGAGGGCAGGTCCCTTCCAGGGGCCAGTGTCTGCCAGGTCCCCTGCAAGGCCGGCAACTGCGTCTTTGGGCCGCTCCGTCCGCTGACCACAGGCAGCCTGCACTGACAATGGGCACACGGGGCTGACTGCTACACTGAGAATCATTGAATGCTGCCTCCTGTCTGATGCCAGGAGACATTCTCGGGCCCTCTCAGCATCCCAGCTTAAATGCCAAACTTCAGACCCCATTGGCCAGGGCTCCCTGGCTTGCCTGAAGCAGCACTAGGTCCCGGCAGGCACACAGCCGCCAGCATCTTCAGCCACGAGCAACAAGGGCTGCTCCAAAACTGGAAGCCTGGCCCTGCACCAAAGGCAGTGCCAAGCTCACTGCCACTTACCGGCTCTGCAAGCTCAGGCTGTGCAGGGAGAGCAGCTGGAGGCTTGATGCTCTTTTGCTCCTCTTCAGCCTCTTCCTCAATGCCAGAGGCAGCCAGAGGAGCTGCTGACCCTGCTGTTGAGGCCTGCAGACAGACAGAAGTGAGACAGATGGGCAAAAGGCAATCCCTCAGGAGCTGCTTTCTGTTGAGCTGGGAAAGGACCCAGAAGAAGGGGAAATGGTAGACTTTGATACAAGTGGGACTCTGAGTCATGAAAAGCCCAGGAAGTTGGCTGAATGAGGTGCTACTCCCATCTTGCTGTGCATTTGAGCTTCCCTGCTGCCTAGAAGCAGCAAGATGCCTTGCAGCTGTCCCATTTGCCTTTCATCTCTTGAAAGGCTCTTCCCTGCAAAATCAGCAAACAGCCAGTGCTCCCTTTGCTACTGCTGATGCCACGGGGCACTTGGCCTTTCTTTCAGCCTCCCACGCTGGCACTCCACACTGGACTGCAAGAGGCCAAGCTGGCAGAATTGCCGCCCCATTGTCACACGCCAGCAACGTCCCAGCTTCCTTTGCCACTCACCAAAGGCCAGGCTTGCCTCCAGCCGCGTGTCAGGTGACCTGCAGCGAGCAAGGGAAAAGGAACCAGAGGCCCTTAGAAAAGTGCCTGTGCTGGCCACTCCCGCAGCACAAGGCAGTCCCAACACAGAGCATTTCCCTTTCCCAACAGGCCTCCAGGAGCAACAGCTCTTTCCCACAGCAGGCAAGAGAACAACGAGGACGCTAGAGTAGGCTCTGTCTACATTTGGGCCTCTTTTGCCAAGAGAGAAATAGAAAGACGCTGCTGGAAATGCCCCTTGCTCTTCAACACTCTGAGCTTCCCTTGTGCCCAACAGCTCAAGCAGCATTTTCCTCTTCTCTTTCCTGCATTTTAGATGTAGATTCTTTTAAAAGGCATGCCCTAAATCCCATGCCTTGGCTGAAGATGGTAGCCCAGCAAAGCTTCCCCAAAGGGCCCCTTCCCTGTGGCAGCTCCCTGCTGAAGCAGCCCAGGAACAGCTGCTGGGCTCAGCAGCAAACCCTCCCTGCACTGGACTTTGTGCTGCAGAGCCAAGGCAATCGCAGCCTTGGCACACCATCAAAGGGTCAAGTCACGCAGCCAAGGCCTCTAAGGGGCAATGTTGTAGCGAAAGGCGCTTTCCTTCGCTCCTGGAGAGAGCCACTGACTTGCTAGCAGTACTTCTGAGCATCTCCCCTCCGAGTCTGCAATCAGCAGCTTGTCTTGCTTGAAGCAGCAAGCGCAGGAAAGGACAGACTCCAGTGCCGCGCACTCTCTCGGGGAGGGAAGGCAACCGCTGCAGGTTGCAGGGCAAATACTCTGCACCCGCCCCCCAGTACACAGATGCCCTCTTTTTAGCTGATGCTGCTGGCAGGACATTGACCAAAGCGGTGGCATCTTCATGGCCATTTTGTTCCCAAATAAACCCGGTCACTGCTGCGGCATGAAGAGCAGAGTCAAGCAAAAGCCGGGTGATGCCAGCCCCAGGAGAAACCTTTACTTACGAGTCAGCTGGGTCAGGTAGTAGCCAGAATAGACAACAGAAAAGACCGTGCAAACCGTGGCACAGACCTGCCCGATCATTTTGGCAGCGCTGTGCGGGTTTGCACACTGGATGCCAGCCAAGGCAAAGCCCAGACTCCTCTCGGGGTGCAGGCCGTCTGCTGAGAACTCCTTGAGCACAAGGATCCTCCTGCAGGGAGCCAGCAGAAGAGCCGCTCTGGACAAGCAGGCCTTGCGTGCCCCGGGGCAACGCTGTGCTGACAGCACTGTGACGTGGCACCGCTCCCCTGACCTCACAATAGCAGCTGTTCTATGGCTTCCTTGTGCCCAGCAAGGCAACCTTCTGTACAGCTGATGCGAAAGAAAAGCCTGGGAAGTTCTCCTCACTCATCAAGCAGCAGAAAATGTCCTCCCAGTCCATAAGGCAGTGCTCAAGGCATCCCAGAGGAACTCAGAAAATGGGCCAACCCAAGCGGCATCCAAGGAATCCAAGCAAACGCGCCTTTTGGTCCCAAAAGCTTTGACTGAAAGCAAAAGTCTGCTTCTTCTAGGTGGCATGCTAGCTGGTTCTGAAAAGTCTCACTTCTTCAATGCCATTTAGGGGGGAAAAGAAGCAAAGATAATAAATTTCCAGGAGTATTTTAGGCTGCAGTCACTTCTCGAGCACGCGGGTGCGTGCTGACCTATGGAGGGGCTTGACAGCTGGCCTGCAAGCAAAGCTGAGTTCATAGAAGACATCCCAATTGATGGGTTTTCAGTGTATCCATAGCAAGGAAGAAGACAAGGCCGTCAGCATGGAAACCGATTAGAAAAGAGAGATGAAATTTTCGTAAGCTAGACTAGTGCCTAAGTAGATGTGTATACTTGCCTTATAAATTTCTGTAAAACTTTTGCCAATTCTATTGACGTTAATTGCCTTGCACCAATGGATATAAGAAGTTCTTGTGGTGTAGTCAGTGACTTAAGATCACGCTTTGTTAAGAGTGTATAAGCTGGAGAACAGGCAGAATAAAGAAAACTTTTTTCTTCTTGGACCCTGATCACGTGTGTATGCCACGTCCGGCCTAATGGTGACAGTTGCCCATCTCTGGGTCAAGAGACAAGTATTGTCTGACAGGTAGCTTGTCAACAAACTGAGAAAGAATTGAGTACCTGGGCATGCAGATTTCTGAAGGGAGGAAAGAAAAGTGTTGACAAGAATAAGCCTAAGTTTTAAACGCCTGAAAGAGTCAAAAATAACACGTTGTGGGATATTGTACCAGATGTTCCACAGAGTTAAAACCAACCACAACTCATTAGTATCTGGACTTCCTTGCCCACTATGCTTAGAAATGTTGCTTGAAGGCACTTTGTATCTAAAAATCCAGTTCCTGTAGATGACTGTAGATGTAGATCAAAATCCTACCAAAAACTCCGTGTCAAAACCAGCAAGAGTGAGACTTTTGTCCTTGGCAGTAGCTTCCAGGTGCTCCTGGAAATCGCCAGGCCTAGACACAAAGATGTGTATTCGGCGGAGGGAGAGAAGCCTTATGCTTAGCTCTAACTGCGACCTTTGCTAGCAGATCTTACTAGCAGGTAATAAATTCCATTTGTTCTGCTCTTAGCCAGAGCCAAGAGGGGAATCAAAGTCTAGATCACAGGAGAAGATCACAGGAGCTTCAGCTTTTCCAGAGGAGGAAAAATACAAAGGCTAGTAAATTTGCGCTGGGTTGACAGGGGTTTTTACAGATCCATAGACAAGTGATGAAGCTTAAAAGATGACAGCAGAGGAAAATCAACAGATATGCTGAAACTGAGTGAAGAGGAAGGAGACTTCAAATTAACTGAAAAGCTGCAGCGAAAGCTTCTCTACTTTTTGCAGTTGCTTCAAGTTCAAAATGACAAACTCTAGCAGCACTTCCAACTTATTGTTCTTAATTCTAGAATAAAGACAATCAAAACTGTCTACTCCTGCTTAGAGTATGAAGTAAAGCACAGGAAGGCATTAGAGAAAGAAAAATTGTGTTTAGAAGGCTGAGGCAGCCTTAGGGCTAGGAGGAATGGGGAGGCGTGGAAATCAGGCCTGTGGGCACCAGGCAGGGAGCATCCAGTCCCTGAGCGGTCCCTCACAGTGGGTATCCCTGCAGATGGAGTCCAAATGGAGCCACAGCTCGGTGGGAAAAGTGCCGGGCTGGTGAGCCGTGCTTAGCAGGGGCTCCTGCATCAAATTGCTCCCTGACAGGTGCGGTATGCTGTGTGTGTGTGTGCCCAAGAGCTGGCAAGAGCAGGCTGGCCCAGATGTGGGAAAAGGCCAAGGAGGCAGCAGAGTGGCAATGGGGCTGTGCAGGAGGCCCTGGTGGTTGCACACAGCCGTGGGGGATCAGGCTGGCCCAGATGGTCCCGGGGGCTCTGGGCTGAAAAGGGGGGAAAAGAGAAGCCGGGAGGAAGGGCCAGATGCCGCTATGAGAATGCCATTCCATCCCATAGGTGACATAGTGAGAGGAGGCTGGGAACAAAATGGTCATTCCCGCTGATCACCCTGACATCTTCACGACAAGAGGCCCAGAAAGGAGTGCACATCTGCCTCCTGGTGTTGTCCCGAATGGGAGCTCATTACCTGGCGTTCATTACCCGCAAGTCTGGCAGCTTCCCGCGGGCATTCCACGCTTCAGGCAAGCAAAGCTGCTTACCTCACTATGTTCTTTGGGCCTCTGAAGGGGACCGTCCACTTAGCTACAGCCTGGCAAGGAAGGGAGTCTTACAACACTCTGGATATTTTAGACTTTTATTCTCACTCGGGCTGAAACAAAGGATCCCCTCGCTACTTCTCCATCTTCATCCTTCTGTCCTGCAGGTGGCCTGTTCAGGCTGACAGCTTGGAGCGCCTGCAGGCTCCAGTTCGGCTGCAGCCCAGCTTTTCCTCTCACAGCTTAATTCTTCTTATGACAATTCTTTCATTTCTACTTCCAAGATACCTCAGAGCTTGCCTAAATTAACAACACTCTATTCTAAGCTAAACAATCCTCTATTATCTAAGCTATCTATGTTCCATAGCCCTTCAATGTTGATCCCTATATCTCCTAATTCTTTTAAAATTTCATCTCTTTGAGAAAGAAAAAACAACAGAGCTTTAAATTGAACCTAGCACACACCTAACCAAACCTAACCTAACCAAACCTAACCTAACCTAACCTAACCTAACCTAACCTAACCTTACCTTACCTTACCTTACCTTACCTTACCTTACCTAACCTAACCAAACACCTAAACTGAGCAAATACGAAAAAAAAAAAATCATATTTCCTATCTATGGCACAGCTCCTCTTAATACGCGGGGGATGGCTGGAGCTCTGCCCAAAGATGACACATCCCCTTTTCCCTCCTCTCGGCTGGCGGGGCATAAGGGCCTCCTCAGGCGCAGGTGTCTCCTCTCCAGTCTTCCTGCACTTGCTTGGCTGAGGTGATCAGAGCAGCCAGGCTGGAGGCAGGATCGCCGGAGGTAACAAAGGGATGCTGCCCAGAGGAAAAAGAACAAAGAAAGGAACTCTTACTTTCCAGGGTCCCATCCTCACGGGCTCAGGCAGGATTCCCTGGCTACCAGGAAGACACACAAAGAGCACCGAGGGCAGCATGTCCCCCTGCGCCTTCCTGTGCTGGCAGCTGCCTGCGCCACGTGGCCCACACTCCTCCTCATGCCTTCATGCAGGTGTCCTCAGCTGACAGGGCTTTTTGCCCCTTTGCTTTTTCTTACCTGCAGGAGTTCCTGGGCAGACCAGCGCCTGTCCTCGTCTGCCTGCAGGCAGCAGCGGAGGAAGTCGCGCAGGAGAGCCGAGTGGTGCCTGGGGTTCTGCAGTTTTGGGGGCCCGTTCCTTTCTATCAGTTCAAAAACCTACAGCACATGGATGCAAGAGGACACTGCACCTGCTCCTTTGCTAGCCACATCAGCTCTCTCCGCACAGAGCCCTCTTGCTAAGCTGCACCTTACCCTGAGACGGGCTTCCCGCTCGTAAGGAGCTTCCCCTTCCACCATTTCCAGCCCCATGATGCCCAGGGACCAGATGTCCACTTTGGGGCCGTAGGCTTCTCCTCTCACCACCTCCGGTGCCATCCAGCTGGGAGTGCCGACGCTGGAGCTGCGCTTGCTGCGCTCAGGGCTGAGCTGAGCACAGAGGCCAAAGTCACCTGAGGCCAAAAACAAAGCCTGTCAAAGCCAGCTCCCACTGGCAAAGCGGCCAAAACCATTGCCCACTCCAAGCCTGACCAGGCCATGCTGAATCGAGCTGAAAAAGCAGCTGAGCTCTCCTTCCACGTGCCTGGAGCCAGGCAAAGAAGGCATCAGCCACTTCCACAACACCCTCACCATTCACGCACTGGCCAAGCGGCGCTTCTGCCCAAGTGGCAGTCACCGAAATGCAAGCGCACGGCAGGTGCTGCAAATGCTGCAGCCCAGCAGGGATACCCACCCAACTTGACAGATCCATCCATGCCCACAAGGACGTTGTTGCTTTTGATGTCTCTGTGGATGACTTGGCGGGAATGAAGGAAATGCAGTCCTTGCAGGCACTGAGAGAGAAAAAGGAGGGAGGGAAAGTTAACGTACAGGATGGGATTTCATCCCACCAGAAAGGAAAGAGCTCAACGGGATTGACGGCTTTCTCAGGGAATTGTGAGCGAGGGCACAGCATCATGGTGCTGTCACGAAGAAGACCTTGCTGCTTCAACACTCTTGGAAGTTTTTTTCTCGATTCCAAGCGAAGGCATCCGGGCTCCCAAAAGTTCCGCCGGCCTTGGGTAGGAAGCGCGTCACCTTTGGCTGGGAGGCGGCATGGCAAAGATTTTTGGGGAAGCCTAGTGGCAGCAGAGGAGGAAGCAGCACCTTAGAGCTGTTCCAGAATCCGTCGCCATGCGGGCTGCAACGCTATCCTTTGCAGCTGAGGACGGCTCTTTGGCCTTAGCTGGAAATTCTGCCGCCTGCATGCTGCCTTCCCGTGGCAAGGAATGTAGGACAGACAGACAGGCTCCAGGCTAACATTCCCAGGCAAAGCTAAGAAGAGGAAGCAAGTGAACCCAAGCGAGTGAGCCAGCACCAGCGCCAGAGGACAGACAGGATGGAAGAGTGCAAGAACAGAGCCTGAGGAGTGCGGGGACAGTGGCAGGCAGTTCACTTCCTATGCTCGCTCTTCTCCTGTGTGTGGTGACAGCAGCAGCAGCAGCAGCAGCAAAAGAAAGGTGAGAGCAAGAAATCCCGGCTGTCCTTAACCTCCAGCTGGCAAGCAGCATCCTGGACAGGCTTGGGGAAGCACAAGCGGGATCCCTCACCTCCCGACAGACAGCGCCTATCTGTCCTTCCTCCGGGTACACTGCGCTGAGCACATCAAACAAGGTGCCGCCGTCCATGAACTCCATGGCCAGCCAGAGCTCCGCATCCAGCAGGTAGCTGAAAGAAGAAAACCACGGCATGGAGAGACAGCAATGGGCACAGCCTCAGTCAGCCGAGGGCCCGAGCCAGGTTTTAGCAACTGCTCTCCAAACTACGTGTGCCACACGAGATTCATGATCACCAGCTCCACCTCTTGCCACGCTCTGGAGACCAGCAGAGAAATCACCAGCAGCTCCCTTCTCTGCCCGTGACCAAAGGGCATCGTCTCTTCGGGCTTGCACTAGCTAAAGCTACATTGACAGGAGAATACGCCAACCTGTCTAAGTAGGTAACGATATTGGGACTCCTGTTGTCCCTCATGGCCAGGATTTCATTGGCAGCCAGCTCCTCGGACATCTCCTCCTCAAGCGACATGATCTTGATTGCCACCTGAAATGACATTGGCCACCGTTTACCTTGAGAAGACGCCCCCTGCTCGAGATGACAAGCAGCACGGAGCGAGTGCTGCTGCAATGAGGCAGCGGGCTGGGCCAAAGGGCCTTGTCACTAGACAGCAGAGCTTAGCAGAAGCACCAAAGGCCATCCCAAATGCATTCTGCCCCCTGAGCCTAGAGTGTACTTCAGAGGAACAGCCTCTGCTGCAGACATGGAGCTGCCACCCAAACCTCCAGGCAGGGCTCACAGCAGCGGGGAAAGCGCTCCAGAGCTGCAAAATGGCATGGGGCTGTTGGCACTTTACCTGTTGTCCGCTGCTGGTGTCAAGGGCTTTATAAACAGCTCCAAAGCCCCTGGAAAGACAAAAGCAGCAGAAAGAGCCCTTTATCCCTTGGCACTGAAATCAAGCCTAGGCAGCAGATCTCCCCAGGCTGCCTGCACGCCTTCCTTAGAAAAGGCCTGGCTGCGGCGTCTCTTCGGCCAACAGCACGTCGGCCCGTGAGCCCTCTGCCCTGCGGGGCAGCCTGTCCGAGGGAACACTAAGGTGCAGCATGAAGACCGAGGGCCGCTGGAAATCTCCAAGGCGCACGCCCAGCCAGGTTATTTCCAAACCTAAGGGGAACAGTCCTCCTTGTGCGGGTGTGCATGCATGTGTGTGTCAAAAGAGTGAGAACAATGAGAGTCAGAAGACTGTCCTTGAGAATCTGACATTTCTTGAATGGCAAGGTGCTCTTTCAGGCCAGAAAGCTGCAGGGGCAGAGGGCTTCCCAGCTCCTGCTCCTCCTTGCTGCAAGCAAGACAATGCCAGCATCAACTTGTCTTGGATGAGGCCTTCGGATTGCTCTGCCCCAGCAGTCCAGGCAGGCGACAGGAGGTAAAGCCAGAGCCTGACCGTGATTGGAGCTTGCCTGACTTCACGCTTGATCTTGCACCAGCCAAAGACCTGGCCCACACTTTTGTAAAAGGAGCCGAGGCCACGCTTACCCTCGTCCCAGTTCTTCAAATGCCGTGTATTTGCTCATTGGCTGGCCCGGACTCACAATGCTCCCTGAAAGACAAAAGCAGCGCAGGGCGCTCACTCGCACACAGAGACGCCGCTCCCCACACCCTCCCAAAGGCAGCCCCGCTGCCGGCAGCTCTGGGCCCTTTGCGGTCCCCTGGCTTCCAGCTGCTGAGACCAGCAAGTGGGAGGGCCATCTTCTCCACCTTTCATCAGGTGGCCTTTCCAAGAAGGCCTTGATTTCTTTCAAGCGCAGCATCCCAAGCCATAAGCCAAAATGATGAGACCTTAAGAAGAGGGCCCTAAGAGGTCACCAAGGGCCTTTGCAGCCTCTGCAGTCACAGCCACCATCACTGGCAGGTCCACTGCCAGGGCCACAAAGTGTCTGAGCCAGAGGAGGTGTAAGAACGGGAGCCCGAAAACAGCTGGGGCCAGAGAGCTGCCTGGGGCCTAGTCACTTGCTAGGTGCCAGCCTTCTGCTCAAGCAGAAACAATCTCTGCTTTTGTCTTTGGCACACAAGGCAGCCCAGGCAGAGCCAAGCCAGGCCCAGCCGCCCTCACAGGCAGCAGGAAGTCCCTGAGCGCTGCCGCGCTGCCTCAAAGCACAACAACGGCTTCTGCCGAGAGGCCTAAGCGCCTCTGAGAGCGAGGGGCAACTTCTGGCACAGCCTACACCCAGACACGCACACAACACACTGCTCTGGCAGACAAGAAATGCAGCCGACTTACTCAGTGTCTTCCGGCCCTGCTCCTGCCTCATCTCGGGCTGCTGGGCTGCGCTGCTGCAGGAAGTGCCAGCAGCGGGGGGCGAGCTGGCTGCTGCAGGCCACGCTGGTCCAGCGGCACCAGGTTGAATTGCAGAGCCTGTGTTGAGCTGGGACCAGAAAGGATTGCCCATCAGAAGGGTGGCTGGCACACATCATGCTCCGCCGAGTGCACGGCCAAAGCAAGGCCTTGGGAAGGTGCTGTCAGCCACCGCCAGGCCTCTCCAGCTGGGGCCTTTCCCATGTCCCCTTCTCAAAGGCAACTTTGGCAAAAGCCCAAAGGCTACTTGGATCCAGCCCCTCAGGGCCACCTCCATGCTCCATGTTTTCAGCTTTTCTGCAAGACACTGGCAACAAGGGATCCATGGGGCTGCCAAGATCCAGAAAGACATCAGAGCAGTTCCCCAGAGCCTTGTTGCTTTCCTCCTCCTGTCTTTCCCTGGGCAATGAAATCAGCCCGCAACTGGCATGCAGTGCTCTGCTCAGAAGCCCGCAGCATGGCCCTTCTCTGATCCTTTTCACGCATTGCCCCTGTCCATGGCAGCCTTTAGGGAGCGGCCCTTCGGAGACGCCTTCCTGCCCTGCCCAGACCCACGCGCCCTTCACAATGTAGGGCTGCCAAGGATTCTCCTCTGCAAAGGCTGCTCTGAGCGGCTGGAAGTGAAGCACAGCCTGAAGCTAATTAGTCCATGGAGAGGGCAGGTCCCTTCCAGGGGCCAGTGTCTGCCAGGTCCCCTGCAAGGCCGGCAACTGCGTCTTTGGGCCGCTCCGTCCGCTGACCACAGGCAGCCTGCACTGACAATGGGCACACGGGGCTGACTGCTACACTGAGAATCATTGAATGCTGCCTCCTGTCTGATGCCAGGAGACATTCTCGGGCCCTCTCAGCATCCCAGCTTAAATGCCAAACTTCAGACCCCATTGGCCAGGGCTCCCTGGCTTGCCTGAAGCAGCACTAGGTCCCGGCAGGCACACAGCCGCCAGCATCTTCAGCCACGAGCAACAAGGGCTGCTCCAAAACTGGAAGCCTGGCCCTGCACCAAAGGCAGTGCCAAGCTCACTGCCACTTACCGGCTCTGCAAGCTCAGGCTGTGCAGGGAGAGCAGCTGGAGGCTTGATGCTCTTTTGCTCCTCTTCAGCCTCTTCCTCAATGCCAGAGGCAGCCAGAGGAGCTGCTGACCCTGCTGTTGAGGCCTGCAGACAGACAGAAGTGAGACAGATGGGCAAAAGGCAATCCCTCAGGAGCTGCTTTCTGTTGAGCTGGGAAAGGACCCAGAAGAAGGGGAAATGGTAGACTTTGATACAAGTGGGACTCTGAGTCATGAAAAGCCCAGGAAGTTGGCTGAATGAGGTGCTACTCCCATCTTGCTGTGCATTTGAGCTTCCCTGCTGCCTAGAAGCAGCAAGATGCCTTGCAGCTGTCCCATTTGCCTTTCATCTCTTGAAAGGCTCTTCCCTGCAAAATCAGCAAACAGCCAGTGCTCCCTTTGCTACTGCTGATGCCACGGGGCACTTGGCCTTTCTTTCAGCCTCCCACGCTGGCACTCCACACTGGACTGCAAGAGGCCAAGCTGGCAGAATTGCCGCCCCATTGTCACACGCCAGCAACGTCCCAGCTTCCTTTGCCACTCACCAAAGGCCAGGCTTGCCTCCAGCCGCGTGTCAGGTGACCTGCAGCGAGCAAGGGAAAAGGAACCAGAGGCCCTTAGAAAAGTGCCTGTGCTGGCCACTCCCGCAGCACAAGGCAGTCCCAACACAGAGCATTTCCCTTTCCCAACAGGCCTCCAGGAGCAACAGCTCTTTCCCACAGCAGGCAAGAGAACAACGAGGACGCTAGAGTAGGCTCTGTCTACATTTGGGCCTCTTTTGCCAAGAGAGAAATAGAAAGACGCTGCTGGAAATGCCCCTTGCTCTTCAACACTCTGAGCTTCCCTTGTGCCCAACAGCTCAAGCAGCATTTTCCTCTTCTCTTTCCTGCATTTTAGATGTAGATTCTTTTAAAAGGCATGCCCTAAATCCCATGCCTTGGCTGAAGATGGTAGCCCAGCAAAGCTTCCCCAAAGGGCCCCTTCCCTGTGGCAGCTCCCTGCTGAAGCAGCCCAGGAACAGCTGCTGGGCTCAGCAGCAAACCCTCCCTGCACTGGACTTTGTGCTGCAGAGCCAAGGCAATCGCAGCCTTGGCACACCATCAAAGGGTCAAGTCACGCAGCCAAGGCCTCTAAGGGGCAATGTTGTAGCGAAAGGCGCTTTCCTTCGCTCCTGGAGAGAGCCACTGACTTGCTAGCAGTACTTCTGAGCATCTCCCCTCCGAGTCTGCAATCAGCAGCTTGTCTTGCTTGAAGCAGCAAGCGCAGGAAAGGACAGACTCCAGTGCCGCGCACTCTCTCGGGGAGGGAAGGCAACCGCTGCAGGTTGCAGGGCAAATACTCTGCACCCGCCCCCCAGTACACAGATGCCCTCTTTTTAGCTGATGCTGCTGGCAGGACATTGACCAAAGCGGTGGCATCTTCATGGCCATTTTGTTCCCAAATAAACCCGGTCACTGCTGCGGCATGAAGAGCAGAGTCAAGCAAAAGCCGGGTGATGCCAGCCCCAGGAGAAACCTTTACTTACGAGTCAGCTGGGTCAGGTAGTAGCCAGAATAGACAACAGAAAAGACCGTGCAAACCGTGGCACAGACCTGCCCGATCATTTTGGCAGCGCTGTGCGGGTTTGCACACTGGATGCCAGCCAAGGCAAAGCCCAGACTCCTCTCGGGGTGCAGGCCGTCTGCTGAGAACTCCTTGAGCACAAGGATCCTCCTGCAGGGAGCCAGCAGAAGAGCCGCTCTGGACAAGCAGGCCTTGCGTGCCCCGGGGCAACGCTGTGCTGACAGCACTGTGACGTGGCACCGCTCCCCTGACCTCACAATAGCAGCTGTTCTATGGCTTCCTTGTGCCCAGCAAGGCAACCTTCTGTACAGCTGATGCGAAAGAAAAGCCTGGGAAGTTCTCCTCACTCATAAAGCAGCAGAAAATGTCCTCCCAGTCCATAAGGCAGTGCTCAAGGCATCCCAGAGGAACTCAGAAAATGGGCCAACCCAAGCGGCATCCAAGGAATCCAAGCAAACGCGCCTTTTGGTCCCAAAAGCTTTGACTGAAAGCAAAAGTCTGCTTCTTCTAGGTGGCATGCTAGCTGGTTCTGAAAAGTCTCACTTCTTCAATGCCATTTAGGGGGGAAAAGAAGCAAAGATAATAAATTTCCAGGAGTATTTTAGGCTGCAGTCACTTCTCGAGCACGCGGGTGCGTGCTGACCTATGGAGGGGCTTGACAGCTGGCCTGCAAGCAAAGCTGAGTTCATAGAAGACATCCCAATTGATGGGTTTTCAGTGTATCCATAGCAAGGAAGAAGACAAGGCCGTCAGCATGGAAACCGATTAGAAAAGAGAGATGAAATTTTCGTAAGCTAGACTAGTGCCTAAGTAGATGTGTATACTTGCCTTATAAATTTCTGTAAAACTTTTGCCAATTCTATTGACGTTAATTGCCTTGCACCAATGGATATAAGAAGTTCTTGTGGTGTAGTCAGTGACTTAAGATCACGCTTTGTTAAGAGTGTATAAGCTGGAGAACAGGCAGAATAAAGAAAACTTTTTTCTTCTTGGACCCTGATCACGTGTGTATGCCACGTCCGGCCTAATGGTGACAGTTGCCCATCTCTGGGTCAAGAGACAAGTATTGTCTGACAGGTAGCTTGTCAACAAACTGAGAAAGAATTGAGTACCTGGGCATGCAGATTTCTGAAGGGAGGAAAGAAAAGTGTTGACAAGAATAAGCCTAAGTTTTAAACGCCTGAAAGAGTCAAAAATAACACGTTGTGGGATATTGTACCAGATGTTCCACAGAGTTAAAACCAACCACAACTCATTAGTATCTGGACTTCCTTGCCCACTATGCTTAGAAATGTTGCTTGAAGGCACTTTGTATCTAAAAATCCAGTTCCTGTAGATGACTGTAGATGTAGATCAAAATCCTACCAAAAACTCCGTGTCAAAACCAGCAAGAGTGAGACTTTTGTCCTTGGCAGTAGCTTCCAGGTGCTCCTGGAAATCGCCAGGCCTAGACACAAAGATGTGTATTCGGCGGAGGGAGAGAAGCCTTATGCTTAGCTCTAACTGCGACCTTTGCTAGCAGATCTTACTAGCAGGTAATAAATTCCATTTGTTCTGCTCTTAGCCAGAGCCAAGAGGGGAATCAAAGTCTAGATCACAGGAGAAGATCACAGGAGCTTCAGCTTTTCCAGAGGAGGAAAAATACAAAGGCTAGTAAATTTGCGCTGGGTTGACAGGGGTTTTTACAGATCCATAGACAAGTGATGAAGCTTAAAAGATGACAGCAGAGGAAAATCAACAGATATGCTGAAACTGAGTGAAGAGGAAGGAGACTTCAAATTAACTGAAAAGCTGCAGCGAAAGCTTCTCTACTTTTTGCAGTTGCTTCAAGTTCAAAATGACAAACTCTAGCAGCACTTCCAACTTATTGTTCTTAATTCTAGAATAAAGACAATCAAAACTGTCTACTCCTGCTTAGAGTATGAAGTAAAGCACAGGAAGGCATTAGAGTAAGAAAAATTGTGTTTAGAAGGCTGAGGCAGCCTTAGGGCTAGGAGGAATGGGGAGGCGTGGAAATCAGGCCTGTGGGCACCAGGCAGGGAGCATCCAGTCCCTGAGCGGTCCCTCACAGTGGGTATCCCTGCAGATGGAGTCCAAATGGAGCCACAGCTCGGTGGGAAAAGTGCCGGGCTGGTGAGCCGTGCTTAGCAGGGGCTCCTGCATCAAATTGCTCCCTGACAGGTGCGGTATGCTGTGTGTGTGTGTGCCCAAGAGCTGGCAAGAGCAGGCTGGCCCAGATGTGGGAAAAGGCCAAGGAGGCAGCAGAGTGGCAATGGGGCTGTGCAGGAGGCCCTGGTGGTTGCACACAGCCGTGGGGGATCAGGCTGGCCCAGATGGTCCCGGGGGCTCTGGGCTGAAAAGGGGGGAAAAGAGAAGCCGGGAGGAAGGGCCAGATGCCGCTATGAGAATGCCATTCCATCCCATAGGTGACATAGTGAGAGGAGGCTGGGAACAAAATGGTCATTCCCGCTGATCACCCTGACATCTTCACGACAAGAGGCCCAGAAAGGAGTGCACATCTGCCTCCTGGTGTTGTCCTGAATGGGAGCTCATTACCTGGCGTTCATTACCCGCAAGTCTGGCAGCTTCCCGCGGGCATTCCACGCTTCAGGCAAGCAAAGCTGCTTACCTCACTATGTTCTTTGGGCCTCTGAAGGGGACCGTCCACTTAGCTACAGCCTGGCAAGGAAGGGAGTCTTACAACACTCTGGATATTTTAGACTTTTATTCTCACTCGGGCTGAAACAAAGGATCCCCTCGCTACTTCTCCATCTTCATCCTTCTGTCCTGCAGGTGGCCTGTTCAGGCTGACAGCTTGGAGCGCCTGCAGGCTCCAGTTCGGCTGCAGCCCAGCTTTTCCTCTCACAGCTTAATTCTTCTTATGACAATTCTTTCATTTCTACTTCCAAGATACCTCAGAGCTTGCCTAAATTAACAACACTCTATTCTAAGCTAAACAATCCTCTATTATCTAAGCTATCTATGTTCCATAGCCCTTCAATGTTGATCCCTATATCTCCTAATTCTTTTAAAATTTCATCTCTTTGAGAAAGAAAAAACAACAGAGCTTTAAATTGAACCTAGCACACACCTAACCAAACCTAACCTAACCAAACCTAACCTAACCTAACCTAACCTAACCTAACCTTACCTTACCTTACCTTACCTTACCTTACCTTACCTAACCTAACCAAACACCTAAACTGAGCAAATACGAAAAAAAAAAAATCATATTTCCTATCTATGGCACAGCTCCTCTTAATACGCGGGGGATGGCTGGAGCTCTGCCCAAAGATGACACATCCCCTTTTCCCTCCTCTCGGCTGGCGGGGCATAAGGGCCTCCTCAGGCGCAGGTGTCTCCTCTCCAGTCTTCCTGCACTTGCTTGGCTGAGGTGATCAGAGCAGCCAGGCTGGAGGCAGGATCGCCGGAGGTAACAAAGGGATGCTGCCCAGAGGAAAAAGAACAAAGAAAGGAACTCTTACTTTCCAGGGTCCCATCCTCACGGGCTCAGGCAGGATTCCCTGGCTACCAGGAAGACACACAAAGAGCACCGAGGGCAGCATGTCCCCCTGCGCCTTCCTGTGCTGGCAGCTGCCTGCGCCACGTGGCCCACACTCCTCCTCATGCCTTCATGCAGGTGTCCTCAGCTGACAGGGCTTTTTGCCCCTTTGCTTTTTCTTACCTGCAGGAGTTCCTGGGCAGACCAGCGCCTGTCCTCGTCTGCCTGCAGGCAGCAGCGGAGGAAGTCGCGCAGGAGAGCCGAGTGGTGCCTGGGGTTCTGCAGTTTTGGGGGCCCGTTCCTTTCTATCAGTTCAAAAACCTACAGCACATGGATGCAAGAGGACACTGCACCTGCTCCTTTGCTAGCCACATCAGCTCTCTCCGCACAGAGCCCTCTTGCTAAGCTGCACCTTACCCTGAGACGGGCTTCCCGCTCGTAAGGAGCTTCCCCTTCCACCATTTCCAGCCCCATGATGCCCAGGGACCAGATGTCCACTTTGGGGCCGTAGGCTTCTCCTCTCACCACCTCCGGTGCCATCCAGCTGGGAGTGCCGACGCTGGAGCTGCGCTTGCTGCGCTCAGGGCTGAGCTGAGCACAGAGGCCAAAGTCACCTGAGGCCAAAAACAAAGCCTGTCAAAGCCAGCTCCCACTGGCAAAGCGGCCAAAACCATTGCCCACTCCAAGCCTGACCAGGCCATGCTGAATCGAGCTGAAAAAGCAGCTGAGCTCTCCTTCCACGTGCCTGGAGCCAGGCAAAGAAGGCATCAGCCACTTCCACAACACCCTCACCATTCACGCACTGGCCAAGCGGCGCTTCTGCCCAAGTGGCAGTCACCGAAATGCAAGCGCACGGCAGGTGCTGCAAATGCTGCAGCCCAGCAGGGATACCCACCCAACTTGACAGATCCATCCATGCCCACAAGGACGTTGTTGCTTTTGATGTCTCTGTGGATGACTTGGCGGGAATGAAGGAAATGCAGTCCTTGCAGGCACTGAGAGAGAAAAAGGAGGGAGGGAAAGTTAACGTACAGGATGGGATTTCATCCCACCAGAAAGGAAAGAGCTCAACGGGATTGACGGCTTTCTCAGGGAATTGTGAGCGAGGGCACAGCATCATGGTGCTGTCACGAAGAAGACCTTGCTGCTTCAACACTCTTGGAAGTTTTTTTCTCGATTCCAAGCGAAGGCATCCGGGCTCCCAAAAGTTCCGCCGGCCTTGGGTAGGAAGCGCGTCACCTTTGGCTGGGAGGCGGCATGGCAAAGATTTTTGGGGAAGCCTAGTGGCAGCAGAGGAGGAAGCAGCACCTTAGAGCTGTTCCAGAATCCGTCGCCATGCGGGCTGCAACGCTATCCTTTGCAGCTGAGGACGGCTCTTTGGCCTTAGCTGGAAATTCTGCCGCCTGCATGCTGCCTTCCCGTGGCAAGGAATGTAGGACAGACAGACAGGCTCCAGGCTAACATTCCCAGGCAAAGCTAAGAAGAGGAAGCAAGTGAACCCAAGCGAGTGAGCCAGCACCAGCGCCAGAGGACAGACAGGATGGAAGAGTGCAAGAACAGAGCCTGAGGAGTGCGGGGACAGTGGCAGGCAGTTCACTTCCTATGCTCGCTCTTCTCCTGTGTGTGGTGACAGCAGCAGCAGCAGCAGCAGCAAAAGAAAGGTGAGAGCAAGAAATCCCGGCTGTCCTTAACCTCCAGCTGGCAAGCAGCATCCTGGACAGGCTTGGGGAAGCACAAGCGGGATCCCTCACCTCCCGACAGACAGCGCCTATCTGTCCTTCCTCCGGGTACACTGCGCTGAGCACATCAAACAAGGTGCCGCCGTCCATGAACTCCATGGCCAGCCAGAGCTCCGCATCCACCAGGTAGCTGAAAGAAGAAAACCACGGCATGGAGAGACAGCAATGGGCACAGCCTCAGTCAGCCGAGGGCCCGAGCCAGGTTTTAGCAACTGCTCTCCAAACTACGTGTGCCACACGAGATTCATGATCACCAGCTCCACCTCTTGCCACGCTCTGGAGACCAGCAGAGAAATCACCAGCAGCTCCCTTCTCTGCCCGTGACCAAAGGGCATCGTCTCTTCGGGCTTGCACTAGCTAAAGCTCCATTGACAGGAGAATACGCCAACCTGTCTAAGTAGGTAACGATATTGGGACTCCTGTTGTCCCTCATGGCCAGGATTTCATTGGCAGCCAGCTCCTCGGACATCTCCTCCTCAAGCGACATGATCTTGATTGCCACCTGAAATGACATTGGCCACCGTTTACCTTGAGAAGACGCCCCCTGCTCGAGATGACAAGCAGCACGGAGCGAGTGCTGCTGCAATGAGGCAGCGGGCTGGGCCAAAGGGCCTTGTCACTAGACAGCAGAGCTTAGCAGAAGCACCAAAGGCCATCCCAAATGCATTCTGCCCCCTGAGCCTAGAGTGTACTTCAGAGGAACAGCCTCTGCTGCAGACATGGAGCTGCCACCCAAACCTCCAGGCAGGGCTCACAGCAGCGGGGAAAGCGCTCCAGAGCTGCAAAATGGCATGGGGCTGTTGGCACTTTACCTGTTGTCCGCTGCTGGTGTCAAGGGCTTTATAAACAGCTCCAAAGCCCCTGGAAAGACAAAAGCAGCAGAAAGAGCCCTTTATCCCTTGGCACTGAAATCAAGCCTAGGCAGCAGATCTCCCCAGGCTGCCTGCACGCCTTCCTTAGAAAAGGCCTGGCTGCGGCGTCTCTTCGGCCAACAGCACGTCGGCCCGTGAGCCCTCTGCCCTGCGGGGCAGCCTGTCCGAGGGAACACTAAGGTGCAGCATGAAGACCGAGGGCCGCTGGAAATCTCCAAGGCGCACGCCCAGCCAGGTTATTTCCAAACCTAAGGGGAACAGTCCTCCTTGTGCGGGTGTGCATGCATGTGTGTGTCAAAAGAGTGAGAACAATGAGAGTCAGAAGACTGTCCTTGAGAATCTGACATTTCTTGAATGGCAAGGTGCTCTTTCAGGCCAGAAAGCTGCAGGGGCAGAGGGCTTCCCAGCTCCTGCTCCTCCTTGCTGCAAGCAAGACAATGCCAGCATCAACTTGTCTTGGATGAGGCCTTCGGATTGCTCTGCCCCAGCAGTCCAGGCAGGCGACAGGAGGTAAAGCCAGAGCCTGACCGTGATTGGAGCTTGCCTGACTTCACGCTTGATCTTGCACCAGCCAAAGACCTGGCCCACACTTTTGTAAAAGGAGCCGAGGCCACGCTTACCCTCGTCCCAGTTCTTCAAATGCCGTGTATTTGCTCATTGGCTGGCCCGGACTCACAATGCTCCCTGAAAGACAAAAGCAGCGCAGGGCGCTCACTCGCACACAGAGACGCCGCTCCCCACACCCTCCCAAAGGCAGCCCCGCTGCCGGCAGCTCTGGGCCCTTTGCGGTCCCCTGGCTTCCAGCTGCTGAGACCAGCAAGTGGGAGGGCCATCTTCTCCACCTTTCATCAGGTGGCCTTTCCAAGAAGGCCTTGATTTCTTTCAAGCGCAGCATCCCAAGCCATAAGCCAAAATGATGAGACCTTAAGAAGAGGGCCCTAAGAGGTCACCAAGGGCCTTTGCAGCCTCTGCAGTCACAGCCACCATCACTGGCAGGTCCACTGCCAGGGCCACAAAGTGTCTGAGCCAGAGGAGGTGTAAGAACGGGAGCCCGAAAACAGCTGGGGCCAGAGAGCTGCCTGGGGCCTAGTCACTTGCTAGGTGCCAGCCTTCTGCTCAAGCAGAAACAATCTCTGCTTTTGTCTTTGGCACACAAGGCAGCCCAGGCAGAGCCAAGCCAGGCCCAGCCGCCCTCACAGGCAGCAGGAAGTCCCTGAGCGCTGCCGCGCTGCCTCAAAGCACAACAACGGCTTCTGCCGAGAGGCCTAAGCGCCTCTGAGAGCGAGGGGCAACTTCTGGCACAGCCTACACCCAGACACGCACACAACACACTGCTCTGGCAGACAAGAAATGCAGCCGACTTACTCAGTGTCTTCCGGCCCTGCTCCTGCCTCATCTCGGGCTGCTGGGCTGCGCTGCTGCAGGAAGTGCCAGCAGCGGGGGGCGAGCTGGCTGCTGCAGGCCACGCTGGTCCAGCGGCACCAGGTTGAATTGCAGAGCCTGTGTTGAGCTGGGACCAGAAAGGATTGCCCGTCAGAAGGGTGGCTGGCACACATGCTCCGCCGAGTGCACGGCCAAAGCAAGGCCTTGGGAAGGTGCTGTCAGCCACCGCCAGGCCTCTCCAGCTGGGGCCTTTCCCATGTCCCCTTCTCAAAGGCAACTTTGGCAAAAGCCCAAAGGCTACTTGGATCCAGCCCCTCAGGGCCACCTCCATGCTCCATGTTTTCAGCTTTTCTGCAAGACACTGGCAACAAGGGATCCATGGGGCTGCCAAGATCCAGAAAGACATCAGAGCAGTTCCCCAGAGCCTTGTTGCTTTCCTCCTCCTGTCTTTCCCTGGGCAATGAAATCAGCCCGCAACTGGCATGCAGTGCTCTGCTCAGAAGCCCGCAGCATGGCCCTTCTCTGATCCTTTTCACGCATTGCCCCTGTCCATGGCAGCCTTTAGGGAGCGGCCCTTCGGAGACGCCTTCCTGCCCTGCCCAGACCCACGCGCCCTTCACAATGTAGGGCTGCCAAGGATTCTCCTCTGCAAAGGCTGCTCTGAGCGGCTGGAAGTGAAGCACAGCCTGAAGCTAATTAGTCCATGGAGAGGGCAGGTCCCTTCCAGGGGCCAGTGTCTGCCAGGTCCCCTGCAAGGCCGGCAACTGCGTCTTTGGGCCGCTCCGTCCGCTGACCACAGGCAGCCTGCACTGACAATGGGCACACGGGGCTGACTGCTACACTGAGAATCATTGAATGCTGCCTCCTGTCTGATGCCAGGAGACATTCTCGGGCCCTCTCAGCATCCCAGCTTAAATGCCAAACTTCAGACCCCATTGGCCAGGGCTCCCTGGCTTGCCTGAAGCAGCACTAGGTCCCGGCAGGCACACAGCCGCCAGCATCTTCAGCCACGAGCAACAAGGGCTGCTCCAAAACTGGAAGCCTGGCCCTGCACCAAAGGCAGTGCCAAGCTCACTGCCACTTACCGGCTCTGCAAGCTCAGGCTGTGCAGGGAGAGCAGCTGGAGGCTTGATGCTCTTTTGCTCCTCTTCAGCCTCTTCCTCAATGCCAGAGGCAGCCAGAGGAGCTGCTGACCCTGCTGTTGAGGCCTGCAGACAGACAGAAGTGAGACAGATGGGCAAAAGGCAATCCCTCAGGAGCTGCTTTCTGTTGAGCTGGGAAAGGACCCAGAAGAAGGGGAAATGGTAGACTTTGATACAAGTGGGACTCTGAGTCATGAAAAGCCCAGGAAGTTGGCTGAATGAGGTGCTACTCCCATCTTGCTGTGCATTTGAGCTTCCCTGCTGCCTAGAAGCAGCAAGATGCCTTGCAGCTGTCCCATTTGCCTTTCATCTCTTGAAAGGCTCTTCCCTGCAAAATCAGCAAACAGCCAGTGCTCCCTTTGCTACTGCTGATGCCACGGGGCACTTGGCCTTTCTTTCAGCCTCCCACGCTGGCACTCCACACTGGACTGCAAGAGGCCAAGCTGGCAGAATTGCCGCCCCATTGTCACACGCCAGCAACGTCCCAGCTTCCTTTGCCACTCACCAAAGGCCAGGCTTGCCTCCATCCGCGTGTCAGGTGACCTGCAGCGAGCAAGGGAAAAGGAACCAGAGGCCCTTAGAAAAGTGCCTGTGCTGGCCACTCCCGCAGCACAAGGCAGTCCCAACACAGAGCATTTCCCTTTCCCAACAGGCCTCCAGGAGCAACAGCTCTTTCCCACAGCAGGCAAGAGAACAACGAGGACGCTAGAGTAGGCTCTGTCTACATTTGGGCCTCTTTTGCCAAGAGAGAAATAGAAAGACGCTGCTGGAAATGCCCCTTGCTCTTCAACACTCTGAGCTTCCCTTGTGCCCAACAGCTCAAGCAGCATTTTCCTCTTCTCTTTCCTGCATTTTAGATGTAGATTCTTTTAAAAGGCATGCCCTAAATCCCATGCCTTGGCTGAAGATGGTAGCCCAGCAAAGCTTCCCCAAAGGGCCCCTTCCCTGTGGCAGCTCCCTGCTGAAGCAGCCCAGGAACAGCTGCTGGGCTCAGCAGCAAACCCTCCCTGCACTGGACTTTGTGCTGCAGAGCCAAGGCAATCGCAGCCTTGGCACACCATCAAAGGGTCAAGTCACGCAGCCAAGGCCTCTAAGGGGCAATGTTGTAGCGAAAGGCGCTTTCCTTCGCTCCTGGAGAGAGCCACTGACTTGCTAGCAGTACTTCTGAGCATCTCCCCTCCGAGTCTGCAATCAGCAGCTTGTCTTGCTTGAAGCAGCAAGCGCAGGAAAGGACAGACTCCAGTGCCGCGCACTCTCTCGGGGAGGGAAGGCAACCGCTGCAGGTTGCAGGGCAAATACTCTGCACCCGCCCCCCAGTACACAGATGCCCTCTTTTTAGCTGATGCTGCTGGCAGGACATTGACCAAAGCGGTGGCATCTTCATGGCCATTTTGTTCCCAAATAAACCCGGTCACTGCTGCGGCATGAAGAGCAGAGTCAAGCAAAAGCCGGGTGATGCCAGCCCCAGGAGAAACCTTTACTTACGAGTCAGCTGGGTCAGGTAGTAGCCAGAATAGACAACAGAAAAGACCGTGCAAACCGTGGCACAGACCTGCCCGATCATTTTGGCAGCGCTGTGCGGGTTTGCACACTGGATGCCAGCCAAGGCAAAGCCCAGACTCCTCTCGGGGTGCAGGCCGTCTGCTGAGAACTCCTTGAGCACAAGGATCCTCCTGCAGGGAGCCAGCAGAAGAGCCGCTCTGGACAAGCAGGCCTTGCGTGCCCCGGGGCAACGCTGTGCTGACAGCACTGTGACGTGGCACCGCTCCCTTGACCTCACAATAGCAGCTGTTCTATGGCTTCCTTGTGCCCAGCAAGGCAACCTTCTGTACAGCTGATGCGAAAGAAAAGCCTGGGAAGTTCTCCTCACTCATCAAGCAGCAGAAAATGTCCTCCCAGTCCATAAGGCAGTGCTCAAGGCATCCCAGAGGAACTCAGAAAATGGGCCAACCCAAGCGGCATCCAAGGAATCCAAGCAAACGCGCCTTTTGGTCCCAAAAGCTTTGACTGAAAGCAAAAGTCTGCTTCTTCTAGGTGGCATGCTAGCTGGTTCTGAAAAGTCTCACTTCTTCAATGCCATTTAGGGGGGAAAAGAAGCAAAGATAATAAATTTCCAGGAGTATTTTAGGCTGCAGTCACTTCTCGAGCACGCGGGTGCGTGCTGACCTATGGAGGGGCTTGACAGCTGGCCTGCAAGCAAAGCTGAGTTCATAGAAGACATCCCAATTGATGGGTTTTCAGTGTATCCATAGCAAGGAAGAAGACAAGGCCGTCAGCATGGAAACCGATTAGAAAAGAGAGATGAAATTTTCGTAAGCTAGACTAGTGCCTAAGTAGATGTGTATACTTGCCTTATAAATTTCTGTAAAACTTTTGCCAATTCTATTGACGTTAATTGCCTTGCACCAATGGATATAAGAAGTTCTTGTGGTGTAGTCAGTGACTTAAGATCACGCTTTGTTAAGAGTGTATAAGCTGGAGAACAGGCAGAATAAAGAAAACTTTTTTCTTCTTGGACCCTGATCACGTGTGTATGCCACGTCCGGCCTAATGGTGACAGTTGCCCATCTCTGGGTCAAGAGACAAGTATTGTCTGACAGGTAGCTTGTCAACAAACTGAGAAAGAATTGAGTACCTGGGCATGCAGATTTCTGAAGGGAGGAAAGAAAAGTGTTGACAAGAATAAGCCTAAGTTTTAAACGCCTGAAAGAGTCAAAAATAACACGTTGTGGGATATTGTACCAGATGTTCCACAGAGTTAAAACCAACCACAACTCATTAGTATCTGGACTTCCTTGCCCACTATGCTTAGAAATGTTGCTTGAAGGCACTTTGTATCTAAAAATCCAGTTCCTGTAGATGACTGTAGATGTAGATCAAAATCCTACCAAAAACTCCGTGTCAAAACCAGCAAGAGTGAGACTTTTGTCCTTGGCAGTAGCTTCCAGGTGCTCCTGGAAATCGCCAGGCCTAGACACAAAGATGTGTATTCGGCGGAGGGAGAGAAGCCTTATGCTTAGCTCTAACTGCGACCTTTGCTAGCAGATCTTACTAGCAGGTAATAAATTCCATTTGTTCTGCTCTTAGCCAGAGCCAAGAGGGGAATCAAAGTCTAGATCACAGGAGAAGATCACAGGAGCTTCAGCTTTTCCAGAGGAGGAAAAATACAAAGGCTAGTAAATTTGCGCTGGGTTGACAGGGGTTTTTACAGATCCATAGACAAGTGATGAAGCTTAAAAGATGACAGCAGAGGAAAATCAACAGATATGCTGAAACTGAGTGAAGAGGAAGGAGACTTCAAATTAACTGAAAAGCTGCAGCGAAAGCTTCTCTACTTTTTGCAGTTGCTTCAAGTTCAAAATGACAAACTCTAGCAGCACTTCCAACTTATTGTTCTTAATTCTAGAATAAAGACAATCAAAACTGTCTACTCCTGCTTAGAGTATGAAGTAAAGCACAGGAAGGCATTAGAGTAAGAAAAATTGTGTTTAGAAGGCTGAGGCAGCCTTAGGGCTAGGAGGAATGGGGAGGCGTGGAAATCAGGCCTGTGGGCACCAGGCAGGGAGCATCCAGTCCCTGAGCGGTCCCTCACAGTGGGTATCCCTGCAGATGGAGTCCAAATGGAGCCACAGCTCGGTGGGAAAAGTGCCGGGCTGGTGAGCCGTGCTTAGCAGGGGCTCCTGCATCAAATTGCTCCCTGACAGGTGCGGTATGCTGTGTGTGTGTGTGCCCAACAGCTGGCAAGAGCAGGCTGGCCCAGATGTGGGAAAAGGCCAAGGAGGCAGCAGAGTGGCAATGGGGCTGTGCAGGAGGCCCTGGTGGTTGCACACAGCCGTGGGGGATCAGGCTGGCCCAGATGGTCCCGGGGGCTCTGGGCTGAAAAGGGGGGAAAAGAGAAGCCGGGAGGAAGGGCCAGATGCCGCTATGAGAATGCCATTCCATCCCATAGGTGACATAGTGAGAGGAGGCTGGGAACAAAATGGTCATTCCCGCTGATCACCCTGACATCTTCACGACAAGAGGCCCAGAAAGGAGTGCACATCTGCCTCCTGGTGTTGTCCTGAATGGGAGCTCATTACCTGGCGTTCATTACCCGCAAGTCTGGCAGCTTCCCGCGGGCATTCCACGCTTCAGGCAAGCAAAGCTGCTTACCTCACTATGTTCTTTGGGCCTCTGAAGGGGACCGTCCACTTAGCTACAGCCTGGCAAGGAAGGGAGTCTTACAACACTCTGGATATTTTAGACTTTTATTCTCACTCGGGCTGAAACAAAGGATCCCCTCGCTACTTCTCCATCTTCATCCTTCTGTCCTGCAGGTGGCCTGTTCAGGCTGACAGCTTGGAGCGCCTGCAGGCTCCAGTTCGGCTGCAGCCCAGCTTTTCCTCTCACAGCTTAATTCTTCTTATGACAATTCTTTCATTTCTACTTCCAAGATACCTCAGAGCTTGCCTAAATTAACAACACTCTATTCTAAGCTAAACAATCCTCTATTATCTAAGCTATCTATGTTCCATAGCCCTTCAATGTTGATCCCTATATCTCCTAATTCTTTTAAAATTTCATCTCTTTGAGAAAGAAAAAACAACAGAGCTTTAAATTGAACCTAGCACACACCTAACCAAACCTTACCTAACCAAACCTAACCTAACCTAACCTAACCTAACCTTACCTTACCTTACCTTACCTTACCTTACCTTACCTAACCTAACCAAACACCTAAACTGAGCAAATACGAAAAAAAAAAAAATCATATTTCCTATCTATGGCACAGCTCCTCTTAATACGCGGGGGATGGCTGGAGCTCTGCCCAAAGATGACACATCCCCTTTTCCCTCCTCTCGGCTGGCGGGGCATAAGGGCCTCCTCAGGCGCAGGTGTCTCCTCTCCAGTCTTCCTGCACTTGCTTGGCTGAGGTGATCAGAGCAGCCAGGCTGGAGGCAGGATCGCCGGAGGTAACAAAGGGATGCTGCCCAGAGGAAAAAGAACAAAGAAAGGAACTCTTACTTTCCAGGGTCCCATCCTCACGGGCTCAGGCAGGATTCCCTGGCTACCAGGAAGACACACAAAGAGCACCGAGGGCAGCATGTCCCCCTGCGCCTTCCTGTGCTGGCAGCTGCCTGCGCCACGTGGCCCACACTCCTCCTCATGCCTTCATGCAGGTGTCCTCAGCTGACAGGGCTTTTTGCCCCTTTGCTTTTTCTTACCTGCAGGAGTTCCTGGGCAGACCAGCGCCTGTCCTCGTCTGCCTGCAGGCAGCAGCGGAGGAAGTCGCGCAGGAGAGCCGAGTGGTGCCTGGGGTTCTGCAGTTTTGGGGGCCCGTTCCTTTCTATCAGTTCAAAAACCTACAGCACATGGATGCAAGAGGACACTGCACCTGCTCCTTTGCTAGCCACATCAGCTCTCTCCGCACAGAGCCCTCTTGCTAAGCTGCACCTTACCCTGAGACGGGCTTCCCGCTCGTAAGGAGCTTCCCCTTCCACCATTTCCAGCCCCATGATGCCCAGGGACCAGATGTCCACTTTGGGGCCGTAGGCTTCTCCTCTCACCACCTCCGGTGCCATCCAGCTGGGAGTGCCGACGCTGGAGCTGCGCTTGCTGCGCTCAGGGCTGAGCTGAGCACAGAGGCCAAAGTCACCTGAGGCCAAAAACAAAGCCTGTCAAAGCCAGCTCCCACTGGCAAAGCGGCCAAAACCATTGCCCACTCCAAGCCTGACCAGGCCATGCTGAATCGAGCTGAAAAAGCAGCTGAGCTCTCCTTCCACGTGCCTGGAGCCAGGCAAAGAAGGCATCAGCCACTTCCACAACACCCTCACCATTCACGCACTGGCCAAGCGGCGCTTCTGCCCAAGTGGCAGTCACCGAAATGCAAGCGCACGGCAGGTGCTGCAAATGCTGCAGCCCAGCAGGGATACCCACCCAACTTGACAGATCCATCCATGCCCACAAGGACGTTGTTGCTTTTGATGTCTCTGTGGATGACTTGGCGGGAATGAAGGAAATGCAGTCCTTGCAGGCACTGAGAGAGAAAAAGGAGGGAGGGAAAGTTAACGTACAGGATGGGATTTCATCCCACCAGAAAGGAAAGAGCTCAACGGGATTGACGGCTTTCTCAGGGAATTGTGAGCGAGGGCACAGCATCATGGTGCTGTCACGAAGAAGACCTTGCTGCTTCAACACTCTTGGAAGTTTTTTTCTCGATTCCAAGCGAAGGCATCCAGGCTCCCAAAAGTTCCGCCGGCCTTGGGTAGGAAGCGCGTCACCTTTGGCTGGGAGGCGGCATGGCAAAGATTTTTGGGGAAGCCTAGTGGCAGCAGAGGAGGAAGCAGCACCTTAGAGCTGTTCCAGAATCCGTCGCCATGCGGGCTGCAACGCTATCCTTTGCAGCTGAGGACGGCTCTTTGGCCTTAGCTGGAAATTCTGCCGCCTGCATGCTGCCTTCCCGTGGCAAGGAATGTAGGACAGACAGACAGGCTCCAGGCTAACATTCCCAGGCAAAGCTAAGAAGAGGAAGCAAGTGAACCCAAGCGAGTGAGCCAGCACCAGCGCCAGAGGACAGACAGGATGGAAGAGTGCAAGAACAGAGCCTGAGGAGTGCGGGGACAGTGGCAGGCAGTTCACTTCCTATGCTCGCTCTTCTCCTGTGTGTGGTGACAGCAGCAGCAGCAGCAGCAGCAAAAGAAAGGTGAGAGCAAGAAATCCCGGCTGTCCTTAACCTCCAGCTGGCAAGCAGCATCCTGGACAGGCTTGGGGAAGCACAAGCGGGATCCCTCACCTCCCGACAGACAGCGCCTATCTGTCCTTCCTCCGGGTACACTGCGCTGAGCACATCAAACAAGGTGCCGCCGTCCATGAACTCCATGGCCAGCCAGAGCTCCGCATCCACCAGGTAGCTGAAAGAAGAAAACCACGGCATGGAGAGACAGCAATGGGCACAGCCTCAGTCAGCCGAGGGCCCGAGCCAGGTTTTAGCAACTGCTCTCCAAACTACGTGTGCCACACGAGATTCATGATCACCAGCTCCACCTCTTGCCACGCTCTGGAGACCAGCAGAGAAATCACCAGCAGCTCCCTTCTCTGCCCGTGACCAAAGGGCATCGTCTCTTCGGGCTTGCACTAGCTAAAGCTACATTGACAGGAGAATACGCCAACCTGTCTAAGTAGGTAACGATATTGGGACTCCTGTTGTCCCTCATGGCCAGGATTTCATTGGCAGCCAGCTCCTCGGACATCTCCTCCTCAAGCGACATGATCTTGATTGCCACCTGAAATGACATTGGCCACCGTTTACCTTGAGAAGACGCCCCCTGCTCGAGATGACAAGCAGCACGGAGCGAGTGCTGCTGCAATGAGGCAGCGGGCTGGGCCAAAGGGCCTTGTCACTAGACAGCAGAGCTTAGCAGAAGCACCAAAGGCCATCCCAAATGCATTCTGCCCCCTGAGCCTAGAGTGTACTTCAGAGGAACAGCCTCTGCTGCAGACATGGAGCTGCCACCCAAACCTCCAGGCAGGGCTCACAGCAGCGGGGAAAGCGCTCCAGAGCTGCAAAATGGCATGGGGCTGTTGGCACTTTACCTGTTGTCCGCTGCTGGTGTCAAGGGCTTTATAAACAGCTCCAAAGCCCCTGGAAAGACAAAAGCAGCAGAAAGAGCCCTTTATCCCTTGGCACTGAAATCAAGCCTAGGCAGCAGATCTCCCCAGGCTGCCTGCACGCCTTCCTTAGAAAAGGCCTGGCTGCGGCGTCTCTTCGGCCAACAGCACGTCGGCCCGTGAGCCCTCTGCCCTGCGGGGCAGCCTGTCCAAGGGAACACTAAGGTGCAGCATGAAGACCGAGGGCCGCTGGAAATCTCCAAGGCGCACGCCCAGCCAGGTTATTTCCAAACCTAAGGGGAACAGTCCTCCTTGTGCGGGTGTGCATGCATGTGTGTGTCAAAAGAGTGAGAACAATGAGAGTCAGAAGACTGTCCTTGAGAATCTGACATTTCTTGAATGGCAAGGTGCTCTTTCAGGCCAGAAAGCTGCAGGGGCAGAGGGCTTCCCAGCTCCTGCTCCTCCTTGCTGCAAGCAAGACAATGCCAGCATCAACTTGTCTTGGATGAGGCCTTCGGATTGCTCTGCCCCAGCAGTCCAGGCAGGCGACAGGAGGTAAAGCCAGAGCCTGACCGTGATTGGAGCTTGCCTGACTTCACGCTTGATCTTGCACCAGCCAAAGACCTGGCCCACACTTTTGTAAAAGGAGCCGAGGCCACGCTTACCCTCGTCCCAGTTCTTCAAATGCCGTGTATTTGCTCATTGGCTGGCCCGGACTCACAATGCTCCCTGAAAGACAAAAGCAGCGCAGGGCGCTCACTCGCACACAGAGACGCCGCTCCCCACACCCTCCCAAAGGCAGCCCCGCTGCCGGCAGCTCTGGGCCCTTTGCGGTCCCCTGGCTTCCAGCTGCTGAGACCAGCAAGTGGGAGGGCCATCTTCTCCACCTTTCATCAGGTGGCCTTTCCAAGAAGGCCTTGATTTCTTTCAAGCGCAGCATCCCAAGCCATAAGCCAAAATGATGAGACCTTAAGAAGAGGGCCCTAAGAGGTCACCAAGGGCCTTTGCAGCCTCTGCAGTCACAGCCACCATCACTGGCAGGTCCACTGCCAGGGCCACAAAGTGTCTGAGCCAGAGGAGGTGTAAGAACGGGAGCCCGAAAACAGCTGGGGCCAGAGAGCTGCCTGGGGCCTAGTCACTTGCTAGGTGCCAGCCTTCTGCTCAAGCAGAAACAATCTCTGCTTTTGTCTTTGGCACCCAAGGCAGCCCAGGCAGAGCCAAGCCAGGCCCAGCCGCCCTCACAGGCAGCAGGAAGTCCCTGAGCGCTGCCGCGCTGCCTCAAAGCACAACAACGGCTTCTGCCGAGAGGCCTAAGCGCCTCTGAGAGCGAGGGGCAACTTCTGGCACAGCCTACACCCAGACACGCACACAACACACTGCTCTGGCAGACAAGAAATGCAGCCGACTTACTCAGTGTCTTCCGGCCCTGCTCCTGCCTCATCTCGGGCTGCTGGGCTGCGCTGCTGCAGGAAGTGCCAGCAGCGGGGGGCGAGCTGGCTGCTGCAGGCCACGCTGGTCCAGCGGCACCAGGTTGAATTGCAGAGCCTGTGTTGAGCTGGGACCAGAAAGGATTGCCCGTCAGAAGGGTGGCTGGCACACATCATGCTCCGCCGAGTGCACGGCCAAAGCAAGGCCTTGGGAAGGTGCTGTCAGCCACCGCCAGGCCTCTCCAGCTGGGGCCTTTCCCATGTCCCCTTCTCAAAGGCAACTTTGGCAAAAGCCCAAAGGCTACTTGGATCCAGCCCCTCAGGGCCACCTCCATGCTCCATGTTTTCAGCTTTTCTGCAAGACACTGGCAACAAGGGATCCATGGGGCTGCCAAGATCCAGAAAGACATCAGAGCAGTTCCCCAGAGCCTTGTTGCTTTCCTCCTCCTGTCTTTCCCTGGGCAATGAAATCAGCCCGCAACTGGCATGCAGTGCTCTGCTCAGAAGCCCGCAGCATGGCCCTTCTCTGATCCTTTTCACGCATTGCCCCTGTCCATGGCAGCCTTTAGGGAGCGGCCCTTCGGAGACGCCTTCCTGCCCTGCCCAGACCCACGCGCCCTTCACAATGTAGGGCTGCCAAGGATTCTCCTCTGCAAAGGCTGCTCTGAGCGGCTGGAAGTGAAGCACAGCCTGAAGCTAATTAGTCCATGGAGAGGGCAGGTCCCTTCCAGGGGCCAGTGTCTGCCAGGTCCCCTGCAAGGCCGGCAACTGCGTCTTTGGGCCGCTCCGTCCGCTGACCACAGGCAGCCTGCACTGACAATGGGCACACGGGGCTGACTGCTACACTGAGAATCATTGAATGCTGCCTCCTGTCTGATGCCAGGAGACATTCTCGGGCCCTCTCAGCATCCCAGCTTAAATGCCAAACTTCAGACCCCATTGGCCAGGGCTCCCTGGCTTGCCTGAAGCAGCACTAGGTCCCGGCAGGCACACAGCCGCCAGCATCTTCAGCCACGAGCAACAAGGGCTGCTCCAAAACTGGAAGCCTGGCCCTGCACCAAAGGCAGTGCCAAGCTCACTGCCACTTACCGGCTCTGCAAGCTCAGGCTGTGCAGGGAGAGCAGCTGGAGGCTTGATGCTCTTTTGCTCCTCTTCAGCCTCTTCCTCAATGCCAGAGGCAGCCAGAGGAGCTGCTGACCCTGCTGTTGAGGCCTGCAGACAGACAGAAGTGAGACAGATGGGCAAAAGGCAATCCCTCAGGAGCTGCTTTCTGTTGAGCTGGGAAAGGACCCAGAAGAAGGGGAAATGGTAGACTTTGATACAAGTGGGACTCTGAGTCATGAAAAGCCCAGGAAGTTGGCTGAATGAGGTGCTACTCCCATCTTGCTGTGCATTTGAGCTTCCCTGCTGCCTAGAAGCAGCAAGATGCCTTGCAGCTGTCCCATTTGCCTTTCATCTCTTGAAAGGCTCTTCCCTGCAAAATCAGCAAACAGCCAGTGCTCCCTTTGCTACTGCTGATGCCACGGGGCACTTGGCCTTTCTTTCAGCCTCCCACGCTGGCACTCCACACTGGACTGCAAGAGGCCAAGCTGGCAGAATTGCCGCCCCATTGTCACACGCCAGCAACGTCCCAGCTTCCTTTGCCACTCACCAAAGGCCAGGCTTGCCTCCAGCCGCGTGTCAGGTGACCTGCAGCGAGCAAGGGAAAAGGAACCAGAGGCCCTTAGAAAAGTGCCTGTGCTGGCCACTCCCGCAGCACAAGGCAGTCCCAACACAGAGCATTTCCCTTTCCCAACAGGCCTCCAGGAGCAACAGCTCTTTCCCACAGCAGGCAAGAGAACAACGAGGACGCTAGAGTAGGCTCTGTCTACATTTGGGCCTCTTTTGCCAAGAGAGAAATAGAAAGACGCTGCTGGAAATGCCCCTTGCTCTTCAACACTCTGAGCTTCCCTTGTGCCCAACAGCTCAAGCAGCATTTTCCTCTTCTCTTTCCTGCATTTTAGATGTAGATTCTTTTAAAAGGCATGCCCTAAATCCCATGCCTTGGCTGAAGATGGTAGCCCAGCAAAGCTTCCCCAAAGGGCCCCTTCCCTGTGGCAGCTCCCTGCTGAAGCAGCCCAGGAACAGCTGCTGGGCTCAGCAGCAAACCCTCCCTGCACTGGACTTTGTGCTGCAGAGCCAAGGCAATCGCAGCCTTGGCACACCATCAAAGGGTCAAGTCACGCAGCCAAGGCCTCTAAGGGGCAATGTTGTAGCGAAAGGCGCTTTCCTTCGCTCCTGGAGAGAGCCACTGACTTGCTAGCAGTACTTCTGAGCATCTCCCCTCCGAGTCTGCAATCAGCAGCTTGTCTTGCTTGAAGCAGCAAGCGCAGGAAAGGACAGACTCCAGTGCCGCGCACTCTCTCGGGGAGGGAAGGCAACCGCTGCAGGTTGCAGGGCAAATACTCTGCACCCGCCCCCCAGTACACAGATGCCCTCTTTTTAGCTGATGCTGCTGGCAGGACATTGACCAAAGCGGTGGCATCTTCATGGCCATTTTGTTCCCAAATAAACCCGGTCACTGCTGCGGCATGAAGAGCAGAGTCAAGCAAAAGCCGGGTGATGCCAGCCCCAGGAGAAACCTTTACTTACGAGTCAGCTGGGTCAGGTAGTAGCCAGAATAGACAACAGAAAAGACCGTGCAAACCGTGGCACAGACCTGCCCGATCATTTTGGCAGCGCTGTGCGGGTTTGCACACTGGATGCCAGCCAAGGCAAAGCCCAGACTCCTCTCGGGGTGCAGGCCGTCTGCTGAGAACTCCTTGAGCACAAGGATCCTCCTGCAGGGAGCCAGCAGAAGAGCCGCTCTGGACAAGCAGGCCTTGCGTGCCCCGGGGCAACGCTGTGCTGACAGCACTGTGACGTGGCACCGCTCCCTTGACCTCACAATAGCAGCTGTTCTATGGCTTCCTTGTGCCCAGCAAGGCAACCTTCTGTACAGCTGATGCGAAAGAAAAGCCTGGGAAGTTCTCCTCACTCATCAAGCAGCAGAAAATGTCCTCCCAGTCCATAAGGCAGTGCTCAAGGCATCCCAGAGGAACTCAGAAAATGGGCCAACCCAAGCGGCATCCAAGGAATCCAAGCAAACGCGCCTTTTGGTCCCAAAAGCTTTGACTGAAAGCAAAAGTCTGCTTCTTCTAGGTGGCATGCTAGCTGGTTCTGAAAAGTCTCACTTCTTCAATGCCATTTAGGGGGGAAAAGAAGCAAAGATAATAAATTTCCAGGAGTATTTTAGGCTGCAGTCACTTCTCGAGCACGCGGGTGCGTGCTGACCTATGGAGGGGCTTGACAGCTGGCCTGCAAGCAAAGCTGAGTTCATAGAAGACATCCCAATTGATGGGTTTTCAGTGTATCCATAGCAAGGAAGAAGACAAGGCCGTCAGCATGGAAACCGATTAGAAAAGAGAGATGAAATTTTCGTAAGCTAGACTAGTGCCTAAGTAGATGTGTATACTTGCCTTATAAATTTCTGTAAAACTTTTGCCAATTCTATTGACGTTAATTGCCTTGCACCAATGGATATAAGAAGTTCTTGTGGTGTAGTCAGTGACTTAAGATCACGCTTTGTTAAGAGTGTATAAGCTGGAGAACAGGCAGAATAAAGAAAACTTTTTTCTTCTTGGACCCTGATCACGTGTGTATGCCACGTCCGGCCTAATGGTGACAGTTGCCCATCTCTGGGTCAAGAGACAAGTATTGTCTGACAGGTAGCTTGTCAACAAACTGAGAAAGAATTGAGTACCTGGGCATGCAGATTTCTGAAGGGAGGAAAGAAAAGTGTTGACAAGAATAAGCCTAAGTTTTAAACGCCTGAAAGAGTCAAAAATAACACGTTGTGGGATATTGTACCAGATGTTCCACAGAGTTAAAACCAACCACAACTCATTAGTATCTGGACTTCCTTGCCCACTATGCTTAGAAATGTTGCTTGAAGGCACTTTGTATCTAAAAATCCAGTTCCTGTAGATGACTGTAGATGTAGATCAAAATCCTACCAAAAACTCCGTGTCAAAACCAGCAAGAGTGAGACTTTTGTCCTTGGCAGTAGCTTCCAGGTGCTCCTGGAAATCGCCAGGCCTAGACACAAAGATGTGTATTCGGCGGAGGGAGAGAAGCCTTATGCTTAGCTCTAACTGCGACCTTTGCTAGCAGATCTTACTAGCAGGTAATAAATTCCATTTGTTCTGCTCTTAGCCAGAGCCAAGAGGGGAATCAAAGTCTAGATCACAGGAGAAGATCACAGGAGCTTCAGCTTTTCCAGAGGAGGAAAAATACAAAGGCTAGTAAATTTGCGCTGGGTTGACAGGGGTTTTTACAGATCCATAGACAAGTGATGAAGCTTAAAAGATGACAGCAGAGGAAAATCAACAGATATGCTGAAACTGAGTGAAGAGGAAGGAGACTTCAAATTAACTGAAAAGCTGCAGCGAAAGCTTCTCTACTTTTTGCAGTTGCTTCAAGTTCAAAATGACAAACTCTAGCAGCACTTCCAACTTATTGTTCTTAATTCTAGAATAAAGACAATCAAAACTGTCTACTCCTGCTTAGAGTATGAAGTAAAGCACAGGAAGGCATTAGAGTAAGAAAAATTGTGTTTAGAAGGCTGAGGCAGCCTTAGGGCTAGGAGGAATGGGGAGGCGTGGAAATCAGGCCTGTGGGCACCAGGCAGGGAGCATCCAGTCCCTGAGCGGTCCCTCACAGTGGGTATCCCTGCAGATGGAGTCCAAATGGAGCCACAGCTCGGTGGGAAAAGTGCCGGGCTGGTGAGCCGTGCTTAGCAGGGGCTCCTGCATCAAATTGCTCCCTGACAGGTGCGGTATGCTGTGTGTGTGTGTGCCCAACAGCTGGCAAGAGCAGGCTGGCCCAGATGTGGGAAAAGGCCAAGGAGGCAGCAGAGTGGCAATGGGGCTGTGCAGGAGGCCCTGGTGGTTGCACACAGCCGTGGGGGATCAGGCTGGCCCAGATGGTCCCGGGGGCTCTGGGCTGAAAAGGGGGGAAAAGAGAAGCCGGGAGGAAGGGCCAGATGCCGCTATGAGAATGCCATTCCATCCCATAGGTGACATAGTGAGAGGAGGCTGGGAACAAAATGGTCATTCCCGCTGATCACCCTGACATCTTCACGACAAGAGGCCCAGAAAGGAGTGCACATCTGCCTCCTGGTGTTGTCCTGAATGGGAGCTCATTACCTGGCGTTCATTACCCGCAAGTCTGGCAGCTTCCCGCGGGCATTCCACGCTTCAGGCAAGCAAAGCTGCTTACCTCACTATGTTCTTTGGGCCTCTGAAGGGGACCGTCCACTTAGCTACAGCCTGGCAAGGAAGGGAGTCTTACAACACTCTGGATATTTTAGACTTTTATTCTCACTCGGGCTGAAACAAAGGATCCCCTCGCTACTTCTCCATCTTCATCCTTCTGTCCTGCAGGTGGCCTGTTCAGGCTGACAGCTTGGAGCGCCTGCAGGCTCCAGTTCGGCTGCAGCCCAGCTTTTCCTCTCACAGCTTAATTCTTCTTATGACAATTCTTTCATTTCTACTTCCAAGATACCTCAGAGCTTGCCTAAATTAACAACACTCTATTCTAAGCTAAACAATCCTCTATTATCTAAGCTATCTATGTTCCATAGCCCTTCAATGTTGATCCCTATATCTCCTAATTCTTTTAAAATTTCATCTCTTTGAGAAAGAAAAAACAACAGAGCTTTAAATTGAACCTAGCACACACCTAACCAAACCTTACTTAACCAAACCTAACCTAACCTAACCTAACCTAACCTTACCTTACCTTACCTTACCTTACCTTACCTTACCTAACCTAACCAAACACCTAAACTGAGCAAATACGAAAAAAAAAAAAATCATATTTCCTATCTATGGCACAGCTCCTCTTAATACGCGGGGGATGGCTGGAGCTCTGCCCAAAGATGACACATCCCCTTTTCCCTCCTCTCGGCTGGCGGGGCATAAGGGCCTCCTCAGGCGCAGGTGTCTCCTCTCCAGTCTTCCTGCACTTGCTTGGCTGAGGTGATCAGAGCAGCCAGGCTGGAGGCAGGATCGCCGGAGGTAACAAAGGGATGCTGCCCAGAGGAAAAAGAACAAAGAAAGGAACTCTTACTTTCCAGGGTCCCATCCTCACGGGCTCAGGCAGGATTCCCTGGCTACCAGGAAGACACACAAAGAGCACCGAGGGCAGCATGTCCCCCTGCGCCTTCCTGTGCTGGCAGCTGCCTGCGCCACGTGGCCCACACTCCTCCTCATGCCTTCATGCAGGTGTCCTCAGCTGACAGGGCTTTTTGCCCCTTTGCTTTTTCTTACCTGCAGGAGTTCCTGGGCAGACCAGCGCCTGTCCTCGTCTGCCTGCAGGCAGCAGCGGAGGAAGTCGCGCAGGAGAGCCGAGTGGTGCCTGGGGTTCTGCAGTTTTGGGGGCCCGTTCCTTTCTATCAGTTCAAAAACCTACAGCACATGGATGCAAGAGGACACTGCACCTGCTCCTTTGCTAGCCACATCAGCTCTCTCCGCACAGAGCCCTCTTGCTAAGCTGCACCTTACCCTGAGACGGGCTTCCCGCTCGTAAGGAGCTTCCCCTTCCACCATTTCCAGCCCCATGATGCCCAGGGACCAGATGTCCACTTTGGGGCCGTAGGCTTCTCCTCTCACCACCTCCGGTGCCATCCAGCTGGGAGTGCCGACGCTGGAGCTGCGCTTGCTGCGCTCAGGGCTGAGCTGAGCACAGAGGCCAAAGTCACCTGAGGCCAAAAACAAAGCCTGTCAAAGCCAGCTCCCACTGGCAAAGCGGCCAAAACCATTGCCCACTCCAAGCCTGACCAGGCCATGCTGAATCGAGCTGAAAAAGCAGCTGAGCTCTCCTTCCACGTGCCTGGAGCCAGGCAAAGAAGGCATCAGCCACTTCCACAACACCCTCACCATTCACGCACTGGCCAAGCGGCGCTTCTGCCCAAGTGGCAGTCACCGAAATGCAAGCGCACGGCAGGTGCTGCAAATGCTGCAGCCCAGCAGGGATACCCACCCAACTTGACAGATCCATCCATGCCCACAAGGACGTTGTTGCTTTTGATGTCTCTGTGGATGACTTGGCGGGAATGAAGGAAATGCAGTCCTTGCAGGCACTGAGAGAGAAAAAGGAGGGAGGGAAAGTTAACGTACAGGATGGGATTTCATCCCACCAGAAAGGAAAGAGCTCAACGGGATTGACGGCTTTCTCAGGGAATTGTGAGCGAGGGCACAGCATCATGGTGCTGTCACGAAGAAGACCTTGCTGCTTCAACACTCTTGGAAGTTTTTTTCTCGATTCCAAGCGAAGGCATCCGGGCTCCCAAAAGTTCCGCCGGCCTTGGGTAGGAAGCGCGTCACCTTTGGCTGGGAGGCGGCATGGCAAAGATTTTTGGGGAAGCCTAGTGGCAGCAGAGGAGGAAGCAGCACCTTAGAGCTGTTCCAGAATCCGTCGCCATGCGGGCTGCAACGCTATCCTTTGCAGCTGAGGACGGCTCTTTGGCCTTAGCTGGAAATTCTGCCGCCTGCATGCTGCCTTCCCGTGGCAAGGAATGTAGGACAGACAGACAGGCTCCAGGCTAACATTCCCAGGCAAAGCTAAGAAGAGGAAGCAAGTGAACCCAAGCGAGTGAGCCAGCACCAGCGCCAGAGGACAGACAGGATGGAAGAGTGCAAGAACAGAGCCTGAGGAGTGCGGGGACAGTGGCAGGCAGTTCACTTCCTATGCTCGCTCTTCTCCTGTGTGTGGTGACAGCAGCAGCAGCAGCAGCAGCAAAAGAAAGGTGAGAGCAAGAAATCCCGGCTGTCCTTAACCTCCAGCTGGCAAGCAGCATCCTGGACAGGCTTGGGGAAGCACAAGCGGGATCCCTCACCTCCCGACAGACAGCGCCTATCTGTCCTTCCTCCGGGTACACTGCGCTGAGCACATCAAACAAGGTGCCGCCGTCCATGAACTCCATGGCCAGCCAGAGCTCCGCATCCACCAGGTAGCTGAAAGAAGAAAACCACGGCATGGAGAGACAGCAATGGGCACAGCCTCAGTCAGCCGAGGGCCCGAGCCAGGTTTTAGCAACTGCTCTCCAAACTACGTGTGCCACACGAGATTCATGATCACCAGCTCCACCTCTTGCCACGCTCTGGAGACCAGCAGAGAAATCACCAGCAGCTCCCTTCTCTGCCCGTGACCAAAGGGCATCGTCTCTTCGGGCTTGCACTAGCTAAAGCTCCATTGACAGGAGAATACGCCAACCTGTCTAAGTAGGTAACGATATTGGGACTCCTGTTGTCCCTCATGGCCAGGATTTCATTGGCAGCCAGCTCCTCGGACATCTCCTCCTCAAGCGACATGATCTTGATTGCCACCTGAAATGACATTGGCCACCGTTTACCTTGAGAAGACGCCCCCTGCTCGAGATGACAAGCAGCACGGAGCGAGTGCTGCTGCAATGAGGCAGCGGGCTGGGCCAAAGGGCCTTGTCACTAGACAGCAGAGCTTAGCAGAAGCACCAAAGGCCATCCCAAATGCATTCTGCCCCCTGAGCCTAGAGTGTACTTCAGAGGAACAGCCTCTGCTGCAGACATGGAGCTGCCACCCAAACCTCCAGGCAGGGCTCACAGCAGCGGGGAAAGCGCTCCAGAGCTGCAAAATGGCATGGGGCTGTTGGCACTTTACCTGTTGTCCGCTGCTGGTGTCAAGGGCTTTATAAACAGCTCCAAAGCCCCTGGAAAGACAAAAGCAGCAGAAAGAGCCCTTTATCCCTTGGCACTGAAATCAAGCCTAGGCAGCAGATCTCCCCAGGCTGCCTGCACGCCTTCCTTAGAAAAGGCCTGGCTGCGGCGTCTCTTCGGCCAACAGCACGTCGGCCCGTGAGCCCTCTGCCCTGCGGGGCAGCCTGTCCAAGGGAACACTAAGGTGCAGCATGAAGACCGAGGGCCGCTGGAAATCTCCAAGGCGCACGCCCAGCCAGGTTATTTCCAAACCTAAGGGGAACAGTCCTCCTTGTGCGGGTGTGCATGCATGTGTGTGTCAAAAGAGTGAGAACAATGAGAGTCAGAAGACTGTCCTTGAGAATCTGACATTTCTTGAATGGCAAGGTGCTCTTTCAGGCCAGAAAGCTGCAGGGGCAGAGGGCTTCCCAGCTCCTGCTCCTCCTTGCTGCAAGCAAGACAATGCCAGCATCAACTTGTCTTGGATGAGGCCTTCGGATTGCTCTGCCCCAGCAGTCCAGGCAGGCGACAGGAGGTAAAGCCAGAGCCTGACCGTGATTGGAGCTTGCCTGACTTCACGCTTGATCTTGCACCAGCCAAAGACCTGGCCCACACTTTTGTAAAAGGAGCCGAGGCCACGCTTACCCTCGTCCCAGTTCTTCAAATGCCGTGTATTTGCTCATTGGCTGGCCCGGACTCACAATGCTCCCTGAAAGACAAAAGCAGCGCAGGGCGCTCACTCGCACACAGAGACGCCGCTCCCCACACCCTCCCAAAGGCAGCCCCGCTGCCGGCAGCTCTGGGCCCTTTGCGGTCCCCTGGCTTCCAGCTGCTGAGACCAGCAAGTGGGAGGGCCATCTTCTCCACCTTTCATCAGGTGGCCTTTCCAAGAAGGCCTTGATTTCTTTCAAGCGCAGCATCCCAAGCCATAAGCCAAAATGATGAGACCTTAAGAAGAGGGCCCTAAGAGGTCACCAAGGGCCTTTGCAGCCTCTGCAGTCACAGCCACCATCACTGGCAGGTCCACTGCCAGGGCCACAAAGTGTCTGAGCCAGAGGAGGTGTAAGAACGGGAGCCCGAAAACAGCTGGGGCCAGAGAGCTGCCTGGGGCCTAGTCACTTGCTAGGTGCCAGCCTTCTGCTCAAGCAGAAACAATCTCTGCTTTTGTCTTTGGCACCCAAGGCAGCCCAGGCAGAGCCAAGCCAGGCCCAGCCGCCCTCACAGGCAGCAGGAAGTCCCTGAGCGCTGCCGCGCTGCCTCAAAGCACAACAACGGCTTCTGCCGAGAGGCCTAAGCGCCTCTGAGAGCGAGGGGCAACTTCTGGCACAGCCTACACCCAGACACGCACACAACACACTGCTCTGGCAGACAAGAAATGCAGCCGACTTACTCAGTGTCTTCCGGCCCTGCTCCTGCCTCATCTCGGGCTGCTGGGCTGCGCTGCTGCAGGAAGTGCCAGCAGCGGGGGGCGAGCTGGCTGCTGCAGGCCACGCTGGTCCAGCGGCACCAGGTTGAATTGCAGAGCCTGTGTTGAGCTGGGACCAGAAAGGATTGCCCGTCAGAAGGGTGGCTGGCACACATCATGCTCCGCCGAGTGCACGGCCAAAGCAAGGCCTTGGGAAGGTGCTGTCAGCCACCGCCAGGCCTCTCCAGCTGGGGCCTTTCCCATGTCCCCTTCTCAAAGGCAACTTTGGCAAAAGCCCAAAGGCTACTTGGATCCAGCCCCTCAGGGCCACCTCCATGCTCCATGTTTTCAGCTTTTCTGCAAGACACTGGCAACAAGGGATCCATGGGGCTGCCAAGATCCAGAAAGACATCAGAGCAGTTCCCCAGAGCCTTGTTGCTTTCCTCCTCCTGTCTTTCCCTGGGCAATGAAATCAGCCCGCAACTGGCATGCAGTGCTCTGCTCAGAAGCCCGCAGCATGGCCCTTCTCTGACCTGTTTCACGCATTGCCCCTGTCCATGGCAGCCTTTAGGGAGCGGCCCTTCGGAGACGCCTTCCTGCCCTGCCCAGACCCACGCGCCCTTCACAATGTAGGGCTGCCAAGGATTCTCCTCTGCAAAGGCTGCTCTGAGCGGCTGGAAGTGAAGCACAGCCTGAAGCTAATTAGTCCATGGAGAGGGCAGGTCCCTTCCAGGGGCCAGTGTCTGCCAGGTCCCCTGCAAGGCCGGCAACTGCGTCTTTGGGCCGCTCCGTCCGCTGACCACAGGCAGCCTGCACTGACAATGGGCACACGGGGCTGACTGCTACACTGAGAATCATTGAATGCTGCCTCCTGTCTGATGCCAGGAGACATTCTCGGGCCCTCTCAGCATCCCAGCTTAAATGCCAAACTTCAGACCCCATTGGCCAGGGCTCCCTGGCTTGCCTGAAGCAGCACTAGGTCCCGGCAGGCACACAGCCGCCAGCATCTTCAGCCACGAGCAACAAGGGCTGCTCCAAAACTGGAAGCCTGGCCCTGCACCAAAGGCAGTGCCAAGCTCACTGCCACTTACCGGCTCTGCAAGCTCAGGCTGTGCAGGGAGAGCAGCTGGAGGCTTGATGCTCTTTTGCTCCTCTTCAGCCTCTTCCTCAATGCCAGAGGCAGCCAGAGGAGCTGCTGACCCTGCTGTTGAGGCCTGCAGACAGACAGAAGTGAGAGAGATGGGCAAAAGGCAATCCCTCAGGAGCTGCTTTCTGTTGAGCTGGGAAAGGACCCAGAAGAAGGGGAAATGGTAGACTTTGATACAAGTGGGACTCTGAGTCATGAAAAGCCCAGGAAGTTGGCTGAATGAGGTGCTACTCCCATCTTGCTGTGCATTTGAGCTTCCCTGCTGCCTAGAAGCAGCAAGATGCCTTGCAGCTGTCCCATTTGCCTTTCATCTCTTGAAAGGCTCTTCCCTGCAAAATCAGCAAACAGCCAGTGCTCCCTTTGCTACTGCTGATGCCACGGGGCACTTGGCCTTTCTTTCAGCCTCCCACGCTGGCACTCCACACTGGACTGCAAGAGGCCAAGCTGGCAGAATTGCCGCCCCATTGTCACACGCCAGCAACGTCCCAGCTTCCTTTGCCACTCACCAAAGGCCAGGCTTGCCTCCATCCGCGTGTCAGGTGACCTGCAGCGAGCAAGGGAAAAGGAACCAGAGGCCCTTAGAAAAGTGCCTGTGCTGGCCACTCCCGCAGCACAAGGCAGTCCCAACACAGAGCATTTCCCTTTCCCAACAGGCCTCCAGGAGCAACAGCTCTTTCCCACAGCAGGCAAGAGAACAACGAGGACGCTAGAGTAGGCTCTGTCTACATTTGGGCCTCTTTTGCCAAGAGAGAAATAGAAAGACGCTGCTGGAAATGCCCCTTGCTCTTCAACACTCTGAGCTTCCCTTGTGCCCAACAGCTCAAGCAGCATTTTCCTCTTCTCTTTCCTGCATTTTAGATGTAGATTCTTTTAAAAGGCATGCCCTAAATCCCATGCCTTGGCTGAAGATGGTAGCCCAGCAAAGCTTCCCCAAAGGGCCCCTTCCCTGTGGCAGCTCCCTGCTGAAGCAGCCCAGGAACAGCTGCTGGGCTCAGCAGCAAACCCTCCCTGCACTGGACTTTGTGCTGCAGAGCCAAGGCAATCGCAGCCTTGGCACACCATCAAAGGGTCAAGTCACGCAGCCAAGGCCTCTAAGGGGCAATGTTGTAGCGAAAGGCGCTTTCCTTCGCTCCTGGAGAGAGCCACTGACTTGCTAGCAGTACTTCTGAGCATCTCCCCTCCGAGTCTGCAATCAGCAGCTTGTCTTGCTTGAAGCAGCAAGCGCAGGAAAGGACAGACTCCAGTGCCGCGCACTCTCTCGGGGAGGGAAGGCAACCGCTGCAGGTTGCAGGGCAAATACTCTGCACCCGCCCCCCAGTACACAGATGCCCTCTTTTTAGCTGATGCTGCTGGCAGGACATTGACCAAAGCGGTGGCATCTTCATGGCCATTTTGTTCCCAAATAAACCCGGTCACTGCTGCGGCATGAAGAGCAGAGTCAAGCAAAAGCCGGGTGATGCCAGCCCCAGGAGAAACCTTTACTTACGAGTCAGCTGGGTCAGGTAGTAGCCAGAATAGACAACAGAAAAGACCGTGCAAACCGTGGCACAGACCTGCCCGATCATTTTGGCAGCGCTGTGCGGGTTTGCACACTGGATGCCAGCCAAGGCAAAGCCCAGACTCCTCTCGGGGTGCAGGCCGTCTGCTGAGAACTCCTTGAGCACAAGGATCCTCCTGCAGGGAGCCAGCAGAAGAGCCGCTCTGGACAAGCAGGCCTTGCGTGCCCCGGGGCAACGCTGTGCTGACAGCACTGTGACGTGGCACCGCTCCCCTGACCTCACAATAGCAGCTGTTCTATGGCTTCCTTGTGCCCAGCAAGGCAACCTTCTGTACAGCTGATGCGAAAGAAAAGCCTGGGAAGTTCTCCTCACTCATAAAGCAGCAGAAAATGTCCTCCCAGTCCATAAGGCAGTGCTCAAGGCATCCCAGAGGAACTCAGAAAATGGGCCAACCCAAGCGGCATCCAAGGAATCCAAGCAAACGCGCCTTTTGGTCCCAAAAGCTTTGACTGAAAGCAAAAGTCTGCTTCTTCTAGGTGGCATGCTAGCTGGTTCTGAAAAGTCTCACTTCTTCAATGCCATTTAGGGGGGAAAAGAAGCAAAGATAATAAATTTCCAGGAGTATTTTAGGCTGCAGTCACTTCTCGAGCACGCGGGTGCGTGCTGACCTATGGAGGGGCTTGACAGCTGGCCTGCAAGCAAAGCTGAGTTCATAGAAGACATCCCAATTGATGGGTTTTCAGTGTATCCATAGCAAGGAAGAAGACAAGGCCGTCAGCATGGAAACCGATTAGAAAAGAGAGATGAAATTTTCGTAAGCTAGACTAGTGCCTAAGTAGATGTGTATACTTGCCTTATAAATTTCTGTAAAACTTTTGCCAATTCTATTGACGTTAATTGCCTTGCACCAATGGATATAAGAAGTTCTTGTGGTGTAGTCAGTGACTTAAGATCACGCTTTGTTAAGAGTGTATAAGCTGGAGAACAGGCAGAATAAAGAAAACTTTTTTCTTCTTGGACCCTGATCACGTGTGTATGCCACGTCCGGCCTAATGGTGACAGTTGCCCATCTCTGGGTCAAGAGACAAGTATTGTCTGACAGGTAGCTTGTCAACAAACTGAGAAAGAATTGAGTACCTGGGCATGCAGATTTCTGAAGGGAGGAAAGAAAAGTGTTGACAAGAATAAGCCTAAGTTTTAAACGCCTGAAAGAGTCAAAAATAACACGTTGTGGGATATTGTACCAGATGTTCCACAGAGTTAAAACCAACCACAACTCATTAGTATCTGGACTTCCTTGCCCACTATGCTTAGAAATGTTGCTTGAAGGCACTTTGTATCTAAAAATCCAGTTCCTGTAGATGACTGTAGATGTAGATCAAAATCCTACCAAAAACTCCGTGTCAAAACCAGCAAGAGTGAGACTTTTGTCCTTGGCAATAGCTTCCAGGTGCTCCTGTGCCGCAGACGTCTTTCATGAAAAATCCTTTCTTAGGATTTTTCCTTGTGAAAAGCTGCAGTTTCAGCAACCAAAAGTAAACAATGGTTATCTGCTGCTGTGGAATGCAACAGGCGGTCCTGTGATTGGTCTCCTGTGGATGGTTGGATTTCCTGACCACTCATGGCAGAGCTGGCTCTTGCTCTGTCTGAGACACAGATCTTTGTTATTCATTCCTTTTCTATTCTTAGCTTAGCTACCTTCTGAATAAACCTTTTCCTTTCTATTGCTTTTTAGTATAGTCTTGATGTAACATATATCATAAAATAATAAATCAAGCCTTCTGATCATGGAGTCAACATTCTCGTCTCTTCTTCATCCTGAAAACCCTTGTGACCACGATCACAGTCTTTGTCCATGGAATCTTCTTTCCAAATTGTGCATTCCAAGTTAGGCCAGATCCTTTAGGCAAATGAATCCTGTCACATGCAGTGACATGCAGTGACATGCAGTGACATGTCACATGCACATTGACTCCATGCAGTTCATGTGCTTATGCACATGGCTAAATACTCCAATAAATCAGATATCAGGATCTGTCAATGCCTTTTTTTAATCTCTCCCTCAAAGTTTCCATAAATTGTCTGTAAAAAGCTACTTCATTTCAGCCAGATCTAGAAATCACTGGATAGAGCTAATCAAAGATTCTGACTAAAGGGCAAAATGCAGTTTCACCACCTTCTTGTATCAGATGATTGTTATTTACCTCTGAATCTTAAAAAAATCTTGTCAGAAAAATATTCAAAATATTTTTCTTAATTTGATTCATTGCTTTATGTCATCCACCAATGACATTTTAATAGGAAAACAATAAACCAGGATTTAGCGCTACATGATATATAAAAATAATAAACTGATTTCATTATTTAATAAATAAATAAATATGATCTATCACATTATGTGATTTAACCATAGATTATTTTTTCTCTATACTGCATAGGAATAATCAGTATTCATCTTTTTCTTCTCTACATAGGCCTGTGTAGGTTTGCACCAAACTTCAGTTTAATTACGTTTCGGCAAATTGCTGTATTTGGACTGGCAGAGAAATTCTGCCATTTGAACATTGGTTTCCATCTAGATTGCAATGAAAGTTTAAAAGAGAGAAAGAAAATCCAGAGAAATATTTTAGAGAGATGTCAATGCAATTTTTTAATGCTGAGAAGTTCCAGTATGGAACTGCCATTTGCTAGAGGATTTTAGAAAAAATGGCTTTCCTACTTTGGGAAGGAAGAAATGAACTGACACCAATTCCCATATACTTGATTGTGTGTTTGTTACAGATTAGATTTTGCAGCATCTACAAAATGGATTAACTGCCTGAATCCAAGTATCTTTCTCAGCAGAAGGAATTGGGGCAATAATATTACAGAAGGGCCCTCCAGCCCAACAGTCCTCACACAATGCATTTTACATAGGAAAAGGTCCACACTGGCTGTCCTTGCACAGCTGGAAGGAGCAGTCAGCACAACTGCAAATGTGTGAAATCCACAAATGCTGAATGAAAATAATCAACGGGGGCAATCAGCTGGTCAAACCCTGAGATGGAAAACACAGCTCTCAGAACAAAACCAAATTGGTGTTTGGAACAGGCAGGGACTGTGCAGCACATCCCTGGGAGCAGAATGTGTGCCTGAGAGTTGCCTGTTCCTGGGTGTTTCCAGGACCAACACACCAATGTGCACTAACAGCAACACAGTGGAGAGCGCCAGCCCCAGGGCAGCAGAATGGAGCTGGCCCTGAATGCACGGGTGTGCAGTCACCTGTGTGTCTGGGGAGAGGCTGCCCGGCTGCCGCAGCAGGAGCTGCTCCCGCTGCCCGGGGCTGCTCCGGCCCCGCAGGAGCTCTCGGAGCCCCGAGCGGAGCACACGGCATCGAGCCCGAGCTGCTGAGCTCCCATCCCTGCTCCTGACGCTCCGGGACGGGCTCGGATCCGCGGGCCGGAAAGAGCTGAGCAGGTGAGACGCCGCTTGGATCCGCGCTTGGGGCACTCGGGACCGCAGGGAAAGTGTCACCGGCAGCTGTCATTTGTTTGGCCATTTGTGTGGTGAGGAACGCATTTGTGTCTGAGCTCGGCCTTATTTGGCTGTGCCATGTCTGGGAGCACAAAAACTATTTTTCATGAAGGTAAGAACATGGTTTGATTGTTATCTTATGTGCACATGATGCTAAATGTAAACACTCCCTATTTTACATACCAGAGGCCTGCCTTAAAGAACCTATGGCTTTGCAGATATTATTTCCATCATTTTATATCTTTCAGAGGAAGCAGCACAGTTCATCTGAACTAAGTCCTTCCTTACACTTCAGAGAAAAAACAGGCTGTGTGAGAGCTCTGCTAGCTGGGAATGCATGAATGGAAGAATTTTAGGACACTGCTATGGAAAGTGCAGACGTTTAACCATGAATTAATTTAGGGAAAAGAGCTAGTAGGTATGCTCATTTATGAAGGTAAGCACCAAAATCTGAATTTTTCCTGTATTATTTTGAGCCCCCAGTATGCTTTGTAATTGCACTTTTCTCTGTATTTTTTCATGCAGATGTCACTGGCAGTGACATGCTCTGTGCTAAGTGCTGGATTGGATGGTTGGCTGGGGAGATGCCTTTAGTTTTATGGCATACAGGGGTCTAGGGAGGGTGTGCGGGTGTCCCTGTGCCCTGGCACCAGCTGAAGTGCAGGAGCACTTCCAGGGCTGCCTCCAGGCACGATGAGCTGGAGTTAAAGCTGTGCCTTCTGCTGAGCAGCTGATACCACCTCTGACCATGAACAGCTGGGCCTGATATAGAAAATAGAGCTTTCTTCCTTTCTTACTAAGAGCCAGAGTCTGATAAAATGGGTTCTTCATCCTGCTGTGATCAGTGAAGACAGGGTTCATTTCCAGAAATTTCCCGCTTTCTCTGCTTTGTACCTGCCAGCTACATCAGCCATAATGTCCTGCTGCTCAGCTTCCTTGAGAGAAGCTGGCATTTCTTTGGAAAAGGGCTCTTCACTAACAGCTGGACTCACAAGTGGCTCATTGATGTCCCTCTAATTCCCAAGTTGTTTCCCATCTACAGTTGCCTTTTAGGGATAGATCCTGATGCTCCTCTGATTTCTGTGGGATCCTCTTTGCCTACCACTTTCAGGAATGAGCTAGAAGAGGCAAATCAAGGTTCAAGGGAAGGACTTGTGTTTCCTACTTCATCCTGGGTCATTTAATTTGAAAAGTTTTAGACTTGGATTTTCCACAGTGAATTGTCATTGGCCCAGACTTCAAATTCTCTCAGCACATTCATGTTTTCAACATGAAAGTTTTTACACTCTAAAATAGTATCTTTCACAGAATTTTAGTAAAAAAAGAAATGGGTGAAGAGCCCTCCACTTAATGCTTTTGCTTCATGAAAATTCCATATTGATCCAGAATAAAGTGGATTTATCTGGATACTCCTGGAAACTCCATGCCTTCTTTCTCCCCTTCTGCAGGAGCACTGGGGGGTGGGACGGTCGGGACGGACGGAGACGAGAGATCTCTGCAGCCAGGCCGTGGAACCTGCGGCTCATTGCAAAGGGCCTGGGTGCAGGGCCCTGCTTGGAGCTGCCAGGCACAGCTCGGAGCAGGCCCGAGAGAAGAGAGGGGCAGAGAGGATGAGAGGGGGAGAGAGTAAGAGGGGAAGAGCGTAAGAGAGCGAGGTTCCCGCTACAATACAATAAATCTTCTTCTGTGTTGAATATTCTAATTCTCACTAACCAATCTAGTCCAAGATACAAATCCTATAGCATTTACATCCAGCCTGTAAGAATCATTACATTACCATACTGTGTTACATTTTAAACCCTAAAAACTCCTCTTTGGACCGCTTCTGCTGAGCTAGTAGGGTCTGCTCGGAACCTTGGACCTGCCTGCAAGCAGAGGGAATTGTTTCCTCAAAAGGGGATTACCTTCAGTTGGGCCACACCATTGTTTTCCAGTTGTTCACTAACTAAGGTATCTCAAAGCTTGCTTTCATTTCAATCTTGCTTATAGTTTCTATAGTCTCAAAATCTTTTGCCAGACAATCATATTTATAAGGCTTTCCTGTTTCATCTTCCCCAATACCCTTCCTTTCCTCAATACAAGGAATACCAACATGTTTGTTTGAAGATCATGCATTTAGTAATGCAAGTTAGTTAAAATCATCTGATCTGAAATCCCTTCCCCACTTCAAAACCCACACACTTCATTTTTGACTCCAGCTGCAGCAGACCTAGACATCTCTTTCACCTGCTTTCTCTCTTGTAATTGACCAGTCCTTTCTCTCTTTGACTACTCATTTGGTCAAATAAAACTAAAATGCAATGATCCCTTGAAACATGGTGCTCTAGTCAGCATATTTCCTATTTTCCCATTTATTAGGCAACAAGACTTCATTCTGACAGGTAATAAATACAGACCTTCAGCTTTAAGAGGCAGAGCACATGAATTCCATTCAAATGGGCTCCTTCATATTTAGTTTCTCTTCAGAATGACTCATGAACCGTTTCAAGTTTGGATAAGCAATTAATGCATCAGTGACTAACACACAAGGAAGAGATGATTGTGAGCAAGCAAATAATGGCTTGCTTAGCCACACAGCAGGCTCTGCACTTTTGAAAGAGAATTTCATTACATTTTGTGAGTTTTAAAGAAGCAAACGGAGAACAAGAGTCTCTATATGTTTGGAAGTATCATATATAATTCTGCAAGTGTTAATGTGAGAATCTACAGAGTATCCTGCTTAATGATACATGTAGTTGTGCAGTTTTTTTATTTGTTCATGGGTATGTTTGTGTAAAGAACCACGTGGAAAGGAATTTTTCTTACATCTTGCAGGAATATTTAAATGGGATGAATATTCATGCTCTAAGCTCTGTGGGCTGTGGCAAGAACACTAATGCCTATATAGCAAGGTTTCCTTTTACAAAACTCTTTTTTCCTACTCCTTTCCAACTTGTTCCCTGCTCTCCTTGGGTCAGCAGAGCAGAGCCACTCTGCCTCCACCTGGAATTTGTCTGTCCCTTTCTTCTTCCTGTTCCAAAATCACCCTTAATCCCTGCCTCCCACAGCTCTGCTCACTGACAAATAAGTGCAGCACCAACCAGTTCATGGTCTCCACACCTGTGCATTATTTGCTGCCATTCTGCAGAACCCAGTGGAAATGTGTGGGCTTTGCTACCACTGGTGGATTTCTGTATTTTCACATCTCCACAATTGTCATGGATTTAATGCTGCTTCTGCTCCTGAAGTCTCTCTATGTCCATTTATCTGCTGCTATTGCTCAGGGTCCCCAGTGCTTTTCAGCTGGAGCAGAATTGTTTTAGCAAACACCTGTGTGAATGCTCATGCAGATACAGTGTAATAGGGGCTTAGGAGAGCTGCATCATACAAAACAACATCAGTGGGCATTTTTAGGAGAATCTGAAGAAGAGGGGATGTAGTTCTTACACTCTGGACAACAGCTCCAAGTGCCTGTTGTCACAGAGCACCCTGCAGATCATCCTGTGCTCCTTTGTGCTCGGCCTGAGGTGCCCGTGCTGCTCTCTGGGCTTGTGCAGAGCCAAGGAGATCCCCGTGGAGGCCACTCTACAGCCTCATGCATGCACAAGAACTTTAGGACACATTTAAGCCTCACACACATGCAAAAAACCTAAACCAAACTGAAACACCACAACAAACTCTGAAAAACGCCAATCACTTGTTTTTAAAATTTTAAAAGTTTAATAGTAATAAAATGGTTATAAAAATAGTAATACAATTAGAGTAGTAATAATTTGGACAATTTGAATTAGGACAATATGAGACAACCAATACAAAGAGTTACGGACGTCTGGGTACCTTTTTCTGGGCAGCAAAAGCCCGAAAAAGGACACCTGTTAACACAGGATTAACCCTTAAAAGCAACAGCCTGTTGCATATTCATACACTTCATACATGATGCATAAATTCCATTCAAACACAGGATTCTGTCTGGTCATTGTCAACTTCTTCCTCCGAATCCTAACAGCGCCTTGGAGGCGGGAAGAAGTTCGTTTCTTCTGATAAGAGGGCCATAAATTCTTTTTCTCTGGAAGATTCAGGTGTCCTGTTGCTGCTATCTCGCTGCGAGCCCTTCCTTTAAAAAAAGTATCCTACATAGCATCGTTTCTATTTTAACAATTTTTATAACCTAAAACTATATTTAACACAGTACTTAAGAGATTTAATACAGCATTACTTTCTAACACAAGACATATAATATTCATTTTAATATTTGCGAAAAGCCAATCATAAAATACATGCATTTTTCACAAAACCAAAAAACCCATGGAAATTTGTTTACAAGTTATAATCGATTGTCTCGTGTCACCTCCATTCTGTTTTCCAAAGCAGTGTCAGTGTTCAGACAGAAGGACAAAGAGAGGTTTTAGCAGGACTGACCAAGTTTTGGAGGGATGGAGCTGCTCTCCCCCATCAGAGCCTGCTGGCTCTGCCTTTCTGTCTGGATGGGCGGCACAGCCGCGGCCATGGCAGAGCAGCCTCCTGTGCCCCCGCAGTGGGGCTCAGCAGCACTTTAAGCCACTCTCACCCTGCACTGCCCAAGGGCTGCTCTGGCAGCGTCCTCAGCTCTCTCTTGCCCCTTTCCCTCCGTGCTGCCCTGGCAGCTGAAAGCCCGGCTGGCCCAGGGGGGTCTGGGCTCTCAGCCACAGTTGGGTTCTGCTGCTCCAAGCCTGGAGCTGCCACGCTGGGGAACCCACAGCTGAGAGCTTCCCTGGAGTGCAGCAAACAGAGGGCCTGACATGAGGGGAAAGGGCCCTGAGGTCAGGCCAGAGATGAAGGAAAAGGGAAATGGCAAAGGAGAGAAGAGAAAATTCACAGGGCTTGAGAGCTGAATCTTCCCTGCAAACTTTGCATACAAGTCTGGATTCCCAAAAGATCACTGGTGTCTGAGTTTATTATGAAATAAAAGAGATTAAAAAGAATATTGATTAGTTGCTTATCGTCTATTCTGAGCACTGATGATTTTGGGATCGGAAGGAAAATGCAGTATGTGACCATGCTATTAAAAAAAGATACATATGCATATAAAAATGTAGGAATCAGAAACACAACATAAAAAACCAAAGATCTAACTAATTCTGGCATTTCCTCATTTTGAAAGTAAGGAATCTGAGCTACAGGTTTCTAAAATCCTTGCAGGTACTTTTATATGTAATACAAGCATACAAGACTTCAGAATGGCATTTTCAAAAGCACTGTGCCTTCACCATGTTCTAGTAGTTTTCCAAACAGTTGGAGACAAGAAAATATCAAAGTTCTGGAACCTCTCAAGTCCTTTCATCTCAGTCTAATCCTGAAAGAAAAATCTAAGTTATTGTCTTCTGAATAATAGGTATATTATATTCTATTAAGGAGACATTCGCCTTGTTGTTTTTTTTTTTTTAATCAGCTGTCCAGTACTGGGAAGAAAACAAGATCTTTCTGGAGGCCTAGAATGGTAGCAGAAAGAAGAATTTAAGAGACTTCATTTAGAGCTTCATTTTTCTTACTGGTTATTTTTTCTGGAATTGCCTAGCTAAAACCAGCCAGAATTGCTCTAACAGACTGATTTCTTCCAAGAGAGTAAGAAGGAGAGGAAAATACAGGTCAGTCAGCCTTGCCTCCATCCCCTGACAGGTGATGGAGTAGCTAATCCTGGAAACCGATCCAAACAAACGGAGAAGAAGTTGATTGGGAGTGATGGTTAAGCTACCTGATGCCCGTGATAGGACAGCCAAACGGATGGATATGGGTGGAGCAATGGATGATGTCTACCCCAGCTTTCCCCAAGCCTTTGAGACAGTCTCCTACAGCATCCTTAAACACAAACTGCCAAAATGCCCAGCGAGGAAGGCTGAAAAATGGATGAGGACTGTCATCAGTGACACAAAGTAGAGCTGGAGGCAAGTCACGGGTGCTCTGAGCCCCAGGGGCTGATGCTGGGGCAGATGCTCTTTAATGTCTTCATTCATGGCCGGGCTGGAGGAGCAGCTCACCCTCAGCAAGTCTGCAGACAAAACAAAGCTGGCAGGAGCAGCTGAGAGCCCAAATGATTGCGCCATTCAGAGGGACCTCGGCAGGCTAAAGAACCGGCCTGAGGGGAATCTGATGGAGTTCAAGGATGGGAAATGAGAAGTCTGGGACCTGGGCAGGAATAAGCGCAGGCATCAAGAGCTGCAGGAGGCTGACTGCAAGAGAAGCGGCTGTTTTCTCTTCCTTGTCTTGCTGGTTGGGGGTTGTAGCGCAAGGCCAAGGCAGAAGGATGCCTGCAGGCAGAGAAAGAGGGGGTTGGCAGCTGGCCCTGCCGAGCCGAGCGCGGCCAGCCCCGGAGCCGCCCCGCCCGCGCTGTGCCCGCAGCCCCGGCTCTGCCGCGCTCGTCCCCGCCAAGTCCGGCCCGCGCCGGGGCCGCGCTGGGCGCGCGCGGGCCCGAGCGCAGCGCCCCCCTCAGGCCGCGCGCCGCCGGCGCAGCCGCGGCCGTTGCGCTGCGGGCGTTGTGGCCACAGTCGGCGATGGACGCCATGGCGGAGCTGCCGCTGCCCGCCGGGCTCAGCGCCGGCACCTTCCCCGCCAAGCTCTGGCGCCTGGTGAACAGCCCCTGCGTCCGCTCCGTGCGCTGGGACAGCTGCGCCCAGGGGCTGCTCATCGACCGCTGCCTCTTGGAGCGAGAGCTGCTCAGCTCGGGCCACGCCCACAGGGGCCGTGGCCATGGGCCGGCCCCGGTGCCGCACACCTTCAGGGCCACGCAGTTCCGCAGCTTCGTGCGGCAGCTCTACCGCTACGGCTTCCGCAAGGTGCCGGGCTGGGTGGGCTCGGCTGCGCCGGGCGATGCCGGGGCCTGGCTCCACTACGGCAACCCCTGCTTTCGCCGCGACCGCCCCGACCTCCTGCTCCGCATCAAGCGCCGGAGCGCGGCCAACAGGCAGCGGCCGGGGGCGGGCCGGGAGGGCCGCAGGCGCCCGCCCTGCGGCTCCCAGCAGCTCCCCGGGCCGCGGCCGCTGCCGGCCGGGCGGCGCGGGCGCGGTCGCTTCCAGCCGCTGCCCAGGGAGCGGCCGCCGCTGCCGGCCGGGCGCCCGCCCAGCGGCTTCCTCCTGCTGCACAGGGAGCGGACGCTGCCGGACGGGCGGGAGCTGCGCAGCCCCCGGCCCGGCCGCCTCCAGCAGCCCCCCGGCGAGCGGCCGCTGCTCGCCCGGCGCCCGCCCTGCGGCTTCCACCTGCTGCACAGGGAGCGGCCGCTGCCGGCCCGGCGGGAGGGGCCGAGCCGCTTCCAGGAGCTCTACGGGGAGCGGCCGCCGCCCGCCGAGCGGGAGGTGCTCGGCATCCCGCCCTGCCACTTCCTCGGGCTCCACGGGGAGCGGCCGCTGCCGCTCGGGCGGGAGGGGCCCCGCAGCCGCTCGCAGGAGCTCTACGGGGAGCAGCTGCCTCCGGCCGAGCGGGAGGTGCTCGGGCTCCAGCCCTGCAGCTTCCAGCAGCTCCACAGGGAGCAGCAGCCCCCAGCCTACGACGCACGAGGTAGGAAAAGAGCTGTAGCCTTGTTTTTCCGAAAGGTCATGAAAAGTTTCAAGTAGTTTTCCACAAGGCTCTGTCATTCTCGGCCAGAGGCTGTCAAGCCTACTAGCAAGGGGCACCTAGGAGGCCGAAAGATTCTCTGCCTGCTTTGCCTGTGTGCTTCCCGTGATGTTTGATCCACAGCAGCACCAGAGCTCAGTGTCCCACAGCCACGTTGTGGAGCCTGACCAATGTGTTTGGATTCTTGCAGCCAGCCCGGGCACTTCAGGGCCCAGCGCTCCCGCTGGCAGTGCAGCTTGTGCAGCATGGACGGCCTCCAGCTCAGCACAGAACGCGCCTGGGGAGGAGGAATGGCCACCAGCAGATCTAGGCCTTGCCGTAGAGAAAATGATTCGGGAGATCAGGAGGTCCCTGTCTGAAAGATCTCCCTCTGCTCGGGTAATTCCATTGGATGGGGATAAAAGGGGCTGGACTGAGAGCCTTTGAACCTTGTGACACGGTTGAGAAGCAAAGGCTTCTTTAATTGAACTTCTTTCATTATTATTTAGTTATTGAATTATTCTTGGTTAAGAAAGATTTCTAAAAGAGGGGATGAAGAAGAAATGAAGAAGAGGTTTTACTTGCTGGGAAAGAGGAGAAGAGTGTTTGGGGAATTGGCACTGAAGGCCAAGTGTCCCGTGCAGGGAGGGGCATGCCAGAGGTGCCTCTGTCCCAGCTGCAGCAGATGTGGGCTGTGCCTCTTTTGGGTGGGAAGGCCAAGGCAAAGCAAGGGCTGGGCTGCAGCTGCTGCTGCTGTTGTTAGCGTTCAAAAACACACAATCACATAAGCGATTATATGCGGTGCTTTTTATTTAAGAGCTCTGGGAATCGGGGTAGTTTCCACCCAAATCTGATTCCGACCATACATTCGAGGTGAACGTGTTTTATACTCTATCGTTATATAACTTTCTTGTTAATTATTAAACTTATATTGTTCTACTGTATGCACAGATTTCAGCTAAACATAGCTTCTCATGGTTCCCCCTTAAATTTCTAACATAGTTTCTCCTGATTCTTCTTATGATTATACAATAATTATATTTAGTTACTAAACAATCATCACATCTAACAATTACATCATTTATCCTACTGCTTATGCAGGTGCAGTGATCTGAGAAAACACAAAGCCCAACATTTTCAAAGTCTATCTTTAACATTTTCCAGGGCTCCACTATCACTGTGTGAGCCCTGCTGTGCGTGTAGGCGCTCCCAGAGCCGTGGCTGGGGCTGGGCTGCAGCTGCAGCTCTCTGTCCTTTTGCACATTATGACACGTGTTGGCCAAAGAATGTCTCTCTTTCTGTTGATGTGCTGACCCATTGCCTGCAGTACATTTGTGATTATGACTCAAGGGGGAGAGTGGGATTTTTTGGATTTACCAGTACCTTATTCTCAAGTGGCATGACTTTTGTCTTCTGTAAAGTCACACATAGCCGTTTAGAGAAGCATTTTATTCCATAAGAAAAGGAAACATTGCAGGCTCTGAACCATCTTTAGAATCTTTAGGGTTCTGATGGATGAGCTATGGCAGAAGAGATGAATATTCTGGAACTGGTCATATTGAGAATATCTTTGTGTCCAAAGGTAATTTGCTTCATGGTGGACACTTACTTCCTCAGTGGAATAGAAACACTACTTGGTTGTCTGGCTTTTCCTGTCTTTTGGGTTGTTTTTTTTCCCTACCCTAACGATGTACAGATTTCTGCCACTGATCCCAAATGTGATCCTGGCAATACCCAGGGTGCATAAATGTTTGCCTGGATGACACCCGTGGGGCAGCAGCAGAGGGCTCCGAGAAGCAGCACCTTGTGATGGGTTGTGTGAGCGGTTGGCTGCGGGTGCTGAGACTCCCAGGCAGAAATGTGTGCTTTGCCTGTGGGTTTGCAGCACACAGCCCTGGGCAGGGCTGGGAGCGAGCTCTGCCCTTGCTGGCAGCCGTGCTGGCAGCAAGGAGAGCCCCTGGCTTTGTGCTGGCTGATTTCTCACAGCTCTGGGATAAGGCAGGCTCAGAGCGTGGGGGCACGTCCCCTCACTTGGTGTCTTCTGGTTTGCTGTGTTCATGTTTTGTCTCAAAGGTCATTTTGGAAGAGCTTCAGTTTCACCTTGGCCCCCTGAATCCTGAGTTTAAAAGGCTTGTCATGTGAACCGTGGGGGCAGTGTTCCCTCCTCTGTGCTCCATGTCCTTTGGGAGTGGAGAAGGAGAGTTACTGTATCCCTGATATGATTCCAGCAAAATAGTCAGTGATCTTTGGGTTCCTTTCTTTCTGTTTTTCTGCTCAGGACAATGTTGGTGCTGGCCCTGATTCTTCAGGAGGGGAGCCTGTGAACAGAGCTGCAGCAGAGGAGGCTTCATCTGGCACCGAGAGCTGCAGGAACAGTTCCCAGGAGCCCCAGGAGCCTGGTAAGGACAGAGCCCACACTGATTTAGAGAGCTGTGAGATGGCTGCTCTGAGCAGGGTTGGTGCTGCCTGGTGCCTTTAGTTCAAATCCTGCACTGGCACAACCTCCCTGAGCCCTGCCCTCCACGCTTCTCCAGAGGCTCTGACACTGAGTCCTCTGCTGTGGCAAGAGAGCAGGGAATAAACCTGACCTTGTGGGAGTTGTGTCACCAAGCCGGGTGTCCCAGTTTTGTGCTGAAGTGGGTGGATAAATTTGCTGCAGGGTGCCAGGGGAGGCCAGGCTGAGCGACTCTTGAAGGAACAGGGGGAAAAAAGAGCAAAAAGTCAGGGTAGAAGTCCAAATCACTGACTAAATGTAATACCAGTCTGCTGGTATTGGGCCTGACCCACAAGAAAAACAAGGAGCACAACATCAGAGGCCAACCAATAGAAAAATCACAGTAACTCCAGTATCAGAAGGAAAAGCTGGAATGACCCCTGATTAGGGAGGCCTAAGAGGAGAGAGGGAGCACTGTGGATCCATTCCTTAGCCAAGCTGGTGCAGCCTGCAGGCCTCGTAGGGAGCTCTGTCCCTCCCAGCCCTTCCTGCCAGAGCTGATGGTCGAGTTGGAGCAGCTGCTGCTGACTGCAGAGGGCAGTTTGTAGATGCCAGGTAATGGAGCTGGTTCATGACTCAGCTCCCAGCACCTTCAGCTTCAGCCATTTCAGTGAGGGCTGAGGTCTCTCTGTCAGCACAGAGAAAGAACAAGGCTGGGCTTCCTTGTGGCAGCTGGGACTGTCTGTGTTTCAAGCTCTCCTGGGTGCCCTTTGCACTGCAGGAGCTGAGACTTTATCAAGATACTTCAGTGTTTTGAAACACACTTTTGAACACTTGGAATGGTCTCTGTTCTTTTAAGGGCAGATTGCTTCAAATTGCCAAGTGAGAGTCTGCCTTTCAGGCCATCTTGGACAGCCCCTGGTCGAAGGACAATTGCTGCCCAAGGGAAAGGGGCAGAAGGGCCAATATTGACTGAGCGTTGCCTTTGCTTCCCAGATGCCATCTGACCAACATCTCCAGGAGGGCTGCCCTGCATGGCAGGAAGAGACAGGGGAGAGCCTGTGACCATCGGGCAGGTAGAACTCCTCTGTTTGTACATATGTTTATAGATTTCTATGGTTCTATTTATTAGTGGTTGTAGTTCCATTTATAGATGATAGTGTTCTATTTATATGGACATAGCTTGATAGATCTGTATAGTTAAATGTGGATATGTATATAGTTATAGATATGATATAATTATATTTTATTATATATTTAAATTTATAGATTTTTAGAGTTAGTTTTTAATATGTGTAGAGTAAAATATTTTTATATATATATACATATGTATTCAGTTACATTTATGAATGTGTATAGTTCTCTAGTAAGAGGAATAGGAATGTTTAGGTGGACAGATGGATGGATAGATTGCTGTTTGTGTAGGCCTAGGCTGCATTTTTAGCTCTTTCCCCCCTCGGCTGCCTTTTTCACCTCTTGCTTTTGCCCCGGTGCCCCCTGTGTCCCCTGTCCCTGTGCTGGGTCCGAGCTGGCGGCCGGGCCGGGCGGAGCAGCACTTCCAGCCCCGGCTGTCCCTGGAGCGGTGGGAGCTGCCGCTGGCCCCAGGCACTGTCCCCTGAGGAGCTGCTGAAGGACGGTGAGACAGAGGGGGCTCAGGGGGCGCTGAAGGGACGGTGACCCTGAGCTGCTGCTGGGGCTGAGGGCTGTGGGGCAGCCGAGGGCCATGGTGGCACTGAGGTGACAGGCAAGTGGCACAGGCTGGCAGGGTGGTGGGTCTCAGGGGACGGGATGGGTCAGAAGGGACTGAGGGGGGTGAGAGGACTGGGAGGGGCTGAAGAAACTGAAGGGGGCTGGGGCTTCACCGAGAGCATGGCGGGGCTGAGGGGATGGAGGGGGCCAGCAGGGAGCACAGAGGGCTCCGGGACTGCAGCTCTGCCAGGCCTTGGAAGCAATTCCAGAGCCTCCACTTTTGCCACAGCTGCCATGAAGACCTTGAGGACAGCCGGAGACTGACGGGAGCCAGCAGGGAGGAGCTGAAGGCCAGCAGCAAGAGCAGGGAACGGGGACCTGCTGCTGCCAGCCTGGAGAGAGCCCGGGTGAGGCCACAGGCCCGGGGAGGCAGGTGGGGCTGAGGGTGCCGTGGGCTGTGGCCGTGGGCACTGCCCGGCGGGGCAGGAGCGGGCCCTGCCCGTGCTGGGGCTGCTCAGCGCAGCTGCCCCGGCCGGCACAGGGGCTGTCCTTGGGCAAGGCAGCTGTGCCGGCAGGGCCGGGAGCTGTGCCGGCTCTGCCGGGCTGCCGGGGCTGCGGGACAGTCCCGCCGCGGCTGCGCTCACCACAGCCTGGCCCGCTCGGCTGCTTTCTCTTTCTGACCCCCCTGGGAGGCTCTGACATTTCCTCTTCCCTGATGGAAGTGCAGCTGCTGCCAAGGGAAACGTCCCCATACTCACTCCGTGTTCCCTTTGCTTGCCAGGTGTTCCATCTGCTGTCGCTGTCCAGGAGAGCTGCTCTGCACGGGAGGAGGAGACCGAGCGAGAGGCTTTGAAGATGGGGCAGCTGGGGTCCCTCTGCTTCGAGTGCTGTTTAAAGATACACAGACTTGAACGTAGCCACAGTTATTATATGTGTATTTCCATATGTGGATTGCTATTTGTATGTGTTTATTTCCATGTGTATATTCTTATATTTATGTATATTTATGTTGTTATGAATGTATGCTATGTGTGTATATATATATATTTGAAATTACATATATGTGTATAAATTTATCTATGTAGACATGGATATTGTTATATCTGTGTTAATTTCTATTTCCTGTGGGTAAAGTTGTGTAGGTATCTCTTTTGATACAATTTTTGTTATATGGCTTTTAAAATAGGAATATTGGTAATTGTATAGGTATATAAGTCTATTTTTAAATGCATACTTATCTGTTACTGGATGTAATTCTATTTACATATCAATGGAGATACTTTTGTAGTCCTAGATGGGCTTAATCCTTGTAGTAATATGTAATAAATTAAGTTGTTAAACACCTAATTGATCTTAGTGTATAGTGCGTTGTTGTGGAGGTTGGCAATAAATTAACTGAAGTTGGTATTTGTATAGTATTACATAGAAAGGTTGTAATAATAGAATAAATTCCCGTTTTTAACCTAAATTGAGATTTGTATAGTTCTGTATTGTCGGCGTGGGTGTTGCACTTTGTAATAAATGACATTTTTCAGCTGCAATTGATTCTCGTGTATTTGTGGATCAGCAGTGCGGCTGTAGCAATCTGCAAGAAATGCCATTTGTCAGCTGCCATGGGTGTTGTGTGATTTGTGCTACCCAAAGCCATGAGCAGATGGAAATGCTGGAGGATTTTGGCCATGCAAGTCTCCGGCCATGCCCAGCACATGCCCCACCTGCACTCAGGCTGGGCAGGGGAAGCGCAGATTTGGGCTGGCAGCAGAGCCCCACCTTGGCTCAGAACTCGCTGCAGAGGCCTGCTGAGAAAATTCCGGGGCTCCACTGAGAGCAGAACTCCAAGCAGGAGCAACCCTGGCAGGAGAAATCATTCACAATGAAAAAAAGAGAGAAAATGTGGCCAAGCAGATGTGGGGATACTCTGTGAGGCTGATAAAATGCTCTGAATCACCCCTGCCTGGGCACGTCTTCTGCAAAAATGTTTTGTTAAAAACTGAACACCTGCCATGAAATACAGATTGCACTTTCCCCTTCACTTACCTTGCTGTGTGAGTGGAGACACTCTCTCCTTAGCACTGAGAATTTTTGCCCTTCAGCACCTCACATTTAATCAAAGATGGTGTACTACCACTTGGCACCATCAATGAAAACAGCCCTGCCCTCGTGGCAGTGTTTGCAAAGTCTTCCCTCCTCCTGTCCCCACATCTGACAGATGGAACCATCCCCTCCTGTCCCAACTGTGCCTGAGCTGAGTGAGGGCTCCAGGAGCTCAGGAGGCTGCAAGAGCACCGCACGTGGGAAGGTTTTGCAAAGCTTCCTAAGCACCAGTAACCTCTGGGTTTGCCAGTCTTCCCCTGCAATATTGTCCTACTCAAGAATGATCCTGGAGGACACTGTGCCTCCAGCTTACTCAAGCCAAGTTTCTTCAAGGCTTGAATAGAGGAAAATGAAACTTGTGGTTTTTAGAGTGAAATTTGGGGGTTGGTGCGGCTGGGTTTGCTCCACTGTTTGCTGTGGAAAGTAGGGTAAAAGCTTTAAATTCCCAGCAGAAGCTGACTACCAGCCCACACAGAGCTGAATGAGGCCCAGGTGGGCTTGCTGCATGCTGGGCCAAGGGAAAAGCTGGAACAAAGTCCCCTTTTATTGCAGATGGAGTCTGTACTGGTGTCTCCAGGGCTGTCTGTGGGAAGACACGGCAATCCAGCCAGAAACTGTGGATAGGAGAGTTCCAACAGCAACCTGCTTCTCCAGGGTGAGGGACGAGGCCAGCCCAAAAGCCTGGAAGGTGCTCTGGGCACTGGAGAAGGCCAGGCTGTCCTTGTGCAGGGACGGCCTTCAAAGGGCACCTCACACCTTGTGCTGCTGACCAAGGGCAGCTGGTGGCCTTCCATAAAATGCTTCTTTTGTCCAGCTCTTGGAAAAGTTCCAGCCAGCAACAATTCCTGCTGCTCACACCAGCCCTTTCCAAGCAGGAGGAATTTCAGCAGCAGCCTGACAGCTTAGTGGCAGGAGAATAAAATCCTCAGCTGAGCGTTATCAACTCTCTGTCAGAAGCCACATCCTCAGTCCCTCATCTCCTCCAGTTGTCTCAGACGTGGAGGAAGCAGCAGGAAATCTCTGATCCTGGAAAGGAAAGCAGAAGGAGGAGAGGCAGTGGCTGGTCCCTGGGGCCTTGGAAGCAGTGAGAGCCATCCAAAACAGGATCTCTGCCGGGCTGTGGAGATAAGAGTGACCAACCAGCAATACTCTGTGTGAGACTGGAGCCAGATCACCAGAAGCAGTTACACTGATTATTGACCTCCACAATTAGAAATGCACAACAACCACTTAGGTGACTTCATCTGGCCATGATCTTTAGCTGCACTGCCAAAATCTCATCAAATATGTTGCTATCCTTTAAACAAGGAAGGAGAGCACAAATACCAACAATTCTCATCAGCCTTCTGGCTTGGAAAGACCATTTAATTTATGCTCCCTTAGCTGTCAGCCTAAACTCTGCTGTGCAAACCTTAGGTCTATGTTGGACCTCATAAACTTCTTGAGCATCAACTTAGGTGCAAACCTGCTACAAAACCCTTCAGGCACCACACTGATTTAGAGTGGCAGGATTTCAGTGTTCCAGCAGAGAATTTTATTCACTTGCTCCTGCAAGTCATTTCCAGAGTGGAAGTGAAAACAGTGCCTTGCTATCTGGATGTGATAGGAGTTTCCTCCTGTCCCAAGAGACAACAGGGGAAAAGATTTGTTTCTATTATACCATTACATCGAAATCTTTGGTTTGAGAGCAAACGGAAAACGTTCCTTTAAGAAGTAAGTTCTGCCTGGGCTTTTTGGCATGAGGACAAACTGGGGTGTGCTGGCAGGAGCAGCACTGTCCCTGTGGGTGCAAACCCCCTGAAGGATGAACAGGCTGCTGTCACAGGGGCCACACCTGCAGCATGAAAAGCCACCGTGCCATTAACTCGATGCAAACTAAACACAAGTGACACAGCTCTGCATCCTCAGCAAGGACTTGCCTCTGCAGAGATGTTGCTGACAGACTCAGCTCTTGTTTGCAAGTGCTGTTAAATTGTCACACAAATCAACCACCCCTCCCTCTCTTGTCCTTCTTGGCGTCCGGCTGCTGAGCTGCTGCTGAGAAAGAAGAGGCAGAGTCCTTCAGGGCAAACGGGGACTTTGCAATGGGCAGAAACTTCCTCCTTTCTTTTGTTTTCAGTGACAACAGAGGGGTTTGTCTTCAGTGCCTGTGTCAGCAGGGAAACTGTGCCTGCCCGTCACACCTAGGATCTGAACAACCTGGATTTTTATTGGTGGAAAACCCACAGTGACCTGACCTTCTGCAGGAGTATGGAGAGAAGAGTCAAAAGGGATTCCTGGAATGTTGCAATAAGCAGATAGTGGTCTTAAACATATATAGATAAAAAGGCATAAAAGCTCATAAAAGCGTATGGAACTGATGTAAACCTAATTAAAACAAGCATTTTATTGTAGTAAAGAGTGAGGGTTGCAGACCACAGTGTGAGAAATAGCTACTCAGTTTTCATAGTTTAGGAAGGTTTATTAAACCTTATCAAAAATACAACAGAAGACTGAATAAAGAAAAAAGGTTACAGCACCGGCAGCAAAAGATTTTCCTCACAATGTGCTCAGCCCCCTCGCGCTGGAGGCTTTCCCTTTTGAACCCTTTAAGCCTTCCCAAAGTTCTGTCCATCAACCCCTTCTTCACTGTCCAGTGGCGGAGATCTCTTCCTCAAATTCTGATCGGGGCTCAGGTGTCGCCATAGTGACAAGCCAGCCCTCCCAGATGTCCCAACCCCAGTTTTCCCTTGATAACCAGGGCATGGGGTGCAGCATAACTATAAATCTATAAAACTTTCCTTAAGTTATATACATGATATTTGTCTATTAATTGTGAGAGTCAATCATCACATTACTCATCTGTCACAACAGGAAAAGAAGTTTCTGGTGGGAGGAACACTGGTTTTCAAGGTAGGACCAGCTGTTGAGGTTTGATTTGTTCCCTCTTTCAGATTACAAGGAAGTCATGGTGTTCCAGAGTAGAAGCTGGTGCCAAAAGTTTGAGAACGGGGTGTGATAAGATCACCAGAGTATTTTATCTGTATCTAGTGTTATAAGTTGCAGTGAGGAACCAATCACTGACAAGTGATTCCAAATAAAGTGTAATTTATTAATTGATAGAGCAAGCGATAACAGGCAAATTACAGCACTGGGTGAAGCCAACAAAAGGCTTGCACCCACCGGGAGCGCTGGGTGTAGCCGGGGAGTCACCGCTCCACCATCGGCCCACACCGCCCAGCAGTTCAGTCCTCCTTTTTATCTGTTGTTGTTGGGTGTCCTTCCAGTGTTCTCTGCGTCTGTGCGGATAGTTGCTAGGGGGTCTTATTCTGCCTTCTGGTGGTCGTCTGGACGAAGGCTCCTGTCCTCTTCCTCAAGGTCTTACAAGAGCCTTTACCATATATAGGCATATAGATACATCTAGTTACACATTGCTTATTTAGCCTTTCAACATATTAGCTTCTGACATTTTGCGGTTTAAGCCTTATGACAGTTATTTTGCAATATATTAGCCCGTTATATTCATCTTGCATCATATTAGCTGGTTACATCTATCCTTGCAGTTTTTCTATTATTGGCTTTTCCCCTTTTTTTAGTCTTTTTAGCAACTTGATGAACTAAGACATTAACTCATTACATCTGGGACACTTTTCAAAAGGTTCTCTTTGTGGTCAGCCTTGCTGTGAACTCTGTCCAAATTCAGGATCTTCAGTTCTTCAGCTCCTGGCTAGAATCCAATTCTGTGGTCACTTGTGTGGTGACCATCAATGCCACACACTCGGGGTTTAGCCAGTGTAGCAGTGCTCCTCTGGGGTCTCACCAAATGAGGAATTCTTCAGTCACTCGAGGTCACAAATCACAAATTGTGACGGTGTTCACAGGGGTCTTAGGATGAGGGAAGAGACGAAGATCTGACTCCATGTTTCAGAAGGCTTGATTTATTATTTTATGATATATATGATATTAAAACTATACTAAAAGAATAGAAAAAAGGATTTCATCAGAAGGCTAGCTGAGAATAGAAAAGAAATGGATTGAATAACAAAGGCTTGTGTCTCAGACAGAGAGTCTGAGCCAACTGACTGTAATGGCCATTAATTAGAAACAACCACATGAGACCAATCACAGATGCACCTGTTGCATTCCACAGCAGCAGATAACCATTGTTTACATTTTGTTCCTGAGGCCTCTCAGCTTCTCAGGAGAAAAAAATCCTAAGGAAAGGATTTTTCATAAAATGTCCCTGTGACAGGGATGAAATTCAGGTTTGGTACAGAAAATACTTCTTCCCTGTCAGGGTGGTGAAGTCCTGGCACAGGTTGCTCAGACAAGCCTAGTAAATAAAGTTTCAGAATTCTTCCTTTCTGTCCCATTCCTATTCCCTAAGTGCAGGTTTGGTTTCCAGAGTGCCACCTTCTCGGCTGGTTGCCATTTGTGTCCTGCTTTCTCTCCTGCCTTCCTTTGTCTGCTCCTTTTCCCTTCCAGTGTCTCTCTTTACCTGTGGCAGCTCCCAGCCAAAGACCCTCCCCTGATTTTTCTTTTTTTTCCTTCCCAATCCAGGTGCTCAAACAGCCCTGGATGAAGTTATGGAGGCTGGCAGTGAAATGTCTTTGTAAGATCTCACTCCATTTGTGTCTTGGCCCCTTCAGAATTTTGCCTTGAAGGACAGGACCATCTTTTCCTCGCTGGCAGCTGGAATTGCAGCCCATTGCAGTGTGTGCCAGAGCTGTCAGAGGGCAATTGCTGAGGCTGCCAGGGTGCTGCTCCTGCCGTGCCTCCCAAGGGAGCTGTGCAGGGGCAGGGTCAAGCTCCAGCAGCTGGCTGGGCTCCCTGAGCAGACAGCAAAGGCGGCTTTGCTGCCCATTCTGCAGCTGGAAGCAGAGGGAAGAAGGGAAGGGAGTCCCTGACAGAATGCTGGAATGCTTGTGGCTGGAAGGAACCTGCCCATGCTTCCATCCAGGCTTAAGGTGCCATGAGGGAGAGGCGCCTCTGCCCCAGTGAAGGCACAAATGAGACCACAGGAGAACAAAACCAGATTGTTTAGGACATGGATTTTATTGAACAAGAAATGGGAGCTAGGGAGATCGAAGTACGAAAGAGAGAGAGAGCTCAGAGGATGATCAGTTGGAAGTAGATACTTTTTAAGGTCCTTTCCTGCATTCTGGGATTCTAGAAGACATGTAGATGTGCATTTTGATTTAATATCCTTCATCTTATTATTATTTCTTCTTTCTCTTCTTCTTTCTCGTCTTCTTCTTCCCCTTCTTCTTCTTCTTAATTGCTGCTAGTATTCTTTCTTCTTCTTTAAAATATTCTTCTTCTTCTTCTCCTTCTAAGTAATCTCTTTCACTTGTTATGCTTACTTACTATGTCATTCTTATTTTTTTAATATTCTGATATTAATTACTAGTTGTTCATCATCCTCTTCATCTTATTCCTATTTTCATTCTTATTATTCTTACTAAATTTACTACTACTATTTCTTCTTCTTCATCTTCTTATTCCTATTCTTTTTTTAATTTTTAAAATACTTTTCATCTAAGTTTTTTGTTTTTTGGTTTTTTTTTTTTTTTTTTTTACTACTACTATTTCTTAAACTCAGCTTTAATTTGTTTTGGAGGAATGGTGTGAATCAAAGTCCTGCAGTCACATCCATGGAGCAACAGCTCCCATCTATGCCCATTCTTCAGGGATATAATCCCAAAGGACCAGCGTGGAATCCTTTCAAGATGAGAGGAAATGGCCTTTGATGGCACCAGGGGAGGTTCTGATTCAATATCAGAAGGAATTTTTCTCTGACAGAGCGGTGAGGCATTGGAAGAAGCTGCCCAAGGAGGCGGTGGAGTCGCTGTCTCTGAGGCATTGAGGAGTTGTGCAGATGTGGCCTTTGGGGATGTGGTTTTGCAGTGGTGATGGTGCTGCCAGGGTGCCAGTGGCACTGGGTGAGCATCAGGGTCTCTTCCCACCTGGATGACTCTGGGATTCCCTGCTGAGCGCTCTGGCACCAATCGTGTGCCACGCGTGCTGTTTAGGGCTGGCCCCAGCAGTGACTGTGGGTGCTGGGGAGATGCTCCAGGTTGGCCGGGGCAGCTGAGGCTGCGGGGCCATGTCCAGGCCGAGGCCGCCCGTGTGGCTCCCTGGGGCCCCGCGCAGGGAGCAGCCGCCATCGGCCGGCCCGGGCTGGGCAGGGCCACGGGCGCTGCTCCTGCAGCTGCCGCGCCAGGCAGGGCCAGCAGAGCAGCGCCCGCAGCGCCCGCAGCGCCCGCCTGAGGCGGCCGGGCCGTTTGCCTGGGGCAGCCGCTGCTGCCTGCGGGCCTGCGCTCCCGGCTGGCCAGCTGAGGCGCCGCCAGGGCTCTGCGGGGCAGGCCCCGGGCTCTGTGGCCCTGCCTCGGGCCCCTGCTGGCCCACGGAGCCTTTGCTGCACAGCCAGGGAAGCAAGGCACACAGGGACTCCGCTGCCTGCCCCTCAACCCAGACCTGCTGAGGGACGGGCAGTGGCAGCCCATCTGCCGCCAGACCTGCCAGCCTTTGGGCCCTGCCTTCTCCTTCGTACAGCTCCTGGACGTAGACTTCATGCCAGCTGTCGTCCTCCTCTTCCTCCCACAGCAAGGGAATGGGCCCAAAGCTGAAGAGGCTGTTACCTTCACAGCAGTCCTGTGGCAGGCCTGTGCTGCTGCTCTCTTCCTCCGTGGAATCGTCTCATAGTTCTCTGAGCTCTGGTTCGCTGCAGTCTTCCCAGCTGGAGAGGTCTTGGGAGCTGGTGAACTCTCCTTGGGACAGCTCTGGCTCTGCCTCACCTTGGCACTCTGAGGAAAGCTCAGTCTGGCTGTAGGATTCCCAGTCTTCATCACTGCCAGCTGAGGTGCCCTCCTCACTCTCCTTCTCTGCCAGCACTGAGCCCTGCTCTGCCTCTTCCAGCTGCTCACTGGGGCTTTGGGCTCCCAGTGGGCTGGGTGAGGGGCTGGGGGGCAGCAGGGGCTGTCTGGAGCAGGGACTGGGCTCTGTGTCCCTGCTGATGGCACCTCCTCCCTGGGGGCAGGAGAATGTGCCTGCTTCTCCCGGCTGTTCACACTTCCTTCCCCTCGCTGGCTCAGCTCTGGCTCAGTCACCTCCTTTTCCATTGGGGGCAGCTCCTGGACTGTTGCCCTTTGTTGCCACTGGCAGGGCTGTTGCTGTGCCCCATCTCCCCACAGCACCCTCACAGCCGCCTTCCACTGGTGCAGCTTGTGGGCACTCCTTGCTCTGCGTGGGGACGCTTCCTTCGCTGCCATTGCTGGCACCGACTGGGAGAATTCACAGCTTGTGGCCTCTTCCCTCAGGCCAAGCTCTCGGGCCCCAACATTTCCCCACTTGTCATCGACGTCAGGTTTCTTCTCTTCTTCCATGATGACAAAGGGTCTCTCCTCCTGACTTTTGCCACACGCCGGTTCTCATTGTGCCAACGCAAGAAGAGAGGGAGGAGGCTCCGGCTCACAATTCTCGTGAGAGGCTTTTCCCCCTCTTCCGCTACCAGCTCCATCACTTTGCAGAAGAGCTGAATGGAGAGCAGCTGCACGTGGCTGTTGTCCTGGAGGAAAGGAAAAGACCTCAGCACCAACTATTCCAGGCCCATCAGGGCAGAGGCCCAAAAGTGTCGGGTTCGGCTGTCTGTCTCTGCCCCGACACGGGTAGAGTGGTTCTTGGGTGGCACGCGTTTCAAAGGACGAGTCTGGACTCTTCAGCTTTTCGATCTTCGGATTGTTTATTATTTCTTATCTACAAAATTTTCTGTCTGCCCAACAGAGGTCTGATCTGCAAGCAGTCACAGGCACTCTCTGACCACCCACGGGGCGGTCATGTCTTTTTATACTAAAATCTACGTACACTATATTTACCTTTATTTGCCAATGCTTTTCACCCATGTTAGCAAGTGCACCTTCACCATAAACCAATCCCCAAGTGCCAACATCATCACAGCAGATGGAGGACAAGAAGAAGAAAGAAGAAGGACGAGACACGCCCTGATCCCTCCATCTTGTCTCCATAACCCCCCTGTACCAAAAACCTTAAAGTCTGTATTTCACCCTCTAAATGTGTCTCTTTTACACCTTTTACTCTAAAGTGATTCTCTTGTCCTCAAACTCTTGTTACTTCTGTGGATGGATCAAAATCAAGCCACCAAACACTCTTGGCAACATTCCAGGATTTTCGAGACCCCCAAGGGTTCTCCTGGCATCTCTGGACATCGGGAACGATGTGCTGAGTTCCCACACAAAAGTGCACAAGGCACAACATTTCTGGGCAGTGTCCAGTGCCCGTGGCTGAGGGCACAGAGCCTTACATTCTCCAAGCGTGGCAGGAGTGGCTCAGCCAGCTTCAGGGCGGTGGCGCTGGGTATCTTGAGGTCTTCCTCCTGGAGCATCTGTGTGAGCACAGAGGATCATGCTGACTGTAATAAGTAGCAATACGTTTGTTCATTAATTAAATCAATAGCTAAATAATTATACAATATAAAAGCAAGAACTAAATAGCTAAAACCGCTTGATTCTTAAATGTGCAGCCACATACGGTTGCTTGGCTTGCAGGAATCGTATAGTGCTTTGGGAATTCCATGGTAAAGATATACCTTATAAGGAAAAGTTCACCCAGAGGTCACAGAGGAAGGCTGTAACAACAATCCTTAAACTCGCAAGAATTGCTTAGGCTTGCAGGAATCGTATAGTGTTCTGAAAATTCCACTGTCTAGATATGCCTTATAAGGGAAAGTTCACTCAGCGGTTAAAGAGGAAGACTTGGAGCCTTCATCCCACGACCACCAGAAGGCAGAAAAAGACCCCCTAGCAACTGAACGAGCAAGCACAAAAGACAGACCACGTCATCCCTGGACCTGGGAGAAGAAGGCAATAAAAGGCGAACTTTGGGGATAGGAACGGTGCCAGCCTAGAGGAGACTCCCGGCCGCCCAGCGCTGAACTTTGCTTATTCTCACTTGCATAATAATAAAAATAATTATATGATCCTTAAATCCAGTGGACTCGTTTATCACAGAAGGGACTCTAAAGAGCTTGGAAGCTTCTTCTCAGCAAAGTCCCCAAGAGGCAAGGCCGGGTGGGCAGGCTGTGCAAGATGACCCATAGCGGACCCTTGGGAAGGGTAGTAATGATGGCTCTAATTGCTGGTGGAGCTCTGGGGAGCCCAGGAGAGCCGTGCAGTGAGTGCTACCAACCCCTCTATGAGGAGGAAGAAGTGAGCTCCTTGTCTAGAGTCCATCAATTCTAACCCTAATTGTGTTAACCTCTCCCAGTTGGTCTTTTGTCAAGAAGATAAGAGAATGTATTGGATAGCCCAGAATACCGCCACTTTTAGGCAGCAACTCCTGGGACAGTGCCCTGTAGGAGAAGCCTGGTTGCGCTTTGAATGTGATGCTGCTGAAGCAAGCCTGGTAGATCTGGTCAAAGAGAAAGAGTTAGTAAAAGCAATAAGAAAACAAGATCATTTAGAGATACCCCGAGGTAAGAACCTTTTCATAGATTCAGTAGAAAGAGGCAGCCACAAACTAAATTTAACCGATTGTCGAGTTTGTACCCAGATGACTGAAATTTGGCCATGGGAAAAAATTAATCTAAGGCTATTAGAAATCTTAAATTGGATACGGAATAACTCAGAATTTAGTATTAAAGGGTACAACAGGCCAGTCAAAAGAATGGTCTGTAAAAGGTATCTAGCAGTAAAGAACTCTGCTACCTGGTGGATCTCAGGAGATCCAAATAGATTTTGCTCTGTTGAAAGGAAAGAAAAGAACAAGTGTATCTACCATGAAGCATATGCATTTTATGAATGTATTGAAGAAGGGATAAACCCCTTTTGGAGAATGAAAGACATTTCTAAATATTGGGAATGTCCAACAGAAGCTAAAAACACATTTTTGGGGAGCCCCTAAACACCTGTTTTTGATCTATAGTACTATAGAATGCACTAAATTGCCGAGAAGCTGGTCTGGCAGCTGCACCGCTAGAATGATAAAACCAGCTTTCTTCTTATTACCCAAAGAAACTGGATCAAGTTTAGGAGTTCCTATACACAATGATTTAAGAGAAACCAAACAGAAGAGGCAAAATGCAATAGAAATTGGGAGAATCCAAGATTCTAAGAGCCAGGTTTGGACCCCAAGAAAAATTATCAAGACTTATGGCCCAGCCACCGGGGCTCAAGATGGGTCCTGGGGTTATTGGGCCCCGATATCCATGTTAAACAGATTCATCAGGCTTCAGGCAGTATTAGAGATGAAGAGAGCAATCATTAGAAACCTCTCCAACAAGATAAAAAACTAGCATGTGTAAGTAACCAAGAACGGACTCCTACACTTGATTCCAGTTGCTGGAATAACCTATGGACTTTCAAAGGAGATTGGTGGAAAAAAGTAGCTTTCTTCACTGTGGGTACACTTGCTGGTTTGCTCTTTTTACTATGCTTACTTCCCTGCTTCATTAAAATGGTAGTATCTGCCAGGCAGACCAACCTAAAGATCTCTAAAAAAGTTAACCTGAAGAAACCAGGAAAGGGAACCAAGTTAAGTAACCATGATTACCAGAGTGTTCAAGAAATTTATAATCAATACAAAAAATTAAGGAAATTCTGTGCTCATGAGTCAGAAATTGCAAGTTGATGCGAGCTTAAGTTTAAGCCCGATCAAAGAAAAAGAGGGGGGACTGTTATAAGTAGAAAAAGCTGCCAATTTTTTTTAAAAGGTTGCAGAGTGAACAGGTTGGACCAGTTGCTGCCAGGGTGGAGTTCTAACTGTTTGTTATTGTAATCACCAGTCCTTTTAGTTACCTACTCCTTCTGTCAGTACCACCCTGACTGCTGCCAGGTGGATGACATGGCGGGGGGACATGGGAGGGCGTGCAAATGACCTTGGAGCCAGCCTGCCACGGGAAAGCCACCCCTCCAAACTTACCAAAAGACCCCAAAAACAACGAGCCAACACAGAATTAAGAGATCAAAGTGATGTCTGGATGTGAGGAACAAAGCCCAGAGCCTGCAAAGATGCTGAGACCCTTTCTTTGCCCCTTGCCCTAGCCAAGGGAGGACCTGAGCTACAGGCAGGACCCTGGGAGTGAAACTGAAAAAGTGAACCAGGGATTATTCCTGATGCTCCCATGAGGACAGAATCCCCAGCTCTGGTCACAGACCAGTGGACAAAGCTGCACTCTTCCTCCTCCTCCAAGTCACCACTGGGAGCAGTGGAAGCGTGAGTGTGAACCCGTCAGCTCTCCCCCCAGAGCTCATCACTTGCAATAAAGGCATTAAAAAGGAGAAAAGTCTCCTGCCTGTGTTTATTTCACAGTGGTGCTCAGATCACTTTCTCACAGCTGGATTGGAGGTCAGGTGCTGCCATAGTAACAAGCTGACCCTCCCAAGTGCCCCAGCTACTGAGGCCACCCTGTGATAACAATGCAAGGGAGAGAGAAAACATAACTCTACAGCTGCAAAACTTCTCTTAACATATACTTAATATTTGCCCCTTACTTGGGAGAGTCCACCATGGCATTACTGATCTGTAACAAAGATATTGACCCTTGTTCTGTCACTGCAAGATCTGTGAGAAAATAACTTTGACCACTGTTTCCATTTACAAAGACCACGTTGAGGACCCAAAAATCTCCCAAGATGGGGTTGGGAGGCTTCATCACATAACCAGGATGTAGAGGCTGATGGCTCTGGGCTCAGTTGTGTGCAGACTGAGGACAGGAGTAGCCTGAAAGGAATTGGAGGGTGGTTCCACAGATGCTGGAGTTTTTCTTCATTGTATGAAACAGGCAGAGAAAGAAAGAATGGCACCAAAGGTGTGGAGTGCCCCCACCCCAGGCGGCGGGGATTCTACCCAGACAGAGAGCATCGGGCGAGGGGTGTGATTTAACAAAGATTCCACCCCTCCACCTGTGGGGCGTGGCCCTGCTAGCCCGGGAAAAGACACTCCACCCCATCTGGTCAAAATAGGAATGGCCCCAGAATGTTCTTCCTTTCCTGTGCCCTCATTGCTTTAAATTCTACTGCAGTGTCCCCAGCTTATTTTTTTCCATTGGTTTGCTCTTTGATCCACCCCATTGCAGTCCCCTGCTCCTCCTGCTATTGGACCCTGACCCTAAACTCCACCCCTAGCCTGTCATGTAACACCTATGACCCGACCCCTGCCCCTCATTTCTTGTCTTGTTCCCTGGCACAATAAAGGGTCCTGGATTTTGCTAAAGCTGGACCCGTCCTGTTGCATTCCTGTCCCTGTTGGTCACCGGTGGCTGCCTGAGGTCTGAGACTCCGGGGCCGGGGGAGTTGTTGTGCCCCTCGCTGGGGCAGAATGCAGCACAAGGGCAGCTGGGGAGGCCCAGAGTGGCACCAGGAGAAAGGAATTTCCCTGTCAGGGCAGGGCTGTGGTGCAGCACGTCCCCAGCAGGAGCCTGGAGCAGCCCAAGGCTTTGTGTGGGCAGGCAGGGGCAGGCAGGAGGCAGAGCTGCCAGCAAGGGAAGGGCCCAGCCAGGTGGGGCAGCCGGGGGATGCCGAGAGCCTGCAGGGACAGAGGCCAGGGCAGGGACACCGTAGGACAGCCTGGGCTGCACAGGGCACAGGGATGGGCAGCAGCTGCAAGACAGCCCTGCCAGAGCCAACTTGGGCAGCACCTTGGCCATGGCTGCTGGCCCTGGGCCTGAGCCGTGAGGAGGGGACAAGTGACCCTTGCAGGCCTGGGGCCTCATGGCCTCCTTGTCCCTGCTCAGCAGCCTGGCAGGGGCCGCCCCATGCTCCTACCCTTGGCATTGCCCATCCCCACATGCCAGTGCCCATCCCGGGAAGAGCCTGAGCAAGGAGGGAGGGACAGGATCTGCCTGGCCAGGGCTGGGGCTCAGGCCTTGGCCCTTTGCATTCCTGAAACACATCCAGGTTTGCTCAGCACCAGAGACACCTTTGCCTTGCTTGTCCCCAGCTGTCATCACTGCCTCCAGTGTTCTGCTCTCCCTGGAACCTGGGGACACTTTCTCAGTCCTGTCCCTCACAGGGTTCTATTTAAAGTACAAGAAACTTCAGTATTTCAATCTCCCTTTGAGTTCTTGAGAAGTCTTTGAGCCCACTCTGAGGGACTGGCTCTGATGCAAAGAGCACCAAAGCCCCAGAGGGTCATTGAAGTCCTGGTGCTGTGTCTGTGCTGCTGAGCTGGGCCGGGCTCCTGGCCCAGAGGCAGCTCCTGGCAAGGGCAGCAGAGCTGCAGAGAGACAGCTCTGGCCAGGAGCAGCTCCTGGGCACAGCCCAGCAGGGCTGGGGCACTGCCAGGGCCCCTCAGGGACACCAGCAGGGCACAGACAGAGCTCCCAGGGGCTCAGCACTGGCAGGGGCTGTGGGATGTCCCAGAGGGGGCTGTGTCACAGTGGCACCTCTGTGGCTGTGTCACAGAGGCACAGAGCAGCTGGGATGTCAGCAAGGGGCTGTGTGACAGCACAGAGTGGGTTCTGTGAGATCACAGATTGGGCTATGACATCCCAGAGTTTGTTGTGTGAGGTCATTGAGCAGCTACAGCATCATAGAGGAGCATCAGGGAGCAGAATGGGCCCCTGTTATCCAGGAGGAGGCAGTCAGAGAACTGCTGAGCTGCTTGGATGTTCATAGATCCCTGGGAGCAGATGGGATCCATCCCAGGGTGATGAGGGAGCTGGCAGCTGAGCTTGCCAAGCCAGTCTCCATCATTTACCAGCAGTCCTGGCTCCCTGGTGAGGTTCCAGATGACTGGAAGCTGCCCAATGTGACACCCATTCACAACAAGGGTGGGAAGGAGGATCCTGGTAATTATAGGCCAGGCAGCCTGACCTCAGTACCCGGTAAGGCAATGGAACAGTTTCTAGTGAGTGTCATCAGCCAGCACTTCCAGGATGGCCAGGGGATCAGAGCCAGCCAGCAGGGGTTTAGGAGGGGTAGGTCGTGTTTGACCAAGCTGGTCTCCTTCTATGACCAGGTGAGCCTCCTGGTGGATGCAGGAAAGGCTGTGGGTGTTGTGTGCCTGGACTCCAGCAAGGCCTTTGGCACTGTGTCCCCCAGCACACTCCTGGAAAAGCTGCAGCCCAGGGCCGGGACAGGAGCACTCTGTGCTGGGTTCAGAACTGGCTGGCTGGGCCCAGAGAGTGGTGGTGAGCGGTGCTGCATCCAGCTGGGGCCAGGCACCAGTGGTGTCCCTCAGGGCTCTGTGCTGGGGCCAGCTCTGTTCAATATTTCTATTGACACCATGGATGAGGGGCTTGAGTCTTTCATTAGTAAATCTGCAGATGACACTAAGCTGGGAGCGTGTGTCCATCTCCTGGAAGGTAGGAGGGCTCTGCAGGGAGACCTAGAATGGTTGGAGGGAGGGGCAGAGTCCATTGTTAATTAAGTCCAAGTGGCGAGTCCTGCATTTTGGCCACAATAACCCCTGCAAGGCCAGAGGCTGGGGACGGTGTGGCTGGACAGTGCCCAGGCAGAAAGGGACCTGGGGGTGCTGGTTGGCAGCCGGCTGAACATGAGCCAGCAGAGTGCCCTGGTGGCCAAGAGGGCCAAGGGCTCCTGGTGTGGATCAGGAACAGTGTGGCCAGCAGGAGCAGGGAGATCATTCTCCACCTGTACCTGGCTCTGGTGTACTTGGCATTCTTGCCCTGTACTGGCACCGTACCTTGAGTGCTGTGTCCAGTTCTGGGTGCCCCAACTTAGGAGGGACATGGAGGGGCTGGAGCGTGTCCAGAGAAGGGCAACAAGGCTGGGGAGGGGTCTGGAACACAAATCCTGTGAGGAGAGGGAGCTGGGGTTGTTCAGTCTGGAGAAAAGGAGACTCAGAGGTGACCTTACCACTCTCTCCACCTTCCTGAAAGGAGGTTGTAGTCAGGTGGGAGTCAGTCTCTTTCTCCAGGCAGCAACTGACAGATGCAGAGCACACAATCTTAAGCTGCACCAAGGGAAATATTGTTGTAGTGCGTTCTTATATTTTGTAATACTTTGAAGTAGTTTGTTTTGTATTCCCATATTTTTCCCAAATGGTTTATCCCAGACTGTACCCCCCCCCCCCCCCCCCCCTTTTTCCTCCTACTTGTGTTATCCCTTTCCTGGGATGAAACCTCCAAAACCCCCACCCTGGCTCTCTGTCAGTCACCTCGGCATCCCAGCCCCCTATCCAGAAGTTTCGGTCCAAGTTGTCGAGTGATTAGCCAGGGGCTAGGGGTCAGCCCCCCAAGTCCTGCCCCATACGCTGTTTTGTATGTCTATTCCCCCAGCACCCATCCCCCAGAGATACCTATTGGTCAGTAGGATTTTATCTATGTTAGTTTCCTCCCCCCTTTAAATGTGACCTCCGGACATCCCCCGGGGCTCTCGGCAGGAAGCCCCCTGAGGTACAGGAGCTCCTTCGGGCTCCTTAATAAAAACCTTGGAATATCCCCTGCTGGGAGCCGGCCCCTTTCTCTTCCACTGATGTCTCTGTCGTCTCTGCTGCAGCAAAGGCAAACAGCCTGAGTGCCCTCAGCACCCTCGGGGCACAGAGAGTGTCTCCCCGCAGTCGGCCGTGGTGGGGCCACCCCCCCCATTCTCTGCCGACCCGGGTAAGGCCCAGGGACTCGAGAGGACTTGCAGAGAGACTGAGACAAAATATAGGTTGGATATTAGGAAGAAGTGTTTTCACAGAATGTGTGATAAAGTCCTGGATTGGTTTGCCCAGGGAGGTAATGGAGTCACCTTCTCTGGATGTGTTTATAAAAGGCTGGATGTGGCACTCAGTGTCATGGTTTAGTTGAAGTGTTCAGGCATGGGTGGGACTTGATGCTCTTGAAGGTCTCTTCCAACCCAGTAATTCTCTGATTCTGTGATTCTGGGATTTGATGATCCCATTGGGTCCCTCCCAGCTCAGCCCCTTCTGCAATTCTCATCCTTTGGCTCAACCTTTGTGTTCCCTCAAGGTGCTGGCAGAGCTGCTGGGGACAGGGCAGAAGTGGGGCAGCCCCAGTGTCCCCTGTGTGTGACACCCCATTGGTGACAGCCCCAGTGTCCCCTGTGTGTGACACCCCAGCAGTGACAGCCCCAGCGTCCCCTGTGTGTGACACCCCAGCAGTGACAGCCCCAGTGTCCCCTGTGTGTGACACCCCATTGGTGACAGCCCCAGTGTCCCCTGTGTGTGACACCCCATTGGTGACAGCCCCAGCGTTGCCCTGTGTGTGACACCCCAGCAGTGACAGCCCCAGTGTCCCCTGTGTGTGACACCCCATTGGTGACAGCCCCAGCGTTCCCTGTGTGTGACACCCCAGCAGTGACAGCCCCAGTGTCCCCTGTGTGTGACACCCCATTGGTGACAGCCCCAGTGTCCCCTGTGTGTGACACCCCAGCAGTGACAGCCCCAGCGTTCCCTCCCTGCAGTCGCTCCAAGGGAAGTGTCCAGAGCCGCGTCCAGTCCATGGAACTGAGCGGCCACTGCCCACCCCGGCCTGGGCTGATGTGGATTCCTCTGCACACAGCTCGGGGAAGGTCTCCCTGGCCACCTGCACAGTGCCACAGACAAGTGTCAGACACAGTCACAGAGCTCTGCCCAGAGCTTCTAGGAAGAGAGAATTAAAAAAAACTCCAAAACCATATAAACCAAAAAATAAAAAAAAAAAAACACAAAAAATGAAAAACCAACAAAAAACCAAACAAAACCATATGAAAACAAAAGAAACCCCAGCACCCTAACCAAATAACCAAACCAAAACAACAACACAAACAAACCAACCAAAACAGAACAAAGGATAAAAAACCAAATCAAGCCAAACCAACCAAATAAACAAAAAAAACAAATCAAGAAAAAGAGAACTCCCCCCAGTAGAGCTGTTCCATCCTTCAGTTGTCACACTTGCAGTCACACAAGACGTGGGGCTGCAAAAAAAGAGAATTGATTGGGGCTGTTTGCAGAAAAAGCAGGTTTAGGACAGGCTCTCAGCAGAACTGTTCTCAGCTGAGCCAAAAAGGCCCCTTTGGCAGCTGCAGGGCCATTGGAAATGCAGAGCCTCAGCCCACAGGGCAGAAAAGGGCTCTGAGTTCCCCTCCCCTGACACTAAACCCTGTTCCCAGGCTGCTTCACACTCAGGATTCTGCTGGAGGCCTGCACAGAGCTGAGAGTGGGCTCTGGCTTTTCCATGTTGTGTGTCCTAAAGCTGCCTGGGAGAAGAAATTTCGGGTCAGCTCCGCTGGCACAATCCCTGCTGGCACAGGGCAGAGCCCCAGGAAGGGCTTTGCGTGCTGAGGCTTTGCTGCAGGCAAGGAAAGCTCCTGGCTCAGGGTCACCTTTGCTGCTCAGCCAGAGCCCCGAGTGCCCCAGCAGCAGCAGAGAATGGCAGCAGCGCCACGGGCAACCATCACCATTGCATGGCAACCATCCCCAGCCCCTATTGCTATGGTCAGTTTCCATGGCAACCATGCCCACCCTCTCTTGCTATGGTCAGTTTCCATGGCAAACATCCCCAGGCCCCTGTTGCTATGGTCAGTTTCCATGGCAACCATCCCCATCTCCCTGTTGCTATGGTCAGTTTCCATGGAACCATGCCCACCCCCTGTTGCTATGGTCAGTTTCCATGGCAACCATCCCCCTCTCCCTGTTATCACAGTCAGTTTCCATGGCAACCATCACCAGCCCCTGTTGCTATGGTCAGTTTACATGGCAACCATCCCCATCTCCCTGTTGCTATGGTCAGTTTCCATGGCAACAATCACCAGATCCCTGTTGCTATGCTCAGTCCCTCAGCAGCTCCATGGAGACCCCATGCCAGGGGTGGTTGCCATGGAAACCAGCTCAGGCCTGCAGCCAGAGCCCGTTGCCATGGCAACCATTGTCAGTTCCCATCCCCAGGCTCATGGGATCCCAGAAGCACAGAATTGGCTGAGCTGGGAGGGACCCATCAGGATCCTCCAGTCCAACTGCTGGCCCTGCACAGGACACCCCAACAATGCCAGCCTGGGCCTGGCAGCACTGGCCAAACGCTGCTGCAGCTCAGAGAGCCCTGGAGCTGGGCCCCTTCCCTGGGAAGCCTGGCCAGGGCCCCAGCAGCCTCTGGGCAAAAACCTTTTCCTGACATCCAACCTGAGCCTGCCCCGACTCAGCTGCAGCCGCTCCCTCCACTCCTGTCCCTGGGCACCAGAGGGAAGAGGTTCCCACAGCCCCAGCCAGGGACCCGCTCCCAAGGCTGCTGCCATGGCCACCAGGGCTGGCACCAGCTGGGATGCTCGGTTTCCACCTGCTGGGGTTCAGGAACGGGATTCCTCAAATTCCTGCTCCTGCTAAAACCGCGCTGCGCTCACTGCCCTCCCACCTCCCATGGAAAGCACGAAAGACAAAGATCCCGGGCTGGGATAAGAACAATTTCCTGGGAACAGCAATGAGATAAAGAACAAAAGGAACAGAAATAATATTGGTAACAGATGGGATAAGAAAAGCTATTTACAGGGAAAACTACATCACCAGCGACTGGCTCTTCCCGGCCACGTATTCCCTGCTGCCTGGAAAGGACACCATTCTTCTCAGGGAGAGAGAGAGTCCCTTTCCTGCCCCTGGCAATGACCTGAGGTGGGAGTGACTGTAATGACACGGCCATGGCCAGACCCTCATGTTCTTCCATCTCCCATCATGACACTGGCAGGGGCAGGAAAAGGGACAGGTGTCTTCCCAGCATGGATCACAGGGAACATGGATCACCAGAGCTCTCCCCAACGTGCGTCCTCCAATAGGGGATGAAGCTGGAGCAGTGCATGAAGCTCCTCCTTCAGTCGAATCATTCCAGGGCTTCCCTTACCGGTGCCTCTGTTGGTGTTTGTTCAAGTGAGAGCTCTGGCTGAAGCTCTTCCCACACTCAGAGCACTTGTAGGGCCTCTCCCCGGTGTGGATGCGCCGGTGCCTGACGAGGGTGGAGTTGTGCTTGAATCCCTTCCCACAGTCAGGGCAGCGGAAGGGCCTCTCCTCAGTGTGAATCCGCTGGTGCAGGAGGAGGTGGGAGCTGCTCTGAAACCTCTTCAGACACTCAGGACACTGGTAGGGCCTCTGCCAAGTGTGGATGCACTGGTGGATGATGAGGGTGGAGCTGCAGCTGAAGCCTTTTCCACACTTGCCACGCTTGCCACACTCCTAAGGCCATTCCCCAGTGTGGATCATCTGGTGGCAGATCAGGCTGTTGCTCTGCCTGAAGCTCTTCCCACACTCCAAGCTGCTCATGGGCCACCAGCTCCGAGCTCTGGCTGAAGCTCTGTCCACCTTCCTGGCACAGGGTGGCTCTTTCCTCCTCAGAGCACCCTGGGCTGGGCTTGCAGCCCCTCCTTGTGTGGGATCTGCAGGGATTTTCCTCCCTCTTGCATTCCTGTGCTGTGGAGTCACTCAAAAGAGCCTCTTCCATGAGATTATACCATGAGGATTTGTCCTCCCTGGTCTCCATCCTCAGCTCCTGGTCTGGGGGAGGAAGAACAAGGAGAGGATGGGATTTGCCTCCATGCCAGAGGGAAGGAGATCCTCCCAATGTGTCCCTGGCAGGACGGCATCGGCAGCAGGATTGTCCTGCAGCCAGGGCCCGTGCTGGGCTGGGAGATGGAGCAGGAGAGAGGGGGAAAGGGGCACTGACTTCCTCCTCACCTGCCTGCGTGTCCTGGGACATCTTCCTCTTCCTCACAGCCTCCTTCTCCATCCAGCCAAGGTTTGGGAAAGAGAAATCCTGGTTTGGGGAAAAATACAATGGATGAGCACATTGGGTTAGGCGGTTCCTACTGCCCAAGCCCATCCCTAGAAGTCACTGGGAATCTGCCACCCATATAAACCTCCAAAGCACCAAGATTCAGTCCCCCAAAATACACAAATGACCAAGATGCAGCAAAAACACCCAGCCCTCAGTTTCCCCTCTCTGGTCTCTCCACTTTGGGCTCCTGGAGGCCCCCCCTGTCTGGGTTGCTCCAGTTCAAGTTTGTATTGGTGTTCCCCTCTCTGGGCTGCTGGGGCTCCTGGCAATCCCGCAGGTTCCCCTTCTCTGGGCTCCCCACTTTGGCATCACAGGCGTCCCAGGGGTCAGCACTGTCCAGGGTCCCTGTTTCAGGCTCCTGGGCTATCCATTGGTCCCCCCTGTCCATGCTCCCAACATGTCCAGGCTTCTGGAGCACCCCCAGCTCTCGTATTGCCCATTTCTGCTGCCCCAGTGCCGGTTTCCCTGCTGCCCTGCCGGTACCGGGCGATCCCCACGTGGCTCTGGGCTGGCAGTGCAGCCCCTGGCCCGGGCAGATCATTCTGCTCTCTGACACTGTCTACCAACCCAAGAGGACAGTTATCCTGTAGGCAAGCCTTCCCACTAAAGACTGAGGCAAAGAAGGTGTTAAGCACCTCTGCCTTCTCCTCATCTGCAGTTATTAAGTCCCCTCCCACATCTAATAAAGAACAAGGGTTGGTCTTACCCTTCCTTTTGCCATTAATATATTTGTAAAAACATTTTTTATTATCCCTTACAAAATGTCCCAAGTTAAGTTCATAGTGAGCTTTGGCCTCCCTAATTTCTTTCCTACATGCCCTAGCAACCCCCTTAAATACTTGCTGAGAGACCTGACCCTCCTTCCAAAGATGATACATCCTCTTTTTATTCCTATGTTCCATCAAAACCTCCTTGCCCATCCAGGCTGGACGTTTGCCTCCTCAACTCTTCTTTCAGCACACAGGGACAGTCTGTTCCTGTTCCCACAAGATCTCTGTTTTGAAGCACACCCACCCTTCCCAAACTCCTTTGTTTTTAAGGGCTGCTTCCCAAGGAACTCTCTGAATAAGTCTCCTAATCAGGCCAAAGTCTGCCCTCCAGAAGTCCAATGTAAGAGTCTTATAGATGTTCCTCCTGATTTCACAAATATTGGGAACTCTATAATTTCATGCTCACTATGCCCCAAGCGGCCTCCAACCACCACATCTCCCCCCAGCCCATCTCTAATCCCAAACAACAGGTCCAGCATAGTCCCTCCCCTGCTGGGCTCACTCACCAGCTGTGACAAAAAGTTGTCCTCCACACACTCTAAAAACTTGGAGGCTGCTGCTGAATTTTACTTCTCCAGAGGCTTGTTCAGCCTTCAGCTCTTCAGTTCAGGAATTCAGTGCCCCAGAGCTTATTAACATTCAGCACACCTTAACAAGCTGAGCCTCTGGGAATAATCTGATTTACATTTCCAAATCTCTCATGGTTAATGGGACAGATTTCAGAACTGCATTCAAAGTGAATATATTATATTTACAAAGACAGTGAGGAAATATTTTTTGGTTCTGTTTAGGTTTTCCTGTTAATTCATTGATATGTGCAATCTCCAATTGATCCTGAATCCAAGTACCTCCTCATGCATTTGGAATAGATATGAAAATCAAGACCCTTTATGTCTGACAATCAATCAGACTCTGTCCCTACCCCCATCCCACCATTTCCCCCATCCAAGCCCTGGCACTCAGAGCAGCCTTGTGCAAATCTGAGCTCCCTCCAGCCCAGGCAGGACCTGCAGGTTTCAGCTCCTTGGCTCCAGTTCCCCCCTGCTTTCCTTGGAGAAGGAGCTGCCAGAGACCAGAGGGATGTTCATTTATTGTCAGCCAGCAAAGCCAAGGGGAGGCACAGCTCTGTAAAATGCAAAAGTCATTCATTTCCCTGGCTCTGCCCTGCACCTGATCCCCACAGCCTGTCCTGTTTCCTTCATCCCTGCATTGCCAGGCACTTTCTGGGACAAGGGAGCTCTGCTCTGGCTATGGAGCAAGGTCCAAGTGCCACCATTGGAGTGGGAACCACAACTCATCAGGTTTGTGTCCTTTGGGGGTAAGGAACTGGTGGGACTCAGAGGCACAGAAAGTTTCTCTTCATGGCCAGCAGGCCATAGTTGAACAGGACACAATTTAATAACAATCACGCTCCTCCCTGAGCTATGTGCAATGTCCCAGCAGTGTCTGATGAGTGCACCCTCCACAGGAGATTTCCATACTAAAATTAATTTTAGACAAATGTGGTAATAGATATAAACACAATTAAGTTCTTGTATCAGGATGCTCATCCTGGTGTGGGGGCACAACAGCTCAAACAATTCCTGATTTGCAAAGCTGCCAGTGGTGGATGGAGAAGGGAGGTCAGGCTGCTCTTGGTGTTGAGGAAATGCTGAAAGCAGCCTGACTCATTTCATCTCCTCATGCCCTGGCTGAGCTCCCCTCTTTCCCCTCCCACCCATTGGCTTTTGTCTCCCACCAGCCCCCCTGTGAAGAGCCTGGCTCTGTGTTCTCCATCCCCTCCTCGCTGGCACTGCCAGGCTGGGATGAGGAGCCCCTCAGCCTTCCCTGCTCCAGGCTGGACAAGCCCAGCTCCCTCAGCCTCTGCTCACAGCCCAAGGGCTCCAGCCCCACCTTGGAGGCCCTTCCCAGGCCCTGCTCCAGCTGCCAGACATCTTTCCTGCCCTGGGCAACCCAACCCAGGCCACAGTGACCCGGATAATCCCCGTCCTTGATGTCCTGGTCACACAGCCCTGGCCCCTTGTTCCCTGTCAGGCTCTGGGGTGGATCCTGTGGAACATCCTTTGGTGGAGGCTGTGGCTCCAGGTGGGCCGGGGGGATCCCGGGGGACAGGGACCCTGCTGGGCATGGACAGCATTGGACTTGTTGGGAGAAACGGTGAGGGGGAGCTGGGGCAGAGTGAGCAACCCAGTGACCTGACACAGCCCTGCTGGGATGTCACACAGCCCCTCTGGGATGTCACAGCCTCCTCTGTGATGTCACAGCCCATTCTCTAATGTCACACAGCCCCTCTGGGATGTCACATCCCATTCTCTGATGTCACAGAGCGGCTCTCTGATGTCACACCAGAGTCTGTGATGTCATAGTCTGCTCTGTGATGTCAGACCTCTGCCCTGTGATGTCACAGCCTGCTCTGTGATGTCACAGATGCAGTCTATGATGCCACAGCTGCTCGATGACCTCACATGATCCACTCTGTGATGTCACAGCCCACTCTGTGACCTCATGTTACCAGATGATAAATTGTCTCCACCAGCTGAGCTGACACCTGGAGATTGTTCTCCACAACCCCAGGCCTGTGGAGAGCACTCAATGCCCATTGTGTGAGAAGGGGAACTGGAAGTTCAGCAGCCTCAGTGTCCTGCCAGCTCAGCCAGGCCCACGGGAACATTGGGCTCCACGAGCACCAGGGACCAGCAGAGACACCCCCAGGACAGAAGAACACATGGGTTAAGAGGAGGGGAAATGTGTTAATGATTTTGGGGAAATGATTACAACATGTGTGAAAAAGAATAGAAAATCACCAAATTTGCAGATGACAGCAAGCTGGGTGTGAGTGTGGATCTGCTGGAGGGTAGGAGGGCTCTGCACAGGGCCCTGGACAGGCTGGATCCAGGGCCCAAATCCAACAAGGTGAGGTTGAACAAGTCCAAGTGCCGGGTCCTGCACTTTGGCCACAACAACCCCTGCAGCTCTACAGGCTGGGGACAGAGGGGCTGGAGAGCAGCCAGGCAGAAAGGGACCTGCAGGGACAGATGGACAGCAGGCTGGACATGAGCCAGCCGTGTGCCCAGGTGGCCAAGAAGGCCAATGGCTCCTGGCCTGGCTCAGGAATGGTGTGGCCAGCAGGGGCAGGGCAGGGATTGTTCCCCTGTGCTCAGCACTGCTTGGGCAGCACCTCGAGTGCTGTTTGCAGTTCTGGGCCCCCAATTTAGGAAGGACATGGAGGGGCTGGAGCGTGTCCAGAGAAGGGCAACAAGGCTGGGGAGGGGTCTGGAACACAAGAGCTTTGAGGAGCAGCTGAGGGAGCTGGGCTTGTTTATCCTGGAGAAGAGGAGGCCCAGGGGAGACAAGGCCGTGTCAGGGCACAGGTTGGACTTGATGATCTCCATGGCCTGTTCCAGCCTTGCTGATTCTGGGATTCTCTGAAAGAACCCTTGGAGCAGCTGCAGGATGAGCCCTGGGCCTCCTCTTGAGGAGCTCCAGCAGCCCAGGGCCCTCAGCTTCTCCTGGCAGCCCCAGAGCCCATCCTGTCAGTCGTGCAGAGCCTGTGCAGCTCCTCCTCACTGCCCAGAACAGGGAGCCCCAGAGGCAGACACAGCAGCCCAGATGTGCCCCCCTGGCCTGGGCTGCCTCTGGCAAGGGAGCAGCAGCAGGCACTGCCGGAGCCTGCAGACAATTCCTGCAGCACTTGTAGGATGATCCTGCTGCCCAAGGGACGTTCCCATGGGGCCAAGTCAGGAACTGCAATGGGCAGTGGGGCCAGAGAGGAAAGGGCAACCAGGGATGGGCTGTTTGCAGGGGAGGGAATAGGGGGTGGGCAACGGGAAGACATTTGTATCAGGAAGAGGAAAGAAAGCAAAGGTGAAGCCAAGGAAATGCTCAGGGCAGTTTGGGGGTGGCTGCCAGGCAGCCCTGGCTCTGAGCAACAGCGTCTGCAGTGGCACAGGAAACTCCCAGCTGATGGGAACAAACTTTCTGGCTGACTGCAGAGGCCAGGACAAAGCTGAGTGGTTTCCCTGGTGTCCCCCAGCCCTTGCTGGCCCCAGGGCTGATGGCATTTGTGCTCCCTCAGGTTCATGTCCCCACAGCAACAGCATGGGGGTGCTCCCCGTGCTGTGGGCAATGCAAGCAGGGGCTGCTGAGGCAGTGCTGCCGTGTCTGTGCCTGCAAGGATGGGGCACCTGTGTGAGCTGGGGGAGAGGCCAGGGCTGCAGAGGGGGGATGTTGTTGGCAGCTGCATGAGGACGCTCTGGGACGCTGCCCTGGGCTGTGCAGCGCACTGGGCATGGATCAGCCCCTGCTCTGCTGCTCCTTCCCGTCTGCCCCAGGGCCCTTGCAGAGCCCCAGCCGTGCTGTTTGCCCCCAGCCTGCCCACGGCCAGCCTGGGGCTGCTCACGGGGGTTTCTGTGCTGAGCATTGGCCTGGCCGTGTTCTTGAGAGAGCCTGGGCCAGGAGCCTGGAGCCCCCAGGGCCTGGGCTGAGGCGTCAGCGCTGCCCCAGCAGTGCCCATGGCCTGTCCCTGCTGCAGCCCCGGCACTGCCACCCCCAGGGCTGTGCCCGGCCCCGAGAGCACTCAGGCCCTGCAGCAACACCAGGGCCACCAGGGCAGCGGGGCAGGGCCACGGCAGCAGCACTGGCAACACCAAGTGCTGCTGCTGCTGCTGCTGGGCACAGCTGCTGGGCCAGCCCTGATCTGCCCCATCTCTGCACACAGACATTGCTGCTGCAGCTCCCGAGAAGGCAACAAAAGGGCATCTCTGCAGAAAACTCTGCTGGGAGATGCTTTAGTTCCTTTAAAGGCAGCAAGAGCTCATTGACACAGTCTGTGGCCACAGGGAAGACGGAGAGAAACAAAATGAGAAACAGCACAAACAATGACATTTCTTTGTGGACAATATGAAAAAAAACTAAAACAAAGAAAAAGAACTGCCAAACTGAAACCAACAAGAAGTATTAAAGATGACTTTTATTACAAGTGATTTGCTGAAATTGGCAAGCAGATGAATGTTCCTGAAAGCATCCAGTCATCAGTCTCCACACTGCAGCCTTGAGCTCCTGGTTCCTCAGGCTGTAGATGAGGGGGTTCAGGGCTGGAGGCACCACTGAGTACAGAACTGACAGGGCCAGATCCAGGGATGGGGAGGACATGGAGGGGGCCTTCAACTGAGCAAATATGCCAGTGCTGACAAACAGGGAGAGCATGGCCAGGTGAGGGAGGCAGGTGGAAAAGGCTTTGTGCTGTCCCTGCTCAGAGGGGATCCTCAGCACAGCCCTGAAGATCTGCACATAGGAGAAAACAATGAACACAAAACAACCAAATACCAAAGAGGCACTAACTGTGATGAGTCCAACTTCCCTGAGAGTGTTGGAGTGTGAGCAGGAGAGCCTGAGGATCTGTGGCACCTCACAGAAGAACTGGCCCAGGGCATTGCCATGGCACAGGGGCAGGGAAAATGTATTGGCTGTGTGCATGAGAGCATGGAGAAAGGCACTGGCCCAGGCAGCTGCTGCCATGTGGGCACAAGCTCTGTTGCCTAGGAGGGTCCCGTAGTGCAGGGGTTTGCAGATGGACACGTAGCGGTCGTAGCACATGATGGTCAGCAGTGAATACCCTGCTGTGATAAAGAACAGAAAGAAAAAGAGCTGAGCAGCACAAGCTGAGTAGGAGATGGTGCTGGTGTCCCGGAGGGAATTGTGCATGGCTTTGGGGACAGTGGTGCAGATGGAGCCCAGGTCGCTGAGGGCCAGGCTGAGCAGGAAGAAGAACATGGGTGTGTGCAGGTGGTGGCCGCAGGCTACGGCGCTGATGATGAGGCCGTTGGCCAGGAGGGCAGCCAGGGAGATGCCCAGCAAGAGGCAGAAGTGCAGGAGCTGCAGCTGCCGCGTGTCTGCCAATGCCAGCAGCAGGAAGTGCCTGATGCAGCTGCTGTTGGACATTTGCTGGGGCTGGCCATGGGGACCTGTTCATGGAGAAAGGACAGTGAAGAGTTAGAGGAGATCCCTGTAACCAAAATCAAAGCCATTTCCCATACACTCTCACCAAAACACACACAGAGACATCCTTTTGTGTTCAAGAGTTCTGTTTTTTTTTTTATAAGCTCCCCCACATCTCTTCTGGTGTTTTTGGATATCAGAAGCCCTCAGCATTTCTGCTGCACTCAGGGAGAACAGAGCAAGTTCTGTGAGGCAGAGTGATGAGTGGAGACTGAGGAGAGATGGTCTGTCATTGTGACCTGTTCAGAGTTTCTCTGGGCTTTAACCTGTCTCAGGTGGAGGGTGATCACCTTCCCATGCTTCCCCTAAAATGTCACCAGGTACTGCTGAGAGCAGATGGATCCACCCCAGCCCAGCTGCACATTTGTAGCCAAGGACTCAACATTGCTCATTTCACCAACCCAGCAGCATTTTCAGTGTCAGAACACCTCTGCCTTTCCCCATCAATCTCATGACTCAGAGATGCTCTAGGACAGGTTTGCACCCTGGATTGGAGCTCCCAGCTTGGACTGAAATCTCAGGGAGACTCCCAAGTGTCCTTCTGATGGCATTGGATTGTGGGAGATGCAGCTCCTTCCCTGGCTGCCCTGACAGCATTGCCCAGAGCCGGGCCCTGGGGACAGTGTCACCCTGAGCCAGCTGTGCCCCCTCCAGAGCCCCCAGGGCCAGGCAGCTGCTCCCAGCCCTGTGCTCTGCAGAGGGACCTGGGCCCGGGGCTGCAGAGCTGCCCCACGGCTCTGCTGCAGCTCTGCCTGCACAGGAGGGGCTGCACGCCTTGGAGCCCCGGCCCTGAGGGCAGAGGCTTGGCTGGGGCACAGGAGGGAGGGGGCTTGTTCAGAGGGAGGGGCTGCACTGGAGGGGATCCTGTGCACATCTCTAATCTTAGCCTGCCACAGCATTGCTGGGTTTTGTTTTCTCTCCTTCCCGGATCTTCTCTCTGTTTCCTGGAGACTTTCCTCCTGCAGGTGTTTCCCTGTGCCCGATCTCTCCACACCAGCACTCACAGACCCCAAATCTCTGTGCACTCCCTGTGCCCCTACAGCCTGTTTGCAGGGCATGGGCTGGGGCCAGGTTCTGTTTGCAGCTTGGAGAAAGGACAGCTCAGACTGAATCTCATGGGTCCAGCAAAGGTGATGCTGGTCCGGCCATGGGCAGAGGAGTGGCTGAAAGCACATTAGGGATCTCCTGTGAACCTATTGATCACTAAAAGTAACAGTTCAGATGTCTCAGGCACTTGTCAAAATCCATAATCATCCTTTAATAGTTATCCCTCCTCCCTGCCATTCTCCAATAGTAGGAAACTGAATACAAACTCTTGGGAAATTTCCTCATTTTTATCAAAATCCTTGTCTTGGGAATATTCTGTGATTGATCAGAACCCCTCTGTACATCAGAGCTTCATGAGCATTTCACCTCCCCTGCACCAGAAATACTCAGAGTGGTACTCACAGGGTCTGCAGGCATTGGGATGTTGCAGCTTTAGGAGATCACTGCAGGAGCTGCAGCTGCATTGTCCTGCAGCCAGAGGTTCCTGTGACAAGGGCTGGCAGTGATTGTGCCCCAGGCACTTCTCAGCCCCTTCCCAGCCCTGAGTGCTTGAAGCTCTCTGTGCCTCTGTGCTGTGCCCGGGCTGGCTGCAGGCAGTGCCCCAGCCCCGCTGGGCTGTGCACAGGAGCTGCTCCTGGCCAGAGCTGTCTCTCTGCAGCTCTGCTGCCCTTGCCAGGAGCTGCCTCTGGGCCAGGAGCCCGGCCCAGCTCAGCAGCACAGACACAGCACCAGGACTTGAATGAGCCCCTGGGGCTTTGTGCTGAGGCCCTGAACATCAGTCCCTGAGGGGGAGCTGAAGAAATCTCTCCAGAACTCTGAGTCAGAATCCAACTCCAAAGTTTCTTTGACTTTTAATGGGTCCCACTGAGGGACAGGACTGAGAAAGTGTCCCCAGGCCCCAGGCAGATCAGAGAACTACAGGCAGTGATGACAGGTGGGGACAAAGAGAAGCCAAGTCTTGGTGCCCTGGGGCACAGCAGGGTCTGTGCCACCAAGGGCTGGGAGGAGACACCTTGTCCTGAGGCCCTGGGGCCTCCTGGCACAGCCCCAGCCAGGCTGGGCACTGCCAGCCCCTTGTCCTGCCCTCAGCATCCCCCCCTAGCCCACATCCCAGTGGCCTCAAGGATCTGCTGGAAGGAGTCCCAGGGGAGCCTTGCTCAGGAATGGCCCTGGGGACTCCTGAATGCTCCCTGCAGGGACTGCAGGTTTTTCAAAGGACTTTGGGTTTTGCTTTTGCCTTGGAGTGTCTGAGAGGTCTGTGCAATCATGGCCCCAATTATCTGCTTTAAGGAGTCCCTTGAGGGCTTTGTACTGATACTCAGTGGGGCTCATTAATACTTTGAGATACTCAAGATTTTTAAGGTACTTTGTGTGGAGGCTGGAGAACTGGCCAAGGAAAAGCCTGCTGTACTCCCCTGGAGGACCAACCCCTAAGCCATAACCTCTGGTTAGGGAGAGCAAAAAGATCTCCCCCAAAATCCTTTGTTGCTCTATGTTGATCCCTTACAACCCATTGGTCCTTCCCCTTTGCTCTGCCCCCGTGCCCTGATCCCATTCACTCTAGTGTTCTGTCCTGCCCTTCGAGATCCCAATATAAAGCCCTGCTTTCCCTGCCTGAGTGGCTTTTTGTCCCTGGACCCTTTTGAGGATGAAGCTCAGGAAAGGTTCTCCTTGGAACCCCACATGAAGACCCCGTCTCTCCTCCTGCGTCGCCGGGATCACAGAAGAGCTGAAATCCCTCGGCATGAGCACAGACATTGCCTGTGCCCTGAGGTGTCTTCTTCAAGAAGTTTCTTCGGGAAGGTTGCAGCACTCTGAGCACCACCTGCCACAACCTGTGGCGCCCAGCGTGCGGCCTCTGCAAAGAGATCCCTGAAGAAGTGTCTCCTGCAGCCTCCCACTGCAGGACAAAAGTCGCTGTTGGCGCAGCCGCTTTCCCCAGGAGAAGCCCTCACGTTTTAGTGGGGGCTGCCCGAAGGGCGACCGGGACCCTCCGAAGACTGAAGAGGCCGAAGAGCTCCCGGAGTAGCGGAGGCCAATTGAGGGGCTGAGCACCTGCCCAGCAGATTTTCATTGACCCGATGGGCAATGGCCCAAAGAGCAACTGTAAGTTATAGATATATATGTATATATATATATATGAGGGTCTTCTGTTTTTTCATTTTCCTTTTTCTGCTGGGTGTGGGAACAAAGTCTAAGGATGGGCAACAACCTTAATCACCCTAAGCTGAGTCCTCCTCAAAGACACGTCTGTTCCAAGGTTGTGGGTGCCCTTGTTGATTGGAGAATTTGTTTTTCTAAGGGAAATTGGAAAGCTTTTGTTCATTTTCTTTCCAAATACTTTGTGAATGTTACAAGGGAATCGGTTTTATTGCTTGAGTTTTGGATGTGGTTGGGATCAAGTTATTTGTTTTACAAATGGAGGGAAATTTTAAAGTGGGGAAGTTTTATCCTCTTTTCCATTTATCCTTATTTTCATTCTATTTATGATTCAGTTAAAAATTTGGGGGAAAATTCAGGAAAAGTTTTTGGTCCCCAGTTCAAAACCACTTCCCCTTCTTCCTGTCCCCATGTACCCAAAACCCTTCCTCACCTGAGGGGCAATGGGCTGGCAGTCATTGTCACTTGGCCCAGGGTTGCTATCGATCCCCTGACGCCTCCCGATCCCCTCTCTCCCTTTGCCTGGACAGCAAAGCGTCTGCTGCCCTGGACCTTCCCCTCATCCTCCCTCCTGTGCCCCTTTACCCACTTCCCCCTCCTGTTGATTCCCCACTAAACAGTGCCAGCAACGTATCCAGCCCCACCATTTTGTTGCCTCCATTTCCAAGATTTCCTGCCCTTACACCCCAAAGTGGCCACCTCCCCACCTCTCCTCCTCCCTTTTCTGTGCCCTCCATTGCACTCGTCTCCCCCCTTCCCCCCATGTTGATGGGTGTACCCACACCAGGGCCCCCCCATTGGTCAGGAATCCCCTCCCCATCACGGACCCCATTGCAGTTGTGTATAAACAGGGGAGAAGGACAACATCACCCAGCTCCTGGGACCCCATCCCCTGCAGGGACGCCTCCTCAGCAGAATGTCCCCGGGTTGTCCAGAGCCGTGCCCCTGCCCCAGGTGGGGATGGCGAGCTGGGGGGTGCCCTGCTGCTGCACAGACCTGCAGGGACAGCCCCTGCCAGTGCCCGTCACCAGCGGAGCACACTGCCCCTGGAGCAGGCAGATTGGAGCTGGGAGACATCCTGCCCCGTTTGGGATTTCAGGAGGCAGCACCCACTCGGGGTCACAGGCCCATGGACATGAGCACTGGGTGAAGGAAAGATCTAATGTTAAAAACATCATCCAGGCAATGCTCTTTTGACAAGTTCCGCCCTGAGTTTTCCTTAAGAAGATCTGAAACATTCAATGTCACCAGCAAAAGCTCCTGCAGTGGCTGAAGGCCAGCAGAGCAGGGCTGTCAGCTGTGAAACAAGTGCTGCCACAAACAGCAGCTCCCCCAGGGCAGCAAATCAAGAGCTGGGAAGGAGCTGATCTGAAGGCCAAACCTCCTTAGCTCCTTCTGAAAGAGCAGGAACAGTTCCTCATTCCAGTGAGGTGGAATGCTGGGCACCACAGCTCCAGGTGAGGACTGGACACAAGTTTGCTCCCACTGAGTGCTGTGATGGGTTCTGCAGGAGCTCTGGGCTCCTGTGCTTGCCAGGCACAATGAGGAGAGAAGGAGCCAAGTGCACTGATGTGGGAAATGGGTTTGTAGAAAGTTTTCAGGGCCTAATAGAAGGCCCACACAGTATGAATCTGTTTATAAACCTTGAGACAAGAAATGCTAACTTAAAAATGCCATGGAATAGGACAGATATTGTTGAGAGAGGAATGGAGCTGGAAAAAAGTTTCAAAAGATGGTCTTGCAAATAAGACTTTGGAAAAATAGAGCTATGAAAGATGCATTGTAGAGGGACCCACAAGGGGTAGTTTTAAATAATTGGCTTTAAGGCATCTACAACATGGCATGGCAAAAGACTGATAGACCAAGAAACACTTATAATGTACTGTAATTAGGAAATAGTCAGCTTCTGATTGAATTATAACATCTGTATTGTCTCACCCTTCTCATGAGACTGAAAATGGAATACAAGTTTTTAAAACACCTCTCAGTGTCCCCATCTCTAGGTCAAGAAAAGAGTATTATCCAACACACTGACACACCTTTGCCTCGAGCACAACCCAGCCTGGACCAAACACACTGAAAGGTTTCCCCTTTGGGCCATGACTCGAAACGTCAGGTCTGCTGTTTGACAACTCAGGTTGGTTTGGTGTCAAGGAGTTTCCCTCAGAAATACTGGGTTTGTCTTCCTCTGTGCCTTCCCCTCAGCAGCCTTGGGGATGCTCCTATGTGAAGCCATCTGTCTCACACAGTTTGAGACAACTTAAAACAGGATATTGTGCAATAAGTCATCTCCTCTAAAGTGTTCCCGCAATCCCTTTCCAGCAATAGGAAATTGGTACTAATAGATGAAAGTGGAAAAACCCCAGCAGTTTATTAACAAACAGAATCCCCCCATGACACGCGTTCCAAGAAGGCGCCGGGTTCTCTCTCGGGAAGAACAGGAGCTGTCACGGAGCAGTTCCAGCAGCTGATGGAAGCTCGGTGGCTCGTGCGGCGTCGACTTTCTCCCATGGCAGAGCTCCATGGAACGGTCAGGGCAGGGGAAGCAGCTGGGCTGGAGCCCCTCGCTGTCTTTTCTCCCCGGCGTGGCTCAGCTCACAGACTCTCGGGCTGGGAGCGGGGCCGCTCCGCTTCTGCCGGCACCATGTCCCTGGGCTTGGACAAACAGTTTTCTGCCAGGAGAGCCCTGCACACTGCTCCACAGATCTCCCAGAAAGGCCCAAACCAACTCCAAACACTCTGTCTGCAGCAGCTTTTCACAAAGGGCTGCAGAAATCCAGGACAGCTGCAAGTGAGTGTCGCAAGGCTCTTGTCTTGTTCCTGACAGCAGAATTCTTGATGATCTGATGCAATTTTATTCAAATGTAACAAGAGAGCTGAGATATTTTGTTAAAATATTTCATGAGGAGTAACAAACCTTGGGAGCATGAGGTACAGGACTGACATGCAAAAGCATGCACATATCCTCCAAAGTAGCCAGTTTAATTGTCCATTTTATTACTCTTGTATTTACTCCACACTAATAAGGAAAACCAAGCTTTTCTTGGAGGCAAAACAGGCATGGGATACACTACAGTCCCTCGCAGGCTCACCAGGGCTGGCAGTGACAAAGCAGGCAGTCTGCTTCATTGTGAACCACTACAGAGCTACATCCCAATCTGGTTTAAGTAGTGTGGTATTATTAAGAGCTCCTTTTCTGCATGAGATACAAAAAGGAGATCCCAAATGATCTTCATGCAAGCATGCAGTCCAGAACTGGTCCTGCTATGCTAATGAAGCGTTTGCTTTGGCAATTACACTCTTCCCATTCATCTTTGGATGCAGACACTTCAGGTTCTCCCCTACACCCCTGCAAGGCTGGCAGTTGCTGGTTCCCATTTCCTGTTCTTCCCTAGAGATGGTGCAGTGGCTGCTTTGAAACAAAAAGCCCTGAGATCTGGACAGCTCGAAGAAGCATGAAATGCTAATTAAGTGCTCATATTGGTAATACCCAGGTCTGCACTGCCCAGTGCTCTGAAGCAGCAGCAGCAGCAGGACCATGCATCATTCCTGCTGGTGGATGTTCATGTTTCTGGTGTGCAAGAGCAATGGCTTTGAGGAGGGACAAAAATGCCCCTCTTCAAACAGTGGGTGTGCAAGGAGATGTGAAGTTTCACAGCCTTTTCTAGGATATTTCAGAAAGATCTAAGAGAATATTGGGGCATGGAGTAGGTCCCTAATTTTGTCTCCAGAGAAATCCCCAAAGGGCACATTCACTCTGCTGCTGATGGCAACCCCATAAGCTCATGGACCCGTTTTCCCTGCAACATTCCACCCTGCCTGGGCTTTACTAGGCCAGGACTAGACCCAGAGCAAAGCAAACACATGCAGCCAGGTGACACTGTGTGACATCAGAAGCTGGCCACCATGAGGACTTTGCTGTCAAAAGGTTACAGTTTGCACTGGGCCCAGAAGTGTTTTTCCCTAAGGCAAAGCACATTGAAATGTGAAGTTTAAAAGCTTCAAATGATTATGAAAGGAAACTGCAGAATCATTTCTGGGAGGGCAGCATTGTCAATGACCATGCAGCCCACCAAGAGCTGGAGCTGAATCCAGAATTGCTTCCTCCAGCTGTGCAGGAATTCATTACACTGGCAAGCACTGGTCCATGGGAACAAATGATCCCCAGGCTCTGGGCTGAATGGCACCCAGGCTGCAGTACAGATTGGAGGAACCCTTGGCACTTGTTATTGGCCTCCCAGGGCACTCATCCTTCTGCAAACAAGGTGCAAACAACACAGCTGGACTGCTCTCCTGGGTAAATATACATACAGGTGACTCTGCCAAAGCCATGCATCATTTCCCAGGGAAAGACATGACCTCTTCTTACCTATGGAATTGTGATTGAAGACACCTGTGAGCCAGATCTGTGGGAGATTGCAAAGGAGCAAAGCTTTGGCATTTGGGCACACTTCTCTTGGTTTCTTTGCTCAGGCCTTTGGTGAGCCCAGAACACACCTAGGTAGAAAACCTTTGACTAGACAGGATCTTTTGGATCCATTGTCCCCCAAACAGGTCAACAGGAGACCCTGTTGTAATGCCAAGTAACAAAGAGCAGCACAAATGACACAAAGAAAACATGGCCAAAGAGGAAGAGGAGAGGCCCAAAGAGGAAAGGATGTGGTGAGACACTGGCACATTGAGTGAGCTGCACTCCCATAATCTCTAGGCTAGCAGATCCTGGTCTCACATACGCCTTTTGGTTTATTTAAATTTAATATATTTATTTATTTACTCTTTTTTCATCATCAAAATAAAATATATACAATTAAAAATATGTCATCAAATTTTAAAGACAGAATCAAAACACATTAATTCAAAACTACATCTAAAGATCAGAACATATGTACAGCTTTAACTATGAAGCCTAAGGCATCCATCCTGTTCTTCAAACACTCTTCATACAGGTGGCAGCTTCTTCCTGAGCTTGGAGGAAAGAGAGCTCTTCTGGACGGGAGGCGAGGACTTTGTGGGTGAGGGAACATCGGAAGTGTCCTGAGAAAACTTCTCGGTAAGACTGTAACCAGTCAGATCTGCAAAATGGAGACACAAAGTTTAACAGAGGCCACCATGCAAACCTAAAGCATCTGAAGCTCCATATTTCATGGGACACATTTCCTGGAAACTTCTAAACAGCTGCACAGGGAAACATGCTCCTGCTGGCAGACACTTGAGGCAGGCCAGGGCAAAACCCTGAGCCACTTGCCCAGAGCTAGCACAGGCACAGCCTGGCCTCTGGGCTGCCCTGGGACAGCAGGGAGCCCAGAGCCCTGTGCTCTCCAGGAATGGCTCAGCTGCACATGCACCCTCCTGCTCCTCTGCCTGCCCCACAGCTCAGCAGCCCTGCAGCTCCAGGGGCACTGGCAGCAGCACAGCTCCTTGCAGGGGCACATGCAGGGCACAGCTGTTCCCTGGCAATGTGCACAGCCTCTCTGCGCTGCCACAAGACCCTTCCTCCCAACAGAGACTGGCCCAGCTCCCCCCTCACCTCTGTGTGAGGCTGAGCCATGGTTCCCTTCACCTTGTCCTCCATCTGGAGCTGCTCCAGGCCCCCCATGCCATGACCAGGAAGGCCAATGGAGAGAGCAGGGGCAGATGCAAACCCTTCCTTTGGATTTGGTCATTTTTGGCACAGCTAAAAAGGCAAATCCAGAGGTGTCCAACTCAGCGCTTCCTCAGCTTTCTGGAGAACATCTCGCCCTCACCAGCCCAGCATTTTGGAGAGGTTTTCCCGCACGTGTGCAGGCTTGCTGGCAGCACATTTCTTCAGCTGGGTGCCCATCACCTTGTAGAGGGCAGAGGCGAGCTTGGTGGCCACGGTGCGGACATTGGCGCTCCGCACGGGCAGCGCCTTGTTCTCCAGGAAGGACCAGAGCACGGGCAGGGCGTCGCGCTGGACGACTGCAGGGCTCCTGGCATGGACCCACTGCACAAGCACTGCCGGGACAGAGACACAGCTCCTTAGCCACAACCTCAATGCAAACAAGCATCTACCTCTGCTTTTGCTTCTGGCAAGCCTCTCTGGCCAAGATCAGCAAAACGGCACACAGAGCCCCTTGATCCAGAAACGGGCAAAGCAGCTGATCATCCTGGAAACAGAACCACCAACCCCTCAGGACTAATTGCTCCAACCAGAGCCTTGTCCCTGTGGCAGACTTTGCACCTTTACTAAATTATTTCACAATCTCTTTCTGCATGAACAATGAATGAAATGTCCAACTGCCTTTTATTTCCATTAAGAAGTTGTCTAACCCCACCCTGAAGATTTGGAACTGCACCACAGAAAGGAAATTGAGAGATTTCTAATAAAAGGGATGATTCCATTTTTGTACCTTTGATGTCAAGTGCCAAATGCCTAATCTGGCTCTTCCCTTGGCTCAGTGGCACACAGCAAAGGGCAGGATTAGAACCCACCTCAAAACTCCAGCCCACCAGAGATGGCTGCTGCCTGACAGCTGGATGAGAAACATCAGGGACCAGCTGGTGTCTTTGGCAGAATGCTTTTGGGGCTTCCTACAAAGAGCTGTTTCAAACCTCAGGGTGTCTTAGAGAATTACCCAGACCCCATTGCTGTGGCATTTGGGCATCTCCACATTTTAATGCCACTTCCCCTCTCAATGTTAATGGCATTTTTTCTTATAATGTCCACTGGAATAGGGGCACAGAGAGAGAAAAATGCTACACAGGGGACTGAAATGTAGCCAAAACATGAGTGTTTTCTCATATTGTCTCTGAAATCTCTCTGCCCGTTTTCTGAACTGAACTGTATCAAACACAGACAAAAAGTTACTACCAACAGGCTTCTTGCATGGCAGATTTGGCTGAGAGATCAAAACCTGAAATGCTCTGGAGACCATTCTTATTTTCTGATCAGACAAAATGTTATTTAGCAGCCATTTACTATTCTGTGGTGGAAGAGACTTCATTTTCTCAATGCTGTTAATCCACCAGCAGTCATCAACATTGAAAGAGCTCCTGCAAGTACCCAAAACCAATTCTGCTAAGCAGGAAAGGGTTATGGTACCCATTTTAAAGTGGGAATTCATTTGAGTTTAAATGCAATTAAAGACATTGGTGACTACTGAACATGAGGAACAGCTGTCTGTTCCTACTAAATCTCAGAGAGAACATCTGCTCTTTCTAAAGTAGTCCTAATTGATGGTTAATTCCTTTATTTGAAAAAGAGATCAAAAGAACTGCTAAACTAAATTCCCTATTGCTGGAGATCTACTTTATTCAAATGCTCTTTAAAGGACCTTTGACATTCTCAATTGCTGAACATGCCCTTTTGAGATTCCTAATGAAGACACAAAGTGTATTAAACCTTGCATTCAAAGATGCTGGCATCATTAGCAGTGGATTTAGACCCAGGTAAAGCAAGGCTATCAATTGTCTTCTCTTCTATATATTGAGATTATCCTTTTTCCATTCCTTGGCTGTTGCTGACATAGCAAACTCCTCTGAGGAATCAATTATCAGCTGCATTTGTAGCATTTTGGACAGTGCTGGCACAGGCAGACACTGTTTGCACACCCTGAAAGGCTCAGTCCAAGGCCACTTGGACAGCACAGGCAGGGAGCCTCAGCCCTCTGCTTCTGTCCCTGTGCCCCAGAGGCTGCCTTGCACTAAACCTGTGCCTCTGATGCCTCTGTTGAGTTTTGACCTAAGCTGTGACCCCCAGGCTCTGCACGGTTCAGCCTCAAAACTTTCCAAGAGAAAAACAAGAATTCCGTGAGGACAAAACAGATGCCCTGAAAGAGCATTTGCCACCATTTCCCCTCAAAGATCACAGATGTCCCTGAGCTTCCCAGAGAGGAGCCAGCTGGGGTATTTGTAGCCCCTCCCTTTGCTGGAGGTGGTTCTGAGATGCCCCAGTGAGAGCTCAGCCCCAAGGCCGAGCGCTGCCCCCATCTCAGATGCTGCCCAGCTCTGCAGCAGCCAGGGCAACCCTGCCAAATCCACCTGCCTGGGCTATTGGGCAGCAGGGACAAGCTCAGCACCTCCTGATGTGGAGGAGCTGCTCTGCTGTCTGTTCACAGGCATTCCCTGTCAATACTCCCTGGGCAGAGCTCTTGGCTTAGAAGGGGAGGCCATACCTGTGATACGCTCGGTGACATCCAGCAGAGCTTGGCCACTCAGGTGATTCCATTGGTAGCTGAACTCTTTCAGCAGTGACACTTGATCTACAAGGGAAACACACGGTTCTGCTCACTTTTCTCAGGTCATAGGAGAAAGGACAGTGGGGAGGCAAAGGGCAGGGCCAACCCCATTTTATAAAATCAAGTACATTTCTGCTGGGTTTTGAATCCTTTTCTTCATTCCTTCCAGCCTACTTGGCAGGGTTTTAAATTCCAAAAGAAAAGCTCTCCTTTCACATTTGTAAATGCAAACTTGTCTGCTGTAGCAGGAACTGTGTTAAAACATCTCACATCAGGGACCTCAAGAGTTCAGTCACATGGAAGCAGTGAAAAGGTTTTGCATCCCAGAGCAAAAAGGAAGAAGCCCATACTTGGGTCACAGAAAGGCACTGAGTCAGGCAGTTCCTGAGTTCACAGAGCAACTGGGGAGGAGAAAGTGCAAACTCCCCTTGAAGACCTGCCTCTTCAACACTCCTTTTTCCAGGCATATTTCCCCAGTGCAGCATTCTCAGAGCTGACATAAATCTGTGTGGCAGAGGAATTTAGAGCAGCCCTTGCCTATGTAGTTAATTGCTGTGGCCATCTTGCCCCATGCAAAACAACATGTGGAACAAGGCATCATTGACAGCTGGGTTTATACCTGTTTGTTCTAAAGAAATGAACTTGGAAAATCATAAGTTCCCCTTTGAAAATAGAAGACAAAGAAGAAAAGTGGAAAATAGGCAGCTGATGCCTCTAATGTAGAGCCTTGCAGGTGGCTGCTCTGCAGAAGCTCTGATGGGTCAGTGTCCCTTCATGCCAACAGCAAAGCTGTTCATTTGGGAAATCAGACAGGGCCTAAGCAAACTCCAAACCCTCTTTGCCTCTGAACTGCAGCAAAGCTGTAGCCCAGGACTTGCTCTTCAGACAAGCAGCACAGAGCCAAGGGCTCCTGGGACTGTTGGGAAATGCTGATCACACTCCAGCCTGTTGGGGATGGTGCATAAGGACTGCAGCTGCACAGCTTCTGGTGGGTGTCAGCTGCAGTGTTCCACAGACAAGAGCAGCTGTCAAGGCACTCAGCGCTCTCTTGTGCAGGAGAGACAGAGACGAAGTTGAGGAGAGTCCCTGCCAGGGCTCAGCCTTACCCAAATGAGCAATGGATTCTTCCAGTGCTTTCACAGCTGCCCCACGAACCCTGGCATCCTTTGAATTCAGGTTCTTTGTTATTCCTTCCACCAAACCAATGATCACCGGGTTCAGGGCATCTTTCAGGGCTCCTGTGATTTCAGCCAGCACGTCCAGCGCCCTCTGCTTCACTTTCTTGTGGCTGTCAGATATTCTCAGGACAAAATAATCAAAAATCTGTGAAGAGAACAAGCAACGTGAAAGCTGGATTCACATGTCCTTGTTTGAAGAGTGGCTGTAGCAGTCAGCAATGTCAAAGATGAAAGTGATCCTTTCTCTCAGGCCAGCACTCGCTTGCACAATTGCACTGTTTTCCTGTGGGCCACTCACTGGAATGGTGGCACAACCTCATGCTGGTTGAAAGATTTTCTTCTGTTTTTAGGAGGTTTGGCTGGGGACAGAATAGTTCCTATGGCATTTCTCTCCATCTCTAAATCATTAAATCAATTCCATTTATTAATGCTAAAGAGTACCTTTGCTTTGAATGGAAGCAGATGTTTACAATGCCTGGTTTTCTATACAGTTGCCTCAAGTACTGAGGGCAGTTATGATTTTGCCAAAACTATGGCTGGAGGAGATAGAAGTTTTCTTTTGTTTGTCTCAGAGCCTGTGTCTGGAGAAGACCAGGGCTCTGATCAACTCTTCCAGCATCCAGACCATTTCTCTAAGTAACAGGTGGACTTCTGAAATGTCATGTGCTGTACAGCTCTCATTAGAGCAGGTTCAGTCCCTTAACAGCCTCATTGTCAGGCACCTTTTCCTGGAAAAAGGGAAAAAGCAGCTGCTGGGAGGAGAAGGCAGAGATGAGTCCTTCACTGTTTTCCTCCTTTTCCAAAGAGTAAAAAAGACCCCCAAGAAGGGTGAGCACTGTCTTTACCAAGAGGAATAGGAACAAGGGTGGAAATGAGTAGCCAGAGCTGTGCCTGTGTAAGACAAGATGGAGTTTACAGAAGTATTCTTTAAAAAAAAACAACTGGGTTTAAATCAACCAAGCCTGATACCTCTCTTCCCTATGCAAACCCATTTTTGGTCTAGAGAACAATTGCCTTGCTTTCAGGGGCTGGATTCCCTTCACTTCACCCAACTGAGAGCAGGAGAGAGCAGCAGTTACAATAGCAGAAAATTCTGCCATCATCTGATGAACAGCATCAATAGGCACCTGCCAGACAAATACAGCTGGACTGAAATAACTTGTCCTGAAGCCTGGACCTGAATTACATTTGTCTGGGTAAGAGGGACCAGCATGTCCCAAACAGCCAGGACAGAGTGCCAAGACACACTGAATTAACTTTGCTGCTACAGGCTTAGGAAAGGAGCTAAAGGAAAGGAGCAGTGAAGATACCCTACATACTTGGACAATGTTAGTGGAGATGAGCTGAGGGTTTGTTCTGCACAGGTCTTGGAGGAGTTCCACTCCTTCCATCCTTGTCTGAAACCCCTTGGCTTCCAGGAGATGGTAAAGCTTCTGGAGCAGCTCCATTTCTTCCACAGCTGGAGGTGACGTGACCTGGGCTTTTGCACGGTGTAGGAGGTGCCCATCAGAGGGAGATTTCACCCTGGAAAATAAAACCAAATGAGGACCTGGTGGTGATCATTATCATAGCATGGCATCCCTGTCGAGGAAATAATTAGCATTGCCTCCATGATTCCAGAAGGCTGAGGCTGATCAATCACTTTATTATACTGTACTATACTATACTATACTATACTATACTATACTATACTATACTGTACTGAAACTCATCACCCTTACAGACAGTCAGATACAGACAGACCAGATTAGTCAATTGAATCCAATTGACTAATTAAGTGGCCAATTAAGAAACTACCCTTTGGTAAACAAATCTCCATAACACATTCCACATGTTCACAACAAGAGGTGCAGCAAGTGCAGATAAGAATTGTTTCTCATTCTTTTCTCTGATCTTCTCACAGCCTTCCCCAGGACAATGCCTGGGAAAGTTGTGCCTGCTGCTCTCTGTGGAGAGAGCTGCAGCCACAGACAATACCTTCAGTTAATTGTGAGCAAAACATCTTGAGCAGCTTTCCCAATTATGTGATTTCAAGCTGGAAAATCATCAGGCTCTGAAGAACAACATGGACCTCATGACAATCATTATGGCAGACAATCTGCAAGTGACATTCTCAGCACTGCTCACTCAGGAAAACCAAGGATGAGATGCATCTGATCTATCTTCAGATGGCTGCCAGGGCACACAGGTCACATTGCTTTGTGGAGAAAGAGAGACACTACTTCCAAGTTTAAATGCCTCCTCATATGGGATGTGTGTGTCTTACAATAAGGAAACTCATCACTCTGGAGAAGTGTCTCTACAACCAGGCATGACAATCTGGAAAAGCAGCTCAGATGCATCTGAACACATAAACAGGGCCATATTTGAAGGATTCAGAAAATCAGTAACAGAGATAAAAAGAGAAGCCTGACATGCCAGAACTACACTCACATTTCATTTGCTTCCCTAGAGACTAGATGCACAGCTTAACAACCCCACTGGGAACAATTCTCCTGATCAACCTGTCTCTTCCATGAGCACAGGAAGATGCTAGCTGTGCTACTGAGGCATGTGGTCACTTTCCTGCCACTGCTGAGCAGGACAGAGCTAAATAAATCCCCTCTGTTGTCAGAGGAGAACAGGTACAAGTAGCTCTGCCAGTGGCATGAAGAGACAGCAAGGAGCAAATTCCTGTCTTAAATGCTGATTGCAGCACAGGGGGAAATAAACCAAACATGCTGTCCATCAAGCACGTTACATGAAGGACAGGAATATCAAGACAAAAAGTCCACATTCAGACACCTGTTGACTGAAGTTGTTCAGAAATTGCCTTGCTCCTTACTACTCAAACTTGGTACTGTTTGAGGGGAAGAAAACCATGATTCAGCCAGGCCAAACCTCATGGATGAGAACTGCATCTTTGTGGAATGGCATCTTGCATCCAGACTTAGATTTCTCATCAAAACACCCATCTGAAAAAGACTCCACTCAGATGGAAAAAAAGCCCTGGTTGAATTTACTTGTCCCAAGTCAGGCAGGAGAAACTTGGCCCTCTCCCAGCCTCCACAACACTGCCCTTGCCACTGCACTGCATCGTCTGAGCTGCAACCAATGGGTGTCTTTTTGTCTCTCCATTTTTGTGGAAACCCCTCCAGAGAAGTTGTGTTCAGCACAATGCAGAAGTCGACATTTTTTATCCTAGAGCATTTGTAGGGAAAGGAAACAATCTGTGGCACTGGTCATGTCTTCCAGGAAGATTTTCCTGAGGAAGAGACATGTAAAGCTTGTCATGTGCTTTGTCTCATCTGACAAAAGTGCTCAGTACCGTTTGCTAGAAGACAATGTGGCCTGGGGCTTCTTTGAGCCATCGTTCCTCTCCTTCACCGGCTCCTTGACAGATGGGCCTTCAGCCTTCTGGTTTGCCATGCCCTACAAAGACATAGAGAAACCCCATCCATCTTTAGAATATAAAACAGGAAATTCCCTCTTGAAAACACAAGTTAGAACCAGGATCACTGCTACCAAGGCTTAGGGAAACATTTCCTAACTTACAGATGGAAACAGAGCAGAGATTGAGTGATGCCAACTCTTTGTTTTCAATAGCCCAAGGCAGGTTATGGGTGCTACCAGACTGAGCAGCAGTCTAAAATCCCAAATTCCTTTGTCTTGAGCATAAATGGGAATAATGCAAAGTGGCAGGCAATGAGTGTTTGTGAAGGAAGCAGCCGAACAAACTGGACTCTTTGGGGGTTGGCCCATTGTGTTGGAAGTTGATTTGGTTCAACACTCACTCTCCCTGTGCCTGCACAAAGGCAGGCTCCCTTCTGAAATGTCAATAAAAAAAATAAAATCCCCCCCATCAAACAAACAAAGGATTTTCCACTGGATGCTGCTGAATTCACCAAGCTCCTTCCAGCTCCACAGGGCTTGACAGCAGGGCAGCATTCCCAAAAGACAGACAGTCATTGTAGTAACTAGGATTGACTTGGACATCTTTTGTAAATTTGGAAATTTTCTTGGCGCTACTACTTCCAGTGTCCTTTGCAAAGACTCTGTTATCTTCAGAAGCACAATTCTCACTTAATTGCTTTACAGGGGGCAGAGTAGGGAGAGCATGGTGGGGGTTACTCTTAAATGTAAACCCATTTTCTCCTCTTTCCCTTCCCTCTTTGTGACCAATATTGAAAATATTCAAAACCCCACTTTGTCCCTAATAATATCAGTTCCTTTGTGGCCTGCTGATGAACAGGCTGAGGATCAACAGCTCATTCCCAGGAGCAAAATGATTCAGCAGAAGATGAATGAGCTAAAGACAGATTGGGTATGTTTGATCTCATATTAGCAGTGGCAATACTTGCACAAAGGAGACATTTCTCCTGCCAAGCACTTACTTCCTTCTTAATTCTTGTCAGAATATCTTCCAGGTCACGGGGGGAAAGAGATTGTTCCAGAAGCATTTTAAATTGTTGATGAGTGAGCAACATCTTCACCATCTCCTGTCCATAATGCCTAAGGAAGGAAGGCAGGAAGGAAATGAAAAAAAAGTGAACAAACACAGGAAGAGTGTTAACAGAAGAGGCTGATACCTTAAACTCATCAGGTGCAATCCCTGCATGAGAAGGCATTACCTACTCAGCAAAGAGGGAGATTTACCTCACTTGACACTGCACAGTGCTGCCAGCTGAACACAAGAGGCTGGAGGAGAATGTGGAGCAACAGAAAAATACCATTTCACTCTGAAACTGGGGGTGTGCTTCTGTGGCATCAAAGGATCCCAGGGAACAAGCAAAACACATCTGCTTTGTTGTCAGAGCCTCTTAGCAGTGTCTTGCTGCCATTGCACAATAATTTGCCTTTCTTTAACTGGCAGGGAAGCCAGGACAAAACACCTCATGCATCCTCTTGATTATTCTATACTATGTGTATGCACAGGGGCAGCTAGTTGCTCTGGTGTTCTTGGCAGCTATTCATGGGAATTTAATCCCCAAAGGAAGGAGATTTAGGTGGTTTGGGTTGATTTTGCCACTAGGAAACCACAGTTTTCTTCAAGAAGAAATGTGGAGCTCACTGAGGCACAGATAACAGCATTCTAGAAATCTGCAGAACAGGTTTAGAAAGACTGAATATGTTGGCTAAAGACCCCTGAAATATTTCTAGGAAAGTCTGAAGTTAATGAGAAATGGATTTTTGGGATCCTTCAGTGATGAACATTAGCCAACACTTTGGCTTTGTGTTGTGCACCTAAGGCCAAACAAGACTGTTGGACTGGCTGATCTGAGCTCTTTTGATCTCAGTAAAGAATCCTTCAAGCCACAGGAAAAAGTTGGCAATGCTCCTTTTTGCTGGCCAACCTCAGGTTTCCCAGTACAGCCATTTGCCCAGGCAGCCCAGAGCAGTGGTCACAGCACCAAGGCTGACAGAGCTCAGGAAGTGTTTGGACAATGCTCTCAAGCACATGGAGTGACTCTTGGGGTCACTGCACATGGCCAGGGGATGGACTCCATGACCCTGATGGGTCCCTTCCAACTCAGCATATTCCATGATTCTACGACCTTTATTCACACCATGAGGTAACTTCATATTCCCTTTAGTTTCCACTCTTGTGTGGTTTCACCTTTATAGCCAGACACAAAAGGGTTTTCCTGTTTTAGGAGGTGAAATGAAGATCATTACCTTGTGTCCTTGTGATAGTCCTGAGCAAGCTTCCCTGCCACGTGTGCCAGCCTCTCAGCCCAGGCTGTGCCTGCGAGCTTGGTGACTCCAATTGTCTGCATCAGGGACAGGAGGAGTTGGGCCGCACACTGCCGCACCGGGGCGGGGCGGCTGCTGGGGAGGAGAGAGCAAACCCTGGGCCACAGGGACCAGGAGCAGCAGCAGCACAGGCCTTGGCCAGAGCCTGCTCCCTGCCCGTGCTGGGGGAAGGAGCCTGGGCTCTCCCTGCACCTTCAGACACCTGCAGAAGGTTCTGTCCTCAGGTAAACACAAAGTTAGCATTGTACACAAGGCCTGCCTGCACGGAAGAGGGAGGAATTCAGTCTCCCTGCACTGTCTGATACTCAATTTCTTTCACAGTATTTACTCGGAGAAAGATTCAAGAAATAGATGACATATGAATAATTTAGAGATTAAGGACAATTGATGCTGACCATCAGAGGGCACCCAGTACACAGAGCTGCAGCAGGATTGAGGCTCTTTCCACCCATTTATCCCCAAATCTGCAGACCTTTGGAAAACAACAAATGCAGGGAAAACACATTGTGGGCCGTGAAGTTGCAGAATATCCAGCAATGCAGCCTGTTTCTTCTGTGGGGCTTGGCAACGGATCCATCTGAATGTTTTACCCTATTCCAAAGCTGAGGAAAGGGTGGCAGGCAGTTTAGCCAGGTTGTCCTGTTCTAGGGAGTGTCTCTTGGGAGCTATCAGGCCCAGCACCAACATTTAAGGCAGCATTTGCTTCAACTGTCCCATGGCAGTCAGCCTGTGAAGGTGCCTGTAAAGTGATTCATCATCTCAAGGCTAACATGAAACATCAGTTTGAATAGAAAGTAGAGCTCTAAGGCCAGGACAGTCATACAAGGCTTCTTTGGCAGGAGCTGCACCTGCTGTGCAGGCTGGGCCACACCCAGCAGATTGTCCCCCATGTGCTCCACGCCCCAGCAAGGACCCTCCTCATTTCTCAAGTTAATGGCATCATGAGGAGCCATAGTTTTCCCAGGGCCTCTGTGGTTAGTGCTGTGAAATACCAAACACTGCTCACAGCTGCAATTGCAATTGTCCCTCTTCCCACAAAAGCCCAAGGCTCTATCCTTGGCCTTTGCAGGCACTTTCACTTCCCCACTGATCACCACATCTAGGAAAATCTGACAGGCTGGGAGAACTCCAGGAAGCAGCAGGAAGCTGGGTCAGAGGAGCTTTACTTTGGGTATCAGGAAAAAGGGTTTTTCACCCAGAGGGTGGTTGGGCACTGGAACAGGCTCCCCAGGGCAGTGGTCACAGCACCAAGCCTGACAGGGGTGAAGAAGCATTTGGACAACAATCTCAGGCACTTGGTGTGACCCTTGGGCTGTTCTGGGCAAGGCCAGGAGCTGGACTCGATGGTCCTGATGGGCCTCTTCCAACTCCCCATATTCTACAGTTCTGTGATTCTGAGAACTGATAGGCTGGAGGAGGGCAGAAATAGGTGACAAGAGGAAAGAAGTGAGGTTGGTTGGAGAATCAAGTCACTAAGTTCACAGAAGATGCAGGATGCAGGACCCTTCCCTCCCACCATTCCCATTCTCTGTCTCATCCCTTCTCCCTCCCACGCACACGAAGGTGAAGAACATCACTAAAAGAAGGAGAACCTACTTGACTCCCATGTCCATGAGAGCAGTCATTGCTCGTGCAGGAGTCACATTCTCCACCATGATCCCCAGGGTCTGACTGGCTGCTTTCCGAACAAATTCTGGGGAGTTGGACACCATCTGGAGAAGGACCCGAGCAACCTCATCCACCTCAGAGTCCATGTCCTTCTTCAAGGTCACAAAGAGCTCTCCCAGAGTGACAATGGCAGAGTAGGACACCTTGGAACGGAGGTTGGTCACCTGGGGAAATCATGAGGGGAAACATAAGAATCACTTTGGAAAGAAAACCAGTTGCCTTCAACAGAAGTCCCAGGAAATGACAACACATCCCACTGTGTCCAGAGGAACATACAAGTACAGGGAGAGCAGGAGAGCACAAGCACAGAAAGGCACTTACTCTGGCACCAATTTCTGGCCTCAGACCTGCTCACTGCAGGCCTAAAATAAAAATTTCATTAAGTGTTCTACTTGACCCTTCTAAAATGTCCACAGCTTTGATTTTAGGCCCTTTTACTAGAAAATCAAAGCAAGAGCTGCTTTCAAATCATAAAGGCACAAGTGATAAAGATAAAAGAGTCAGGTGCTCCTGTTCAAAAAAGCAAAAAAGCAACACCAGCAGTTGAAGCACTCAGCCAGGAAACAGAAAACACAGGCTCAGCTCTACAGACTCATTCGCAGTGTTGAATTACAACTTGGGCAGAGGTTGGGACTCTGGCAAATAACAGCATTAGTGTCTCAGTTTCTGCATTTGCACATTGCATTGTAAAGGCACCACACTCAAAGATGAGTGTCAGATACCCGACCTGCCAGTAAATACAGCTGCATGTGCCCACAGATCCTGCAGATAGCTGAGAGACATTGGAAATCTCAGGTCTAAAACCAGAAATGAAGGCAGACCCTGAGCACACATGGAGATGAACAAGCATATCCCTACTCTACACACTGTGTATGAAGTATGGGGGACAATTCAGAGCAATGTTCTCACCTCGCTGGTAAGTGCCAAGCAAACCTCACGAAGTCTACAAAGCAGGACCTCTGAATGGGACCCAGCCAGGTGTTGGATGCTGAAGAGTCCCTTCTCCTTCAGCTCCCTGAAAGGCAGAAGATTGATTTTTCTCTCCACCAAGGCAGCAGCCTCTGAAATGACCAGGCTGGCAGCTCAGTTGAACAATGGGAGGAGCTTTTCAAGGAGTATTTAATGAAATCGTGGAACGCGTTGCCCCAGGATGCTGTGGCTGTCAAAAGCATTCACAAACCCAAGAGGCAAAGAGAGGGGTTTCAGAGTGGCCATTTAAGAAGACAGCCTTTCTGAAATCTCTGGCCCATGAGGCCCCTCTGTCACTGCTTCCTAGAAGCTGTGAGACCGGGCCATGCTGCTGTTTCTTGTCCCCTCCCTGTACCTGTCCCTGAGACACAGTGCCACCGGGCTGTTATTGGGGCATTTTCCTTCTTTGTCAGCCCCAGCAGGCATTCAGCAGGGAGAGTCTGCACTGCCACTCTGGAGCTGAGTTTCCACTCCACAATCTCGGCCTCTCTGTCACCCCCTCCACTCCACCTCACACATTCCCCAAAAAAGCAGCAGGATGTCTGCTGGGACTGCCTCAGCCTGCAGGAAGGCCAAGTGGGTCCTGGCCTCTCCTGACCCACAGCACAGCTTTCTTTCATCCCAGCATGGAAATATAAAAACTGTATTATCACATCACACAGAGGGCCAGGAGCTTTTTATTTTGGCTGCAAGTGTCTACAGGCATTGGGGAAGAGGAGAAAAAGAGTGTTTTGCAGCAAGCAACCCGGCTACTCAGGCAGGATGGTAGGAAAAGTGTCTGGAAGCTGCTTTTTAGGACTTTGGTTGTTCTGCTGAAGCCTCTGACAGAGCCGATGTGCAGATCCCAGAGCTGTGGAGCGTTCCTGGGAAATTTGTCCTTGGATATGTCTACGAATGCTCTCCCAGCCATGAACTGCCATCTGTGTCCTGTCCATATGTCACTGCCTTGACTGTTGAGTGTCTGAGGTGCCTCTTGAGGCTGCTATGGACCTCCTTCACCAAGGAATGGATTGTGATACAACATCCCTTTCTGCTTATGTTTGGGCACTGACAGAGCCTGGACCCCTCTGGCTGAGCTTGGGCTCTCGCCAAGCAAGATTGCAAATGAGAGCAGCTCATGGTCCTCAGCTCCTCCCTCCTGCTGTGACAGACAGACATGGCCATGGGGACAGAATGGAGCTGCCCCATCTGCCAGGTCACTAAGAAGGCTGTGAATTTTTCTCTGCCCTGTCACCACCAGTTCTGCCTGGGCTGCATCCTGCAGTGGGCAAAGAGAAATCCAGCGTGCCCACTCTGCAGAAGAATGATAGAAGCTGTCAGGTTTTCTGAGTAGGATGAACAGGACTACATACAATTTGCCATCAGCTCCCCCAAACAATTGCTAGAGTCCAGCAGGGAGAGAGCCTGGCCACCTTGCTGAAAACAGCCCCCAAGACCCTGAGATGGCTGCTCCATCTTCCCCACGGGGAACACTGTCCCCAGCTGAGCAGGGGCCTGCAGGACCAGAGCCTGTGGATGGCCTCCTGCCCAAGGTGTGGGCCGAATTTTTCAAATAACAATGTCATCTACTGGACCAAAGGTGGCCCTGGCTGCACCAGAAGCTGGAGGGAATATGCCAGCACCAGAGATGGCTGGTTAAAGAATTCATAGAGCAGCATCCTGCACGCCCTCTGTGCCTATGGTCAAGTTGCCAAAATCTTGGTGCCAGTACTGCAGCTTGTCCTCTGTAGCAATCTGAATTGCTGCTAGCATAGTCCAGGGTAAAGAAGCAAAAAGGACCTTTGCATCATCTCCACAGATGTTTTATTCAGCTGTGCAGGGAGATGTTCAGGTCCCAGCACCCACGCACAGAGGGTCTCACTTTGTCTCCACAGGGGCCTAGGGGCTGACCCTGATCTCGGGGCAGTACAAAGATAAGGGGGGCAATCAGGGAATAGGGAAGGTGTGGCTCAGGAACACAGGAGCAGACACAGGAACAGGGGAAGGAGCCAATGGGCTCTAACAGCTTTTTGAGGGAAGCTTCTCGTGTCTCCCTAGACCAGGGAATGCCCCCCCAGGGTCTCCACAATTCCCCGTGTTTTATATTATTAGGAAAGCTTCTCTGAAGGATCAACTGAATCAACACAAAATGACAAAAACAATCAAAAGCACTCATAAGACAATTGTTCAAAATGCAAACAATTCTGAGTTCCCAATGTGCCAACAGATTTCTTGGAGTGTCTTAGATCTGGCAGGAGGGATGCAGGGTTTTCTTAGCGCAGTTTATCAGGAAACTGAGTCATTCATACTGACCCTCTGGTCCATGGCCTCCTCACTGTCATTGTGCAGCAAGGAGGCCCAGAGGCTGCTGTGCTCTGGTCCTGTCAGGGATGAGAGCAGCGGCTCTGTGGCCAGCGCCAGCTCCAGCTCCAGCAGCTCACAAGAGGAGGCTCCTTCCAGAAGCTCTGTTGGCTGCAGTGTGGCAGACCAACAGAGCACACTGGAAGCCACCCCCCATTGCAGCCACCCCCCAGCTGCGCCCATCATCCCTGCAGAGCAGGACCTGCCCCAGAGGACCCGCGGCAGGAGCTCAGGACAGTGGCAGGTCCCTGTGCCCAGGGCAGAGTCACAGAACCTCTGCTCCTGGCTGGCACAGGGGCTGCTTACCCTGGTGTCCCACGGAGAGGAGGGACCCCGGGCCCCAAACTCTGCCCAGCCCTGCAAAAGGCCACCTTGCCAGCAGTGCTAGCAGTGCTAGCGAGGTTCCTGCAGCCATTCAGTCAAATAAGAGGGAACAAATGTCTCTTTATCTGACACAGTCTCTGCACACAGCTTTCTCCCCCTCCTCCTGGTGCCTTTCCCTGACTCCAGGAAGAGCTGCAGGAAATGCTGTGTGAGCCATAATAATGGAAGAGTTACTGATAAAAACACTGGGGTGATGCTTTCAGAGGAGTCATGAATGGAAGATTGACCAACCTTCCAGCCAATGGTATGCCAAAAGTTTCCATTCTTTAAATAATTGACTGCAATAAATTAGTAAAAAGAAAGATACGGAAACAAATTAAATCTCCCACAGCTGCTGGCTTTCCTCAGGCTCCATGGCCTATGTATTGCTAGACTTACTTCATTTAGGCAGAATATTAACTGCCCTGACTTGTTGGAGACTGACCACAAGGTCTCATCTGTGGTGAGCAGTCACTAAAATTAGCTCAGCAGAGGCATCTTCAGCTGTCCAAGTGTAGCAGAAATACATATTCTCTGCTTCATGACTGTGTGGCAACAGCTGCTGGTGTGGATTCGTCAGCGTTGCTTCATGGATTGCTCCTGGGAAGGAACTGTGTGCACAGGCACAGAATGATGGCTTCGATCTCCTCTAATTACTCCAATCGGATGATGGCCAGAACTTTTAGGCAAAAAGCATCATGACAGAATAATTTACAATATTCTCCAAACTACTCCTGTGGTTTTGATTTTCTTACTGATTAGGTTCAGTGTCTGGCCTCAAGAAATCAGTCCAGAAATAACAGGCAAACCTCAGCTTGCAAGTTAGAGTGCAAGTCTTTAATCTGCCATTTTTGCAGTATCTACAAACAACTTTTCAACATATTTGCAAAAAGAATCTCTTAGTTCTTGCTATACCTATCCAGAACCTGACTCTCTCCTTGTTTCATTTTGATTTGAGATCCAAGCATGATTTTTTTCTGGACAGGGAAGTAAGAACCAGCTGCAAATACAGACTACAAGTGTGAATCTATACTGCAGGAACTGAGCTGTAGCTTGGAATTAAAGGCAAGGAGTGATGCCATGGTAAATGTGAATATTTAGTGCTGACACAGGAGCCTTCTGCAATGCTCCACCAACCCATGGTTCACCTTGCTACAAACTCTCTTTCTGATGTTACAAAGAGTGTTGAAGAGCTGACGATAAGTAAAAAAAATAGCCAGAATGTTAATTTTTGTTATTATGGTGAACAATGACTATCTAATAATTCAGACCTCATAGAAGTGAGTATTCAGATTTCCACTTAGTTCATGCTAGCAATTTTAATTTGAAATCAACAGGTTTATCCAAATCAAGTTATCCATAGGAATTAATTTGCTCTATGATCTAACTAAAAATGCCTCATTGTCTGATAAATTTAGTAGAATTTTGCAAAGTCAACAGTCCACAGATTTTCATTTCTTGTTTAGTGGCTATTCTGCAGGAAAGCTTTTACAGACTAATCAGTTTGGATGTAATTAAATCTAGCCATTTTGGTATTAGAACAAAACCATATGACTGCACAGCCTTTTAAAAAATATTTTAAAATAAATTTTCAAATCAACAGTCTGAATAGGACTCAGAATAAAAACTCTACCAAACTTCAACTCCATTGGAAGATTCCCTTGTCACCCTGTGAATCAACTCTGCATTCAGAAGATTAAAAGTCCCAATTATGGTGGTATTTTTTGGTATGGTTAGGAATTGGGGAAGGGTCTTCTTCCTTCTCAACTCCATGCTGCAGTGCCTTTGGGATGTGGCCTGCTGGCCGTTGTTTGTGCAGCCCTGGTATTTCTACATGAGGCAGAAAGTGCAATTGCATTTCCAGCCAAAAGCCCATGAGGAGTGGGGCAGCCGGAGCTGTGCCAGACACAGGCCAGCAGCTGTGCCGCGAGAGGGTTTTGGTTCCTGCCCGGTGCAGCTGGTGCATCTCTTCCGTGACTGCCTCCCCTTCCCAGGTGCCCGGGGATAGCAGGTGCAGGGTTCTGCAAGGGCTATGGAACAGGGTGGGGATGTCTGCTGGCAACAGAGTGCAGCGGAGAGCAAACAGCCCAGGATGTTCCTGGAGTGTGTGACAGAGAACTTGTGACACAGCTGGTGACTGAGCCAGTGAGGGAAGGCACTGCTGGACCTGCTGTTTGTGAAGAGAGAAGGGCTGGTGGGTGACAGGAGGGTTGGAGGCGGCCTTGGGCTCAGTGCTCACAAAATGCTTGTGTTTGATTCCCAGAGAAGGAAGGAGAGACGTTGGGGAAGTGTTTACCTGCAACAAATGGTGAATTTGTTAAGCTTTAACAGGCGGTGCTGAATCATACCTTCCCTCACACCAGTGGTTAATGTGTGCAAGTGGATATCTTAGCCTTGAGAATAAAGACAGTGGGCCTACTGAGGAGGTAGCTGCAATGCATTCAAGGAGAAGAAGGCTCTTAACCATGGAAGGAGAATTTGAGGAATGGGATGTTCACCACATGACCAGCAGAGACCCTCAAGAGACCCCTACTCTAAATGTCAGTAATTTTGGGGAAGTGATTTAAACATGTCAAATACTTTGTGAGAATGTTTAGCCTGTGAGTTTGAGCAAAATAATGAATAAAAGTAATGAAAGGAATGTCTTAGTTCCATGGATACACACACGTGGGTGTGCATGTTTCAGGGAAGTGATTCCCCACGCACCCAGCACTGAAATAAAGTAATGCCTCTTTTCTCACACTGAGCTGGCAGTGTGGATCAGGCCCTGCTCGGTAACTTTCATTTTGGTCATTTCTATTGAAGCATAAAGAATGGTTGAAATGAGATCTTTTCCAGCTGTTTCCATCTTGTTTACCTTTTGGGGGACCAAGGTTCTGTGCTGCAGGTGAGCTGGGTGTGTGCAGAGCAGTGCAGCCCCAGAAACCCCTTGGTTTGCCCAAAGGTTGCCATGCCTTGCTCCCAGGTGTGCCCAGCTCTGGCAGGAGAAGGAGCCCGCAGCGCAGTGGGCACCGTGCCCTGCCCAGCCGGGGCTCTCTGGCACAGAGCAGCAGCAGCGCCAGCGCCGTTCAGCTGCTCCTGCCTTGGCTTCCCTGGGACACAGGAGCCTCTGGAAATCAGCACCGCCAGCCGCGTTCCCAGCTTGGAGCAGCTGCTGCTGGCGGGCAGATGCTGCCAGTTCCACTGCTGCCAAAGGGGAAGAAAGGCAGAGCAGGGGAAGAGATGTACATACACAGCAGCCCTGGGAACATCCAATAAACATGCAGATATATGGGGTGATTGGTTAGGAATTACTTCAGCTGCTACGCCAATAGTGCTTTCTCTCCTGGTTCTGTACAATGCTTTGGGCCATTTTCTTGGTCTGGTTTCCTTTGCTTGGGTCCCATCTGAATGCTCACTTGGGGTACAGGCTGTAGGTGCTTGGGGCACTCTTGGAGTTCCTCTTGGATCCCTTGAACAACAGGGTTTGGCCCATGGGGGGAGTTTGTGCTGCTTTGTGTCAGAGGAGAACTTCCGAGGCCATTTTGTGTTTGCTGTAGGGGAGGTTGGTTACTGCTTTGCATAAATTCACAGACTAACATGCTTTGTGATGCTTTGCTTTGTCATACTTTGCTTTGTGATATCAGGGCATGGTTGCCACATCGTCGTGGTGACATCAGAAGGTTGCCTTGTTGCACGGAAGGCCTCAGTGCCAGAGCAGCCCTAGGGATTGCTGAGATCAGGAGCATCCTCCTGATTGTGGCCTTTGTCAGTGTGTAGCTGCACACTGACAGGAGTCTTGGCTTTTGTAGTGTTGGGGTAAACTTGAACAACAGTGCTACAATGATTGAGCAACTCGCTGCTGCAGTTTGCACCATGTATGGCACTGTTTATTCCGCCTATTTCATGACTAGCCTGGCAAGTAAGTAGAGGTTTCAACTCTATTTAGGTTAGGGTGTAAGCTAAGCTGGCTTTTGCATGTCTTCCTGCTCTTTCTTAGTGACTGGGTTGATTTTGAAAGAGAAAGAGCATTAGGATGCCAGTGGTTTGGTAAAGCTCCTGTCAGGGCGTTCAGCTAAAAAGGGGGTGCCTGTAGCCACAGGGGCAGCATTTGCAAGGGAACCTGCAGGGCTTCCGTTCCCTCCAGGGAGAGTCTGTGGCAGCAGAGTCTGTCATTTCCTCAGTTTGCTGGATCAAGCAGGACAACTTCCAAAATGCAGACTGGGAGGCCTTCTCAGAAGGCCTTCTAAAGACTTTGTAGTTCTCCCCAGAACTGAGGGACAGCTTCTTTTATTCTAAATTTTGTATTGAAAGGATTTGACTGTCTATTTTGACCCTTGACTGAGTGCTAAAATAGTGATTCCCTTTGCAGTGAAGTGCAAACTCTAAAGCCATGAGTGTCTGCTCCTGAGCCCTGGAGCTGCTGCTGTGCTGTTTCACAGTAGAACTGCCACAGCTCAGGGGGATTTTGGGGAAGCTTTTCTGGGTGACTGTTTTCAGCAACTTAATGGGAATTAGTGCATGCAACTTCTGTTTTTTAAAAAAGTACCTGAAAGACAAGAGAACAAGAGCTGCTTTATCTGTTGAACAGAACAGAAGCATTGAGTGTTGAAGAACAATTTGCGTTTTCTTGATCACGTTTGTATTCATTTACTGGCTAAACAGGCCGAAGTGTAGGCACAACCAAGATTATTGTCCTGATCTCTTGCTGGCTGTGTGAAAGAAGTATGTCACGTGGAGGGATGTTGATAAAGAAAAATACTCTCTGTTTGGGTTGACTTCTTCTCTTCTGTGGGATTCAGCAGCCCAGGCAGTTTTCTCACAGCCCTTGTTCATTTTCCCTTGCCCACTCCAGATCACATGATCCGTGTATTCAGAGGTGCTGATCCTGAGGTGAGTGAGAAAGGAACATTTCATGTTCCTGGTGCTTAAGAATTGGAGAGCAAGCTGTGAGCTTGGCCTGTGGCCGCAGAGTGTAGAGGGCCAGCTGGGTAGGCTGAAAGAAAATCCATTTCCATGTCTGCAGCAGCAATAACAAAGGCATCGCTGGCTTTTTCCTGATTTTCCATTTCAGAACTTTCAAGGAATGAAAAGCTCATTTTGCAGAGAGAATGTTGCTTCTTGATAGTAGCCAGGGCATAATGTCTAATTCAGAACTATTAGCAATTCTGTTGAATTAGCCCATTTAAATTCAGTTGCAGTGACTTAGAATCCCATTGTTCTCAAAGTTTCTGATTTGTCCTTAGTACAGCTGGTTGTAGAAATAGAGCTGAATAGAATAAAGTGCTGAATAGAAATAAGGTTATAAATTATAGGTAACTTTCTGTCCTTCACACTGCTGTTTGTCCACAGATCACAGAACCAACAGCAGTCTCTCCTCTGGCTCCCTCTGCTCATGGAGAGGAGGCCAAAGAGGAGGCAAATGAGGTGGATGAGCGCCAGCCTCCAGCTGTGGTCACACCACAGCCTGACCATTCTGAGCCAGTAAGTGCCAGTTGTGTGTGCTGCTGTCTTTGGTGCAAGGCAGAGCTGCAAGTTTCTGACCAGCCGGCACTTGCTGTTGCTGTCTGAGGATGCTGAGTGCTGGAGTCCTGCCAGGACCTGGTGATTGCCCCCAGCCTGTGACAGCTGGACAATGGGCTTTGATCTGTCATGCTTAGGCAGCAGCTTCCTGGCATTTGGACAGGGGCCAGCCTGGAGCATGAATGCTGCCTGATCCCAGAGCAGGGAGCATGTCAAAGACACTGTGCTCAGCCTTGTCAGATACACAGGGGACACTGTGGCGTGGAGGGACCTGTCCCCCTGCACAGACTGGCCAAGTAGCTGCAGGCACAAAAAAATGCTGATCTGACCACACAAGCTCTTTGTGGTGCTTTGTCCCCACAAACTTCTTGGGTGTGCTTACTTGGGACTATTTCAGAGACACGCTGGGGATGTAGAGCTGCTGCTTGAAGTCAGGGATTTTGGTGCCTTTGTTGTCAGGTTGCTCTTCTGCCTCTTCAGGCAGAGCAGCCAGTAGCAGAGCAGATAGGTGCTCTGAGTCTGCCTGTTTCTTGGTCTTTGATAAGCTGCAAGGAGATGACTGTGTTGTCCATGAAGCTGGGGGGGCCATTCTTGTCTAGTGTGGCAAAAGAAACAAAGTGAGTAGTTCTGAACCCTTCTTCTGAGGCAAAACCCAGACGCTGAATGTGTCTGTTGATACCTTCTATTGTGTAGTTTGCTTTGAAAACTGCATTGGAGCCTAGAGTGGGAGCAAAGCTGCAAGTCCTTGACTGCTGTCTTGTAATGCTAAAACCAGGATGTACACCTTGCAATGATGCCTGCTGTATCTGAAGTGAAATGGGCACCTTTGTGGCTGGGGAGCTGCGTGGGCCAAAAGGACGCAGGGCTGGCGGCCTTGAGCCGCTGAAGATGAGGCAGCGTGTGGCCAGGGGGCCAAGAAGGGCCAGGGCACGGTGGCCGTGTCAGCAGCAGGGGGGCAGCAGGAGCAGGGCAGCGAGCGTGGCCTGTGCTGGGCAGCGCTGCGGCCACCGCTGCAGTGCTGGGTGCAGCTGTGGGCCCTGGGAAGCAGAAAGTCCTTGAGGGGCTGCAGCGCGTGCACAGAAGGACAGGGGAGCTGGGCAAGGGGGTGCAGCACAAGGCCAGCGAGGAGGTGCTGAGGGAGCTTTAGCCTGGACAATGGGGGCTCATGAGGGACCTTCAGGCAGACTTCCATAGATCCCTGCCTTAGATCCAGAGATCCAATGCTCAGCACAAGGGCTGTTTCCCTGCCAAACATCCCTTCACTGCATCCAAGTGCTTTAGACACTGGAGTAGGTAACACTTTCATATTTTGTTTGTTTATTTGTTTGTTTGTTTGCTAGAAGGAGAAGCCTTGTGTAATTTCTCCTTCTCCAGGGAGCAAGGGAGCTTTTGCTCAATCTTTCCTGCCCTTTTCCAGCACTGTCAGAAACACATCACTTTCAGGTTAACGGCTCCCGTGTCTTTTGGCAGCCCAGGGAATCAGTGTGTGTTGTATTTGGGAATTGAGCAGGAAATCAATGCCCTTGCATTCCAGCTGGTGCTCAGAGATTAGAGGAGCTGGGAGGGGCTGGGCTGCATTTCTGATTCCAGCCACTTTAGCACCATCAGTGTGCTCGAGTCCAAGAGAAGAACTTGCCCGAGCACAGATGCACAAAGAGTGCAGTTCCCAGTGCAACGCTCTGGGTCTGATTGCATTCCATAAGGACCCACACGCTCCAGATTCCCCAAGAGTGTGGGTTACTGAAGCAACAGGAGAGCAAGTTCAGGATGGCTGCAGATCGGGGCACTGCTACCGAGTGTTGATGTGTGTAGCGACAGAAAGGACAGTATTGATTCAGGGGGACCCCCACGTGGTGAATAATGTGCTTCGACTCTATGATTTAGAAGGTTAAACAAATGCTTTCTTAAGCTACGTTATATCACACTAGTACTATATTAAAACTATACTAAAGAGATACTATACTAAAAAGCTACTAAAGAAAAACTTGTGACTGTCTCCAGACAGTCACGACACAGCTTTTATCTAATTGGCTAATCAAGCTAAACAACTATCACTAAAATCCAATTAACAAATCACTTTCAGTAAACAATCACTAGAACACATTCTACATGTACTAAACAACAAGAACAGCAAGAAGAGATAATAATTGTTTTCTCTTCTTCTCTAAGTTTCTCACTACCTCCCCTTAAAAAAAACCTAGGAGAGAGAATTATATCTCTCTGTGTTCAAAGAATGTAAATACCACAGTACAGTAAAGAGAGATTATAAAAGTGAGATCTGTCTGTCTATCTATTTGAATCTTCCTGGCTCTGCTCCAAAGCAGTGGAAGATGCAAAGCTCACCTAAAGGCATCCCTTCAGGAGAGGAGTAGAGACAAGTTCCATTGACTGATCCTGAGCAGGCAGAGATGTTTCCCCCTCCAGAGATGGTTGTTTTTTCCTCTCATGTTTCCCTACTCCAGCCTTTTCTGACCTGAAGCCTTCTTTTTATCCTTTAAATTTTTGCATGTCCTAAGGGAGTGGAACTATCCCATGCTGTAGTTGGGGTCTGGTGACTTTGCCCATACATGCATTACATGACACATGGTTTCCTTCGCTGGCATCCCCAGGGCTGTGTAAGTGCATTTGTTAATGGGGCCTTATGAGAAACTCTGTTACTGCTGGTCAGAATTCTCAGTTGACAAAAGAGGGAGAAGAAACACCTTGGTCCTCCTCCATATACTCAGATGGCCATAGAGGTTCTCTGACTTCCATCAGAGATCTTTGCATGCATCCTTATCTCCTGAATGACCCCATTTTCTAACAAGAGTGTAGATGTCAGGAAGGAGGAATGCTGGTGCAGGCCTGAAGGGAATGTGAACTCTAGAAGTGTCTCTCACAAGGAGTGAGCTCACCCAGGAAGCCACCTGCAGGGCCAGGATGGAGCTGTGGGACAGGGCGGGGTGTCAGTCACCACTGAAAGACAAAGAGGACATGGCAGAAGCAGAGGGAGGCCCTCACCAGACCCTTGAGAAATGCCACACCTTCCCTGTCAGCTGCCTGAGAGGCTGTTGGAGCTTCAGCCCCAGATGGCCCCTGATTGTAGGGCCAGGGTCACTTTGGAATCTGTGCCTCCCCACGGGCAGAGAAGGACCCAGCAGAGCAGCAGCACAGTGCTTTGGGAGCGTGTGAGCCCAGCAGTCTTTGAGTCTTGGCCCACAAAGGTCGTACGGGAAGGTGAAACCCATCTTGTCTTGCTTTCTGTGCAGGTGCTTCTAGAGAAAGAGCAGGAGCAGACTGCCTTATCTGAGATGCCATGCCAGATTCAGGGAGAGCTGTTCCCTGCCCGAGAGCAGGAAGAGCAGCTCAGGCAGCAGGTGGAAGAGCCACAGGAGAATGGCCAGGTAAGCCTGACTGGCCAGGGGACAGAGGGAAGGGCAGGAAGAGGGGCATAAACCAGAGCTCCTGGGACTGAGGAGGCCAGGAAGTCCCACAGGCACTGAAAGGACAGAGCCTTGGAATCTGCAGAGACCAGCACCGGGACAGGATGGTTACAGTGGAAGCAGAGCTGGGGAGGGAAGCAGAAAGAAGGGGCTGAATAAATGTGATTTTGAGGCTAAAAGAGGGAAAAGCTGATCTTGATGGCAGCTCTCAGTCACTTGCTCTGCTTTTGTGTGTACAGAACATCAAGGCACAGCCACAAGCAGAGCTGCCTGAAGCTCAGAGTGACATCATGGCAGCAAAGAGGAGGAATGAAGACATCCAAGAGGAGAAGAATCTCCCTATGCAGAGGGGCAATCAACAAAAACAGGTGAATGAAGGAATGGCAGCCACTCCACGCATGAAAGAGAGTCCTTTCCGTTGTTGTTTACAGAAAATTGATGAACAGGTGCAGGCACAGCTGCAGGAAACTGAGGCTAGGATCAAGGCAAGGAAGAAGAGGCTAGACGAAAAAATTAAAATCATCAAAGAGAAAATTAGTCGCCTCCTTCAGGAACAAAAGGCTCTAGAAAAGCAAGTGAGTGAAACAGCAATAGCCACTGCAGTCACCCAAGGGGTGGTTTCTGCCCTCCTTGCCTTTCCAGTGCAGAGCAGCAGGGGGTGGGTGATGCCTCTGAGGCCATCCTGATGAGGCCTCTGTCAGAGCTGCTCTGAAGGGCACTTCCTGGTCTGCTGAATCTCAGCTGATGCTCTAGACAGTGGCATTACTCCCTTGGCCATTTAGCCAGCACTCATCCGAATGAGCTCCTGCTGGCTTCTTCCAGGTGACCTTGTTTCTTGAGGTGTTTTTGCAGGTGAACATGGTCACTCACATAGATCTGGAATACGAGCTACAAGCTGTCTGTATCCCTTGTGAATCTGCTCCTGTCCTTTTCTTTACTTTCTTCCCAGTCGATGACTCCTGGCTGACGGGGACAAGCTGTAGTCTCTGACTGCTTTGTTCTCTTTGACTTGAGGTGGAAGTGTTGCCATCCTACCTGGCAGCCTGCAGAGAGTTCCAGCAAATGATGGGCAACCAAGAGCCCCGAGGCTGGCATGAGGCCCAGGAACTGAACCCTCCAGAGATGCTGCAGGATGAGCACGTCCCGAGGAAGGTGCAGAAAAAGAGAATTTCATGGCAGGAGGTAGAACATTAGAATGAGGAGCTGCAAATGTATCTGCAGACCTAGGAGGGGGAAAGGAGTCTTTGGGAGGAAGTGGAGTGGTCGTTGCTGCAGTCATCCTTTAGAACAAGAAACTAGCTATGACCTCGAGTAAAACCAGCCTTTGGTTTTGACCATTTGGTTTCACAAGTGGACATCCAAAGCAATCCAGTTGAAGAGCTCTGCATGTCGCTGACAGCAGCTTCCTAAGGGCTTGCATTTCAAATGGCAATCTCTCTTGCATTTCAGGGCAATCTCTGCCACACCTTCCTGACATAAACTCATTTCTTGTCTCAGACCTACACCGACTCTGACACTGAAGCTGCTGCAGAAGCAGCAGTGCTGTCCCAAGGAGCCTTTGCTCTCCAGCTGAAGAAGTGGAGCCTGAGCACTTGGTTCACCTCCCGTGCTGACCCAGCTGCTGCTCAGCAACAGGAGATGGCGGGTGACTCCCTGGAGCAACTGAGTACGTCTGGTATCTTTCTTATCTGAGGGACAATGTATTGTGTGCACGTGTCAGCATAGCTGTACCAAAGGGTTCTCCTCGGTTTAGTGTCACAGAAGTGCTGGCGTTGCTCCGAGGCAGCAAGAGAGAGCTCTGGGTGTTCCTGCTGCCTCTGAGGGCAGCTTAGACTGGCTGGAGTTTGCCTGGGCTTCCCTCTCTGCCAAAAGCAGAAGCAGGGATTGTTCCTGGATCAGCAGAAGGCTGTGACTGCTTGAGTCCTAGCCACTGGCAGAAGCTCTGCTGAGATCAGTCTCTAGGAGAACACATCAAGCCCTTTGTGATTCTGCAGCACAACCCAATGAATCTGCTTCTTGCCCTTAACAGCTGCCAGTGCTGTGCTCTCAGAGAAGATCTGGTAGGGTTGAGAAGAGAGCCCAGTGGATTCTGTGTCTACCATCACCTGTTGGGACAAAAAGGGCACTGATCTGCGCCTCGGTGTGGCTGATCTCAAAGCCCATCGTGTTGTGTCCTGAATGGGGGCAACAGCTTGTACAGGGCTCAGGCTCACTCTGGTTTCTTCCAGTCAGTGCCTGTCAGTGCTCATGCTTGGGCTTTGCCAGCCTTGTTGTGGTCGCTGCCCTGCCCCTGAGGGCTGGTGGGAGTGCAGAGGCTGGAGCCTTCCTTAGCTGGGAGGGTCCCGCTGCTGCCCGGCTGCTGCAGCGCGGAGCTGCCTGAGGCAGCAGCCCCTTCTCTGGGCCGGCTGCTGCGTCGCACGGCCCGGACTCACAAGAGGGTCAGCATCTCCTCTGGGCAGCTCTCTGTGTCACAGGGCACCTGAGGAGCACTGCTGTCCTCTGTGCCCATGCCCGCCGTGCCGAGTTGGGAGGATGGGGACGTGTGCGGTGCCGAGAGGGCGAGTGCAATGGGAGCGACTGATCCGCGCTGTCGGGGTGGAGAGAAGCGGCGTGGTTCTTCACGCGGGGCACGGGCAAGGGCGTCTTTGAGCTCAGCCTGCTCATAAAGGGTGAGGGCCCTGATGCTGAAAGCCCCGTCGGGATTGCTTCTAGCATGAGCTGCTCTGGTTTACAAATGCAGAGGCATTCTTCTGGCAAACTGCTGCAAGCTGGAAAAGATGGGAACACTTGGCAATAATTCCTCCTGTTCTGAACTTGACATCTGTTCAGAGGAATTGATTCTAGATGTCCAGGTGCATTTAATCTTAGCAAGTAGGAAACCTTTTCTAAATCTCACAGTGTTTATTCCCAAGAAAACAAAGGCACTGTTAGTTCCAGCTCTCCTTAATGTTTCTAGATGACAAACTTACTTGCCTTGGTAGGTGTTCTCTTCTGGTCTCAGTCTCTGGATGTATCTCCCTGTGCTTCCCTGTGTGTCTGCTGTCAAGAGGTCTCTCACTTCAAAGGATGCTAGAAATCAGTCTCTGTGCCAGCCACTTGTGCTGTGGACCTGCTGTTCTTTTCTTGTTGTTCCAGTTCCTGTTCCTGTTGTTGTTAGCCAGCTGTCCACAAAGGGAGGGCTCAGAGCCCCAGACACTGGGGCTGCCTTTTGTATCTCCTAGAAGCTGGGATCTCTGCTTTAAAGTGAACATCTTGCATTTTGTTTCCCTCAGGGAGAATGGCGAAGATGGAAAATCCTATTATAAAATACATTGAACTGGAAAATATTGGCAGTGGGTGAGTCCAAGCAATGTTAATTTTACCAAACTATGCATCAGGTGTTTTGCTGGTGGAATAGGTATCAAGTGTGAAGTCAGACAAGCTGCAAATGTGTTCAGGCACTGGGCTTAGATTGTCAGTGCTGATCAGAATTTCTAAGTGTGCTCAGAAGGCATTGTCAAAGACATCTCCATGCTTCCAGTGTCCTGCAGGTCTTAGGCATTTACAGCACAGATCTCCTGCGTGGGCTGGCTTTCACTGCAAGATCTAAATGGCTTCTCCTTTCTCTGCTTCTCTTTTGTTTCTAGAACTTTTGGAGATGTTTGTAAAGCACTCGACACTGCCACAGGAGGAGAGGTAAATGTCAACAGCACCTGCAGATTCTGCTGCACTCGAGGGCTTTCCCTTCTGGTGTGAGCTGTGGCTGGAGCTTTGGGCAGAGCTGTGCTGAAAAGGCACAAGAAGCACAGACTGGTGCCAGCCCGCAAAATGCATTTGGGACTTTGTCCTCCTCAGCTGCCGGAAGGAAGGCACGGAGGGCAGCGGCTCCTTTCAGAGAAGGACGCGCTCACTCGCTCTCCATTGCTGAAACAAAGGTGGTGCCTTCGAGCACCTCACTGCTCTTTGGGGCTACAGCTTCAGAGTCCTGAATTCTCATTTCTGGCTGCCAGCAAATACATCTGAAAGTTACTGGTGGTTCCTTAGCCACCTGCTGCACTTGGGAACTGCACACAGGGAGAGATCTGCAAGGCGTCCCTGAAAGCCCTAAGCCCTGCCCATAGCCCAAGATGTATCCACAGAGTTTTAAGGCATGGATTGCTTCTTCTGAGTCACAAACAAAGCAGCAGAGAGTGTGGTCAGAGCTTTGTGGGTGATAACTGAGACACTGCTGTTACCAAGTGGTCAAGGCAAAATGTCAGTGGCCCCACGTGTCCTGTAAGTGGCTCCCAAGGGAGCAGAGAAATGGGCTGTTGGAACGTCAGTTCCTAATTACTGCAGTGCCTAATCACAAGGCAGTTTGGCACAGCTCAGCTGTGTCATTGCAAAATCACTCGCTCCATGTGTCTTGTGGTCTCGTGCCACCAACCTCTCAAGTTACTGATTTTCAATGTCATTTTAGGTGGCCATAAAGAAAATACATCTTCAAGGACTGAAGAAGAAGGAACTAAAAGTCAATGAACTCATGGTCATGAAGGTGAATAGGAATCCCAACCTGGTCAATTGTTTAGACAGGTGAGTTGTGCTTTTGTCCCATGAATGTTTGTTCACATATTGCAAACATGCAAGGTAAAATCCCACTTTGGTCACTGGCAGAAAATAGAGCTGTAATTATTGGCTAATTATAACTGCTCTTTTCATCTCCAGTGGATGGGAAGAGATTGCATTTTGTCTGCATGACTCTTCGCTGGCACATGGTATTGGAAAATTGTTCAAAAACCCGGATGAGTCGTGTCTTACTAAATCAATGATCTCTATATTCACAGCCACCACTTTGTTTTGGAGCTTGATTTTTTTCAAGTGTCTTCTTACGTCCAGGTAAACTAACAAGGATTTCCCTTGGATTGTTGCCACTGTTTTCCATTGCTATGCATGCCAGGAAGACTAGGTGCTTTTTTCCAGAAACACCAGCGCGACAGGTTTTTTATCTGGGCTGTTACTAAACTGCACATTTTGCTTGCTGCCCATCTAAGACATCTCCTTTTTCACAGCTGTGCCTTTCTCCTTGAGACTGCACAGATGGCAAACAAAGCACAGCCAAGAGGGAATGTCTATTCCTTTATTTTGTCTTTGTCTCAAAGGGACCTGAAAAGAAGAATCAACCCGTCTTTTCCACACAGCAACCTAGCCATGTACATTCATCTCCACGCCCTTGTTTCCTTCTTTCAGCTACCTTGTGGGTGAGGAACTCTGGCTGGTTATGGAGTACATGGATGGAGGCACTCTGAGCAATGTCATCAGCAAGACCTACCTGTCTGAAGATGAGATGGCAGCCATCAGTCGGGAGGTCAGCAATCCCATCCGTGTTTCCAAGGGCTTGGGCAGGATTGTCTGGGAAACAGGGGCTCAGAGCTGGAGTGATTTCCTGTGCCAAGCTTTGTTTCTGTGTTGCTGCTATTCTATGGGCAAGTAAAAGCATCTCAAGTGAAAGGCCTGCCAGTGCCCCTGCACTCCCTGTACTCAGTGCCAGTACTCTTATCTCCTGCTGTTGTATTCTCGCTCTGTCTCTTGTATTTGTATTTGCTGTTCTCCACCTTGCCTCTCTAAATGTTTGCCTGGAGTCTGTCTTCACTGCATTCCTTGCCTGTAAAAGCAAAGGTGCTGGTGGCAGGATTTGAAATGATCAGCAAAGAAAAAAGACTCATGTCTCACAGTCCTCAGCTGAAAAGGATAGTAGTGCAGCCAAAATGCTCTTTGCTTCCGGAAAGTGACTGGTGGGATACTTCCAAGCCTGTGCTGAGGCCAGCAAGAAAATCTTTGTCATGCAGCCTCCCACCCAAAAGTGATCCGCTTCACACCAAAGGGAGGGACTTTTCCTTTCAAAACCCCTCCTTTGTCCTCTGCATGGAAAAAGCACGTCCACTGCAGCAGGAGTCATCCTGGCTGGTTTGCAGGGCACAGCCTACAACAGCAGGTGCTGTTGCTCTTTCAAAAGCTGACGTGCCTTTCCTTAGAAAGGTCCTGCTCTGCAAGTGTTGGAGCAGCAAGCTCTTCCTCTCAGTGGCCATTACTGTTCTGCCATTACTCCCCATTCCCCTGGAGAGGGAATCTTTTAGATTCTTTGTTTCCTTTCTTGTGTGATGAAATCACATCACTCATTTTTGCCCTCCTGTTTCTGTTTTCTCGCTCAGTGCCTGCAAGGACTGCATTTTCTGCACTCAAACCGCGTCATCCACCAAGATGTGAAGAGCTGCAACATCCTTCTCAAAACCGACGGCTCTGTCAAGCTGGGTCAGTATATTCTTGGTCAGGTGCAGCGTTCCAGGGATGTGGGTGTGGGGCTGCTTGGAGTGACTGCCAGCTCCCCAGAAATGGTGCTGGTGGCAGTGCAGGGACCCCTGCTGCGAGCTGAAGGCACAGTTGCAACGTGCACAGAGGTATAAGGAACCACAAGCAGTCAAGAGTGGCGTTGCTCTGTGTGTGTCCCTTCCAGACAGAGGGAGCTACAATCTAAAGCTTCAGGGGCATAAAGTCCACTGCTGTGAGCAGCGTTAAGAAACCTGGGTTTTTTTGGAAACGGCCAATTTCATACTCCCTTGGCTAAAGCCCCAAGGAAATCAAGCGTGCACAGTTCTCCAGGAGATTCAACAGCACATTCTTAGCCTGAGAGTGGGGAATTCTTTTGCTTGGTTTCCTAATTGGAGCTGGCTTTCATGGTTTGTTGTTTTCTCCACAGCTGACTTTGGCCTCTTTGCTCAGCTCACCCCTGAGCAGGGCAGACGGAGCTGCGTGGCCGGCACTCCTGGGTGGCTGGCGCCTGAAGTGGTGACAGGTCAACCATATGGCCCCAAAGTGGACATATGGTCTTTGGGAATCGTGGGCATCGAAATGGTGGAACGAGAAGTTCCTCACTGGAATGCAACTCCTGTCTTGGTAAGGTGCAAATACTCACTGATCCCACTGTCTTTCTCACCTGTCCCATGTTCTGTGTGCCATTGGACAAAATCCCATTGCCATCTGCTGGAACCACTTCCACCAAGGTCTCCTTCTAAAAATGCCCCTGCAACACATCAGCATCTGCTGTAGCTTTGGTTGTATCAGAAAGGGAAGTGGCAGTTCAGAAACCTAACCAGTTCAGAAACCTGCCATTTTGGCCTCCAGCCATGCCTGACATTTCTCACTTGTTTTTTGAACAATGTTGGAACTCTGTTTCTGAAGGACAAGAATTTTTCAGTGGAGAGGGTAGACATGTGATAAATATCCTGAGAAATGGAGGTTAGACCTTCCCAGTTTCAATTTTATAGAAAACATAAGAAAAAAAGGAAAAAGAAAAGTAAACAAAAAAGAAAAAGAGAAAAAACCTACTACCAAAGCAATGCCCAAGCAGTTCTGCTTGCTTTCTCATTTTTGAAACACAGCTCTTCTCTTCCATTCTGTAGCATCTTTTCCAAATGCTGTGGGTCTTCGAAACTTTCAGGCTTTCAAGTCATCTGTACATGGTTCAGTCATGTGTGTGGGTGGCCTGGATAAGTTTAGGATGTGTTTTTCTCCGACTGCAGTTAGAATTGTTTGCCAAACCCTTGGCTGTTTCTTGGTACTTTAACAAGTTGATGAGCTTGCAGGCAGGTGCCTGGGCTGGGATCCAACGTGGGCAGTTGACACCGGTGCTGTGTTTCTTTACCACAGGAGCAGGGCCATCCCTGGCCTGCACAGTTCTAATGACAGGGAGGACTCCAGCTCCCCACCATGGCCAGTGGCTGAGCTCAGCTGAGAGTCAGGATAAAACCCTCTTTGTCACCTCTGGTGATGTGGGAAAAGGAAAGAAAGCCGCATAAATTATTTGTACACAAGGGGAGTGCATTGCCATTTCTGGATTTGAAATTCTCCTTTGGGTTAAAGAGGATAATAGCAAAGTCTCTTTGGTCACCATCTATTTCAGTGCCACAAGCACAGAGTTATCGTTACAGTGGTGGGCATTTTTATGGAGACTCCAAGGCCTCTTGCCATTCATATTTTTGTCTATTTGAGATGGATTCTGCAAGTTGAGGTTTGGAACTTGGAACTTGGAACTTGATAGTTCCAAGTTGGTGTCCTATGTTTCTAAATACCATCTTGCAAAAGCAGAATGAGCTCTGTCCCTCTGACTTGTCAGCATGTTAGAGCTTGGTTCCACACGAACCACACTGGATAACGATCAGCCAATGTCTTGCCAATCTACACTGTAATTCCTTGGCCTGAGGAGTATCAGAAAGACCTGCTGAGCTCCATGGACACTGTCAGCTGCATGGAAGTGAGCATCCTTGGCCTTGCTGAAGAAACTGGAGCTCAGCTTAGGTTAGATGCTCTTGAGCAGGAGAAAGGCTGGGATCGTCAGGTGTTTCCAGAGGCCGGCGTGCCCAGAGGGACTGAGCTCTGGGGAGCAGCTGGATGTTTCTGCACATCATGGAAAGGGATTGCCAGACAGCTCAAGCCTCACCACAGGCAAACACTCCCCAGCTCTTCTCAGGCAACATTTGCTTTGGGTTTCAAGTTGTTCCCACTTGTCTGTCTGTGAAGATGCCCCTAAAACCACAAGGCAAGCCTCTCAGAACTGGTGTTACATTTCCAGAAATGAAGAAAAGAAGCCCAAACACAAGAAAGTTGCTAAGGCACCGGTTTTTAGAGAGGAACTTACCCCACTGTGCAGTTTCTTCTCACTGGGAAACATGCTTCAAACTGGGGCATGAGGGTGTAAAGGCCACAGAGTCTCTTCTGCTTCTTGTGCAGTGCTGCTGAAACACTCAGTGATCGTGTTTCTCTCCTAGCCCAAGCCATATTCTGCACGTCACCAAGCCAGAGCCTGGTGATGTGGAGAGCCTGCCAAAACCTCCCATTTGTTTCCTGGCACTTTCTGGGATGGGCCTACCATTAATGCATTGACTTGAGTAGCCAAATGAGTAGAGGGTGACCGTAGGGATGGAACCTCTCCTTCTGATTTGACCATGAAAAGTTTTTCTTTTCCATGTAAGGAAAGCAGAAATTTTCAGGCTGCTGAGAGACAGAGCTGCAGGTGGCTCCTGTGTGTCCAAGGAGGCGTCTTCATCCCAGTACATTTGTGCATGCATCTTAATGTGTCTGTGTTGAAGATGAGATTCCAAATGTTTGTTTCCTTACCTGAGGAACACCTGGTGGATTTCCTTTCTTTCCTTCCAATTCCCATTGTTTTCAAGAACAAAACAAAAAGCTTGATTAGTTTTGTTTTATGGCAGCTGCTCTTAAGGGACCAAGAAGCACTGCAGAGATACTTTTCCATGTACTAACCCTTGGATATAGTAGAGTTAGTATAGCAAAGTCCTTCTTCCAAAAAGCCTCTCAAGCTGGTATGAATCTTCAGGGAAGGAAATGTGCTTGTGGTGATGTAGTTCCCACTAACTAGGTCAGTCAATGAAATCAGCTGCCAAGGCAAGATCTGTGGGATGTTGGAAAAGCTGTGGCTGCATCGGAGTTTGGGTTTTTGGTTGGTAAAGGAAAGTCATCTCTGGGTCTCTGCCAGGGCAGAAACTGCCACTGCAGAGTGGAGCTTAATCAATGGGACCCAGGAGAGCAGTTACAGATAGGAAAGAAGCAGGTGTAGCCTGGTGTCTCCTTTTTCCCCAGCCTCAACTCCTGATAGCCACAGGAGGAAGACAAAAGCTGCAGCAGCCCAACCTATTCTCATCTTGCCTGCGTGACTTCCTGAGCTGCTGCCTGCAGAGAGACGAGGCGCGGCGCTGGTCTGCCAAGGAGCTCCTGCAGGTAAAATGTGAAGGGGCTGCAGGTGAAACAGGGTCTGAGGGCCGGGCTCCTCCTCCACTCAAGTCCAAGGCATCAGATGAGCCCCCTTCCTCCTCACCTCCACTCTTGGTGCTCTTCAAATGAAAACAGTGAGGAATCCTAGACTGGGCTGGGCTGGCAGGGCCCTGTAAAGGTCCTGTGGTGCAAGTGTCCTGCAATGAGCAGGGACATCTTTAAAGAGATCAGGTTGCTCAGAGCCCTTTGCCACCGGAGCTGGAATGGTTGCAGGGATGGGGCACCTACAAGCTCTTGGGGCAAGCTGTGCCAGGGTGGCACCATGCTCCGAGTAAACAAGTTCTTCCTTAGACCTACTCTGATTAGATGCCCTTTGTGTTTAAAAATATTTGTCCATATCCTATTGTAACCGACCCTGTTAAAGATGTCCCCCACTTTCTTCAAAGCTACTCTGAAGTCTTGGAAAGTGGCAATAAAGTCTCCCTGGGGCCTATTCTTCACAAAACTGAATAACTCCACCTCTTCTCCGCATTTCCTGAGCAGAGAGGTTCTCTGTCCTCTGACTGTTTCTGTTGCCCTCTTTTCTAATTTGGTGGAGTGTTCAGTTTTATCTAATGGCAAAAGAATTGAAGCAGAGCAATGCAGGGTACAGAGACATGAAATGGTGGTGGAGGAACCCAAGGAAGCCAGTCCCAGCTGAGCAGTCAGAGATTTGGCTGTGGCAGGAGGGGCTGTGGGGGCTCACTGTGAGCCTCTGAGGGGCCCTGGTTTGTGCCCCCCAGCCCACCCTTGGAGGTTTCTGGCACGCAAACAGGGACAGCTGGGAGGGACTTGTCCCAGCCCCATCTGCTGCCTGGCACGCTCAAGCAGACGGGAACTGCGCCAGGGTTACTGCCAGGTTGTGTGGCAGAGAGGGAACTGCAGGACCCAGTGCCACTGGGCTGGCCCTGCTGGGAAGGAAGGTGCCATCCAGCACACGAGGGGCAGGGCATGGAAAGGTAGACATTGCTTTCTGTCCCTGTGGGAATTAGCACAGTGCCTGTCTTTCAAAGACAGGGACCTATGTGAGTCATTGGAGTTTCCTGAAAGGAAGATAACTCAGGGACAGAAAGCACCATTTCTAGAGCACTGGCAGGGCAAAGATCCCAACAAGATAAACAAACCTGAATAAATGGATGAGCGGGATTCTGGGCCAGGTTTGCCTGTGATGGCAGGGTCCTGCACATGACTGCTGGGTAGCAGATGGTGCCATTGCTCCTCTTTCTGGGTCTTTTTAGGACCCAGAGCAATCCCGATTGAGCCTGTGAAGCCCTGAGCTTGGAAAGTAATGGTTCACTCTTCACTGTTCTTTGTCTTTTTGTTGTTTGTTTTTTGTTTGTTTGTTTGTTTGTTTTAATTTGTTTGTTTTCTTTTTTTTGTTTTTGTATTTGTTTTTGGGTTTGGGGGTTTTTTTGTGAACAGCATCCATTTGTAACATCAGCTGAGGCTGCATCCACCCTGAGACCACTCATCATCTCAATGAAGAGGAGGATGGAGAAGCAAACAGTGCTATAATCATATCAGGACCATTTTCTCCATAGCCATCTTAGAGTAGGATTTAGAGTAGGACTGTAGAGTAGGATTTAGAGTAGGAGTATGTGGAGAAAAGACAAAAGACTGCACAATTCAATGTGAATCAAGGACAAGCCATTTATTGTGCTTCTAAACATAGTTTATAATTAGTTCCTATCCTATAGGTTTCTATAGACATGCATTGTTTGGTTGGTTGCTGCACTTTGTCCAGCATCTCTTGACTGGTAGCTCTATTTTGTCCTGAGGCAAGCACGCATCTTTTCCTTAATCTAATTGGTAGATGCTGTAAGGGTCATTTTATTTGGGTTGCTACCCCTTTGTCTGTCAGCAACTCTTCTGCTTCACCTTTTTATCCACAAAGTTGAATGCAGCTTTATTAAAAACCTGACCTAGTTCTAGAAGGTTAGTTAGTTTAGTTAGCTCCAGAGGTTAGGCTGGTTCATTTAGTGCCTGTCCATTTTTCTGCAAATACCACCCTACAGGATTATAGAGTAGGATTGTAAAGAAATAAAGTTTCTGAAACTTTACCTCATCTGGAAGAATCCTTTCTTTCTCACCCTGTGAACAAGTGAGCATTTCCTTCTGAGTTGTCAGCTGTCTATTAAAGGTGCAAATGGCTTCTTTGATGTTGTGAAAAGTACATATTACAGGATAGGCTCTTCACAGATATTAAAATGAACATATATATATATATATATATAAAAATTAATATACTATATGTGTTATGTTATCTTAGTCAGTAGTACTGTATTTTTTTAAGTAGTGTGGTATGTTGCGGTGTGATGTCATGGTTTGCCTCAGATACCCCAGGTTCCTCCCTGATAATTCCCTGCCAGGTGTGTCAATCATCCCTCCTTTCCACACCCTGACCCCTGCTGAGCGCTGTCTGTCAATCCTGGCATTCCAGAAGGGCGGCGAGTGATTGGCAGAATTCAAAAGATGCCCTCCCCTCCTGGAAGGACATTGGGCCATCCAGGTGTCCTCTGTCCCTTGAGACTTCCCCGCCCCGTACCTGGCTGGTGGTCCCCCGTGTTCCTTCCCTCGCCCTCTCCCCCAGCTAAAAGGGCGAGCAAACCATGCGGTTGGGAGTTCTCCTGGAGCTGTTGATGGATTCAGAGGCCTGTGGGCCAGGAATAAAGCTCTGGATCGAAACCCTCCATCAGAACCAACTCCTTTCCTTCACCTCGCCTTAAAGCTTCTCCACCAAAGGTAAACCTGAACTCCTGCATGCCTGGACTTGCCTCCAAGCGCCCAGCTGCAGCATCCAGCCAGCCAAAAGTGTCTCTGGGGTAAAATTCCACAGTTGCTGCTATTTGGTCAAGCAGCAAAGGCCAGACAAGCTCATGTACGTCCCGTCCGGCTATATTCACAGAATCACAGAATTTCTAGGTTGGAAGAGACCTTCAAGATCATCGAGTCCAACCCATGTTCTAACACCTCAACTAGATCATGGCACCAAGTCCACATCCAGTCTTTTTTTAAACACATCGAGGGATGGTGACTCCACCACCTCCCTCTGTGGATGATTCCAGTATTTGATCACTCTTTCTGTGAAAAACTTCCTCCTTAATTCTAGCCTGTATCTCCCTTGGTGCAGCTTGAGACTGTGTCCTCTTGTTCTGTCTGTTGTTGCCCGGAGAAAGAGACCAAGCCCCAGCTCACCACAGTCACCCTTCAGGACGCTGAAGAGAGTGATAAGGTCACCTCTGAGTCTCCTTTTCTCCAGGCTGAACAACCCCAGCTCCCTCAGTCGTTCTTCATACGGCTTGTGTTCCAAGCCCCTCAGCAGCCTCGTTGCTCTTCTTTGGACACGCTCAAGCATCTCAACGTCCCTCCTAAACTGAGGGGCCCAGAACTGGATGCAATACTCAAGGTGTGGCCTCACCAGTGCCGAGTACAGGGGAAGAATGACCTCCCTGCTCCTGCTGGCCACACTATTCCTGATACTAGCCAGGATGCCATTGGCCTTCTTGGCCACCTGGGCACACTGCTGGCTCATGTTCAGCCGACTGTCAACCAGCACGCCCAGGTCCCTTTCCTCCTGAGCACTGTCCAGCCACACCATCCCCAGCCTATAATGTTGCAGGGGGTTATTGTGGCCAAAGTGCAGGACTCGGACTTTTTGAACTTCATCCCATTGGATTCTGTCCATCCATCCAACCATTCCAAGTCCCTCTGCAAAGCCCTCCGTCCCTCTGACAGATCGACACATGCTCCCAGCTTAGTGTCATCTGCAAATTTGCTAATGAATGACTCTAAGCCCTCATCCATGTCATCAATAAAAATATTAAACAGAACTGGCCCCAGCACAGAGCCCTGAGGGACACCACTGGTGACTGGCCGCCAGCTGGATGCAGCACCATTCACCACCACTCTCTGGGCCCGGCCATCCAGCCAGTTCCTAACCCAGCAAAGAGTGCTCCTGTCCAAGCCATGGGCTGCCAGCTTGTCTAGGAGTATGCTGTGGGAGACAGTGCCAAAGCCTTGCTGAAATCCAAATAAACAACATCTACTGCCTTCCCTGCATCCACTAGGCGGGTTACCTGGTCATAAAAGGTGACCAGGTTGGTCAAACATCACCTACCCCTCCTAAAGCCATGCTGACTGGGTCTGATACCCTGGCCATGCTGTAAATTCTGTGTGATGGCACTTAATAGAAACTGTTCCATTATCTTGCCAGGTACTGAGGTCAGGCTGACTGGTCTATAATTACCAGGATCCTCCTCTGCACCCTTGTTGTGAATGGGTGTCACATTGGGCAGCTTCCAGTCATCCGGAACCTCACCAGTGAGCCAGGACTGTTGGTAAATGATGGAGACTGGCTTGGCAAGCTCATTTGCCAGCTCTCTCATTACCCTGGGCTGGATCCCGTCTGGTCCCATAGATTTATGAACATCCAAGCATTTCAGTGGTTCTTTGACTGCCTCTTCTTGGATAATGGGGGGACCATTCTGCTCCCTGACACCATCAACCATTCCAGGCGGGCCGGTGTCTTGAGGGCAAGTCATCTTCCCACTAAAAACTGAGGCAAAGTAGGCATTAAGCACTTCTGCCTTCTCCTCATCTGCAGATGCTAAGTTCCCTCCCTTGTCCAATAAAGAACAAAGGCTGGTCTTACCCTTCCTTCTAGCATTAAGGTATTTGTAAAAACAGTTTTTATTATCCTTTACAGAAGTTGCCATTCTAAGTTCAAAATGAGCTTTGGCCTCCCTATTTTTTTTTCTGCATGCTCCAGCAGCCTTCTTGAATACTTCCTTAGAGACTTGACCCTCCTTCCAATGCTGATACATCCTCTTTTTATTCCTAAGTACCTCCAAATAAAAAAATATTGGTAATTATTTCAGTGGTAAATATAGTTTTAGGTTATAACATTATGTAAAATAGAAGCTATGTGATGTAAGATACTTTTTTAACTAGCTCAAGAAAGGGATGGAATAATCAAGAAATTCTTTGCCCAGAGATAACAGCAACAGGAGACCTAAAGCCCCAAGAGAAGAATTCTCGCGTCCTTATTGGAAAAGACCAACTTTCTTCCACCTCCTTCGCGACTTTGAGGAGCCAACTGGATTAAGGGAGAGAACTTGACAATAACCAGAGAACACCCTTTGTTTGAAAAGAATTTATGCATCATGGATGAGATATATGAATATGCAACAGGCTATTGCTTTTAAGGGCTAATCCTTTGTTAGCCTGCGTGCTTTCGGGGCATAATTGCCCAGGAGGCACCAGGACTGTCTGTATGTCTTTGTTTTTATTGTCCTTTACTGTTCTAACTCTGATTGTCCGAATTCTTATTACTCTAACTTTTGTTACTATCTTAATAACCATTTTATTGCTATTAAACTTTTAAAATTTTAAAACAAGTGATTGGTGTTTTTTGCAGTGTGCTTTGAAAGTTGGGAAGACTCTTCATTCATCATCTCCAGAGCACACTGCCCTTGGCCAGCACACTGGCCCATTTTGGTTCATGTGTGACCCTTCTAGTTGAGGCAGAAAGGACAATGGCATTTGAAGACAAAACCAAAGGAAGAATGAGGCAGCCCAAATATCTTGTGCAGATGCAGGACTTCAGCTGTGACTGGAGAGCGTTGGGGTTCCTGCCACTTGGATTTGTATCCCTAGGTGCAATGTCTTTGGCGGGAGGAGAGCCTTGCTCAAGTGAGAAAGCAGAAAGATCAGAGAGGGTGCTCGGGAAGGTCTCCTGTGGTGCGGAGCTGTCAGCGCCTGTGAGGTGAGAGCGGGCCCGGCCTTGCCCGGGGTGGAGCCCCAGCAGAGCCCCGGCAGAGGCCGGAGCAGCCTGAGCCCCGGCAGAGGCCGGCTGGAAGGAGGCCCTTGGAGCTGCAAGAGGCAGCAGCCGGGCCCTGGGTGCCTGTTCCTGGGAGCGGGCGAATCCTCCGCTCTCAGAGCCCAGGTGGCAGCTGGCTGCTCCCGAGGGGAAGCGCAGCCGTGCTGGGCACAGCCCAGCCTGGAGGCATTGGCCGTCCGGAGTGTGCCCAGGAGCAGGGAAAGGCCAAGGGCAGCCGAGGGCCGCTGGGCTGGCTGAGGATTCCTCCTCTCCTGCCGGCTGCCCTGCAACTCCTGGCAAAGGTCAGCAGTGTGTGCAGCACTCTGGGCACCGGGGCAGGGAGCCGGGCTGCTCGGCAGGCTGGAGCACAGGGCAGCCTCCTTCAGGCCCGGCACTTGTGCCAGGGGAAGCGAGGCCAGCGTGAGGCAGGGACAGCTTGGCAGGGCACATCTGCAGGAGCCAGCGCCTCACGCAGCTCTGGCAGGAAGCGCCTGCAATCCTGCAGTTCTGCACTGAGCCAGAGCAAAGGGCTGAGATGCACAGTGTTTGGCAGAAATATTCAGGCCCCCCAGGCCAGCCTGCTTTGTGCTCTCTGGTGCACAGCAAGCGCTGTGCAATGCAGCTCTGAGCTGCTGGGAGAGAGGCAGTCAGGGATGTGCCTGAGGTGAGTCAAGGGCTTAGCTGAAAATGTAATTAGGGTAATTGAAAAGTGCAGATGAGTCAAGGGGCCAGCTGGGAATAGAATTGGGATAGTAGAAAATTGCATATTTTAGTTAAGATTTTAAAATGAGGTAAGAAGCTAAGTTAGTAATACAGCTAGCAGAAATCACGCACCTTAGTTGAAGAGTACCAAATATATTAGGAACATAAAGCTTGGAGTGACAGGGATAGAGGAAGCAATTGTGAAGGAGCAGAGACCATAGAAATACCTTGCCTTGAGAATAATTGAACAGTTAGAAGAGGCTTGGACCATGACCAGCAGGTCAAAAGGTCTTGCCAACTGGCCATGGGAGAAGAGTTCACCATGAGGAAGACAGCTTTCTTCCTCCCATACAACCACTCCCTCATTTCAAAATCCCACCAACCCAGTTAAGGGAGTACAATTGCGCAGCTGTAATAGATATTCAGCTGATAAAAATATGAAGCAGGCAGGTAATAATTATGTATTATGGGTCCTTAGAAACCTAATGTAAAACCTTTTCTGTAGAAATAGAGAGCAGGAGTCTGCAACTCCTTGCACGTGTCTTTGGAAACATGTTCACATGTATCCAGCACTGCAATAAATACCCTTCTTTTCTACTATAATTAGTTGAAGAGTCATCTGTCCGTGCTTCAAGAGTTATGCTGGAGTAGTGAACTGATTTGGAAGGGAGCAGAAGAGTTTCAGCAGGCAATTTTTGGAAGAGATGGAAGGCTCTTGTGACTGAAGGGAAAGCTATTTGGAATGGAGTAATAATCCCAAAGTCCATACAATTGTATCTTTGTGTCTGAATTTAAATCAGAATTATTAGAGATAGCTTCATGCAATTTGTCTAAAAATTTATCAAAGTCTTCATTCTTCTTTGGTGAATTTGTGTAAAAGACATGGTGTGTAACTTATCTGGAAGTGCAAGGATAGCATTATATGTTAGTTGTTGGCTCATCTGCAAGACTTGATCAATGCTCCTAGCCTGGGCAGTCCAGTAGCCCAGGGCCCCTTGCCAAGTAACTGCTGTGCTGTTAAACCATACAGAGGATCACCCTGCACTCTAGGTGCTTCCTGAGCACACTTTTCCTCCCAGCTTTTATGACACATCACCTGCTGATGGGGTGGCATTATAAGTCTTATTAGGGTATGCACATCAGCTGGAATTAATGTGTTAGATGTAAAAATATACTGCAGAAGTGACTGTGCAAGTTGGGATTTTCAACCAAATTGTGAAATTGCAACTCTCAACTTTTCTAAAATCTTCCAAGTGAAAGGTTCTCAAACTCTACTTGCAGCATTAGTTACTACAGGAAAAGCCTCTCCATCATTTGAGAGAAAAGGCCCTTCTACAATAGTTTCTGGAATTACTTTTTTCTACCTTAGTTTCTGAGCTGCTTCTATTTCAGGGTCACATTCCAACTCTAATTCCACATTCTTTACAGCGTGAGATGGAGGATTTTGTTTAACCGGCTCGAATGCTGGCTCAGAGACAGAACAGAGGAGTTTTTGCAAGACAATGGCCATATTCAGCCGATGCACAATCCGGCCTGCTTGTAATAATGGACAATGGACACGTTCACAAAGAATGAATTATGGACATACTCAGAAATGGGGTCGGTATATTCTTGAAAAAGATACAAGAAGAAGAGTCATCAGGACTCAGCAAGTTTGTCAGCAAGCTTGGGAAAGTGAGCCATGGGTGGGCCAGACAACCAAAGCAAGATGCGTGAAAAATTAGATGATCCAATCAGCATTCTGTTTTAGACGTGTGAACAGCTAGGATAAACCAATCATGTATTAGCTAGAGACACATGGACAGTAGAGATTTATTATAAAAAGTCTTTTTAGGAATAATAACTTTAGCTTCACTGGATCATATTGGTTATGTTGTGATGTCCGTGAACCTCTGCACCATGCACTTAAGGGTGTGATGGTGTTCCCCAGGAAATGTACACATTTGGGGAGGTGCCCTTGGAAGAGAGGGGCTTGATTCCCAAGGAAACTGCTTCCCCAGGAGCCCCAGTGAGATCGGTGCAAGTGTCTCCATTTGACTCCCTGTGTCTCCTTCAGTCCTTGGGGCCCCTTGCACTTTGCAGAGGGGCATGCAAAGGGAGAAGGCTGTGAAGAAATACGAATTATGTTCTCTTGATGCAGAGTGTGATTTTATACCCTCTCTCCTATGGTGCAGATGCTCTTCATTTCTACTGTGTTGATTATTCTTATCAATACATATTTTAACTTGCTCTGGCATTCTTCCCATAGAAAAGCTTTCCTTGGGTATTTGATTTACGTCTGCAAATGTTGATACGTAACTTCAGGTATCTGAATTTAGCCCATTTCTCCTCTCGCTTTCATTTCAGAAAATGTCAGAATTACAGACGTACACACTAAAGTATCCAAGATTTCTGTGCCACAGAAAGATGAGTAAACAGTAGTACAGCCCAATCTACATTACCTTGAGCAGTTACCAAAGCCAGTAGGTATTTAGAAAAGTGTGCCTTCTTTCAGCAATATTACTAATCGATTGTTATATACAAATTATCATATTATAATATTGGCTCTACACAAATATTAAAATGGATTCTATATGTGTGATGTTAAAATTGTGATCTTTATAACTTTGTTATAAAGATATAGTTTTTATTTCTGTTGTTAAATAAGCTTAGAGAGCTCCCAAGGCCTTGAACATACTTGAGACTGATTTTGCAATAAACTATCTTTTAAAACTCTGTTTGGAAAACAGAAGGTAGGAACATCAGTCATCTGTTGTGTTTGACTTTATTGTTATTTGAGATTGTAGTAAATACTGAGCACGAGCTGGGATGCAGATTGTAATTGCTCATCTTTCCAAAGATAGATATGGATACTATTAAACTGTGCCCTGTTTATTGTTCCTAACTGACTAATTTACTGCAGTAGTTTTATAGTGCTTTTTAATTGTTGTAATGTCTAAATGTAGTGGGAGAATATATATTTGACTTGGGGTAGTTTGGCTTTTGTTTTTCGAATAATAAAACCACTCTCTTCAGCCTGGTGAAGAAGAAATCTGCTTCTGTCCTTGTATACAGCTATGGGTTTGTTTACACAGCTTCTCCTTCCCTTCTCTGCCTAGGCTTTCTCACCTGCAGTTTTCAGTAGAAAAGCAACAAACCTTTGAAAGGCTAAAACTCAACATAATTGTGACCCTCAATCAATACTTCCTTCTTCCAGTTCTTAAGATCTCTTTGTCCTGGGCACTCAGTATGGCCTTTTTCCTCAAAGTTCTTTGGCTGTCTTGAATGCTTACAGCATAACAGGTAATCCCTGATCTATTTTCAACTCTCTGCTCAGATGCAGACTGCTGGAAGGGAGGTAGGACTGGTACTGGAGACCTGGCAGCTTGTCCAGGAAGCAAAATTTTTGAAAGAATGGTAATGTGGATGCATGCAAGTCTGGGTGGTGAACTCATAGATGCAAGCACTTGCAGTTTCCTGTCAGGATTTTACAGTTCAAGGGTATGGTCTCTTCTTATTTCTGTCCCTTAATGCTCAATCCTTGCCACACTTCTTCAACTTCTTTTGCATTGTCATCTTCCGTGTTTTCTTCCTCTCTTCTTCTTTCTGTGACTTTCTGTGCAGGATGGATAACCTGTCATACACTGTCAGCTTGCTCAGTGACCGAGCAGTGAGTGATATGATGGTGTGGAAATTGGAGGTGCACAGCAGGCAAACGTGTCATGCTTCTGTGTGCCCTCTGCAGGCAAACCTGCTTCCCAAACCATCAGTCAGACTTGGAAAAAAGGCTTGTCACCACTGCTTTGTTGTGGTTTATGCATTGATGAAGAAACACTTCCATCTCAGCCCGCTTAAGCCACTGCAGAGCAGGAATTGTTGCTTTGGGAGCAGATGTGCTGGCAGGGTCCTTACAGCTCCACAAGATGTGCCTCTTCTGGAACAGATTTCTGCATCTTATTGCAATAAAATCTATGCTTTAAATTGCACCAGTGCAAGTCATGCACTCATGTAGATGTGTTTTCAGACATAGATATTTCTATATATGCCTAGTGAATGGCCTCCTGGGGAGCAGGGACAAATGAGGAAGGGGGCTGATAGAACATGCTTCTGCTTCAAGAAAAACCCCTGTCTTCCCTTTCCAGAGAAGGATATAAACTTTTTCTTGACTGGCCTAAAGGGGATAAACAAGCCCCTCCATGTCCTGATCTTTTACTAGTCTCAAATTATTTAGAAAAGTCGTAATTTTATTTTTTTTTTGGTGGGGGGTTGGTGGTGTTCGGGTCTGCACTTCAGACCTGTTCTCCCGGCAGCCAGGGACCTACAGCTGCTGTGGGTGGGGCAGGTGCTCAGGTAATTACCAACAGGTGCTTGGTAATTGCTAACAGCAGTTGAGGTGAGAAGTTGGCTTGTGCCTGGCTGAGGGCTTGAGGACTGTGGTGAGAGAAGGGATAGGGAGTGGAGTGGAAAATATTAGTTACACAAGCAAATCTGAGGTGTAGGTGGCATTTAACTGGATTAGGTACTGCATTTCATGGACTTGATCACAATTTATGAAGAACTGAACATTGAACTATGAGATAGGACTATTTAGTTGCTATTCTAAATGCTGCATGTACTAATATGTAATGTAGTTTCTTTGTATTTTGCTCAGAAGCTGTCTCAAAAACATTAAAGTCCAAATAAAGTCTTTATAAACACAAGTTAATAGCTTACTTGTTGTTAAAAATAGAAGCTGAAAGGGCCAATGGCTCTTGCATTCAGTAATTCACACATTTTAAAAGAAGTGGCTCTCTCCTGTTCCTGCGGCTAGCTTGTCTCTTCAGGCTAGGAACCATTTCTGGGAGCATTTCCTTGCTGCTCCTATATCTCTATCCCTGTGGAATCTGATGCTAATACTATATTTTTCTAAAATTAGAAAATTTAAAATTTCTGTAGGCCCTTTAATTTTGTAATTTGTACCTGTCACTTGAGGGGAAAAAAAGTCTGATAAGGTTTTTTTCTTGTAGGCCTCTCAAATTGCAGCCCATTGCATTTAGCTGCAAAATTCTTAGTTATGCTAACAGGATGCCTGAAATGGACACTGGTAGAGAGTAAAAGAAATTGCCTGGTACAGATGCTATCAACTATTTTTAGTTTCTTGACAGTCCAGTATTTCCCTTACCCAAGGACTGTTCATATTTCTTTCTCTTTTTCTTGCAGCTCTCAGTTCTGTGATGACCGAGAAACAAAAATACAAAGTAAGGGTATCCAGAGTAGATGGACTTTATGAGAATTAGGGGGCAATTTGACCATACACTGATCTGTATGATTGCCTTCTTCTGTGAAAGATTGTAGTGGTGTCGTAATATATGCTGGGAAATAATTCATGCTCTAAAAGCATGTATTTCATCAAGATTGTGAAATCCAAACAAGTCTCTTACCACAAGCAGCCCGAGAGGCAGACGTCTATTCTGATTCCGAAATTCCTGAAGGCAGCAGGAGAACAATCAGCACTTAGCTTATGAATAGAGCACCCAGCACAATGATCACCATTATCCCAGTCATGGGAAGACACCTCAGAGCGATCATTGCCCTGTTGATAACATCGATCAAGATGGCCAAAGTGGCCAGAAAGGTCCATGTGAATACCCGACTTCCCCGATCCATCAGCGCTGGCTATCAACAAGGAAATGGCGATGGTCCAGCTCTGCACAGGGAAAGAACCAACTATGAATATGCAGAGTTACAAAAGAAACTGGGACTCCTTCGCCTCGGGCATAATAAACTGTACAAAGCATCCCTGCAAGAAGTGGCTCTCATGAGCAATGAAGGGGCAGGGTCCGATGTGATAGAGGTGGGATCCAGGTTCACCCAGCGCCCACCCCGGGCTCGACGCTGTCTCTTTGGCTGTGGTGGTTTTGAGGATCGTATTTTGGTCGCAGAAAAAGATAAATAAATCTTTTCTCATTTTTGATAATTTGGATTTTGATTGATCATTTAATAGAGTGTGATTGCAATCATTTCTGCTGGTCAGTATTTTTAGTGTTAACACAGCTACCCAGGGAGCCAGACAGGTTTTATGACTCCCTTTGGAACTGAAAGAAAAAGAGAAGAAAATGTGTCTGTGGTATTTTCCTACAGCAGTTCCACATGCTATTGGTGGCATGTAACAACTGGATTTCACCCCTAGTAACTACTTGTGGTGCAGTCTTAAGCGTGCTAGTTGTGAGAGCTGCTTCTGTAGAAAGGTGATTTCTACTACTGCTGTGTTAATTCTTCCTATAAAATTTAAACAACCCAACAATTTCCTAGTTGCTTCTAGTAGTTTTCACAAGTGCTTGTATTTGTACCCCTGTTCTTGGATCTTTTAATTCTGCACTCAAGATACCCAAAAGGTACCAGAGCTGTATGTACCCAAGCAAGGGTGTGTTTGGATGGTGGTCTGGGACAGAGAGTATTCTCCTCTGGAGTTAAAGCTGGCAAGTTTCAGCTTTTTATTGGCAGGCATTTTTAACTGAAAAAATACCAGCTTAGAGTTTTGAAATCCCCATAGTAGATAATGTAAACATAGAGCATAATTTACAAGCTCACTTTGGGAACTGGTTGCAATTAAGTGTTGTCTCCTGAGGTGTGTCAAGTTGCGGGTGTCTTAAAGAAGAAGAGAAATAGGAATTTACGAGACAGGAAAGAGAACTCCAGAACTTTTCACTACACCAGGTCCTGTACTGAAGTGGCTGTTGTGAACAATGCAGCCAGGACCATGGAACCTAGCAGTCTGAAGAAACTGCTGTACAGCAGCAGCTTAACTTCAATGTGCTTGAGCCAGTGCTGCTGGCAGCATTATCTCTGCATCCTGGGACACTTCCCGGTTCCTGTGCCTTGGCACTGCTTCCACATGGGGCTGGGGATGGAGTTTGGGTCTATGAACTGGCTGGTGGTGAGAAACAGGTTCATTTTTGTCAGATGAGGTGATGGTGTGCACGTCTCCCTGGCTTAGTGTCCTTTGTGAGCTTCTTACTTCAGCCAGAATTTGTGGAGTGTTTAAAGCTTGCTGCTTTTTTGGGGGGGGCGGGTTTTTTTGGGTACTATTAAGAGAAATGAGTTGTTGATGTCCCTGAAATGTTCCATTTTCATCCTTATGCAAGAAAGTGAGGAATAGACTCTTTTCATCCCTTGGGTAATTATTTGCTTTATTATTGCACTGAATGAGATAGGATTAATGTAGGTTACAGGTAGTAACGGAATATGAAATAAGACAACAAAAAGCACAAGAGCAAAAGATAAAAATAGTCTCAGGAATTAACCTAGTACTTTGAGAATCTATGAATTTTCAAAATGCTTGCAATGATGCCTAAATCTATTTTTCCTTTCAGATAAAGAATGTGTTTTCAAGTATTTTGCATACAGGATTCACCGGGGATGTACAAACTTGAAGAATTTCAAGTGTGCAGCTTCAGGAATGAAGTAATAAACTTTTGACTCAGGTTCTCAACCTGAATAAACTGTTGAGTACCCCACAGTAATTGCAAGTTATATATTCATATATATATATATATAATTGCAAGCTAATAACAGTGCAATAAAACCACAATTGCCCTTTTCCCCCCTTAGCATTTTCTCCCTGGCCCTGTAACATTTTTTTTGTGCCTTGTTCCTTAGTTTGCTTTCCAAACCATTCCATATCCTCAGCAGACCTTGAGAACAATCTCATGAGTAGATCTGGAAAATCAGTTTTGAATATAGAAAATTAAATGAGGAATCACACTTCATAAGCTTGGGCTTCTGGATTGAAAACTTCAGATAATTCAAGTAGACATTGCTGAATGCTCATCCTGGTCTGGCAGGCTCCAGTCTCTGAAAGGTGGGCAACTGAAACCTCTGTGTTTGCACAGAAAGGCAAGTTATGGGATAGCTAGTGAGAGGAATAGTGCATTTGTCTTTACAGACAAGCTGTGGGTCTGCTGGGAGATAAAACTAACAATGGGAAGGGTTCCACTGATTGGTGAATGGAAAAAGAGATTTGCTTTTACAAATAAACTTTAGGTTTGCTGATAAATGAAACTGGACATTGAAAGATGAAAGAAACAATGGGGAAGAAAAACCCCTCCATTCCATAAGAATTAAAAATGAAAAGGGAGGGTTATACATCAGAGGGAAATCTTTGGTATCAGGCATATTGGGGAGTCTGTCCCTCTCAAGTACCTCAGCCAGTGGGGAAAGAGAGAAGGGAAATGGGGCCGGGAAATTGGGATAAAAAGGAGGCTGTGTCCTCCAAAAATTCAAGAGATCCCAGGGGAATGCCCCATGGCCTCTCCCTTTATTCAAATAAAGTAAAAGGACTCCTCTGTCTCCTTTTTTAGACATAAACCTCTGGTGTTTGTGGATTAATTTTCCTAACATGCTGCTGCAGATTTTGGAGACAATTGTGCATAGGAACGGGCACAGGACCAGACTTGGGGCTGGCATCTCTGCATTTCCAGGATGGCCCATGGACAGGGTGAGGTGGTACCCGTGCACTCTGCATCAAGCTGTGATTCTACGGAGACTTCAGCAAGAGAGGGTTTTTTCAGGCTGAATAAACCTTCATCCTTGCTATGCTTGCTGTGACATTTGCATCTCTCTTTTGTAAAACTTCAGAAATCTTAATCATCTTTGGCCCTGTGAAATGTTACAAACATCAGCAAAAGTCATCATAGTTTCCATGCAAAAATACATACATTTTGACATTTGGAAACTGGAAGGAACTAATTTCTATTGCTGATGATACACAAAGAGGGCAGGTTGGTGCCTTGGGGCCTATGTCTGCTACTGTTGACTGGAAAATACCTTTTGAAGTGGCACCCTATGGCCCTGGATGGCCAGAACGGAGATCCAGGAGGCGAGACAGGTGTTTACTACTGAGTCTTTGACCTTTTAAGCCAAATAAAAGTTATAAATTCTTAGGCCTATGTATTTATAAAACAGAAGTATAAAGAAGAGATGTTGTAGTGTGTGTGTGACACCTTGAACATACCACATTATACTAACAGACTCTCCAAACATCCATTCTTTTTTATGACCATTATCCATTAGGAAATGCCATGTAAAACTTATTTCTTTGTTGAGAAGTACCTCACCTACTGACAACAATTAGAATTGCTTACAGGGCCTCAGCTGCAAATGCAAAACATTCAAAACTCAAACTAATTGGTTACATTAGAAAACACACTTTGCTTTTCTCCAGAGGTTGATTGTGAGCAATTTTGTGAGCTATTCATGAAAATACTCTGGGGCTGTTTGCATCAAACACTGGGATCTTGTTAGCAATGAAAGAGGGAAAGTGCACCATGTGTGGCAAAGTAATTCCCTCACAAAATATGTGCTTGGAGGCTACTTGGGTCAAAAGAATTTCTTTTTAATTCCATGGGCAGAAGAACTGCCCATCATCTGCTTTTTCAGAAAAAGAGGGTTGAGTCTTTGGGCCCTTTCAGAGCCTTGAATGACTGAAGCTGAAGGGATTTCCCCCAAAAAGCAAGGAGTGTTTTGAGGAGCGGGGCCGCACCTGCCTGCAGAACTGACCATGGGCCAAGGGAAGGTGCTGCTGCCCAGAGCCAGCCCGAGGGGTCCCTGAGGATTTGTCACATCCTCTGCCTCCCCTGGCAGTGCTGCCACAGAGCCCAGCAGGAGGGATCCCAGGGATTTGTCAGCACGGGGAGGCAGAGCGTGAGCTCCTACTGATATTTCCATCCAGGGCTGGCACTTTCAGGCCAGCAATGACAAATTCTGCAGCTCTGGCTGCACAGTTGCTGTTGGCACTGCTGTGGCAGCCTCTGCCACCAAGCAAGAGCATCTGCAGGGGCAGGATGGTGCAGAGATGCCTCTCAGAGAACGCAGAGAACACCTTCAAACAGCATCTGGCAGAGTTAATGAAGGGCTGGTAAATCCCTCTGAAGGGGACGGGTCATAAAAACCTCTCTCTGTGAAAAGAAGAGACAATAGGAGTGAGGAGGGAATGAGAAAGGGGAAGGGAAAGGTCAAAAAAGAGGAAAAGGAAAGAGAAAGGGAGAGAGGGAGAGGATAGAGGCCTTGGAAATTCTGATTTGATCTAAAGGACATTTTCTGACAACACAGATGTTTGCTACAATAAATAGTGCTTTCCCACAGGCTTTGGCTTTCTAGCTCTTGATATTAACTGAGCCCAGTGAGTTTTAAAAGAGAGAGGAAAAGAATTAGTCAAAAGTTTTTCTTCAAGACCAAATATCTGCCAGAGACTGAATGCTATGGTTAATGGCTTTTGAACATTGACAGGAATGATCAAAGCATTAAAGTAATTAAACAGGGCTCTCAGTATCCAGCACAAGTTGTACTGGTGAGGAGATTAAATAGAGATTCTCATTGCACTGTGTGTTTTATACTCTTGAAAACAGAGGCTTAGTAACAGTATTTCATGCACACACAATAACATAAAGAATGACAGCTCATGCCTTTTTGTCCTGGTAAGTATTTGCTGCAGCAGCCACCTTTCTTCCAAGTCATGATGTGTTCAATGCCATTTTCCCCTGTTTTCTGTTGAAAACTGTTTCATAACAAAAAAGGATTATTACCATATGTAGTCTTTTCTTCTTGTCAAGGAACAAGCTGAAATCTCCAGGCAAATATAAAAGACTACAAGATTTTAGAAGTATGTAAATTCCAGTGTTAATGAACCTGACTTGAATTCAGTTTTGACTTCTGAAGAATTAAAAATCCAAATGGGAATGACACAGCCTCACCTTTCCTTAGTGATATGTGAAAGGCCAGAACAAGAAGAGGGAATCTGGTGCCTGCTGAAATCAACCTGTCCTGAGAAATTCTTGTTATTATTGAACGAACAGTTTAAATTACAGGAGGGTCTCTTGCCTTGCTGAGCCCTCAGCCCTCTGTGATACACCTCACCTCAATGCATACTTCAGGTGGTTTGGGGCTTTCTTTTTCTTTCTACAAAACACCAAGAGATCAAAATTCTTGGAAAAAACAGGACTTCTACTTTCAGTCCAAGCCAAAGAGAAGCTCTGCAGGGCTTCTTCCTAGATACAGATAAAATACTCTGGTGATCTTATCACACCCTGTTCTCAAACTTTTGGCACCAGCTTCTACTCTGGAACACCATGACTTCCTTGTAATCTAAAGAGGGAACAAATCAAACCTCAACAGCTGGTCCTACCTTGAAAACCAGTGTTCCTCCCACCAGAAACTTCCTTTCCTGTTGTGACAGATGAGTAATGTGATGATTGACTCTCACAAGTAATAGACAAATATCATGTATATAAGTTAAGGAAAGTTTTATAGATTTATAGTTATGCTGCACCCCATGCCCTGGTTATCAAGGGAAAACTGGGGTTGGGACATCTGGGAGGGCTGGCTTGTCACTATGGCGACACCTGAGCCCCAATCAGAATTTGAGGAAGAGATCTCCACCACTGGACAGCGAAGAAGGGGTTGATGGACAGAACTTTGGGAGGGCTTAAAGGGTTCAAAAGGGAAAGCCTCCAGCGCGAGGGGGCTGAGCACATGGCGAGGAAAATCTTTTGCTGCTGGTGCTGTAACCTTTTTTCTTTATTCAGTTTTCTGTTGTATTTTTGATAAGGTTTAATAAACCTTCCTAAACTATGAAAAGTGAGTAGCTATTTCTCACACTGTGGTCTGCAACCCTCACTCTTTATTACAATGAAATGCTACTTTTTATTAGGTTTGCATCAGTTCCATACACTTTTATGAGCTTTTATGCCTTTTTATCTATATATGTTTAAGACCACTATCTGCTTATTGCAACATTCCAGGAATCCCTTTTGACTCTTCTCTCCATATTCCTGCAGAAGGTCAGGTCACTGTGGGTTTTCCACCAATAAAAATCCAGGTTGTTCAGATCCTAGGTGTGACGGGCAGGCACAATTTCCCTGCTGACACAGGCACTGAAGACAAACCCCTCTGTTGTCACTGAAAACAAAAGAAAGGAGGAAGTTTCTGCCCATTGCAAAGTCCCCGTTTGCCCTAAGGACTCTGCCTCTTCTTTCTCAGCAGCAGCTCAGCAGCCGGACGCCAAGAAGGACAAGAGAGGGAGGGGTGGTTGATTTGTGTGACAATTTAACAGCACTTGCACACAAGAGCTGAGTCTGTCAGCAACATCTCTGCAGAGGCAAGTCCTTGCTGAGGATGCAGAGCTGTGTCACTTGTGTTTAGTTTGCATCGAGTTAATGGCACGGTGGCTTTTCATGCTGCAGGTGTGGCCCCTGTGACAGCAGCCTGTTCATCCTTCAGGGGGTTTGCACCCACAGGGACAGTGCTGCTCCTGCCAGCACACCCCAGTTTGTCCTCATGCCAAAAAGCCCAGGCAGAACTTACTTCTTAAAGGAACGTTTTCCATTTGCTCTCAAACCAAAGATTTCGATGTAATGGTATAATAGGAACAAATCTTTTCCCCTGTTGTCTGTTGGGACAGGAGGAAAATCCTATCACATCCAGATAGCAAGGCACTGATTTCACTTCCACTCTGGAAATGACTTGCAGGAGCAAGTGAATAAAATTCTCTGCTGGAACAGTGAAGTCCTGCCACTCTAAATCAGTGTGGTGCCTGAAGGGTTTTGTAGCAGGTTTGCACCTAAGTTGATGCTCAAGAAGTTTATGAGGTCCAACAGAGACCTAAGGTTTGCACAGCAGAGTTTAGGCTGACAGCTAAGGGAGCATAAATTAAATGGTCTTTCCAAGCCAGAAGGCTGATGAGAATTGTTGGTATTTGTGCTCTCCTTCCTTGTTTAAAGGATAGCAACATATTTGATGAGATTTTGGCATTGCAGCTAAAGATCATGGCCAGATGAAGTCACCTAAGTGGTTGTTGTGCATTTCTAATTGTGGAGGTCAATAATCAGTGTAACTGCTTCTGGTAATCTGGCTCCAGTCTCGCACAGAGCATTGCTGGTTGGTCACTCTTATCTCCACAGCCCGGCAGAGATCCTGTTTTGGATGGCTCTCACTGCTCCCAAGGCCCCAGGGACCAGCCACTGCCTCTCCTCCTTCTGCTTTCCCTTCCAGGATCAGAGATTTCCTGCTGCTTCCTCCACATCTGAGACAACTGGAGGAGATGAGGGGCTGAGGATGTGGCTTCTGACAGAGAGTTGATAACGCTCAGTTATTTTATTCTCCTGCCACTAAGCTGTCAGGCTGCTGCTGAAATTCCTCCTGCTTGGAAAGGGCTGGTGTGAGCAGCAGGAATTGTTGCTGGCTGGAACTTTTCCAAGAGCTGGACAAAAGAAGCATTTTGTGGAAGGCCACCAGCTGCCCTTGGTCAGCAGCACAAGGTGTGAGGTGCCCTTTGAAGGCCGTCCCTGCACAAGGACAGCCTGGCCTTCTCCAGTGCCCAGAGCACCTTCCAGGCTTTTGGGCTGGCCTCGTCCCTCACCCTGGAGAAGCAGGTTGCTGTTGGAACTCTCCTATCCACAGTTTCTGGCTGGATTGCCGTGTCTTCCCACAGACAGCCCTGGAGACACCAGTACAGACTCCATCTGCAATAAAAGGGGACTTTGTTCCAGCTTTTCCCTTGGCCCAGCATGCAGCAAGCCCACCTGGGCCTCATTCAGCTCTGTGTGGGCTGGTAGTCAGCTTCTGCTGGGAATTTAAACCTTTTACCCTACTTTCCACAGCAAATAGTGGAGCAAACCCAGCCGCACCAACCCCCAAATTTCACTCTAAAAACCACAGGTTTCATTTTCCTCTATTCAAGCCTTGAAGAAAACAAACTTCACTTGAGTGAGCTGGAGGCACAGTGTCCTCCAGGATCATTCTTGAGTAGGACAATATTGCAGGGGAAGACTGGCAAACCCAGAGGTTACTGGTGCTTAGGAAGCTTTGCAAAACCTTCCCCCGTGCGGTGCTCTTGCAGCCTCCTGAGCTCCTGGAGCCCTCACTCAGCTCAGGCACAGTTGGGACAGGAGGGGATGGTTCCGTCTGTCAGATGTGGGGACAGGAGGAGGGAAGACTTTGCAAACGCTGCCACGAGGGCAGGGCTGTTTTCATTGATGGTGCCAAGTGGTAGTACACCATCTTTGATTAAATGTGAGGTGCTGAAGGGCAAAAATTCTCAGTGCTAAGGAGAGAGTGTCTCCACTCACACAGCAAGGTAAGTGAAGGGGAAAGTGCAATCTGTATTTCATGGGAGGTGTTCAGTTTTTAACAAAACATTTTTGCAGAAGACGTGCCCAGGCAGGGGTGATTCAGAGCATTTTATCAGCCTCACAGAGCATCCCCACATCTGCTTGGCCACATTTTCTCTCTTTTGTTCATTGTGAATGATTTCTCCTGCCAGGGTTGCTCCTGCTTGGAGTTCTACTCTCAGTGGAGCCCCGGAATTTTCTCAGCAGGCCTCTGCAGCGAGTTCTGAGCCAAGGTGGGGCTCTGCTGCCAGCCCAAATCTGCGCTTCCCCTGCCCAGCCTGAGTGCAGGTGGGGCATGTGCTGGGCATAGCTGGAGACTTGCATGGCCAAAATCCTCCAGCATTTCCATCTGCTCATGGCTTTGGGTAGCACAAATCACACAACACCCATGGCAGCTGACAAATGGCATTTCTTGCAGATTGCTACAGCCGCACTGCTGATCCACAAATACACGAGAATCAATTTCAGCTGAAAAATGTCATTTATTACAAAGTGCTACACCCACGCCGACAATACAGAACTATACAAATCTCAATTTAGGTTAAAAACAGGAATTTATTCTATTATTACAACCTTTCTATGTAATAATATACAAATACCAACTTCAGTTACTTTATTGCCAACCTCCACAACAACGCACTATACACAAAGATCAATTAGGTGTTTAACAACTTAATTTATTACATATTACTACAAGGATTAAGCCCATCTAGGAATACAAAAATATCTCCATAGATATGTAAATAGAATTACATTCAGAAACAGATAAGTATGCATTTAAAAATAGACCCATATACCTATACAAATACCAATATTCCTATTTTAAAAGCCATATAACAAAAATTGTATCAAAAGAGATACCTACACAAATTTACCCACAGGAAATAGAAATTAACACAGATATAACAATATCCATGTCTACATAGATAAATTTATACACAGATATGTAATTTCAAAAAATATATATATATATACACATAGCATACATTCATAACAAAATAAATATACATAAATATAAGAATATACACATGGAAATTAACACATACAAATAGCAGTCCACATATGGAAATACACATATAATAAACTGTGGCTACGTTCAAGTCTGTGTATCTTTAAAGAGCACTCGAAGCAGAGGGACCCCAGCTGCCCCATCTTCAAAGCCTCTCGCTCGGTCTCCTCCTCCCGTGCAGAGCAGCTCTCCTGGACAGCGACAGCAGATGGAACACCTGGCAAGCAAAGGGAACACGGAGTGAGTATGGGGACGTTTCCCTTGGCAGCAGCTGCACTTCCATCAGGGAAGAGGAAATGTCAGAGCCTCCCAGGGGGGTCAGAAAGAGAAAGCAGCCGAGCGGGCCAGGCTGTGGTGAGCGCAGCCGCGGCGGGACTGTCCCGCAGCCCCGGCAGCCCGGCAGAGCCGGCACAGCTCCCGGCCCTGCCGGCACAGCTGCCTTGCCCAAGGACAGCCCCTGTGCCGGCCGGGGCAGCTGCGCTGAGCAGCCCCAGCACGGGCAGGGCCCGCTCCTGCCCCGCCGGGCAGTGCCCACGGCCACAGCCCACGGCACCCTCAGCCCCACCTGCCTCCCCGGGCCTGTGGCCTCACCCGGGCTCTCTCCAGGCTGGCAGCAGCAGGTCCCCGTTCACTGCTCTTGCTGCTGGCCTTCAGCTCCTCCCTGCTGGCTCCCGTCAGCCTCCGGCTGTCCTCAAGGTCTTCATGGCAGCTGTGGCAAAAGTGGAGGCTCTGGAATTGCTTCCAAGGCCTGGCAGAGCTGCAGTCCCGGAGCCCTCTGTGCTCCCTGCTGGCCCCCTCCATCCCCTCAGCCCCGCCATGCTCTCGGTGAAGCCCCAGCCCCCTTCAGTTTCTTCAGCCCCTCACAGTCCTCTCACCCCCCTCAGTCCCTTCTGACCCATCCCGTCCCCTGAGACCCACCACCCTGCCAGCCTGTGCCACTTGCCTGTCACCTCAGTGCCACCATGGCCCTCGGCTGCCCCACAGCCCTCAGCCCCAGCAGCAGCTCAGGGTCACCGTCCCTTCAGCGCCCCCTGAGCCCCCTCTGTCTCACCGTCCTTCAGCAGCTCCTCAGGGGACAGTGCCTGGGGCCAGCGGCAGCTCCCACCGCTCCAGGGACAGCCGGGGCTGGAAGTGCTGCTCCGCCCGGCCCGGCCGCCAGCTCGGACCCAGCACAGGGACAGGGGACACAGGGGGCACCGGGGCAAAAGCAAGAGGTGAAAAAGGCAGCCGAGGGGGCAAAGAGCTAAAAATGCAGCCTAGGCCTACACAAACAGCAATCTATCCATCAATCTCTCCACCTAAACATTCCTATTGCTCTTACTAGATAACTATACACATTCATAAGTGTAATTTCATACATATGTGTATATATATATATATATAAATATTTTACTCTACACATATAAAAAACTAACTCTGAAAATCTATAAATGTAAATGTATAATAAAATATATCACATCTATTATACATATCCACATTTAACTATACAGATCTATCAAGCTATGTCCATATAAATAGAACACTATCATCTATAAATGGAACTATAACCACTAATAAGCAGAACCATAGAAATCTATAAACATATCTACAAACAGAGGAGTTCTACCTGCCCGATGGTCACAGGCTCTCCCCTGTCTCTTCCTGCCATGCAGGGCAACCCTCCTGGAGATGTTGGTCAGATGGCGTCTGGGAAGCAAAGGCAACGCTCAGTCAATATTGGCCCTTCTGCACCTTTCCCTTGGGCAGCAATTGTCCTTCGACCAGGGGCTGTCAAAGATGGCCTGAAAGGCAGACTCTCACTTGGCAATTTGAAGCAATCTGCCCTTAAAAGAACAGGGACCATTCCAAGTGTTCAAAAGTGTGTTTCAAAACACTGAAGTATCTTGATAAAGTCTCAGCCCCCGCAGTGCAAAGGGCACCCAGGAGAGCTTGAAACACAGACAGTCCCAGCTGCCACAAGGAAGCCCAGCCTTGTTCTTTCTCTGTGCTGACAGAGAGACCTCAGTCTTCACTGAAATGGCTGAAGCTGAAGGTGCTGGGAGCTGAGTCATGAACCAGCTCCATTACCTGGCATCTACAAACTGCCCTCTGCAGTGAGCAGCAGCTGCTCCAACTCGACCATCAGCTCTGGCAGGAAGGGCTGGGAGGGACAGAGCTCCCTACGAGGCCTGCAGGCTGCACCAGCTTGGCTAAGGAATGGATCCACAGTGCTCCCTCTCTCCTCTTAGGCCTCCCTAATCAGGGGGCATTCCAGCTTTTCCTTCTGATACTGGAGTTACTGTGATTTTTCTATTGGTTGGCCTCTGATGTTGTGCTCCTTGTTTTCTTGTGGGTCAGGCCCAATACCAGCAGACTGGTATTACATTTAGTCAGTGATTTGGACTTCTACCCTGACGTTTTGCTCTTTTTTCCCCCTGTTCCTTCAAGAGTCGCTCAGCCTGGCCTCCCCTGGCACCCTGCAGCAAATTTATCCACCCACTTCAGCACAAAACTGGGACACCCGGCTTGGTGACACAACTCCCACAAGGTCAGGTTTATTCTCTGCTCTCTTGCCACAGCAGAGGACTCAGTGTCAGAGCCTCTGGAGAAGCGTGGAGGGCAAGGCTCAGGGAGGTTGTGCCAGTGCAGGATTTGAACTCAAGGCACCAGGAAGCACCAACCCTGCTCAGAGCAGCCATCTCACAGCTCTCTAAATCAGTGTGGGCTCTGTCCTTACCAGGCTCCTGGGGCTCCTGGGAACTGTTCCTGCAGCTCTCGGTGCCAGATGAAGCTTCCTCTGCTGCAGCTCTGTTCACAGGCTCCCCTCCTGAAGAATCAGGGGCAGCACCAACATTGTCCTGAGCAGAAAAACAGAAAAAAAGGAACCCAAAGATCACTGACTATTTTGCTGGAATCATATCAGAGATACAATAACTCTCCTTCTCCACTCCCAAAGGACATGGAGCACAGAGGAGGGAACACTGCCCCCACGGTTCACATGACAAGCCTTTTAAACTCAGGATTCAGGGGGCCAAGGTGAAACTGAAGCTCTTCCAAAATGACCTTTGAGACAAAACATGAACACAGCAAACCAGAAGACACCAAGTGAGGGGACGTGCCCCCACGCTCTGAGCCTGCCTTATCCCAGAGCTATGAGAAATCAGCCAGCACAAAGCCAGGGGCTCTCCTTGCTGCCAGCACGGCTGCCAGCAAGGGCAGAGCTCGCTCCCAGCCCTGCCCAGGGCTGTGTGCTGCAAACCCACAGGCAAAGCACACATTTCTGCCTGGGAGTCTCAGCACCCCCAGCCAACCGCTCACACAACCCATCACAAGGTGCTGCTTCTCGGAGCCCTCTGCTGCTGCCCCACGGGTGTCATCCAGGCAAACATTTATGCACCTTGGGTATTGCCAGGATCACATTTGGGATCAGTGGCAAAAATCTGTACATTGTTAGGGTAGGGAAAAAAAAACAACCCAAAAGACAGGAAAAGCCAGACAACCAAGTAGTGTTTCTATTCCACTGAGGAAGTAAGTGTCCACAATGAAGCAAATTACCTTTGGTCACAAAGATATTCTCACTATGACCAGTTTCAGAATATTCATCTCTTCTGCCATAGCTCATCCATCAGAACCCTAAAGATTCTAAAGATGGTTCAGAGCCTGCAATGTTTCCTTTTCTTATGGAATAAAATGCTTCTCTAAACGGCTATGTGTGACTTTACAGAAGACAAAAGTCATGCCACTTGAGAATAAGGTACTGGTAAATCCAAAAATCCCACTCCCCCCTTGAGTCATAATCACAAATGTACTGCAGGCAATGGGTCAGCACATCAACAGAAAGAGAGACATTCTTTGGCCAACACGTGTCATAATGTGCAAAAGGACAGAGAGCTGCAGCTGCAGCCCAGCCCCAGCCACGGCTCTGGGAGTGCCTACACGCACGGCAGGGCTCACACAGTGATAGTGGAGCCCTGGAAAATGTTAAAGATAGACTTTGAAAATGTTGGGCTTTTTGTTTTCTCACATCACTGCACCTGCGTAAGCAGTAGGATAAATGATATAATTGTTAGATGTGATGATTGTTTACTAACTAAATATAATTATTGTATAATCATAAGAAGAATCAGGAGAAACTATGTTAGAAATTTAAGGGGGAACCATGAGAAGCTATGTTTAGCTGAAATCTGTGCATACAATAGAACAATATAAGTTTAATAATTAACACGAAAGTTATATAACGATAGAGTATAAAACACGTTCACCTCGAATGTATGGTCGGAATCAGATTTGGGTGGAAACTACCCCGATTCCCAGAGCTCTTAAATAAAAAGCACCGCATATAATCGCTTATGTGATTGTGTGTTTTTGAACGCTAACAACAGCAGCAGCAGCTGCAGCCCAGCCGTTTCTTTGCCTTGGCCTTCCCACCCAAAAGAGGCACAGCCCACATCTGCTGCAGCTGGGACAGAGGCACCTCTGGCATGCCCCTCCCTGCACGGGACACTTGGCCTTCAGTGCCAATTCTCCAAACACTCTTCTCCTCTTTCCCAGCAAGTAAAATCTCTTCTTCATTTCTTCTTCTTCCCCTCTTTTAGAAATCTTTCTTAACCGAGAATAATTCAATAACTAAATAATAATGAAATAAGTTCAATTAAAGAAGCCTTTGCTTCTCAACCATGTCACAAGGTTCAAAAGCTCTCAGTCCAGCCCCTTTGATCCCCATCCAATGGAATTACCCGAGCAGAGGGAGATCTTTCAGACAGGGACCTCCTGATCTCCCGAATCATTTTCTCTACGGCAAGGCCTAGATCTGCTGGTGGCCATTCCTCCTCCCCAGGCGCGTTCTGTGCTGAGCTGGAGGCCGTCCATGCTGCACCAGCTGCACTGCCAGCGGGAGCGCTGGGCCCTGAAGTGCCCGGGCTGGCTGCAAGAATCCAAACACACTGGTCAGGCTCCACAACGTGGCTGTGGGACACAGAGCTCTAGTGCTGCTGTGGATCAAACATCACGGGAAGCACACAGGCAAACCAGGCAGAGAATCTTTCGGCCTCCTAGGTGCCCCTTGCTAGTAGGCTTGACAGCCTCTGGCCGAGAATGACAGAGCCTTGTGGAAAACGACTTGAAACGGTCACTTTAAATGACCTTTCAGAAAAACAAGGCTACAGCTCTTTTCCTACCTCGTGCGTCGTAGGCTGGGGGCTGCTGCTCCCTGTGGAGCTGCTGGAAGCTGCAAGGCTGGAGCCCGAGCACCTCCCGCTCGGCCGGAGGCAGCTGCTCCCCGTAGAGCTCCTGCGAGCGGCTGCGGGGCCCCTCCCGCCCGAGCGGCAGCGGCCGCTCCCCGTGGAGCCCGAGGAAGTGGCAGGGCGGGATGCCGAGCACCTCCCGCTCGGCGGGCGGCGGCCGCTCCCCGTAGAGCTCCTGGAAGCGGCTCGGCCCCTCCCGCCGGGCCGGCAGCGGCCGCTCCCTGTGCAGCAGGTGGAAGCCGCAGGGCGGGCGCCGGGCGAGCAGCGGCCGCTCGCCGGGGGGCTGCTGGAGGCGGCCGGGCCGGGGGCTGCGCAGCTCCCGCCCGTCCGGCAGCGTCCGCTCCCTGTGCAGCAGGAGGAAGCCGCTGGGCGGGCGCCCGGCCGGCAGCGGCGGCCGCTCCCTGGGCAGCGGCTGGAAGCGACCGCGCCCGCGCCGCCCGGCCGGCAGCGGCCGCGGCCCGGGGAGCTGCCGGGAGCCGCAGGGCGGGCGCCTGCGGCCCTCCCGGCCCGCCGCCGGCCGCTGCCTGCTGGCCGCGCTGCGGCGCTTGATGCGGAGCAGGAGGTCGGGGCGGTCGCGGCGAAAGCAGGGGTTGCCGTAGTGGAGCCAGGCCCCGGCATCGCCCGGCGCAGCCGAGCCCACCCAGCCCGGCACCTTGCGGAAGCCGTAGCGGTAGAGCTGCCGCACGAAGCTGCGGAACTGCGTGGCCCTGAAGGTGTGCGGCACCGGGGCCGGCCCATGGCCACGGCCCCTGTGGGCGTGGCCCGAGCTGAGCAGCTCTCGCTCCAAGAGGCAGCGATCGATGAGCAGCCCCTGGGCGCGGCTGTCCCAGCGCACGGAGCGGACGCGGGGGCTGTTCACCAGGCGCCAGAGCTTGGCGGGGAAGGTGCCGGCGCTGAGCCCGGCGGGCAGCGGCAGCTCCGCCATGGCGTCCATCGCCGACTGTGGCCACAACGCCCGCAGCGCAACGGCCGCGGCTGTGCCGGCGGCGCGCGGCCTGAGGGGGGCGCTGCGCTCGGGCCCGCGCGCGCCCAGCGCGGCCCCGGCGCGGGCCGGACTTGGCGGGGACGAGCGCGGCAGAGCCGGGGCTGCGGGCACAGCGCGGGCGGGGCGGCTCCGGGGCTGGCCGCGCTCGGCTCGGCAGGGCCAGCTGCGAACCCCCTCTTTCTCTGCCTGCAGGCATCCTTCTGCCTTGGCCCTGCGCTACAACCCCCAACCAGCAAGACAAGGAAGAGAAAACAGCCGCTTCTCTCGCAGTCAGCCTCCTGCAGCTCTTGATGCCTGCGCTTATTCCTGCCCAGGTCCCAGACTTCTCATTTCCCATCCTTGAACTCCATCAGATTCCCCTCAGGCCAGTTCTTTAGCCTGCCGAGGTCCCTCTGAATGGTGCAATCATTTGGGCTCTCAGCAGCTCCTGCCAGCTTTGTTTTGTCTGCAGACTTGCTGAGGGTGTGAGATGCAAAGCTGTGTTTGGTGTCAGGTACAAACAGGCGAAGTGTGTACTTGCGAATGCGAAATGTGTGGACATCGACAATGGGATAGTTGTGAATTCTAATAATAACTGAGGAAAATAAAGCATGGAAAAAGGCCTTTGACCATATCTTTTGTTTGAAATTAACCCTGGTTAATGGTGACAGTTGCCCATCTCTGGGTCAAGAGACAAGTATTGTCTGACAGGTAGCTTGTCAACAAACTGAGAAAGAATTGAGTACCTGGGCATGCAGATTTCTGAAGGGAGGAAAGAAAAGTGTTGACAAGAATAAGCCTGAGTTTTAAATGCCTGAAACAGTCAAAAATAACACGTTGTGGGATATTGTACCAGATGTTCCACAGAGTTAAAACCAACCACAACTCATTAGTATCTGGACTTCCTTGCCCACTATGCTTAGAAATGTTGCTTGAAGGCACTTTGTATCTAAAAATCCAGTTCCTGTAGATGACTGTAGATGTAGATCAAAATCCTACCAAAAACTCCGTGTCAAAACCAGCAAGAGTGAGACTTTTGTCCTTGGCAGTAGCTTCCAGGTGCTCCTGGAAATCGCCAGGCCTAGACACAAAGATGTGTATTCGGCGGAGGAGGAGAAGCCTTATGTTTAGCTCTAACTGTGACCTTTGCTAGCAGATCTTACTAGCAGGTAATAAATTCCATTAGTTCTGCTCTTAGCCAGAGCCAAGACAGGAATCAAAGTCTAGATCACAGGAGAAGATCACAGGAGCCTCAGCTTTTCCAGAGGAGGAAAACTACAAAGGCTAGTAAATTTGCGCTGGGTTGACAGGGGTTTTTACAGATCCGTAGACAAGTGATGAAGCTTAAAAGATGACAGCAGAGGAAAATCAACAGATATGCTGAAACTGAGTGAAGAGGAAGGAGACTTCAAATTAACTGAAAAGCTGCAGCGAAAGCTTCTCTACTTTTTGCAGTTGCTTCAAGTTCAAAATGACAAACTCTAGCAGCACTTCCAACTTATTGTTCTTAATTCTAGAATAAAGACCATCAAAACTGTCTACTCCTGCTTAGAGTATGAAGTAAAGCACAGGAAGGCATTAGAGTAAGAAAAATTGTGTTTAGAAGGCTGAGGCAGCCTTAGGGCTAGGAGGAATGGGGAGGCGTGGAAATCAGGCCTGTGGGCACCAGGCAGGGAGCATCCAGTCCCTGAGCGGTCCCTCACAGTGGGTATCCCTGCAGATGGAGTCCAAATGGAGCCACAGCTCGGTGGGAAAAGTGCCGGGCTGGTGAGCCGTGCTTAGCAGGGGCTCCTGCATCAAATTGCTCCCTGACAGGTGCGGTATGCTGTGTGTGTGTGTGCCCAACAGCTGGCAAGAGCCGGCTGGCCCAGATGTGGGAAAAGGCCAAGGAGGCAGCAGAGTGGCAATGGGGCTGTGCAGGAGGCCCTGGTGGTTGCACACAGCCGTGGGGGATCAGGCTGGCCCAGATGGTCCCGGGGGCTCTGGGCTGAAAAGGGGGGAAAAGAGAAGCCGGGAGGAAGGGCCAGATGCCGCTATGAGAATGCCATTCCATCCCATAGGGGACATAGTGAGAAGAGGCTGGGAACAAAATGGTCATTCCCGCTGATCACCCTGACATCTTCACGACAAGAGGCCCAGAAAGGAGTGCACATCTGCGTCCTGGTGTTGTCCTGAATGGGAGCTCATTACCTGGCGTTCATTACCCGCAAGTCTGGCAGCTTCCCGCGGGCATTCCACGCTTCAGGCAAGCAAAGCTGCTTACCTCACTATGTTCTTTGGGCCTCTGAAGGGGACCGTCCACTTAGCTACAGCCTGGCAAGGAAGGGAGTCTTACAACACTCTGGATATTTTAGACTTTTATTCTCACTCGGGCTGAAACAAAGGATCCCCTCGCTACTTCTCCATCTTCATCCTTCTGTCCTGCAGGTGGCCTGTTCAGGCTGACAGCTTGGAGCGCCTGCAGGCTCCAGTTCGGCTGCAGCCCAGCTTTTCCTCTCACAGCTTAATTCTTCTTATGACAATTCTTTCATTTCTACTTCCAAGATACCTCAGAGCTTGCCTAAATTAACAACACTCTATTCTAAGCTAAACAATCCTCTATTATCTAAGCTATCTACGTTCCATAGCCCTTCAATGTTGATCCCTATATCTCCTAATTCTTTTAAACTTTCATCTCTTTGAGAAAGAAAAAACAACAGAGCTTTAAATTGAACCTAGCACACACCTAACCAAACCTAACCTAACCTACCCTAACCTAACCTAACCTAACCTTACCTTACCTTACCTAACCAAACACCTATACTGAGCAAATACGAAAAAAATCATATTTCCTATCTATGGCACAGCTCCTCTTAATACGCGGGGGATGGCTGGAGCTCTGCCCAAAGATGACACATCCCCTTTTCCCTCCTCTCGGCTGGCGGGGCATAAGGGCCTCCTCAGGCGCAGGTGTCTCCTCTCCAGTCTTCCTGCACTTGCTTGGCTGAGGTGATCAGAGCAGCCAGGCTGGAGGCAGGATCGCCAGAGGTAACAAAGGGATGCTGCCCAGAGGAAAAAGAACAAAGAAAGGAACTCTTACTTTCCAGGATCCCATCCTCACAGGCTCAAGCAGGATTCCCTGGCTACCAGGAAGACACACAAAGAGCACCGAGGGCAGCATGTCCCCCTGCGCCTTCCTGTGCTGGCAGCTGCCTGCGCCACGTGGCCCACACTCCTCCTCATGCCTTCATGCAGGTGTCCTCAGCTGACAGGGCTTTTTGCCCCTTTGCTTTTCTTACCTGCAGGAGCTCCTGGGCAGACCAGCGCCTGTCCTCGTCTGCCTGCAGGCAGCAGCGGAGGAAGTCGCGCAGGAGAGCCGAGTGGTGCCTGGGGTTCTGCAGTTTTGGGGGCCCGTTCCTTTCTATCAGTTCAAAAACCTACAGCACATGGATGCAAGAGGACACTGCACCTGCTCCTTTGCTAGCCACATCAGCTCTCTCCACACAGAGCCCTCTTGCTAAGCTGCACCTTACCCTGAGACGGGCTTCCCGCTCGTAAGGAGCTTCCCCTTCCACCATTTCCAGCCCCATGATGCCCAGGGACCAGATGTCCACTTTGGGGCCGTAGGCTTCTCCTCTCACCACCTCCGGTGCCATCCAGCTGGGAGTGCCGACGCTGGAGCTGCGCTTGCTGCGCTCAGGGCTGAGCTGAGCACAGAGGCCAAAGTCACCTGAGGCCAAAAACAAAGCCTGTCAAAGCCAGCTCCCACTGGCAAAGCGGCCAAAACCATTGCCCTCTCCAACTCCAAGCCTGACCAGGCCATGCTGAATCGAGCTGAAAAAGCAGCTGAGCTCTCCTTCCACGTGCCTGGAGCCAGGCAAAGAAGGCATCAGCCACTTCCACAACACCCTCACCATTCACGCACTGGCCAAGCGGCGCTTCTGCCCAAGTGGCAGTCACCGAAATGCAAGCGCATGGCAGGTGCTGGAAATGCTGCAGCCCAGCAGGGATACCCACCCAACTTGACAGATCCATCCATGCCCACAAGGACGTTGTTGCTTTTGATATCTCTGTGGATGACTTGGCGGGAATGAAGGAAATGCAGTCCTTGCAGGCACTGAGAGAGAAAAAGGAGGGAGGGAAAGTTAACGTGCAGGATCAGATTTCATCCCACCAGAAAGGAAAGAGCTCAACGGGATTGACGGCTTTCTCAGAGAATTGTGAGCGAGGGTGCAGCATCATGGTGCTGTCACGAAGAAGAGCTTGCTGCTTCAACACTCTTGGAAGTTTTTTCTCGATTTCCAAGCGAAGGCATCCGGGCTCCCAAAAGTTCCGCCGGCCTTGGGTAGGAAGCGCGTCACCTTTGGCTGGGATGCGGCACGGCAAAGATTTTTGGGGAAGCCTAGTGGCAGCAGAGGAGGAAGCAGCACCTTAGAGCTGTTCCAGAATCCATCGCCATGCGGGCTGCAATGCTATCCTTTGCAGCTGAGGACGGCTCTTTGCCCTTAGCTTGAAATTCTGCCGCCTGCATGCTGCCTTCCCGTGGCAAGGAATGTAGGACAGACAGACAGGCTCCAGGCTAACATTCCCAGGCAAAGCTGAGAAGAGGAAGCAAGTGAACCCAAGCGAGTGAGCCAGCACCAGCGCCAGAGGACAGACAGGATGGAAGAGTGCAAGAACAGAGCCTGAGGAGTGCGGGGACAGTGGCAGGCAGTTCACTTCCCATGCTCGCTCTTCTCCTGTGTGTGGTGACAGCAGCAGCAGCAGCAGCAGCAAAAGAAAGGTGAGAGCAAGAAATCCCGGCTGTCCTTAACCTCCAGCTGGCAAGCAGCATCCTGGGCAGGCTTGGGGAAGCACAAGCGGGATCCCTCACCTCCCGACAGACAGCGCCTATCTGTCCTTCCTCCGGGTACACTGCGCTGAGCACATCAAACAAGGTGCCGCTGTCCATGAACTCCATGGCCAGCCAGAGCTCCGCATCCACCAGGTAGCTGAAAGAAGAAAACCACGGCATGGAGAGACAGCAATGGGCACAGCCTCAGTCAGCCAGGGGCCCGGGCCAGGTTTTTGCAACTGCTCTCCAAGCTACGTGTGCCACACGAGATTCATGATCACCAGCTCCACCTCCTGCCACGCTCTGGAGACCAGCAGAGAAATCACCAGCAGCTCCCTTCTCTGCCAGTGACCAAAGGGCATCGTCTCTTCGGGCTTGCACTAGCTAAAGCTACATTGACAGGAGAATACGCCAACCTGTCTAAGTAGGTAACGATATTGGGACTCCTGTTGTCCCTCATGGCCAGGATTTCATTGGCAGCCAGCTCCTCGGACATCTCCTCCTCAAGCGACATGATCTTGATTGCCACCTGAAATGACATTGGCCACCGTTTACCTTGAGAAGATGCCCCCTGCTCGAGATGACAAGCAGCACGGAGCGAGTGCTGCTGCAATGAGGCAGCGGGCTGGGCCAAAGGGCCTTGTCACTAGACAGCAGAGCTTAGCAGAAGCACCAAAGGCCATCCCAAATGCATTCTGCCCCCTGAGCCTAGAGTGTACTTCAGAGGAACAGCCTCTGCTGCAGACATGGAGCTGCCACCCAAACCTCCAGGCAGGGCTCACAGCAGCGGGGAAAGCGCTCCAGAGCTGCAAAATGGCATGGGGCTGTTGGCACTTTACCTGTTGTCCGCTGCTTGTGTCAAGGGCTTTATAAACAGCTCCAAAGCCCCTGGAAAGACAAAAGCAGCAGAAAGAGCCCTTTATCCCTTGGCACTGAAATCAAGCCTAGGCAGCAGATCTCCCCAGGCTGCCTGCACGCCTTCCTTAGAAAAGGCCTGGCTGCGGCGTCTCTTCGGCCAACAGCACGTCGGCCCGTGAGCCCTCTGCCGTGCGGGGCAGCCTGTCCAAGGGAACACTAAGGTGCAGCATGAAGACCAAGGGCCACTGGAAATCTCCAAGGCGCACGCCCAGCCAGGTTATTTCCAAACCTAAGGGGAACAGTCCTCCTTGTGCGGGTGTGCATGCATGTGTGTGTCAAAAGAGTGAGAACAATTAGAGTCAGAAGACTGTCCTTGAGAATCTGACATTTCTTGAATGGCAAGGTGCTCTTTCAGGCCAGAAAGATGCAGGGGCAGAGGGTTTCCCAGCTCCTGCTCCTCCTTGCTGCAAGCAAGACAATGCCAGCATCAACTTGTCTTGGATGAGGCCTTCGGATTGCTCTGACCCAGCAGTCCAGGCAGGCGACAGGAGGTAAAGCCAGAGCCTGACTGTGATTGGAGCTTGCCTGACTTCACGCTTGATCTTGCACCAGCCAAAGACCTGGCCCACACTTTTGTAAAAGGAGCCAACGCCACGCTTACCCTCGTCCCAGTTCTTCAAATGCCGTGTATTTGCTCATTGGCTGGCCCGGACTCACAATGCTCCCTGAAAGACAAAAGCAGCGCAGGGCGCTCACTCGCACACAGAGACGCCGCTCCCCACACCCTCCCAAAGGCAGCCCTGCTGCCGGCAGCTCTGGGCCCTTTGCAGTCCCCTGGCTTCCAGCTGCTGAGACCAGCAAGTGGGAGGGCCATCTTCTCCACCTTTCATCAGGTGGCCTTTCCAAGAAGGCCTTGATTTCTTTCAAGCGCAGCATCCCATGCCATAAGCCAAAATGATGAGACCTTAAGAAGAGGGCCCTCCGAACTCCCTGGCCCAGGAGCACAGGACTTTGTTGCCCAAGTGCTCCTCTTCTGACACTCAGCCCTGTGTTCTGTTTCCACAGACTGAGAGCTACAAGGTGACAGCTCCCACACAGGAAGAGAAGCAGCTGCTGGCCAAGGCTGCCCCCTCTACAAACAGCCTGGGCTCAGTGGGGCTCAGCCACCTCTGCTCTGCTGCTGTCTGGGCACTGGGAGCTGATCCAGGCTCAGGGAGCCCATTTCCAACACAGCTCCTCCCACCTGATGATGGATCCATGGCAAATGGACCCATCCTGAATCCAAGGTCGACTGTGAATCTCTCTCTCCCTCTTCTCCTGATTTTGTCTTCTCAAAACCCACACCTTCTCTGGGCAAACTGTTCCAGGAGAGTCTTTTTTCTGAATCCCTTACCTAAACTGACTCTCTCTCCATTTGGATCCATTCTCCCTGGTCCTGTCCCTACCTGCCCTTGTACAAAGTCCCTGTCCAGCTTTCTTGTAGGTTGCCCTCAGGTACTGGAAGGCTGCAGCTGGATCAAGGCTCGGTCTCTTTCCCAGGCTGAAGAAGCCAAGCTGTGTCAGCCTTTCCTTGCAGGAGAGGAGCTGCAGCCCCGGCACCATCTGGGTGTCCCTGCTGGGCCCCTGCTGCAGCGTGTCCACGGCCTTGCCGTCCGTGCCGGGGAGCCCGGCAGAGGCGGAGGCAGCGCTGCAGGTGCAGGGTCAGCGGCGGGGAGGAGACCCGGCCCTGGCAGCGGCTCCGGGAGCAGCGATTGGCGCTGGGCCGCCCGCACTGCAGAGAGCCGGGGCCCTTGTGCCGGCCCTTGTGGCCAGGGCGCCTTTCCCCGCCGCTCGCCCGCCCGCCCGCTCGGGGGAAATGCCCCCTGTGCCGCCCCTCAGGGCCGCCCCTCGCCGCTGCCCCGGGGGCTCCCGGCGCCGCCTGGAGGGGCCCAGGCCTCGGCCTCACCGTGCTCAGCCCAAGGCCTGGAAAAGCAGATTCAAACACCCACCCAGAAAGTGCCCCAGGATGCCAAGGTCAATCTCTACAGCACGGGTTTGATATCAGAGTCTGCACGGTTTTATAAAATGGGTGGCTGGCACTGGCACTGGCAGTGTTATTTTCCCAGGCAGGCTCCTGGTACAGCTGTGGGGGAGGGCACCAGCAGCTGTATCAGCCCAGCGAGCAGCAGCACATGGAGGAGACCCTCATCTGCAAAGAGCCCCTCACCCCCTTTGCTCCCCCATGGCAGCGCAAGATGATTCTGCCGCAGGGGAAGGGCTGCTGCAGGCTGGAGACTCCTGCAGCCAGGCCTTGTTGCAATCTCCTTGCTGCAGCTGGGCCTGGAGGATGTTGGCCTGCAGCAGCACTGCTGATGCCCGGGAATGCTGCTGGGCTCAGAGAGGCAGAGTGTGTACAAAAGCTGCATTCAAAGCGCTGATGGCGAGAGCCCGGAGCCGCTGGCAAGGGCAGCAGCTCTTCTTCATTCCGTGCAGGTGAGAGCCCAGCCTTGGAGCCTGTCCCTGGGGACAGGGAAACACTCTGAGGGTAGGTTTGAATTTTCAGGGACAGTCCAAATGAGAATTGCTTTGAGGCATGTTGTAATGTTGGGTTTGGGTGTGTCTGCAGGAAAGAAAATGGGAATAAACCCCTTGAACAACAAAGGAGAACTCTGCATGGCCAATTTACACCCTGCAGATACACTGATCATATCAGCCCACTGAATACTGGGGGCATCTAATGCAGAGTGCAAAGTTTCTTTGAATAGACAGGAGAGATGAGACTTGAAGATGAGAAAAAGGGATCAGCCCCAGGGGTCCCATAGATTTGGCTTAGTTCTGCCAAATCAAGCATGATTCGTTTTATCTTTTCTGTTGGAGTGTATTTCAAAATGACCGCCCCTTGCCATTTCCATTAAGAAAATTTGGAATTGTCAGGAAGTGCCAGGATCAGAAATGTTTTGAGGTAGATCATGTTTATGTTTGGTTTGGGTGTCTGTGCAATAAAGAAAGCAGGAAATAAACCCCTGGAACAATGAAGTAGAGCAAAAGTGGAATGTTTGGATGGTCAGTTTGCTCCCTACACCTCTCAGCCAACTGAATTCTGGGGTCATCTACAGGGGAGTGCAAAGCTGCTTTTACTTCCACCGCCCGGTGTCAGAACCCAGGAAATTCCTCTGGCTGCCCCGGAGGACTTGAGCCCCTGCCCAGGGGGCTCAGAGACCCTGGCCCAGAGCCCAAGACCCCAGTGCCTTTGATTTAGCCCTTGGAGAAAACAATTACCAACCTTATATGAAGAATTACAAGCCACGCAAGTTTAAGTGTTACGATAGTGAATTTATCACTGAGTGAAAAATAGATTTTTGAGGTTTTTAGAATGGGGGCTCGGGGTCCCAAGATGGAGGAATTTGGGTGTGCCTTGTCCTTTTTCCTTCTTCTTCCTAGCCTCCATCTTCAGCTGTGATGTTGGCACTTTTAGATTGGTTTAGAGTAGAAGCTCACTGTCTAACATAGGTGATAGGTATTGGAAAGTAATTGTAAATATTGTACACGTAGTTTTTAGTAAAAAAGGTAACACCACCCCGGAGGCAGGCAGAGTGCCTCTGACATTCTTGCTGAGTGGACCTCGGCAGGCAGGAGAAAGAAGTTTATAGATAAGAGCCAAGAAACAACCTTGAGACCAAGGAATGAAAGCTCTGACTCCTTCTTCGACCGCCTGGCTGGGAAAAGAGACTTTCTAACGTATCTCGGGGTCACTCTGACCAGCTAGAGTCCTGAGAGCCCGGGGCCATTGTTTGTGCCCCAGCACTTGGTTTGATGTGAAGAGAAATAAACAAAATCCCCCACCAACAAGCTGCAACCCAGAACCCAGTGGGAATTACAGAAATAAAGGCCTTGAAAAGTAGCTTTGGAAAGGGTCTCCTTCCTAGACAGTGAGAAACGCTCAGGCCTGGCCTGGCTGGGCTAAGGGCTGGCTGCCCTTGGGAGGGGAATGGAAGGGGATGGAGTTGGGCTGGGGTTTTGCAGCCATGGAAACGAGAGAACCATGGTGAGCGTGTCACAAAGGGGCAGCCCCACACTGGGGCGGTGCAGGTTGTGCTTGGCACGGCCCCAGTGGCAGCAGACGCGTCTGGCTCTGCCTCTCTGTGCCGAGCGCTGGCGATTGGAGTCACCCGGCCTTGTTCAAAGGCTGGCACCGAGCTCCCGGCGCTGACTGCTCTGAGAGCGTTCCCAAATTCCAACCCAGCCACTTCTGCCAGGCAGAAGCATGGGTTCAAACATGGATTTTACTGGAAAAGGAAAGACCCCTGAAGGAAAAGGTGAGGATAGGAAGGAGCTGAAAGGCCAGAACAAAATGGAAAAATAATCCCCCCAGATTTCAGGGAAAACTGCTCCATGGTGGTCAGTGCTGGCTCTGTGTCAGAGTAGGTGGCTGACAGCTACAGATGATCCTGCAAGGACACCCATGGCATCACAACATTCTGTCATTAGTTTACTCTGCATTCTCCTTTTTGACAGTAGCCAAATCACTCATACTGTCAGCCAGGACAGGGACTGTGGCCACAGCTGACCACAGATAGGACATGGGCATGAGATGCAAGTCCTGTTGCTTTCTTTGCCATCAATGTTGGGTCTCACTACAGATAAATTTCCCATTCTTCCTCTGCTTGCTGATCAGGTCAAACATTGAGGATGGTATTTACGGTGCTACAGACACACCAATAAGGCCTGCCTGGTGGCTGAGAGGTCTTTGTGGTTTTCAGAAATAACAGTCATATCTGTGTGGATTTTTCCTGTGGATTCACAGAAGGCCACCCTCAAGAGGGAATCTTTTTCCCCTCTTACCATTGGAGCTTTCTATCTTTCCCTTCAGACGTGCTAACTTAATATTGTTCAGAAGAATTAAACACAAGCTAGTTCCATAAAAAACCCACAGAAATTGTGTCAGAAATAAAAAAAACCCTTGAGTGTCACACCCAATAGATGTGTTGATGATAAAGGTGGGAGTTCCCAAAACCCACTTCCTTTCTTGTGAGCATGGCTCAGCCTCACCCAGAGGTGAGATTGGATGTGAGCTATTCTCTGTTGGGAGGAAGGGTCTTGTGGCAGCGCAGAGAGGCTGTGCACATTGCCAGGGAACAGCTGTGCCCTGCATGTGCCCCTGCAAGGAGCTGTGCTGCTGCCAGTGCCCCTGGAGCTGCAGGGCTGCTGAGCTGTGGGGCAGGCAGAGGAGCAGGAGGGTGCATGTGCAGCTGAGCCATTCCTGGAGAGCACAGGGCTCTGGGCTCCCTGCTGTCCCAGGGCAGCCCAGAGGCCAGGCTGTGCCTGTGCTAGCTCTGGGCAAGTGGCTCAGGGTTTTGCCCTGGCCTGCCTCAAGTGTCTGCCAGCAGGAGCATGTTTCCCTGTGCAGCTGTTTAGACATTTCCAGGAAATGAGTCCCATGAAATACGGAGCTTCAGCGGCTTTAGGTTTGCATGGTGGCCTCTGTTACATTTTGTGTCTCCACTTTGCAGGCCTGACTGGTTACCCTCTTGCCAAGAGGTTTTCCCTGGCAAGTCCCTCCATGCTCCTTCCCTCCAAGCCATTGCCTCCCATCCAGAAGAGCTCTCCTTCTACCGAGCCAAGCCCAACATGCGGCGGAGAGCAGGAGAATGGGAAAAATGGCACTGGCTGGGATGAGGAGAGTAGAAAAAAACAGGAGCTGAATTCAGAGGGAAAAGGATGTAAGGTAGGAGACCAAGCAAAGTCCTGTGTGATAAATTTTCAGTTTTTGTCCTGTCAGCAGAGCTGTGAGACCTTTTCCCTGACAGGAACTGACCCTTTCAGTGAAGTTTGAACAGGTCCTGGTTTGGCTCTTTAGCTGGGCCAGAAATGATGGGATATGAAGGAAGGGTGTGCACCTGCCCCTGCTGCCTCCAGCCCCATTCCTGGCCATGGCATGGGGGCTCTGGAGCAACTGGGGCCGGCAGAGACCTTGCAGAGAGCAGCAGGGCAGGGAGCTCTGCTGAACTTCCTCAGTGCCAGGGAGGCTGAGATTATGGATGTGTGGGAGCTGGAGAGCAGCCAGCATCCCGAGAGCTCAGCAGCATCTGGGCTCAAAGGCTGCTGGGGAAGTGTAGGAGGGAAGGGCAGCAACAGAAGAAATGAGGGGCTTGAGAAAAGCAGGTTTGGACATCCTGCAGAATGGCTTTGTGGGGACATGGCTGGAGATCAGCACTGGCTGTTTGGTACCTCAGGGACAGCAAGAGAATATTGATCTAAAGCCATTCCCATGCCATCCACAAGGCCAGTGGAGGCAGTGGCACCCCAGGACATCTTGATGTCAAACACGTGGAAGCCAGCTGGGAATGCAGCCACACTTGGTGAAAACTGAGCACAAGGGCAGAGGTGGCAAATGTGGACATGGGCTGTCCCTAACCACCTCCCTTTCCATTCTCCATCCTGGGCCAAGCTGCTCCATCAGTTTGCCTTGTCTTTTCCTGGCAGGTCCCAGTTAAATGCATGGCTAAATGTCTTGAGGCATGAATGGGGGCAAGGCTGGATGCTTGATCTGAGCACTGTGTTCTTCTCTTTCCAGGCTTCCTTGCTCTACTCCATTGGTGGGGATATGAAGAAGGGGTCACTGGGACTGCCTTTGATCCCCCCCATCCGCAGGGCAGTGAGTCCCCCTGTGGGCAGTGCTGCAGGGTCCCTGCCAAGCTCTGCCCAGCTGGAATTCCAGGAGCCCCAGGAGATGAGGTAAGCCAAGGTGTCTGTTACTCCAGCGTGCTGTTCACCTCACTCTTCCCTTCTTGTGTGGTTATTTTTCCCAGTCAGCTGTCCCATGTATTTAGGCAAAGCTCTGTGTATTCACCATTTTGGCCATCTATGACCATCCAGCACAATGGCAAAGGCAACAGCAATGTCCCAAGAGCAGAGGTGGTGGTGGGGAAGAGGAGGCAGGGCTTCAAAGCACCTCAGGATGGGTCCTCTGCTGGACTTGGCACTTGATTCCCTCTGTAATGGTTGTGGTCACATTTGGGAACTGAATTGCATGGGTCTGGATCCTGCCGAACTTTGAATGCTGTGATCCTTGACTGTCAAATTCTGCACCCAGGAGATTATGCTTGGGCAAATATTGGCTACTGGAGAGGTGTCTGCAAATTCAGGTGTTGCTTCTGTAAACATCAGGTGTAACTTCACTGTGCCTGGGCCTCCACTGTGAAATTAGATGCCAGATGAATTTTGCAGTATAGATGTATAATTTGATCAATGTTTAATATTTTGATCTGAGCTTAAGATCAAAGAGGGCAAGGTGGTGGAGAAAAGTTACAGGACTGTACTTGATGGAAAAATATTGGCTTGGATGTGTGTGAGAAAATGTAGCTGTCAAGCTTATTTGAGTGATAACAATAAGGAGGGAGACAGAGAAGTATCATTCCAATTGAAAATCCTTGGTAGGGCTTTTAAGGTGCAATCTGAATATCCTCCTCCAGCAGCTGAGTTGGGAACAGCCTTTTTGTTGTTGAAAGAGCCAGCAGGTGTAATAGCATTCTCAGGAGACAGCAGTGCTCTGACCACATGTAGCACGAGGCTGTCACCAGGGTAAGGCACGGGCAGGCCAAGTCAAGCTTTGGCAGCTGTACAAAAGTAGCTGCCCTCCTTACAGACTCGTGTCTCAGCTCAGCAGCTCTTGCTGCTTCAGAGAGGCTGTGGGAGCCACTTGGCCCCAAAAGGAGAGGCAGCAGAACTGGGGAGTTCTGATGCACGTTGAAGAATGACTGCTGGTGGTGGGGAAGAGGAGGCAGGGCTTCAAAGCACCTCAAGATGGGTCCTCTGCTGCACTTGGCCATTATTTCATCCAGAGCCTGGCAGCTCTGTGTGATTCCAGCAACTGAAAGCTTAAGTACAATGAATCAGCTTTGCATCCTGTTGGGTTTATGGGTTGCATTTCCCCCTTCATCACAGTGACCATGCTAAGTAGCTTTTCCTCCTTTCATGGTACACCCATTCCCCCCTTCTCTTTCTACCTCCTCACATGTTCTTTTGTCCTCCATTTTCTCCAGGCCAGGATCCAGCAGCCTAAACAAAGAGAAGAACTCTGAACATGCAGGTAGGTACAGGGCATGTCTGTCCTAGAATGACCACTGTAGTCTTGACTCAGAGGAGACATTTGGAAAGCTTGGTGAAAACCCATTCTTTTCAAAATTTCTTTAAATTCGCTTCAATTCCTTGATGGGCTCGGTGGACTCTCTGAGAGCCCAGTCACTGGGAGTGTTCTCTGGTGGCACAGTGAGAATTCCTCCACTTTGCAGGCTGGGATAGGTTCATTTCTCCCAAGTCTTTCCGGCCGTGTCCCTCTTCGCTGCTTCCCTCCAAGCCGTTGCCTCCCATCCGGGCGAGCTCTCCTTCCTCTAACACAAATGAAATGGACAGCATGGAGAAGGAGAACAAGAAAAATGGCACTGCCTATGATGAGGAGAGAGGAAGAAACCAGGAGCAGAGTTCAGAAGGAAAAAGTTCTAAGGTAAGGAGACCAAGCTAAGTCCTGTGTGGTAGATTTTCAGTTTATTTGCTGTAGGCAGAGCTTGGAGACCTCTTCCTGTGCTGTGAGCCCAGGGAAGCAGCTGAGCCAAAGAAGAGCTCAGCTGGACACTGTGCTTCAGGCTGTCTCTGCAATGGGTGTGTAGTGGAGAGTTCACATCCTCAGCATGGATCAATAGCAGGGGAGGTCTTTGAATGGCTTCTGGGCTCTGCCGTGGTTCCTTGTGTGTCTTATGGCTGAGAAAACAGCAACAAGCAGTCAGAGCAGCTAAAGTTGTCCAATCTGGAGAAGCTGTCCTTCTAGATTGAGTAAACTATGGGTATCTGTGAACCATCTCTGTGTCTTGGTGGTGTTTTCTGTCAGCTGTGTCTGGTTAGGATGGAAAAAGGTGTTTGCTGGAACAGGCAGTCCTGCAAAGTCAGTTCCAGGTTGTCTCAGCTTTTGAGTTGCACAGCCACGCCCTGTGCACAGTTGTGTCTGCTGCTATTTCTAGAGTTCATCAGCTTCTGGGCAGCTGTGTGCTCTGGCATGGCTTTGTGCAGAGGGAAGGGATGGGAGGTGGCCATGGGGAGAGCAGCCCAGAGCCCAGCCCCACAACTGCCTTTGGCAGCAGGGCCAGGACCTGCAGTTGTTTTGGGTTTGCCATGGGGTGCAGGAGGAGGCAGATGAGCAACAGCTTTGGTAGACAGAATGTGCAATCAAGGACTCTGGTAGTTGATTTCAGCCTTGCTGAGAAAGGGCCCAGTGTATCCCTGACAGGAACTGACCCTTTCAGTGAAGTTCGAACAGGTCCTGGTTTGGCTCTTTAGCTGGGCCAGAAATGATGGGATATGAAGGAAGGGTGTGCACCTGCCCCTGCTGCCTCCAGCCCCATTCCTGGCCATGGCATGGGGGCCCTGGAGCAACTGGGGCCGGCAGAGACCTTGCAGAGAGCAGCAGGGCAGGGAGCTCTGCTGAACTTCCTCAGTGCCAGGGAGGCTGAGATGATGGATGTGTGGGAGCTGGAGAGCAGCCAGCATCCCGAGAGCTCAGCAGCATCTGGGCTCAAAGGCTGCTGGGGAAGTGTAGGAGGGAAGGGCAGCAACAGAAGAAATGAGGGGCTTGAGAAAGCAGGTTTGGACATCCTGCAGAATGGCTTTGTGGGGACATGGCTGGAGATCAGCACTGGCTGTTTGGTGCCTCAGGGACAGCAAGAGAATATTGATCTAAAGCCATTCCCATGCCATCCACAAGGCCAGTGGAGGCAGTGGCACCCCAGAACATCTTGATGTCAAACACGTGGAAGCCAGCTGGGAATGCAGCCACACTTGGAGAAAACTGAGCACAAGGGGAGTGGTGGCAAATGTGGGACACGGTCTCTCCCTCACCACTTCCCTTTCCTAGGCCACCTTTCCCTGTCCTGGGCCAAGCTGCTCCGTAAGTTTGACTTTTCCTGGCAGGTCCCAGTTAAATGCATGGCAAAATGTCTTGAGGCATGAATGGGGGCAAGGCTGGATTCTTGGTCTGAGCACAGTGTTCTTCTCTTTCCAGGCTTCCTTGCTCTGTTCCATTGGTGGGGATATGAAGAAGGGGTCACTGGGACTGCCTTTGATCCCCCCCATCCGCAGGGCAGTGAGTCCCCCTGTGGGCAGTGCTGCAGGGTCCCTGCCAAGCTCTGCCCAGCTGGAATTCCAGGAGCCCCAGGAGATGAGGTAAGCCAAGGTGTCTGCTGCTGCAGTGTGCTGTTCACCTCACTCTTCCCTTCTTGTGTGGTTATTTTGCACAGCCATCTGTCTCCTGTATTTTGGAAAACCTCTGTGTATTCAATATTTACCCATCCATGATGATCATCCAGCACAATGTCAAACCCAACACCATATATACCCCAAGAGCAGAGGTGGTGGTGGGGAAGAGGAGGCAGGGCTTCAAAGCACCTCAAGATGGGTCCTCTGCTGGACTTGGCACTTGATTCCCTCTGTAATGGTTGTGGTGACATTTGGGAACTGAATTGCATGGGATGGGGTCCTGCAGGTCTTTGAATGCTGTGATCCTTGACTGTCAAATTCTGCAAACAGGAGAATATGCTTGGGCAAATATTGGCTACTGGAGAGGTGTCTGCAAATTCAGGTGTTGCTTCTGTAAACATCAGGTGTAACTTCACTGTGCCTGGGCCTCCACTGTGAAATTAGATGCCAGATGAATTTTGCAGTATAGATGTAAAATCTGACGTATAATCCAATTGATGTTTAATATTTTGATTTGGGTTTAAGGTCAAAGAGGGCAAGGTGCTAGAGAAGAGTTACAGGACTGTACCTGATGGAAAAATATTGGCTTGGATCTGCAAGAGAAAATGTAGCTATTACCCTTATCCAAGTGCGAACAGTAAAGAGGGAGTCACAGAAGTATCATGCCAATTGAGAATCTTTCGTGGAGCTTTTAAGGTGTGATCTGAACATCCTTCCCTAGCAGCTGAGTTGGGAACAGCCTTTGTTTTCCTGAAAGAGCCAGCAGGTGTAATATCATTCTCAGGAGACAGCAGTGCTCTGACCACATGTAGCACGAGGCTGTCACCAGGGTAAGGCACGGGCAGGCCAAGTCAAGCTTTGGCAGCTGTACAAAAGTAGCTGCCCTCCTTACAGACTCGTGTCTCAGCTCAGCAGCTCTTGCTGCTTCAGAGAGGCTGTGGGAGCCACTTGGCCCCAAAAGGAGAGGCAGCAGAACTGGGGAGTTCTGATGCAAGTTGAACAATGACTGCTGTGTTTCAGCCAGAGCTTGGCCAGCTCTGTGTGACTCCAGCAATGGCAAACTTAAGGACAATGAATCAGCTTTGCATCCTGTTGGGTTTATGTGTTGCATTTCCCTCTTCATCACAGTGACCATGTTTCAAAGTTTTGCCTCCTCTTATGGTAAGCCCTTTCCCTCCCTTCTCTTTCTACCTCCTCACATGTTCTTTTGTTCTTCATTTTCTCAAGGCCAAGACTCAGCAGCAGAAGCAAAGAGAATTCTGAAGATGCAGGTAGGTACAGGGCATGTCTGTCCTAGAATGACCATTGTATTCTTGACTCAGAGGTGACATTTAGAAAGCTTGGTTTAAACCAATTCTTTTCAAAATTTCTTTAAATTCGTTTCAATTCTTTTGTGGGCTCAGTGGACTCTCTGAGAGCCCAGTCACTGGGAGTGTTCTCTCGTGGCACAGTGAAAATTCCTCCAGTGTGTAGTGTTGAGTGGTACCTGGGGGCCCCTGAAATGCAGTGCTGGAAGAGGATACCTTCCTCTCCATCCTGCTCATTCTTTTTATCTCCCTGCAGCCTTTTTAGTGTCACAACTAGTAGGGAAAAAGAAGGCATTTAGCATGAAATGAGAGATGTTCCCACTCCTTCCTCCTGCTTTTGAAGCAGAAAAGCTTTCCTTAGGGCACTTTCTGAGCTGAACCCTTTGGGATCTGAAGGAGATTCATGGACATTGCCTGGTTTTGCACTGGCAGAAATAGGGAAACCTCCTATGATAGAAAGTCCTTTAGAATTTTCCAGTGAAGGAGAAGGAGGCTTCCAAATGGATGCAGCCTAGGCAGGGTGTGAGTTTGTCATGCTGTGACAGCACAAGCCCAAAGCCACCTATGGCAGGTTCACAGTGACAAATCTCTTCCCTGGCTGTCTCTGCCTGTGTCAGTGTTGCAGGCTGAGGCTGGGGCAGGAGATGCCTTCTGCCTTGTCCCTGTCCCTGCCTTGCCTGATCCCTGACAAGTGGAATTGTGCCAGACAAAATGCAATCTCTGCTGCATCTGGGTCAGGCAGTGCTTTCAAGCTGAAAGCCTCAATGACACTGTTGTTGTTCCTTAGGCATCTCTGGGTGTGTAAGGATAGGAGAGATGAGACTTGGAGAAATAATTCTGCTGATGCAGAACAAGGGATCAGATCCCCTGGTCCCTTTGGGGCTCAGGGTTAGTTCTGCCAAATCCTGGCTATGGCCCCTTTGGAAGGACTCCTTACTTGCTGATGTGCATCTGGAATGCTTAATGCAGCCAGAGAATAGTCCTGCTCAGTAAGTAAGGTGACATTTTTGCTGGATCAATTCTGGACTAGAAATTTCCTATCTCATTAAACCTTACCTATCTCACTTTTATTACTGACCCCAGCATTCTACAGGGTGAAGGAATCCAGGTTTAAGACACTCATCCTGCTTGGCTGCCATAGGATTTTATTCTCTGTGCAGCCATGTAAAGAACTTGTTCTCTTAATTCTAACTGCTCTGTTGGAGAGTATTTCAAAATGACCTACCCTCTGCTATTTCCATTAGGAATATTTTGAATTGACAGTATTAGCCAAGATCAGAAATGTTTGGAGGCAGGTCATGTTTATGTTGGGTTTGGGTGTCTCTGCTGAAAAGACAGCAGGGAATAAACCCCTGGAACAAGTAAATAGAGCAAAAGTGGAACTTTGAGATGAGCATTTTTTTCCCTACAAAGACAGGCTCACAGAATACTGGGCACATCTAATGCAGAAAGCAAAGCTTCTTTTGCTTTCTAAAATGTGGTGCCATTGTTTGTGTCCCAGCACTTCTTTTGTTGCAAAGAGTAATATAAAAACCCCAAAAATGCAAAACCGGACCTGGAATTGAGTGGGACCTACAGAAACAAAGGCCTTGGAAATTACTTTTGAAAACAATTACTTCCTTGCCAGGGTCAGATTCTAGAGAGCACTGTGAATTCCCAACTGTTTGGAAGGAAAGGGATCCTGTAGTAGTGGGGAGGCAAAGGGCACCACATGAACTAGTAGAGCCCTTCTCTCTTGGCTTGCCAGCTCCATATTGTTCAGAGAAATTAAACTGATGCTAGTTTCATGAAAAATAAAAAACCAAGCAATCTTTTCAGTAACTAGAATACGCTTTGAATTCCTCACCCATTAGATGGGTTGATTGTAAAGGCATGAGTTCAATTAACTCACTTCTTCTCTTGCACCTGAATGTCAGCTTCTTCTGAGCCTACAGCAAAGACCCAGAGGAAGAAGGGAAAGAGCTCTTGGTGCAAGATAGGAGCTGGGATGGCTCTGTTCCCAAGGGAACTGGCTGACCTGTTGGGCTTGGAGCCTCCTGTGCCGCAGCCCGGCCTTGGGAATGGAGGTCTGGGCTCCCGGGCGGCTCAGGGGCCTTGGCCCAGGAGCCCCGGCAGAGGCCGCGGAGCCGCGCTGGCCCCAGGGGCACTGCCAGGGAGGACAAGGACAGAGGGGAGGGGGGAGCTGGGCTGCTTGCTGGCAGCAGGAAGGGTCTTGTGGCAGCGCAGAGAGGCTGTGCACATTGCCAGGGAACAGCTGTGCCCTGCATGTGCCCCTGCAAGGAGCTGTGCTGCTGCCAGTGCCCCTGGAGCTGCAGGGCTGCTGAGCTGTGGGGCAGGCAGAGGAGCAGGAGGGTGCATGTGCAGCTGAGCCATTCCTGGAGAGCACAGGGCTCTGGGCTCCCTGCTGTCCCAGGGCAGCCCAGAGGCCAGGCTGTGCCTGTGCTAGCTCTGGGCAAGTGGCTCAGGGTTTTGCCCTGGCCTGCCTCAAGTGTCTGCCAGCAGGAGCATGTTTCCCAGTGCAGCTGTTTAGAAGTTTGCAGGAAATGTGTCCCATGAAATATGGAGCTTCAGATGCTTTAGATTGCATCTCCACCTCTGTTACATTTTGTGTGTCCCTTTTGCTGGCCTGACTGACAGCAGTGGTCCCAAGGAGGTTACCTTGGGATCTGCAGTTTCCCTGCCCACATCCCAAATGCTTTTCCCTTCCAAGGCCCTCCTTTCACATAGCTGCTATCTGTCTCCTTTTTTATTATTATGCTGACCATTCTGCAGGGGCAAAAAATCGTGATTTAAGACATTGCTATTTTTCTACTGTGTTGCCACTTAATTTATCCTCTGTGAAGCTGTTGTATAGAATTGCAATTAGAAAATCAGCCTTTAGTCAGCCTGGCCCGAAAGTGGCCCAATCTCATACAGTTTTGAATGAAAATCCTTGGGGAAAATGAAATATCTAGTGTCAAGAACACAGTTCACATTTGGGTAACACTCCTGCCCTCCTCCAATGCTCAGATTTTCTTTGGATGTCCTCTAAAATTTTCCAACAAAGAGAAGACAATGTTGATCTAAATGCATCCAGGTATTAGAACCTGGGGCTCCTTTCAGGAACAGGAAAGATGATGTTTACTACAATCAGCATGAATAAGGGCAGATAAGAATCTCTGTCCAGAGCAATCTCCATCTCTGCCCTTCTCTATCAGAAACAGAGGTGTAGTAAACCCCATAGATTTAGGAAAAGCACCATGGAGGATATGAACAATAGGAATGCTGAAACAGCAAAAGAAAATTCCTGTTTTTCTGTCCTCCACCCCTTACCCTACCTCTGTAACCCTATAAGGCAATGTCATGTTAACCCCTTACCCATTGGTCAAGCTTGGATCCTTTCCAACCCTATAAAAGAAGCATACTGTACCCCATTAGGGGAGAAAAAAGAAGAGCAGAGACCCTTCACGGACCTCCCCAAATAAAGCCATCTCCGTGGAACAGCCTGCGCCTTCTCCTTCTCCTCTCTCTCCGTCTGCTGCAGCCCCCAGCCCAGGGCACCACTACCTAGCAAGCAGAGCTGAAATCCTGAGAGCTTGCAATCACTATAGAGCTGATAATCACCATGCTTGCTAGATGGTAGCCCTGCGGCCTTGGCATGAGCGAGCCAGCTTCGGGCACCCGGTCCTTGCCCAGGGACTGAGCTCCTGAGCCCTAGTGCTCTGCTTTATGATAAGGCCAAATAAGAGGCTTTATTACAGAGGCTCTCCAGCATGCAGGGGCTGAGGCCTTCACCATGCAGCAGGTTTCAGTCTGCTGGCCAACAGAGCCATGGCATGTCTGCTGCCAGTAGCCCCTCCCTTGGGAGAGGGTCTAGGCATTGTACCTTGCTGCTCTCCATCCCAATCTCTGTGTCTTGAGAGCTCTGCACTCTGGAACCTGTCCTGCCTGTTGCCCAGCATTGCGTTTTTGGGGGCTTGAAGTCTGCCAGAGGTTTCCAGGAACCTTTGCTTCCATTCCCAGGCCTCCCACTGAGCCAGGCCAAGGAGACAGATCATCCCACCAGTCCTGGTCTAACGAGGGACAAAGAGCTGAGGGACGGCTTTGGAAAGGTAAGGGATAAGGACAGGGATGAGCAGACTTCCTTTCCTGTGGCTGTTTAGTGCTTGGCCCAAAATGTCACTGAAAATCATCATCTGCCACTCTTGGGGGATGGGGATTCCCTTGGGAATATATTGGACAGCTACAGAACCATTGCTTGGCTATTTCCAGTGGTGCCAAGGTCCCTGTTTTGGAGATGGTGCTAAGGTCATGCCAGAAGCATTCTTTATGTGCAAAGGCTGTTTTAGAGAAGTTCTGAATGGCAGAGCAAGCTACACATCAGTGACCGTGGGCAAAGTGCACCCTCGGAAACAGAGAAGCAAAGATTCTAATGTTGGGTGTAAGCAAGGCTGCAAAAGAAAATGGGAGAGGTTGATTTTTCCTGGTCACCTTTGTGGCTGTATCTCACAGCCCTCTCATTCTCAAGTTTTCTGCTCATTGCCATCAGTGTTTCTGCAATTTGTTTTCACATAACTCCTCCTTTTGGTCTCCTGGTCTCAGAGACCAAGTCCTTCAGAGCCCTTCAGAGCTGAGTTGTTCAGAAGCCAGGAAGTGAGAAACAGCTGCAATTCCTGGCCACGAGTGTTAAGCAACAGCTCATTAGCCCTCCTTGCTGGGTATTGCACATGGTTTTTATTCTCCTGCCATGGCCTGTAGGAACTGAACTGCCATGTCAGCTCACTGCTCACTGGCCATGTCAGCTCTTCCTCTGTCTTGGAGCACTGCTATGACTTTGATGCTTCAAGCAGGGCTTCCTGACATAGGTTGCAGTTGCAGCAGTGGAAGGTTGTGGCACTGAAGTGTTCCCCTTCACTGTGTGTAATTGCCAAGGTGAGGGCAGGAGACATTCCTCTGAAACTATTGGAATGTGGCTGGAGCTGCATTGAAGCCTATGGCACTGTGTGGACTCTGTGCTCCTGATGAGATGTTGTGTGTGGTTTGTGTGTCTCTGCTTACAGTCTATGATGTATTTCCATTGCACCCAGATCCGTGCTGCTTTGTGCATGTTGGCTCAAAAGAACTTGGGGCGGAAGGACGCAGAGCTTTTGGAGAGAGAAATGAAGAAAAGGAGACAGAGGAAAACATCATTGCCACCTATTCCTGAGACAGTCGAGCCTGGGGATGCAGCTGAAGCAAGTAAGTGGTGGCTACACTTGTGGTGGTCCTTTTTGACCACTTGCTTGCCCTTTGCACAGTGTTGCAATCAGACTGGGGAGCTGTTCTGCTTGCATCTGAGTGCAAGCTTGCATTAGGATTGAATTCTGTTTCCCAAAGAAAAATAGAGAGGCATGAAGTGTCTTGCCCATGGCCTCACTGAGTCAGTAAGAGAATATCAGCTTGCCCCCTTCACCTCTAAAGTCTTTCAGAGTAGAAAATTCTGTCTTGCAAAGTACACTGGGGCTTCAGACTCTCTCCTGGAGAGCAGCCTCCAGGGAAGGGGAGTCCAAAAGAATGCTTTTCAACCAGGCTGCAACCTGGAAGAAACAAAATTCAGCTCCTTGTAATGAAAACACCAGAGATCCTTCTCCTGCCACTCCCTGCTGAGGAGCTGGCGCTGTAGAGCTGTGCTGAAGCCCCAGCCAGGGTTTCTGCTGTAGCCCCAGGAGGCAGCAGCGTTCCCGACTGAATCCCGGCTGAGGGGCTCTGCCTGCAGGGCTGTGAGCGCTGCCCGAGGGCGGCAGCGGGGCCCTGAGGAGGCAGCACTCAGCCCCAGGCCAGCACCCAAGGTTATCTGCACTTTGCTTTGGCAGCTGCCCCTGCCAGCCTCTGCAACAGGAGAACAAAGGCAAAGCAATGCTGGGTTTCCTTGTTTCTTAGGGGAAGCATCACTGCAGTTTGGCTTTAAGCTAGAATAGGGTCGATTTAGATTAGATGTAAGGGAGAATTTTTTTTTTAATAATGAAGGGAATGAAAAGCTGGAAGGGTTTTCCCAGAGAAGCTGTTGCTGGTCCATCCTTGAAGGTGTTCAAGGCCAGCTTACATGGAGATCTGAGGAACCTGATCAGGATGAAGATGTCCCTGCTCACAGGGGTTGGACTAGATGGTGCTTAATGGTGCTTTCCAATCCAAACTCTTTTAGGATTCTGTGATCATTGTCCCATGTTAGTGTTATACTTGGTATAAAGTGGTATTTCATTGTTACACTTGAAATTCTTTGGGATAACAAAGAGATGTTACCCAGCTCCAGCAAGTTTTCTGGCCCTTTCCATTGTCACCCTGTCCAGCACTCTCCCCTTACAAGCTCCTCTTTGGTCCCTGCAGCCTTTAGCCTACCACCTGTTGATGGCACAGCTTCTAGAGTGCAGAGAACACACCCTGGTGGTGCCTTGAAGAAGGAGGTTGTGAGGAAGCAGGACAACGTTCCCTTACTGCCCAATACACCCATCATCCATGGGGATGGCAGCTTCCCACACAGCTCCTCAGGTAAGCCTGCTCCATGGCAGCTTTTCCCACTCGGGTTTGTCCTTGCACAAGGAGCACAAACTGCCTCCTGCCTCAGCCAGCACTGCTGGGATCTTGGCTCCATAGTCTGTCCTGAGAGTGAATAGCAAATGTACTTTTGAGTTACTCCAGCTTGGAAGTACTGGAGCAGTTGGTTCTTAGAGATCCATTGGAAAGCTGAGCTGAATAAAGTCGTGGTAAAGGCCTGAGCTCTGGCTTTTGCCCATGCTGAGAGTCCAAACTACAGCACTGGTGCCAGGAGGCAGCTGGGACTGCAGGGATGAGCTGCAGGGCACTCTGCCAGGCTGTGCTCACTGTGCTCCTACGAGAACCACCACGATCAGTTGTTCACTCAGCATCTGGGCCCTGTGCCTGTGCTGCTGTCCAGTTCTGCAGCCAGCTGTCCTGCTATCCAGCAAGGGCTGTCTCTGCAGGGCACTCAGCGGCTCGGTGCAGTCGTGCTGCTGCTGCTGCCAGAGGTGCCCGATGGCTCCTCGCTGCCGCCATCCCACAGCCTGCAGTGCCAGGAGGGAACAAGCAGTGCCTCCTGTGTCACCCAGCAAATACAGCACCCCTGTGCAGCAGATGGCAGCCAGCAGGGGCTGCCTGCTGCTCCCAGGCTGTTTGCTGCCTGCAGCAAATACCCAGCAGATAGTCCCTATGGCTCTGGTCTCTCCTTTGTGGGCAGCCTGCCTGTGCTGTGATCCCAAGTAGGGTGAGATAAGAAGAAGGGAGCTAGGAGTGATACTTGAATGCTCTTTTCTAGTGATGCTACTTCCATGTTCAGAATTGACCAGAACTAGCCTGGCATGGCTCTCCATTCACAGGGAATCCAGATGTGTGTGTCTACATCACTGGTGTCAGTGGCTGGGGTACCTCAGTGACATCCAGATTAGCTCCCTTCTGAATATTTTTGATGTTATGTTTCCTCCATACTTTGTGAGAACATGCAAGGTAGCACAAAAACCCTACAGAGTCCAGAGCAGTTCATCTAGATTCTGTGCAATATTTATACTCCATCATTTTAGACATCTCAAATGTTTTCATCTATGCATTAGAAAATGAGCTTCTGAGTGCATGACATGAAATTTTTGATTGACGGTGCTTTTGATGACAAATGGGTTTCATAAGGAATGCATTTCTCATCAGATTTTTTTCATACCTTGTAAATTGTTTTCCTTACCAAAAAATTCAATTAAGGCAAACCCAGATCAACTGATTAACAAGAGAGTGCATCTGTCAACAGTGTGGATCTATATTTGCATATTTTTATCCTCCGAGTGCGTTTGGAAGGCTTTTTTATCAACTGTCTAGTCTGGAAATTGCGTTTTTCCATAAGAGAAAGCTTAGAAACTGCTGTGTTTGCAAAGACGTCCATTAGATGGGAAATCAATTTCACCTCAGCATCCGTGAAATATAGGCAGTGTGTACCTCTGAAAGAGGAAAGGTTCATGATGCTAGGAAAGAAGAAAATCCATAAAGAACTCCCTTCCCAATAGCAGGCTAAAATGTATGTGCACTCAGCTGCCTCTGTCTGGAATATTTGCAGTCAATGGGAACAGAGACACTGTCAGGTGGGAAGGGTCAGGTGTGGCTGTTCCCTGGCAGCTGCTCCGTGGGGATTGAGCCGGGCCCAGCAGGGCTGGGTTGTTCAGGCTGGGCTTGGTGCTGTCTCCAGGCAGCTGCAGGTCTCTCCTCAGGGAGTTGCAGAGGGCCCCTGTCCTCAGGGCTGGGGGCAATCAGGGCGCTGAGACAAGAGGGGCCCCTGAGGGGTTCCCTCCTGGGCAGCCAGTGCTGCTGGTCAGCGCTGCCTCGCAGGGAGCGGGAGCTCTGCGGCCGCAGGAACTGCCGCTGGCTGTGGCACCTGTGGCACTTGGGAGCTGGCGCTGCGGGGGCAATTGTCAGCTTCAGCCCGGAGCTGGGCCCAGCTGGGGGAGGCTGGGAGCAAGCAAGGAGCCCCAGGAGCCAGACAGCAGGGAAGCCTCTGAGCCAGTGCCAGTTTGTAGCGCACGGAGCCCTGGCTGGGAGATGGGGCTGAGGCCGCTCCATGGCGGGGCCTTGCCCGGGGCTGCAGCGCCCATGGCCGACCCTCTCCTCACAGTGACCTCGCAGACGGGCCCTGGTGCCAAGCGCCGAGAGGAGCCGCTCCGTGGGCATGGGCAGAAGGACAGAGCCTCTTCAGACCCACAGCAGTCCTTGCAGGAGGCAGTCTCCTTGCTGGGCAGCGATGACTGGTAAGAAAGGCCCCGTTCCCTCTGTGTCCCTCTCGGCGTTACGGTCGGTCAGAAGCGTGTCTTGCTCGTGCCTCGGAGCCCCGAGAGCCCAGAGGGCCAAAGGGCACTGGTGAAACCACTGCAGAGCAGGGAGAGGATGAAGATTGGGGAGCAGCCTTTTCTTGGCCTTGCTCTGCAGCAGTGCTGCAGCTGCAGCAGGTCTGTGCTGTTTCCTCGCTTTGCCTGCTGCTCCATGGAGCTGCAAAGGAAACCTTGAGGGAAGAGAGAAAGCTCTGGAAGGAGATGATTTGCTGGCTGAAGGCAGAAGCAGGATGGCAGAAGTTTTGAGTGTAGAGATTTGGGTGCCTCGGGCCACTGGCCCAGTGGGACTGAGTAAGATTCCTCTCTGCTCCCACTGCTGACAGCAATGGCAGGTGACAGGGTCTCCCTGTGACCTCCTGCATGGGAGTCCCAGAAGCAGTTGATCACTCCCTGGTGGATGCTTCATTCACACGGGGTTAAGGACTCCATTCCCACTGGGATAAGCATGGAAAATCTGCCACGATGCATCTCCTTGTGCAGTCACCTTTGCTTTGCCCTTTCTCTTCTGCTTTCTCTTCCCCATTTCTCTTTGGTGCCCTCTGAGGCCCAGAGAGCTTCTGCAGGTGTGGGGGGTCCGGATGACCCTCAGGGGTGCCCGTGGGATCGGTCACCAGCCCTGGGCTGCAGCCCTGATGCCTCACAGACCTTCCTGTGGCGGAGGGCCTGCACAAAGCAAGTGCTCAGAGACAGAGTTGTTTGCACCTTTTAAATAACCTGTTGCTGTTGTGGGGGTTGTTTTAGGTAGGGGGTTTTGGGAAAAGCCAGAGTTTCAACAGTTCTTGCCCAGGGGTGGAATCTCCTGGGACATCCTGCTGCTTTTTTGGGGAATGTGTGAGGTGGAGTGGAGGGGGTGACAGAGAGGCTGAGATTGTAGAGTGGAAACTCAGCTCCAGAGTGGCAGTGCAGACTCCCCCTGCTGAATGCCTGCTGGGGCTGACAAAGAAGGAAAATGCCCCAATAACAGCCCGGTGGCACTGTGTCTCAGGGACAGGTACAGGGAGGTGACAAGAAACAGCAGCATGGCCCGGTCTCACAGCTTCTAGGAAGCAGTGACCGAGGGGCCTCATGGGCCAGAGATTTCAGAAAGGCTGTCTTCTTAAATGGCCACTCTGAAACCCCTCTCTTTGCCTCTTGGGTTTGTGAATGCTTTTGACAGCCACAGCATCCTGGGGTGGAAAGAGCCTCAATCCTGCTGCAGCTCTGTGTACTGGGTGCCCTCTGATGGGTCAGCATGAATTGTCCTTAATCTCTAAATTATTCATATGTCATCTGTTTCTTGAATCTTTCTCCAAGTAAATACTGTGAAAGAAATTGAGTATCAGACAGTGCAGGGAGACTGAATTCCTCCCTCTTCCGTGCAGGCAGGCCTTGTGTGCAATGCTAACTTTGTGTTTACCTGAGGACAGAACCTTCTGCAGGTGTCTGAAGGTGCAGGGAGAGCCCAGGCTCCTTCCCCCAGCACGGGCAGGGAGCAGGCTCTGGCCAAGGCCTGTGCTGCTGCTGCTCCTGGTCCCTGTGGCCCAGGGTTTGCTCTCTCCTCCCCAGCAGCCGCCCCGCCCCGGTGCGGCAGTGTGCGGCCCAACTCCTCCTGTCCCTGATGCAGACAATTGGAGTCACCAAGCTCGCAGGCACAGCCTGGGCTGAGAGGCTGGCACACGTGGCAGGGAAGCTTGCTCAGGACTGTCACAAGGACACAAGGTAATGATCTTCATTTCACCTCCTAAAACAGGAAAACCCTTTTGTGTCTGGCTATAAAGGTGAAACCACACAAGAGTGGAAACTAAAGGGAATATGAAGTTACCTCATGGTGTGAATAAGGGTCACAGAATCATGGAATATGCTGAGTTGGAAGGGACCCATCAGGGTCATGGAGTCCATCCCCTGGCCATGTGCAGTGACCCCAAGAGTCACTCCATGTGCTTGAGAGCATTGTCCAAACACTTCTTCAGCTCTGTCAGCCTTGGTGCTGTGACCACTGCTCTGGGCTGCCTGGGCAAATGGCTGTACTGGGAAACCTGAGGTTGGCCAGCAAAAAGGAGCATTGCCAACTTTTTCCTGTGGCTTGAAGGATTCTTTCCTGAGATCAAAAGAGCTCAGATCAGCCAGTCCAACAGTCTTGTTTGGCCTTAGGTGCACAACACAAAGCCAAAGTGTTGGCTAATGTTCATCACTGAAGGATCCCAAAAATCCATTTCTCATTAACTTCAGACTTTCCTAGAAATATTTCAGGGGTCTTTAGCCAACATATTCAGTCTTTCTAAACCTGTTCTGCAGATTTCTAGAATGCTGTTATCAGTGGCTCAGTGAGCTCCACATATCTTCTTGAAGAAAACTGTGGTTTCCTAGTGGCAAAATCAACCAAACCACCAAAATCCCCTTCCTTTGGTGATGAAATTCCCATGAATAGCTGCCAAGAACACCAGAGCAACTAGCTGCCTCTGTGCATACACATAGTATAGAATAATCAAGAGGATGCATGAGGTGTTTTGTCCTGGCTTCCCTGCCAGTTAAAGAAAGGCAAATTATTGTGCAATGGCAGCAAGACACTGCTAAGAGGCTCTGACAACAAAGCAGATGTGTTTTGCTTGTTCCCTGGGATCCTTTGATGCCACAGAAGCACACCCCCAGTTTCAGAGTGAAATGGTATTTTTCTGTTGCTCCACATTCTCCTCCTGCCTCTTGTGTTCAGCTGACAGCACTGTGCAGTGTCAAGTGAGGTAAATCTCCCTCTTTGCTGAGTAGGTAATGCCTTCTCATGCAGGGATTGCACCTGATGAGTTTAAGGTATCAGCCTCTTCTGTTAACACTCTTCCTGTGTTTGTTCACTTTTTTTTTCATTTCCTTCCTTCCTTCCTTCCTTCCTTAGGCATTATGGACAGGAGATGGTGAAGATGTTGCTCACTCATCAACAATTTAAAATGCTTCTGGAACAATCTCTTTCCCCCCGTGACCTGGAAGATATTCTGACAAGAATTAAGAAGGAAGTAAGTGCTTGGCAGGAGAAATGTCTCCTTTGTGCAAGTATTGCCACTGCTAATATGAGATCAAACATACCCAATCTGTCTTTAGCTCATTCCTCTTCTGCTGAATCATTTTGCTCCTGGGAATGAGTTGTTGATCCTCAGCCTGTTCATCAGCAGGCCACAAAGGAACTGATATTATTAGGGACAAAGTGGGGTTTTGAATATTTTCAATATTGGTCACAAAGAGGGAAGGGAAAGAGGAGAAAATGGGTTTACATTTAAGAGTAATGCCCACCATGCTTTCCCTACTCTGCCCCCTGTAAAGCAATTAAGTGAGAATTGTGCTTCTGAAGATAACAGAGTCTTTGCAAAGGACACTGGAAGTAGTAGTGCCAAGAAAATTTCCAAATTTAGAAAAGATGTCCAAGTCAATCCTAGTTACTACAATGACTGTCTGTCTTTTGGGAATGCTGCCCTGCTGTCAAGCCCTGTGGAGCTGGAAGAAGCTTGGTGAATTCAGCAGCATCCAGTGGAAAATCCTTTGTTTGTTTGATGGGGGGGATTTTATTTTTTTTATCGACATTACAGAAGGGAGCCTGCCTTTGAGCAGGCACAGGGAGAGTGAGTGTTGAACCAAATCAACTTCCAACACAATGGGCCAACCCCCAAAGAGTCCAGTTTGTTCTGCTGCTTCCTTCACAAACACTCATTGCCTGCCACTTTGCATTATTCCCATTTATGCTCAAGACAAAGGAATTTGGGATTTTAGACTGCTGCTCAGTCTGGTAGCACCCATAACCTGCCTTGGGCTGTTGAAAACAAAGAGTTGGCATCACTCAATCTCTGCTCTGTTTCCATCTGTAAGTTAGGAAATGTTTCCCTAAGCCTTGGTAGCAGTGATCCTGGTTCTAACTTGTGTTTTCAACAGGGAATTTCCTGTTTTATATTCTAAAGATGGATGGGGTTTCTCTATGTCTTTGTAGGGCATGGCAAACCAGAAGGCTGAAGGCCCATCTGTCAAGGAGCCGGTGAAGGAGAGGAACGATGGCTCAAAGAAGCCCCAGGCCACATTGTCTTCTAGCAAACGGTACTGAGCACTTTTGTCAGATGAGACAAAGCACATGACAAGCTTTACATGTCTCTTCCTCAGGAAAATCTTCCTGGAAGACATGACCAGTGCCACAGATTGTTTCCTTTCCCTACAAATGCTCTAGGATAAAAAATGTCGACTTCTGCATTGTGCTGAACACAACTTCTCTGGAGGGGTTTCCACAAAAATGGAGAGACAAAAAGACACCCATTGGTTGCAGCTCAGACGATGCAGTGCAGTGGCAAGGGCAGTGTTGTGGAGGCTGGGAGAGGGCCAAGTTTCTGCTGCCTGACTTGGGACAAGTAAATTCAACCAGGGCTTTTTTTCCGTCTGAGTGGAGTCTTTTTCAGATGGGTGTTTTGATGAGAAATCTCAGTCTGGATGCAAGATGCCATTCCACAAAGATGCAGTTCTCATCCATGAGGTTTGGCCTGGCTGAATCATGGTTTTCTTCCCCTCAAACAGTACCAAGTTTGAGTAGTAAGGAGCAAGGCAATTTCTGAACAACTTCAGTCAACAGGTGTCTGAATGTGGACTTTTTGTCTTGATATTCCTGTCCTTCATGTAACTTGCTTGATGGACAGCATGTTTGGTTTATTTTCCCCTGTTCTGCAATCAACATTTAAGACAGGAATTTGCTCCTTGCTGTCTCTTCATGCCACTGGCAGAGCTACTTGTACCTGTTCTCCTCTGATAGCAGAGGGGATTTCTTTAGCTCTGTCCTGCTCAGCAGTGACAGGAAAGTGACCACATGCCTCAGTGGCACAGCTAGCATCTTCCTGTGCTCATGGAAGAGACAGGTTGATCAGGAGAATTGTTCCCAGTGGGGTTGTTAAGCTGTGCATCTAGTCTCTAGGGAAGCAAATGAAATGTGAGTGTAGTTCTGGCATGTCAGGCTTCTCTTTTTATCTCTGTTACTGATTTTCTGAATCCTTCAAATATGGCCCTGTTTATCTGTTCAGATGCATCTGAGCTACTTTTCCAGATTGTCATGCCTGGTTGTAGAGACACTTCTCCAGAGTGATGAGTTTCCTTATTGTAAGACACACACATCCCATATGAGGAGGCATTTAAACTTGGAAGTAGTGTCTCTCTTTCTCCACAAAGCAATGTGACCTGTGTGCCCTGGCAGCCATCTGAAGATAGATCAGATGCATCTCATCCTTGGTTTTCCTGAGTGAGCAGTGCTGAGAATGTCACTTGCAGATTGTCTGCCATAATGATTGTCATGAGGTCCACGTTGTTCTTCAGAGCCTGATGATTTTCCAGCTTGAAATCACATAATTGGGAAAGCTGCTCAAGATGTTTTGCTCACAATTAATTGAAGGTATTGTCTGTGGCTGCAGCTCTCTCCACAGAGAGCAGCAGGCACAACTTTCCCAGGCATTGTCCTGGGGAAGGCTGTGAGAAGATCAGAGAAAAGAATGAGAAACAATTCTTATCTGCACTTGCTGCACCTCTTGTTGTGAACATGTGGAATGTGTTATGGAGATTTGTTTACCAAAGGGTAGTTTCTTAATTGGCCACTTAATTAGTCAATTGGATTCAATTGACTAATCTGGTCTGTCTGTATCTGACTGTCTGTAAGGGTGATGAGTTTCAGTACAGTATAGTATAGTATAGTATAGTATAGTATATTATAGTATAGTATAGTAGAGTAGAGTATAGTATAATATAGTATAGTATAGTACAGTATAGTACAGTATAATAAAGTGATTGATCAGCCTCAGCCTTCTGGAATCATGGAGGCAATGCTAATTATTTCCTTGACGGGGATGCCATGCTATGATAATGATCACCACCAGGTCCTCATTTGGTTTTATTTTCCAGGGTGAAATCTCTCTCTGATGGGCACCTCCTACACCGTGCAAAAGCCCAGGTCACGTCACCTCCAGCTGTGGAAGAAACGGAGCTGCTCCAGAAGCTTTACCATCTCCTGGAAGCCAAGGGGTTTCAGACAAGGATGGAAGGAGTGGAACTCCTCCAAGACCTGTGCAGAACAAACCCCCAGCTCATCTCCACTAACATTGTCCAAGTATGTAGGGTATCTTCACTGCTCCTTTCCTTTAGCTCCTTTCCTAAGCCTGTAGCAGCAAAGTTGATTCAGTGTGTCTTGGCACTCTGTCCTGGCTGTTTGGGACATGCTGGTCCCTCTTACCCAGACAAATGTAATTCAGGTCCAGGCTTCAGGACAAGTTATTTCAGTCCAGCTGTATTTGTCTGGCAGGTGCCTATTGATGCTGTTCATCAGATGATGGCAGAATTTTCTGCTGGTGTAACTGCTGCTCTCTCCTACTCCCAGTTGGGTTAAGGGAAGGGACTCCAGCCCCTGAAAGCATGGCAATTGTTCTCTAGACCAAAAATGGGTTTGCATAGGGAAGAGAGGTATCAGGCTTGGTTGATTTAAACCCAGTTGTTTTTTTTTAAAGAATACTTCTGTAAACTCCATTTTGTCTTACACAGGCACAGCTCTGGCTACTCATTTCCACCCTTGTTCCTATTCCTCTTGGTAAAGACAGTACTCACCCTTCTTGGGGGTCTTTTTTACTCTTTGGAAAAGGAGGAAAACAGCAAAGGACTCATCTCTGCCTTCTCCTCCCAGTAGCTGCTTTTTCCCTTTTTCCAGGAAAAGGTGCCTGATAATGAGGCTGTCAAGGGACTGAGCCTGCTCTAATGAGAGCTGTACAGCACATGACATTTCAGAAGTCCACCTGTTACTTAGAGAAATGGTCTGGATGCTGGAAGAGTTGATCAGAGCCCTGCTCTTCTCCAGACACAGGCTCTGAGACAAACAAAAGAAAACACAGATCTCCTCCAGCCATAGTTTTGGCAAAATCATAACTGCCCTCAGTACTTGAGGCAACTGTATAGAAAACCGGGCATTGTAAACATCTGCTTCCATTCAAAGCAAAGGCACTCTTTAGCATTAATCAATGGAATTGATTTAATGATTTAGAGATGGAGAGAAATGCCATAGGAACTATTCTGTCCCCAGCCAAACCTCCTAAAAACAGAAGAAAATCTTTCAACCAGCATGAGGTTGGGCCACCATTCCAGTGAGTGGCCCACAGGAAAACAGTGCAATTGTGCAAGCGAGTGCTGGCCTGAGAGAAAGGATCACTTTCATCTTTGACATTGCTGACTGCTACAGCCACTCTTCAAACAAGGACATTTGAATCCAGCTTTCACGTTGCTTGTTCTCTTCACAGATTTTTGATTATTTTGTCCTGAGAATATCTGACAGCCACAAGAAAGTGAAGCAGAGGGCGCTGGACGTGCTGGCTGAAATCACAGGAGCCCTGAAAGATGCCCTGAACCCGGTGATCATTGGTTTGGTGGAAGGAATAACAAAGAACCTGAATTCAAAGGATGCCAGGGTTCGTGGGGCAGCTGTGAAAGCTCTGGAAGAATCCATTGCTCATTTGGGTAAGGCTGAGCCCTGGCAGGGACTCTCCTCAACTTTGTCTCTGTCTCTCCTGCACAAGAGAGCGCTGAGTGCCTTGACAGCTGCTCTTGTCTGTGGAACACTGCAGCTGACACCCACCAGAAGCTGTGCAGCTGCAGTCCTTATGCACCATCCCCAACAGGCTGGAGTGTGATCAGCATTTCCCAACAGTCCCAGGAGCCCTTGGCTCTGTGCTGCTTGTCTGAAGAGCAAGTCCTGGGCTACAGCTTTGCTGCAGCTCAGAGGCAAAGGGGGTTTGGAGTTTGCTTAGGCCCTGTCTGATTTCCCAAATGAACAGCTTTGCTGTTGGCATGAAGGGACACTGACCCATCAGAGCTTCTGCAGAGCAGCCACCTGCAAGGCTCTACATTAGAGGCATCAGCTGCCTATTTTCCACTTTTCTTCTTTGTCTTCTATTTTCAAAGGGGAACTGATGATTTTCCAAGTTCATTTCTTTAGAACAAGCAGGTATAAACCCAGCTGTCAATGATGCCTTGCTCCACATGTTGTTTTGCATGGAGCAAGATGGCCACAGCAATTAACTACATAGGCAAGGGCTGCTCTAAATTCCTCTGCCACACAGATTTATGTCAGCTCTGAGAATGCTGCACTGGGGAAATATGCCTGGAAAAAGGAGTGTTGAAGAGGCAGGTCTTCAAGGGGAGTTTGCACTTTCTCCTCTCCAGTTGCTCTGTGAACTCAGGAACTGCCTGACTCAGTGCCTTTCTGTGACCCAAGTATGGGCTTCTTCCTTTTTGCTCTGGGATGCAAAACCTTTTCACTGCTTCCATGTGACTGAACTCTTGAGGTCCCTGATGTGAAATGGTTTAACACAGCTCCTGCTACTGCAGACAAGTTTGCATTTACAAATGTGATAGGAGAGCTTTTCTTTTGGAATTTAAAACCCTGCCAAGGAGGCTGGAAGGAATGAAGAAAAGGTTTCAAAACCCAGCAGAAATGTACTTGATTTTATAAAATGGGGTTGGCCCTGCCCTTTGCCTCCCCACTGTCCTTTCTCCTATGACCTGAGAAAAGTGAGCAGAACCATGTGTTTCCCTTGTAGATCAAGTGTCACTGCTGAAAGAGTTCAGCTACCAATGGAATCACCTGAGTGGCCAAGCTCTGCTGGATGTCACCAAGCGTATCACAGGTATGGCCTCCCCTTCTAAGCCAAGAGCTCTGCCCAGGGAGTATTGACAGGGAATGCCTGTGAACAGACAGCAGAGCAGCTCCTCCACATCAGGAGGTGCTGAGCTTGTCCCTGCTGCCCAATAGCCCAGGCAGGTGGATTTGGCAGGGTTGCCCTGGCTGCTGCAGAGCTGGGCAGCATCTGAGATGGGGGCAGCGCTCGGCCTCGGGGCTGAGCTCTCACTGGGGCATCTCAGAACCACCTCCAGCAAAGGGAGGGGCTACAAATACCCCAGCTGGCTCCTCTCTGGAAGCTCAGGGACATCTGTGATCTTTGAGGGGAAATGGTGGCAAATGCTCTTTCAGGGCATCGGTTTGTTTTGTCCTCACGGAATTCTTGTTTTTCTCTTGGAAAGTTTTGAGGCTGAACCGTGCAGAGCCTGGGGGTCACAGCTTAGGTCAAAACTCAACAGAGGCATCAGAGGCACGGGTTTAGTGCAAGGCAGCCTCTGGGGCACAGGGACAGAAGCAGAGGGCTGAGGCTCCCTGCCTGTGCTGTCCAAGTGGCCTTGGACTGAGCCTTTCAGGGTGTGCAAACAGTGTCTGCCTGTGCCAGCGCTGTCCAAAATGCTACAAATGCAGCTGATAATTGATTCCTCAGAGGAGCTTGCTATGTCAGCAATAGCTAAGGAATGGAAAAAGGATAATCTCAATATATAGAAGATGATTGATAGCCTTGCTTTACCTGGGGCTAAATCCACTGCTAATGATGCCAGCATCTTTGAATGCAAGGTTTAATACACTTTGTGTCTTCATTAGGAATCTCAAAAGGGCATGTTCAGCAATTGGGAACGTCAAAAGCCCTTTAAAGAGCATTTGAATAAAGTAGATCTCCAGCAATAGGGAATTTAGTTTAGCAGTTCTTTTGATCTCTTTTTCAAATAAAGGAATTAACCATAAATTAGGACTACTTTAGAAAGAGCAGATGTTCTCTCTGAGATTTAGTAGGAACAGACAGCTGTTCCTCACGTTCAGTAGTCACCAATGTCTTTAATTGCATTTAAACTCAAATGAATTCCCATTTTAAAATGGGTACCATAACCCTTTCCTGCTTAGCAGAATTGGTTTTGGGTACTTGCAGGAGCTCTTTCAATGTTGATGACTGCTGGTGGATTAACAGCATCGAGAAAATGAAGTCTCTTCCACCACAGAATATTAAATGGCTGCTAGATAACATTTTGTCTGATCAGAAAATAAGAATGGTCTCCAGAGCATTTCAGGTTTTGATCTCTCAGCCAAATCTGCCATGCAAGAAGCCTGTTGGTAGTAACTTTTTGTCTGTGTTTGATACAGTTCAGTTCAGAAAACGGGCAGAGAGATTTCAGAGACAATATGAGAAAACACTCATGTTTTGGCTACATTTCAGTCCCCTGTGTAGCATTTTTCTCTCTCTATGCCCCTATTCCAGTGGACATTATAAGAAAAAATGCCATTAACATTGAGAGGGGAAGTGGCATTAAAATGTGGAGATGCCCAAATGCCACAGCAATGGGGTCTGGGTAATTCTCTAAGACACCCTGAGGTTTGAAACAGCTCTTTGTAGGAAGCCCCAAAAGCATTCTGCCAAAGACACCAGCTGGTCCCTGATGTTTCTCATCCAGCTGTCAGGCAGCAGCCATCTCTGGTGGGCTGGAGTTTTGAGGTGGGTTCTAATCCTGCCCTTTGCTGTGTGCCACTGAGCCAAGGGAAGAGCCAGATTAGGCATTTGGCACTTGACATCAAAGGTACAAAAATGGAATCATCCCTTTTATTAGAAATCTCTCAATTTCCTTTCTGTGGTGCAGTTCCAAATCTTCAGGGTGGGGTTAGAAAAGTTCTTAATGGAAATAAAAGGCAGTTGTACATTTCATTCATTGTTCCTGCAGAAAGAGATTGTGAAATAATTTAGTAAAGGTGCAAAGTCTGCCACAGGGACAAGGCTCTGGTTGGAGCAATTAGTCCTGAGGGGTTGGTGGTTCTGTTTCCAGGATGATCAGCTGCTTTGCCCGTTTCTGGATCAAGGGGCTCTGTGTGCTGTTTTGCTGACCTTGGCCAGAGAGGCTTGCCAGAAGCAAAAGCAGAGGTAGATGCTTGTTTGCATTGAGGTTGTGGCTAAGGAGCTGTGTCTCTGTGCCGGCAGTGCTTGTGCAGTGGGTCCATGCCAGGAGCCCTGCAGTCGTCCAGCGCGACGCCCTGCCCGTGCTCTGGTCCTTCCTGGAGAACAAGGCGCTGCTCGTGCGGAGCGCCAATGTCCGCACCGTGGCCACCAAGCTCGCCTCTGCCCTCTACAAGGTGATGGGCACCCAGCTGAAGAAATGTGCTGCCAGCAAGCCTGCACACGTGCGGGAAAACCTCTCCAAAATGCTGGGCTGGTGAGGGCGAGATGTTCTCCAGAAAGCTGAGGAAGCGCTGAGTTGGACACCTCTGGATTTGCCTTTTTAGCTGTGCCAAAAATGACCAAATCCAAAGGAAGGGTTTGCATCTGCCCCTGCTCTCTCCATTGCCCTTCCTGGTCATGGCATGGGGGGCCTGGAGCAGCTCCAGATGGAGGACAAGGTGAAGGGAACCATGGCTCAGCCTCACACAGAGGTGAGGGGGGAGCTGGGCCAGTCTCTGTTGGGAGGAAGGGTCTTGTGGCAATGCAGAGAGGCTGTGCACATTGCCAGGGAACAGCTGTGCCCTGCATGTGCCCTGCAAGGAGCTGTGCTGCTGCCAGTGCCCCTGGAGCTGCAGGGCTGCTGAGCTGTGGGGCAGGCAGAGGAGCAGGAGGGTGCATGTGCAGCTGAGCCATTCCTGGAGAGCACAGGGCTCTGGGCTCCCTGCTGTCCCAGGGCAGCCCAGAGGCCAGGCTGTGCCTGTGCTAGCTCTGGGCAAGTGGCTCAGGGTTTTGCCCTGGCCTGCCTCAAGTGTCTGCCAGCAGGAGCATGTTTCCCAGTGCAGCTGTTTAGACATTTCCAGGAAATGTGTCCCATGAAATATGGAGCTTCAGCTGCTTTAGGTTTGCATGGTGGCCTCTGTTAAACTTTGTGTCTCCATTTTGCAGATCTGGCTGGTTACAGTCTTACCGAGAAGTTTTCTCGGGACACTTCCGATGTTCCCTCACCCACAAAGTCCTCACCTCCCGTCCAGAAGAGCTCTCTTTCCTCCAAGCTCAGGAAGAAGCTGCCACCTGTATGAAGAGTGTTTGAAGAACAGGATTGATGCCTTAGGCTTCGTAGTTAAAGCTGTACATATGTTCTGATCTTTAGATGTAGTTTTGAACTAATGTGTTTTGATTCTGTCTTTAAAATTTGATGACATATTTTTAATTGTATATATTTTATTTTGATGATGAAAAAAAAGTATATAAATAAATAAATTAAATTTAAATAAACCAAAAGGAGAATGTGAGACCAGGATCTGCTAGCCTAGAGATTATGGGAGTGCAGCTCACTCAATGTGCCAGTGTCTCACCACATCCTTTCCTCTTTGGGCCTCTCCTCTTCCTCTTTGGCCATGTTTTCTTTGTGTCATTTGTGCTGCTCTTTGTTACTTGGCATTACAACAGGGTCACCTGTTGACCTGTTTGGGGGACAATGGATCCAAAAGATCCTGTCTAGTCAAAGGTTTTCTACCTAGGTGTGTTCTGGGCTCACCAAAGGCCTGAGCAAAGAAACCAAGAGAAGTGTGCCCAAATGCCAAAGCTTTGCTCCTTTGCAATCTCCCACAGATCTGGCTCACAGGTGTCTTCAATCACAATTCCATAGGTAAGAAGAGGTCATGTCTTTCCCTGGGAAATGATGCATGGCTTTGGCAGAGTCACCTGTATGTATATTTACCCAGGAGAGCAGTCCAGCTGTGTTGTTTGCACCTTGTTTGCAGAAGGGTGAGTGCACTGGGAGGCCAATAACAAGTGCCAAGGGTTCCTCCAATCTCTACTGCAGCCTGGGTGCATTCAGCCCAGAGCCTGGGGATCATTTGTTCCCATGGACCAGTGCTTGCCAGTGTAATGAATTCCTGCACAGCTGGAAGAAGCAATTCTGGATTCAGCTCCAGCTCTTGGTGGGCTGCATGGTCATTGACAATGCTGCCCTCCCAGAAATTATTCTGCAGTTTCCTTTCATAATCATTTGAAGCTTTTAAACTTCACGTTTCAATGTGCTTTGCCTTAGGGAAGAACACTTCTGGGCCCAGTGCAAACTGTAACCTTTTGACAGCAAAGTCCTCATGGTTGCCAGCTTCTGATGTCACACAATGTCACCTGGCTGCATGTGTTTGCTTTGCTCTGGGTCTAGTCCTGGCCTAGTAAAGCCCAGGCAGGGTGGCATGTTGCAGGGAAAACTGGTCCATGAGCTTATGGGGTTGCCATCAGCAGCAGAGTGAATGTGCCCTTTGGGGATTTCTCTGGAGACAAAATTAGGGACCTACTCCATGACACAATATTCTCTTAGATCTTTCTGAAATATCCTAGAAAAGGCTGTGAAACTTCACATCTCCTTGCACACCCACTGTTTGAAGAGGGGCATTTTTGTCCCTCCTCAAAGCCATTGCTCTTGTACACCAGAAACATGAACATCCACCAGCAGGAATGATGCATGGTCCTGCTGCTGCTGCTGCTTCAGAGCACTGGGCAGTGCAGACCTGGGTATTACCAATATGAGCACTTAATTAGCATTTCATGCTCCTTCGAGCTGTCCAGATCTCAGGGCTTTTTGTTTCAAAGCAGCCACTGCACCATCTCTAGGGAAGAACAGGAAATGGGAACCAGCGACTGCCAGCCTTGCAGGGGTGTAGGGGAGAACCTGAAGTGTCTGCATCCAAAGATGAATGGGAAGAGTGTAATTGCCAAAGCAAATGCTTCATTAGCATAGCAGGACCAGTTCTTGACTGCATGCTTGCATGAAGATCATTTGGGATCTCCTTTTTGTATCTCATGCAGAAAAGGTGCTCTTAATAATACCACGCTACTTAAACCAGATTGGGATGTGGCTCTGTAGTGGTTCACAATGAAGCAGACTGCCTGCTTTGTCACTGCCAGCCCTGGTGAGCCTGCGAGGGACTGTAGTGTATCCCATGCCTGTTTTGCCTCCAAGAAAAGCTTGGTTTTCCTCATTAGTGTGGAGTAAATACAAGAGTAATATAATGGACAATTAAACTGGCCACTTGGGAGGATATGCTCATGCTTTCACATGTCAGTCCTGTACCTCATGCTCCCAAGGCTTGTTACTCCTCATGAAATATTTTAACAAAATATCTCAGCTCTCTTGTTACATTTGAATAAAATTGCATCAGATCATCAAGAATTCTGCTGTCAGGAACAAGACAAGAGCCTTGCAACACTCACTTGCAGCTGTCCTGGATTTCTGCAGCCCTTTGTGAAAAGCTGCTGCAGACAGAGTGTTTGGAGTTGGTTTGGGCCTTTCTGGGAGATCTGTGGAGCAGTGTGCAGGGCTCTCCTGACAGAAAACTGTTTGTCCAAGCCCAGGGACATGGTGCCGGCAGAAGCGGAGCGGCCCCGCTCCCAGCCCGAGAGTCTGTGAGCTGAGCCACGCCGGGGAGAAAAGACAGCGAGGGGCTCCAGCCCAGCTGCTTCCCCTGCCCTGACCGTTCCATGGAGCTCTGCCATGGGAGAAAGTGACGCCGCACGAGCCACCGAGCTTCCATCAGCTGCTGGAACTGCTCCGTGACAGCTCCTGTTCTTCCCGAGAGAGAACCCGGCGCCTTCTTGGAACGCGTGTCATGGGGGGATTCTGTTTGTTAATAAACTGCTGGGGTTTTCCCGCTTTCATCTATTAGTACCAATTTCCTATTGCTGGAAAGGGATTGCGGGAACACTTTAGAGGAGATGACTTATTGCACAATATCCTGTTTTAAGTTGTCTCAAACTGTGTGAGACAGATGGCTTCACACAGGAGCATCCCCAAGGCTGCTGAGGGGAAGGCACAGAGGAAGACAAACCCAGTATTTCTGAGGGAAACTCCTTGACACCAAACCAACCTGAGTTGTCAAACAGCAGACCTGACGTTTCGAGTCATGGCCCAAAGGGGAAACCTTTCAGTGTGTTTGGTCCAGGCTGGGTTGTGCTCGAGGCAAAGGTGTGTCAGTGTGTTGGATAATACTCTTTTCTTGACCTAGAGATGGGGACACTGAGAGGTGTTTTAAAAACTTGTATTCCATTTTCAGTCTCATGAGAAGGATGAGACAATACAGATGTTATAATTCAATCAGAAGCTGACTATTTCCTAATTACAGTACATTATAAGTGTTTCTTGGTCTATCAGCTTTTTGCCACCCCATGTTGTAGATGCCTTAAAGCCAATTATTTAAAACTACCCCTTGTGGGTCCCTCTACAATGCATCTTTCCTAGCTCTATTTTTCCAAAGTCTTATTTGCAAGGCCATCTTTTGAAACTTTTTTCCAGCTCCTTTCCTCTCTCAACAATATCTGTCCTATTCCATGGCATTTTTAAGTTAGCATTTCTTGTCTCAAGGTTTATAAACAGATTCACACTGGCCTTCTATTAGGCCCTAAAAACTTTCTACAAATCCATTTCCCACATCAGTGCACTTGGCTCCTTCTCTCCTCATTGTGCCTGGCAAGCACAGGAGCCCAGAGCTCCTGCAGAACCCATCACAGCACTCAGTGGGAGCAAACTTGTGTCCAGTCCTCACCTGGAGCTCTGGTGCCCAGCATTCCACCTCACTGGAATGAGGAACTGTTCCTGCTCTTTCAGAAGGAGCTAAGGAGGTTTGGCCTTCAGATCAGCTCCTTCCCAGCTCTTGATTTGCTGCCCTGGGGGAGCTGCTGCTTGTGGCAGCACTTGTTTCACAGCTGACAGCCCTGCTCTGCTGGCCTGCAGCCATTGCAGGAGCTTTTGCTGGTGACATTGAACGTTTCAGATCTTCTTAAGGAAAACTCAGGGCAGAACTTGTCAAAAGAGCATTGCCTGGATGATGTTTTTAACATTAGATCTTTCCTCCACCCAGTGCTCATGTCCATGGGCCTGTGACCCCGAGTGGGTGCTGCCTCCTGAAATCCCAAACGGGGCAGGATGTCTCCCAGCTCCAACCTGCCTGCTCCAGGGGCAGTGTGCTCCGCTGGTGACGGGCACTGGCAGGGGCTGTCCCTGCAGGTCTGTGCAGCAGCAGGGCACCCCCCAGCTCGCCATCCCCACCTGGGGCAGGGGCACGGCTCTGGACAACCCGGGGACATTCTGCTGAGGAGGCGTCCCTGCAGGGGATGGGGTCCCAGGAGCTGGGTGATGTTGTCCTTCTCCCCTGTTTATACATAACTGCAATGGGGTCCATGATGGGGAGGGGATTCCTGACCAATGGGGGGGTCCTGGTGTGGGTACACCCATCAACATGGGGGGAAGGGGGGAGACGAGAGCAATGGAGGGCACAGAAAAGGGAGGAGGAGAGGTGGGGAGGTGGCCACTTTGCGGTGTAAGGGCAGGAAATCTTGGAAATGGAGGCAACAAAATGGTGGGGCTGGATACGTTGCTGGCACTGTTTAGTGGGGAATCAACAGGAGGGGGAAGTGGGTAAAGGGGCACAGGAGGGAGGATGAGGGGAAGGTCCAGGGCAGCAGACGCTTTGCTGTCCAGGCAAAGGGAGAGAGGGGATCGGGAGGCGTCAGGGGATCGATAGCAACCCTGGGCCAAGTGACAACGACTGCCTGCCCATTGCCCCTCAGGTGAGGAAGGGTTTTGGGTACATGGGGACAGGAAGAAGGGGAAGTGGTTTTGAACTGGGAACCAAAAAGTTTACCTGAATTTTCCCCCGATTGTTTAACTGAATCATAAATAGAATGAAAATAAGGATAAATGGAAAAGAGGATAAAACTTCCCCACTTTAAAATTTCCCTCCATTTGTAAAACAAATAACTTGATCCCAACCACATCCAAAACTCAAGCAATAAAACCGATTCCCTTGTAACATTCACAAAGTATTTGGAAAGAAAATGAATCAAAGCTTTCCAATTTCCCTTAGAAAAACAAATTCTCCAATCAACAAGGGCACCCACAACCTTGGAATAGATGTGCCTTTGAGGAGGACTCAGCTTAGGGTGATCAAGGTTGTTGCCCATTCTCAGACTTTGTTCCCACACCCAGCAGAACAAGGAAAATGAAAAACAGAAGACCCTCATATATATATAACTTACAGTTGCTCTTTGGGCCATTGCCCATTGGGTCAATGAAAATCTGCTGGGCAGGTGCTCAGCCCCTCAATTGGCCTCCGCTACTCCGGGAGCTCTTCGGCCTCTTCAGTCTTCGGAGGGTCCCGGTCGCCCTTCGGACAGCCCCCACTAAAACGTGAGGGCTTCTCCTGGGGAAAGCGGCTGCGCCAACAGCGACTTTTGTCCTGCAGTGGGAGGCTGCAGGAGACACTTCTTCAGGGATCTCTTTGCAGAGGCCGCATGCTGGGCGCCACAGGTTGTGGCAGGTGGTGCTCAGAGCGCTGCAACCTTCCCGAAGAAACTTCTTGAAGAAGACACCTCGGGGCACAGGCAATGTCTGTGCTCATGCCGAGGGATTTCAGCTCTTCTGTGATCCCAGCGACGCAGGAGGAGAGACGGGGTCTTGGTGTGGGGTTCCAAGGAGAACCTTTCCTGAGCTTCATCCTCAAAAGGGTCCAGGGACAAAAAGCCACTCAGGCAGGGAAAGCAGGGGTTTATATTGGGGTCTCGAAGGGCAGGACAGAACACTAGAGTGAATGGGATCAGGGCACAGGGGCAGAGCAAAGGGGAAGGACCAATGGGTTGCAAGGGATCAACATAAAGCAACAAAGGATTTTGGGGGTGAACTTTTTGCTCTCCCTAACCAGAGGTTATGGCTTAGGGGTTGGTCCTCCAGGGGAGTACAGCAGGCTTTTCCTTGGCCAGTTCTCCAGCCTCCACACAAAGTACCTTAAAAATCTTGAGTATCTCGAAGTATTAATGAGCCCCACTGAGTGTTGTTACTGACAAAGCCTCTCCAGGGACTAATTACAGCAGATAATTGGGGCCATGATTGCACAAACCTCTCAGACACTCCAAGGCAAAAGCAAAACCCAAAGTCCTTTGCAAAACCTGCAGTCCCTGCAGGGAGCATGAAGGAGCCCCCAGGGCCATTCCTGAGCAAGGCTCCCCAGGGACTCCTTCCAGCAGATCCTTGAGGCCACTGGGATGTGGGCTAGGGGGGGATGCTGAGGGCAGGACAAGGGGCTGGCAGTGCCCAGCCTGGCTGGGGCTGTGCCAGGAGGCCCCAGGGCCTCAGGACAAGGTGTCTCTTCCCAGCCCTTGGTGGCACAGACCCTGCTGTGCCCCAGGGCACCAAGACTTGGCTTCTCTTTGTCCCCTCTTGCCATCAGTGCCTGAAGTTATCTGCTCTGCCTGAGTCCTGAGGACACTTTCTCAGTCCTGTCCCTCAGTGGGACCCATTAAAAGTCAAAGAAACTTTGGAGTTGGATTCTGACTCAGAGTTCTGGAGAGATTTCTTCAGCTCCCCCTCAGGGACTGATGTTCAGGGCCTCAGCACAAAGCCCCAGGGGCTCATTCAAGTCCTGGTGCTGTGTCTGTGCTGCTGAGCTGGGCCGGGCTCCTGGCCCAGAGGCAGCTCCTGGCAAGGGCAGCAGAGCTGCAGAGAGACAGCTCTGGCCAGGAGCAGCTCCTGTGCACAGCCCAGCAGGGCTGGGGCACTGCCTGCAGCCAGCCCGGGCACAGCACAGAGGCACAGAGAGCTTCAAGCACTCAGGGCTGGGAAGGGGCTGAGAAGTGCCTGGGGCACAATCACTGCCAGCCCTTGGCACAGCAACCTCTGGCTGCAGGACAATGCAGCTGCAGCTCCTGCAGTGATCTCCTGAAGCTGCAACATCCCAATGCCTGCAGACCCTGTGAGTACCACTCTGAGTATTTCTGGTGCAGGGGAGGTGAAATGCTCATGAAGCTCTGATGTACTGAGGGGCTCTGATCAATCACAGAATATTCCCAAGACAAGGATTTTGATAAAAATGAGGAAATTTCCTAAGACTTTGTATTCAGTTTCCTACTATTGGAGAATAGCAGGGAGGGGGGGATAACTATTAAAGGATGATTATGGATTTTGACAAGTGCCTGAAACATCTGAACTGTTACTTTCAGTGATCAATAGGTTCACAGGAGATCCCTAATGTGCTTTCAGCCACTCCTCTGCCCATGGCCAGCACCAGCATCACCTTTGCTGGACCCATGAGATTCAGTCTGAGCTGTCCTTTCTCCAAGCTGCAAACAGAACCTGCCCCCAGCCCATGCCCTGCAAACAGGCTGTAGGGGCACAGGGAGTGCACAGAGATTTGGGGTCTGTGAGTGCTGGTGTGGAGAGATCGGGCACAGGGAAACACCTGCAGGAGGAAAGTCTCCAGGAAACAGAGACAAGATCAGGGAATGAGAGAAAATAAACACACTTGGATGCTCTGCAGCCCCGGGCCCAGTTCCCTCTGCAGAGCACAGGGCTGGGAGCAGCTGCCCGGCCCTGGGGGCTCTGGAGGGGGCACAGCTGGCTCAGGGTGACGCTGTCCCCAGGGCCCGGCTCTGGGCAATGCTGTCAGGGCAGCCAGGGAAGGAGCTGCATCTCCCACAATCCAATGCCATCAGAAGGACACTTGGGAGTCTCCCTGAGATTTCAGTCCAAGCTGGGAGCTCCAATCCAGGGTGCAAACCTGTCCTAGAGCATCTCTGAGTCATGAGATTGATGGGGAAAGGCAGAGGTGTTCTGACTCTGAAAATGCTGCTGGGTTGGTGAAATGAGCAATGCGAGTCCTTGGCTACAAATGTGCAGCTGGGCTGGGGTGGATCCATCTGCTCTCAGCAGTACCTGGTGACATTTTAGGGGAAGCATGGGAAGGTGATCACCCTCCACCTGAGACAGGTTAAAGCCCAGAGAAACTCTGAACAGGTCACAATGACAGACCATCTCTCCTCAGTCTCCACTCATCACTCTGCCTCACAGAACTTGCTCTGTTCTCCCTGAGTGCAGCAGAAATGCTGAGGGCTTCTGATATCCAAAAACACCAGAAGAGATATGAGGAAACTTATAAGAAAAACCCCAGAACTCCTGAACACAAAAGGATGTCTCTGTGTGTGTTTTGGGGAGAGTGTATGGGAAATGGCTTTGATTTTGGTTACAGGGATCTCCTCTAACTCTTCACTGTCCTTTCTCCATGAACAGGTCCCCATGGCCAGCCCCAGCAAATGTCCAACAGCAGCTCCATCAGGCACTTCCTCCTGCTGGCATTGGCAGACACGCGGCAGCTGCAGCTCCTGCACTTCTGCCTCTTGCTGGGCATCTCCCTGGCTGCCCTCCTGGCCAACGGCCTCATCATCAGCGCCGTAGCCTGCGGCCACCACCTGCACACGCCCATGTTCTTCTTCCTGCTCAGCCTGGCCCTCAGCGACCTGGGCTCCATCTGCACCACTGTCCCCAAAGCCATGCACAATTCCCTCCGGGACACCAGCACCATCTCCTACTCAGCTTGTGCTGCTCAGCTCTTTTTCTTTCTGTTCTTTATCACAGCAGGGTATTCACTGCTGACCATCATGTGCTACGACCTGGATGCTTTCAGGAACATTCATCTGCTTGCCAATTTCTGAAAATCACTTGTAATACAAGTCATCTTTAATACTTCTTGTTGGTTTCAGTTTGGCACTTCTTTTTCTTTGTTTTAGTTTTTTTCATATTGTCCACAAAGAAATGTCATTGTTTGTGCCGTTTCTCATTTTGTTTCTCTCCGTCTTCCCTGTGGCCACAGACTGTGTCAATGAGCTCTTGGTGCCTTTAAAGGAACTGAAGGATCTCCCAGCAGAGTTTTCTGCAGAGATGCCCTTTTGTTGCCTTCTCTGGAGCTGCAGCAGCAATGTCTGTGTGCAGAGCTGGGGCAGATCAGTGCTGGCCCAGCAGCTGTGCCCAGCAGCAGCAGCAGCAGCACTTGGTGTTGCCAGTGCTGCTGCCGTGGCCCTGCCCCGCTGCCCTGGTGGCCCTGGTGTTGCTGCAGGGCCTGAGTGCTCTCGGGGCCGGGCACAGCCCTGGGGGTGGCAGTGCCGGGGCTGCAGCAGGGACAGGCCATGGGCACTGCTGGGGCAGCGCTGACGCCTCAGCCCAGGCCCTGGGGGCTCCAGGCTCCTGGCCCAGGCTCTCTCAAGAACACGGCCAGGCCAATGCTCAGCACAGAAACCCCCGTGAGCAGCCCCAGGCTGGCCGTGGGCAGGCTGGGGGCAAACAGCATGGCTGGGGCTCTGCAAGGGCCCTGGGGCAGACGGGAAGGAGCAGCAGAGCAGGGGCTGATCCATGCCCAGTGCACTGCACAGCCCAGGGCAGCGTCCCAGAGCGTCCTCATGCAGCTGCCAACAACATCCCCCCTCTGCAGCCCTGGCCTCTCCCCCAGCTCACACAGGTGCCCCATCCTTGCAGGCACAGACACGGCAGCACTGGCTCAGCAGCCCCTGCTTGCATTGCCCACGGCAGGGGGAGCACCCCCATGCTGTTGCTGTGGGGACATGAACCTGAGGGAGCACAAATGCCATCAGCCCTGGGGCCAGCAAGGGCTGGGGGACACCAGGGAAACCACTCAGCTTTGTCCTGGCCTCTGCACTCAGCCAGAAAGTTTGTTCCCATCAGCTGGGAGTTTCCTGTGCCATTGCAGACGCTGTTGCTCAGAGCCAGGGCTGCCTGGCAGCCACCCCCAAACTGCCCTGAGCATTTCCTTGGCTTCACCTTTGCTTTCTTTAGTCTTTCCTTGTGCAAATTTCCTCCCATTGCCCACCCCCGTTCCCTGCCCTGCAAACAGCCCATCCCTGGTTGCCCTTTCCTCTCTGGCCCCACTGCCCATTGCAGTTCCTGACTTGGCCCCATGGGAACGTCCCTTGGGCAGCAGGATCATCCTACAAGTGCTGCAGGAATTGTCTGCAGGCTCCTGCAGTGCCTGCTGCTGCTCCCTTGCCAGAGGCAGCCCAGGCCAGGGGGGCACATCTGGGCTGCTGTGTCTGCCTCTGGGGCTCCCTGTTCTGGGCAGTGAGGAGGAGCTGCAGAGGCTCTGCACGACTGACAGGATGGGCTCTGGGGCTGCCAGGAGAAGCTGAGGGCCCTGGGCTGCTGGAGCTCCTCAAGAGGAGGCCCAGGGCTCATCCTGCAGCTGCTCCAAGGGTTCTTTCAGAGAATCCCAGAATCAGCAAGGCTGGAACAGGCCATGGAGATCATCAAGTCCAACCTGTGCCCTGACACTGCCTTGTCTCCCCTGAGCCTCCTCTTCTCCAGGATAAACAAGCCCAGCTCCCTCAGCTGCTCCTCAAAGCTCTTGTGTTCCAGACCCCTCCCCAGCCTTGTTGCCCTTCTCTGGACACGCTCCAGCCCCTCCATGTCCTTCCTAAATTGGGGGCCCAGAACTGCAAACAGCACTCGAGGTGCTGCCCAAGCAGTGCTGAGCACAGGGGAACAATCCCTGCCCTGCTCCTGCTGGCCACAGCATTCCTGAACCAGGCCAGGAGCCATTGGCCTTCTTGGCCACCTGGGCACACGGCTGGCTCATGTCCAGCCTGCTGTCCATCTGTCCCTGCAGGTCCCTTTCTGCCTGGCTGCTCTCCAGCCCCACTGGCACCTTGTGGAGGGAGGGAGGCAGGGAGGGAACGGGTCCAGATCCAATCCTTCCTGAAATGTGGTGTTTGCTGGCACTGCCAGTTCCCAGATCTTGATATTTCCATATTCTTGCACAGCCCAAGTGCAGCAATTTGCTGGCAAAGAAAGCCAAAACCAAGCAAATACCTGGTACCTACAGCAACTCGATCTCGTGTTTGCCGACACCGCCAGTACCCAGATCTGGAAGTTTTCAGATGCCTGCACTGCATAATTCCAGCAATTTGCTGGCACAGAAAATTAGCATCTGGCAATTTGTCAGTGCCAGTACAACCCAAATGAAGCAATTTTCTGGCCAAGAAAGCCAAAACCCGGCAGCTTCCCAGGGCTGCCACCAGCACCACCCAGATCTGGTGTTTGCTGCGCAAGTGCCCAGATCCAGAAATCTCCCAGGGCTGGCAAAGCCCAAGTCCAGCAATTTTCTGGCACAGAAAGCCACAATCAGGCAATTTCCTGATGCCAATACAGGCGCCCAGACCTGGTGTTTGCAGCCACTATCAGTGCTCAGATCTGGATATTTCCCTGTTCTGGCTGAGCCAAGTCCAGCAATTTTCTGGCACAGAAAGCCAAATCCTGGCAATTTCCTGCTACCATCATTGGCAATGCCAAGGTCCGGTGTTTGCTGGCACCACCAGTGCCCAGATGCAGGAATTTCCCAGCTGGCACAGCCCGAGTCCAGTAATTTTCTGGCACAGAAAGCCAAAACCTTGCAAATACCTGGTGCTGGCCCCACCCAGAGCTGGTGTTTGCCGGCACTGCCAGTGCCCAGATCCAGCAGTTCCCCAGTGGCAGCACAGCCCAAGTCCAGCAGTTTGCTGGCACAGAAAGACAAAACCCAGTAATTTCCTGGTGCCAGGACTGTCACTGCTCAGATCTGGAGTTTCCCAGAATCGCCAGTGCCCAGATCCAGAAATTTTGTGGTTCCGGTGCAGCCCAAGTCCAGCAATTTGCTGGCAAAGAAAGCCAAAACCAAGCAAATACCTGGTACCTACAGCAACCCAATCTTGTGTTTGCTGACACCACAAGTGCCCAGATCCAGAATTTTTCTGATGCCCGCACATATGAAATTATGTGCATAATTCCAGCAATATGCTGGCACAGAAAGTTCACATTTGGCAATTTCCCGGTGCTGGCACATTCCCCACCCAGATCTGGTGTGCGCTGGCACTGCCAGTGCCCACATCTGGCAATTTCCCTCTTCTGGAACCACCCATGTCCAGAATTTGCTGGTAAAGAAAGCTAAAACCTGGCAATTTCCCCTTGCCAGTACCGCCCAATCTGGGGTTTGCTGGCAGCAGGACCCCAGGAAAGAAGGAAGGAAAGAAGGAAGGCAAAGAAGAAGGCATCCAGATCCAGTCCTTCCTGGAGCCTGGAGCCTGAAATGGGCTGTTTGCTGGCACTGCCAGTGCCCAGATCTGGAAATTTCCCCATTCTGGCACAGCCCAAATGCAGCAATTTGCTGGCACAGAAATCCAAAAGCCATGGCAGCTTCCTGCTACTGGGTCTGGTACCACCCACATCTTGTGTTTCCTGCACCAGAACCCAGATTTGGAAATTTCCCAATGCCAGCAGAGCCCAAATCTGGCAGATTTCTGTCGCTGGCAACGACACCACCCAGATCTGGTGTTTGCTGGCAGTGCCAATGCCCAGATCTGAAAACTTCCTGGTGCTGGCACAGCCCAAGTCCAGTGATTTGCTGGCACAGAAAGACAAAATTTGGAAAGTTGCAGGTTCTGGCTCCAGCACCATCCAGATCTGGTGTTTGCTGGGACTGACAGTGCCCAGATTTGGAAATATCCTGGTGCCTTCACAGCCCAGGTCTAGCAATTTGGTTTTAGCTAGCTGGGGCAGAGAAGTTCCTTTGGACTGTGACTTTCCTTTTTCTTGGAACTGTTTAAACCTGCTCTGGACTGAAAACCCAGAAAAACACCAGCAGCTCACACCTGTGGCCCACCGAGCTCTGGGACGCTGCATTCCAGCACCAAAGAGACTTAGAAGAGACTGAGTGAGCCAACTACAAGCCACAAAAAGGACTTTCTGAATTTGCCATCTCTTCAACACTGTCAGAGGTTTCATTTAATATTATTCATTTTTCATCCTTGTGAATATTTTACTTGTTAAAAAAACTGGGTTTTTTTCACTTTTCTCGAGGGAAGTCTTTTCCTGAACTAGTAGGGGGAGGGGCCGCTTGAACTTGCTTTCTAGATGGACCCTTTTGGAGGTTTCCTCCCAAAATTTGCCCTAAACCAGCACAAACAGTCATCATGAAAATTTCACCAGTGGCATAATTTCCTGGTGGCAAATCTTGTGACAGAAGCTCGACCTTCTTCTCCATGAGAGATTCTTGGGAAGAGCAGACAGGAGAAGATTCCTGGAAAACTGAAACAGCTTTCCAGAAGTGAAATGAAAATGAAAGAAACAATCCAAGATGTTTTCCTCTATTTATTTCTATGCTCCCCTTTTCCATGTAATTCCAGATGCACCTCACCTCTAAGATCAGTGACTTAGTGATTTTTAGACACTCTAAAATACCATGAGCCACACAGAGTTTTCCTTCCCCTGTTTTTACGGGAAAGCAACACTGGAGATGTAAGTGCAGTGCTGGGGGTCAGGTAGGAATCCTACACCAAGGGAAGGTGTCCCGACAGTGTTTGACCCTCAGCAAGGCCAATGCAGAGCAGCAAGCGAGGGGATTGCTGTGCCAGTGTGCAGGAGTCAGGGCTCTGCATCTGGGCTCACCGCTGCAAAGTTCCCGTGTTTGGACAGACTCAGGGGCTGCCCCCGGGGCGCGCGGGGCTCGAACGTGGGGCTCGTGGGGTGAGCGGGGAACGGACACGGGGACGAACGGCCCCGGTGCTTCAGTTGCAGCGGCGGCAGCGGCGGCAGCAGCGGCGGCAGCAGCAGCGAAAGCGGAAGCAAAAGCAGATACACTAGAAAAATCTTTCTGTTTCTCTATTTCTTTCTCTTTCTTTCTCTTTCTCTCCCTTTCCCGCTGTCGGGCACCCTTCTCTCGGGCTCCCTTGCCCGGCGTCCCTCTCCTCTCCCCGCCTCCCTCTCCCCTGCCGGGCCGGGCCATGCCCCCGGCCCGCCCCCGGCCCCGGGCGGGGCTGCCCCGTGCCCGGCCCCGGCCGTCCCGCCGCGCTCTCGCCTCCGCCCGGCTCTGGCCGTACTGGCGGTGGCGCTGCTGGGCGGGCATCAGTTCCTGGTACGGGGGCGGCATCGCCGCCCTTCGGCTGCGCCTGGCCCGAGCCCGGCCCCGGACCCGACGCAGGGTCCAGTCCCGACCACGACCCCGGCCCCGACCCCGGCCCCGGCCCCGGCTCCTCCCGGGGCCCGCGGAGGACACAGGCGGCGCGGCCGCTCCCGCCGCCTCCGCTGCGGCTTCCCCGGCCCGAGCTCCGCCGCTTGGCAGCGCGGCCGCCGGCCCCGAGCCTCCCGTGCCGCGTTCCAAAGAGCGAACGCCTGGGCATGGCCGGCCCGGGGCGGCTGAGGGGCGCTCGGGGGCCGTTGCTGGCCCCGGGCCGAGCGCTGACAGCCGCGTCCCGCCCGCAGGGAAGGCGCACCAGGCCCTGCAGGAGCGGCACCGGCGGGGTTCGCTGCTGGGGCGCGGGCCAGGCACAGCCATGGAGCACAGAGCCTCGAGAGTGCCCAATCTGGCCTGCGTGGAGGAGGAGGAGGAAGAAGGCCGTGGAGCTACCCCAGCACAGGAGACGGAAGAGGTGGTGCCGTTCCATCCACCGCAGGAGGGTGAGTGGCAGAGCTGGGCTGCAGGGCTGGAACCTCCAGCCAACTTGGCCCCATGCCGTCCCATGCCATGCCATGCCATGCCATGCCATGCCATGCCATGCCATGCCATGCCATGCCATGCCATGCCATTCCCTGGGGAAATGCCCACGGACAGGACGGAAGAGGGGCCGGGCAGACACCCCGCAGTGGCCGTGCTCCATCCCCCTGGAGCATCCCGGGGCTCTCCCTGCCTGGGCAGCGCAGGGCTGGGCTGTGTTCTCCGGCCTCTCCCGCAGCCCCTCAGCTCTGGCTGCGCTCGCTCTTTGCCAGATGCAGCCCTGGAGCGCACACAAGAGCAGGAACGCACCCGAGGCCGCTTCCGAAGAACAGCGCAGGTACCTGCAGCCACCCCCAGCTGGGCTGGGCCTGCTGTCCCTGCTCAGCCCAGCCCTGTGTGTGGAGCACTCATTGCAACATCCCTGGCTTCTTGCCCTTCTCCTGCAGCTGGTTGGCGACTTCATCAGGAGCATTCGTCAGGAAGAGAGCAGCACCATGGGCACTGGGCTCAGAGCTCACTCAGAGCTCCTCAATCATGAGACCAGTGCGGCCCTGCTGGATTTGCTCCTGGAGAAGGAGGCTGCCAGGCCAGAGCAAGTAAGCAGCCTGGGGCCAGGCTTCAGTGTCCCCATGAGTCCCGTGGCTTCCCCAGCCACGCCTGCTGGTCCCTGGGAGCCTTTGAGGCCATGGCAGTGCCCTGGCAAGGGAAGCATTCTCTGGGGACCCTGGGGACATTGCTCCCTCTGGCAGCTTTCCAAGTCTCCCCTGCCTTCTCCAGGTGCCCGCCATGGTGAGGTACATTCACCAATGGCTCAAGGCCAATGATTCTGCCGAGCACAGGCTGGACAAGGCCCTGCTGAATGTCACCAAAGCACACCTGGATGACACAGTCCTGACGCTGCTGCGTGTGGCCCCGTCCTGTGACAGGTATGGGGCCCACCTGCCCAGAGGGCTCAGGCCTCCCCAGCCCATCACCCTGTACTGCCTGTCCCAGGTGTCTGACCAACAGAGAGTTCCAGGGCCCTCTGGCTGCTGCCTTTCCCAGCCCTGGCCCGTCAGCCCCCGAGCCTGCTGCCAGTGCTCCCTTGCCGCCCCTCAGGGCTCTGTCCCCACAGGGCTGGGCTGCCTGGCTGCTGCTGGCGAGTGGCAATGGGCAGAGGCAGAGCTGGCGGTCAGTCCGGGCCCCTAGGGATGCCCAGGCCATGGTGCTGTGTCTGAGATCCCCCTGAGACAGAGCTCTAACCCCGCAGAGCTGCCATCTCCATGTGGAAGACCATCATGTGCTCGTCCAGGACTGCGGAGCCAGTGCAGCTGATACTCCTGGATGTGCTGGGGAGCTGGCCAGAGCGCAGCACGTGCACCTCCGATGGGGACCAAACGGGTGTCTTTGGCCTGGCTGTGAGTTTCTGTAACTGGCCTTTGCTGGCCCCAAGGCCGCCTCTCCAGCAGCTCTCCATCCTCCTTCCCCGACTGCATCTCCCTGCCTCAGGCGCTGGCCTGAAACCTGGCCCAGGGGCAGCTTCAGGCCCACCAGGGCCCGTGCTCGCCCTGCCAAGGTCTCTCCGGGCCTCTCCCTGCCATGCTCGGGCCCTGCCACACAGACACCTCAGCACTGAGCACTGTCTCGGGGGGCTTTGTCCCTTGCAGGCAACCGTGGTGATGTGGAAGATCCTCCAGGAGCCCCCTGTCCCACGTGTAGTGGAGCCGTATTTCCCCCACCTTTTTGTGCATCTGCTCTTCCAAGTGTTCTTCAGCACAGAAGAGATGCCAGAGGAGGTCGAAACCTTCTGGAAGGGATGCCAGGAAGAGCACGGCCTTGCCACCAGCCCCAACAGGTGCTCCATGCCACTCCTCCTGTCCCTGCCACATGGCCCGCAAAGGAGCCAGTGCTGCCAGTGTGACCTGGGCTTTGCTGTGCACACAGGTTTGCAGTGCAGACCCTGAAGTCCCTGCTCTGCCTTCTCCAGTGTGAGCACGTGGTGGTGTCAATGGAAGGCAAGCGTGGCTGGGACACGCTGCTCTGCATTGATACCCACCACTGTGCCGTGGCTCTGCTGGCCGGGTGAGACCCCCTTGTCCCCATTGCTCCCAGCATTTGCGCCCTGTGCCCGGGCTGTCCCACACAGTCCCCATGGGCCAAAGGGACGAGGGACAGCCAAGCAGGCTGGAAAAAGGTTGGGAAAGGAGGGTGCCCAGGAGTGGCCACATCTCAAAGGGCCCAGGTCCCCTGGCAGGGTGGTGGGGAAAGACAAGAACTGTGTGAGTCAGTGCTGGGAGAGGCTTCCCCCCCGGCTCAGGGTCTTAGTGCCATTTTCCACCTTCCAGGGAGATGCGCCATGCATCCAGGCCCTTGTGTAAAAGGATCTTAGACTGCCTCCTTGAGATGCTCAGCAAAAAGAGGCCATACTGGGATTTCCTTGCTCTGGCATTCCTTGCAGAGGTGAGCCTGAAGGCCAGCATGACCTGGCTGAGCTGCCTCCCAGCTCTCTGCCCTCTCGTTGCCGCAGCCGCCTGGGACGGTGCCCGCGCCCTGTGCTGCTGCCTGGGCCCAGCCCTGTGCGGCTCTGGGCTCCTGCCGGCCGGCTCCCCCGTCACTGGCCTGTGCCTTTCAGGGCCTCGAGTGCCTGGACTTGAGGGAATGCAGGGACAGCATCATGGATGTCTTGCCAAGGCACCTGCGGAGGGAGCGCGCAGACACTGGCAGCCAGCATCTCAGGGACCATTCCCCGCTGGTGAGAAGGGGGCAGTGGCGGAAGCCGTGCAGGCAGCGTGGGGCTGGGCAACGCAGTTGCTTGGCCCTGCCTGGGCTTTGGGCACTGGGGCAGCTGCTCCCAGCTCTCGTCCCTCCCGCTTCAGCTGCCTGAGTGCTTCAGGACAGGCCTTTGGCCTCTGGGCCCTGCGGCAGCAGGGTGGCCTTTCACAAACTTGCCTTCCACACAGGCTGAAAGAAGGCGAAGCCTGACTGAAAGGCTCATGGGGCTCCTGCTCAGGATGACCACCAGGATACTGGGCTATCTCTTTCTGGATGATGGTGCCGGGATACCCAGCCCCGTGGCCCTGGACCTGGCTAAGTTGTTCCTGCCACTCTTTGACAACGTAAGGCTCTGTGCCCCCAGCCACGGCCACTGGCTGCTGCCCGGACACTCGGTGCCCTGTGGAGATGCAGGCCTGCGCCAAATGTGGGCCAGAATCAGCTGATGCTGAGCTCTTGCTGCCTTCCTGTTCTACAGGGTGATTGCCAGGTGCAGCAGCTCTCCATGATTCTCTTTCACACCTTGATGTCTGCTGTAGAAGAAGAAGGAAAAAAGCCCCTGATGACACAAGTGTGTCAGAGCCTGCTCCCACTCTTCTTCCATTGCCATGATGAGAATCTGCGTGTGGCACAGGTGAGGACTCGTGGGCTGCTGCTGTCCCCCTGGCAGGGGGCTCAGCTGCCTCCTGCCCTGCGCCTGCTGGACTGCAGCCTCCTCCAGGCTGCGGCTCCTGTGCCCTGGGCTGTGGGGCAATCTCCACATCTCTGCTGCTCTCCAGACTTCTCAGGGAACGCTGCTTTGTGCGGTCAAGTTCCTGAAAAGGAAAGATCTTGAAAAAACTGTGAAGAAAGATAAACTCTCGAAGTTCGCTGAGCTCCTGGTAAGGATGGCCTGCAAGCCCCAGCCTCAGGCTGGAGAAGGCCCCTGAGGGCGGCACTCAGTGTGCGGGGCGGGCAGCTGTGTCCCCGCCCGCTGCTGCAGCCAGAGGCCACGCGGGCTCTGCTCCAGGCTCCCGTGGGCCCAAGCCGGGTGCCCATGGAGCCCCGGCCCGGCGGGGCTGTGGGCCGGCACCGCGGCTCCCCGGGCAGCAGCCGGCCCGCTGCCCCCTCCCCTCGGGAGCCCTTGGCCAGCGGCTGCTGGCCGCGCCTCAGGCCTGTGCGGCCAGGGGAGGCCGGGGCTGGGCGCAGGCAGCGCCCGGCCCAGGGGCTGAGCCCGCGCCAACCCTTCCCTCCTGCCGCTCTCTGCAGCTGGCAGAGGACAGGAGCCGAGCGGCCGAGCACCTGCGCCGGGCCCTGCGCTACCTGGAGAGCCCACAGAAGCCCCTGCGAGAGGCGGCCATCAGGTTCATGGGTGAGCCACGAGCCCGGGCTCCCTCCCCGCCCGCCGCAGCTCGGCCCCGGCCCCGGCTGCTGCCCCGGCAGCGCCAGCCGGGCCCGGCGCCGTGGAGCCCCGCCTGGCCTGGGCATTGCTGCTGCCGCCCTCTGGCAGCCGTGCCCTGGGGCGGCAGCGTGCGCCAAAGGCCGGGCTGAGCCCTGCCGGGCCAGCAGCCCGTGTGGCCACAGCGCCGGCAGCGCCGCTGGCAGGGAGCTGTGCCGCTGCCGCCGTGACAGGCTCTGTGTTCACAGGCATGGCCGGGCGGCGCCTGAGGGGGCAGCAGCGAGAGCTGCAGCTGATCTGCAGAGGTGAGTGAGGGCAGCGGGCTGGCAGCGCGGGCTGCCGGGGGGAGAGCTGCAAGCCCTGCCCCGGCTGCGGAGGGCTCTGCTCCCGTGGCCAGAGCGCACTGAGCTTTCAGGGCCACGTGGGCCATTGGTGGCCAGCAGCTTCGGCCTGATCCCCTTGCTCCCTGCTCCCTCCTGGCCATGGCAAGAGCCGGCTGCGATGGCCCTTGCAGGGGGCTCTCCTGGGCTCCCCGCAGATCCGGCTCTGACCGTGGCTCTGTTCCTCTTTCTTGCAGCCCTGGAACGCCTGACGAAGGACAGGAGCAGTGCCGTGTCAGCGCTGGCACTTGAAACACTGCATGTCCTCCTGGCAATACAGCGTGGGCGATATTCCACCATGCAGAGGCTGCAAGACCAGCTGCGCAGGGCATGGAGGACTCGGCCTCGCCTGTCGGGGCTCGGCTGCCTGCTCTGCCGGATGACTGAGGAGGAGAGCTGATCTGGGAGGCTTTCTTTGCTGGGGCAGCCTGAGCCAGGGGTAATTTTTCTTTTCTTTAAGATTTTTCTTTTCTTCTTTTCCATTTTTTGTCTATATTGTAAATAAATAAACTCTAGAGTATATTATAATTATATATATTATTATAGATTACTGTAAATACCTCAATTCTAGAATGTGTTATGATATACAGACTGCCAGGAGCTTTTCTTTGCTGCCCAGGGTGTGCAGGGCAAGAGGCAGGAAAGGGTGAAAAGGGTGCTTGTGCTCAGCAGCACAGCAGGCTGAGGGGTGGTGGGGCCCTGAAGGGGGAAAGGGTGCTTGTGCTCATCCAGCTGCCCAGCGTGCAGTGGGCCAGGGGAAATGGCCAGAAGCCCCTTGGCCTGTGGTGGTTCTGCTGAAGCCTTTGTGGTGCCGCCAGAGCGGCTGTGCAGGGCCGGAGCTGCGGGGATCCCTGCCAGAGCGGTGCCTGGAGATGGCCACAAGCCCTGTGCCAGGCAGGAAGCGCCATCCGTGTCCTCCTGCCCGTGTGCTGCTGGCTGCCTTGCTGAGGGCTCCCAGGTGCCTCTGGCTGGGGCTGCTCTGGAGCTGCTGCCGGGCAGCTTGGCCGGGTTGGGGCAGAGCCTGAGGGGCTGGGGCGCTGGCGAGCCCTGAGCAATTGGCTGTCAGAGGCCACAAGCAGACCTTGTTTGCTTTGGGATCACCATGATTTTGGGGGAGGCAGTACAGGGGGGAAGAGAGAAAGAGTGGGCTTCCCTCAGCCATGGCTGGGTTTTTCCCCGCCATGTAGGAGTTGGGCCTTCCTCAAGGCCCTGACAGAGATAGGAGTTTTTACTGTTTTTCTTGTTTTGCCTTTTTGTCTCTAATCTCTTTTCAATAATGTGTTGTTTGTTTTTCCAGAGGAAGCGATCGAGGTGGTCCAGTGTGGATGGGGAAGTGCTTGGGAGCAGCTGTGGCGTGGATGGGCCGTGCCCTTGGAGAAGGCTGAGGCCATGGTTTGGGAGCAGCTTTTCTTCCAGCCGTGGGTGGCGTGAGGTGGGTCCCTGTGTGCTTGGCAGGCTGGGATCAGAGCTTTTGGGAGATGGCAGCGAGCACAGGAGCATCCTGCTCTGGGCAGCTGCTGAGGGCTGGATGTGCCGTGGCTGGCTGCAGGCTGGGCACATGTCCTGCCCTCCTGCTCTGCTGCCAAAGGCAGCAGGGATGGGCAGCTCTGGGCACAGCTCTGGGCACAGCCAGCATGGCCTGGGCACCGCAGGCCTTGGCACAAGGGCACAGGAGCCCTCAGCTGACGGGTGGTTTCTGCTTTCTCTCCTTGCAGCCGGGCTCTGCGGGTGCTGAGGCTGCTCTGGGCTCTGCCAGGGCTCTGCTGGGCTCTGCCCTGGGCCCAGCTGGGCTGGCTCTGCCCTCACATTGCTCTGACAGCTTTGCATCAGACAAGCCCATTGTGAGCACAGCGCCTGAGCTTTCTGCTTTGGCAGTGAGTGAGACTCTGCTGCAGGCCCAGAGATTGCAGCTGGGGACACACATCCAACTGGCAAGGACCCAAACTCTCCACAGTCCCAGCTGAACGCCTGGATCTGCACAGGGTGTTTTGTCTGTCCCATTCTTCCTTCTTGATTGGCTGGAATTGTGCAATTGCACTTTCTTCCTCCTCTAGCAGTGCCACGAGTGGGCCAAAGCTGGCGAGTGGGCCGTGCTCCTGAGGCCGTGCAGTCTGGAGCTGATGGATGGAGAATTGCCCTTCTGTACTGCCAAACCAGAGCAAAAAGCTGTCAGTGGGACTTTGTGTCTTTAAGAAATCCCTGGCAGTTTCAAAGGGAATGTGCAGCTCATTCCCAGGCTGAGAAGGAAGGTCATCTTCTCAAGGATTTGGGCTTTGACAGAGTTTAGATTCCCAATCCTGCTTGGAGCTGGCAGGGCACAAAGCAATTTCTTCTTCCTTCACACCAATTTCACCACAATTCAAAATTGCAGTATTGGAAACAAACCCCAAAATCTTTTTTAAAAAGGTTGCTGAGGTCAGTAAGATGGATCCATGCCATTACCACATTTACAAAATAAATACCTGAGTTCTCTTTTTAAGAAAGATCAGTTACCTCTTAATCCAAAGTTATGCACTATTTTTCTTTACACACTTGGGTTTTGTTTTTATCTTTCACATTCTCTTCTGTGTTTTTATTAATTTCTTTGTCTTTCTTTTTTTTTTAACAGAAAACATGTCCTACAAAAGGAATGTCCTTTGCTCCTGGTTCCCGTGTGGAGCAGCTCCCTTCCTGCTGGCTGAGCTGCTCAGGCAGAGCCCGGCAGCTCCTGGCCCTGCAGAGCTGAGGCTTTTCCCCGTTGCTGGGCACAGACTGATGGAGCAGCACTGCTGAACACGGGCACACAGAGGGACCAGGAGCAGCTGCCTTTGGCCACCTGAGGCTCCAAGGCCCAAACTCTGAGCAGCCAGGGCTGGAAGAGACTGGCAGGATCTGATCCCTGACTCTGGGCCAGGGCTGCACAAATGACCCCACAGCAGCAGCAGCAGCAGCAGCAGCAGATGGAGCTGACTTTCAGCACAGCCCCTGTCCCTGTTCCCTCCCGTGGGCAGCGGTGTCACAGCAGCCTGAGGCACCTGGGAGCCCCCAGTGCCAGCAGGGACTTGAGATGGCAGCCCTGGGCTCCTGGAGGCTGTGCAAGGAATGGAGCTGGGCACTCCCTGTCCATGGGGAGCTTGCAGATGGAAAAGGCTGCTGTGCCCAGGCAGCTCCAAGGGCACAGAAAGGAGGGTCTGGAGCACTGGATCTGTGCCAGTGCCACAGTCCTGGGCAGCAGCCAGCCAGCCCTGGGGGAACAGAGGGCACAGCAAGAGGGACAGAACCAGGCAAGGTCAGAGACTGGGAAGAGCCCGGCCCGGGAGCAGGAACAGCTGCTCCATTGCACTCTTGGAGAAAGCTCCTGGCTGCTTCAAAGCGCTGAAAGGCATGAAGGGCAGAGAGGAGGCCACAGCAAACAATGCTTCTGTTTGCACAGCCTCCCCTCTGTGTGTCCCAGAAGGAATTGGATGGACTGTGTTCTTCTCTCCGAGTCGTCTCGTTCAGCATGAGCAGCTCAGCACCAGGAGCTGAAGCCTCAGGCCACAGGAGCTGGGCAAGAGGGAACTTTTGGAGCAAAGTAATGCTGCTAAAATAGCCCCAGCTGAATGCAGTGGATAGAATCATGGAATCACAGAATCCTTTCTGTTGGAAAAGCCCTCTGAGCTCACCCAGTGCAGCCGCTCACCCAGCAGTGCCAAGCCCAGCACTGAAGCACATCCCTGAAGTGCCAAGGCCTGGACAGCAGCCCTGAGTGAGGCCTGGACAGCAGGCCCTGAGCCAAAGGTGGCCTCTGGAGGAACCTTCCAAGCAAAGGTTATCTTTGTATCTGCTCCCTGATGAGATATGCATGGTCATTAGCACTGTGATAGATGTAGCCACTCCTTAGTGAAACATGTATTGACCTTTGTGTATTTAGAAGCCAGACAAGGCCATGAAATCTGACATCTGGCCTTGTGTGGGGCTGAATGGTCAAAGTCAACTCCCTTGGTTCCTCCTTGAGCCCTGGCCAGGCTTTGGGAGGGGCCCAAGGGGAGGATGAAAGCAGATGTTGCCACACTAGCAGTGCTGTCAGTTTGTTCATTCAGCACTGTCAGAGCTGGGCCCTCTCCCAGCGGGCTTGGAGCCTCAGCTGGGGCTGGAGGCGCCTGCAGGAATTGCCAGTGCCCAGGAGTGGCTCTGCAGCCCTTGGCTGTGACAGCTTCCCCAGCTGCTGTGTGCATCTGGGGGATGGTAAAGGCTGAGGGTAAATGCTGCTGGATCTTTCTTAATCACTGCAGGCAATCTTTGGTGGGGATGATTGGGTGCATTGCTGAGCTGCTCCTTTTGTGATTCTTTGCTGCTCTGAACTGCAGGAAATGACACTGATTCCTTCAGTTGGAGTCTGTGTCTTTGGTGCTGACTTTGCCCACTGGTGAAACAAAACTGGCACAGTCTGGCCAGATCCCAACAAAATGTCACTTGTTCAATGTAAATGTGAGGAATCAGTGCCATCAGAAATTCCCAGATGGGAAGCCCTTCCCTGGAGTTCCCTGGCTCTGGAGTGGGCTGAGGTCGGAGCCCCGTGGGAGCACTGGGGCAGTCGGGTAAAAGAGGCTGCACCCCTGGATGGCTTCAAATGCATCCAAAAGTTGCATATGGAAAAGGAAAAGACCTTGTGGGTTTGGGCAGACAAAGATGAATTTGTTGAGAGTACATAGGAAACAGCACCTTCAGAAGGAACAATTATTGTTGGAATGCTCCCACATGGAGCAACAGAAGAAGGTTTTTTTCTTGAGCTCAGACGCATTTGTGCAAGTGAAATATTGATATATTGTATCATTATATACGTATTTATAGTATAAGACATTAATATATATATTTATATATGTATTTATATCTTTTTAATATGTATCTATATTTCAATATGTCTATATCAATATCTACATAAAAAATAGGAATAATGTGAAATAGTGCTGACATTACTAATTTGGTAGCTTTGGCTGCTCAGGGATGTAACTCTAAATACCCTACAGAACAGGATTGGCCAGGACCCTAATGTCAGTGGTCAACATTGTGAGATTGTATACAATGAAAAAAGGAGGAAGGGAGGAAATTGGTGATTTTTACAGGGTGTGCTGATACTGTGATGCAGAGTGCTTTGTCTGTTCCTGTGAAAAATACAGTGATTAAGCCTGCAGGGTTTTTCATGTACCAGACTATCCACAAGCTGCAGGATTGGTTGCACAGGTGAAGGGGTTATTAAAAGAGCAGTTGAACAAATGAGGAGATGGGAACCTTTGCCCATGGAGAACCCATCTCCCAGATGTGCCCCATGCCCTCAACAATGGCCCACTGGGGAAATGGAAACCCCCTGGCTGTGCACGGCTGCCCCCAGTTTGCAAATCCAGCCATGGGCAGTGAGACTTGGGCTGCCTGGGAAATTGTTCTGGCTGTGATGGCCCCTGGCAGGGCCAGCCCAGAGGCTGCAGGGCTGGGCCTTCATGCATTGGAATTAATTAGGATAAATTCAAAGCAAATGAGAGCTATCAATTCTGCAACAGGAATTCAGATTCCTCCAGGACACTTTGCTTTGGTAACTGCTTCCTTGGAGCTTGGACTTGCAAAATGTTCCTGCCATGGCAGGAGGAAATGATGCAGAATATCCAGGAGAAATTACAGTAATTCTGTTAAACAATAGTGAACAAGATTGGATTATTCAACCCCATGACAGGGTAGCACAATTATCAATATTGCAATTTTAAGAACGATTGTGAAAAAAGGAGATCCAGCTCCAGTCACCACCGTTTGTGGAGATAAAGGGTTTGGATCCAGCAGCCCTAATAATGGAGCCAGAGTGTGGGTCTGGAGGCCAAAAGGCCCTCCCGAGGCAGCTGAAGGAGCAGCTCCTGGGAAAGACAACTGAGTCCTGAAACCTGGGCAGGAACAATGGGAATGTGTCCCTGCAGCCAAGGATTGTGTGTGAGAACAAGTAGATCTGACAGGATATTGTTTTACACATCCTGCCAGACCAGATCTGCCTGTTTGCCCCAAGGGCCCCTTTGGGAAATGCTCTGATCCACGGGGCTCCATGTGAAGGCTGCTGTGACACCGAGGGACTTGCACAGGAATTGCATCCAGGAGCCCGGGTGCCCCTCAGGGACTGGGACCTGGCCCCTTCCAGCCAGAGGGGAAAGGGCCCCCCCAAGCCTTGTTGGCCACAGACAACATGGTAAAGCTGAACAGCAAAGGGCCTGGGGGCATTATTCTGGAATTAAAAAGGTGCCAGCTCCATGGACCACAGAATTCTTGTTCCTAATGTGAATGAGATTGAGAAAAAAGAATGAAGAACAGTGTCACTAAAGTACTACTGATGTCTGTAAGGTGTACCTTGATAGCCAGAATCTTTGTCTGCCACAAACACCTCTAGCTCAGAGTAATGCAATTAAACAGCACTTAATTGAAGCACAAGAGGAGATGCCTTTATGCCTAATGTCTCAATCTAAACTGTGTTATTGAAAGAATGGTTAGGAAGGTTGTAGTTCATTGTAGGTCCCAGGACTGATCAAAGTCCCAAGGCCTGAACAGGCCCTGAGGCAAAGTTCACCTCTAGAGGAACCTTCCAACCAAATGTTGTATTTGTATTCACTCCTTAAGGAAGCATTATTAACAACATGATCAGTGCATGTGTTCCTTGATAAAACATGGATTTATCTTTCTGTATTGAGAAACCAGCCCCGGCCCCATCTGGCCTTGTTTGGGGCTGAAGGATCAAAGTCAACTCCCTTGGTTCCTCCTTGAGCCCTGGCCAGGCTTTGGGAGGAACCAATGAGGAGAATGAAACCAGATGTTGCCACAGTAGCAGTGATGTCAGCTTGTTTGTTTAACAGTGGAAAAGCTGTGTCCTCTCCCAGCGGGCTTGGAGCCTCCTTGCCTGCAGAGGTGGAGGCACCTGGAGGAATTCCCAGTGTCTGGGAGTGGCTCTGCAGTCCTTGGCTTCCCCAGCTGATGTGTGGGTCTGGGTGATGGTAAAATCTGAGGGGAACTGCTGATGGATCTTTCTTTAATCACTGCAGGCAATCTTTGGTAGTCATGACTGGATGGATTGCTGAGCTTCTTTTGTAATTCTTTGCTAATGATGATGTGCTTTGCTGAGCTTATCCTTTTGTAATTCTTTGCAGCTGTGCATGATATAAATGACACAATTCCTCAAGCTGGTGTCTGTGTCTTTGGTAGTGACCCTGCCCACTGGTGAAACAGGGCCCCCTCTTGCCTAAGTGTTACCTGGGAAGGCAAAAGCCCTCGCTCCAAAATTCCCCCCTTCCTCCTTGTTCCCCCCCTTCATACCCTGAGCATGATGTCCTGTGATCTGGGCTGTGCCCAGGGTCAGTTGGGGTCACCTGTCCTGGCTGTGTCCCCTGCCAAGCTCCCCCGCAGCCCCAGCCCCTCCCCAGCGTGGCTGGACGAGGGGCAGGACAGGCCTTGGCTGTGCTGCAGCTCAGCAAGAACAAAACCATCTCTGCGTGCTCAGCGCTGTGCTCAGCACCCGGCCCAGCAGTGTCTCAGTGCCAGGGGCTGTGCCCTCAGTGCCTGCCAGGGCTTTCCATGGCAACTGCCAGGCCAGGTGACCCAGGTGTCCCCCCAGTGACGGCTGCCATGGAAACAGTGCCCAGCGCTGCCCCTTTCTGTCTGGCTGACCTGGCCTTTGGCCCTGGCAGTGCCCTTGGCTGCTGGTTCCTGGTGCCCGAGCGGCCAGCGTGGCACAGGGCAGGTGGCCATGGCACAGCCCCCAGCAAGGGATCCCCTCTGGCTCTGGGCACTGACAGCAGCCCTGAGCAAGGGGCCCAGGGCAGCTTTCCATGGCCACCAACCATCACAACGGGTGCGGGCATTGGTTGCCATGGCACCTGGTGGCACCAACGAGTGTCACTGCAATTGTACCTGGAACAGCCCTGGCACCGCTTTGTCCTGAGGGTTGCCATGGCAGCTGAGGGCAGCAACAGCTGGGGCTCTGCAAGGGCCCTGGGGCAGACGGGAAGGAGCAGCAGAGCAGGGGCTCATCCATCCCCAGTGCGCTGCACAGCCCAGGGCAGCGTCCCAGAGCGTCCTCATGCAGCTGCCAACAACATCCCCCCTCTGCAGCCCTGGCCTCTCCCCCAGCTCACACAGGTGCCTCATCCTTGCAGGCACAGACACGGCAGCACTGGCTCAGCAGCCCCTGCTTGCATTGCCCACAGCAGGGGGAGCACCCCCATGCTGTTGCTGTGGGGACATGAACCTGAGGGAGCACAAATGCCATCAGCCTCTGGGGCCAGCAAGGGCTGGGGGACACCAGGGAAACCACTCAGCTTTGTCCTGGCCTCTGCAGTCAGCCAGAAAGTTTGTTCCCATCAGCTGGGAGTTTCCTGTGCCACTGCAGACGCTGTTGCTCAGAGCCAGGGCTGCCTGGCAGCCACCCCCAAACTGCCCTGAGCATTTCCTTGGCTTCACCTTTGCTTTCTTTCCTCTTCCTGATACAAATGTCTTCCCATTGCCCACCCCTGTTCCCTCCCCTGCAAACAGCCCATCCCTGGTTGCCCTTTCCTCTCTGGCCCCACTGCCCATTGCAGTTCCTGACTTGGCCCCATGGGAACGTCCCTTGGGCAGCAGGATCATCCTACAAGTGCTGCAGGAATTGTCTGCAGGCTCCTGCAGTGCCTGCTGCTGCTCCCTTGCCAGAGGCAGCCCAGGCCAGGGGGGCACATCTGGGCTGCTGTGTCTGCCTCTGGGGCTCCCTGTTCTGGGCAGTGAGGAGGAGCTGCACAGGCTCTGCACGACTGACAGGATGGGCTCTGGGGCTGCCAGGAGAAGCTGAGGGACCTGGGCTGCTGGAGCTCCTCAAGAGGAGGCCCAGGGCTCATCCTGCAGCTGCTCCAAGGGTTCTTTCAGAGAATCCCAGAATCAGCAAGGCTGGAACAGGCCATGGAGATCATCAAGTCCAACCTGTGCCCTGACACTGCCTTGTCTCCCCTGGGCCTCCTCTTCTCCAGGATAAACAAGCCCAGCTCCCTCAGCTGCTCCTCAAAGCTCTTGTGTTCCAGACCCCTCCCCAGCCTTGTTGCCCTTCTCTGGACACGCTCCAGCCCCTCCATGTCCTTCCTAAATTGGGAGCCCAGAACTGCAAACAGCACTCGAGGTGCTGCCCAAGCAGTGCTGAGCACAGGGGAACAATCCCTGCCCTGCTCCTGCTGGCCACACCATTCCTGAGCCAGGCCAGGAGCCATTGGCCTTCTTGGCCACCTGGGCACACGGCTGGCTCATGTCCAGCCTGCTGTCCATCTGTCCCTGCAGGTCCCTTTCTGCCTGGCTGCTGTCCAGCCCCTCTGTCCCCAGCCTGTAGAGCTGCAGGGGTTGTTGTGGCCAAAGTGCAGGACCCGGCACTTGGACTTGTTCAACCTCACCTTGTTGGATTTGGGCCCTGGATCCAGCCTGTCCAGGGCCCTGTGCAGAGCCCTCCTACCCTCCAGCAGATCCACACTCACACCCAGCTTGGTGTCCTCTGCAAATTTGGTGATTTTCTATTCTTTTTCACACATGTGGTAATCATTTCCTCAAAATCATTAACATATTTCCCCTCCTCTTAACCCATGTGTTCTTCTGTCCTGGGGGTGTCTCTGCTGGTCCCTGGTGCTCGTGGAGCCCAATGTTCCTGTGGGCCTGGCTGAGCTGGCAGGACACTGAGGCTGCTGAACTTCCAGTTCCCCTTCTCACACAATGGGCATTGTGTGGTCTCCACAGGCCTGGGGTTGTGGAGAACAAGCTCCAGGTGTCAGCTCAGCTGGTGGAGACAATTTATCATCTGGTAACATGAGGTCACAGAGTGGGCTGTGACATCACAGAGTGGATCATGTGAGGTCATCCAACAGCTGTGGCATCATAGACTGCATCTGTGACATCACAGAGCCAGCTGTGACATCACAGGGCAGAGGTCTGACATCACAGGGCAGACTATGACATCACAGACTCTTGTGTGACATCAGAGAGCCGCTCTGTGACATCAGAGAATGGTCTGTGACATCCCAGAGGGGCTGTGTGACATTAGAGAATGGGCTGTGACATCACAGAGGAGGCTGTGACATCCCAGAGGGGCTGTGTGATATCAGAGAATGGTCTGTGACATCCCAGAGCAGGCTGTGACATCCCAGAGGGGCTGTGTGACATCCCAGCAGGGCTGTGTCAGGTCACTGGGTTGCTCACTCTGCCCCAGCTCCCCCTCACCGTTTCTCCCAACAAGTCCAATGCTGTCCATGCCCAGCAGGGTCCCTGTCCCCCGGGATCCCCCCGGCCCACCTGGAGCCACAGCCTCCACCAAAGGATGTTCCACAGGATCCACCCCAGAGCCTGACAGGGGACAAGGGGCCAGGGCTGTGTGACCAGGACATCAAGGATGGGGATTCTCCAGGTCACTGTGGCCTGGGTTGGGTTGCCCAGGGCAGGAAAGATGTCTGGCAGCTGGAGCAGGGCCTGGGAAGGGCCTCCAAGGTGGGGCTGGAGCCCTTGGGCTGTGAGCAGAGGCTGAGGGAGCTGGGCTTGTCCAGCCCAGAGCAGGGAAGGCTGAGGGGCTCCTCATCCCAGCCTGGCAGTGCCAGCGAGGAGGGGATGGAGAACACAGAGCCAGGCTCTTCACAGGGGGGCTGGTGGGAGACAAAAGCCAATGGGTGGGAGGGGAAAGAGGGGAGATCAGCCAGGGCATGAGGAGATGAAATGAGTCAGGCTGCTTTCAGCATTTCCTCAACACCAAGAACAGCCTGACCTCCCTTCTCCATCCACCACTGGCAGCTTTGCAAATCAGGAATTGTTTGAGCTGTTGTGCCCCGACACCAGGATGAGCATCCTGATACAAGAACTTAATTGTGTTTCTATCTATTACCACATTTGTCTAAAATTAATTTTAGTATGGAAATCATCTGTGGAGGGTGCACTCATCAGACACTGCTGGGACATTGCACATAGCTCAGGGAGGAGCGTGATTGTTACTAAATTGTGTCCTGTTCAACTATGGTCTGCTGGCCTTGAAGAGAAACTTTCTGTGCCTCTGAGTCCCACCAGTTCCTGGTCCCTCCAAGGACACAAACCTGATGAGTTGTGGTTCCCACTCCAATGGTGGCACTTGGACCTTGCTCCATAGCCAGAGCAAAGCTCCTTGTCCCAGAAAGTGCCTGGCAATGCAGGGATGAATGAAATAGGACAGGCTGTGGGGATCAGGTGCAGGGCAGAGCCAGGGAAATGAATGACTTTTGCATTTTACAGAGCTGTGCCTCCCCTTGGCTTTGCTGGCTGACAGTAAATGAACATCCCTCTGGTCTCTGGCAGCTCCTTCTCCAAGGAAAGCAGGGGGGAACTGGAGCCAAGGAGCTGAAACCTGCAGGTCCAGCCTGGGCTGGAGGGAGCTCAGATTTGCACAAGGCTGCTCTGAGTGCCAGGGCTTGGATGGGGGAAATGGTGGGATGGAGGTAGGGACAGAGTCTGATTGATTGTCAGACATAAAGGGTCTTGATTTTCATATCTATTCCAATTGCATGAGGAGGTACTTGGATTCAGGATCAATTGGAGATTGCACATATCAATGAATTAACAGGAAAAGAAACCTAAACAGAACCAAAAAATATTTCCTCACTGTCTTTGTAAATATAATATATTCACTTTGAATGCAGTTCTGAGATCTGTCCCATTAACCATGAAAGATTTGGAAATGTAAATCAGATTATTCCCAGAGGCTCAGCTTGTTAAGGTGTGCTGAATGTTAATGAGCTCTGGGGCACTGAATTCCTGAACTGAAGAGCTGAAGGCTGAACAAGCCTCTGGAGAAGTAAAATTCAGCAGCAGCCTCCAAGTTTTTAGAGTGTGTGGAGGACAACTTTTTGTCACAGCTGGTGAGTGAGCCCAGCAGGGGAGGGACTATGCTGGACCTGTTGTTTGGGATTAGAGATGGGCTGGGGGAGATGTGGTGGTTGGAGGCCGCTTGGGGCACAGTGAGCATGAAATTATAGAGTTCCCAACATTTGTGAAATCAGGAGGAACATCTATAAGACTCTTACATTGGACTTCTGGAGGGCAGACTTTGGCCTGATTAGGAGACTTATTCTGAGAGTTCCTTGGGAAGCAGCCCTTAAAAACAAAGGAGTTTGGGAAGGGTGGGTGTGCTTCAAAACAGAGATCTTGTGGGAACAGGAACAGACTGTCCCTGTGTGCTGAAAGAAGAGTTGATGAGGCAAACATCCAGCCTGGATGGGCAAGGAGGTTTTGATGGAACATAGGAATAAAAAGAGGATGTATCATCTTTGGAAGGAGGGTCAGGTCTCTCAGCAAGTATTTAAGGGGGTTGCTAGGGCATGTAGGAAAGAAATTAGGGAGGCCAAAGCTCAGTATGAACTTAACTTGGGAAATTTTGTAAGGGATAATAAAAAATGTTTTTACAAATATATTAATGGCAAAAGGAAGGGTAAGACCAACCCTTGTTCTTTATTAGATGTGGGAGGGGACTTAGTAACCGCAGATGAGGAGAAGGCAGAGGTGCTTAACACCTTCTTTGCCTCAGTCTTTAGTGGGAAGGCTTGCCTACAGGATAACTGTCCTCTTGGGTTGGTAGACAGTGTCAGAGAGCAGAATGATCTGCCCGGGCCAGGGGCTGCACTGCCAGCCCAGAGCCACGTGGGGATCGCCCGGTACCGGCAGGGCAGCAGGGAAACCGGCACTGGGGCAGCAGAAATGGGCAATACGAGAGCTGGGGGTGCTCCAGAAGCCTGGACACGTTGGGAGCATGGACAGGGGGGACCCATGGATAGCCCAGGAGCCTGAAACAGGGACCCTGGACAGTGCTGACCCCTGGGACGCCTGTGATGCCAAAGTGGGGAGCCCAGAGAAGGGGAACCTGCGGGATTGCCAGGAGCCCCAGCAGCCCAGAGAGGGGAACACCAATACAAACTTGAACTGGAGCAACCCAGACAGGGGGGGCCTCCAGGAGCCCAAAGTGGAGAGACCAGAGAGGGGAAACTGAGGGCTGGGTGTTTTTGCTGCATCTTGGTCATTTGTGTATTTTGGGGGACTGAATCTTGGTGCTTTGGAGGTTTATATGGGTGGCAGATTCCCAGTGACTTCTAGGGATGGGCTTGGGCAGTAGGAACCCGCTAACCCAATGTGCTCATCCATTGTATTTTTCCCCAAACCAGGATTTCTCTTTCCCAAACCTTGGCTGGATGGAGAAGGAGGCTGTGAGGAAGAGGAAGATGTCCCAGGACACGCAGGCAGGTGAGGAGGAAGTCAGTGCCCCTTTCCCCCTCTCTCCTGCTCCATCTCCCAGCCCAGCACGGGCCCTGGCTGCAGGACAATCCTGCTGCCGATGCCGTCCTGCCAGGGACACATTGGGAGGATCTCCTTCCCTCTGGCATGGAGGCAAATCCCATCCTCTCCTTGTTCTTCCTCCCCCAGACCAGGAGCTGAGGATGGAGACCAGGGAGGACAAATCCTCATGGTATAATCTCATGGAAGAGGCTGTTTTGAGTGACTCCACAGCACAGGAATGCAAGAGGGAGGAAAATCCCTGCAGATCCCACACAAGGAGGGGCTGCAAGCCCAGCCCAGGGTGCTCTGAGGAGGAAAGGCCCACCCTGTGCCAGGAAGGTGGACAGAGCTTCAGCCAGAGCTCGGAGCTGGTGGCCCATGAGCAGCTTGGAGGGTGGGAAGAGCTTCAGGCAGAGCAACAGCCTGATCTGCCACCAGATGATCCACACTGGGGAATGGCCTTAGGAGTGTGGCAAGCGTGGCAAGTGTGGAAAGGGCTTCAGCTGCAGCTCCACCCTCATCATCCACCAGTGCATCCACACTTGGCAGAGGCCCTACCAGTGTCCTGAGTGTCTGAAGAGGTTTCAGAGCAGCTCCCACCTCCTCCTGCACCAGCGGATTCACACTGAGGAGAGGCCCTTCCGCTGCCCTGACTGTGGGAAGGGATTCAAGCACAACTCCACCCTCGTCAGGCACCGGCGCATCCACACCGGGGAGAGGCCCTACAAGTGCTCTGAGTGTGGGAAGAGCTTCAGCCAGAGCTCTCACTTGAACAAACACCAACAGAGGCACCGGTAAGGGAAGCCCTGGAATGACTCGACTGAAGGAGGAGCTTCATGCACTGCTCCAGCTTCATCCCCTATTGGAGGACGCACGTTGGGGAGAGCTCTGGTGATCCATGTTCCCTGTGATCCATGCTGGGAAGACACCTGTCCCTTTTCCTGCCCCTGCCAGTGTCATGATGGGAGATGGAAGAACATGAGGGTCTGGCCATGGCCGTGTCATTACAGTCACTCCCACCTCAGGTCATTGCCAGGGGCAGGAAAGGGACTCTCTCTCTCCCTGAGAAGAAAGGTGTCCTTTCCAGGCAGCAGGGAATACGTGGCTGGGAAGAGCCAGTCGCTGGTGATGTAGTTTTCCCTGTAAATAGCTTTTCTTATCCCTTTGGTTACGAATATTATTTCGGTTCCTGTTTGTTCCTTATCTCGTTGCTGTTCCCAGGAAATTGTTCTTATCCCAGCCCGGGATCTTTGTCTTTTGTGCTGTCCATGGGAGGTGGGAGGGCAGCGAGCGCAGCGTGGTTTTAGCAGGAGCAGGAATTTGAGGAATCCCGTTCCTGAACCCCAGCAGGTGAAACCGAGCATCCCAGCTGGTGCCAGCCCTGGTGGCCATGGCAGCAGCCTTGGGAGCGGGTCCCTGGCTGGGGCTGTGGGAACCTCTTCCCTCTGGTGCCCAGGGACAGGAGTGGAGGGAGCGGCTGCAGCTGAGTCGGGGCAGGCTCAGGTTGGATGTCAGGAAAAGGTTTTTGCCCAGAGGCTGCTGGGGCCCTGGCCAGGCTCCCCAGGGAAGGGTCCCAGCTCCAGGGCTCTCTGAGCTGCAGCAGCATTTGGCCAGCGCTGCCAGGCCCAGGCTGGCATTGTTGGAGTGTCCTGTGCAGGGCCAGCAGTTGGACTGGAGGATCCTGATGGGTCCCTCCCAGCTCAGCCAATTCTGTGCTTCTGGGATCCCATGAGCCTGGGATGGGACTGCCAATGGTTGCCATGGCAACGGGCTCTGGCTGCAGGCCTGAGCTGGTGTCCATGGCAACCACCCCTGGCATGGGGACTCCATGGAGCTGCCGAGGGACTGAGCATAGCAACAGGGGGCTGGTGATGGTTACCATGGAAACCGAACATAGCAACAGGGAGATGGGATGGTTGTCATGTAAACTGACCATAGCAACAGGGGGCTGGTGATTGTTGCCATGGAAACTGACCATAGCAACAGGGAGATGGGGATGGTTGCCATGGAAACTGACCATCGCAACAAGGGGCTGGGGATGGTTGCCATGGAAACTGACCACAGCAACAGGGACCTGGGGATGGTTGCCATGGAAACTGACCACAGCAACAGGGAGCTGGTGATGGTTGCCATGGAAACTGACCATAGCAATAGGGGCTGGGGATGGTTGCCATGCAATGGTGATGGTTGCCCGTGGCGCTGCTGCCATTCTCTGCTGCTGCTGGGGCACTCGGGGCTCTGGCTGAGCAGCAAAGGTGACCCTGAGCCAGGAGCTTTCCTTGCCTGCAGCAAAGCCTCGGCACGCAAAGCCCTTCCTGGGGCTCTGCCCTGTGCCAGCAGGGATTGTGCCAGTGGAGCTGACCCAAAATTTCTTCTCCAAAGCAGCTTCAGGACACACAACATGGAAAAGCCAGAGGCCACTCTCAGCTCTGTGCAGTCCTCCAGCAGAATCCGGAGTGTGAAGCAGCCTGGGAACAGGGTTTAGTGTCAGGGGAGGGGAACTCAGAGCCCTTTCCTGCCCTGTGGGCTGAGGCTCTGCATTTCCAATGGCCCTGCAGCTGCCAAAGGGGCCTTTTTGGCTCAGCTGAGAACAGTTCTGCTGAGAGCCTGTCCTAAACCTATTTTTTTTGCAAATGTGCCCAATCAATTATCTTTTTTTGCAGCCCCAGGTCTTGTGTGAGTGCAAGTGTGACAACTGAAGGATGGAACAGCTCTACTGGGTGGGAGTTCTCTTTTTCTTGATTTGTTTTTTTTTGTTTATTTGGTTGGTTTGGCTTGATTTGGTTTTTTATCCTTTGTTCTGTTTTGGTTGGTTTGTTTGTGTTGTTGTTTTGGTTTGGTTATTTGGTTAGGGTGCTGGGGTTTCTTTTGTTTTCATATGGTTTTGTTTGGTTTTTTGTTGGTTTTTCATTTTTTGTGTTTTTTTTTTTATTTTTTGGTTTATATGGTTTTGGGTTTTTTTTTAATTCTCTCTTCCTAGAAGCTCTGGGCAGAGCTCTGTGACTGTGTCTGACACTTGTCTGTGGCACTGTGCAGGTGGCCAGGGGGACCTTCCCCGAGCTGTGTGCAGAGGAATCCACATCAGCCCAGGCCGGGGTGGGCAGTGGCCGCTCAGTTCCATGGACTGGACACGGCTCTGGACGCTTCCCTTGGAGCGACTGCAGGGAGGGAACGCTGGGGCTGTCACTGCTGGGGTGTCACACACAGGGGACACTGGGGCTGTCACCAATGGGGTGTCACACACAGGGGACGCTGGGGCTGTCACTGCTGGGGTGTCACACACAGGGGACACTGGGGCTGTCATCAATGGGGTGTCACACACAGGGGAAACTGGGGCTGTCACCAATGGGGTGTCACACACAGGGGACACTGGGGCTGTCACCAATGGGGTGTCACACACAGGGGACACTGGGGCTGTCACCGCTGGGGTGTCACACACAGGGGACACTGGGGCTGTCACCACTGGGGTGTCACACACAGGGCAACGCTGGGGCTGTCACTGCTGGGGTGTCACACACAGGGGACACTGGGGCTGTCACCAATGGGGTGTCACACACAGGGGACGCTGGGGCTGTCACTGCTGGGGTGTCACACACAGGGGACACTGGGGCTGTCATCAATGGGGTGTCACACACAGGGGAAACTGGGGCTGTCACCAATGGGGTGTCACACACAGGGGACACTGGGGCTGTCACCACTGGGGTGTCACACACAGGGCAACGCTGGGGCTGTCACTGCTGGGGTGTCACACACAGGGGACACTGGGGCTGTCACCAATGGGGTGTCACACACAGGGGAAACTGGGGCTGCCCCACTTCTGCCCTGTCCCCAACAGCTCTGCCAGCACCTTGAGGGAACACAAAGACTGAGCCAAAGGATGAGAATTGCAGAAGGGGCTGAGCTGGGAGGGACCCAATGGGATCATCAAATCCCAGAATCACAGAATCAGAGAATTACTGGGTTGGAAGAGACCTTCAAGAGCATCAAGTCCCACCCATGCCCTAACACTTCAACTGAACCATGACACTGAGTGCCACATCCAGCCTTTTTTAAACACATCCAGAGAAGGTGACTCCATTACCTCCCCAGGCAAAGCAATCCAGGACTTTATCTCACATTCTGTGAAAACCCTTCTTCCTAATATCCAACCTATATTTCCCTTGGTGCAGCTTAAGATTGTGTGCTCTGCATCTGTCAGTTGCTGCCTGGAGAAAGAGACTGACCCCCACCTGACTACAACCTCCTTTCAGGAAGGTGGAGAGAGTGGTAAGGTCACCTCTGAGTCTCCTTTTCTCCAGACTGAACAACCCCAGCTCCCTCTCCTCACAGGATTTGTGTTCCAGACCCCTCCCCAGCCTTGTTGCCCTTCTCTGGACACGCTCCAGCCCCTCCATGTCCCTCCTAAGTTGGGGCACCCAGAACTGGACACAGCACTCAAGGTACGGTGCCAGTACAGGGCAAGAATGCCAAGTACACCAGAGCCAGGTACAGGTGGAGAATGATCTCCCTGCTCCTGCTGGCCACACTGTTCCTGATCCACACCAGGAGCCCTTGGCCCTCTTGGCCACCAGGGCACTCTGCTGGCTCATGTTCAGCCGGCTGCCAACCAGCACCCCCAGGTCCCTTTCTGCCTGGGCACTGTCCAGCCACACCGTCCCCAGCCTCTGGCCTTGCAGGGGTTATTGTGGCCAAAATGCAGGACTCGGCACTTGGACTTAATTAACTTCATCTCATTGGACTCTGCCCATCCCTCCAACCATTCCAGGTCTCCCTGCAGAGCCCTCCTACCTTCCAGGAGATGGACACACGCTCCCAGCTTAGTGTCATCTGCAGATTTACTAATGAAAGACTCAAGCCCCTCATCCATGGTGTCAATAGAAATATTGAACAGAGCTGGCCGCAGCACAGAGCCCTGAGGGACACCACTGGTGCCTGGCCCCAGCTGGATGCAGCACCGCTCACCACCACTCTCTGGGCCCATCCAGCCAGTTCTGAACCCAGCACAGAGTGCTCCTGTCCCAGCCCTGGGCTGCAGCTTTTCCAGGAGTGTGCTGGGGGACACAGTGCCAAAGGCCTTGCTGGAGTCCAGGCACACAACACCCACAGCCTTTCCTGCATCCACCAGGAGGCTCACCTGGTCAAAGAAGGTGACCAGCTTGGTCAAACATGACCTACCCCTCCTAAACCCCTGCTGGCTGGCTCTGATCCCCTGGCCATCCTGGAAGTGCTGGCTGATGACACTCACTAGAAACTGTTCCATTGCCTTACCGGGTACTGAGGTCAGGCTGCCTGGCCTATAATTACCAGGATCCTCCTTCCCACCCTTGTTGTGAATGGGTGTCACATTGGGCAGCTTCCAGTCATCTGGAACCTCACCAGGGAGCCAGGACTGCTGGTAAATGATGGAGACTGGCTTGGCAAGCTCAGCTGCCAGGTCCCTCATCACCCTGGGGTGGATCCCATCTGCTCCCAGGGAGCTATGAATATCCAAGCAGCTCAGCAGTTCTCTGACTGCCTCCTCCTGGATAACAGGGGGCCATTCTGCTCCCTGATGCTCCTCTATGATGCTGTAGCTGCTCAATGACCTCACACAACAAACTCTGTGATGTCATAGCCCAATCTGTGATCTCACAGAACCCACTCTGTGCTGTCACACAGCCCCTTGCTGACATCCCAGCTGCTCTGTGCCTCTGTGACACAGCCACAGAGGTGCCACTGTGACACAGCCCCCTCTGGGACATCCCACAGCCCCTGCCAGTGCTGAGCCCCCGGGAGCTCTGTCTGTGCCCTGCTGGTGTCCCTGAGGGGCCCTGGCAGTGCCCCAGCCCTGCTGGGCTGTGCACAGGAGCTGCTCCTGGCCAGAGCTGTCTCTCTGCAGCTCTGCTGCCCTTGCCAGGAGCTGCCTCTGGGCCAGGAGCCCGGCCCAGCTCAGCAGCACAGACACAGCACCAGGACTTCAATGACCCTCTGGGGCTTTGGTGCTCTTTGCATCAGAGCCAGTCCCTCAGAGTGGGCTCAAAGACTTCTCAAGAACTCAAAGGGAGATTGAAATACTGAAGTTTCTTGTACTTTAAATAGAACCCTGTGAGGGACAGGACTGAGAAAGTGCCCCCAGGTTCCAGTTAGAGCAGAACAGTGGAGGCAGTGATGACAGCTGGGGACAAGCAAGGCAGAGGTGCCTCTGGTGCTGAGCAAACCTGGATGTGTTTCAGGAATGCAAAGGGCCAAGGCCTGAGCCCCAGCCCTGGCCAGGCAGATCCTGTCCCTCCCTCCTTGCTCAGGGCTCTTCCTGGGATGGGCACTGGCATGTGGGGATGGGCAATGCCAAGGGCAGGAGCATGGGGCGGCCCCTGCCAGGCTGCTGAGCAGGGACAAGGAGGCCATGAGGCCCCAGGCCTGCAAGGGTCACTTGTCCCCTCCTCACGGCTCAGGCCCAGGGCCAGCAGCCATGGCCAAGGTGCTGCCCAAGCTGGCTCTGGCAGGGCTGTCTTGCAGCTGCTGCCCATCCCTGTGCCCTGTGCAGCCCAGGCTGTCCTACGGTGTCCCTGCCCTGGCCTCTGTCCCTGCAGGCTCTCGGCGTCCCCCGGCTGCCCCACCTGGCTGGGCCCTTCCTTTGCTGGCAGCTCTGCCTCCTGCCTGCCCCTGCCTGCCCACACAAAGCCTTGGGCTGCTCCAGGCTCCTGCTGGCGACGTGCTGCACCACAGCCCTGCCCTGCCAGGGAAATTCCTTTCTCCTGGTGCCACTCTGGGCCTCCCAAGCTGCCCTTGTGCTGCATTCTGCCCCAGCAAGGGGCACAACAACTCCCCCAGCCCCGGAGTCTCAGACCTCAGGCAGCCACCGGTGACCAACAGGGACAGGAATGCAACAGGACGGGTCCAGCTTTAGCAAAATCCAGGACCCTTTATTGCGCCAGGGAACAAGACAAGAAATGAGGGGCAGGGGTCGGTTCATGGGTTTTATATGACAGGCTAGGGGTGGAGTTTAGGGTCAGGGTCCAATAGCAGGAGGAGCAGGGGACTGCAATGGGGTGGATCAAGGAGCAAACCAATAGAAAAAAATAAGGTGGGGACACTGCAGTAGAATTTAAAGCAATGAGGGCACAGGAAAGGAAGAACATTCTGGGGCCATTCCTATTTTGACCAGATGGGGTGGAGTGTCTTTTCCCGGGCTAGCAGGGCCACGCCCCACAGGGTGGAGAGGTGGAATCTTTGTTAAATCTCGCCCCTCGCCTGATGCTCTCTGTCTGGGTAGAATCCCCGCTGCCTGGGGCAGGGGCACTCCACACCCTTGGTGCCATTCTTTCTTTCTTTGTCTGTTTCATACAATGAAGAAAAACTCCAGCATCTGTGGAACCACCCTCCAATTCCTTTCAGGCTACTCCTGTCCTCAGTCTGCACACAACTGAGCCCAGAGCCATCAGCCTCTACATCCTGGTTATGTGATGAGGCCTCCCAACCCCATCTTGGGAGATTTTTGGGTCCTCAATGTGGTCTTTGAAAATGGAAACAGTGGTCAAAGTTATTTTCTCACAGATCTTGCAGTGACAGAACAAGGGTCAATATCTTTGTTACAGATCTGTAATGCCATGGTGGACTCTCCCAAGTAAGGGGCAAATATTAAGTATATGTTAAGAGAAGTTTTGCAGCTGTAGAGTTATGTTTTCTCTCTCCCTTGCATTGTTATCACAGGGTAGCCTCAGTAGCTGGGGCACTTGGGAGGGTCGGCTTGTTACTATGGCAGCACCTGACCTCCAATCCAGCTGTGAGAAAGTGATCTGAGCACCACTGTGAAATAAACACAGGCAGGACACTTTTCTCCTTTTTAATGCCTTTATTGCAAGTGATGAGCTCTGGGGGGAGAGCTGACGGGTTCACGCTCACGCTGCCACTGCTCCCAGTGGTGACTTGGAGGAGGAGGAAGAGTGCAGCTTTGTCCACTGGTCTGTGGCCAGAGCTGGGGATTCTGTCCTCATGGGAGCATCAGGAATAATCCCTGGTTCACTTTTTCAGTTTCACTCCCAGGGTCCTGCCTGTAGCTCAGGTCCTCCCTTGGCTAAGGCAAGGGGCAAAGAAAGGGTCTCAGCATCTTTGCAGGCTCTGGGCTTTGTTCCTCACATCCAGACATCACTTTGATCTCTTAATTCTGTGTTGGCTCGTTGGTTTTGGGGTCTTTTGGTAAGTTTGGAGGGGTGGCTTTCCCGTGGCAGGCTGGCTCCAAGGTCATTTGCATGCCCTCCCATGTCCCCCTGCCATGTCATCCACCTGGCAGCAGTCAGGGTGGTACTGACAAAAGGAGTAGGTAACTAAAAGGACTGGTGATTACAACAACAAACAGTTAGAACTCCACCCTGGCAGCAACTGATCCAACCTGTTCACTCTGCCACCTTTTAAAAAAAATTGGCAGCTTTTTCTATTTATAACAGTCCCCCCTCTTTTTCTTTGATTGGGCTTAAACTTAAGCTCGCATCAACTTGCAATTTCTGACTCATGAGCACAGAATTTCCTTAATTTTTTGTATTGATTATAAATTTCTTGAACACTCTGATAATCATGGCTATTTAACTTTGTTCCCTTTCCTGGTTTCTTCAGGTTAACTTTTTTAGAGATCTTTAGGTTGGTCTGCCTGGCAGATACTACCATTTTAATGAATCAGGGAAGTAAGCATAGTAAAAAGAGCAAACCAGCAAGTGTACACACAGTGAAGAAAGCTACTTTTTTCCACCAATCTCCTTTGAAAGTCCATAGGTTATTCCAGCAACTGGAATCAAGTGTAGGAGTCCCTTCCTGGTTACTTACACATGCTAGTTTTTTATCTTGTTCGAGAGGTTTCTAATGATTGCTCTCTTCATCTCTAATACTGCCTGAAGCCTGATGATTCTGTTTAACATGGATATCAGGGCCCAATAACCCCAGGACCCATCTTGAGCCCCGGTGGCTGGGCCATAAGTCTTGATAATTTTTCTTGGGGTCCAAACCTGGCTCTTAGAATCTTGGATTCTCCCAATTTCTATTGCATTTTGCCTCTTCTGTTTGGTTTCTCTTAAATCATTGTGTATAGGAACTCCTAAACTTGATCCAGTTTCTTTGGGTAATAAGAAGAAAGCTGGTTTTATCATTCTAGCGGTGCAGCTGCCAGACCAGCTTCTCGGCAATTTAGTGCATTCTATAGTACTATAGATCAAAAACAGGTGTTTAGGGGCTCCCCAAAAATGTGTTTTTAGCTTCTGTTGGACATTCCCAATATTTAGAAATGTCTTTCATTCTCCAAAAGGGGTTTATCCCTTCTTCAATACATTCATAAAATTCATATGCTTCATGGTAGATACACTTGTTCTTTTCTTTCCTTTCAACAGAGCAAAATCTATTTGGATCTCCTGAGATCCACCAGGTAGCAGAGTTCTTTACTGCTAGATACCTTTTACAGACCATTCTTTTGACTGGCCTGTTGTACCCTTTAATACTAAATTCTGAGTTATTCCGTATCCAATTTAAGATTTCTAATAGCCTTAGATTAATTTTTTCCCATGGCCAAATTTCAGTCATCTGGGTACAAACTCGACAATCGGTTAAATTTAGTTTGTGGCTGCCTCTTTCTACTGAATCTATGAAAAGGTTCTTACCTCGGGGTATCTCTAAATGATCTTGTTTTCTTATTGCTTTTACTAACTCTTTCTCTTTGACCAGATCTACCAGGCTTGCTTCAGCAGCATCACATTCAAAGCACAACCAGGCTTCTCCTACAGGGCACTGTCCCAGGAGTTGCTGCCTAAAAGTGGCAGTATTCTGGGCTATCCAATACATTCCCTTATCTTCTTGACAAAAGACCAATTGGGAGAGGTTAACACAATTAGGGTTAGAATTGATGGACTCTAGACAAGGAGCTCACTTCTTCCTCCTCATAGAGGGGTTGGTAGCACTCACTGCACGGCTCTCCTGGGCTCCCCAGAGCTCCACCAGCAATTAGAGCCATCATTACTACCCTTCCCAAGGGTCTGGTATGGGTCATCTTGCACAGCCTGCCCACCCGGCCTTGCCTCTTGGGGACTTTGCTGAGAAGAAGCTTCCAAGCTCTTTAGAGTCCCTTCTGTGATAAACGAGTCCACTGGATTTAAGGACCATATAATTATTTTTATTATTATGCAAGTGAGAATAAGCAAAGTTCAGCGCTGGGCGGCCGGGAGTCTCCTCTAGGCTCGCACCATTCCTATCCCCAAAGTTTGCCTTTTATCGCCTTCTTCTCCCGGGTCCAGGGATGACGTGGTCTGTCTTTTGTGCTTGCTCGTTCAGTTGCTAGGGGGTCTTTTTCTGCCTTCTGGTGGTCGTGGGATGAAGGCTCCAAGTCTTCCTCTTTAACCGCTGAGTGAACTTTCCCTTATAAGGCATATCTAGACAGTGGAATTTTCAGAACACTATACGATTCCTGCAAGCCTAAGCAATTCTTGCGAGTTTAAGGATTGTTGTTACAGCCTTCCTCTGTGACCTCTGGGTGAACTTTTCCTTATAAGGTATATCTTTACCATGGAATTCCCAAAGCACTATACGATTCCTGCAAGCCAAGCAACCGTATGTGGCTGCACATTTAAGAATCAAGCGGTTTTAGCTATTTAGTCATTGTTTTGATATTGTATAATTATTTAGCTATTGATTTAATTAATGAACAAAGGTATTGCTACTTATTACAGTCAGCATGATCCTCTGTGCTCACACAGATGCTCCAGGAGGAAGACCTCAAGATACCCAGCGCCACTGCCCTGAAGCTGGCTGAGCCCCTCCTGCCACACTTGGAGAATGTAAGGCTCTGTGCCCCCAGCCACGGGCACTGGACACTGCCCAGAAATGTTGTGCCTTGTGCACTTTTGTGTGGGAACTCAGCACATCGTTCCCGATGTCCAGAGATGCCAGGAGAACCCTTGGGGGGTCTCGAAAATCCTGGAATGTTGCCAAGAGTGTTTGGTGGCTTGATTTTGATCCATCCACAGAAGTAACAAGAGTTTGAGGACAAGAGAATCACTTTAGAGTAAAAGGTGTAAAAGAGACACATTTAGAGGGTGAAATACAGACTTTAAGGTTTTTGGTACAGGGGGGTTATGGAGACAAGATGGAGGGATCAGGGCGTGTCTCGTCCTTCTTCTTTCTTCTTCTTGTCCTCCATCTCCTGTGATGATGTTGGCACTTGGGGATTGGTTTATGGTGAAGGTGCACTTGCTAACATGGGTGAAAAGCATTGGCAAATAAAGGTAAATATAGTGTACGTAGATTTTAGTATAAAAAGACATGACCGCCCCGTGGGTGGTCAGAGAGTGCCTGTGACTGCTTGCAGATCAGACCTCTGTTGGGCAGACAGAAAATTTTGTAGATAAGAAATAATAAACAATCCGAAGATCGAAAAGCTGAAGAGTCCAGACTCGTCCTTTGAAACGCGTGCCACCCAAGAACCACTCTACCCGTGTCGGGGCAGAGACAGACAGCCGAACCCGACACTTTTGGGCCTCTGCCCTGATGGGCCTGGAATACTTGGTGCTGAGGTCTTTTCCTTTCCTCCAGGACAACAGCCACGTGCAGCTGCTCTCCATTCAGCTCTTCTGCAAAGTGATGGAGCTGGTAGTGGAAGAGGGGGAAAAGCCTCTCACGAGAATTGTGAGCCAGAGCCTCCTCCCTCTCCTCTTGTGTTGGAAAGATGAGAACTGGCGTGTGGCAAAAGTCAGGAGGAGAGACCCTTTGTCATCATGGAAGAAGAGAAGAAACCTGACGTCGATGACAAGTGGGGAAATGTTGGGGCCCGAGAGCTTGGCCTGAGGGAAGAGGCCACAAGCTGTGAATTCTCCCAGTCGGTGCCAGCAATGGCAGCGAAGGAAGCGTCCCCACGCAGAGCAAGGAGTGCCCACAAGCTGCACCAGTGGAAGGCGGCTGTGAGGGTGCTGTGGGGAGATGGGGCACAGCAACAGCCCTGCCAGTGGCAACAAAGGGCAACAGTCCAGGAGCTGCCCCCAATGGAAAAGGAGGTGACTGAGCCAGAGCTGAGCCAGCGAGGGGAAGGAAGTGTGAACAGCCGGGAGAAGCAGGCACATTCTCCTGCCCCCAGGGAGGAGGTGCCATCAGCAGGGACACAGAGCCCAGTCCCTGCTCCAGACAGCCCCTGCTGCCCCCCAGCCCCTCACCCAGCCCACTGGGAGCCCAAAGCCCCAGTGAGCAGCTGGAAGAGGCAGAGCAGGGCTCAGTGCTGGCAGAGAAGGAGAGTGAGGAGGGCACCTCAGCTGGCAGTGATGAAGACTGGGAATCCTACAGCCAGACTGAGCTGTCCCAAGAGTGCTAACGTGAGGCAGAGCCAGAGCTGTCCCAAGGAGAGTTCAGCAGCTCCCAAGACCTCTCCAGCTGGGAAGACTGCAACAAACCAGAGCTCAGAGAACTCCGAGATGATTCCACGGAGGAAGACAGCAGCAGCACAGACCTGCCACAGGACTGCTGTGAAGGTAACAGCCTCTTCAGCTTCGGGCCCACTCCCTTGCTGTGGGAGGAATAGGAGGACGACAGCTGGCATGAAGTCTACGTCCAGGAGCTGTACGAAGGAGAAGGCAGGGCCCAAAGGCTGGCAGGTCTGGCGGCAGATGGGCTGCCACTGCCCGTCCCTCAGCAGGTCTGGGTTGAGGGGCAGGCAGCGGAGTCCCTGTGTGCCTCGCTTCCCTGGCTGTGCAGCGAAGGCTCCGTGGGCCAGCAGGGGCCCGAGGCAGGGCCACAGAGCCCGGGGCCTGCCCCGCAGAGCCCTGGCGGCGCCTCAGCTGGCCAGCCGGGAGCGCAGGCCCGCAGGCAGCAGCGGCTGCCCCAGGCAAACGGCCCGGCCGCCTCAGGCGGGCGCTGCAGGCGCTGCGGGCGCTGCTCTGCTGGCCCTGCCTGGCGCGGCAGCTGCAGGAGCAGCGCCCGTGGCCCTGCCCAGCCCGGGCCGGCCGATGGCGGCTGCTCCCTGCGCGGGGCCCCAGGGAGCCACACGGGCGGCCTCGGCCTGGACGTGGCCCCGCAGCCTCAGCTGCCCCGGCCAACCTGGAGCATCTCCCCAGCGCCCACAGTCACTGCTGGGGCCAGCCCTAAACAGCACGCGTGGCACACGATTGGTGCCAGAGCGCTCAGCAGGGAATCCCAGAGTCATCCAGGTGGGAAGAGACCCTGATGCTCACCCAGTGCCACTGGCACCCTGGCAGCACCATCACCACCGCAAAACCACGTCCCCAAGGGCCACATCCTCACAACTCCTCAATGCCTCAGAGACAGCGACTCCACCGCCTCCTTGGGCAGCTTCTTCCAATGCCTCATCCCTCTGTCAGAGAAAAAATCCTTCTGATATTGAATCCGAACCTCCCCTGGTGCCATCAAAGGCCATTTCCTCTCATCTTGAAAGGATTCCACACTGGTCCTTTGGGATTATATCCCTGAAGAATGGGCATAGATGGGAGCTGTTGCTCCATGGATTTGACTGCAGGACTTTGATTCTTCCAAAACAAATTAAAGTTGAGTTTAAGAAATAGTAGTAGTAAAAAAAAAAAGAAAAAAGAAAAAAAAGCTTAGATGAAAAGTATTTTAAAAATTAAAAAAAAGAATAGGGATAAGAAGATGAAGAAGAAGAAATAGTAGTAGTAAATTTAGTAAGAATAATAAGAATGAGAATAGGAATAAGATGAAGAGGAAGATGAACAACTAGTAATTAATATCAGAATATTAAAAAAATAAGAATGACATAGTAAGTAAGCATAACAAGTGAATAAGATTACTTAGAAGGAGAAGAAGAATATTTTAAAGAAGAAAGAATACTAGCAGCAATTAAGAAGAAGAAGAAGGGGAAGAAGAAGATGAGAAAGAAGAAGAGAAAAAAGAAATAATAATAAGATGAAGGATATTAAATCAAAATGCACATCTACATGTCTTCTAGAATCCCAGAATGCAGGAAAGGACCTTAAAAAGTATCTACTTCCAACTGATCATCCTCTGAGCTCTCTCTTTCCAAGACCGCTTTCGTACTTCGATCTTCCTAGCTCCCATTTCTTGTTCAATAAAATCCATGTCCTAAACAATCTGGTTTTGTTCTCCTGTGGTCTCATTTGTGCCTTCACTGGGGCAGAGGCGCCTCTCCCTCATGGCACCTTAAGCCTGGATGGAAGCATGGGCAGGTTCCTTCCAGCCACAAGCATTCCAGCATTCTGTCAGGGACTCCCTTCCCTTCTTCCCTCTGCTTCCAGCTGCAGAATGGGCAGCAAAGCCGCCTTTGCTGTCTGCTCAGGGAGCCCAGCCAGCTGCTGGAGCTTGACCCTGCCCCTGCACAGCTCCCTTGGGAGGCACGGCAGGAGCAGCACCCTGGCAGCCTCAGCAATTGCCCTCTGACAGCTCTGGCACACACTGCAATGGGCTGCAATTCCAGCTGCCAGCGAGGAAAAGATGGTCCTGCCCTTCAAGGCAAAATTCTGAAGGGGCCAAGGCACAAACGGAGTGAGATCTTACAAAGACATTTCACTGCCAGCCTCCATAACTTCATCCAGGGCTGTTTGAGCACCTGGATTGGGAAGGAAAAAAAAGAAAAATCAGGGGAGGGTCTTTGGCTGGGAGCTGCCACAGGTAAAGAGAGACACTGGAAGGGAAAAGGAGCAGACAAAGGAAGGCAGGAGAGAAAGCAGGACACAAATGGCAACCAGCCGAGAAGGTGGCACTCTGGAAACCAAACCTGCACTTAGGGAATAGGAATGGGACAGAAAGGAAGAATTCTGAAACTTTATTTACTAGGCTTGTCTGAGCAACCGGTGCCAGGACTTCACCACCCTGACAGGGAAGAAGTATTTTCTGTACCAAACCTGAATTTCATCCCTGTCACAGGGACATTTTATGAAAAATCCTTTCCTTAGGATTTTTTTCTCCTGAGAAGCTGAGAGGCCTCAGGAACAAAATGTAAACAATGGTTATCTGCTGCTGTGGAATGCAACACCTGCATCTGTGATTGATCTCATGTGGTTGTTTCTAATTAATGGCCATTACAGTCAGCTGGCTCAGACTCTCTGTCTGAGACACAAGCCTTTGTTATTCATTCCATTTCTTTTCTATTCTCAGCTAGCCTTCTGATGAAATCCTTTCTTCTATTCTTTTAGTATAGATTTAATATCATATATATCATAAAATAATAAATCAAGCCTTCTGAAACATGGAGTCAGATCTTCGTCTCTTCCCTCATCCTAAGACCCCTGCGAACACCGTCACAATTTGTGATTTGTGACCTTGAGTGACTGAAGAATTCCTCATTTGGTGAGACCCCAGAGGAGCACTGCTACACTGGCTAAACCCCGAGTGTGTGGCATTGATGGTCACCACACAAGTGACTACAGAATTGGATTCTAGCCAGGAGCTGAAGAACTGAAGATCCTGAATTTGGACAGAGTTCACAGCAAGGCTGACCACAAAGAGAACCTTTTGAAAAGTGTCCCAGATGTAATGAGTTAATGTCTTAGTTTGTTCATCAAGTTGCTAAAAAGACTATAAAAAGGGGAAAAGCCAATAATAGAAAAACTGCAAGGATAGATGTAACCAGCTAATATGTTGCAAGATGAATATAATGGGCTAATATATTGCAAAATAACTGTCATAAGGCTTAAACCGCAAAATGTCAGAAGCTAATATGTTGAAAGGCTAAATAAGCAATGTGTAGCTAGATGTAGCTATATGCCTATATATGGTAAAGGCTATTGTAAGACCTTGAGGAAGAGGACGGGAGCCTTCGTCCAGACGACCACCAGAAGGCAGAATAAGACCCCCTAGCAACTCTCGGCACAGACGCAGAGAACACTGGAAGGACACCCAACAACAACAGATAAAAAGGAGGACTGAACTGCCGGGCGGTGTGGGCCGATGGTGGAGCGGTGACTCCCCGGCTACACCCAGTGCTCCCGGTGGGTGCAAGCCTTTTGTTGGCTTCACCCAGTGCTGTAATTTGCCTGTTATCGCTTGCTTTATCAATTAATAAATTACACTTTATTTGGACTCACTTGTCAGTGATTGGTTCCTCACTGCAACTTATAACACTAGATACAGATAAAATACTCTGGTGATCTTATCACACCCTGTTCTCAAACTTTTGGCACCAGCTTCTACTCTGGAACACCATGACTTCCTCGTAATCTGAAAGAGGGAACAAATCAAACCTCAACAGCTGGTCCTACCTTGAAAACCAGTGTTCCTCCCACCAGAAACTTCCTTTCCTGTTGTGACAGATGAGTAATGTGATGATTGACTCTCACAATTAATAGACAAATATCATGTATATAACTTAAGGAAAGTTTTATAGATTTATAGTTATGCTGCACCCCATGCCCTGGTTATCAAGGGAAAACTGGGGCTGGGACATCTGGGAGGGCTGGCTTGTCACTATGGCGACACCTGAGCCCCAATCAGAATTTGAGGAAGAGATCTCCACCACTGGACAGCGAAGAAGGGGTTGATGGACAGAACTTTGGGAGGGCTTAAAGGGTTCAAAAGGGAAAGCCTCCAGCGTGAGGGGGCTGAGCACATGGCGAGGAAAATCTTTTGCTGCTGGTGCTGTAACCTTTTTTCTTTATTCAGTTTTCTGTTGTATTTTTGATAAGGTTTAATAAACCTTCCTAAACTATGAAAATTGAGTAGCTATTTCTCACACTGTGGTCTGCAACCCTCCCTCCTTATTACAATAAAATGCTTCTTTTTATTAGGTTTACATCAGTTCCATACGCTTTTATGAGCTTTTATGCCTTTTTATCTATATATGCTTAAGACCACTATCTGCTTATTGCAACATTCCAGGAATCCCTTTTGACTCTTCTCTCCATATTCCTGCAGAAGGTCAGGTCACTGTGGGTTTTCCACCAATAAAAATCCAGGTTGTTCACATCCTAGGTGTGACGGGCAGGCACAATTTCCCTGCTGACACAGGGACTGAAGACAAACCCCTCTGTTGTCACTGAAAACAAAAGAAAGGAGGAAGTTTCTGCCCATTGCAAAGTCCCCGTTTGCCCTGAAGGACTCTGCCCCTTCTTTCTCAGCAGCAGCTCAGCAGCCGGACGCCAAGAAGGACGAGAGAGGGAGGGGTGGTTGATTTGTGTGACAATTTAACAGCACTTGCACACAAGAGCTGAGTCTGTCAGTAACATCTCTGCAGAGGCAAGTCCTTGCTGAGGATGCAGAGCTGTGTCACTTGTGTTTAGTTTGCATCGAGTTAATGGCACGGTGGCTTTTCATGCTGCAGGTGTGGCCCCTGTGACAGCAGCCTGTTCATCCTTCAGGGGGTGTGCACCCACAGGGACAGTGCTGCTCCTGCCAGCACACCCCAGTTTGTCCTCATGCCAAAAAGCCCAGGCAGAACTTACTTCTTAAAGGAACGTTTTCCTTTTGCTCTCAAACCAAAGATTTCGATGTAATGGTATAATAGGAACAAATCTTTTCCCCTGTTGTCTGTTGGGACAGGAGGAAAATCCTATCACATCCAGATAGCAAGGCACTGAAATTCTCTGCTGGAACAGTGAAGTTCTGCCACTCTAAATCAGTGTGGTGCCTGAAGGGTTTTGTAGCAGGTTTGCACCTAAGTTGATGCTCAAGAAATTTATGAGGTCCAACAGAGACCTAAGGTTTGCACAGCAGAGTTTAGGCTGACAGCTAAGGGAGCATAAATTAAATGGTCTTTCCAAGCCAGAAGGCTGATGAGAATTGTTGGTATTTGTGCTCTCCTTCCTTGTTTAAAGGATAACAACATATTTGATGAGATTTTGGCATTGCAGCTTGGAGCAGTGTGGCCGGTAGAGCACGCCCTGGCTAGATGACCAGCCCATCTCCAGCCAGTAGGGCGCTTCCCCAACTCGAAGCCAGGTACTGCGCCTAAGGCAATGAACCTGCCTTGAGGACGTTGGCCGCTGAACTCCAACCCGCAGGAAAGAAGAGGCGTCTCTCAGTGTCTCGGTATAATCGGGTTTATTGGGCCCCAGAGGGACCAAACACTCCCAATGAATCCAGAGGCTGAGAACCCCAAGGTGGGGAAAACCTCGGTTATAAAGAAGGTGGGAGGGGAGGGGGGGGGGGGGTAACAAATCTGGAGTAAGAAGGGAAGGATACATTGAGGATTGACATAATGACAAAACCAATCATACACAACTAAGGGAGGGGTCCCGGTCCCTGAGCCAATCACCGACACCCTGGCCAGAAGCTTCTGGAAAAAGAGGCAGGGGTGCTGAGTGACAGGCAGGCAACTGGGGGTGGAGAACTAAAAGGATACATGTCGTAACCATGGAAGTTAGGGAGGGGTTTGGGGATTGACAGTTAACTGAGTCCAGACAGGACCTTTTATCATGACAAAAGAAAGGGGGAACAGAACAAACTCAAAACGAACCACAACAAGCAGCTAAAGATCATGGCCAGATGAAGTCACCTAAGTGGTTGTTGTGCATTTCTAATTGTGGAGGTCAATAATCAGTGTAACTGCTTCTGGTAATCTGGCTCCAGTCTCGCACAGAGCATTGCTGGTTGGTCACTCTTATCTCCACAGCCCGGCAGAGATCCTGTTTTGGATGGCTCTCACTGCTCCCAAGGCCCCAGGGACCAGCCACTGCCTCTCCTCCTTCTGCTTTCCCTTCCAGGATCAGAGATTTCCTGCTGCTTCCTCCACGTCTGAGACAACTGGAGGAGATGAGGGACTGAGGATGTGGCTTCTGACAGAGAGTTGATAACGCTCAGCTGAATATTTTATTCTCCTGCCACTAAGCTGTCAGGCTGCTGCTGAAATTCCTCCTGCTTGGAAAGGGCTGGTGTGAGCAGCAGGAATTGTTGCTGGCTGGAACTTTTCCAAGAGCTGGACAAAAGAAGCATTTTGTGGAAGGCCACCAGCTGCCCTTGGTCAGCAGCACAAGGTGTGAGGTGCCCTTTGGAGGCCGTCCCTGCACAAGGACAGCCTGGCCTTCTCCAGTGCCCAGAGCACCTTCCAGGCTTTCGGGCTGGCCTCGTCCCTCACCCTGGAGAAGCAGGTTGCTGTTGGAACTCTCCTATCCACAGTTTCTGGCTGGATTGCCGTGTCTTACCACAGACAGCCCTGGAGACACCAGTACAGACTCCATCTGCAATAAAAGGGGACTTTGTTCCAGCTTTTCCCTTGGAGCAGCATGCAGCAAGCCCACCTGGGCCTCATTCAGGTCTGTGTGGGCTGGTAGTCAGCTTCTGCTGGGAATTTAAAGCTTTTACCCTACTTTCCACAGCAAATAGTGGAGCAAACCCAGCCGCACCAACCCCCAAATTTCACTCTAAAAACCACAGGTTTCATTTTCCTCTATTCAAGCCTTGAAGAAAACAAACTTCGCTTGAGTAAGCTGGAGGCACAGTGTCCTCCAAGATCATTCTTGAGTAGGACAATATTGCAGGGGAAGACTGGCAAACCCAGAGGTTACTGGTGCTTAGGAAGCTTTGCAAAACCTTCCCCCGTGCGGTGCTCTTGCAGCCTCCTGAGCTCCTGGAGCCCTCACTCAGCTCAGGCACAGTTGGGACAGAAGGGGATGGTTCCGTCTGTCAGATGTGGGGACAGGAGGAGGGAAGACTTTGCAAACGCTGCCACGAGGGCAGGGCTGTTTTCATTGATGGTGCCAAGTGGTAGTACACCATCTTTGATTAAATGTGAGGTGCTGAAGGGCAAAAATTCTCAGTGCTAAGGAGAGAGTGTCTCCACTCACACAGCAAGGTAAGTGAAGGGGAAAGTGCAATCTGTATTTCATGGCAGGTGTTCAGTTTTTAACAAAACATTTTTGCAGAAGACGTGGCCAGGCAGGGGTGATTCAGAGCATTTTATCAGCCTCACAGAGTATCCCCACATCTGCTTGGCCACATTTTCTCTCTTTTGTTCATTGTGAATGATTTCTCCTGCCAGGGTTGCTCCTGCTTGGAGTTCTGCTCTCAGTGGAGCCCCGGAATTTTCTCAGCAGGCCTCTGCAGCGAGTTCTGAGCCAAGGTGGGGCTCTGCTGCCAGCCCAAATCTGCGCTTCCCCTGCCCAGCCTGAGTGCAGGTGGGGCATGTGCTGGGCATGGCCGGAGACTTGCATGGCCAAAATCCTCCAGCATTTCCATCTGCTCATGGCTTTGGGTAGCACAAATCACACAACACCCATCGCAGCTGACAAATGGCATTTCTTGCAGATTGCTACAGCCGCACTGCTGATCCACAAATACACGAGAATCAATTTCAGCTGAAAAATGTCATTTATTACAAAGTGCTACACCCACGCCGACAATACAGAACTATACAAATCTCAATTTAGGTTAAAAATGGGAATTTATTCTATTATTACAACCTTTCTATGTAATAATATACAAATACCAACTTCACTTAATTTATTGCCAACCTCCACAACAACGCACTATACACACAGATCAATTAGGTGTTTAACAGCTTAATTTATTACATATTACTACAAGGATTAAGCCCATCTAGGAATACAAAAAAATCTCCATAGATATGTAAATAGAATTACATCCAGAAAAAGATAAATACGCATATTAAAATAGACTTATATACCTATACAAATACCAATATTCCTATTTTAAAAGCCATATAACAAAAATTGTATCAAAAGAGATACCTACACAACTTTACCCACAGGAAATAGAAATTAACACAGATATAACAATATCCATGTCTACATAGATAAATTTATACACATATATGTAATTTCAAATATATATATATATACACATAGCATACATTCATAACAAAATAAATATACATAAATATAAGAATATACACATGGAAATAAACACATACAATTAGCAACCCACATATGGAAATACACATATAATAAACCATGGCTATGTTCAAGTCTGTGTATCTTTAAACAGCACTCGAAGCAGAGGGACCCCAGCTGCCCCATCTTCAAAGCCTCTCGCTCGGTCTTCTCCTCCCGTGCAGAGCAGCTCTCCTGGACAGCGACAGCAGATGGAACACCTGGCAAGCAAAGGGAACACGGAGTGAGTATGGGGACGTTTCCCTTGGCAGCAGCTGCACTTCCATCAGGGAAGAGGAAATGTCAGAGCCTCCCAGGGGGGTCAGAAAGAGAAAGCAGCCGAGCGGGCCAGGCTGTGGTGAGCGCAGCCGCGGCGGGACTGTCCCGCAGCCCCGGCAGCCCGGCAGAGCCGGCACAGCTCCCGGCCCTGCTGGCACAGCTGCCTTGCCCAAGGACAGCCCCTGTGCCGGCCGGGGCAGCTGCGCTGAGCAGCCCCAGCACGGGCAGGGCCCGCTCCTGCCCCGCCGGGCAGTGCCCACGGCCACAGCCCACGGCACCCTCAGCCCCACCTGCCTCCCCGGGCCTGTGGCCTCACCCGGGCTCTCTCCAGGCCGGCAGCAGCAGGTCCCCGTTCACTGCTCTTGCTGCTGGCCTTCAGCTCCTCCCTGCTGGCTCCCGTCAGTCTCCGGCTGTCCTCAAGGTCTTCATGGCAGCTGTGGCAAAAGTGGAGGCTCTGGAATTGCTTCCAAGGCCTGGCAGAGCTGCAGTCCCGGAGCCCTCTGTGCTCCCTGCTGGCCCCCTCCATCCCCTCAGCCCCGCCATGCTCTCGGTGAAGCCCCAGCCCCCTTCAGTTTCTTCAGCCCCTCACAGTCCTCTCACCCCCCTCAGTCCCTTCTGACCCATCCCGTCCCCTCAGACCCACCACCCTGCCAGCCTGTGCCACTTGCCTGTCACCTCAGTGCCACCATGGCCCTTGGCTGCCCCACAGCCCTCAGCCCCAGCAGCAGCTCAGGGTCACCGTCCCTTCAGCGCCCCCTGAGCCCCCTCTGTCTCACCGTCCTTCAGCAGCTCCTCAGGGGACAGTGCCTGGGGCCAGCGGCAGCTCCCACCGCTCCAGGGACAGCCGGGGCTGGAAGTGCTGCTCCGCCCGGCCCGGCCGCCAGCTCGGACCCAGCACAGGGACAGGGGACACAGGGGGCACCGGGGCAAAAGCAAGAGGTGAAAAAGGCAGCCGAGGGGGCAAAGAGCTAAAAATGCAGCCTAGGCCTACACAAACAGCAATCTATCCATCCATCTCTCCACCTAAACATTCCTATTCCTCTTACTAGATAACTATACACATTCATAAATGTAACTTCATACATATGTATATATATATAAAAATATTTTACTCTACACATATAAAAAACTAACTCTAAAAATCTATAAATTTAAATATATCATAAAATATAATTATATCATATCTATAACGATATACATATCCACATTTAACTATACAGATCTATCAAGCTATGTCCATATAAATAGAACACTATCATCTATAAATGGAACTATACCCACTAATAAATAGAACCATAGAAATCTATAAACATATCTACAAACAGAGGAGTTCTACCTGCCCGATGGTCACAGGCTCTCCCCTGTCTCTTCCTGCCATGCAGGGCAGCCCTCCTGGAGATGTTGGTCAGATGGCATCTGGGAAGCAAAGGCAACGCTCAGTCAATATTGGCCCTTCTGCACCTTTCCCTTGGGCAGCAATTGTCCTTCGACCAGAGGCTGTCAAAGATGGCCTGAAAGGCAGACTCTCACTTGGCAATTTGAAGCAATCTGCCCTTAAAAGAACAGGGACCATTCCAAGTCTTCAAAAGTGTGTTTCAAAACACTGAAGTATCTTGATAAAGTCTCAGCCCCCGCAGTGCAAAGGGCACCCAGGAGAGCTTGAAACACAGACAGTCCCAGCTGCCACAAGGAAGCCCAGCCTTGTTCTTTCTCTGAGCTGACAGAGAGACCTCAGTCTTCACTGAAATGGCTGAAGCTGAAGGTGCTGGGAGCTGAGTCATGAACCAGCTCCATTACCTGGCATCTACAAACTGCCCTCTGCAGTGAGCAGCAGCTGCTCCAACTCGACCATCAGCTCTGGCAGGAAGGGCTGGGAGGGACAGAGCTCCCTACGAGGCCTGCAGGCTGCACCAGCTTGGCTAAGGAATGGATCCACAGTGCTCCCTCTCTCCTCTTAGGCCTCCCTAATCAGGGGTCATTCCAGCTTTTCCTTCTGATACTGGAGTTACTGTGATTTTTCTATTGGTTGGCCTCTGATGTTGTGCTCCTTGTTTTTCTTGTGGGTCAGGCCCAATACCAGCAGACTGGTATTACATTTAGTCAGTGATTTGGACTTGATACTGACGTTTTGCTCTTTTTTTCCCCTGTTCCTTCAAGAGTCGCTCAGCCTGGCCTCCCCTGGCACCCTGCAGCAAATTTATCCACCCACTTCAGCACAAAACTGGGACACCCGGCTTGGTGACACAACTCCCACAAGGTCAGGTTTATTCCCTGCTCTCTTGCCACAGCAGAGGACTCAGTGTCAGAGCCTCTGGAGAAGCGTGGAGGGCAGGGCTCAGGGAGGTTGTGCCAGTGCAGGATTTGAACTCAAGGCACCAGGAAGCACCAACCCTGCTCAGAGCAGCCATCTCACAGCTCTCTAAATCAGTGTGGGCTCTGTCCTTACCAGGCTCCTGGGGCTCCTGGGAACTGTTCCTGCAGCTCTCGGTGCCAGATGAAGCTTCCTCTGCTGCAGCTCTGTTCACAGGCTCCCCTCCTGAAGAATCAGGGGCAGCACCAACATTGTCCTGAGCAGAAAAACAGAAAGAAAGGAACCCAAAGATCACTGACTATTTTGCTGGAATCATATCAGAGATACAATAACTCTCCTTCTCCACTCCCAAAGGACATGGAGCACAGAGGAGGGAACACTGCCCCCACGGTTCACATGACAAGCCTTTTAAACTCAGGATTCAGGGGGCCAAGGTGAAACTGAAGCTCCTACAAAATGACCTTTGAGACAAAACATGACCTTTGAGACAAAACATGAACACAGCAAACCAGAAGACACCAAGTGAGGGGACGTGCCCCCACGCTCTGAGCCTGCCTTATCCCAGAGCTGTGAGAAATCAGCCAGCACAAAGCCAGGGGCTCTCCTTGCTGCCAGCACGGCTGCCAGCAAGGGCAGAGCTCGCTCCCAGCCCTGCCCAGGGCTGTGTGCTGCAAACCCACAGGCAAAGCACACATTTCTGCCTGGGAGTCTCAGCACCCCCAGCCAACCGCTCACACAACCCATCACAAGGTGCTGCTTCTCGGAGCCCTCTGCTGCTGCCCCACGGGTGTCATCCAGGCAAACATTTATGCACCCTGGGTATTGCCAGGATCACATTTGGGATCAGTGGCAAAAATCTGTACATCGTTAGGGTAGGGAAAAAAAACAACCCAAAAGACAGGAAAAGCCAGACAACCAAGTAGTGTTTCTATTCCACTGAGGAAGTAAATGTCCACCATGAAGCAAATTACCTTTGGACACAAAGATATTCTCACTATGACCAGTTTCAGAATATTCATCTCTTCTGCCATAGCTCATCCATCAGAACCCTAAAGATTCTAAAGATGGTTCAGAGCCTGCAATGTTTCCTTTTCTTATGGAATAAAATGCTTCTCTAAACTGCTATGCGTGACTTTACAGAAGACAAAAGTCATACTGCTTGAGAATAAGGTATTGGTAAATCCAAAAATCCCACTCCCCCCCTTGAGTCATAATCACAAATGTAGTGCAGGCAATGGGTCAGCACATCAACAGAAAGAGAGACATTCTTTGGCCAACATGTGTCATAATGTGCAAAAGGACAGAGAGCTGCAGCTGCAGCCCAGCCCCAGCCACGGCTCTGGGAGCGCCTACACGCACGGCAGGGCTCACACAGTGATAGTGGAGCCCTGGAAAATGTTAAAGATAGACTTTGAAAATGTTGGGCTTTGTGTTTTCTCAGATCACTGCACCTGCGTAAGCAGTATGATAAATGATATAATTGTTAGATGTGATGATTGTTTAGTAACTAAATATAATTATTGTATAATCATAAGAAGAATCATGAGAAACTATGTTAGAAATTTAAGGGGGAACCATGAGAAGCTATGTTTAGCTGAAATCTGTGCATACAGTAGAACAATATAAGTTTAATAATTAACATGAAAGTTATATAATGATAGAGTATAAAATACGTTCACCTTGAATGCATGGTCGGAATTAGATTTGGGTGGAAACTACCCCGATTCCCAGAGCTCTTAAATAAAAAGCACCGCATATAATCGCTTATGTGATTGTGTGTTTTTGAACGCTAACAACAGCAGCAGCAGCTGCAGCCCAGCCCTTGCTTTGCCTTGGCCTTCCCACCCAAAAGAGGCACAGCCCACATCTGCTGCAGCTGGGACAGAGGCACCTCTGGCATGCCCCTCCCTGCACGGGACACTTGGCCTTCAGGGCCAATTCCCTAAACACTCTTCTCCTCTTTCCCAGCAAGTAAAACCTCTTCTTCATTTCTTCTTCATCCCCTCTTTTAGAAATCTTTCTTAACCGAGAATAATTCAATAACTAAATAATAATGAAATAAGTTCAATTAAAGAAGCCTTTGCTTCTCAACCGTGTCACAAGGTTCAAAAGCTCTCAGTCCAGCCCCTTTGATCCCCATCCAATGGAATTACCCGAGCAGAGGGAGATCTTTCAGACAGGGACCTCCTGATCTCCCGAATCATTTTCTCTACGGCAAGGCCTAGATCTGCTGGTGGCCATTCCTCCTCCCCAGGCGCGTTCTGTGCTGAGCTGGAGGCCGTCCATGCTGCACAAGCTGCACTGCCAGCGGGAGCGCTGGGCCCTGAAGTGCCCGGGCTGGCTGCAAGAATCCAAACACATTGGTCAGGCTCCACAACGTGGCTGTGGGACACAGAGCTCTAGTGCTGCTGTGGATCAAACATCACGGGAAGCACACAGACAAAGCAGGCAGAGAATCTTTCGGCCTCCTAGGTGCCCCTTGCTAGTAGGCTTGACAGCCTCTGGCCGAGAATGACAGAGCCTTGTGGAAAACGACTTGAAACGGTCACTTTTCACGACCTTTTGGAAAAACAAGGCTACAGCTCTTTTCCTACCTCGTGCGTCGTAGACTGGGGGCTGCTGCTCCCTGTGGAGCTGCTGGAAGCTGCAGGGCTGGAGCCCGAGCACCTCCCGCTCGGCCGGAGGCAGCTGCTCCCCGTAGAGCTCCTGCGAGCGGCTGCGGGGCCCCTCCCGCCCGAGCGGCAGCGGCCGCTCCCCGTGGAGCCCGAGGAAGTGACAGGGCGGGATGCCGAGCACCTCCCGCTCGGCGGGCGGCGGCCGCTCCCCGTAGAGCTCCTGGAAGCGGCTCGGCCCCTCCCGCCGGGCCGGCAGCGGCCGCTCCCTGTGCAGCAGGTGGAAGCCGCAGGGCGGGCGCCGGGCGAGCAGCGGCCGCTCGCCGGGGGGCTGCTGGAGGCGGCCGGGCCGGGGGCTGCGCAGCTCCCGCCCGTCCGGCAGCGTCCGCTCCCTGTGCAGCAGGAGGAAGCCGCTGGGCGGGCGCCCGGCCGGCAGCGGCGGCCGCTCCCTGGGCAGCGGCTGGAAGCGACCGCGCCCGCGCCGCCCGGCCGGCAGCGGCCGCGGCCCGGGGAGCTGCCGGGAGCCGCAGGGCGGGCGCCTGCGGCCCTCCCGGCCCGCCGCCGGCCGCTGCCTGTTGGCCGCGCTGCGGCGCTTGATGCGGAGCAGGAGGTCGGGGCGGTCGCGGCGAAAGCAGGGGTTGCAGTAATGGAGCCAGGCCCCGGCATCGCCCGGCGCAGCCGAGCCCACCCAGCCCGGCACCTTGCGGAAGCCGTAGCGGTAGAGCTGCCGCACGAAGCTGCGGAACTGCGTGGCCCTGAAGGTGTGCGGCACCGGGGCCGGCCCATGGCCACGGCCCCTGTGGGCGTGGCCCGAGCTGAGCAGCTCTCGCTCCAAGAGGCAGCGGTCGATGAGCAGCCCCTGGGCGCGGCTGTCCCAGCGCACGGAGCGGACGCGGGGGCTGTTCACCAGGCGCCAGAGCTTGGCGGGGAAGGTGCCGGCGCTGAGCCCGGCGGGCAGCGGCAGCTCCGCCATGGCGTCCATCGCCGACTGTGGCCACAACGCCCGCAGCGCAACGGCCGCGGCTGCGCCGGCGGCGCGCGGCCTGAGGGGGGCGCTGCGCTCGGGCCCGCGCGCGCCCAGCGCGGCCCCGGCGCGGGCCGGACTTGGCGGGGACGAGCGCGGCAGAGCCGGGGCTGCGGGCACAGCGCGGGCGGGGCGGCTCCGGGGCTGGCCGCGCTCGGCTCGGCAGGGCCAGCTGCCAACCCCCTCTTTCTCTGCCTGCAGGCATCCTTCTGCCTTGGCCTTGCGGTACAACCCCCAACCAGCAAGACAAGGAAGAGAAAACAGCCGCTTCTCTCGCAGTCAGCCTCCTGCAGCTCTTGATGCCTGCGCTTATTCCTGCCCAGGTCCCAGACTTCTCATTTCCCATCCTTGAACTCCATCAGATTCCCCTCAGGCCAGTTCTTTAGCCTGCCGAGGTCCCTCTGAATGGCGCAATCATTTGGGCTCTCAGCTGCTCCTGCCCGCTTTGTTTTGTCTGCAGACTTGCTGAGGGTGTGAGATGCAAAGCTGTGTTTGGTGTCAGGTACAAACAGGCGAAGTGTGTACTTGCGAATGCGAAATGTGTGGACATCAACAATGGGATAGTTGTGAATTCTAATAATAACTGAGGAAAATAAAGCATGGAAAAAGGCCTTTGACCATATCTTTTGTTTGAAATTAACCCTGGTTGATTTAGGAGCATTGGAATTAAGGTGTTAATGATGTTGCTTCTTGCTTGCATTTAATCCATAAAAAAAAAGCTCTGCAATAATAACATTTTGAAGTATAATTTTAGAATATTACTTGTATCCTTGAAACTATAGCTTTGGAAGATATATAGGAAATATGCTTATCTCACGCCTTATTAAAGCAGAGAAAAACAGCTTGAGAAAGGAAGATGAACATCACCTCAAGGACTTATGGTTTCAACCAAAGGGAAGCTGGACATCACTGTTATGAGATTTATAGTCTCTGCAATTAAAAGGTGGACACATCTGGGGAGCTGGACTCCACCAGATGGGATTCATCTTTCTTCATTCGGAAACTGGACCAGCACCATCTGGGGATACTCCTTTGAAAATACATCCTGAGAAATTCAAATCACAATAGTGTATAGAATTGTGATGTCATGATTTGGAATAAAAATTGCTGATGAGTAAAAATTGGAAATAGAAACTGTTAAAAAAAAAAACCTGATGAGTACCCCTATAAATACCTGTAACCATCAATTATTGGTGTGCAGTTGGAGGGAAAACTTCCCCCACTGTACCCAGCGCTGTATTGCTCATACTTTACCATATTAAATAATAAATTGATTGCTGCTTGAATATTGGCCCAGTCAAGCTTCTCATTCATAACAAGCCCAAGGCCTGGAAAAGCAGATTCAAACACCCACCCAGAAAGTGCCCCAGGATGCCAAGGTCAATCTTTTCTCTACAGCATGGGTTTGATATCAGAGTCTGCACGGGATTATAAAATCACCAGGAGAAAAGAGCATGAACAAGTTCTGCTCTGGCAGTCCCTCAAGGCCTTGATGGAGAGGGTTTGTGGTGCTTACTCACTCACAGGGACACACAGAAAATGTTGAAATGGTAAAAATAGTCCAAACCCCTTAGAACTTGGAAGGAAAACCTGAGGCACTGGCAGCTAGCACCTCAGAAACACCTGGCTTTTGCTGCTCTCTTGCACCTGAGAGCTTCCTGGGCAGGGGCAATTCTTCCAATTGCATCAGCGTGGCCATGGCTAGAAAGGGCAGCGAGCAGATGGATTTAGCTTCTCCTGCCAGCCCTGAAATGCCAGTTGTCATTTGTGTGCCCTGAGGATTCCGTTTCAGACTCTGAACTGGCGCAGCTGCTCCTTGGGCGCTGCTCGCACGCAGGCGCAGCGGTGCTGCAGCAGCTGTCCCGCACACAGGGAGGGCTCTGGAGCCTCCCTGGGGCCGCCAAGGAGCGCAGGAGGGAACGTGCCCGGGATCTGGTGCAGCACCGTGGGGTTGGGGGGATCCTTCGGTCTCTTGGATGGGGGAGGGAGCGGGGCAGATGGAATCAAGATGAGACAGGGATCAGACAGCCCCACACCAGGCAGCGTTTCCTCCTCTGAGAGCTCCTCTGAGCTGAGCGAGCTGGTGAAGCCTGTGGAGCAAATGAGACCCAGGAGTGAGGGAAAGGCTGGCTGGGAAGGAGTCAGATAAAGCCTGTGTGGGCATTTCTCTTTCCAAGGGGCTCCTGGGGAGACAAAGGAGACAAGGAAGATGTCCCATCCCACGACATTACCTGGGATATGCTTTGGTGGTGGCCTTGGCAGTGTTAGTGGTCTCAGGTTTTGGGAGGACTCTATGATCTTGATGGTCTTTTCCAATGGAAACAATTCTGCAATTCTAAACCTCCATTCCTGCTTTTGAAGGATGCAGTACCAAATAGACCCACATTTGTGTTTTTAAGAAATTTAGCATCTACCTTTCCTTGAAAGTAATAGGAATCAGGCTTTAAATGCTCTCGAAAAACTTGAATTCCTTGATCTTAAGCTGTGTGTTTGAATTGAGGTGCTTTTGTACAGAAAGGTTTGACCATGGGATTGATGCAGTCAATTCAGCCACAATGGCACTTGTTTCATCTGCTTTTCTTTCTTCCTTTCCCCATGGGTGGCCGATTTGGGGGTATTTGTCTTGTCCTTTGAGTTCCGGCTCAGAATTGCTCGTGCATGTGCTGTAAAATCTTATCTACCCCTTTCTACTGAAAATGCCTGCAGACTGGTGGGAATTGCTAGAGACAAGGCTTACAAACCAGTCCCCGGTAGGATTAGCCCAGTGTCCCTGCTTAAATCCAGGCATGCTTGTATTAAAAATGAGCAAACTATTCTAACTCACTTGCCCCCTTCCCCATCCCCCCCCTTTTTTTTTTGTAGCTCTTGGGGCAGTCCTGTGTGCCATTCCAGCTCCTTGTTATCAAGTGTGTGAAGGCATGGTGCTGCTGTAGCAGCAGCCTGAGTTCAGTGGGAACATGTCCAAAGCACTGGGTCCCACAGCAGTGGGCACGGTGAGAGACTTGCCTCTGCTGCCATGGCCATCCAGCCTGGGGAGAGCAGCTGCTGGGGCTTCCCCCATTCTGCCAACAGCAGTCTGCCTCCAGCACGTGGCCTGTATGGCCATGATTGTGCCAGAATGTGGAAAATGCATTGTTTGAATGTATTTTGATGGTGCCTGACATCACCTGACTGGAGCAGTTTGGTGGGCAGGATGCCCTGAGGGCAGGGCCATGGCAGGGATGGGTGGCTGGCACTGGCACTGGCACAGGCAGTGTTATTTTCCCAGGCAGGCTCCTGGTACAGCTGTGGGGGAGGGCACCAGCAGCTGTATCAGCCCAGCGAGCAGCAGCACATGGAGGAGACCCTCATCTGCAAAGAGCCCCTCACCCCCTTTGCTCCCCCATGGCAGCACAAGATGATTCCGCCGCAGGGGAAGGGCTGCTGCAGGCTGGAGACTCCTGCAGCCAGGCCTTGTTGCAATCTCCTTGCTGCAGCTGGGCCTGGAGGATGTTGGCCTGCAGCAGCACTGCTGATGCCCGGGAATGCTGCTGGGCTCAGAGAGGCAGAGTGTGTACAAAAGCTGCATTCAAAGGGCTGATGGCGAGAGCCCGGAGCCGCTGGCAAGGGCAGCAGCTCTTCTTCATTCCGTGCAGGTGAGAGCCCAGCCTTGGAGCCTGTCCCTGGGGACAGGGAAACACTCTGAGGGTAGGTTTGAATTCTCAGGGACAGTCCAATTGAGAATTGCTTTGAGGCATGTTGTAATGTTGGGTTTGGGTGTGTCTGCAGGAAAGAAAATGGGAATAAACCCCTTGAACAACAAAGGAGAACTCTGCATGGCCAATTTACACCCTGCAGATACACTGATCATATCAGCCCACTGAATACTGGGGGCATCTAATGCAGAGTGCAAAGCTTCTTTGAATAGACAGGAGAGATGAGACTTGAAGATGAGAAAAAGGGATCAGCCCCAGGGGTCCCATAGATTTGGCTTAGTTCTGCCAAATCAAGCATGATTTGTTTTATCTTTTCTGTTGGAGTGTATTTCAAAATGACTGCCCCTTGCCATTTCCATTAAGAAAATTTGGAATTGTCAGGAAGTGCCAGGATCAGAAATGTTTTGAGGTAGATCATGTTTATGTTTGGTTTGGGTGTCTGTGCAATAAAGAAAACAGGAAATAAACCCCTGGAACAATGAAGTAGAGCAAAAGTGGAATGTTTGGATGGTCAGTTTGCTCCCTACACCTCTCAGCCAACTGAATTCTGGGGTCATCTACGGGGGAGTGCAAAGCTGCTTTTACTTCCACCACCCGGTGTCAGAACCCAGGAAATTCCTCTGGCTGCCCTGGAGGACTTGAGCCCCTGCCCAGGGGGCTCAGAGACCCTGGCCCAGAGCCCAAGACCCCAGTGCCTTGGATTTAGCCCTTGGAGAAAACAATTAGCAACCTTATATGAAGAATTACAAGCCACGCAAGTTTAAGTGTTACGATAGTGAATTTATCACTGAGTGAAAAATAGATTTTTGAGGTTTTTAGAATGGGGGCTCAGGGTCCCAAGATGGAGGAATTTGGGTGTGCCTTGTCCTTTTTCCTTCTTCTTCCTAGCCTCCATCTTCAGCTGTGATGTTGGCACTTTTAGATTGGTTTAGAGTAGAAGCTCACTGTCTAACATAGGTGATAGGTATTGGAAAGTAATTGTAAATATTGTACACGTAGTTTTTAGTAAAAAAGGTAACACCACCCCGGAGGCAGGCAGAGTGCCTCTGACATTCTTGCTGAGTGGACCTCGGCAGGCAGGAGAAAGAAGTTTATAGATAAGAGCCAAGAAACAACCTTGAGACCGAGAAATGAAAGCTCTGACTCCTTCTTCGACCACCTGGCTGGGAAAAGAGACTTTCTAACGTATCTCAGGGTCACTCTGACCAGCTAGAGTCCTGAGAGCCTGGGGCCATTGTTTGTGTCCCAGCACTTGGTTTGATGTGAAGAGAAATAAACAAAATCCCACACCAACAAGCTGCAACCCAGAACCCAGTGGGAATTACAGAAATAAAGGCCTTGAAAAGTAGCTTTGGAAAGGGTCTCCTTCCTAGACAGTGAGAAACGCTCAGGCCTGGCCTGGCTGGGCTAAGGGCTGGCTGCCCTTGGGAGGGGAATGGAAGGGGATGGAGTTGGGCTGGGGTTTTGCAGCCATGGAAACGAGAGAACCATGGTGAGCGTGTCACAAAGGGGCAGCCCCACACTGGGGCGGTGCAGGTTGTGCTTGGCACGGCCCCAGTGGCAGCAGACGCGTCTGGCTCTGCCTCTCTGTGCCGAGCGCTGGCGATTGGAGTCACCCGGCCTTGTTCAAAGTCTGGCACCGAGCTCCCGGCGCTGACTGCTCTGAGAGCGTCCCCAAATTCCAACCCAGGCACTTCTGCCAGGCAGAAGCACGGGCTCAAACATGGATTTTACTGGGAAAGGAAAGACCCCTGAAGGAAAAGGTGAGGACAGAAAGGAGCTGAAAGGCCAGAACAAAATGGAAAAATAATCCCCCCAGATTTCAGGGAAAACTGCTCCATGGTGGTCAGTGCTGGCTCTGTGTCAGAGTAGGTGGCTGACAGCTACAGATGATCCTGCAAGGTCACCCATGGCATCACAACATTCTGTCATTAGTTTACTCTGCATTCTCCTTTTTGACAGTAGCCAAATCACTCATACTGTCAGCCAGGACAGGGACTGTGGCCACAGCTGACCACAGATTGGACATGGGCATGAGATGCAAGTCCTGTTGCTTTCTTTGCCATCAATGTTGGGTCTCACTACAGATAAATTTCCCATTCTCCCTCTGCTTGCTGATCAGGTCAAACATTGAGGATGGTATTACGGTGCTACAGACACACCAATAAGGCCTGCCTGGTGGCTGAGAGGTCTTTGTGGTTTTTAGAAATAACAGTCACAGCTAGTATGGGTTTTTCCTGTGGATTCACAGAAGGCCACCCTCAAGAAGGAATCTTTTCCCCTCTTACCATTGGAGCTTTCTATCTTTCCCTTCAGACGTGCTAACTTAATATTGTTCAGAAGAATTAAACACAAGCTAGTTCCAGGAAAAAAAAAAAAAACCCAAAGAAATTGTGTCAAAAATTAAAAAAAAAACCTTGAGTGCCACACCCAATAGATGTGTTGATGATAAAGGTGGGAGTTCCCAAAACCCACTTCCTTTCTTGTGAGCATGGCTCAGCCTCACCCAGAGGTGAGATTGGATGTGAGCTATTCTCTGTTGGGAGGAAGGGTCTTGTGGCAGCGCAGAGAGGCTGTGCACATTGCCAGGGAACAGCTGTGCCCTGCATGTGCCCTGCAAGGAGCTGTGCTGCTGCCAGTGCCCCTGGAGCTGCAGGGCTGCTGAGCTGTGGGGCAGGCAGAGGAGCAGGAGGGTGCATGTGCAGCTGAGCCATTCCTGGAGAGCACAGGGCTCTGGGCTCCCTGCTGTCCCAGGGCAGCCCAGAGGCCAGGCTGTGCCTGTGCTAGCTCTGGGCAAGTGGCTCAGGGTTTTGCCCTGGCCTGCCTCAAGTGTCTGCCAGCAGGAGCATGTTTCCCTGTGCAGCTGTTTAGACATTTCCAGGAAATGTGTCCCATGAAATACGGAGCTTCAGATGCTTTAGGTTTGCATGGTGGCCTCTGTTACATTTTGTGTCTCCACTTTGCAGGCCTGACTGGTTACCCTCTTGCCAAGAGGTTTTCCCTGGCAAATCCCTCCATGCTCCTTCCCTCCAAGCCATTGCTTCCCTTCCAGAAGAGCTCTCCTTCTACCAAGCCAAGCCCAACATGCGGCGGAGAGCAGGAGAATGGGAAAAATGGCACTGGCTGGGATGAGGAGAGTAGAAAAAAACAGGAGCTGAATTCAGAGGGAAAAGGACCTAAGGTAGGGAGACCAAGCAAAGTTCAGTGTGGTAAATGTTCAGTTGATGTGCTGTCAGCAGAGCTCTGAGACCTTTTCCCTGACAGGAACTGACCCTTTCAGTGAAGTTTGAACAGGTCCTGGTTTGGCCCTTTAGCTGGGCCAGAAATGATGGGATATGACGGAAGGGTGTGCACCTGCCCCTGCTGCCTCCAGCCCCATTCCTGGCCATGGCATGGGGGCCCTGGAGCAACTGGGGCCGGCAGAGACCTTGCAGAGAGCAGCAGGGCAGGGAGCTCTGCTGAACTTCCTCAGTGCCAGGGAGGCTGAGATGATGGATGTGTGGGAGCTGGAGAGCAGCCAGCATCCCGAGAGCTCAGCAGCATCTGGGCTCAAAGGCTGCTGGGGAAGTGTAGGAGGGAAGTGCAGCAACAGAAGAAATGAGGGGCTTGAGAAAAGCAGGTTTGGACATCCTGCAGAATGGCTTTGTGGGGACATGGCTGGAGATCAGCACTGGCTGTTTGGTGCCTCAGGGACAGCAAGAGAATATTGATCTAAAGCCATTCCCATGCCATCCACAAGGCCAGTGGAGGCAGTGGCACCCCAGAGCATCTTGATGTCAAACACGTGGAAGCCAGCTGGGAATGCAGCCACACTTGGTGAAAACTGAGCACAAGGGGAGTGGTGGAAAATGTGGGACATGGTCTCTCCCTCACCACTTCCCTTTCCTAGGTCACCTTTCCCTGTCCTGGGCCAAGCTGCTCCATCAGTTTGGCTTTTCCTGGCAGGTCCCAGTTAAATGCATGGCGAAATGTCTTGAGGCATGAATGGGGGCAAGGCTGGATGCTTGATCTGAGCACTGTGTTCTTCTCTTTCCAGGCTTCCTTGCTCTATTCCAGTGGTGGGGATATGAAGAAGGGGTCACTGGGACTGCCTTTGATCCCCCCCATCCGCAGGGCAGTGAGTCCCCCTGTGGGCAGTGCTGCAGGGTCCCTGCCAAGCTCTGCCCAGCTGGAATTCCAGGAGTCCCAGGAGATGAGGTAAGCCAAGGTGTCTGTTACTCCAGTGTGCTGTTCACCTCTCTCTTCCCATCTCGTGTGATTATTTTGCACAGCCATCTGTCTCCTGTATTTTGGAAAACCTCTGTGTATTCTCCATTTTGGCCATCTATGATCATCCAGCACAATGGCAAAGGCAACAGCAATGTCCCAAGAGCAGAGGTGGTGGTGGGGAAGAGGAGGCAGGGCTTTAAAGCACCTCAGGATGGGTCCTCTGCTGGACTTGGCACTTGATTCCCTCTGTAATGGTTGTGGTGTCATTTGGGAACTGAATTGCATGGGTCTGGATCCTGCAGATCTTTGAATGCTGTGATCCTTGACTGTCAAATTCTGCACCCATGAGATTATGTATGGACAAATATTGGCTACTGGAGAGGTGTCTGCAAATTCAGGTGCTGCTTCTGTAAACATCAGGTGTAACTTCACTGTGCTTGGGCCTCCACAGTGAAATGAGATCCCAGATATGTTTTGGGGTATAGATGTATAATTTGATCAATGTTTAATATTTTGATCTGGGCTTAAGATCAAAGAGGGCAAGGTGGTGGAGAAAAGTTACAGGACTGTACCTGATAGAAAAATATTGGCTTGGATGTGTGTGAGAAAATGTAGCTGTCAAGCTTATTTGAGTGATAACAATAAGGAGGGAGACAGAGAAGTATCATGCCAATTGAGAATCTTCGGTGGAGCTTTTAAGGTGTGATCTGAACATCCTTCCCTAGCAGCTGAGTTGGAAACAGCCTTTGTTTTCCTGAAAGAGCCAGCAGGTGTAATATCATTCTCAGGAGACAGCAGTGCTCTGACCACATGTAGCACGAGGCTGTCACCAGGGTCAGGCACGGGCAGGCCAAGTCAAGCTTTGGCAGCTGTACAAAAGTAGCTGCCCTCCTTACAGACTCGTGTCTCAGCTCAGCAGCTCTTGCTGCTTCAGAGAGGCTGTGGGAGCCACTTGGCTCCAAAAGGAGAGGCAGCAGAACTGGGGAGTTCTGATGCAAGTTGAAGAATGACTGCTGGTGGTGGGGAAGAGGAGGCAGGGCTTCAAAGCACCTCAAGATGGGTCCTCTGCTGGACTTGGCCATTATTTCATCCAGAGCCTGGCAGCTCTGTGTGATTCCAGCAACTGAAAGCTTAAGGACAATGAATCAGCTTTGCATCCTGTTGGGTTTATGGGTTGCATTTCCCCCTTCATCACAGTGACCATACTAAGTAGGTTTTCCTCCTTTCATGGTACACCCATTCCCCCCCTTCTCTTTCTACCTCCTCACATGTTCTTTTGTCCTCCATTTTCTCCAGGCCAGGATCCAGCAGCCTAAACAAAGAGAAGAACTCTGAACATGCAGGTAGGTACAGGGCATGTCTGTCCTAGAATGACCACTGTAGTCTTGACTCAGAGGAGACATTTGGAAAGCTTGGTGAAAACCCATTCTTTTCAAAATTTCTTTAAATTCGCTTCAATTCCTTGATGGCCTCTGTGGACTCTCTGAGAGCCCAGTCACTGGGAGCGTTCTCTGGTGGCACAGTGAGAATTCCTCCACTTTGCAGGCTGGGATAGGTTCATTTCTCCCAAGTCTTTCCGGCCGTGTCCCTCTTCGCTGCTTCCCTCCAAGCCATTGCCTCCCATCCGGGCGAGCTCTCCTTCCTCTAACACAAGTGAAATGGACAGCATGGAGAAGGAGAACAAGAAAAATGGCACTGCCTATGATGAGGAGAGAGGAAGAAACCAGGAGCAGAGTTCAGAAGGAAAAAGTTCTAAGGTAAGGAGACCAAGCTATGTCCTGTGTGGTAGATTTTCAGTTTATTTGCTGTAGGCAGAGCTTGGAGACCTCTTCCTGTGCTGTGAGCCCAGGGAAGCAGCTGAGCCAAAGAAGAGCTCAGCTGGACACTGTGCTTCAGGCTGTCTCTGCAATGGGTGTGTAGTGGAGAGTTCACATCCTCAGCATGGATCAATAGCAGGAGAGGTCTTTGAATGGCTTCTGGGCTCTGCCGTGGTTCCTTGTGTGTCTTATGGTTGAGAAAACAGCAACAAGCAGTCAGAGCAGCTAAAGTTGTCCAATCTGGAGAAGCTGTCCTTCTAGACTGAGTAAACTATGGGTATCTGTGAACCATCTCTGTGTCTTGGTGGTGTTTTCTGTCAGCTGTGTCTGGTTAGGATGGAAAAAGGTGTTTGCTGGAACAGGCAGTCCTGCAAAGTCAGTTCCAGGTTGTCTCAGCTTTTGAGTTGCACAGCCATGCCCTGTGCACAGTTGTGTGCTGCTATTTCTAGAGTTCATCAGCTTCTGGGCAGCTGTGTGCTCTGGCATGGCTTTGTGCAGAGGGAAGGGATGGGAGGTGGCCATGGGGAGAGCAGCCCAGAGCCCAGCCCCACGACTGCCTTGGCAGCAGGGCCAGGACCTGCAGTTGTTTTGGGTTTGCCATGGGGTGCAGGAGGAGGCAGATGAGCAACAGTTTTGGTAGACAGAATGTGCAATCAAGGAGTCTGGTAGTTGATTTCAGCCTTGCTGAGAAAGGGCCCAGTGTATCCCTGACAGGAACTGACCCTTTCAGTGAAGTTTGAACAGGTCCTGGTTTGGCTCTTTAGCTGGGCCAGAAATGATGGGATATGAAGGAAGGGTGTGCACCTGCCCCTGCTGCCTCCAGCCCCATTCCTGGCCATGGCATGGGGGCCCTGGAGCAACTGGGGCTGGCAGAGACCTTGCAGAGAGCAGCAGGGCAGGGAGCTCTGCTGAACTTCCTCAGTGCCAGGGAGGCTGAGATGATGGATGTGTGGGAGCTGGAGAGCAGCCAGCATCCCGAGAGCTCAGCAGCATCTGGGCTCAAAGGCTGCTGGGGAAGTGTAGGAGGGAAGGGCAGCAACAGAAGAAATGAGGGGCTTGAGAAAAGCAGGTTTGGACATCCTGCAGAATGGCTTTGTGGGGACATGGCTGGAGATCAGCACTGGCTGTTTGGTGCCTCAGGGACAGCAAGAGAATATTGATCTAAAGCCATTCCCATGCCATCCACAAGGCCAGTGGAGGCAGTGGCACCCCAGAACATCTTGATGTCAAACACGTGGAAGCCAGCTGGGAATGCAGCCACACTTGGTGAAAACTGAGCACAAGGGGAGTGGTGGAAAATGTGGGACATGGTCTCTCCCTCACCACTTCCCTTTCCTAGGTCACCTTTCCCTGTCCTGGGCCAAGCTGCTCCATCAGTTTGGCTTTTCCTGGCAGGTCCCAGTTAAATGCATGGCGAAATGTCTTGAGGCATGAATGGGGGCAAGGCTGGATGCTTGATCTGAGCACTGTGTTCTTCTCTTTCCAGGCTTCCTTGCTCTATTCCAGTGGTGGGGATATGAAGAAGGGGTCACTGGGACTGCCTTTGATCCCCCCCATCCGCAGGGCAGTGAGTCCCCCTGTGGGCAGTGCTGCAGGGTCCCTGCCAAGCTCTGCCCAGCTGGAATTCCAGGAGTCCCAGGAGATGAGGTAAGCCAAGGTGTCTGTTACTCCAGTGTGCTGTTCACCTCACTCTTCCCATCTCGTGTGATTATTTTGCACAGCCATCTGTCTCCTGTATTTTGGAAAACCTCTGTGTATTCTCCATTTTGGCCATCTATGATCATCCAGCACAATGTCAAACCCAACACCATATATACCCCAAGAGCAGAGGTGGTGGTGGGGAAGAGGAGGCAGGGCTTTAAAGCACCTCAGGATGGGTCCTCTGCTGGACGTGGCACTTGATTCCCTCTGTAATGGTTGTGGTGACATTTGGGAACTGTACTGCATGGGATGGGGTCCTGCAGGTCTTTGAAAGCTGTGATCCTTGACTGTCAAATTCTACAACCAGGTGAATATGCTTGGGCAAATATTGGCTACTGGAGAGGTGTCTGCAAATTCAGGTGCTGCTTCTGTAAACATCAGGTGTAACTTCACTGTGCCTGGGCCTCCACTGTGAAATGAGATCCCAGATGAATTTTGCAGTATAGATGTAAAATCTGACGTATAGTCCGATTGATGTTTAATATTTTGATCTGGGCTTAAGATCAAAGAGGGCAAGGTGGTGGAGAAGAGGCATAGGACTGTACCTGATAGAAAAATATTGGCTTGGATCTGCAAGAGAAAATGTAGCTATTACCCTTATCCAAGTGTGAACAGTAAAGAGGGAGTCACAGAAGTATCATGCCAATTGAGAATCTTCGGTGGAGCTTTTAAGGTGTGAACTGAACATCCTTCCCTAGCAGCTGAGTTGGAAACAGCCTTTTTGTTGTTGAAAGAGCCAGCAGGTGTAATATCATTCTCAGGAGACAGCAGTGCTCTGACCACATGTAGCACGAGGCTGTCACCAGGGTCAGGCACGGGCAGGCCAAGTCAAGCTTTGGCAGCTGTACAAAAGTAGCTGCCCTCCTTACAGACTCGTGTCTCAGCTCAGCAGCTCTTGCTGCTTCAGAGAGGCTGTGGGAGCCACTTGGCCCCAAAAGGAGAGGCAGCAGAACTGGGGAGTTCTGATGCAAGTTGAACAATGACTGCTGTGTTTCAGCCAGAGCTTGGCCAGCTCTGTGTGACTCCAGCAATGGCAAACTTAAGGACAATGAATCAGCTTTGCATCTTGTTGGGTTTCTGTGTTGCATTTCCCCCTTCATCACAGTGACCATGTTTCAAAGTTTTGCCTCCTCTTATGGTAAGCCCTTTCCCTCCCTTCTCTTTCTACCACCTCACATGTTCTTTTGTTCTTCATTTTCTCAAGGCCAAGACTCAGCAGCAGAAGCAAAGAGAATTCTGAAGATGCAGGTAGGTACAGGGCATGTCTGTCCTAGAATGACCATTGTATTCTTGACTCAGAGGTGACATTTAGAAAGCTTGGTTTAAACCAATTCTTTTCAAAATTTCTTTAAATTCGTTTCAATTCTTTTGTGGGCTCAGTGGACTCTCCCAGAGCCCAGTCAGTGGGAGTGTTCTCTCGTGGCACAGTGAAAATTCCTCCAGTGTGAAGTGTTGAGTGGTACCTGGGGGCCCCTGAAATGCAGTGCTGGAAGAGGATACCTTCCTCTCCATCCTGCACATTCTTTTTATCTCCCTGCAGCCTTTTTAGTGTCACAACTAGCAGGGAAAAAGAAGGCATTTAACATGAAATGTGAGATGTTCCCACTCCTTCCTCCTGCTTTTGAAGCAGAAAAGCTTTCCTTGGGGCAGTTTCTGAGCTGAACCCTTTGACATCTGAAGGGGATTCATGGACATTGCCTGGTTTTGCACTGGCAGAAATAGGGAAACCTCCTATGATAGAAAGTCCTTTAGAATTTTCCAGTGAAGGAGAAGGAGCCTTCCAAATGGATGCAGCCTAGGCAGGGTGTGAGTTTGTCATGCTGTGACAGCACAAGCCCAAAGCCACCTATGGCAGGTTCACAGTGACAAATCTCTTCCCTGGCTGTCTCTGCCTGTGTCAGTGTTGCAGGCTGAGGCTGGGGCAGGAGATGCCTTCTGCCTTGTCCCTGTCCCTGCCTTGCCTGATCCCTGACAAGTGGAATTGTGCCAGACAAAATGCAGTCTCTGCTGCATCTGGGTCAGGCAGTGCTTTCAAGCTGAAAGCCTCAATGACACTGTTGTTGTTCCTTAGGCATCTCTGGGTGTGTAAGGATAGGAGAGATGAGACTTGGAGAAATAATTCTGCTGATGCAGAACAAGGGATCAGATCCCCTGGTCCCTTTGGGGCTCAGGGTTAGTTCTGCCAAATCCTGGCTATGGCCCCTTTGGAATGACTCCTTACTTGCTGATGTGCATCTGGAATGCTTAATGCAGCCAGAGAATAGTCCTGCTCAGTAAGTAAGGTGACATTTTTGCTGGATCATTTCTGGACTAGAAATTCCCTATCTCATTAAACCTTACCTGTCTCACTTTTATTACTGACCCCAGCATTCTACAGGATGAAGGAATCCAGGTTTAAGACACTCATCCTGCTTGGCTGCCATAGGATTTTATTCTCTGTGCAGCCATGTAAAGAACTTGTTCTCTTAATTCTAACTGCTCTGTTGGAGAGTATTTCAAAATGACCTACCCTCTGCTATTTCCATTAGGAATATTTTGAATTGACAGTATTAGCCAAGATCAAAAATGTTTGGAGGCAGGTCACATATATGTTGGGTTTGGGTGTCTCTGCTGAAAAGACAGCAGGGAATAAACCCCTGGAACAAGTAAGTAGAGCAAAAGTGGAACTTTGAGATGAGCATTTTTTTCCCTACAAAGACAGGCTCACAGAATACTGGGCACATCTAATGCAGAAAGCAAAGCTTCTTTTGCTTTCTAAAATGTGGTGCCATTGTTTGTGTCCCAGCACTTCTTTTGTTGCAAAGACTAATATAAAAACCCCAAAAATGCAAAACCCGACCTGGAATTGAGTGGGACCTACAGAAACAAAGGCCTTGAAAATTACTTTTGAAAACAATTACTTCCTTGCCAGTGTCAGATTCTAGAGAGCACTGTGAATTCCCAACTGTTTGGAAGGAAAGGGATCCTGTAGTAGTGGGGAGGCAACGGGCACCACATGAACTAGTAGAGCCCTTCTCTCTTGGCTTACCAGCTCCATATTGTTCAGAGAAATTAAACTGATGCTAGTTTCATGAAAAATAAAAAACCAAGCAATCTTTTCAGTAACTAGAATACGCTTTGAATTCCTCACCCATTAGATGGGTTGATTGTAAAGGCATGAGTTCAATTAACTCACTTCTTCTCTTGCACCTGAATGTCAGCTTCTTCTGAGCCTACAGCAAAGACCCAGAGGAAGAAGGGAAAGAGCTCTTGGTGCAAGATAGGAGCTGGGATGGCTCTGTTCCCAAGGGAACTGGCTGACCTGTTGGGCTTGGAGCCTCCTGTGCCGCAGCCCGGCCTTGGGAATGGAGGTCTGGGCTCCCGGGCGGCTCAGGGGCCTTGGCCCAGGAGCCCCGGCAGAGGCCGCGGAGCCGCGCTGGCCCCAGGGGCACTGCCAGGGAGGACAAGGACAGAGGGGAGGGGGGAGCTGGGCTGCTTGCTGGCAGCAGGAAGGGTCTTGTGGCAGCGCAGAGAGGCTGTGCACATTGCCAGGGAACAGCTGTGCCCTGCATGTGCCCTGCAAGGAGCTGTGCTGCTGCCAGTGCCCCTGGAGCTGCAGGGCTGCTGAGCTGTGGGGCAGGCAGAGGAGCAGGAGGGTGCATGTGCAGCTGAGCCATTCCTGGAGAGCACAGGGCTCTGGGCTCCCTGCTGTCCCAGGGCAGCCCAGAGGCCAGGCTGTGCCTGTGCTAGCTCTGGGCAAGTGGCTCAGGGTTTTGCCCTGGCCTGCCTCAAGTGTCTGCCAGCAGGAGCATGTTTCCCTGTGCAGCTGTTTAGAAGTTTGCAGGAAATGTGTCGCATGAAACACGGAGCTTCAGAGGCTTTAGATTGCATCGCCGCCTCTGTTACATTTTGTGTGTCCCTTTTGCTGGCCTGACTGACAGAAGTGGTCCCAAGGAGGTTACCTTGGGATCTGCAGTTTCCCTGCCCACATCCCAAATGCTTTTCCCTTCCAAGGCCCTCCTTTCACATAGCTGCTATCTGTCTCCTTTTTTATTATGCTGACCATTCTGCAGGGGCCAAAAATCCTGATTTAAGACATTGCTTTTTTTCTACTGTGTTGCCACTTAATTTATCCTCTGTGAAGCTGTTGTATAGAATTTCAACTAGAAAATCAGCCTTTAGTCAGCCTGGCCCAAAAGTGGCCCAATCTCATACAGTTTAGAATGAAAATCCTTGGGGAAAATGAAATATCTAGTGTCAAGAACACAGTTCACATTTGGGTAACACTCCTGCACTCCTGCAATGCTCAGATTTTCTTTGAATGTCCTCTAAAATTTTCCGACAAAGAGAAGACAATGTTGATCTACATGCATCCAGGTATTAGAACCTGGGGCTCCTTTCAGGAACAGGAAAGATGATGTTTACTACAATCAGCATGAATAAGGGCAGATAAGAATCTTGGTCCAGAGCAATCTCCATCTCTGCCCTTCTCTATCAGACACAGAGGCTCTCCAGCATGCAGGGGCTGAGGCCTTCACCATGCAGCAGGTTTCAGCCTGCTGGCCAACAGAGCCATGGCATGTCTGCTGCCAGTAGCCCCTCCCTTGGGAGAGGGTCTAGGCATTGTACCTTGCTGCTCTCAATCCCAATCTCTGTGTCTTGAGAGCTCTGCACTCTGGAACCTGTCTTGCCTGTTGCCCAGCATTGCGTTTTTGGGGGCTTGAAGTCTGCCAGAGGTTTCCAGGAACCTTTGCTTCCATTCCCAGGCCTCCCACTGAGCCAGGCCAAGGAGACAGATCATCCCACCAGTCCTGGTCTAACGAGGGACAAAGAGCTGAGGGACGGCTTTGGAAAGGTAAGGGATAAGGACAGGGATGAGCAGACTTCCTTTCCAGTGGCTGTTTAGTGCTTGGCCCAAAATGTCACTGAAAATCATCATCTGCCACTCTTGGGGGATGGGGATTCCCTTGGGAATATATTGGACAGCTACAGAACCATTGCTTGGATATTTCCAGTGGTGCCTAGGTCCCTGGTTTGGAGATGGTGCCAAGGTCATGCCAGAAGCATTCTTTATGTGCAAAGGCTGTTTTAGAGAAGTTCTGAATGGCAGAGCAAGCTACACATCAGTGACCGTGGGCAAAGTGCAGCCTCAGAAGCAGAGAAGCAAAGATTCTAATGTTGGGTGTAAGCAAGGCTGCAAAAGAAAATGGGAGAGGTTGATTTTTCCTGGTCACCTTTGTGGCTGTATCTCACAGCCCTCTCATTCTCAAGTTTTCTGCTCATTGCCATCAGTGTTTCTGCAATTTGTTTTCACATGACTCCTCCTTTTGGTCTCCTGGTCTCAGAGACCAAGTCCTTCAGAGCCCTTCAGAGCTGAGTTGTTCAGAAGCCAGGAAGTGAGAAACAGCTGCAATTCCTGGCCACGAGTGTTAAGCAACAGCTCATTAGCCCTCCTTGCTGGGTATTGCACATGGTTTTTATTCTCCTGCCATGGCCTGTAGGAACTGAACTGCCTGCTCACTGGCCATGTCAGCTCTTCCTCTGTCTTGGAGCACTCCTATGACTTTGATGCTTCAAGCAGGGCTTCCTGACATAGGTTGCAGTTGCAGCAGTGGAAGGTTGTGGCACTGAAGTGTTCCCCCTCACTGTGTGTAATTGCCAAGGTGAGGGCAGGAGACATTCCTCTGAAACTATTGGAATGTGGCTGGAGCTGCATTGAAGCCTATGGCACTGTGTGGACTCTGTGCTCCTGATGAGATGTTGTGTGTGGTTTGTGTGTCTCTGCTTACAGTCTATGATGTATTTCCATTGCACCCAGATCCGTGCTGCTTTGTGCATGTTGGCTCAAAAGAACTTGGGGCGGAAGGATGCAGAGCTTTTGGAGAGAGAGATGAAGAAAAGGAGACAGAGGAAAACATCATTGCCACCTATTCCTGAGACAGTCAAGCCTGGGGATGCAGCTGAAGCAAGTAAGTGGTGGCTACACTTGTGGTGGTCCTTTTTGACCACTTGCTTGCCCTTTGCACAGTGTTGCAATCAGACTGGGCTGCTGTTCTGCTTGCATCTGAGTGGAAGCTTGCTTGGGATTGAATTCTGTTTCCCAAAGAAAAATAGAGAGGCATGAAGTGTCTTGCCCATGGCCTCACGGAGTCAGTAAGAGAATATCAGCTTGCCCCCTTCACCTCTAAAGTCTTTCAGAGTAGAAAATTCTGTCTTGCAAAGTACACTGGGGCTTCAGACTCTCTCCTGGAGAGCAGCCTCCAGGGAAGGGGAGTCCAAAAGAATGCTTTTCAACCAGGCTGCAACCTGGAAGAAACAAAATTCAGCTCCTTGTAATGAAAACACCAGAGATCCTTCTCCTGCCGCTCCCTGCTGAGGAGCTGGCGCTGTAGAGCTGTGCTGAAGCCCCAGCCAGGGCTTCTGCTGTAGCCCCAGGAGGCAGCAGCGTTCCCGACTGAATCCCGGCTGAGGGGCTCTGCCTGCAGGGCTGTGAGCGCTGCCCGAGGGCGGCAGCGGGGCCCTGAGGAGGCAGCACTCAGCCCCAGGCCAGCACCCAAGGTTATCTGCACTTTGCTTTGGCAGCTGCCCCTGCCAGCCTCTGCAACAGGAGAACAAAGGCAAAGCAATGCTGGGTTTCCTTGTTTCTTAGGGGAAGCATCACTGCAGTTTGGCTTTAAGCTAGAATAGGGTCGATTTAGATTAGATGTAAGGGAGAATTTTTTTTTAATAATGAAGGGAATGAAAAGCTGGAAGGCTTTCCCAGAGAAGCTGTTGTTGGTCCATCCTTGAAGGTGTTCAAGGCCAGCTTACATGGAGATCTGAGTAACCTGATCAGGATGAAGATGTCCCTGCTCACAGGAGTTGGACTAGATGGTGCTTAATGGTGCTTTCCAATCCAAACTCTTCTAGGATTCTGTGATCATTGTCCCATGTTAGTGTTATACTTGGTATAAAGTGGTATTTCATTGTAATACTTGAAGTTCTTTGGGATAACAAAGAGATGTTACCCAGCTCCAGCAAGTTTTCTGTCCAGCACTCTCCCCTTACAAGCTCCTCTTTGGTCCCTGCAGCCTTTAGCCTACCACCTGTTGATGGCACAGCTTCTAGAGTGCAGAGAACACACCCTGGTGGTGCCTTGAAGAAGGAGGTCGTGAGGAAGCAGGACAATGTTCCCTTACTGCCCAATACACCCATCATCCATGGGGATGGCAGCTTCCCACACAGCTCCTCAGGTAAGCCTGCTCCATGGCAGCTTTTCCCACTCGGGTTTGTCCTTGCACAAGGAGCACAAACTGCCTCCTGCCGCCGCCAGCACTGCTGGGATCTTGGCTCCATAGTCTGTCCTGAGAGTGAATAGCAAATGTACTTTTGAGTTACTCCAGCTTGGAAGTACTGGAGCAGTTGGTTCTTAGAGATCCATTGGAAAGCTGAGCTGAATAAAGTCGTGGTAAAGGCCTGAGCTCTGGCTTTTGCCCATGCTGAGAGTCCAAACTACAGCACTGGTGCCAGGAGGCAGCTGGGACTGCAGGGATGAGCTGCAGGGCACTCTGCCAGGCTGTGCTCACCGTGCTCCTACGAGAACCACCACGATCAGTTGTTCACTCAGCATCTGGGCCCTGTGCCTGTGCTGCTGTCCAGTTCTGCAGCCAGCTGTCCTGCTATCCAGCAAGGGCTGTCTCTGCAGGGCACTCAGTGGCTCGGTGCAGTCGTGCTGCTGCTGCTGCCAGAGGTGCCCAATGGCTCCTTGCTGCCGCCATCCCACAGCCTGCAGTGCCAGGAGGGAACAAGCAGTGCCTCCTGTGTCACCCAGCAAATACAGCACCCCTGTGCAGCAGATGGCAGCCAGCAGGGGCTGCCTGCTGCTCCCAGGCTGTTTGCTGCCTGCAGCAAATACCCAGCAGATAGTCCCTATGGCTCTGGTCTCTCCTTTGTGGGCAGCCTGCCTGTGCTGTGATCCCAAGTAGGGTGAGATAAGAAGAAGGGAGCTAGGAGTGATACTTGAATGCTCTTTTCTAGTGATGCTACTTCCATGTTCAGAATTGACCAGAACTAGCCTGGCGTGGCTCTCCATTCACAGGGAATCCAGATGTGTGTGTCTACATCACTGGTGTCAGTGGCTGGGGTACCTCAGTGACATCCAGATTAGCTCCCTTCTGAATATTTTTGATGTTATGTTTCCTCCATACTTTGTGAGAACATGCAAGGTAGCACAAAAACCCTACAGAGTCCAGAGCAGTTCATCTAGATTCTGTGCAATATTTATTCTCCATCATTTTAGACATCTCAAATGTTTTCATCTATGCATTAGAAAATGAGCTTCTGAGTGCATGACATGAAATTTTTGATTGACGGTGCTTTTGATGACAAACGGGTTTCATAAGGAATGCATTTCTCATCAGATTTTTTTCATACCTTGTAAATTGTTTTCCTTACCAAAAAATTCAATTAAGGCAAACCCAGATCAACTGATTAACAAGAGAGTGCATCTGTCAACAGTGTGGATCTATATTTGCATATTTTTATCCTCCGAGTGCGTTTGGAAGGCTTTTTTATCAACTGTCTAGTCTGGAAATTGCGTTTTTCCATAAGAGAAAGCTTAGAAACTGCTGCGTTTGCAAAGACGTCCATTAGATGGGAAATCAATTTCACCTCAGCATCCTTGAAATACAGGCAGTGTGTACCTCTGAAAGAGGAAAGGTTCATGATGCTAGGAAAGAAGAAAATCCATAAAGTACTCCCTTCCCAATAGCAAGCTAAAATGTATGTGCACTCAGCTGCCTCCATCTGGAATATTTGCAGTCAATGGGAACAGAGGCGCTGTCAGGTGGGAAGGGTCAGGTGTGGCTGTTCCCTGGCAGCTGCTCCGTGGGGATTGAGCCGGGCCCAGCAGGGCTGGGTTGTTCAGGCTGGGCTTGGTGCTGTCTCCAGGCAGCTGCAGGTCTCTCCTCAGGGAGTTGCAGAGGGCCCCTGTCCTCAGGGCTGGGGGCAATCAGGGCGCTGAGACAAGAGGGGCCCCTGAGGGGTTCCCTCCTGGGCAGCCAGTGCTGCTGGTCAGCGCTGCCTCGCAGGGAGCGGGAGCTCTGCGGCCGCAGGAACTGCCGCTGGCTGTGGCACCTGTGGCACTTGGGAGCTGGCGCTGCGGGGGCAATTGTCAGCTTCAGCCCGGAGCTGGGCCCAGCTGGGGGAGGCTGGGAGCAAGCAAGGAGCCCCAGGAGCCAGACAGCAGGGAAGCCTCTGAGCCAGCGCCAGTTTGTAGCACACGGAGCCCTGGCTGGGAGATGGGGCTGAGGCCGCTCCATGGCGGGGCCTTGCCCGGGGCTGCAGCGCCCATGGCCGACCCTCTCCTCACAGTGACCTCGCAGAGGGGCTCTGGTGCCAATCGCCGAGAGGAGCCGCTCCGTGGGCGTGGGCAGAAGGACAGAGCCTCTTCAGACCCACAGCAGTCCTTGCAGGAGGCAGTCTCCTTGCTGGGCAGCGATGACTGGTAAGAAAGGCCCCGTTCCCTCTGTGTCCCTCTCGGCGTTACGGTCGGTCAGAAGCGTGTCTTGCTCGTGCCTCGGAGCCCCGAGAGCCCAGAGGGCCAAAGGGCACTGGTGAAACCACTGCAGAGCAGGGAGAGGATGAAGATTGGGGAGCAGCCTTTTCTTGGCCTTGCTCTGCAGCAGTGCTGCAGCTGCAGCAGGTCCGTGCTGTTTCCTCGCTTTGCCTGCTGCTCCATGGAGCTGCAAAGGAAACCTTGAGGGAAGAGAGAAAGCTCTGGAAGGAGATGATTTGCTGGCTGAAGGCAGAAGCAGGATGGCAGAAGTTTTGAGTCTAGAGATTTGGGTGCCTCGGGCCACTGGCCCAGTGGGACTGAGTAAGATTCCTCTCTGCTCCCACTGCTGACGGCAGTGGCAGGTGACAGGGTCTCCCTGTGACCTCCTGCATGGGAGTCCCAGAAGCAGCTCCAGGGAGTTCCTCTTTCTGAGAAATGGACTGAGTTGTGCTTTCAAGTCCCTCAGCCTGCCATTACTCCTGAAGGGCTCATGGCAGAAGAGAAGGAAAAAGAAAGAAAATCCTCTAGAAATCTTGAACTTTGGAATTCAACTTTTTCCTTCTCACTGCTTCATATGGGCCTGAGATGTTTTGTCAATACTCCCAATGTGTCCCAAAACTAAACACAAGCAGAAGGAGGCCCAGAGGTGATAACCCTACAAATGTTAGGTGATATTGGTTTTCTTTCTGATGTCTTTTTGATCACTCCCTGGTGGATGCTTCATTCACACTGGGTTAAGGACTCCATTCTCACTGGGATAAGCATGAAAAATCTGCCACGATGCATCTCCTTGTGCAGTCACCTTTGCTTTGCCCTTTCTCTTCTGCTTTCTCTTTCGCATTTCTCTTTGGTGCCCTGTGAGGCCCAGAGAGCTTCTGCAGGTGTGGGGGTCCGGATGACCCTCAGGGGTGCCCGTGGGATCGGTCACCAGCCCTGGGCTGCAGCCCTGATGCCTCACAGACCTTCCTGTGGCGGAGGGCCTGCACAAAGCAAGTGCTCAGAGACAGAGTTGTTTGCACCTTTTAAATAACCTGTTGCTGTTGTGGGGGTTGTTTTAGGTAGGGGGTTTTGGGAAAAGCCAGAGTTTCAACAGTTCTTGCCCAGGGGTGGAATCTCCTAGGACATCCTGCTGCTTTTCTGGGGAATGTGTGAGGTGGAGTGGAGGGGGTGACAGAGAGGCCGAGATTGTAGAGTGGAAACTCAGCTCCAGAGTGGCAGTGCAGACTCTCCCTGCTGAATGCCTGCTGGGGCTGACAAAGAAGGAAAATGCCCCAATAACAGCCCGGTGGCACTGTGTCTCAGGGACAGGTACAGGGAGGTGACAAGAAACAGCAGCATGGCCCGGTCTCACAGCTTCTAGGAAGCAGTGACAGAGGGGCCTCATGTGCCAGAGATTTCAGAAAGGCTGTCTTCTTAAATGGCCACTCTGAAACCCCTCTCTTTGCCTCTTGGGTTTGTGAATGCTTTTGACAGCCACAGCATCCTGGGGCAACGCGTTCCACGATTTCATTAAATACTCCTTGAAAAGCTCCTCCCATTGTTCAACTGAGCTGCCAGCCTGGTCATTTCAGAGGCTGCTGCCTTGGTGGAGAGAAAAATCAATCTTCTGCCTTTCAGGGAGCTGAAGGAGAAGGGACTCTTCAGCATCCAACACCTGGCTGGGTCCCATTCAGAGGTCCTGCTTTGTAGACTTCGTGAGGTTTGCTTGGCACTTACCAGCGAGGTGAGAACATTGCTCTGAATTGTCCCCCCTACTTCATACACAGTGAGTAGAGTAGGGATGAGCTTGTTCATCTCCATGTGTGCTCAGGGTCTGCCTTCATTTCTGGTTTTAGACCTGAGATTTCCAATGTCTCTCAGCTATCTGCAGGATCTGTGGGCACATGCAGCTGTATTTACTGGCAGGTCGGGTATCTGACACTCATCTTTGAGTGTGGTGCCTTTATAATGCAATGTGCAAATGCAGAAACTGAGACACTAATGCTGTTATTTGCCAGAGTCCCAATCTCTGCCCAAGTTGTAATTCAACACTGCAAATGAGTCTGTAGAGCTGAGCCTGTGTTTTCTGTTTCTTGGCTGAGTGCTTCAACTGCTGGTGTTGCTTTTTTGCTTTTTTGAACAGGAGCACCTGACTCTTTTATCTTTATCACTTGTGCCTTTCTGATATGAAAGCAGCTCTTGCTTTGATTTTCTAGTAAAAGGGCCTAAAATCAAAGCTGTGGACATTTTAGAAGGGTTAAGTAGAACACTTAATGAAATTTTTATTTTAGGCCTGCAGTGAGCAGGTCTGAGGCCAGAAATTGGTGCCAGAGTAAGTGCCTTTCTGTGCTTGTGCTCTCCTGCTCTCCCTGTACTTGTATGTTCCTCTGGACACAGTGGGATGTGTTGTCATTTCCTGGGACTTCTGTTGAAGGCAACTGGTTTTCTTTCCAAGGTGATTCTTCTGTTTCCCCTCATGATTTCCCCAGGTGACCAACCTCCGTTCCAAGGTGTCCTACTCTGCCATTGTCACCCTGGGAGAGCTCTTTGTGACCTTGAAGAAGGACATGGACTCTGAGGTGGATGAGGTTGCTCGGGTCCTTCTCCAGATGGTGTCCAACTCCCCAGAATTTGTTCGGAAAGCAGCCAGTCAGACCCTGGGGATCATGGTGGAGAATGTGACTCCTGCACGAGCAATGACTGCTCTCATGGACATGGGAGTCAAGTAGGTTCTCCTTCTTTTAGTGATGTTCTTCACCTTCGTGTGCGTGGGAGGGAGAAGGGATGAGACAGAGAATGGGAATGGTGGGAGGGAAGGGTCCTGTATCCTGCATCTTCTGTGAACTTAGTGACTTGATTCTCCAACCAACCTCACTTCTTTCCTCTTGTCACCTATTTCTGCCCTCCTGCAGCCTATTAGTTCTCAGAATCACAGAACTGTAGAATATGGGGAGTTGGAAGGGGCCCATCAGGACCATCGAGTCCAGCTCCTGGCCTTGCCCAGAACAGCCCAAGGGTCACACCAAGTGCCTGGGATTGTTGTCCAAATGCTTCTTCACCCCTGTCAGGCTTGGTGCTGTGACCACTGCCCTGGGGAGCCTGTTCCAGTGCCCAACCACCCTCTGGGTGAAAAACCCTTTTTCCTGATACCCAAAGTAAAGCTCCTCTGACTCAGCTTCCTGCTGCTTCCTGGAGTTCTCCCAGCCTGTCAGATTTTCCTAGATGTGGTGATCAGTGGGGAAGTGAAAGTGCCTGCAAAGGCCAAGGATAGAGCCTTGTGCTTTTGTGGGAAGAGGGACAATTGCAATTGCAGCTGTGAGCAGTGTTTGGTATTTCACAGCACTAACCACAGAGGCCCTGGGAAAACCATGGCTCCTCATGATGCCATTAACTTGAGAAATGAGGAGGGTCCTTGTTGGGGCGTGGAGCACATGGGGGATAATCTGCTGGGTGTGGCCCAGCCTGCACAGCAGGTGCAGCTCCTGCCAAAGAAGCCTTGTATGACTGTCCTGGCCTTAGAGCTCTACTTTCTATTCAAACTGATGTTTCATGTTAGCCTTGAGATGATGAATCACTTTACAGGCACCTTCACAGGCTGACTGCCATGGGACAGTTGAAGCAAATGCTGCCTTAAATGTTGGTGCTGGGCCTGATAGTTCCCAAGAGACACTCTCTAGAACAGGACAACCTGGCTAAACTGCCTGCCACCCTTTCCTCAGCTTTGGAATAGGGTAAAACATTCAGATGGATCCGTTGCCAAGCCCCACAGAAAAAACAGGCTGCATTGCTGGATATTCTGCAACTTCATGGCCCACAATGTGTTTTCCCTGCATTTGTTGTTTTCCAAAGGTCTGCAGATTTGGGGATAAATGGGTGGAAAGAGCCTCAATCCTGCTGCAGCTCTGTGTACTGGGTGCCCTCTGATGGTCAGCATCAATTGTCCTTAATCTCTAAATTATTCATATGTCATCTATTTCTTGAATCTTTCTCCAAGTAAATACTGTGAAAGAAATTGAGGATCAGACAGTGCAGGGAGACTGAATTCCTCCCTCTTCCGTGCAGGCAGGCCTTGTGTGCAATGCTAACTTTGTGTTTACCTGAGGACAGAACCTTCTGCAGGTGTCTGAAGGTGCAGGGAGAGCCCAGGCTCCTTCCCCCAGCACGGGCAGGGAGCAGGCTCTGGCCAAGGCCTGTGCTGCTGCTGCTCCTGGTCCCTGTGGCCCAGGGTTTGCTCTCTCCTCCCCAGCAGCCGCCCCGCCCCGGTGCGGCAGTGTGCGGCCCAACTCCTCCTGTCCCTGATGCAGAGAATTGGAGTCACCAAGCTCGCAGGCACAGCCTGGGCTGAGAGGCTGGCACACGTGGCAGGGAAGCTTGCTCAGGACTGTCACAAGGACACAAGGTAATGATCTTCATTTCACCTCCTAAAACAGGAAAACCCTTTTGTGTCTGGCTATAAAGGTGAAACCACACAAGAGTGGAAACTAAAGGGAATATGAAGTTACCTCATGGTGTGAATAAGGGTCACAGAATCATGGAATATGCTGAGTTGGAAGGGACCCATCAGGGTCATGGAGTCCATCCCCTGGCCATGTGCAGTGACCCCAAGAGTCACTCCATGTGCTTGAGAGCATTGTCCAAACACTTCCTGAGCTCTGTCAGCCTTGGTGCTGTGACCACTGCTCTGGGCTGCCTGGGCAAATGGCTGTACTGGGAAACCTGAGGTTGGCCAGCAAAAAGGAGCATTGCCAACTTTTTCCTGTGGCTTGAAGGATTCTTTCCTGAGATCAAAAGAGCTCAGATCAGCCAGTCCAACAGTCTTGTTTGGCCTTAGGTGCACAACACAAAGCCAAAGTGTTGGCTAATGTTCATCACTGAAGGATCCCAAAAATCCATTTCTCATTAACTTCAGACTTTCCTAGAAATATTTCAGGGGTCTTTAGCCAACATATTCAGTCTTTCTAAACTTGTTCTGCAGATTTCTAGAATGCTGTTATCTGTGGCTCAGTGAGCTCCACATTTCTTCTTGAAGAAAACTGTGGGTTCCTAGTGGCAAAATCAACCCAAACCACCAAAATCTCCTTCCTTTGGTGATGAAATTCCCATGAATAGCTGCCAAGAACACCAGAGCAACTAGCTGCCCCTGTGCATACACATAGTATAGAATAATCAAGAGGATGCATGAGGTGTTTTGTCCTGGCTTCCCTGCCAGTTAAAGAAAGGCAAATTATTGTGCAATGGCAGCAAGACACTGCTAAGAGGCTCTGACAACAAAGCAGATGTGTTTTGCTTGTTCCCTGGGATCCTTTGATGCCACAGAAGCACACCCCCAGTTTCAGGGTGAAATGGTATTTTTCTGTTGCTCCACATTCTCCTCCTGCCTCTTGTGTTCAGCTGACAGCACTGTGCAGTGTCAAGTGAGGTAAATCTCCCTCTTTGCTGAGTAGGTAATGCCTTCTCATGCAGGGATTACACCTGATGAGTTTAAGGTATCAGCCTCTTCTGTTAACACTCTTCCTGTGTTTGTTCACTTTTTTTTCATTTCCTTCCTTCCTTCCTTCCTTAGGCATTATGGACAGGAGATGGTGAAGATGTTGCTCACTCATCAACAATTTAAAATGCTTCTGGAACAATCTCTTTCCCCCCGTGACCTGGAAGATATTCTGACAAGAATTAAGAAGAAAGTAAGTGCTTGGCAGGAGAAATGTCTCCTTTGTGCAAGTATTGCCACTGCTAATATGAGATCAAACATACCCAATCTTTCTTTAGCTCATTCCTCTTCTGCTGAATCATTTTGCTCCTGGGAATAAGCTGTTGATGCTCAGCCTGTTCATCAGCAGGCCACAAAGGAACTGATATTATTAGGGACAAAGTGGGGTTTTGAATATTTTCAATATTGGTCACAAAGAGGGAAGGGAAAGAGGAGAAAATGGGTTTACATTTAAGAGTAACCCCCACCATGCTCTCCCTACTCTGCCCCCTGTAAAGCAATTAAGTGAGAATTGGGCTTCTGAAGATAACAGAGTCTTTGCAAAGGACACTGGAAGTAGTAGCACCAAGAAAATTTCCAAATTTACAAAAGATGTCCAAGTCAATCCTAGTTACTACAATGACTGTCTGTCTTTTGGGAATGCTGCCCTGCTGTCAAGCCCTGTGGAGCTGGAAGAAGCTTGGTGAATTCAGCAGCATCCAGTGGAAAATCCTTTGTTTGTTTGATGGGGGGGATTTTATTTTTTTTATCAACATTACAGAAGGGAGCCTGCCTTTGAGCAGGCACAGGGAGAGTGAGTGTTGAACCAAATCAACTTCCAACACAATGGGCCAACCCCCAAAGAGTCCAGTTTGTTCTGCTGCTTCCTTCACAAACACTCGTTGCCTGCCACTTTGCATTATTCCCATTTATGCTCAAGACAAAGGAATTTGGGATTTTAGACTGCTGCTCAGTCTGGTAGCACCCATAACCTGCCTTGGGCTGTTGAAAACAAAGAGTTGGCATCACTCAATCTCTGCTCTGTTTCCATCTGTAAGTTCGGAAATGTTTCCCTAAGCCTTGGTAGCAGTGATCCTGGTTCTAACTTGTGTTTTCAAGAGGGAATTTCCTGTTTTATATTCTAAAGATGGATGGGGTTTCTCTATGTCTTTGTAGGGCATGGCAAACCAGAAGGCTGAAGGCCCATCTGTCAAGGAGCCGGTGAAGGAGAGGAACGATGGCTCAAAGAAGCCCCAGGCCACATTGTCTTCTAGCAAACGGTACTGAGCACTTTTGTCAGATGAGACAAAGCACATGACAAGCTTTACATGTCTCTTCCTCAGGAAAATCTTCCTGGAAGACATGACCAGTGCCACAGATTGTTTCCTTTCCCTACAAATGCTCTAGGATAAAAAACGTCGACTTCTGCATTGTGCTGAACACAACTTCTCTGGAGGGGTTTCCACAAAAATGGAGAGACAAAAAGACACCCATTGGTTGCAGCTCAGACGATGCAGTGCAGTGGCAAGGGCAGTGTTGTGGAGGCTGGGAGAGGGCCAAGTTTCTGCTGCCTGACTTGGGACAAGTAAATTCAACCAGGGCTTTTTTTCCATCTGAGTGGAGTCTTTTTCAGATGGGTGTTTTGATGAGAAATCTCAATCTAGAAGCAAGATGCCATTCCACAAAGATGCAGTTCTCATCCATGAGGTTTGGCCTGGCTGAATCATGGTTTTCTTCCACTCAAACAGTACCAAGTTTGAGTAGTAAGGAGCAAGGCAATTTCTGAACAACTTCAGTCAACAGGTGTCTGAATGTGGACTTTTTGTCTTGATATTCCTGTCCTTCATGTAACTTGCTTGATGGACAGCATGTTTGGTTTATTTCCCCCTGTGCTGCAATCAACATTTAAGACAGGAATTTGCTCCTTGCTGTCTCTTCATGCCACTGGCAGAGCTACTTGTACCTGTTCTCCTCTGATAGCAGAGGGGATTTCTTTAGCTCTGTCCTGCTCAGCAGAGGCAGGAAAGTGACCACATGCCTCAGTAGCACAGCTAGCATCTTCCTGTGCTCATGGAAGAGACAGGTTGATCAGGAGAATTGTTCCCAGTGGGGTTGTTAAGCTGTGCATCTAGTCTCTAGGGAAGCAAATGAAATGTGAGTGTAGTTCTGGCATGTCAGGCTTCTGTTTTTATCTCTGTTACTGATTTTCTGAATCCTTCAAATATGGCCCTGTTTATCTGTTCAGATGCATCTGAGCTGCTTTTCCAGATTGTCATGCCTGGTTGTAGAGACACTTCTCCAGAGTGATGAGTTTCCTTATTGTAAGACACACACGTCCCATATGAGGAGGCATTTAAACTTGGAAGTAGTGTCTCTCTTTCTCCACAAAGCAATGTGACCTGTGTGCCCTGGCAGCCATCAGAAGATAGATCAGATGCATCTCATCCTTGGTTTTCCTGAGTGAGCAGTGCTGAGAATGTCACTTGCAGATTGTCTGCCATAATGATTGTCATGAGGTCCACGTTGTTCTTCAGAGCCTGATGATTTTCCAGCTTGAAATCACATAATTGGGAAAGCTGCTCAAGATGTTTTGCTCACAATTAACTGAAGGTATTGTCTGTGGCTGCAGCTCTCTCCATAGAGAGCAGCAGGCACAACTTTCCCAGGCATTGTCCTGGGGAAGGCTGTGAGAAGATCAGAGAAAAGAATGAGAAACAATTCTTATCTGCACTTGCTGCACCTCTTGTTGTGAACATGTGGAATGTGTTATGGAGATTTGTTTACCAAAGGGTAATTTCTTAATTGGCCACTGGTGATGGTGTTTTGGATTCAATTGACCAACCTGGTCTGTCTGTATCTGACTGTCTGTAAGGGCAATGAGTTTCAGTATAGTATAGTATAGTATAGTATAATATAGTATAGTATAGTATAGTATAGTACAGTATAATAAAGTGATTGATCAGCCTCAGCCTTCTGGAATCATGGAGGCAATGCTAATTATTTCCTTGACGGGGATGCCATGCTATGATAATTATCACCACCAGGTCCTCATTTGGTTTTATTTTCCAGGGTGAAATCTCCCTCTGATGGGCACCTCCTACACCGTGCAAAAGCCCAGGTCACGTCACCTCCAGCTGTGGAAGAAACGGAGCTGCTCCAGAAGCTTTACCATCTCCTGGAAGCCAAGGGGTTTCAGACAAGGATGGAAGGAGTGGAACTCCTCCAAGACCTGTGCAGAACAAACCCCCAGCTCATCTCCACTAACATTGTCCAAGTATGTAGGGTATCTTCACTGCTCCTTTCCTTTAGCTCCTTTCCTAAGCCTGTAGCAGCAAAGTTAATTCAGTGTGTCTTGGCACTCTGTCCTGGCTGTTTGGGACATGCTGGTCCCTCTTACCCAGACAAATGTAATTCAGGTCCAGGCTTCAGGACAAGTTATTTCAGTCCAGCTGTATTTGTCTGGCAGGTGCCTATTGATGCTGTTCATCAGATGATGGCAGAATTTTCTGCTGGTGTAACTGCTGCTTTCTCCTACTCCCAGTTGGGTGAAGGGAATCCAGCCCCTGAAAGCAAGGCAATTGTTCTCTAGACCAAAAATGGGTTTGCATAGGGAAGAGAAGTATCAGGCTTGGTTGATTTAAACCCAGTTGTTTTTTTTTTAAAGAATACTTCTGTAAACTCTATCTTGTCTTACACAGGCACAGCTCTGGCTACTCATTTCCATCCTTGTTCCTATTCCTCTTGGTAAAGACAGTGCTCACCCTTCTTGGGGGTCTTTTTTACTCTTTGGAAAAGGAGGAAAACAGCGAAGGACTCATCTCTGGCTTCTCCTCCCAGTAGCTGCTTTTTCCCTTTTTCCAGGAAAAGGTGCCTGACAATGAGGCTGTCAAGGGACTGAGCCTGCTCTAATGAGAGCTGTACAGCACATGACATTTCAGAAGTCCACCTGTTACTTAGAGAAATGGTCTGGATGCTGGAAGAGTTGATCAGAGCCCTGCTCTTCTCCAGACACAGGCTCTGAGACAAACAAAAGAAAACACAGATCTCCTCCAGCCATAGTTTTGGCAAAATCATAACTGCCCTCAGTACTTGAGGCAACTGTATAGAAAACCAGGCATTGTAAACATCTGCTTCCATTCAAAGCAAAGGCACTCTTTAGCATTAATAAATGGAATTGATTTAATGATTTAGAGATGGAGAGAAATGCCATAGGAACTATTGTGTCCCCAGCCAAACCTCCTAAAAACAGAAGAAAATCTTTCAACCAGTATGAGGTTGTGCCACCATTCCAGTGAGTGGCCCACAGGAAAACAGTGCAATTGTGCAAGCGAGTGCTGACCTGAGAGAAAGGATCACTTTCATCTTTGACATTGCTGACTGCTACAGCCACTCTTCAAACAAGGACATGTGGATCCAGCTTTCACGTTGCTTGTTCTCTTCACAGATTTTTGATTATTTTGTCCTGAGAATATCTGACAGCCACAAGAAAGTGAAGCAGAGGGCGCTGGACGTGCTGGCTGAAATCACAGGAGCCCTGAAAGATGCCCTGAACCCGGTGATCATTGGTTTGGTGGAAGGAATAACAAAGAACCTGAATTCAAAGGATGCCAGGGTTCGTGGGGCAGCTGTGAAAGCTCTGGAAGAATCCATTGCTCATTTGGGTAAGGCTGAGCCCTGGCAGGGACTCTCCTCAACTTCGTCTCTGTCTCTCCTGCACAAGAGAGCGCTGAGTGCCTTGACAGCTGCTCTTGTCTGTGGAACACTGCAGCTGACACCCACCAGAAGCTGTGCAGCTGCAGTCCTTATGCACCATCCCCAACAGGCTGGAATGTGATCAGCATTTCCCAACAGTCCCAGGAGCCCTTGGCTCTGTGCTGCTTGTCTGAAGAGCAAGTCCTGGGCTACAGCTTTGCTGCAGTTCAGAGGCAAAGGGGGTTTGGAGTTTGCTTGGGCCCCGTCTGACTTCCCAAATGAACAGCTTTGCTGTTGGCATGAAGGGACACTGACCCATCAGAGCTTCTGCAGAGCAGCCACCTGCAAGGCTCTACATTAGAGGCATCAGCTGCCTATTTTCCACTTTTCTTCTTTGTCTTCTATTTTCAAAGGGGAACTGATGATTCACCAAGTTCATTTCTTTAGAAAAAACAGGTATAAACCCAGATGTCAATGATGCCTTGTTCCACATGTTGTTTTGCATGGGGCAAGATGGCCACAGCAATTAACTACATAGGCAAGGGCTGTTCTACATTCCTCTGCCACACAGATTTATGTCAGCTCTGAGAATGCTGCACTGGGGAAATATGCCTGGAAAAAGGAGTGTTGAAGAGGCAGGTCTTCAAGGGGAGTTTGCACTTTCTCCTCCTCAGTTGCTCTGTGAACTCAGGAACTGCCTGACTCAGTGCCTTTCTGTGACCCAAGTATGGGCTTCTTCCTTTTTGCTCTGGGATGCAAAACCTTTTCACTGCTTCCATGTCACTGAACTCTTGAGGTCCCTGATGTGAAATGTTTTAACACAGCTCCTGCTACAGCAGACAAGTTTGCATTTACAAATGTGAAAGGAGAGCTTTTCTTTTGGAATTTAAAACCCTGCCAAGGAGGCTGGAAGGAATGAAGAAAAGGATTCAAAACCCAACAGAAATGTACTTGATTTTATAAAATGGGGTTGGCCCTGCCCTTTGCCTCCCCACTGTCCTTTCTCCTATGACCTGAGAAAAGTGAGCAGAACCATGTGTTTCCCTTGTAGATCAAGTGTCACTGCTGAAAGAGTTCAGCTACCAATGGAATCACCTGAGTGGCCAAGCTCTGCTGGATGTCACCGAGCGTATCACAGGTATGGCCTCCCCTTCTAAGCCAAGAGCTCTGCCCAGGGAGTATTGACAGGGAATGCCTGTGAACAGACAGCAGAGCAGCTCCTCCACATCAGGAGGTGCTGAGCTTGTCCCTGCTGCCCAATAGCCCAGGCAGGTGGATTTGGCAGGTTTGCCCTGGCTGCTGCAGAGCTGGGCAGCATCTGAGATGGGGGCAGCGCTCGGCCTCGGGGCTGAGCTCTCACTGGGGCATCTCAGAACCACCTCCAGCAAAGGGAGGGGCTACAAATACCCCAGCTGGCTCCTCTCTGGAAGCTCAGGGACATCTGTGATCTTTGAGGGGAAATGGTGGCAAATGCTCTTTCAGGGCATCAGTTTGTTTTGTCCTCATGGAATTCTTGTTTTTCTCTTGGAAAGTTTTGAGGCTGAACCGTGCAGAGCCTGGGGGTCACAGCTTAGGTCAAAACTCAACAGAGGCACCAGAGGCACAGGTTTAGTGCAAGGCAGCCTCTGGGGCACAGGGACAGAAGCAGAGGGCTGAGGCTCCCTGCCTGTGCTGTCCAAGTGGCCTTGGACTGAGCCTTTCAGGGTGTGCAAACAGTGTCTGCCTGTGCCAGCACTGTCCAAAATGCTACAAATGCAGCTGATAATTGATTCCTCAGAGGAGCTTGCTATGTCAGCAATAGCCAAGGAATGGAAAAAGGATAATTTCAATATATAGAAGAGAAGATGATTGATAGCCTTGCTTTACCTGGGTCTAAATCCACTGCTAATGATGCCAGCATCTTTGAATGCAAGGTTTAATACACTTTGTGTCTTCATTAGGAATCTCAAAAGGGCATGTTCAGCAATTGAGAATGTCAAAGGCCCTTTAAAGAGATTTGAATAAAGTAGATCTCCAGCAATAGGGAATTTAGTTTAGCAGTTCTTTTGATCTCTTTTTCAAATAAAGGAATTAACCATAAATTAGGAGTACTTTAGAAAGAGATGTTCTCTCTGAGATTTAGTAGGAACAGACAGCTGTTCCTCATGTTCAGTAGTCACCAATGTCTTTAATTGCATTTAAACTCAAATGAATTCCCATTTTAAAATGGGTACCATAACCCTTTCCTGCTTAGCAGAATTGGTTTTGGGTACTTGCAGGAGCTCTTTCAATGTTGATGACTGCTGGTGGATTAACAGCATCGAGAAAATGAAGTCTCTTCCACCACAGAATATTAAATGGCTGCCAGATAACATTTTGTCTGATCAGAAAATAAGAATGGTCTCCAGAGCATTTCAGGTTTTGATCTCTCAGCCAAATCTGCCATGCAAGAAGCCTGTTGGTAGTAACTTTTTGTCTGTGTTTGATACAGTTCAGTTCAGAAAATGGGCAGAGAGATTTCAGAGACAATATGAGAAAACACTTGTGTTTTGGTTACATTTCAGTCCCCTGTGTAGCATTTTTCTTTCTCTATGCCCCTATTTCAGTGGACATTATAAGAAAAAATGCCATTAACATTGGGAGGGGAAGTGGCATTAAAATGTGGAGATGCCCAAATGCCACGGCAATGGGGTCTGGGTAATTCTCTAAGACACCCTGAGGTTTGAAACAGCTCTTTGTAGGAAGCCCCAAAAGCATTCAGCCAAAGACACCAGCTGGTCCCTGATGTTTCTCATCCAGCTGTCAGGCAGCAGCCATCTCTGGTGGGCTGGAGTTTTGAGGTGTGTTCTAATCCTGCCCTTTGCTGTGTGCCACTGAGCCAAGGGAAGAGCCAGATTAGGCATTTGGCACTTGACATCAAAGGTACAAAAATGGAATCATCCCTTTTATTAGGAATCTCTCCATTTCCTCTCTGTGGTGCAGTTCCAAATCTTCAGGGTGGGGTTAGACAACTTCTTAATGGAAATAAAAGGCAGTTGGACATTTCATTCATTGTTCATGCAGAAAGAGATTGTGAAATGATTTAGTAAAGGTGCAAAGTCTGCCACAAGGGACAAGGCTCTGGTTGGAGCAATTAGTCCTGAGGGGTTGGTGGTTCTGTTTCCAGGATGATCAGCTGCTTTGCCCGTTTCTGGATCAAGGGGCTCTGTGTGCCGTTTTGCTGACCTTGGCCAGAGACGCTTGCCAGAAGCAAAAGCAGAGGTAGATGCTTGTTTGCACTGAGGTTGTGGCTAAGGAGCTGTGTCTCTGTCCCGGCAGTGCTTGTGCAGTGGGTCCATGCCAGGAGCCCTGCAGTCGTCCAGCGCGACGCCCTGCCCGTGCTCTGGTCCTTCCTGGAGAACAAGGCGCTGCCCGTGCGGAGCGCCAATGTCCGCACCGTGGCCACCAAGCTCGCCTCTGCCCTCTACAAGGTGATGGGCACGCAGCTGAAGAAATGTGCTGCCAGCAAGCCTGCACACGTGCGGGAAAACCTCTCCAAAATGCTGGGCTGGTGAGGGCGAGATGTTCTCCAGAAAGCTGAGGAAGCGCTGAGTTGGACACCTCTGGATTTGCCTTTTTAGCTGTGCCAAAAATGACAAATTCCAAAGGAAGGGTTTGCATCTGCCCCCGCTCTCTCCATTGCCCTTCCTGGTCATGGCATGGGGGGCCTGGAGCAGCTCCAGATGGAGGACAAGGTGAAGGGAACCATGGCTCAGCCTCACACAGAGGTGAGGGGGGAGCTGGGCCAGTCTCTGTTGGGAGGAAGGGTCTTGTGGCAGCGCAGAGAGGCTGTGCACATTGCCAGGGAACAGCTGTGCCCTGCATGTGCCCTGCAAGGAGCTGTGCTGCTGCCAGTGCCCCTGGAGCTGCAGGGCTGCTGAGCTGTGGGGCAGGCAGAGGAGCAGGAGGGTGCATGTGCAGCTGAGCCATTCCTGGAGAGCACAGGGCTCTGGGCTCCCTGCTGTCCCAGGGCAGCCCAGAGGCCAGGCTGTGCCTGTGCTAGCTCTGGGCAAGTGGCTCAGGGTTTTGCCCTGGCCTGCCTCAAGTGTCTGCCAGCAGGAGCATGTTTCCCTGTGCAGCTGTTTAGACATTTCCAGGAAATGTGTCCCATGAAATATGGAGCTGCAGCTGCTTTAGGTTTGCATGGTGGCCTCTGTTAAACTTTGTGTCTCCATTTTGCAGATCTGGCTGGTTACAGTCTTACCGAGAAGTTTTCTCTGGACACTTCCGATGTTCCCTCACCCACAAAGTCCTCGCCTCCCGTCCAGAAGAGCTCTCTTTCCTCCAAGCTCAGGAAGAAGCTGCCACCTGTATGAAGAGTGTTTGAAGAACAGGATGGATGCCTTAGGCTTCATAGTTAAAGCTGTACATATGTTCTGATCTTTAGATGTAGTTTTGAATTAATGTGTTTTGATTCTGTCTTTAAAATTTGATGACATATTTTTAATTGTATATATTTTCTTTTGATGATGAAAAAAAAGTAAATAAATAAATATATTAAATTTAAATAAACCAAAAGGCGTATGTGAGACCAGGATCTGCTAGCCTAGAGATTATGGGAGTGCAGCTCACTCAATGTGCCAGTGTCTCACCACATCCTTTCCTCTTTGGGCCTCTCCTCTTCCTCTTTGGCCATGTTTTCTTTGTGTCATTTGTGCTGCTCTTTGTTACTTGGCATTACAACAGGGTCTCCTGTTGACCTGTTTGGGGGACAATGGATCCAAAAGATCCTGTCTAGTCTAAGGTTTTCTACCTAGGTGTGTTCTGGGCTCACCAAAGGCCTGAGCAAAGAAACCAAGAGAAGTGTGCCCAAATGCCAAAGCTTTGCTCCTTTGCAATCTCCCACAGATCTGGCTCACAGGTGTCTTCAATCACAATTCCATAGGTAAGAAGAGGTCATGTCTTTCCCTGGGAAATGATGCATGGCTTTGGCAGAGTCACCTGTATGTATATTTACCCAGGACAGCAGTCCAGCTGTGTTGTTTGCACCTTGTTTGCAGAAGGATGAGTGCACTGGGAGGCCAATAACAAGTGACAAGGGTTCCTCCAATCTCTACTGCAGCCTGGGTGCCATTCAGCCCAGAGCCTGGGGATCATTTGTTCCCATGGACCAGTGCTTGCCAGTGTAATGAATTCCTGCACAGCTGGAGGAAGCAATTCTGGATTCAGCTCCAGCTCTTGGTGGGCTGCATGGTCATTGACAATGCTGCCCTCCCAGAAATGATTCTGCAGTTTCCTTTCATAATCATTTGAAGCTTTTAAACTTCACATTTCAATGTGCTTTGCCTTAGGGAAAAACACTTCTGGGCCCAGTGCAAACTGTAACCTTTTGACAGCAAAGTCCTCATGGTTGCCAGCTTCTGATGTCACACAGTGTCACCTGGCTGCATGTGTTTGCTTTGCTCTGGGTCTAGTCCTGGCCTAGTAAAGCCCAGGCAGGGTGGCATGTTGCAGGGAAAACGGGTCCATGAGCTTATGGGGTTGCCATCAGCAGCAGAGTGAATGTGCCCTTTGGGGATTTCTCTGGAGACAAAATTAGGGACCTACTCCATGCCCCAATATTCTCTTAGATCTTTCTGAAATATCCTAGAAAAGGCTAGAAACTTCACATCTCCTTGCACACCCACTGTTTGAAGAGGGGCATTTTTGTCCCTCCTCAAAGCCATTGCTCTTGCACACCAGAAACATGAACATCCACCAGCAGGAATGATGCATGGTCCTGCTGCTGCTGCTGCTTCAGAGCACTGGGCAGTGCAGACCTGGGTATTACCAATATGAGCACTTAATTAGCATTTCATGCTCCTTCGAGCTGTCCAGATCTCAGGGCTTTTTGTTTCAAAGCAGCCACTGCACCATCTCTAGGGAAGAACAGGAAATGGGAACCAGCGACTGCCAGCCTTGCAGGGGTGTAGGGGAGAACCTGAAGTGTCTGCATCCAAAGATGAATGGGAAGAGTGTAATTGCCAAAGCAAACGCTTCATTAGCATAGCAGGACCAGTTCTGGACTGCATGCTTGCATGAAGATCATTTGGGATCTCCTTTTTGTATCTCATGCAGAAAAGGTGCTCTTAATAATACCACGCTACTTAAACCAGATTGGGATGTGGCTCTGTAGTGGTTCACAATGAAGCAGACTGCCTGCTTTGTCACTGCCAGCCCTGGTGAGCCTGCGAGGGACCGTAGTGAATCCCATGCCTGTTTTGCCTCCAAGAAAAGCTTGGTTTTCCTTATTAGTGTGGAGTAAATACAAGAGTAATAAAATGGACAATTAAACTGGCTACTTTGGAGGATATGTGCATGCTTTTGCATGTCAGTCCTGTACCTCATGCTCCCAAGGCTTGTTACTCCTCATGAAATATTTTAACAAAATATCTCAGCTCTCTTGTTACATTTGAATAAAATTGCATCAGATCATCAAGAATTCTGCTGTCAGGAACAAGACAAGAGCCTTGCGACACTCACTTGCAGCTGTCCTGGATTTCTGCAGCCCTTTGTGAAAAGCTGCTGCAGACAGAGTGTTTGGAGTTGGTTTGGGCCTTTCTGGGAGATCTGTGGAGCAGTGTGCAGGGCTCTCCTGGCAGAAAACTGTTTGTCCAAGCCCAGGGACATGGTGCTGGCAGAAGCGGAGCGGCCCCGCTCCCAGCCCGAGAGTCTGTGAGCTGAGCCACGCCGGGGAGAAAAGACAGCGAGGGGCTCCAGCCCAGCTGCTTCCCCTGCCCTGACCGTTCCATGGAGCTCTGCCATGGGAGAAAGTCGACGCCGCACGAGCCACCGAGCTTCCATCAGCTGCTGGAACTGCTCCGTGACAGCTCCTGTTCTTCCCGAGAGAGAACCCGGCGCCTTCTTGGAACGCGTGTCATGGGGGGATTCTGCTGGGGTTTTTCCACTTTCATCTATTAGTACCAATTTCCTATTGCTGGAAAGGGATTGCGGGAACACTTTAGAGGAGATGACTTATTGCACAATATCCTGTTTTAAGTTGTCTCAAACTGTGTGAGACAGATGGCTTCACACAGGAGCATCCCCAAGGCTGCTGAGGGGAAGGCACAGAGGAAGACAAACCCAGTATTTCTGAGGGAAACTCCTTGACACCAAACCAACCTGAGTTGTCAAACAGCAGACCTGACGTTTCGAGTCATGGCCCAAAGGGGAAACCTTTCAGTGTGTTTGGTCCAGGCTGGGTTGTGCTCGAGGCAAAGGTGTGTCAGTGTGTTGGATAATACTCTTTTCTTGACCTAGAGATGGGGACACTGAGAGGTGTTTTAAAAACTTGTATTCCATTTTCAGTCTCATGAGAAGGGTGAGACAATACAGATGTTATAATTCAATCAGAAGCTGACTATTTCCTAATTACAGTACATTATAAGTGTTTCTTGGTCTATCAGTCTTTTGCCATGCCATGTTGTAGATGCCTTAAAGCCAATTATTTAAAACTACCCCTTGTGGGTCCCTCTACAATGCATCTTTCATAGCTCTATTTTTCCAAAGTCTTATTTGCAAGACCATCTTTTGAAACTTTTTTCCAGCTCCATTCCTCTCTCAACAATATCTGTCCTAGTCCATGGCATTTTTAAGTTAGCATTTCTTGTCTCAAGGTTTATAAACAGATTCATACTGTGTGGGCCTTCTATTAGGCCCTGAAAACTTTCTACAAATCCATTTCCCACATCAGTGCACTTGGCTCCTTCTCTGCTCATTGTGCCTGGCAAGCACAGGAGCCCAGAGCTCCTGCAGAACCCATCACAGCACTCAGTGGGAGCAAACTTGTGTCCAGTCCTCACCTGGAGCTGTGGTGCCCAGCATTCCACCTCACTGGAATGAGGAACTGTTCCTGCTCTTTCAGAAGGAGCTAAGGAGGTTTGGCCTTCAGATCAGCTCCTTCCCAGCTCTTGATTTGCTGCCCTGGGGGAGCTGCTGCTTGTGGCAGCACTTGTTTCACAGCTGACAGCCCTGCTCTGCTGGCCTTCAGCCACTGCAGGAGCTTTTGCTGGTGACATTGAATGTTTCAGATCTTCTTAAGGAAAACTCAGAGCAGAACTTGTCAAAAGAGCATTGCCTGGGTGATATTTTTAACATTAGATCTTTCCTTCACCAGTGTTGATGTCCATGGGCCTGTGACCCCGAGTGGGTGCTGCCTCCTGAAATCCCAAATGGGGCAGGATGTCTCCCAGCTCCAACCTGCCTGCTCCAGGGGCAGTGTGCTCCGCTGGTGACGGGCACTGGCAGGGGCTGTCCCTGCAGGTCTGTGCAGCAGCAGGGCACCCCCCAGCTCGCCATCCCCACCTGGGGCAGGGGCACGGCTCTGGACAACCCGGGGACATTCTGCTGAGGAGGTGTCCCTGCAGGGGATGGGGTCCCAGGAGCTGGGTGATGTTGTCCTTCTCCCCTGTTTATACATAACTGCAATGGGGTCCATGATGGGGAGGGGATTCCTGACCAATGGGGGGGGTCCTGGTGTGGGTACACCCATCAACATGGGGGGAAGGGGGGAGACGAGTGCAATGGAGGGCACAGAAAAGGGAGGAGGAGAGGTGGGGAGGTGGCCACTTTGGGGTGTAAGGGCAGGAAAACTTGGAAATGGAGGCAACAAAATGGTGGGGCTGGATACGTTGCTGGCACTGTTTAGTGGGGAATCAACAGGAGGGGGAAGTGGGTAAAGGGGCACAGGAGGGAGGATGAGGGGAAGGTCCAGGGCAGCAGACGCTTTGCTGTCCAGGCAAAGGGAGAGAGGGGATCGGGAGGCGTCAGGGGATCGATAGCAACCCTGGGCCAAGTGACAATGACTGCCTGCCCATTGCCCCTCAGGTGAGGAAGGGTTTTGGGTACATGGGGACAGGAAGAAGGGGAAGTGGTTTTGAACTGGGGACCAAAAACTTTTCCTGAATTTTCCCCCAAATTTTTAACTGAATCATAAATAGAATGAAAATAAGGATAAATGGAAAAGAGGATAAAACTTCCCCACTTTAAAATTTCCCTCCATTTGTAAACCAAATAACTTGATCCCAACCACATCCAAAACTCAAGCAATAAAACCGATTCCCTCATAACATTCACAAAGTATTTGGAAAGAAAATGAACAAAAGCTTTCCAATTTCCCTTAGAAAAACAAATTCTCCAATCAACAAGGGCACCCACAACCTTGGAACAGACGTGTCTTTGAGGAGGACTCAGCTTAGGGTGATTAAGGTTGTTGCCCATCCTTAGACTTTGTTCCCACACCCAGCAGAAAAAGGAAAATGAAAAAACAGAAGACCCTCATATATATATATATACATATATATCTATAACTTACAGTTGCTCTTTGGGCCATTGCCCATTGGGTCAATGAAAATCTGCTGGGCAGGTGCTCAGCCCCTCAATTGGCCTCCGCTACTCCGGGAGCTCTTTGGCCTCTTCAGTCTTCGGAGGGTCCCGGTCGCCCTTCGGACAGCCCCCACTAAAACGTGAGGGCTTCTCCTGGGGAAAGCGGCTGCGCCAACAGCGACTTTTGTCCTGCAGTGGGAGGCTGCAGGAGACACTTCTTCAGGGATCTCTTTGCAGAGGCCGCACGCTGGGCGCCACAGGTTGTGGCAGGTGGTGCTCAGAGCGCTGCAACCTTCCCGAAGAAACTTCTTGAAGAAGACACCTCGGGGCACAGGCAATGTCTGTGCTCATGCCGAGGGATTTCAGCTCTTCTGTGATCCCGGCAACGCAGGAGGAGAGACGGGGTCTTCATGTGGGGTTCCAAGGAGAACCTTTCCTGAGCTTCATCCTCAAAAGGGTCCAGGGACAAAAAGCCACTCAGGCAGGAAAAGCAGGGGTTTATATTGGGATCTCGAAGGGCAGGACAGAACACTAGAGTGAATGGGATCAGGGCACGGGGGCAGAGCAAAGGGGAAGGACCAATGGGTTGTAAGGGATCAACATAGAGCAACAAAGGATTTTGGGGGAGATCTTTTTGCTCTCCCTAACCAGAGGTTATGGCTTAGGGGTTGGTCCTCCAGGGGAGTAGAGCAGGCTTTTCCTTGGCCAGTTCTCCAGCCTCCACACAAAGTACCTTAAAAATCTTGAGTATCTCAAAGTATTAATGAGCCCCACTGAGTATCAGTACAAAGCCCTCAAGGGACTCCTTAAAGCAGATAATTGGGGCCATGATTGCACAGACCTCTCAGACACTCCAAGGCAAAAGCAAAACCCAAAGTCCTTTGAAAAACCTGCAGTCCCTGCAGGGAGCATTCAGGAGTCCCCAGGGCCATTCCTGAGCAAGGCTCCCCTGGGACTCCTTCCAGCAGATCCTTGAGGCCACTGGGATGTGGGCTAGGGGGGGATGCTGAGGGCAGGACAAGGGGCTGACAGTGCCCAGCCTGGCTGGGGCTGTGCCAGGAGGCCCCAGGGCCTCAGGACAAGGTGTCTCCTCACAGCCCTTGGTGGCACAGACCCTGCTGTGCCCCAGGGCACCAAGACTTGGCTTCTCTTTGTCCCCACCTGCCATCACTGCCTCCAGTTCTCTGATCTGCCTGGGGCCTGGGGACACTTGCTCAGTCCTGTCCCTCAGTGGGACCCATTAAAAGTCAAAGAAACTTTGGAGTTGGATTCTGACTCAGAGTTCTGGAGAGATTTCTTCAGCTCCCCCTCAGGGACTGATGTTCAGGGCCTCAGCACAAAGCCCCAGGGGCTCATTGAAGTCCTGGTGCTGTGTCTGTGCTGCTGAGCTGGGCCGGGCTTCTGGCCCAGAGGCAGCTCCTGGCAAGGGCAGCAGAGCTGCAGAGAGACAGCTCTGGCCAGGAGCAGCTCCTGTGCACAGCCCAGCAGGGCTGGGGCACTGCCTGCAGCCAGCCCGGGCACAGCACAGAGGCACAGAGAGCTTCAAGCACTCAGGGCTGGGAAGGGGCTGAGAAGAGCCTGGGGCACAATCACTGCCAGCCCTTGGCACAGCAACCTCTGGCTGCAGGACAATGCAGCTGCAGCTCCTGCACTGATCTCCTGAAGCTGCAACATCCCAATGCCTGCAGACCCTGTGAGTACCACTCTGAGTATTTCTGGTGCAGGGGAGGTGAAATGCTCATGAAGCTCTGATGTACAGAGGGGTTCTGATCAATCACAGAATATTCCCAAGACAAGGATTTTGATAAAAATGAGGAAATTTCCCAAGAGTTTGTATTCAGTTTCCTACTATTGGAGAATGGCAGGGAGGAGGGATAACTATTAAAGGATGATTATGGATTTTGACAAGTGCCTGAGACATCTGAACTGTTACTTTTAGTGATCAATAGGTTCACAGGAGATCCCTAATGTGCTTTCAGCCACTCCTCTGCCCATGGCCGGACCAGCATCACCTTTGCTGGACCCATGAGATTCAGTCTGAGCTGTCCTTTCTCCAAGCTGCAAACAGAACCTGGCCCCAGCCCATGCCCTGCAAACAGGCTGTAGGGGCACAGGGAGTGCACAGAGATTTGGGGTCTGTGAGTGCTGGCAGGGAGAGATCGGGCACAGGGAAACACCTGCAGGAGGAAAGTCTCCAGGAAACAGAGAGAAGGTCAGGGAAGGAGAGAAAACAAAACCCAGCAATGCTGTGGCAGGCTAAGATTAGAGATGTGCACAGGATCCCCTGCAGTGCAGCCCCTCCCTCTGAACAAGCCCCCTCCCTCCTGTGCCCCAGCCAAGCCTCTGCCCTCAGGGCCGGGGCTCCAAGGCGTGCAGCCCCTCCTGTGCAGGCAGAAGTGCAGCAGAGCCGTGGGGCAGCTCTGCAGCCCCGGGCCCAGGTCCCTCTGCAGAGCACAGGGCTGGGAGCAGCTGCCCGGCCCTGGGGGCTCTGGAGGGGGCACAGCTGGCTCAGGGTGACGCTGTCCCCAGGGCCCGGCTCTGGGCAATGCTGTCAGGGCAGCCAGGGAAGGAGCTGCATCTCCCACAATCCAATGCCATCAGAAGGACACTTGGGAGTCTCCCTGAGATTTCAGTCCAAGCTGGGAGCTTCAGTCCAGGGTGCAAACCTGTCCTAGAGCATCTCTGAGTCATGAGATTGATGGGGAAAGGCAGAGGTGTTCTGACTCTGAAAATGCTGCTGGGTTGGTGAAATGAGCAATGCGAGTCCTTGGCTACAAATGTGCAGCTGGGCTGGGGTGGATCCATCTGCTCTCAGCAGTACCTGGTGACATTTTAGGGGAAGCATGGGAAGGTGATCACCCTCCACCTGAGACAGGTTAAAGCCCAGAGAAACTCTGAACAGGTCACAATGACAGACCATCTCTCCTCAGTCTCCACTCATCACTCTGCCTCACAGAACTTGCTCTGTTCTCCCTGAGTGCAGCAGAAATGCTGAGGGCTTCTGATATCCAAAAACACCAGAAGAGATATGAGGAAACTTATAAGAAAAACCCCAGAACTCTTGAACACAAAAGGATGTGTCTGTGTGTGTTTTGGGGAGAGTGTATGGGAAATGGCTTTGATTTTGGTTACAGGGATCTCCTCTAACTCTTCACTGTCCTTTCTCCATGAACAGGTCCCCATGGCCAGCCCCAGCAAATGTCCAACAGCAGCTCCATCAGGCACTTCCTCCTGCTGGCATTGGCAGACACGCGGCAGCTGCAGCTCCTGCACTTCTGCCTCTTGCTGGGCATCTCCCTGGCTGCCCTCCTGGCCAACGGCCTCATCATCAGCGCCGTAGCCTGCGGCCACCACCTGCACACGCCCATGTTCTTCTTCCTGCTCAGCCTGGCCCTCAGCGACCTGGGCTCCATCTGCACCACTGTCCCCAAAGCCATGCACAATTCCCTCCGGGACACCAGCACCATCTCCTACTCAGCTTGTGCTGCTCAGCTCTTTTTCTTTCTGTTCTTTATCACAGCAGGGTATTCACTGCTGACCATCATGTGCTACGACCGCTACGTGTCCATCTGCAAACCCCTGCACTACGGGACCCTCCTAGGCAACAGAGCTTGTGCCCACATGGCAGCATCTGCCTGGGCCAGTGCCTTTCTCCATGCTCTCATGCACACAGCCAATACATTTTCCCTGCCCCTGTGCCATGGCAATGCCCTGGGCCAGTTCTTCTGGGAGGTGCCACAGATCCTCAGGCTCTCCTGCTCACACTCCAACACTCTCAGGGAAGTTGGACTCATCACAGTTAGTGCCTCTTTGGTATTTGGTTGTTTTGTGTTCATTGTTTTCTCCTATGTGCAGATCTTCAGGGCTGTGCTGAGGATCCCCTCTCAGCAGGGACAGCACAAAGCCTTTTCCACCTGCCTCCCTCACCTGGCCATGCTCTCCCTGTTTGTCAGCACTGGCATATTTGCTCAGTTGAAGCCCCCCTCCATGTCCTCCCCATCCCTGGATCTGGCCCTGTCAGTTCTGTACTCAGTGGTGCCTCCAGCCCTGAACCCCCTCATCTACAGCCTGAGGAACCAGGAGGTCAAGGCTGCAGTGTGGAGACTGATGACTGGATGCTTTCAGGAACATTCATCTGCTTGCCAATTTCTGAAAATCACTTGTAATAAAAGTCATCTTTAATACTTCTTGTTGGTTTCAGTTTGGCAGTTCTTTTTCTTTGTTTTAGTTTTTTTTCATATTGTCCACAAAGAAATGTCATTGTTTGTGCTGTTTCTCATTTTGTTTCTCTCCGTCTTCCCTGTGGCCACAGACTGTGTCAATGAGCTCTTGCTGCCTTTAAAGGAACTAAAGCATCTCCCAGCAGAGTTTTCTGCAGAGATGCCCTTTTGTTGCCTTCTCTGGAGCTGCAGCAGCAATGTCTGTGTGCAGAGCTGGGGCAGATCAGTGCTGGCCCAGCAGCTGTGCCCAGCAGCAGCAGCAGCAGCACTTGGTGTTGCCAGTGCTGCTGCCGTGGCCCTGCCCCGCTGCCCTGGTGGCCCTGGTGTTGCTGCAGGGCCTGAGTGCTCTCGGGGCCGGGCACAGCCCTGGGGGTGGCAGTGCCGGGGCTGCAGCAGGGACAGGCCATGGGCACTGCTGGGGCAGCGCTGACGCCTCAGGCCAGGCCCTGGGGGCTCCAGGCTCCTTGCCCAGGCTCTCTCAAGAACACGGCCAGGCCAATGCTCAGCACAGAAACCCCCGTGAGCAGCCCCAGGCTGGCCGTGGGCAGGCTGGGGGCAAACAGCATGGCTGGGGCTCTGCAAGGGCCCTGGGGCAGACGGGAAGGAGCAGCAGAGCAGGGGCTGATCCATCCCCAGTGCGCTGCACAGCCCAGGGCAGCGTCCCAGAGCGTCCTCATGCAGCTGCCAACAACATCCCCCCTCTGCAGCCCTGGCCTCTCCCCCAGCTCACACCCGTGCCCCATCCTTGCAGGCACAGACACGGCAGCACTGCCTCAGCAGCCCCTGTTTGCATTGCCCACAGCAGGGGCAGCACCCCCATGCTGTTGCTGTGGGGACATGAACCTGAGGGAGCACAAATGCCATCAGCCCTGGGGCCAGCAAGGGCTGGGGGACACCAGGGAAACCACTCAGCTTTGTCCTGGCCTCTGCAGTCAGCCAGAAAGTTTGTTCCCATCAGCTGGGAGTTTCCTGTGCCACTGCAGACGCTCTTGCTCAGAGCCAGGGCTGCCTGGCAGCCACCCCCAAACTGCCCTGAGCATTTCCTTGGCTTCACCTTTGCTTTCTTTAGTCTTTCCTTGTGCAAATTTCCTCCCATTGCCCAGCCCTGTTCCCTGCCCTGCAAACAGCCCATCCCTGGTTGCCCTTTCCTCTCTGGCCCCACTGCCCATTGCAGTTCCTGACTTGGCCCCATGGGAACGTCCCTTGGGGAGCAGGATCATCCTACAAGTGCTGCAGGAATTGTCTGCAGGCTCCTGCAGTGCCTGCTGCTGCTCCCTTGCCAGAGGCAGCCCAGGCCAGGGGGCACATCTGGGCTGCTGTGTCTGCCTCTGGGGCTCCCTGTTCTGGGCAGTGAGGAGGAGCTGCACAGGCTCTGCACGACTGACAGGATGGGCTTTGGGGCTGCCAGGAGAAGCTGAGGGACCTGGGCTGCTGGAGCTCCTCAAGAGGAGGCCCAGGGCTCATCCTGCAGCTGCTCCAAGGGTTCTTTCAGAGAATCCCAGAATCAGCAAGGCTGGAACAGGCCATGGAGATCATCAAGTCCAACCTGTGCCCTGACACTGCCTTGTCTCCCCTGGGCCTCCTCTTCTCCAGGATAAACAAGCCCAGCTCCCTCAGCTGCTCCTCAAAGCTCTTGTGTTCCAGACCCCTCCCCAGCCTTGTTGCCCTTCTCTGGACACGCTCCAGCCCCTCCATGTCCTTCCTAAATTGGGGGCCCAGAACTGCAAACAGCACTCGAGGTGCTGCCCAAGCAGTGCTGAGCACAGGGGAACAATCCCTGCCCTGCTCCTGCTGCCCACACCATTCCTGAGCCAGGCCAGGAGCCATTGGCCTTCTTGGCCACCTGGGCACACGGCTGGCTCATGTCCAGCCTGCTGTCCATCTGTCCCTGCAGGTCCCTTTCTGCCTGGCTGCTCTCCAGCCCCTCTGTCCCCAGCCTGTAGAGCTGCAGGGGTTGTTGTGGCCAAAGTGCAGGACCCGGCACTTGGACTTGTTCAACCTCACCTTGTTGGATTTGGGCCCTGGATCCAGCCTGTCCAGGGCCCTGTGCAGAGCCCTCCTACCCTCCAGCAGATCCACACTCACACCCAGCTTGGTGTCATCTGCAAATTTGCTGATTTTCTATTCTTTTTCACACATGTGGTAATCATTTCCTCAAAATCATTAACATATTTCCTCTCCCCTTAACCCATGTGTTCTTCTGTCCTGGGGGTCTCTCTGCTGGTCCCTGGTGCTCATGGAGCCCAATGTTCCTGTGGGCCTGGCTGAGCTGGCAGGACACTGAGGCTGCTGAACTTCCAGTTCCCCTTCTCACACAATGGGCATTGAGTGGTCTCCACAGGCCTGGGGTTGTGGAGAACAAGCTCCAGGTGTCAGCTCAGCTGGTGGAGACAATTTATCATCTGGTAACATGAGGTCACAGAGTGGGCTGTGACATCACAGAGTGGATCATGTGAGGTCATCGAGCAGCTGTGGCATCATAGACTGCATCTGTGACATCACAGAGCCAGCTGTGACATCACAGGGCAGAGGTCTGACATCACAGGGCAGACTATGACATCACAGACTCTGGTGTGACATCAGAGAGCAGCTCTGTGACATCGGAGAATGATCTGTGACATCCCAGATGGGCTGTGTGACATTAGAGAATGGGCTGTGACATCACAGAGGAGGCTGTGACATCCCAGAGGTGCTGTGTGACATTACAGAATGGGCTGTGACATCACAGAGGAGGCTGTGACATCCCAGAGGGGCTGTGTGACATCCCAGCAGGGCTGTGTCAGGTCACTGGGTTGCTCACTCTGCCCCAGCTCCCCCTCACCGTTTCTCCCAACAAGTCCAATGCTGTCCATGCCCAGCAGGGTCCCTGTCCCCCGGGATCCCCCCGGCCCACCTGGAGCCACAGCCTCCACCAAAGGATGTTCCACAGGATCCACCCCAGAGCCTGACAGGGGACAAGGGGCCAGGGCTGTGTGACCAGGACATCAAGGACGGGGATTATCCAGGTCACTGTGGCCTGGGTTGGGTTGCCCAGGGCAGGAAAGATGTCTGGCAGCTGGAGCAGGGCCTGGGAAGGGCCTCCAAGGTGGGGCTGGAGCCCTTGGGCTGTGAGCAGAGGCTGAGGGAGCTGGGCTTGTCCAGCCTGGAGCAGGGAAGGCTGAGGGGCTCCTCATCCCAGCCTGGCAGTGCCAGCGAGGAGGGGATGGAGAACACAGAGCCAGGCTCTTCACAGGGGGGCTGGTGGGAGACAAAAGCCAATGGGTGGGAGGGGAAAGAGGGGAGATCAGCCAGGGCATGAGGAGATGAAATGAGTCAGGCTGCTTTCAGCATTTCCTCAACACCAAGAGCAGCCTGACCTCCCTTCTCCATCCACCACTGGCAGCTTTGCAAATCAGGAATTGTTGGAGCTGTTGTGCCCCCACACCAGGATGAGCATCCTGATACAAGAACTTAATTGTGTTTCTATCTATTACCACATTTGTCTAAAATTAATTTTAGTATGGAAATCACCTGTGGAGGGTGCACTCATCAGACACTACTGGGACATTGCACATAGCTCAGGGAGGAGCGTGATTGTTATTAAATTGTGTCCTGTTCAACTATGGTCTGCTGGCCCTGAAGAGAAACTTTCTGTGCCTCTGAGTCCCACCAGTTCCTGGTCCCTCCAAGGACACAAACCTGATGAGTTGTGGTTCCCACTCCAATGGTGGCACTTGGACCTTGCTCCATAGCCAGAGCAGAGCTCCCTTGTCCCAGAAAGTGCCTGGCAAAGGAGGGATGAAGGAAACAGGACAGGCTGTGGGGATCAGGGGCAGGGCACAGCCAGGGAAATGAATGACTTTTGCATTTTACAGAGCTGTGCCTCCCCTTGGCTTTGCTGGCTGACAAGAAATGAACATCCCTCTGGTCTCTGGCAGCTCCTTCTCCAAGGAAAGCAGGGGGGAACTGGAGCCAAGGAGCTGAAACCTGCAGGTGCAGCCTGGGCTGGAGGGAGCTCAGATTTGCACAAGGCTGCTCTGAGTGCCAGGGCTTGGGTGGGGGAAATGGTGGGATGGGGGTAGGGACAGAGTCTGATTGATTGTCAGACATAAAGGGTCTTGATTTTCATATCTATTCCAAATGCATGAGGAGGTACTTGGATTCAGGATCAATTGGAGATTGCACATATCAATGAATTAACAGGAAAAGAAACCTAAACAGAACCAAAAAATATTTCCTCACTGTCTTTGTAAATATAATATATTCACTTTGAATGCAGTTCTGAAATCTGTCCCATTAACCACGAAAGATTTGGAAATGTAAATCAGATTATTCCCAGAGGCTCAGCTTGTTAAGGTGTGCTGAATGTTAATGAGCTCTGGGGCACTGAATTCCTGAACTGAAGAGCTGAAGGCTGAACAAGCCTCTGGAGAAGTAAAATTCAGAGGCAGCCTCCAAGTTTTTAGAGTGTGTGGAGGACAACTTTTTGTCACAGCTGGTGAGTGAGCCCAGCAGGGGAGGGACTATGCTGGACCTGTTGTTTGGGATTAGAGATGGCCTGGGGGGAGATGTGGTGGTTGGAGGCCGCTTGGGGCATAGTGAGCATGAAATTATAGAGTTCTCAATATTTGTGAAATCAGGAGGAACATCTATAAGACTCTTACATTGGACTTCTGGAGGGCAGAATTTGGCCTGATTAGGAGACTTATTCGGAGAGTTCCTTGGGAAGCAGCCCTTAAAAACAAAGGAGTTTGGGAAGGGTGGGTGTGCTTCAAAACAGAGATCTTGTGGGAACAGGAACAGACTGTCCCTGTGTGCTGAAAGAAGAGTTGATGAGGCAAACGTCCAGCCTGGATGGGCAAGGAGGTTTTGAAGGAACATAGGAATAAAAAGAGGATGTATCATCTTTGGAAGGAGGGTCAGGTCTCTCAGCAAGTATTTAAGGGGGTTGCTAGGGCACGTAGGAAAGAAATTAGGGAGGCCAAAGCTCAGTATGAACTTAACTTGGGACATTTTGTAAGGGATCATAAAAAAATGTTTTTACAAATATATTAATGGCAAAAGGAAGGGTAGGACCAACCCTTGTTCTTTATTAGATGTGGGAGGGGACTTAGTAACCGCAGATGAGGAGAAGGCAGAGGTGCTTAACACCTTCTTTGCCTCAGTCTTTAGTGGGAAGGCTTGCCTACAGGATAACTGTCCTCTTGGGTTGGTAGACAGTGTCAGAGAGCAGAATGATCTGCCCGGGCCAGGGGCTGCACTGCCAGCCCAGAGCCACGTGGGGATCGCCCGGTACCGGCAGGGCAGCAGGGAAACCGGCACTGGGGCAGCAGAAATGGGCAATACGAGAGCTGGGGGTGCTCCAGAAGCCTGGACATGTTGGGAGCATGGACAGGGGGGACCCATGGATAGCCCAGGAGCCTGAAACAGGGACCCCGGACAGTGCTGACCCCTGGGACGCCTGTGATGCCAAAGTGGTGAGCCCAGAGAAGGGGAACCTGCGGGATTGCCAGGACCCCCAGAGCCCAGAGAGGGGAACACCAATACAAACTTGAACTGGAGCAACCCAGACAGGGGGGGCCTCCAGGAGCCCAAAGTGGAGAGACCAGAGAGGGGAAACTGAGGGCTGGGTGTTTTTGCTGCATCTTGGTCATTTGTGTATTTTGGGGGACTGAATCTTGGTGCTTTGGAGGTTTATATGGGTGGCAGATTCCCAGTGACTTCTAGGGATGGGCTTGGGCAGTAGGAACCCCCTAACCCAATGTGCTCATCCATTGTATTTTTCCCCAAACCAGGATTTCTCTTTCCCAAACCTTGGCTGGATGGAGAAGGAGGCTGTGAGGAAGAGGAAGATGTCCCAGGACACGCAGGCAGGTGAGGAGGAAGTCAGTGCCCCTTTCCCCCTCTCTCCTGCTCCATCTCCCAGCCCAGCACGGGCCCTGGCTGCAGGACAATCCTGCTGCTGATGCCGTCCTGCAGCCAGGGACACATTGGGAGGATCTCCTTCCCTCTGGCATGGAGGCAAATCCCATCCTCTCCTTGTCCTGCCTCCCCCAGGGCAGGAGCTGAGGATGGACACCAAGGAGGACAAATCCTCATGGTATAATCTCGTGGAAGAGGCTGTTTTGAGTGACTCCACAGCACAGGAATGCAAGAGGGAGGAAAATCCCTGGAGATCCCACACAAGGAGGGGCTGCAAGCCCAGCCCAGGGTGCTCTGAGGAGGAAAGGCCCACCCTGTGCCAGGAAGGTGGACAGAGCTTCAGCCAGAGCTCGGAGCTGGTGGCCCATGAGCAGCTTGGAGTGTGGGAAGAGCTTCAGGCAGAGCAACAGCCTGATCTGCCACCAGATGATCCACACTGGGGAATGGCCTTAGGAGTGTGGCAAGCGTGGCAAGTGTGGAAAGGGCTTCAGCTGCAGCTCCACCCTCATCATCCACCAGTGCATCCACACTTGGCAGAGGCCCTACCAGCGTCCTGAGTGTCTGAAGAGGTTTCAGAGCAGCTCCCACCTCCTCCTGCACCAGCGGATTCACACTGAGGAGAGGCCCTTCCGCTGCCCTGACTGTGGGAAGGGATTCAAGCACAACTCCACCCTCGTCAGGCACCGGCGCATCCACACCGGGGAGAGGCCCTACAAGTGCTCTGAGTGTGGGAAGAGCTTCAGCCAGAGCTCTCACTTGAACAAACACCAACAGAGGCACCGGTAAGGGAAGCCCTGGAATGACTCGACTGAAGGAGGAGCTTCATGCACTGCTCCAGCTTCATCCCCTATTGGAGGACGCACGTTGGGGAGAGCTCTGGTGATCCATGTTCCCTGTGATCCATGCTGGGAAGACACCTGTCCCTTTTCCTGCCCCTGCCAGTGTCATGATGGGAGATGGAAGAACATGAGGGTCTGGCCATGGCCGTGTCATTACAGTCACTCCCACCTCAGGTCATTGCCAGGGGCAGGAAAGGGACTCTCTCTCTCCCTGAGAAGAAAGGTGTCCTTTCCAGGCAGCAGGGAATACGTGGCTGGGAAGAGCCAGTCGCTGGTGATGTAGTTTTCCCTGTAAATAGCTTTTCTTATCCCATCTGTTACCAATATTATTTCTGTTCCTGTTTGTTCCTTTTCTCGTTGCTGTTCCCAGGAAATTGTTCTTATCCCAGCCCAGGATCTTTGCCTTTTTTGCTTTCCATGGGAGGTGGGAGGGCAGCGAGCGCAGCGTGGTTTTAGCAGGAGCAGGAATTTGAGGAATCCCGTTCCTGAACCCCAGCAGGTGAAACCGAGCATCCCAGCTGGTGCCAGCCCTGGTGGCCATGGCAGCAGCCTTGGGAGCGGGTCCCTGGCTGGGGCTGTGGGAACCTCTTCCCTCTGGTGCCCAGGGACAGGAGTGGAGGGAGCGGCTGCAGCTGAGTCGGGGCAGGCTCAGGTTGGATGTCAGGAAAAGGTTTTTGCCCAGAGGCTGCTGGGGCCCTGGCCAGGCTCCCCAGGGAAGGGTCCCAGCTCCAGGGCTCTCTGAGCTGCAGCAGCGTTTGGCCAGTGCTGCCAGGCCCAGGCTGGCATTGTTGGGGTGTCCTGTGCAGGGCCAGCAGTTGGACTGGAGGATCCTGATGGGTCCCTCCCAGCTCAGCCAATTCTGTGCTTCTGGGATCCCATGAGCCTGGGATGGGACTGCCAATGGTTGCCATGGCAACGGGCTCTGGGTGCAGGCCTGAGCTGGTTTCCATGGCAACCACCCCTGGCATGGGGACTCCATGGAGCTGCTGAGGGACTGAGCATAGCAACTGGGATCTGGTGATGGTTGCCATGGAAACTGACCATAGCTGGTGATGGTTGCCATGGAAACTGACTGTGATAACAGGGAGATGGGGCTTGTTGCCATGGAAACTGACCATAGCAACAGGGGGTGGGCATGGTTGCCATGGAAACTGACCATAGCAACAGGGGCCTGGTGATGGTTGCCATGGAAACTGACCACAGCAACAGGGGCCTGGTGATCGTTGCCATGGAAACTGACCACAGCAACAGGGGCCTGGGGATTGTTGCCATGGAAACTGACCACAGCAACAGGGGCCTGGGGATGGTTGCCATGCAATGGTGATGGTTGCCCGTGGCGCTGCTGCCATTCTCTGCTGCTGCTGGGGCACTCGGGGCTCTGGCTGAGCAGCAAAGGTGACCCTGAGCCAGGAGCTTTCCTTGCCTGCAGCAAAGCCTCGGCACGCAAAGCCCTTCCTGGGGCTCTGCCCTGTGCCAGCAGGGATTGTGCCAGTGGAGCTGACCCGAAATTTCTTCTCCAAAGCAGCTTCAGGACACACAACATGGAAAAGCCAGAGGCCACTCTCAGCTCTGTGCAGTCCTCCAGCAGAATCCGGAGTGTGAAGCAACCTGGGAACAGGGTTTAGTGTCAGGGGAGGGGAACTCAGAGCCCTTTCCTGCCCTGTGGGCTGAGGCTCTGCATTTCCAATGGCCCTGCAGCTGCCAAAGGGGCCTTTTTGGCTCAGCTGAGAACAGTTCTGCTGAGAGCCTGTCCTTAACCTCCTTTTCCTGCAAATGTGTTCAATGAATTCTCTTTTTTTGCAGCCCCAGGTCTTGTGTGAGTGCAAGTGTGACAACTGAAGGACGGAACAGCTCTACTGGGGGGGAGTTCTCTTTTTCTTGATTTGTTTTTTTTTGTTTATTTGGTTGGTTTGGCTTGATTTGGTTTTTTATCCTTTGTTCTGTTTTGGTTGGTTTGTTTGTGTTGTGTTTTTGGTTTGGTTGTTTGGTTAGGGTGCTGGGGTTTCTTTTGTTTTCATATGGTTTTGTTTGGTTTTTTCTTGGTTTTTCATTTTTTGTGTTTTTTTTTTTTTTTATTTTTTGGTTTATATGGTTTTGGAGTTTTTTTAAATTATCTCTTCCTAGAAGCTCTGGGCAGAGCTCTGTGACTGTGTCTGACACTTGTCTGTGGCTCTGTGCAGGTGGCCAGGGGGACCTTCCCCGAGCTGTGTGCAGAGGAATCCACATCAGCCCAGGCCGGGGTGGGCAGTGGCCGCTCAGTTCCATGGACTGGACACGGCTCTGGACGCTTCCCTTGGAGCGACTGCAGGGAGGGAACGCTGGGGCTGTCACTGCTGGGGTGTCACACACAGGGGACACTGGGGCTGTCACTGCTGGGGTGTCACACACAGGGCAACGCTGGGGCTGTCACTGCTGGGGTGTCACACACAGGGGACACTGGGGCTGTCACCAATGGGGTGTCACACACAGGGCAACGCTGGGGCTGTCACTGCTGGGGTGTCACACACAGGGGACACTGGGGCTGTCACTGCTGGGGTGTCACACACAGGGGACACTGGGGCTGTCACCAATGGGGTGTCACACACAGGGGACACTGGGGCTGCCCCACTTCTGCCCTGTCCCCAACAGCTCTGCCAGCACCTTGAGGGAACACAAAGGTTGAGCCAAAGGATGAGAATTGCAGAAGGGGCTGAGATGGGAGGGACCCAATGGGATCATCAAATCCCAGAATCACAGAATCAGAGAATTACTGGGTTGGAAGAGACCTTCAAGAGCATCAAGTCCCACCCATGCCCTAACACTTCAACTAAACCATGACACTGAGTGACACATTCAGCCTTTTTTAAACACATCCAGAGAAGGTGACTCCATTACCTCCCCGGGCAAACCAATCCAGGACTTTATCACACATTCTGTGAAAACCCTTCTTCCTAATATCCAACCTATATTTCCCTTGGCGCAGCTTAAGATTGTGTGCTCTGCATCTGTCAGTTGCTGCCTGGAGAAAGAGACTGACCCCCACCTGACTACAACCTCCTTTCAGGAAGGTGGAGAGAGTGGTAAGGTCACCTCTGAGTCTCCTTTTCTCCAGACTGAACAACCCCAGCTCCCTCTCCTCACAGGATTTGTGTTCCAGACCCCTCCCCAGCCTTGTTGCCTTTCTCTGGACACGCTCCAGCCCCTCCATGTCCCTCCTAAGTTGGGGCACCCAGAACTGGACACAGCACTCAAGGTACGGTGCCAGTACAGGGCAAGAAGGCCAAGTACACCAGAGCCAGGTACAGGTGGAGAATGATCTCCCTGCTCCTGCTGGCCACACTGTTCCTGATCCACACCAGGAGCCCTTGGCCCTCTTGGCCACCAGGGCACTCTGCTGGCTCATGTTCAGCCGGCTGCCAACCAGCACCCCCAGGTCCCTTTCTGCCTGGGCACTGTCCAGCCACACCGTCCCCAGCCTCTGGCCTTGCAGGGGTTATTGTGGCCAAAGTGCAGGACTCAGCACTTGGACTTAATTAACTTCATCTCATTGGACTCTGCCCATCCCTCCAACCATTCCAGGTCTCCCTGCAGAGCCCTCCTACCTTCCAGGAGATGGACACACGCTCCCAGCTTAGTGTCATCTGCAGATTTACTAATGAAAGACTCAAGCTCCTCATCCATGGTGTCAATAGAAATATTGAACAGAGCTGGCCCCAGCACAGAGCCCTGAGGGACACCACTGGTGCCTGGCCCCAGCTGGATGCAGCTCCGCTCACCACCACTCTCTGGGCCCAGCCAGCCAGTTCTGAACCCAGCACAGAGTGCTCCTGTCCCAGCCCTGGGCTGCAGCTTTTCCAGGAGTGTGCTGGGGGAGACAGTGCCAAAGGCCCTGCTGGAGTCCAGGCACACAACACCCACAGCCTTTCCTGCATCCACCAGGAGGCTCACCTGGTCATAGAAGGTGACCAGCTTGGTCAAACACGACCTACCCCTCCTAAACCCCTGCTGGCTGGCTCTGATCCCCTGGCCATCCTGGAAGTGCTGGCTGATGACACTCACTAGAAACTGTTCCATTGCCTTACCGGGTACTGAGGTCAGGCTGCCTGGCCTATAATTACCAGGATCCTCCTTCCCACCCTTGTTGTGAATGGGTGTCACATTGGGCAGCTTCCAGTCATCTGGAACCTCACCAGGGAGCCAGGACTGCTGGTAAATGATGGAGACTGGCTTGACAAGCTCAGCTGCCAGCTCCCTCATCACCCTGGGGTGGATCCCATCTGCTCCCAGGGATCTATGAACATCCAAGCAGCTCAGCAGTTCTCTGACTGCCTCCTCCTGGATAACAGGGGCCCATTCTGCTCCCTGATGCTCCTCTATGATGCTGTAGCTGCTCAATGACCTCACACAACAAACTCTGTGATGTCATAGCCCAATCTGTGATCTCACAGAACCCACTCTGTGCTGTCACACAGCCCCTTGCTGACATCCCAGCTGCTCTGTGCCTCTGTGACACAGCCACAGAGGTGCCACTGTGACACAGCCCCCTCTGGGACATGCCACAGCCCCTGCCAGTGCTGAGCCCCTGGGAGCTCTGTCTGTGCCCTGCTGGTGTCCCTGAGGGGCCCTGGCAGTGCCCCAGCCCTGCTGGGCTGTGCCCAGGAGCTGCTCCTGGCCAGAGCTGTCTCTCTGCAGCTCTGCTGCCCTTGCCAGGAGCTGCCTCTGGGCCAGGAGCCCGGCCCAGCTCAGCAGCACAGACACAGCACCAGGACTTCAATGACCCTCTGGGGCTTTGGTGCTCTTTGCATCAGAGCCAGTCCCTCAGAGTGGGCTCAAAGACTTCTCAAGAACTCAAAATCAGATTCCAAGTCCAAACTTTCTTTAACTTTTAATGGGTCTCACTGAGGGACAGGACTGAGAAAGTGTCCCTAAGTTCCAAGTAGAGCAGAACAGTGGAGATAGTAATGACAGCTGGGGACAAGCAAGGGAAAGGTGTCTCTGGTGCTGAGCAAACCTGGATGTGTTTCAGGAATGCAAAGGGCCAAGGCCTGAGCCCCAGCCCTGGCCAGGCAGATCCTGTCCCTCCCTCCTTGCTCAGGCTCTTCCCGGGATGGGCACTGGCATGTGGGGATGGGCAATGCCAAGGGCAGGAGCATGGGGCGGCCCCTGCCAGGTTGCTGAGCAGGGACAAGGAGGCCATGAGGCCCCAGGCCTGCAAGGGTCACTTGTCCCCTCCTCACGGCTCAGGCCCAGGGCCAGCAGCCATGGCCAAAGTGCTGCCCAGGTTGGCTCTGGCAGGGCTGTCTTGCAGCTGCTGCCCATCCCTGTGCCCTGTGCAGCCCAGGCTGTCCCACGGTGTCCCTGCCCTGGCCTCTGTCCCTGCAGGCTGTCGGCATCCCCCGGCTGCCCCACCTGGCTGGGCCCTTCCTTTGCTGGCAGCTCTGCCTCCTGCCTGCCCCTGCCTGCCCACACAAAGCCTTGGGCTGCTCCAGGCTCCTGCTGGGGACGTGCTGCACCACAGCCCTGCCCTGACAGGGAAATTCCTTTCTCCTGGTGCCACTCTGGGCCTCCCCAGCTGCCCTTGTGCTGCATTCTGCCCCAGAGAGGGGCACAACAACTCCCCCGGCCCCGGAGTCTCAGACCTCAGGCAGCCACCAGTGACCAACAGGGACAGGAATGCAACAGGACGGGTCTGGCTTTAGCAAAATCCAGGACCCTTTATTGTGCCCGGGAACAAGACAAGAAATGAGGGGCGGGGGTCGGATCATGGGTTTTACATGACAGGGTAGGGGTGGAGTTTAGGGTCAGGGTCCAATAGCAGGAGGAGCAGGGGACTGCAATGGGGTGGATCAAGGAGCAAACCAATGGAAAAAAATAAGGTGGGGACACTGCAGTAGAATTTAAAGCAATGAGGGCACAGGAAAGGAAGAACATTCTGGGGCCATTCCTATTTTGGCCAGATGGGGTGGAGTGTCTTTTCCCGGGCTTTCAGGGCCACGCCCCACAGGGTGGAGGGGTGGAATCTTCGTTAAATCTCGCCCCTCGCCCGATGCTCTCTGTCTGGGTAGAATCCCCGCCGCCTGGGGCGGGGGCACTCCACACCTTTGGTGCCATTCTTTCTTTCTTTGCCTGTTTCATACAATGAAGAAAAACTCCAGCATCTGTGGAGCCACCCTCCAATTCCTTTCAGGCTACTCCTGTCCTCAGTCTGCACACAACTGAGCCCAGAGCCATCAGCCTCTACATCCTGGTTATGTGGTGAGGCCTCCCAACCCCATCTTGGGAGATTTTTGGGTCCTCAATGTGGTCTTTGAAAATGGAAACAGTGGTCAAAGTTATTTTCTCACAGATCTTGCAGTGACAGAACAAGGGTCAATATCTTTGTTACAGATCAGTAATGCCATGGTGGACTCTCCCAAGTAAGGGGCAAATATTAAGTATATGTTAAGAGAAGTTTTGCAGCTGTATAGTTATGTTTTCCCTCTTCCTTGCATTGTTATCACAGGGTGGCCTCAGTAGCTGGGGCACTTGGGAGGGTCAGCTTGTTACTATGGCAGCACCTGACCTCCAATCCAGCTGTGAGAAAGTGATCTGAGCACCACTGTGAAATAAACACAGGCGGGAGACTTTTCTCCTTTTTAATGCCTTTATTGCAAGTGATGAGCTCTGGGGGGAGAGCTGACGGGTTCACGCTCACGCTGCCACTGCTCCCAGTGGTGACTTGGAGGAGGAGGAAGAGTGCAGCCTTGTCCACTGGTCTGTGGCCAGAGCTGGGGATTCTGTCCTCATGGGAGCATCAGGAATAATCCCTTGTTCACTTTTACAGTTTGACTCCCAGGGTCCTGCCTCTAGCTCAGGTCCTTCCTTGGCTAGGGCAAGGGGCAAAGAAAGGGTCTCAGCATCTCTGCAGGCTCTGGGCTTTGTTCCTCACATCCAGACATCACTTTGATCTCTTAATTCTGTGTTGGCTCGTTGTTTTTGGGGTCTTTGGGTAAGTTTGGAGGGGTGGCTTTCCCGTGGCAGGCTGGCTCCAAGGTCATTTGCATGCCCTCCCATGTTCCCCTGCCATGTCATCCACCTGGCAGCAGTCAGGGTGGTACTGACAAAAGGAGTAGGTAACTAAAAGGACTGCTGATTACAATAACAAACAGTTAGAACTCCACCCTGGCAGCAACTGATCCAACCTGTTCACTCTGCAACCTTTTAAAAAAAATTGGCAGCTTTTTCTATTTATAACAGTCCCCCCTCTTTTTCTTTGATTGGGCTTAAACTTAAGCTCGCATCAACTTGCAATTTCTGACTCATGAGCACAGAATTTCCTTAATTTTTTGTATTGATTATAAATTTCTTGAACACTCTGATAATCATGGCTACTTAACTTTGTTCCCTTTCCTGGTTTCTTCAGGTTAACTATTTTAGAGATTTTGAGGTTGGTCTGCCTGGCAGATACTACCATTTTAATGAAGCAGGGAAGTAAGCATAGTAAAAAGAGCAAACCAGCAAGTGTACACACAGTGAAGAAAGCTACTTTTTTCCACCAATCTCCTTTGAAAGTCCATAGGTTATTCCAGCAACTGGAATCAAATGTAGGAGTCCGTTCTTGGTTACTTACACATGCTAGTTTTTTATCTTGTTGGAGAGGTTTCTAATGATTGCTCTCTTCATCTTTAATACTGCCTGAAGCCTGATGATTCTGTTTAACATGGATATCGGGGCCCGATAACCCCAGGACCCATCTTGAGCCCAGGTGGCTGGGCCATAAGTCTTGATAATTTTTCTTGGGGTCCAAACCTGGCTCTTAGAATCTTGGATTCTCCCAATTTCTATTGCATTTTGCCTCTTCTGTTTGGTTTCTCTTAAATCATTGTGTATAGGAACTCCTAAACTTGATCCAGTTTCTTTGGGTAATAAGAAGAAAGCTGGTTTTATCATTCTAGCGGTGCAGCTGCCAGACCAGCTTCTCGGCAATTTAGTGCATTCTATAGTACTATAGATCAAAAACAGGTGTTTGGGGGCTCCCCAAAAATGTGTTTTTAGCTTCTATTGGACATTCCCAATATTTAGAAATGTCTTTCATTCTCCAAAAGGGGTTTATCCCTTCTTCAATACATTCATAAAATGCATATGCTTCATGGTAGATACACTTGTTCTTTTCTTTCCTTTCAACAGACCAAAATCTATTTGGATCTCCTGAGATCCACCAGGTAGCAGAGTTCTTTACTGCTAGATACCTTTTACAGACCATTCTTTTGACTGGCCTGTTGGACCCTTTAATACTAAATTCTGAGTTATTCCGTATCCAGTTTAAGATTTCTAATAGCCTTAGATTAATCTTTACCCATGGCCAAATTTCAGTCATCTGGGTACAAACTCGACAATCGGTTAAATTTGGTTTGTGGCTGCCTCTTTCTTCTGAATCTATGAAAAGGTTCTTACCTCAGGGTATCTCTAAATGGTCTTGTTTTCTTATTGCTTTTACCATCTCTTTCTCTTTGACCAGATCTACCAGGCTTGCTTCAGCAGCATCACATTCAAAGCGCAACCAGGCTTCTCCTACAGGGCACTGTCCCAGGAGTTGCTGCCTAAAAGTGGCGGTATTCTGGGCTATCCAATACATTCCCTTATCTTCTTGACAAAGGACCAATTGGGAGAGGTTAACACAATTAGGGTTAGAATTGATGGACTCTAGACAAGGAGCTCACTTCTTCCTCCTCACAGAGGGGTTGGTAGCACTCACTGCACGGCTCTCCTGGGCTCCCCAGAGCTCCACCAGCAATTAGAGCCATCATTACTCCCCTTCCCAAGGGTCCGGTGTGGGTCATCTTGCACAGCCTGCCCACCCGGCCTTGCCTCTTGGGGACTTTGCTGAGAAGAAGCTTCCAAGCTCTTTAGAGTCCCTTCTGTGATAAACGAGTCCACTGGATTTAAGGACCATATAATTATTTTTATTATTATGCAAGTGAGAATAAGCAAAGTTCAGTGCTGAGCGGCCGGGAGTCTCCTCTAGGCTGGCACCGTTCCTATCCCCAAAGTTCGCCTTTTATTGCCTTCTTCTCCCGGGTCCAGGGATGACGTGGTCTGTCTTTTGCGCTTGCTCGTTCAGTTGCTAGGGGGTCTTTTTCTGCCTTCTGGTGGTCATGGGATGAAGGCTCCAAGTCTTCCTCTTTAACCACTGAGTGAACTTTCCCTTATAAGGCATATCTAGACAGTGGAATTTTCAGAACACTATACGATTCCTGCAAGCCTAAGCAATTCTTGCGAGTTTAAGGATTGTTGTTACAGCCTTCCTCTGTGACCTCTGGGTGAACTTTTCCTTATAAGGTATATCTTTACCGTGGAATTCCCAAAGCACTATACGATTCCTGCAAGCTGAGCAACCGTATGTGGCTGCACATTTAAGAATCAAGCGGTTTTAGCTATTTAGTTATTGCTTTTATATTGTATAATTATTTAGCTATTGATTTAATTAATGAACAAAGGTATTGCTACTTATTACAGTCAGCATGATCCTCTGTGCTCACACAGATGCTCCAGGAGGAAGACCTCAAGATACCCAGCGCCACCGCCCTGAAGCTGGCTGAGCCACTCCTGCCACGCTTGGAGAATGTAAGGCTCTGTGCCCCCAGCCACAGGCACTGGACGCTGCCCAGAAATGTTGTGCCTTGTGCACTTTTGGGCCTCTGCCCTGATGGGCCTGGAATAGTTGGTGCTGAGGTCTTTTCCTTTCCTCCAGGACAACAGCCACGTACAGCTGCTCTCCATTCAGCTCTTCTGCAAAGTGATGGAGCTGGTAGTGGAAGAGGGGGAAAAGCCTCTCACGAGAATTGTGAGCCGGAGCCTCCTCCCTCTCCTCTTGTGTTGGCACGATGAGAACCGGCGTGTGGCAAAAGTCAGGAGGAGAGACCCTTTGTCATCATGGAAGAAGAGAAGAAACCTGAGTCGATGACAAGTGGGGAGATGTTGGGGCCCGAGAGCCTGGCCTGAGGGAAGAGGCCACAAGCTGTGAATTCTCCCAGTCAGTGCCAGCAATGGCAGTGAAGGAAGTGTCCCTATGCAGAGCAAGGAATGCCCACAAGCTGCACCAGTGGAAGGCGGCTGTGAGGGTGCTGTGGGGAGATGGGGCACAGCAACAGCCCTGCCAGTGGCAACAAAGGGCAACAGTCCAGGAGCTGCCCCCAATGGAAAAGGAGGTGACTGAGCCAGAGCTGAGCCAGCGAGGGGAAGGAAGTGTGAACAGCCGGGAGAAGCAGGCACATTCTCCTGCCCCCAGGGAGGAGGTGCCATCAGCAGGGACACAGAGCCCAGTCCCTGCTCCAGACAGCCCCTGCTGCCCCCCAGCCCCTCACCCAGCCCACTGGGAGCCCAAAGCCCCAGTGAGCAGCTGGAAGAGGCAGAGCAGGGCTCAGTGCTGGCAGAGAAGGAGAGTGAGGAGGGCACCTCAGCTGGCAGTGATGAAGACTGGGAATCCTACAGCCAGACTGAGCTTTCCTCAGAGTGCCAAGGTGAGGCAGAGCCAGAGCTGTCCCAAGGAGAGTTCAGCAGCTCCCAAGACCTCTCCAGCTGGGAAGACTGCAGCGAACCAGAGCTCAGAGAACTCCAAGACAATTCCACGGAGGAAGACAGCAGCAGCACAGACCTGCCACAGGACTGCTGTGAAGGTAACAGCCTCTTCAGCTTTGGGCCCACTCCCTTGCTGTGGGAGGAAGAGGAGGACGACAGCTGGCATGAAGTCTATGTACAGGAGCTGTACAAAGGAGAAGGCAGGGCCCAAAGGCTGGCAGGTCTGGCGGCAGATGGGCTGCCACTGCCTGTCCCTCAGCAGGTCTGGGTTGAGGGGCAGGCAGCGGAGTCCCTGTGTGCCTCGCTTCCCTGGCTGTGCAGCAAAGGCTCCGTGGGCCAGCAGGGGCCCGAGGCAGGGCCACAGAGCCCGGGGCCTGCCCCGCAGAGCCCTGGCGGCGCCTCAGCTGGCCAGCCGGGAGCGCAGGCCCGCAGGCAGCAGCGGCTGCCCCAGGCAAATGGCCCGGCCGCCTCAGGCGGGCGCTGCGGGCGCTGCGGGCGCTGCTCTGCTGGCCCTGCCTGGCGCGGCAGCTGCAGGAGCAGCGCCCGTGGCCCTGCCCAGCCCGGGCCGGCCGATGGCGGCTGCTCCCTGCGCGGGGCCCCAGGGAGCCACACGGGCGGCCTCGGCCTGGACATGGCCCCGCAGCCTCAGCTGCCCCGGCCAGCCTGGAGCATCTCCCCAGCACCCACAGTCACTGCTGGGGCCAGCCCTAAACAGCATGCGTGGCACACGATTGGTGCCAGAGCGCTCAGCAGGGAATCCCAGAGTCATCCAGGTGGGAGGAGACCCTGATGCTCACCCAGTGCCACTGGCACCCTGGCAGCACCATCATCACTGCAAAACCATGTCCCCAAGGGCCACATCCTCACAACTCCTCAATGCCTCAGAGACAGCGACTCCACCGCCTCCCTGGGCAGCTTCTTCCAATGCCTCACCCCTCTGTCAGAGAAAAATTCCTTCTGATATTGAATCCAAACCTCCCCTGGTGCCATCAAAGGCCATTTCCTCTCATCTTGAAAGGATTCCACGCTGGTCCTTTGGGATTATATCCCTGAAGAATGGGCATAGATGGGAGCTGTTGCTCCATGGATTTGACTGCAGGACTTTGATTCACACCATTCCTCCAAAACAAATTAAAGTTGAGTTTAAAAAATAGTAGTAGTAAAAAAAAAAAAAAAAAAAAAGAAAAGAAAAAAACTTAGATGAAAAGTATTTTAAAAATTAAAAAAAAAGAATAGGAAAAGGAAGATGAAGAAGAAGAAATAGTAGTAGTAAATTTAGTAAGAATAATAAGAATGAGAATAGGAATAAGATGAAGAGGAAGATGAACAACTAGTAATTAATATCAGAATATTAAAAAAATAAGAATGACATAGTAAGTAAGCATAACAAGTGAATAAGATTACTTAGAAGGAGAAGAAGAAGAAGAATATTTTAAAGAAGAAGAAAGAATACTAGCAGCAATTAAGAAGGAGAAGAAGGGGAAGAAGAAGACTAGAAAGAAGAGAAAGAAGAAGAAATAATAATAAGATGAAGGATATTAAATCAAAATGCACATCTACATGTCTTCTAGAATCCCAGAATGCAGGAAAGGACCTTAAAAAGTATCTACTTCCAACTGATCATCTTCTGAGCTCTCTCTCTCTTTCGTACTTCGATCTCCCTAGCTCCCATTTCTTGTTCAATAAAATCCATGTCCTAAACAATCTGGTTTTGTTCTCCTATGGTCTCATTTGTGCCTTCACTGGGGCAGAGGCGCCTCTCCCTCATGGCACCTTAAGCCTGGATGGAAGCATGGGCAGGTTCCTTCCAGCCACAAGCATTCCAGCATTCTGTCAGGGACTCCCTTCCCTTCTTCCCTCTGCTTCCAGCTGCAGAATGTGCAGCAAAGCCACCTTTGCTGTCTGCTCAGGGAGCCCAGCCAGCTGCTGGAGCTTGACCCTGCCCCTGCACAGCTCCCTTGGGAGGCACGGCAGGAGCAGCACCCTGGCAGCCTCAGCAATTGCCCTCTGACAGCTCTGGCACACACTGCAACGGGCTGCAATTCCAGCTGCCAGAGAGGAAAAGATGGTCCTGCCCTTCAAGGCAAAATTCTGAAGGGGCCAAGACACAAACGGAGCGAGATCTTACAAAGACATTTCACTGCCAGCCTCCATAACTTCATCCAGGGCTGTTTGAGCACCTGGATTGGGAAGGAAAAAAAAAAAAAGAAAAATCAGGGGAGGGTCTGTGTCTGGGAGCTGCCACAGGTAAAGAGAGACACTGGAAGGGAAAAGGAGCAGACAAAGGAAGGCAGGAGAGAAAGCAGGACACAAATGGCAACCAGCCGAGAAGGTGGCACTCTGGAAACCAAACCTGCACTTAGGGAATAGGAATGGGACAGAAAGGAAGAATAGAAAGGAAGAATTCTGAAACTTTATTTACTATGCTTGTCTGAGCAACCTGTGCCAGGACTTCACCACCCTGACAGGGAAGAAGTATTTTCTGTATCAAACCTGAATTTCATCCCTGTCACAGGGACATTTTATGAAAAATCCTTTCCTTAGGATTTTTTTCTCCTGAGAAGCTGAGAGGCCTCAGGAACAAAATGTAAACAATGGTTATCTGCTGCTGTGGAATGCAACAGGTGCATCTGTGATTGGTCTCATGTGGTTGTTTCTAATTAATGGCCATCACAGTCAGCTGGCTCAGACTCTCTGTCTGAGACACAAGCCTTTGTTATTCAATCCATTTCTTTTCCATTCTCAGCTAGCCTTCTGATGAAATCCTTTCTTCTATTCTTTTAGTATAGTTTTAATATCATATATATCATAAAATAATAAATCAAGCCTTCTGAAACATGGAGTCAGATCTTCGTCTCTTCCCTCATCCTAAGACCCCTGCAAACACCGTCACAATTTGTGATTTGTGACCTCGAGTGACTGAAGAATTCCTCATTTGGTGAGACCCCAGAGGAGCACTGCTACACTGGCTAAACCCCGAGTGTGTGGCATTGATGGTCACCACACAAGTGACTACAGAATTGGATTCTAGCCAGGAGCTGAAGAACTGAAGATCCTGAATTTGGACAGAGTTCACAGCAAGGCTGACCACAAAGAGAACCTTTTGAAAAGTGTCCCAGATGTAATGAGTTAATGTCTTAGTTTGTTCATCAAGTTGCTAAAAAGACTATAAAAAGGGGAAAAGCCAATAATAGAAAAACTGCAAGGATAGATGTAACCAGCTAATATGTTGCAAGATGAATATAACGGGCTAATATATTGCAAAATAACTGTCATAAGGCTTAAACCGCAAAATGTCAGAAGCTAATATGTTGAAAGGCTAAATAAGCAATGTGTAACTAGATGTAGCTATATGCCTATATATGGTAAAGGCTATTGTAAGACCTTGAGGAAGAGGACGGGAGCCTTCGTCCAGATGACCACCAGAAGGCAGAATAAGACCCCCTAGCAACTCTCAGCACAGACGCAGAGAACACTGGAAGGACACCCAACAACAACAGATAAAAAGGAGGACTGAACTGCTGGGCGTTGTGGGCCGATGGTGGAGCGGTGACTCCCCGGCTACACCCAGTGCTCCCGGTGGGTGCAAGCCTTTTGTTGGCTTCACCCAGTGCTGTAATTTGCCTGTTATCGCTTGCTTTATCAATTAATAAATTACACTTTATTTGGACTCACTTGTCAGTGGTTGGTTCCTCACCACAACTTATAACACTAGATACAGATAAAATACTCTGGTGATCTTATCACACCCTGTTCTCAAACTTTTGGCACCAGCTTCTACTCTGGAACACCATGACTTCCTTGTAATCTGAAAGAGGGAACAAATCAAACCTCAACAGCTGGTCCTACCTTGAAAACCAGTGTTCCTCCCACCAGAAACTTCCTTTCCTGTTGTGACAGATGAGTAATGTGATGATTGACTCTCACAATTAATAGACAAATATCATGTATATAACTTAAGGAAAGTTTTATAGATTTATAGTTATGCTGCACCCCATGCCCTGGTTATCAAGGGAAAACTGGGGCTGGGACATCTGGGAGGGCTGGCTTGTCACTATGGCGACACCTGAGCCCCAATCAGAATTTGAGGAAGATCTCCGCCACTGGACAGCGAAGAAGGGGTTGATGGACAGAACTTTGGGAGGGCTTAAAGGGTTCAAAAGGGAAAGCCTCCAGCGCGAGGGGGCTGAGCACATGGCGAGGAAAATCTTTTGCTGCCGGTGCTGTAACCTTTTTTCTTTATTCAGTCTTCTGTTGTATTTTTGATAAGGTTTAATAAACCTTCCTAAACTATGAAAAGTGAGTAGCTATTTCTCACACTGTGGTCTGCAACCCTCACTCTTTATTACAATAAAATGCTTGTTTTAATTAGGTTTACATCAGTTCCATACGCTTTTATGAGCTTTTATGCCTTTTTATCTATATATGTTTAAGACCACTATCTGCTTATTGCAACATTCCAGGAATCCCTTTTGACTCTTCTCTTCATATTCCTGCAGAAGGTCGGGTCACTGTGGGTTTTCCACCAATAAAAATCCAGGTTGTTCAGATCCTAGGTGTGACGGGCAGGCACAGTTTCCCTGCTGACACAGGCACTGAAGACAAACCCCTCTGTTGTCACTGAAAACAAAAGGAAGGAGGAAGTTTCTGCCCATTGCAAAGTCCCCGTTTGCCCTGAAGGACTCTGCCTCTTCTTTCTCAGCAGCAGCTCAGCAGCCGGACGCCAAGAAGGACAAGAGAGGGAGGGGTGGTTGATTTGTGTGACAATTTAACAGCACTTGCAAACAAGAGCTGAGTCTGTCAGCAACATCTCTGCAGAGGCAAGTCCTTGCTGAGGATGCAGAGCTGTGTCACTTGTGTTTAGTTTGCATCGAGTTAATGGCACGGTGGCTTTTCATGCTGCAGGTGTGGCCCCTGTGACAGCAGCCTGTTCATCCTTCAGGGGGTTTGCACCCACAGGGACAGTGCTGCTCCTGCCAGCACACCCCAGTTTGTCCTCATGCCAAAAAGCCCAGGCAGAACTTACTTCTTAAAGGAACATTTTCCTTTTGCTCTCAAACCAAAGATTTAGATGTAATGGTATAATAGAAACCAATCTTTTCCCGTTGTCTGTTGGGACAGGAGGAAAATCCTATCACATCCAGATAGCAAGGCACTGATTTCACTTCCACTCTGGAAATGACTTGCAGAAGCAAGTGAATAAAATTCTCTGCTGGAACAGTGAAGTCCTGCCACTCTAAATCAGTGTGGTGCCTGAAGGGTTTTGTAGCAGGTTTGCACCTAAGTTGATGCTCAAGAAGTTTATGAGGTCCAACAGAGACCAAAGGTTTGCACAGCAGAGTTTAGGCTGACAGCTAAGGGAGCATAAATTAAATGGTCTTTCCAAGCCAGAAGGCTGATGAGAACTGTTGGTATTTGTGCTCTCCTTCCTTGTTTAAAGGATAGCAACATATTTGATGAGATTTTGGCATTGCAGCTAAAGCTCATGGCCAGATGAAGTCACCTAAGTGGTTGTTGTGCATTTCTAATTGTGGAGGTCAATAATCAGTGTAACTGCTTCTGGTAATCTGGCTCCAGTCTCGCACAGAGCATTGCTGGTTGGTCACTCTTATCTCCACAGCCCGGCAGAGATCCTGTTTTGGATGGCTCTCACTGCTCCCAAGGCCCCAGGGACCAGCCACTGCCTCTCCTCCTTCTGCTTTCCCTTCCAGGATCAGAGATTTCCTGCTGCTTCCTCCATGTCTGAGACAACTGGAGGAGATGAGGGGCTGAGGATGTGGCTTCTGACAGAGAGTTGATAACGCTCAGCTGAGGATTTTATTCTCCTGCCACTAAGCTGTCAGGCTGCTGCTGAAATTCCTCCTGCTTGGAAAGGGCTGGTGTGAGCAGCAGGAATTGTTGCTGGCTGGAACTTTTCCAAGAGCTGGACAAAAGAAGCATTTTGTGGAAGGCCACCAGCTGCCCTTGGTCAGCAGCACAAGGTGTGAGGTGCCCTTTGAAGGCCATCCCTGCACAAGGACAGCCTGGCCTTCTCCAGTGCCCAGAGCACCTTCCAGGCTTTTGGGCTGGCCTCGTCCCTCACCCTGGAGAAGCAGGTTGCTGTTGGAACTCTCCTATCCACAGTTTCTGGCTGGATTGCCGTGTCTTACCACAGACAGCCCTGGAGACACCAGTACAGACTCCATCTGCAATAAAAGGGGACTTTGTTCCAGCTTTTCCCTTGGCCCAGCATGCAGCAAGCCCACCTGGGCCTCATTCAGCTCTGTGTGGGCTGGTAGTCAGCTTCTGCTGGCAATTTAAAGCTTTTACCCTACTTTCCACAGCAAATAGTGGAGCAAACCCAGCCGCACCAACCCCCAAATTTCACTCTAAAAACCACAATTTTCATTTTCCTCTATTCAAGCCTTGAAGAAAACAAACTTCACTTGAGTAAGCTGCAGGCACAGTGTCCTCCAAGATCATTCTTGAGTAGGACAATATTGCAGGGGAAGACTGGCAAACCCAGAGGTTACTGGTGCTTAGGAAGCTTTGCAAAACCTTCCCCCGTGCGGTGCTCTTGCAGCCTCCTGAGCTCCTGGAGCCCTCACTCAGCTCAGGCACAGTTGGGACAGGAGGGGATGGTTCCGTCTGTCAGATGTGGGGACAGGAGGAGGGAAGACTTTGCAAACGCTGCCACGAGGGCAGGGCTGTTTTCATTGATGGTGCCAAGTGGTAGTACACCATCTTTGATTAAATGTGAGGTGCTGAAGGGCAAAAATTCTCAGTGCTAAGGAGAGAGTGTCTCCACTCACACAGCAAGGTAAGTGAAGGGGAAAGTGCAATCTGTATTTCATGGCAGGTGTTCAGTTTTTAACAAAACATTTTTGCAGAAGACGTGCCCAGGCAGGGGTGATTCAGAGCATTTTATCAGCCTCACAGAGTATCCCCACATCTGCTTGGCCAGATTTTCTCTCTTTTTTTCATTGTGAATGATTTCTCCTGCCAGGGTTGCTCCTGCTTGGAGTTCTGCTCTCAGTGGAGCCCCGGAATTTTCTCAGCAGGCCTCTGCAGCGAGTTCTGAGCCAAGGTGGGGCTCTGCTGCCAGCCCAAATCTGCGCTTCCCCTGCCCAGCCTGAGTGCAGGTGGGGCATGTGCTGGGCATGGCCGGAGACTTGCATGGCCAAAATCCTCCAGCATTTCCATCTGCTCATGGCTTTGGGTAGCACAAATCACACAACACCCATGGCAGCTGACAAATGGCATTTCTTGCAGATTGCTACAGCCACACTGCTGATCCACAAATACACGAGAATCAATTTCAGCTGAAAAATGTCATTTATTACAAAGTGCTACACCCACGCCGACAATACAGAACTATACAAATCTCAATTTAGGTTAAAAACAGGAATTTATTCTATTATTACAACCTTTCTATGTAATAATATACAAATACCAACTTCAGTTACTTTATTGCCAACCTCCACAACAACGCACTATACACAAAGATCAATTAGGTGTTTAACAACTTAATTTATTACATATTACTACAAGGATTAAGCCCATCCAGGAATACAAAAGTATCTCCATTGATATGTAAATAGAATTACATCCAGTAACAGATAAGTATGCATTTAAAAATAGACTTATATACCTATACAATTACCAATATTTCTATTTTAAAAGCAATATAACAAAAATTGTATCAAAAGAGATACCTACACAACTTTACCCACAGCAAATAGAAATTAACACAGATATAACAATATCCATGTCTACATAGATAAATTTATACACATATATGTAATTTCAAATATCTATATATATACACATAGCATACATTCATAACAAAATAAATATACATAAATATAAGAATATACACATGGAAATAAACACATACAAATAGCAACCCACATATGGAAATACACATATAATAACTGTGGCTACGTTCGAGTCTGTGTATCTTTAAAGAGCACTCGAAGCAGAGGGACCCCAGCTGCCCCATCTTCAAAGCCTCTCGCTCGGTCTTCTCCTCCCGTGCAGAGCAGCTCTCCTGGACAGCGACAGCAGATGGAACACCTGGCAAGCAAAGGGAACACGGAGTGAGTATGGGGACATTTCCCTTGGCAGCAGCTGCACTTCCATCAGGGAAGAGGAAATGTCAGAGCCTCCCAGGGGGGTCAGAAAGAGAAAGCAGCCGAGCGGGCCAGGCTGTGGTGAGCGCAGCCGCGGCGGGACTGTCCCGCAGCCCCGGCAGCCCAGCAGAGCCGGCACAGCTCCCGGCCCTGCCGGCACAGCTGCCTTGCCCAAGGACAGCCCCTGTGCCGGCCGGGGCAGCTGCGCTGAGCAGCCCCAGCACGGGCAGGGCCCGCTCCTGCCCCGCCGGGCAGTGCCCACGGCCACAGCCCACGGCACCCTCAGCCCCACCTGCCTCCCCGGGCCTGTGGCCTCACCCGGGCTCTCTCCAGGCTGGCAGCAGCAGGTCCCCGTTCACTGCTCTTGCTGCTGGCCTTCAGCTCCTCCCTGCTGGCTCCCGTCAGTCTCCGGCTGTCCTCAAGGTCTTCATGGCAGCTGTGGCAAAAGTGGAGGCTCTGGAATTGCTTCCAAGGCCTGGCAGAGCTGCAGTCCTGTGTCCCTCTGTGCTCCCTGCTGGCCCCCTCCATCCCCTCAGCCCCGCCATGCTCTCGGTGAAGCCCCAGCCCCCTTCAGTTTCTTCAGCCCCTCCCAGTCCTCTCACCCCCCTCAGTCCCTTCTGACCCATCCCGTCCCCTGAGACCCACCACCCTGCCAGCCTGTGCCACTTGCCTGTCACCTCAGTGCCACCATGGCCCTCGGCTGCCCCACAGCCCTCAGCCCCAGCAGCAGCTCAGGGTCACCGTCCCTTCAGCGCCCCCTGAGCCCCCTCTGTCTCACCGTCCTTCAGCAGCTCCTCAGGGGACAGTGCCTGGGGCCAGCGGCAGCTCCCACCGCTCCAGGGACAGCCGGGGCTGGAAGTGCTGCTCCGCCCGGCCGCCAGCTCGGACCCAGCACAGGGACAGGGGACACAGGGGGCACCGGGGCAAAAGCAAGAGGTGAAAAAGGCAGCCGAGGGGGGAAAGAGCTAAAAATGCAGCCTAGGCCTACACAAACAGCAATCTATCCATCCATCTGTCCATCTAAACATTCCTATTCCTCTTACTAGAGAACTATACACATGCATAAATGTAACTGAATACATATGCATATATATATATATATAAATATTTTACACATATAAAAATCTAACTCTGAAAATCTATACATGTAAATATATAATAAAATATAATTATATCACATCTATAACTATATACATATCCACATTTAACTATACAGATCTATCAATATATGTCCATATAAAAAGAACACTATCATCTATAAATGGAGCTATACTCACTAATAAATAGAACCATAGAAATCTATAAACATATCTACAAACAGAAGAGTTCTACCTGCCCGATGGTCACAGGCTCTCCCCTGTCTCTTCCTGCCATGCAGGGCAGCCCTCCTGGAGATGTTGGTCAGATGGCATCTGGGAAGCAAAGGCAACGCTCAGTCAATATTGGCCCTTCTGCACCTTTCCCTTGGGCAGCAATTGTCCTTCGACCAGGGGCTGTCCAAGATGGCCTGAAAGGCAGACTCTCACTTGGCAATTTGAAGCAATCTGCCCTTAAAAGAACAGGGACCATTCCAAGTGTTCAAAAGTGTGTTTCAAAACACTGAAGTATCTTGATAAAGTCTCAGCCCCCGCAGTGCAAAGGGCACCCAGGAGAGCTTGAAACACAGACAGTCCCAGCTGCCACAAGGAAGCCCAGCCTTGTTCTTTCTCTGTGCTGACAGAGACACCTCAGCCCTCACTGAAATGGCTGAAGCTGAAGGTGCTGGGAGCTGAGTCATGAACCAGCTCCATTACCTGGCATCTACAAACTGCCCTCTGCAGTGAGCAGCAGCTGCTCCAACTCGACCATCAGCTCTGGCAGGAAGGGCTGGGAGGGACAGAGCTCCCTACGAGGCCTGCAGGCTGCACCAGCTTGGCTAAGGAATGGATCCACAGTGCTCCCTCTCCCCTCTTAGGCCTCCCTAATCAGGGGGCATTCAAGCTTTTCCTTCTGATACTGGAGTTACTGTGATTTTTCTATTGGTTGGCCTCTGATGTTGTGCTCCTTGTTTTCTTGTGGGTCAGGCCCAATACCAGCAGACTGGTATTACATTTAGTCAGTGATTTGGACTTCTACCCTGACGTTTTGCTCTTTTTTCCCCCTGTTCCTTCAAGAGTCGCTCAGCCTGGCCTCCCCTGGCACCCTGCAGCAAATTTATCCACCCACTTCAGCACAAAACTGGGACACCCGGCTTGGTGACACAACTCCCACAAGGTCAGGTTTATTCCCTGCTCTCTTGCCACAGCAGAGGACTCAGTGTCAGAGCCTCTGGAGAAGCGTGGAGGGCAGGGCTCAGGGAGGTTGTGCCAGTGCAGGATTTGAACTCAAGGCACCAGGAAGCACCAACCCTGCTCAGAGCAGCCATCTCACAGCTCTCTAAATCAGTGTGGGCTCTGTCCTTACCAGGCTCCTGGGGCTCCTGGGAACTGTTCCTGCAGCTCTCGGTGCCAGATGAAGCTTCCTCTGCTGCAGCTCTGTTCACAGGCTCCCCTCCTGAAGAATCAGGGGCAGCACCAACATTGTCCTGAGCAGAAAAACAGAAAGAAAGGAACCCAAAGATCACTCGCTATTTTGCTGGAATCATATCAGGGATACAATAACTCTCCTTCTCCACTCCCAAAGGACATGGAGCACAGAGGAGGGAACACTGCCCCCACGGTTCACATGACAAGCCTTTTAAACTCAGGATTCAGGGAGCCAAGGTGAAACTGAAGCTCTTCCAAAATGACCTTTGAGACAAAACACGAACACAGCAAACCAGAAGACACCAAGTGAGGGGACGTGCCCCCACGCTCTGAGCCTGCCTTATCCCAGAGCTGTGAGAAATCAGCCAGCACAAAGCCAGGGGCTCTCCTTGCTGCCAGCACGGCTGCCAGCAAGGGCAGAGCTCGCTCCAGCCCTGCCCAGGGCTGTGTGCTGCAAACCCACAGGCAAAGCACACATTTCTGCCTGGGAGTCTCAGCACCCCCAGCCAACCGCTCACACAACCCATCACAAGGTGCTGCTTCTCGGAGCCCTCTGCTGCTGCCCCACGGGTGTCATCCAGGCAAACATTTATGCACCCTGGGTATTGCCAGGATCACATTTGGGATCAGTGGCAAAAATCTGTACATTGTTAGGGTAGGGAAAAAAAAACAACCCAAAAGACAGGAAAAGCCAGACAACCAAGTAGTGTTTCTATTCCACTGAGGAAGTAAATGTCCACAATGAAGCAAATTACCTTTGGACACAAAGATATTCTCACTATGACCAGTTCCAGAATATTCATCTCTTCTGCCATAGCTCATCCATCAGAACCCTAAAGATTCTAAAAATGGTTCAGAGCCTGCAATGTTTCCTTTTAGTATGGAATAAAATGCTTCTCTAAACTGCTATGTGTGACTTTACAGAAGACAAAAGTCATGCCACTTGAGAATAAGGTACTGGTAAATCCAAAAAATCCCACTCTCCCCCTTGAGTCATAATCACAAATGTACTGCAGGCAATGGGTCAGCACATCAACAGAAAGAGAGACATTCTTTGGCCAACACGTGTCATAATCTGCAAAAGGACAGAGAGCTGCAGCTGCAGCCCAGCCCCAGCCACGGCTCTGGGAGCGCCTACACGCACGGCAGGGCTCACACAGTGATAGTGGAGCCCTGGAAAATGTTAAAGATAGACTTTGAAAATGTTGGGCTCTGTGTTTTCTCAGATCACTGCACCTGCGTAAGCAGTAGGATAAATGATATAATTGTTAGATGTGATGATTGTTTAGGAAGTAAATATAATTATTGTATAATCATAAGAAGAATCAGGAGAAACTATGTTAGAAATTTAAGGGGGAACCATGAGAAGCTAAGTTTAGCTGAAATCTGTGCATACAGTAGAACAATATAAGTTTAATAATTAACATGAAAGTTATATAACGATAGAGTATAAAACACGTTCGCCTCGAATGTATGGTCAGAATCAGATTTGGGTGGAAACTACCCCGATTCCCAGAGCTCTTAAATAAAAAGCACCGCATATAATCGCTTATGTGATTGTGTGTTTTTGAACGCTAACAACAGCAGCAGCAGCTGCAGCCCAGCCCTTGCTTTGCCTTGGCCTTCCCACCCAAAAGAGGCACAGCCCACATCTGCTGCAGCTGGGACAGAGGCACCTCTGGCATGCCCCTCCCTGCACGGGACACTTGGCCTTCAGTGCCAATTCCCCAAACACTCTTCTCCTCTTTCCCAGCAAGTAAAACCTCTTCTTCATTTCTTCTTCATCCCCTCTTTTAAAAATCTTTCTTAACCAAAAATAATTCAATAAGTAAATAATAATGAAGTAAGTTCAATTAAAGAAGCCTTTGCTTCTCAACCGTGTCACAAGGTTCAAAAGCTCTCAGTCCAGCCCCTTTGATCCCCATCCAATGGAATTACCCGAGCAGAGGGAGATCTTTCAGACAGGGACCTCCTGATCTCCCGAATCATTTTCTCTACAGCAAGGCCTAGATCTGCTGGTGGCCATTCCTCCTCCCCAGGCGCGTTCTGTGCTGAGCTGGAGGCCGTCCATGCTGCACAAGCTGCACTGCCAGCGGGAGCGCTGGGCCCTGAAGTGCCCGGGCTGGCTGCAGGAATCCAAACACATTGGTCAGGCTCCACAACGTGGCTGTGGGACACAGAGCTCTGGTGCTGCTGTGGATCAAACATCACGGGAAGCACACAGGCAAAGCAGGCAGAGAATCTTTCGGCCTCCTAGGTGCCCCTTGCAAGTAGGCTTGACAGCCTCAGGCCGAGAATGACAGAGCCTTGTGGAAAACGACTTGAAACGGTCACTTTTCACGACCTTTCGGAAAAACAAGGCTACAGCTCTTTTCCTACCTCGGGCGTCGTAGGCTGGGGGCTGCTGCTCCCTGTGGAGCTGCTGGAAGCTGCAGGGCTGGAGCCCGAGCACCTCCCGCTCGGCCGGAGGCAGCTGCTCCCCGTAGAGCTCCTGCGAGCGGCTGCGGGGCCCCTCCCGCCCGAGCGGCAGCGGCCGCTCCCCGTGGAGCCCGAGGAAGTGGCAGGGCGGGATGCCGAGCACCTCCCGCTCGGCGGGCGGCGGCCGCTCCCCGTAGAGCTCCTGGAAGCGGCTCGGCCCCTCCCGCCGGGCCGGCAGCGGCCGCTCCCTGTGCAGCAGGTGGAAGCCGCAGGGCGGGCGCCGGGCGAGCAGCGGCCGCTCGCCGGGGGGCTGCTGGAGGCGGCCGGGCCGGGGGCTGCGCAGCTCCCGCCCGTCCGGCAGCGTCCGCTCCCTGTGCAGCAGGAGGAAGCCGCTGGGCGGGCGCCTGGCCGGCAGCGGCGGCCGCTCCCTGGGCAGCGGCTGGAAGCGACCGCGCCCGCGCCGCCCGGCCGGCAGCGGCCGCGGCCCGGGCAGCTGCCGGGAGCCGCAGGGCGGGCGCCTGCGGCCCTCCCGGCCCGCCGCCGGCCGCTGCCTGTTGGCCGCGCTCCGGCGCTTGATGCGGAGCAGGAGGTCGGGGCGGTCGCGGCGAAAGCAGGGGTTGCAGTAATGGAGCCAGGCCCCGGCATCGCCCGGCGCAGCCGAGCCCACCCAGCCCGGCACCTTGCGGAAGCCGTAGCGGTAGAGCTGCCGCACGAAGCTGCGGAACTGCGTGGCCCTGAAGGTGTGCGGCACCGGGGCCGGCCCATGGCCACGGCCCCTGTGGGCGTGGCCCGAGCTGAGCAGCTCTCGCTCCAAGAGGCAGCGGTCGATGAGCAGCTCCTGGGCGCGGCTGTCCCAGCACACGGAGCGGACGCGGGGGCTGTTCACCAGGCGCCAGAGCTTGGCGGGGAAGGTGCCGGCGCTGAGCCCGGCGGGCAGCGGCAGCTCCGCCATGGCGTCCATCGCCGACTGTGGCCACAACGCCCGCAGCGCAACGGCCGCGGCTGCGCCGGCGGCGCGCGGCCTGAGGGGGGCGCTGCGCTCGGGCCCGCGCGCGCCCAGCGCGGCCCCGGCGCGGGCCGGACTTGGCGGGGACGAGCGCGGCAGAGCCGGGGCTGCGGGCACAGCGCGGGCGGGGCGGCTCCGGGGCTGGCCGCGCTCGGCTCGGCAGGGCCAGCTGCCAACCCCCTCTTTCTCTGCCTGCAGGCATCCTTCTGCCTTGGCCTTGCGGTACAACCCCCAACCAGCAAGACAAGGAAGAGAAAACAGCCGCTTCTCTCGCAGTCAGCCTCCTGCAGCTCTTGATGCCTGCGCTTATTCCTGCCCAGGTCCCAGACTTCTCATTTCCCATCCTTGAACTCCATCAGATTCCCCTCAGGCCAGTTCTTTAGCCTGCCGAGGTCCCTCTGAACGGCGCAATCATTTGGGCTCTCAGCTGCTCCTGCCAGCTTTGTTTTGTCTGCAGACTTGCTGAGGGTGAGCTGCTCCTCCAGCCCGGCCATGAATGAAGACATTAAAGAGCATCTGCCCCAGCATCAGCCCCTGGGGCTCAGAGCACCCGTGACTTGCCTCCAGCTCTACTTTGTGCCACTGATGACAGTCCTCATCCATTTTCAGCCTTCCTCGCTGGGCATTCTGGCAGTTTGTGTTTAAGGATGCTGTAGGAGACTGTCTCAAAGGCTTGGGGAAAGCTGGGGTAGACATCATCCATTGCTCCACCCATATCCATCCGTTTGGCTGTCCTATCACGGGCATCAGGTAGCTTAACCATCACTCCCAATCAACTTCTTCTCAGTTTGTTTGGATCGGTTTCCAGGATTAGCTACTCCATCACCTGTCAGGGGATGGAGGCAAGGCTGACTGACCTGTATTTTCCTCTCCTTCTTACTCTCTTGGAAGAAACCAGTCTATTAGAGCAATTCTGGCTGGTTTTAGCTAGGCAATTCCAGAAAAAATAACCAGTAAGAAAAATGAAGCTCTAAATGGAGTCTCTTAAATTCTTCTGCTACCATTCTAGACCTCCAGAAAGATCTTGTTTTCTTTCCAGTACTGGACAGCTGATTAAAAAAAATAACCAACAAGGCAAATGTCTCCTTAATAGAATATAATAGACCTATTATTCAGAAGACAATAACTTAGATTTTTCTTTTAGGATTAGACTGAGATGAAAGGACTTGAGAGGTTCCAGAACTTTGATATTTTCTTGTCTCCAACTGTTTGGAAAACTGCTAGAACATGGTGAAGACACAGTGCTTTTGAAAATGCCATTCTGAAGTTTTGTATGCTTGTATTACATATAAAAGGACCTGCAAGGATTTTAGAAACCTGTAGCTCAGATTCCTTACTTTCCAAATGAGGAAATGCCAGAATTAGTTAGATCTTTGGTTTTTTATGTTGTGTTTCTGATTGCTACATTTTTATATGCATATGTATCTTTTTTTGATAGCATGGTCACATACTCCATTTTCCTTCCGATCCCAAAATCATCAGTGCTCAGAATAGCCGATAAGCAACTAATCAATATTCTTTTTAATCTCTTTTATTTCATAATAAACTCAGACACCAGTGATCTTTTGGGAATCCAGACTTGTATGCAAAGTTTGCAGGGAAGATTCAGCTCTCAAGCCCTGTGAATTTTCTCTTCTCTCCTTTGCCATTTCCCTTTTCCTTCATCTCTGGCCTGACCTCAGGGCCCTTTCCCCTCGTGTCAGGCCCTCTGTTTGCTGCACTCCAGGGAAGCTCTCAGCTGTGGCTTCCCCAGCGTGGCAGCTCCAGGCTTGGAGCAGCAGAACCCAACTGTGGCTGAGAGCCCAGACCCCCCTGGGCCAGCCGGGCTTTCAGCTGCCAGGGCAGCACGGAGGGAAAGGGGCAAGAGAGAGCTGAGGACGCTGCCAGAGCAGCCCTTGGGCAGTGCAGGGTGAGAGTGGCTTAAAGTGCTGCTGAGCCCCACTGCGGGGGCACAGGAGGCTGCTCTGCCATGGCCGCGGCTGTGCCGCCCATCCAGACAGAAAGGCAGAGCCAGCAGGCTCTGATGGGGGAGAGCAGCTCCATCCCTCCAAAACTTGGTCAGTCCTGCTAAAACCTCTCTTTGTCCTTCTGTCTGAACACTGACACTGCTTTGGAAAACAGAATGGAGGTGACACGAGACAATCGATTATAACTTGGAAACAAATTTCCATGGGTTTTTTGGTTTTGTGAAAAATGCATGTATTTTATGATTGGCTTTTTGCAAATATTAAAATGATTTTTATATGTCTTGTGTTAGAAAGTAATGCTGTATTAATTCTCTTAAGTACTGTGTTAAATATAGTTTTAGGTTATAAAAATTGTTAAAATAGAAACGATGCTATGTAGGATACTTTTTTTAAAGGAAGGGCTTGCAGCGAGATAGCAGCCACAGGACACCTGAATCTTCCAGAGAAAAAGAATTTATGGCCCTCTTATCAGAAGAAACGAACTTCTTCCCGCCTCCAAGGCGCTGTTAGGATTCGGAGGAAGAAGTTGACGATGACCAGACAGAATCCTGTGTTTGAATGGAATTTATGCATCATGTATGAAGTGTATGAATATGCAACAAGCTGTTGCTTTTAAGGGTTAATCCTGTGTTAACGGGTGTCCTTTTTCGGGCTTTTGCTGCCCAGAAAAAGGTACCCAGATGTCCATAACTCTTTGTCTCTATTGTCTCATATTGTCCTAATTCAAATTTCCAAATTATTACTACTCTAATTGTATTACTATTTTTATAACCATTTTATTACTATTAAACTTTTAAAATTTTAAAAAGAAGTGATTGGCATTTTTCAGAGTTTGTTGTGGTGTTTCAGTTTGGTTTGGGTTTTTTGCATGTGTGTGAGGCTTAAATGTGTCCTGAAGTTCTTGTGCATGCATGAGGCTGTAGAGTGGCCTCCACGGGGATCTCCTTGGCTCTGCACAAGCCCAGAGAGCAGCACGGGCACCTCAGGCCGAGCACAAAGGAGCACAGGATGATCTGCAGGGTGCTCTGTGACAGCAGGCACTTGGAGCTGTTGTCCAGTGTGTAAGAGCTACATCCCCTCTTCTTCAGATTCTCCTAAAAATGCCCACTGATGTTGTTTTGTATGATGCAGCTCTCCTAAGCCCCTATTACACTGTATCTGCACGAGCATTCCCACAGGTGTTTGCTAAAACAATTCTGCTCCAGCTGAAAAGCACTGGGGACCCTGAGCAATAGCAGCAGATAAATGGACATAGAGAGACTTCAGGAGCAGAAGCAGCATTAAATCCATGACAATTGTGGAGATGTGAAAATACAGGAATCCACCAATGGTAGCAAAGCCCACACATCTCCCTGAGCAATAGCAGCAGATAAATGGACATAGAGAGACTTCAGGAGCAGAAGCAGCATTAAATCCACGACAATTGTGGAGATGTGAAAATACAGGAATCCACCAATGGTAGCAAAGCCCACACATCTCCACTGGGTTCTGCAGAATGGCAGCAAATAATGCACAGGTGTGGAGACCATGAACTGGTTGGTGCTGCACTTATTTGTCAGTGAGCAGAGCTGTGGGAGGCAGGGATTAAGGGTGATTTTGGAACAGGAAGAAGAAAGGGACAGACAAATTCCAGGTGGAGGCAGAGTGGCTCTGCTCTGCCGACCCAAGGAGAGCAGGGAACAAGTTGGAAAGGAGTAGGAAAAAAGAGTTTTGTAAAAGGAAACCTTGCTATATAGGCATTAGTGTTCTTGCCACAGCCCACAGAGCTTAGAGCATGAATATTCATCCCATTTAAATATTCCTGCAAGATGTAAGAAAAATTCCTTTCCATGTGGTTATTTACACAAACATACCCATGAACAAATAAAAAAACTGCACAACTACATGTATCATTAAGCAGGATACTCTGTAGATTCTCACATTAACACTTGCAGAATTATATATGATACTTCCAAACATATAGAGACTTTTGTTCTCCGTTTGCTTCTTTAAAACTCACAAAATGTAATGAAATTCTCTTTCAAAAGTGCAGAGCCTGCTGTGTGGCTAAGCAAGCCATTATTTGCTTGCTCACAATCATCTCTTCCTTGTGTGTTAGTCACTGATGCATTAATTGCTTATCCAAACTTGAAACGGTTCATGAGTCATTCTGAAGAGAAAGTAAATATGAAGGAGCCCATTTGAATGGAATTCATGTCCTCTGCCTCTTAAAGCTGAAGGTCTGTATTTATTACCTGTCAGAATGAAGTCTTGTTGCCTAATCAATGGGAAAATAGGAACTATGCTGACTAGAGCACCATGTTTCAAGGGATCATTGCATTTTAGTTTTATTTGACCAAATCAGTAGTCAAAGAGAGAAAGGACTGGTCAATTACAAGAGAGAAAGCAGGTGAAAGAGATGTCTAGGTCTGCAGCAGCTGGAGTCAAAAATGAAGTGTGTGGGTTTTGAAGTGGGGAAGGGATTCCAGATCAGATGATTTTAATAACTTGCATTACTAAATGCATGATCTTCAAACAAACACGTTGGTATTCCTTGTATTGAGGAAAGGAAGGGTATTGGGGAAGATGAAACAGGAAAGCCTTATAAATATGATTGTCTGGCAAAAGATTTTGAGAATATAGAAACTATAAGCAAGATTGAAATGAAAGCAAGCTTTGAGATACCTTAGTTAGTGAACAACTGGAAAACAATGGTGTGGCCCAACTGAAGGTAATCCCCTTTTGAGGAAACAATTCCCTCTGCTTGCAGGCAGGTCCAAGGTTCAGAGCAGACCCTACTAGCTCAGCAGAGGGGTCCAAAGAGGAGTTTTTAGGGTTTAAAATGTAACACAGTATGGTAATGTAATGATTCTTACAGGCTGGATGTAAATGCTATAGGATTTGTATCTTGGACTAGATTGGTTAGTGAGAATTAGAATATTCAACAGAGAAGAAGATTTATTGTATTGTAGCGGGAACCTCGCTCTCTTACGCTCTTCCCCTCTTACTCTCTCCCCCTCTCATCCTCTCTGCCCCTCTCTTCTCTCGGGCCTGCTCCGAGCTGTGCCTGGCAGCTCCAAGCAGGGCCCTGCACCCAGGCCCTTTGCAATGAGCCGCAGGTTCCACGGCCTGGCTGCAGAGATCTCTCGTCTCCGTCCGTCCTGACCGTCCCACCCGCCAGTGCTCCTGCAGAAGGGGAGAAAGAAGGCATGGAGTTTCCAGGAGTATCCAGATAAATCCACTTTATTCTGGACCAATATGGAATTTTCATGAAGCAAAAGCATTAAGTGGAGGGCTCTTCACCCATTTCTTTTTTTTCTAAAATTCTGTGAAAGAGACTATTTTGGAGTGTAAAAACTTTCATGTTGAAAACATGAATGTGCTGAGAGAATTTGAAGTCTGGGCCAATGACAATTCACTGTGGAAAATCCAAGTCTAAAACTTTTCAAATTAAATGACCCAGGATGAAGTAGGAAACACAAGTCCTTCCCTTGAAGCTTGACTTGCCTCTTCTAGCTCATTCCTGAAAGTGGTAGGCAAAGAGGATCCCACAGAAATCAGAGGAGCATCAGGGTCTATCCCTAAAAGGCAACTGTAGATGGGAAACAACTTGGGAATTAGAGGGACATCAATGAGCCACTTGTGAGTCCAGCTGTTAGTGAAGAGCCCTTTTCCAAAGAAATGCCAGCTTCTCTCAAGGAAGCTGAGCAGCAGGACATTATGGCTGATGTAGCTGGCAGGTACAAAGCAGAGAAAGCGGGAAATTTCTGGAAATGAACCCTGTCTTCACTGATGACAGCAGGATGAAGAACCCATTTTATCAGACTCTGGCTCTTAGTAAGAAAGGAAGAAAACTCTATTTATGATATCAGGCCCAGCTGTTCATGGTCAGAGGTGGTATCAGCTGCTCAGCAGAAGGCACAGCTTTAACTCCAGCTCATCATGCCTGGAGGCAGCCCTGGAAGTGCTCCTGCACTTCAGCTGGTGCCAGGGCACAGGGACACCCGCACACCCTCCCTAGACCCCTGTATGCCATAAAACTAAAGGCATCTCCCCAGCCAACCATCCAATCCAGCACTTAGCACAGAGCATGTCACTGCCAGTGACATCTGCATGAAAAAATACAGAGAAAAGTGCAATTACAAAACATATTGGGGGCTCAATATAATACAGGAAAAATTCAGATTTTGGTACTTACCTTCATAAATGAGCATACCTACTAGCTCTTTTCCCTAAATTAATTCATGGTTGAACGTCTGCACTTTCCATAGCAGTGTCCTAAAATTCTTCCATTCATTCATTCCCAGCTAGCAGAGCTCTCACACGACCTGTTTTTTCTCTGAAGTGTAAGGAAGGACTTAGTTCAGATGAACTGTGCTGCTTCCTCTGAAAGATATAAAATTATGGAAATAATATCTGCAAAGCCATAGGTTCTTTAAGGCAGGCCTCTGGTATGTAAAATAGGGAGTGTTTACATTTAGCATCATGTGCACATAAGATAACGATCAAACCATTTTCTTACCTTCATGAAAAATAGTTTTTGTGCTCCCAGACATGGCACAGCCAAATAAGGCTGAGCTCAGACACAAATGCGTTCCTCACCACACAAATGGCCAAACAAATGACAGCTGCCGGTGACACTTTTCCTGCGGTCCCGAGTGCCCCAAGCGCGGATCCAAGCGGCGTCTCACCTGCTCAGCTCATTCCGGCCCGCGGATCCGAGCCCGTCCCGGAGCGTCAGGAGCAGGGATGGGAGCTCAGCAGCTCGGGCTCGATGCCGTGTGCTCCGCTCGGGGCTCCGAGAGCTCCTGCGGGGCCGGAGCAGCCCCGGGCAGCGGGAGCAGCTCCTGCTGCGGCAGCCGGGCAGCCTCTCCCCAGACACACAGGTGACTGCACACCCGTGCATTCAGGGCCAGCTCCATTCTGCTGCCCTGGGGCTGGCGCTCTCCACTGTGTTGCTGTTAGTGCACATTGGTGTGTTGGTCCTGGAAACACCCAGGAACAGGCAACTCTCAGGCACACATTCTGCTCCCCAGGATGTGCTGCACAGTCCCTGCCTGTTCCAAACACCAATTTGGTTTTGTTCTGAGAGCTGTGTTTTCCAACTCAGGGTTTGACCAGCTGATTGCCCCTGTTGATTATTTTCATTCAGCATTTGTGGATTTCACACATTTGCAGTTGTGCTGACTGCTCCTTCCAGCTGCGCAAGGACAGCCAGTGTGGACCTTTTCCTATGTAAAATGCATTGGGTGAGGACTGTTGGGCTGGAGGGCCCTTCTGTAATGTTATTGCCCCAATTCCTTCTGCTGAGAAAGATACTTGGATTCAGGCAGTTAATCCATTTTGTAGATGCTGCAAAATCTAATCTGTGACAAACACACGATCAAGTATATGGGAATTGGTGTCAGTTCCTTTCTTCCTTCCCAAAGTAGGAAAGCCATTTTTTCTAAAATCCTCTAGCAAATGGCTGTTCCATACTGGAACTTCTCAGCATTAAAAAATTGCATTGACATCTCTATAAAATATTTCTCTGGATTTTCTTTCTCTCTTTTAAACTCTCATTGCAATCTAGATGGAAACCAATGTTCAAATGGCAGAATTTCTCTGCCAGTCCAAATACAGCAATTTGCCTAAACGTAATTAAACTGAAGTTTGGTGCAAACCTACACAGGCCTATGTAGATAAGAAAAAGATGAATACTGATTATTCCTATGCAGTATAGAGAAAAAATAACCTATGGTTAAATCACGTAATGTGATAGATCATATTTATTTATTTATTAAATAATGAAATCTGTTTATTATTTTTATATATCATGTAGCGCTAAATCCTGGTTTATTGTTTTCCTATTAAAATGTCATTGGTGGATGACATAAAGCAATGAGTCAAATTAAGAAAAAAATTTTGAATATTTTTCTGACAAGATTTTTTTAAGATTCAGAGGTAAATAACAATCATCTGATACAAGAAGTTGGTGAAACTGCATTTTGCCCTTTAGTCAGAATCTTTGATTAGCTCTATCCAGTGGTTTCTAGATCTGGCTGAAATGAAGTAGCTTTTTACAGACAGTATATGGAAACTTTGAGGGAGAGATTAAAAAAAGGCATTGACAGATCCTGATATCTGATTTATTGGGGTATTTAGCCATGTGCATAAGCACATGAACTGCATGGAGTTTATGTGCATGTGACATGTCACTGCATGTCACTGCATGTGAGAGGATTCATTTGCCAAAAGGATCTGGCTTAACTTGGAATGCACAATTTGGAAAGAAGATTCCGTGGACATAGACTGTGACCGTGGTCACAAGGGTTTTCAGGATGAAGAAGAGACGAGAATGTTGACTCCATGATCAGAAGGCTTGATTTATTATTTTATGATATATGTTACATCAAGACTATACTAAAAAGCAATAGAAAGGAAAAGGTTTCTTCAGAAGCTAGCTAAGCTAAGAATAGAAAAGAATGAATAACAAAGATCTGTGTCTCAGACACAGCAAGAGCCAGCTCTGCAATGAGTGGTCAGGAAATCCAAAGATCCACAGGAGACCAATCACAGGACTACCTGTTGCATTCCACAGCAGCAGATAACCATTGTCTACTTTGGGTTGCTGAAACTGCAGCTTCTCACAAGGAAAAATCCTAAGAAAGGATTTTTCATGAAAGATGTCTGCGACACAGGAGCACCTGGAAGCTACTGCCAAGGACAAAAGTCTCACTCTTGCTGGTTTTGACACGGAGTTTTTGGTAGGATTTCGATCTACATCTACAGTCATCTACAGGAACTGGATTTTTTAGATACAAAGTGCCTTCAAGCAACATTTCTAAGCATAGTGGGCAAGGAAGTCCAGATACTAATGAGTTGTGGTTGGTTTTAACTCTGTGGAACATCTGGTACAATATCCCACAACGTGTTATTTTTGACTCTTTCAGGCGTTTAAAACTCAGGCTTATTCTTGTCAACACTTTTCTTTCCTCCCTTCAGAAATCTGCATGCCCAGGTACTCAATTCTTTCTCAGTTTGTTGACAAGCTACCTGTCAGACAATACTTGTCTCTTGACCCAGAGATGGGCAACTGTCACCATTAGGCCGGACGTGGCATGCACACGTGATCAGGGTCCAAGAAGAAAAAAGTTTTCTTTATTCTGCGTGATCTCCAGCTTATACACTCTTAACCAAGCGTGATCTTAAGTCACTGACTACACCACAAGAACTTCTTATATCCATTGGTGCAAAGCAATTAACGTCAATAGAATTGGCAAAAGTTTTACAGAAATTTATAAGGCAAGTATACACATCTACTTAGGCACTAGTCTAGCTTACAAAAATTTCATCTCTCTTTTCTAACTGGTTTCCATGCTGACGGCCTTGTCTTCTTCCTTGCTATGGATACACTGAAAACCCATCAATTGGGATGTCTTCTATGAACTCAGCTTTGCTTGCAGGCCAGCTGTCAAGGCCCTCCATAGGTCAGCACGCACCCACGTGCTTGAGAAGTGACTGCAGCCTAAAATACTCCTGGAAATTTATTATCTTTGCTTCTTTTCCCCCCTAAATGGCATTGAAGAAGTGAGACTTTTCAGAACCAGCTAGCATGCCACCTAGAAGAAGCAGACTTTTGCTTTCAGTCAAAGCTTTTGGGACCAAAAGGCGCGTTTGCTTGGATTCCTTGGATGCCGCTTGGGTTGGCCCATTTTCTGAGTTCCCCTGGGATGCCTTGAGCACTGCCTTATGGACTGGGAGGACATTTTCTGCTGCTTGATGAGTGAGGAGAACTTCCCAGGCTTTTCTTTCGCATCAGCTGTACAGAAGGTTGCCTTGCTGGGCACAAGGAAGCCATAGAACAGCTGCTATTGTGAGGTCAAGGGAGCGGTGCCACGTCACGGTGCTGTCAGCACAGCGTTGCCCCGGTGCACGCAAGGCCTGCTTGTCCAGAGCGGCTCTTCTGCTGGCTCCCTGCAGGAGGATCCTTGTGCTCAAGGAGTTCTCAGCAGACGGCCTGCACCCCGAGAGGAGTCTGGGCTTTGCCTTGGCTGGCATCCAGTGTGCAAACCCACACAGCGCTGCCAAAATGATCGGGCAGGTCTGTGCCGCGGTTTGCACGGTCTTTTCTGTTGTCTATTCTGGCTACTACCTGACCCAGCTGACTCGTAAGTAAAGGTTTCTCCTGGGGCTGGCATCACCCGGCTTTTGCTTGACTCTGCTCTTCATGCCGCAGCAGTGACCGAGTTTATTTGGGAACAAAATGGCCATGAAGATGCCACCGCTTTGGTCAATGTCCTGCCAGCAGCATCAGCTAAAAAGGGGGCATCTGTGTACTGGGGGGCGGGTGCAGAGTATTTGCCCTGCAACCTGCAGCGGTTGCCTTCCCTCCCCGAGAGAGTGCGCGGCACTGGAGTATGTCATTTCCTGCGCTTGCTGCTTCAAGCAAGACAAGCTGCTGATTGCAGACTCGGAGGGGAGATGCTCAGAAGTACTGCTAGCAACTCAGTGGCTCTCTCCAGGAGCGAAGGAAAGCACCTTTCGCTCCCAATCCTGCCCCTTAGAGGCCTTGGCTGTGTGACTTGACCCTTTGATGGTGTGCCAAGACTGCGATTGCCTTGGCTCTGCAGCACAAAGTCCAGTGCAGGGAGGATTTGCTGCTGAGCCCAGCAGCTGTTCCTGGGCTGCTTCAGCAGGGAGCTGCCACAGGGAAGGGGCCCTTTGGGGAAGCTTTGCTGGGCTACCATCTTCAGCCAAGGCATGGGAATTAGGGCATGCCATTTAAAAGAATCTACATCTAAAATGCAGGAAAGAGAAGAGGAAAATGCTGCTTGAGCTGTTGGGCACGAGGGAAGCTCAGAGTGTTGAAGAGCAAGGGGCATTTCCAGCAGCATGTTTCTATTTCTCTCTTGGCAAAAGAGGCCCAAATGTAGACAGAGCCTACTCTAGCGTCCTTGTTGTTCTCTTGCCTGCTGTGGGAAAGAGCTGTTGCTCCTGGAGGCCTGTTGGGAAAGGGAAATGCTCTGTGTTGGGACTGCCTTGTGCTGTGGGAGTGGCCAGCACAGGCACTTTTCTAAGGGCCTCTGGTTCCTTTTCCCTTGCTCGCTGCAGGTCACCTGACACGCGGATGGAGGCAAGCCTGGCCTTTGGTGAGTGGCAAAGGAAGCTGGGACATTGCTGGCGTGTGACAATGGGGCGGCAATTCTGCCAGCTTGGCCTCTTGCAGTCCAATGTGGAGTGCCAGTGTGGGAGGCTGAAAGAAAGGCCAAGTGCCCCGTGGCATCAGCAGTAGCAAAGGGAGCACTGGCTGTTTGCTGATTTTGCAGGGAAGAGCCTTTCAAGAGATGAAAGGCAAATGGGACAGCTGCAAGGCATCTTGCTGCTTCTAGGCAGCAGGGAAGCTCAAATGCACAGCAAGATGGGAGTAGCACCTCCTTCAGCCAACTTCCTGGGCTTTTCATGACTCAGAGTCCCACTTGTATCAAAGTCTACCATTTCCCCTTCTTCTGGGTCCTTTCCCAGCTCAACCGAAAGCAGCTCCTGAGGGATTGCCTTTTGCCCATCTCTCTCACTTCTGTCTGTCTGCAGGCCTCAACAGCAGGGTCAGCAGCTCCTCTGGCTGCCTCTGGCATTGAGGAAGAGGCTGAAGAGGAGCAAAGGAGCATCAAGCCTCCAGCTGCTCTCCCTGCACAGCCTGAGCTTGCAGAGCCGGTAAGTGGCAGTGAGCTTGGCCCTGCCTTTGGTGCAGGGCCGGCTTCCAGTTTTGGAGCAGCCCTTGTTGCTCGTGGCTGAAGATGCTGGCGGCTGTGTGCCTGCCGGGACCTAGTGCTGCTTCAGGCAAGCCAGGGAGCCCTGGCCAATGGGGTCTGAAGTTTGGCATTTGAGCTGGAATGCTGAGAGGGCCCGAGAATGTCTCCTGGCATCAGACAGGAGGCAGCATTCAATGATTCTCAGTGTAGCAGTCAGCCCCGTGTGCCCATTGTCAGTGCAGGCTGCCTGTGGTCAGCGGACGGAGCGGCCCAAAGACGCAGTTGCCGGCCTTGCAGGGGACCTGGCAGACACTGGCCCCTGGAAGGGACCTGCCCTCTCCATGGATTAATTAGCTTCAGGCTGTGCTTCACTTCATGCCGGTCAGAGCAGCCTTTGGAGAGGAGAATCCTTGGCAGCCCTACATTGTGAAGGGCGCGTGGGTCTGGGCAGGGCAGGAAGGCGTCTCCGAAGGGCCGCTCCCTAAAGGCTGCCATGGACAGGGGCAATGCGTGAGAAGGATCAGAGAAGGGCCATGCTGCGGGCTTCTGAGCAGACCACTGCATGCCAGTTGCGGGCTGATTTCATTGCCCAGGTAAAGACAGGAGGAGGAAAGCAACAAGGCTCTGGGGAACTGCTCTGATGTCTTTCTGGATCTTGGCAGCCCCATGGATCCCTTGTTGCCAGTGTCTTGCAGAAAAGCTGAAAACATGGAGCATGGAGGTGGCCCTGAGGGGCTGGATCCAAGTAGCCTTTGGGCTTTTGCCAAAGTTGCCTTTGAGAAGGGGACATGGGAAAGGCCCCAGCTGGAGAGGCCTGGCGGTGGCTGACAGCACCTTCCCAAGGCCTTGCTTTGGCCGTGCACTCGGCGGAGCATGATGTGTGCCAGGCACCCTTCTGACGGGCAATCCTTTCTGGTCCCAGCTCAACACAGGCTCTGCAATTCAACCTGGTGCCGCTGGACCAGCGTGGCCTGCAGCAGCCAGCTCGCCCCCCGCTGCTGGCACTTCCTGCAGCAGCGCAGCCCAGCAGCCCGAGATGAGGCAGGAGCAGGGCCGGAAGACACTGAGTAAGTCGGCTGCATTTCTTGTCTGCCAGAGCAGTGTGTTGTGTGCGTGTCTGGGTGTAGGCTGTGCCAGAAGTTGCCCCTCGCTCTCAGAGGTGCTTAGGCCTCTCGGCAGAAGCTGTTGTTGTGCTTTGAGGCAGCGCGGCAGCGCTCAGGGACTTCCTGCTGCCTGTGAGGGCGGCTGGGCCTGGCTTGGCTCTGCCTGGGCTGCCTTGTGTGCCAAAGACAAAAGCAGAGATTGTTTCTGCTTGAGCAGAAGGCTGGCACCTAGCAAGTGACTAGGCCCCAGGCAGCTCTCTGGCCCCAGCTGTTTTCGGGCTCCCGTTCTTACACCTCCTCTGGCTCAGACACTTTGTGGCCCTGGCAGTGGACCTGCCAGTGATGGTGGCTGTGACTGCAGAGGCTGCAAAGGCCCTTGGTGACCTCTTAGGGCCCTCTTCTTAAGGTCTCATCATTTTGGCTTATGGCATGGGATGCTGCGCTTGAAAGAAATCAAGGCCTTCTTGGAAAGGCCACCTGATGAAAGGTGGAGAAGATGGCCCTCCCACTTGCTGGTCTCAGCAGCTGGAAGCCAGGGGACCGCAAAGGGCCCAGAGCTGCCGGCAGCGGGGCTGCCTTTGGGAGGGTGTGGGGAGCGGCGTCTCTGTGTGCGAGTGAGCGCCCTGCGCTGCTTTTGTCTTTCAGGGAGCATTGTGAGTCCGGGCCAGCCAATGAGCAAATACACGGCATTTGAAGAACTGGGACGAGGGTAAGCGTGGCCTCGGCTCCTTTTACAAAAGCGTGGGCCAGGTCTTTGGCTGGTGCAATATCAAGCGTGAAGTCAGGCAAGCTCCAATCACGGTCAGGCTCTGGCTTTACCTCCTGTCGCCTGCCTGGACTGCTGGGGCAGAGCAATCCGAAGGCCTCATCAAAGACAAGTTGATGCTGGCATTGTCTTGCTTGCAGCAAGGAGGAGCAGGAGCTGGGAAGCCCTCTGCCCCTGCATCTTTCTGGCCTGAAAGAGCACCTTGCCATTCAAGAAATGTCAGATTCTCAAGGACAGTCTTCTGACTCTAATTGTTCTCACACTTTTGACACACACATGCATGCACACCCACACAAGGAGGACTGTTCCCCTTAGGTTTGGAAATGACCTGGCTGGGCGTGCGCCTTGGAGATTTCCAGCGGCCCTCGGTCTTCATGCTGCACCTTAGTGTTCCCTTGGACAGGCTGCCCCGCAGGGCAGAGGGCTCACGGGCCGACGTGCTGTTGGCCGAAGAGACGCCGCAGCCAGGCGTTTTCTAAGGAAGGCGTGCAGGCAGCCTGGGGAGATCTGCTGCCTAGGCTTGATTTCAGTGCCAAGGGATAAAGGGCTCTTTCTGCTGCTTTTGTCTTTCCAGGGGCTTTGGAGCTGTTTATAAAGCCCTTGACACCAGCAGCGGACAACAGGTAAAGTGCCAACAGCCCCATGCCATTTTGCAGCTCTGGAGCGCTTTCCCCGCTGCTGTGAGCCCTGCCTGGAGGTTTGGGTGGCAGCTCCATGTCTGCAGCAGTGGCTGTTCCTCTGAAGTACACTCTAGGCTCAGGGGGCAGAATGCATTTGGGATGGCCTTTGGTGCTTCTGCTAAGCTCTGCTGTCTAGTGACAAGGCCCTTTGGCCCAGCCCGCTGCCTCATTGCAGCAGCACTCGCTCCGTGCTGCTTGTCATCTCGAGCAGGGGACTTCTTCTCAAGGTAAACGGTGGCCAATGTCATTTCAGGTGGCAATCAAGATCATGTCGCTTGAGGAGGAGATGTCCGAGGAGCTGGCTGCCAATGAAATCCTGGCCATGAGGGACAACAGGAGTCCCAATATCGTTACCTACTTAGACAGGTTGGCGTATTCTCCTGTCAATGCAGCTTTAGTTAGTGCAAGCCCGAAGAGACGATGCCCTTTGGTCACTGGTAGAGAAGGGAGCTGCTGGTGATTTCTCTGCTGGTCTCCAGAGCGTGGCAGGAGGTGGAGCTGGTGATCATGAATCTCGTGTGGCACACGTAGCTTGGAGAGCAGTTGCAAAAACCTGGCTCGGGCCCTCGGCTGACTGAGGCTGTGCCCATTGCTGTCTCTCCATGCCGTGGTTTTCTTCTTTCAGCTACCTGGTGGATGCGGAGCTCTGGCTGGCCATGGAGTTCATGGACGGCGGCACCTTGTTTGATGTGCTCAGCGCAGTGTACCCGGAGGAAGGACAGATAGGCGCTGTCTGTCGGGAGGTGAGGGATCCCGCTTGTGCTTCCCCAAGCCTGCCCAGGATGCTGCTTGCCAGCTGGAGGTTAAGGACAGCCGGGATTTCTTGCTCTCACCTTTCTTTTGCTGCTGCTGCTGCTGCTGCTGTCACCACACACAGGAGAAGAGCGAGCATGGGAAGTGAACTGCCTGCCGCTGTCCCCGCACTCCTCAGGCTCTGTTCTTGCACTCTTCCATCCTGTCTGTCCTCTGGCGCTGGTGCTGGCTGACTCGCTTGGGTTCACTTGCTTCCTCTTCTTAGCTTTGCCTGGGAATGTTAGCCTGGAGCCTGTCTGTCTGTCCTACATTCCTTGCCACGGGAAGGCAGCATGCAGGCGGCAGAATTTCCAGCTAAGGCCAAAGAGCCGTCCTCAGCTGCAAAGGATAGCATTGCAGCCCGCATGGCGACGGATTCTGGAACAGCTCTAAGGTGCTGCTTCCTCCTCTGCTGCCACTAGGCTTCCCCAAAAATCTTTGCCATGCCGCCTCCCAGCCAAAGGTGACGCGCTTCCTACCCAAGGCCGGCGGAACTTTTGGGAGCCCGGATGCCTTCGCTTGGAATCGAGAAAAAAACTTCCAAGAGTGTTGAAGCAGCAAGGTCTTCTTCGTGACAGCACCATGATGCTGTGCCCTCGCTCACAATTCCCTGAGAAAGCCGTCAATCCCGTTGAGCTCTTTCCTTTCTGGTGGGATGAAATCCCATCCTGTACGTTAACTTTCCCTCCCTCCTTTTTCTCTCTCAGTGCCTGCAAGGACTGCATTTCCTTCATTCCCGCCAAGTCATCCACAGAGACATCAAAAGCAACAACGTCCTTGTGGGCATGGATGGATCTGTCAAGTTGGGTGGGTATCCCTGCTGGGCTGCAGCATTTGCAGCACCTGCCGTGCGCTTGCATTTCGGTGACTGCCACTTGGGCAGAAGCGCCGCTTGGCCAGTGCGTGAATGGTGAGGGTGTTGTGGAAGTGGCTGATGCCTTCTTTGCCTGGCTCCAGGCACGTGGAAGGAGAGCTCAGCTGCTTTTTCAGCTCGATTCAGCATGGCCTGGTCAGGCTTGGAGTGGGCAATGGTTTTGGCCACTTTGCCAGTGGGAGCTGGCTTTGACAGGCTTTGTTTTTGGCCTCAGGTGACTTTGGCCTCTGTGCTCAGCTCAGCCCTGAGCGCAGCAAGCGCAGCTCCAGCGTCGGCACTCCCAGCTGGATGGCACCGGAGGTGGTGAGAGGAGAAGCCTACGGCCCCAAAGTGGACATCTGGTCCCTGGGCATCATGGGGCTGGAAATGGTGGAAGGGGAAGCTCCTTACGAGCGGGAAGCCCGTCTCAGGGTAAGGTGCAGCTTAGCAAGAGGGCTCTGTGCGGAGAGAGCTGATGTGGCTAGCAAAGGAGCAGGTGCAGTGTCCTCTTGCATCCATGTGCTGTAGGTTTTTGAACTGATAGAAAGGAACGGGCCCCCAAAACTGCAGAACCCCAGGCACCACTCGGCTCTCCTGCGCGACTTCCTCCGCTGCTGCCTGCAGGCAGACGAGGACAGGCGCTGGTCTGCCCAGGAACTCCTGCAGGTAAGAAAAGCAAAGGGGCAAAAAGCCCTGTCAGCTGAGGACACCTGCATGAAGGCATGAGGAGGAGTGTGGGCCACGTGGCGCAGGCAGCTGCCAGCACAGGAAGGCGCAGGGGGACATGCTGCCCTCGGTGCTCTTTGTGTGTCTTCCTGGTAGCCAGGGAATCCTGCTTGAGCCCGTGAGGATGGGATCCTGGAAAGTAAGAGCTCCTTTCTTTGTTCTTTTTCCTCTGGGCAGCATCCCTTTGTTACCTCCGGCGATCCTGCCTCCAGCCTGGCTGCTCTGATCACCTCAGCCAAGCAAGTGCAGGAAGACTGGAGAGGAGACACCTGCGCCTGAGGAGGCCCTTATGCCCCGCCAGCCGAGAGGAGGGAAAAGGGGATGTGTCATCTTTGGGCAGAGCTCCAGCCATCCTCCGGGTATTAAGAGGAGCTGTGCCATAGATAGGAAATATGATTTTTTTTTTTCGTATTTGCTCAGTTTAGGTGTTAGGTTAGGTAAGGTAAGGTAAGGTAAGGTAAGGTTAGGTTAGGTTAGGTTTGGTTAGATTAGGTTTGGTTAGATTAGGTTTGGTTAGGTGTGTGCTAGGTTCAATTTAAAGCTCTGTTGTTTTTTCTTTCTCAAAGAGATGAAAGTTTAAAAGAATTAGGAGATATAGGGATCAACATTGAAGGGCTATGGAACATAGATAGCTTAGATAATAGAGGATTGTTTAGCTTAGAATAGAGTGTTGTTAATTTAGGCAAGCTCTGAGGTATCTTGGAAGTAGAAATGAAAGAATTGTCATAAGAAGAATTAAGCTGTGAGAGGAAAAGCTGGGCTGCAGCCGAACTGGAGCCTGCAGGCGCTCCAAGCTGTCAGCCTGAACAGGCCACCTGCAGGACAGAAGGATGAAGATGGAGAAGTAGCGAGGGGATCCTTTGTTTCAGCCCGAGTGAGAATAAAAGTCTAAAATATCCAGAGTGTTGTAAGACTCCCTTCCTTGCCAGGCTGTAGCTAAGTGGACGGTCCCCTTCAGAGGCCCAAAGAACATAGTGAGGTAAGCAGCTTTGCTTGCCTGAAGCGTGGAATGCCCGCGGGAAGCTGCCAGACTTGCGGGTAATGAACGCCAGGTAATGAGCTCCCATTCGGGACAACACCAGGAGGCAGATGTGCACTCCTTTCTGGGCCTCTTGTCGTGAAGATGTCAGGGTGATCAGCGGGAATGACCATTTTGTTCCCAGCCTCCTCTCACTATGTCCCCTATGGGATGGAATGGCATTCTCATAGCGGCATCTGGCCCTTCCTCCCTGCTTCTCTTTTCCCCCCTTTTCAGCCCAGAGCCCCAGGGACCATCTGGGCTAGCCTGATCCCCCACGGCTGTGTGCAACCACCAGGGCCTCCTGCACAGCCCCATTGCCACTCTGCTGCCTCCTTGGCCTTTTCCCACATCTGGGCCAGCCTGCTCTTGCCAGCTGTTGGGCACACACACACACAGCATACCGCACCTGTCAGGGAGCAATTTGATGCAGGAGCCCCTGCTAAGCACGGCTCACCAGCCCGGCACTTTTCCCACCGAGCTGTGGCTCCATTTGCACTCCATCTGCAGGGATACCCACTGTGAGGGACCGCTCAGGGACTGGATGCTCCCTGCCTGGTGCCCACAGGCCTGATTTCCACGCCTCCCCATTCCTCCTAGCCCTAAGGCTGCCTCAGCCTTCTAAACACAATTTTTCTTACTCTAATGCCTTCCTGTGCTTTACTTCATACTCTAAGCAGGAGTAGACAGTTTTGATTGTCTTTATTCTAGAATTAAGAACAATAAGTTGGAAGTGCTGCTAGAGTTTGTCATTTTGAACTTGAAGCAACTGCAAAAAGTAGAGAAGCTTTCGCTGCAGCTTTTCAGTTAATTTGAAGTCTCCTTCCTCTTCACTCAGTTTCAGCATATCTGTTGATTTTCCTCTGCTGTCATCTTTTAAGCTTCATCACTTGTCTATGGATCTGTAAAAACCCCTGTCAACCCAGCGCAAATTTACTAGCCTTTGTATTTTTCCTCCTCTGGAAAAGCTGAAGCTCCTGTGATCTTCTCCTGTGATCTAGACTTTGATTCCCCTCTTGGCTCTGGCTAAGAGCAGAACAAATGGAATTTATTACCTGCTAGTAAGATCTGCTAGCAAAGGTCGCAGTTAGAGCTAAGCATAAGGCTTCTCTCCCTCCGCCGAATACACATCTTTGTGTCTAGGCCTGGCGATTTCCAGGAGCACCTGGAAGCTACTGCCAAGGACAAAAGTCTCACTCTTGCTGGTTTTGACACGGAGTTTTTGGTAGGATTTTGATCTACATCTACAGTCATCTACAGGAACTGGATTTTTAGATACAAAGTGCCTTCAAGCAACATTTCTAAGCATAGTGGGCAAGGAAGTCCAGATACTAATGAGTTGTGGTTGGTTTTAACTCTGTGGAACATCTGGTACAATATCCCACAACGTGTTATTTTTGACTCTTTCAGGCGTTTAAAACTTAGGCTTATTCTTGTCAACACTTTTCTTTCCTCCCTTCAGAAATCTGCATGCCCAGGTACTCAATTCTTTCTCAGTTTGTTGACAAGCTACCTGTCAGACAATACTTGTCTCTTGACCCAGAGATGGGCAACTGTCACCATTAGGCCGGACGTGGCATACACACGTGATCAGGGTCCAAGAAGAAAAAAGTTTTCTTTATTCTGCCTGTTCTCCAGCTTATACACTCTTAACAAAGCGTGATCTTAAGTCACTGACTACACCACAAGAACTTCTTATATCCATTGGTGCAAGGCAATTAACGTCAATAGAATTGGCAAAAGTTTTACAGAAATTTATAAGGCAAGTATACACATCTACTTAGGCACTAGTCTAGCTTACGAAAATTTCATCTCTCTTTTCTAATCGGTTTCCATGCTGACGGCCTTGTCTTCTTCCTTGCTATGGATACACTGAAAACCCATCAATTGGGATGTCTTCTATGAACTCAGCTTTGCTTGCAGGCCAGCTGTCAAGCCCCTCCATAGGTCAGCACGCACCCGCGTGCTCGAGAAGTGACTGCAGCCTAAAATACTCCTGGAAATTTATTATCTTTGCTTCTTTTCCCCCCTAAATGGCATTGAAGAAGTGAGACTTTTCAGAACCAGCTAGCATGCCACCTAGAAGAAGCAGACTTTTGCTTTCAGTCAAAGCTTTTGGGACCAAAAGGCGCATTTGCTTGGATTCCTTGGATGCCGCTTGGGTTGGCCCATTTTCTGAGTTCCTCTGGGATGCCTTGAGCACTGCCTTATGGACTGGGAGGACATTTTCTGCTGCTTGATGAGTGAGGAGAACTTCCCAGGCTTTTCTTTCGCATCAGCTGTACAGAAGGTTGCCTTGCTGGGCACAAGGAAGCCATAGAACAGCTGCTATTGTGAGGTCAGGGGAGCGGTGCCACGTCACAGTGCTGTCAGCACAGCGTTGCCCCGGGGCACGCAAGGCCTGCTTGTCCAGAGCGGCTCTTCTGCTGGCTCCCTGCAGGAGGATCCTTGTGCTCAAGGAGTTCTCAGCAGACGGCCTGCACCCCGAGAGGAGTCTGGGCTTTGCCTTGGCTGGCATCCAGTGTGCAAACCCGCACAGCGCTGCCAAAATGATCGGGCAGGTCTGTGCCACGGTTTGCACGGTCTTTTCTGTTGTCTATTCTGGCTACTACCTGACCCAGCTGACTCGTAAGTAAAGGTTTCTCCTGGGGCTGGCATCACCCGGCTTTTGCTTGACTCTGCTCTTCATGCCGCAGCAGTGACCGGGTTTATTTGGGAACAAAATGGCCATGAAGATGCCACCGCTTTGGTCAATGTCCTGCCAGCAGCATCAGCTAAAAAGAGGGCATCTGTGTACTGGGGGGCGGGTGCAGAGTATTTGCCCTGCAACCTGCAGCGGTTGCCTTCCCTCCCCGAGAGAGTGCGCGGCACTGGAGTCTGTCCTTTCCTGCGCTTGCTGCTTCAAGCAAGACAAGCTGCTGATTGCAGACTCGGAGGGGAGATGCTCAGAAGTACTGCTAGCAACTCAGTGGCTCTCTCCAGGAGCGAAGGAAAGCGCCTTTCGCTACAACATTGCCCCTTAGAGGCCTTGGCTGCGTGACTTGACCCTTTGATGGTGTGCCAAGGCTGCGATTGCCTTGGCTCTGCAGCACAAAGTCCAGTGCAGGGAGGGTTTGCTGCTGAGCCCAGCAGCTGTTCCTGGGCTGCTTCAGCAGGGAGCTGCCACAGGGAAGGGGCCCTTTGGGGAAGCTTTGCTGGGCTACCATCTTCAGCCAAGGCATGGGATTTAGGGCATGCCTTTTAAAAGAATCTACATCTAAAATGCAGGAAAGAGAAGAGGAAAATGCTGCTTGAGCTGTTGGGCACAAGGGAAGCTCAGAGTGTTGAAGAGCAAGGGGCATTTCCAGCAGCGTCTTTCTATTTCTCTCTTGGCAAAAGAGGCCCAAATGTAGACAGAGCCTACTCTAGCGTCCTCGTTGTTCTCTTGCCTGCTGTGGGAAAGAGCTGTTGCTCCTGGAGGCCTGTTGGGAAAGGGAAATGCTCTGTGTTGGGACTGCCTTGTGCTGCGGGAGTGGCCAGCACAGGCACTTTTCTAAGGGCCTCTGGTTCCTTTTCCCTTGCTCGCTGCAGGTCACCTGACACGCGGATGGAGGCAAGCCTGGCCTTTGGTGAGTGGCAAAGGAAGCTGGGACGTTGCTGGCGTGTGACAATGGGGCGGCAATTCTGCCAGCTTGGCCTCTTGCAGTCCAGTGTGGAGTGCCAGCGTGGGAGGCTGAAAGAAAGGCCAAGTGCCCCGTGGCATCAGCAGTAGCAAAGGGAGCACTGGCTGTTTGCTGATTTTGCAGGGAAGAGCCTTTCAAGAGATGAAAGGCAAATGGGACAGCTGCAAGGCATCTTGCTGCTTCTAGGCAGCAGGGAAGCTCAAATGCACAGCAAGATGGGAGTAGCACCTCATTCAGCCAACTTCCTGGGCTTTTCATGACTCAGAGTCCCACTTGTATCAAAGTCTACCATTTCCCCTTCTTCTGGGTCCTTTCCCAGCTCAACAGAAAGCAGCTCCTGAGGGATTGCCTTTTGCCCATCTGTCTCACTTCTGTCTGTCTGCAGGCCTCAACAGCAGGGTCAGCAGCTCCTCTGGCTGCCTCTGGCATTGAGGAAGAGGCTGAAGAGGAGCAAAAGAGCATCAAGCCTCCAGCTGCTCTCCCTGCACAGCCTGAGCTTGCAGAGCCGGTAAGTGGCAGTGAGCTTGGCCCTGCCTTTGGTGCAGGGCCAGGCTTCCAGTTTTGGAGCAGCCCTTGTTGCTCGTGGCTGAAGATGCTGGCGGCTGTGTGCCTGCCGGGACCTAGTGCTGCTTCAGGCAAGCCAGGGAGCCCTGGCCAATGGGGTCAGAAGTTTGGCATTTGAGCTGGAATGCTGAGAGGGCCCGAGAATGTCTCCTGGCATCAGACAGGAGGCAGCATTCAATGATTCTCAGTGTAGCAGTCAGCCCCGTGTGCCCATTGTCAGTGCAGGCTGCCTGTGGTCAGCGGACGGAGCGGCCCAAAGACGCAGTTGCCGGCCTTGCAGGGGACCTGGCAGACACTGGCCCCTGGAAGGGACCTGCCCTCTCCATGGACTAATTAGCTTCAGGCTGTGCTTCACTTCCAGCCGCTCAGAGCAGCCTTTGCAGAGGAGAATCCTTGGCAGCCCTACATTGTGAAGGGCGCGTGGGTCTGGGCAGGGCAGGAAGGCGTCTCCGAAGGGCCGCTCCCTAAAGGCTGCCATGGACAGGGGCAATGCGTGAGAAGGATCAGAGAAGGGCCATGCTGCGGGCTTCTGAGCAGACCACTGCATGCCAGTTGCGGGCTGATTTCATTGCCCAGGGAAAGACAGGAGGAGGAAAGCAACAAGGCTCTGGGGAACTGCTCTGATGTCTTTCTGGATCTTGGCAGCCCCATGGATCCCTTGTTGCCAGTGTCTTGCAGAAAAGCTGAAAACATGGAGCATGGAGGTGGCCCTGAGGGGCTGGATCCAAGTAGCCTTTGGGCTTTTGCCAAAGTTGCCTTTGAGAAGGGGACATGGGAAAGGCCCCAGCTGGAGAGGCCTGGCGGTGGCTGACAGCACCTTCCCAAGGCCTTGCTTTGGCCGTGCACTCGGCGGAGCATGATGTGTGCCAGGCACCCTTCTGACGGGCAATCCTTTCTGGTCCCAGCTCAACACAGGCTCTGCAATTCAACCTGGTGCCGCTGGACCAGCGTGGCCTGCAGCAGCCAGCTCGCCCCCCGCTGCTGGCACTTCCTGCAGCAGCGCAGCCCAGCAGCCCGAGATGAGGCAGGAGCAGGGCCGGAAGACACTGAGTAAGTCGGCTGCATTTCTTGTCTGCCAGAGCAGTGTGTTGTGTGCGTGTCTGGGTGTAGGCTGTGCCAGAAGTTGCCCCTCGCTCTCAGAGGCGCTTAGGCCTCTCGGCAGAAGCCGTTGTTGTGCTTTGAGGCAGCGCGGCAGCGCTCAGGGACTTCCTGCTGCCTGTGAGGGCGGCTGGGCCTGGCTTGGCTCTGCCTGGGCTGCCTTGGGTGCCAAAGACAAAAGCAGAGATTGTTTCTGCTTGAGCAGAAGGCTGGCACCTAGCAAGTGACTAGGCCCCAGGCAGCTCTCTGGCCCCAGCTGTTTTCGGGCTCCCGTTCTTACACCTCCTCTGGCTCAGACACTTTGTGGCCCTGGCAGTGGACCTGCCAGTGATGGTGGCTGTGACTGCAGAGGCTGCAAAGGCCCTTGGTGACCTCTTAGGGCCCTCTTCTTAAGGTCTCATCATTTTGGCTTATGGCTTGGGATGCTGCGCTTGAAAGAAATCAAGGCCTTCTTGGAAAGGCCACCTGATGAAAGGTGGAGAAGATGGCCCTCCCACTTGCTGGTCTCAGCAGCTGGAAGCCAGGGGACCGCAAAGGGCCCAGAGCTGCTGGCAGCGGGGCTGCCTTTGGGAGGGTGTGGGGAGCGGCGTCTCTGTGTGCGAGTGAGCGCCCTGCGCTGCTTTTGTCTTTCAGGGAGCATTGTGAGTCCGGGCCAGCCAATGAGCAAATACACGGCATTTGAAGAACTGGGACGAGGGTAAGCGTGGCCTCGGCTCCTTTTACAAAAGTGTGGGCCAGGTCCTTGGCTGGTGCAAGATCAAGCGTGAAGTCAGGCAAGCTCCAATCACGGTCAGGCTCTGGCTTTACCTCCTGTCGCCTGCCTGGACTGCTGGGGCAGAGCAATCCGAAGGCCTCATCCAAGACAAGTTGATGCTGGCATTGTCTTGCTTGCAGCAAGGAGGAGCAGGAGCTGGGAAGCCCTCTGCCCCTGCAGCTTTCTGGCCTGAAAGAGCACCTTGCCATTCAAGAAATGTCAGATTCTCAAGGACAGTCTTCTGACTCTCATTGTTCTCACTCTTTTGACACACACATGCATGCACACCCGCACAAGGAGGACTGTTCCCCTTAGGTTTGGAAATAACCTGGCTGGGCGTGCGCCTTGGAGATTTCCAGCGGCCCTCGGTCTTCATGCTGCACCTTAGTGTTCCCTTGGACAGGCTGCCCCGCAGGGCAGAGGGCTCACGGGCCGACGTGCTGTTGGCCGAAGAGACGCCGCAGCCAGGCGTTTTCTAAGGAAGGCGTGCAGGCAGCCTGGGGAGATCTGCTGCCTAGGCTTGATTTCAGTGCCAAGGGATAAAGGGCTCTTTCTGCTGCTTTTGTCTTTCCAGGGGCTTTGGAGCTGTTTATAAAGCCCTTGACACCAGCAGCGGACAACAGGTAAAGTGCCAACAGCCCCATGCCATTTTGCAGCTCTGGAGCGCTTTCCCCGCTGCTGTGAGCCCTGCCTGGAGGTTTGGGTGGCAGCTCCATGTCTGCAGCAGAGGCTGTTCCTCTGAAGTACACTCTAGGCTCAGGGGGCAGAATGCATTTGGGATGGCCTTTGGTGCTTCTGCTAAGCTCTGCTGTCTAGTGACAAGGCCCTTTGGCCCAGCCCGCTGCCTCATTGCAGCAGCACTCGCTCCGTGCTGCTTGTCATCTCGAGCAGGGGGCGTCTTCTCAAGGTAAACGGTGGCCAATGTCATTTCAGGTGGCAATCAAGATCATGTCGCTTGAGGAGGAGATGTCCGAGGAGCTGGCTGCCAATGAAATCCTGGCCATGAGGGACAACAGGAGTCCCAATATCGTTACCTACTTAGACAGGTTGGCGTATTCTCCTGTCAATGTAGCTTTAGCTAGTGCAAGCCCGAAGAGACGATGCCCTTTGGTCACGGGCAGAGAAGGGAGCTGCTGGTGATTTCTCTGCTGGTCTCCAGAGCGTGGCAGGAGGTGGAGCTGGTGATCATGAATCTCGTGTGGCACACGTAGTTTGGAGAGCAGTTGCTAAAACCTGGCTCGGGCCCTCGGCTGACTGAGGCTGTGCCCATTGCTGTCTCTCCATGCCGTGGTTTTCTTCTTTCAGCTACCTGCTGGATGCGGAGCTCTGGCTGGCCATGGAGTTCATGGACGGCGGCACCTTGTTTGATGTGCTCAGCGCAGTGTACCCGGAGGAAGGACAGATAGGCGCTGTCTGTCGGGAGGTGAGGGATCCCGCTTGTGCTTCCCCAAGCCTGTCCAGGATGCTGCTTGCCAGCTGGAGGTTAAGGACAGCCGGGATTTCTTGCTCTCACCTTTCTTTTGCTGCTGCTGCTGCTGCTGCTGTCACCACACACAGGAGAAGAGCGAGCATAGGAAGTGAACTGCCTGCCACTGTCCCCGCACTCCTCAGGCTCTGTTCTTGCACTCTTCCATCCTGTCTGTCCTCTGGCGCTGGTGCTGGCTCACTCGCTTGGGTTCACTTGCTTCCTCTTCTTAGCTTTGCCTGGGAATGTTAGCCTGGAGCCTGTCTGTCTGTCCTACATTCCTTGCCACGGGAAGGCAGCATGCAGGTGGCAGAATTTCCAGCTAAGGCCAAAGAGCCGTCCTCAGCTGCAAAGGATAGCGTTGCAGCCCGCATGGCGACGGATTCTGGAACAGCTCTAAGGTGCTGCTTCCTCCACTGTTGCCACTAGGCTTCCCCAAAAATCTTTGCCATGCCGCCTCCCAGCCAAAGGTGACGCGCTTCCTACCCAAGGCCGGCGGAACTTTTGGGAGCCCGGATGCCTTCGCTTGGAATCGAGAAAAAAACTTCCAAGAGTGTTGAAGCAGCAAGGTCTTCTTCGTGACAGCACCATGATGCTGTGCCCTCGCTCACAATTCCCTGAGAAAGCCGTCAATCCCGTTGAGCTCTTTCCTTTCTGGTGGGATGAAATCCCATCCTGTACGTTAACTTTCCCTCCCTCCTTTTTCTCTCTCAGTGCCTGCAAGGACTGCATTTCCTTCATTCCCGCCAAGTCATCCACAGAGACATCAAAAGCAACAACGTCCTTGTGGGCATGGATGGATCTGTCAAGTTGGGTGGGTATCCCTGCTGGGCTGCAGCATTTGCAGCACCTGCCGTGCGCTTGCATTTCGGTGACTGCCACTTGGGCAGAAGCGCCGCTTGGCCAGTGCGTGAATGGTGAGGGTGTTGTGGAAGTGGCTGATGCCTTCTTTGCCTGGCTCCAGGCACGTGGAAGGAGAGCTCAGCTGCTTTTTCAGCTCGATTCAGCATGGCCTGGTCAGGCTTGGAGTGGGCAATGGTTTTGGCCACTTTGCCAGTGGGAGCTGGCTTTGACAGGCTTTGTTTTTGGCCTCAGGTGACTTTGGCCTCTGTGCTCAGCTCAGCCCTGAGCGCAGCAAGCGCAGCTCCAGCGTCGGCACTCCCAGCTGGATGGCACCGGAGGTGGTGAGAGGAGAAGCCTACGGCCCCAAAGTGGACATCTGGTCCCTGGGCATCATGGGGCTGGAAATGGTGGAAGGGGAAGCTCCTTACGAGCGGGAAGCCCGTCTCAGGGTAAGGTGCAGCTTAGCAAGAGGGCTCTGTGCGGAGAGAGCTGATGTGGCTAGCAAAGGAGCAGGTGCAGTGTCCTCTTGCATCCATGTGCTGTAGGTTTTTGAACTGATAGAAAGGAACGGGCCCCCAAAACTGCAGAACCCCAGGCACCACTCGGCTCTCCTGCGCGACTTCCTCCGCTGCTGCCTGCAGGCAGACGAGGACAGGCGCTGGTCTGCCCAGGAACTCCTGCAGGTAAGAAAAAGCAAAGGGGCAAAAAGCCCTGTCAGCTGAGGACACCTGCATGAAGGCATGAGGAGGAGTGTGGGCCACGTGGCGCAGGCAGCTCCCAGCACAGGAAGGCGCAGGGGGACATGCTGCCCTCGGTGCTCTTTGTGTGTCTTCCTGGTAGCCAGGGAATCCTGCCTGAGCCCGTGAGGATGGGACCCTGGAAAGTAAGAGTTCCTTTCTTTGTTCTTTTTCCTCTGGGCAGCATCCCTTTGTTACCTCCGGCGATCCTGCCTCCAGCCTGGCTGCTCTGATCACCTCAGCCAAGCAAGTGCAGGAAGACTGGAGAGGAGACACCTGCGCCTGAGGAGGCCCTTATGCCCCGCCAGCCGAGAGGAGGGAAAAGGGGATGTGTCATCTTTGGGCAGAGCTCCAGCCATCCCCCGCGTATTAAGAGGAGCTGTGCCATAGATAGGAAATATGATTTTTTTTTTTTTCGTATTTGCTCAGTTTAGGTGTTTGGTTAGGTTAGGTAAGGTAAGGTAAGGTAAGGTAAGGTAAGGTAAGGTAAGGTTAGGTTAGGTTAGGTTAGGTTTGGTTAGGTAAGGTTTGGTTAGGTGTGTGCTAGGTTCAATTTAAAGCTCTGTTGTTTTTTCTTTCTCAAAGAGATGAAATTTTAAAAGAATTAGGAGATATAGGGATCAACATTGAAGGGCTATGGAACATAGATAGCTTAGATAATAGAGGATTGTTTAGCTTAGAATAGAGTGTTGTTAATTTAGGCAAGCTCTGAGGTATCTTGGAAGTAGAAATGAAAGAATTGTCATAAGAAGAATTAAGCTGTGAGAGGAAAAGCTGGGCTGCAGCCGAACTGGAGCCTGCAGGCGCTCCAAGCTGTCAGCCTGAACAGGCCACCTGCAGGACAGAAGGATGAAGATGGAGAAGTAGCGAGGGGATCCTTTGTTTCAGCCCGAGTGAGAATAAAAGTCTAAAATATCCAGAGTGTTGTAAGACTCCCTTCCTTGCCAGGCTGTAGCTAAGTGGACGGTCCCCTTCAGAGGCCCAAAGAACATAGTGAGGTAAGCAGCTTTGCTTGCCTGAAGCGTGGAATGCCCGCGGGAAGCTGCCAGACTTGCGGGTAATGAACGCCAGGTAATGAGCTCCCATTCAGGACAACACCAGGAGGCAGATGTGCACTCCTTTCTGGGCCTCTTGTCGTGAAGATGTCAGGGTGATCAGCGGGAATGACCATTTTGTTCCCAGCCTCCTCTCACTATGTCCCCTATGGGATGGAATGGCATTCTCATAGCGGCATCTGGCCCTTCCTCCCGGCTTCTCTTTTCCCCCCTTTTCAGCCCAGAGCCCCCGGGACCATCTGGGCCAGCCTGATCCCCCACGGCTGTGTGCAACCACCAGGGCCTCCTGCACAGCCCCATTGCCACTCTGCTGCCTCCTTGGCCTTTTCCCACATCTGGGCCAGCCTGCTCTTGCCAGCTGTTGGGCACACACACACAGCATACCGCACCTGTCAGGGAGCAATTTGATGCAGGAGCCCCTGCTAAGCACGGCTCACCAGCCCGGCACTTTTCCCACCGAGCTGTGGCTCCATTTGGACTCCATCTGCAGGGATACCCACTGTGAGGGACCGCTCAGGGACTGGATGCTCCCTGCCTGGTGCCCACAGGCCTGATTTCCACGCCTCCCCATTCCTCCTAGCCCTAAGGCTGCCTCAGCCTTCTAAACACAATTTTTCTTACTCTAATGCCTTCCTGTGCTTTACTTCATACTCTAAGCAGGAGTAGACAGTTTTGATTGTCTTTATTCTAGAATTAAGAACAATAAGTTGGAAGTGCTGCTAGAGTTTGTCATTTTGAACTTGAAGCAACTGCAAAAAGTAGAGAAGCTTTCGCTGCAGCTTTTCAGTTAATTTGAAGTCTCCTTCCTCTTCACTCAGTTTCAGCATATCTGTTGATTTTCCTCTGCTGTCATCTTTTAAGCTTCATCACTTGTCTATGGATCTGTAAAAACCCCTGTCAACCCAGCGCAAATTTACTAGCCTTTGTATTTTTCCTCCTCTGGAAAAGCTGAAGCTCCTGTGATCTTCTCCTGTGATCTAGACTTTGATTCCCCTCTTGGCTCTGGCTAAGAGCAGAACAAATGGAATTTATTACCTGCTAGTAAGATCTGCTAGCAAAGGTCGCAGTTAGAGCTAAGCATAAGGCTTCTCTCCCTCCGCCGAATACACATCTTTGTGTCTAGGCCTGGCGATTTCCAGGAGCACCTGGAAGCTACTGCCAAGGACAAAAGTCTCACTCTTGCTGGTTTTGACACGGAGTTTTTGGTAGGATTTTGATCTACATCTACAGTCATCTACAGGAACTGGATTTTTAGATACAAAGTGCCTTCAAGCAACATTTCTAAGCATAGTGGGCAAGGAAGTCCAGATACTAATGAGTTGTGGTTGGTTTTAACTCTGTGGAACATCTGGTACAATATCCCACAACGTGTTATTTTTGACTCTTTCAGGCGTTTAAAACTTAGGCTTATTCTTGTCAACACTTTTCTTTCCTCCCTTCAGAAATCTGCATGCCCAGGTACTCAATTCTTTCTCAGTTTGTTGACAAGCTACCTGTCAGACAATACTTGTCTCTTGACCCAGAGATGGGCAACTGTCACCATTAGGCCGGACGTGGCATACACACGTGATCAGGGTCCAAGAAGAAAAAAGTTTTCTTTATTCTGCCTGTTCTCCAGCTTATACACTCTTAACAAAGCGTGATCTTAAGTCACTGACTACACCACAAGAACTTCTTATATCCATTGGTGCAAGGCAATTAACGTCAATAGAATTGGCAAAAGTTTTACAGAAATTTATAAGGCAAGTATACACATCTACTTAGGCACTAGTCTAGCTTACGAAAATTTCATCTCTCTTTTCTAATCGGTTTCCATGCTGACGGCCTTGTCTTCTTCCTTGCTATGGATACACTGAAAACCCATCAATTGGGATGTCTTCTATGAACTCAGCTTTGCTTGCAGGCCAGCTGTCAAGCCCCTCCATAGGTCAGCACGCACCCGCGTGCTCGAGAAGTGACTGCAGCCTAAAATACTCCTGGAAATTTATTATCTTTGCTTCTTTTCCCCCCTAAATGGCATTGAAGAAGTGAGACTTTTCAGAACCAGCTAGCATGCCACCTAGAAGAAGCAGACTTTTGCTTTCAGTCAAAGCTTTTGGGACCAAAAGGCGCATTTGCTTGGATTCCTTGGATGCCGCTTGGGTTGGCCCATTTTCTGAGTTCCTCTGGGATGCCTTGAGCACTGCCTTATGGACTGGGAGGACATTTTCTGCTGCTTGATGAGTGAGGAGAACTTCCCAGGCTTTTCTTTCGCATCAGCTGTACAGAAGGTTGCCTTGCTGGGCACAAGGAAGCCATAGAACAGCTGCTATTGTGAGGTCAGGGGAGCGGTGCCACGTCACAGTGCTGTCAGCACAGCGTTGCCCCGGGGCACGCAAGGCCTGCTTGTCCAGAGCGGCTCTTCTGCTGGCTCCCTGCAGGAGGATCCTTGTGCTCAAGGAGTTCTCAGCAGACGGCCTGCACCCCGAGAGGAGTCTGGGCTTTGCCTTGGCTGGCATCCAGTGTGCAAACCCGCACAGCGCTGCCAAAATGATCGGGCAGGTCTGTGCCACGGTTTGCACGGTCTTTTCTGTTGTCTATTCTGGCTACTACCTGACCCAGCTGACTCGTAAGTAAAGGTTTCTCCTGGGGCTGGCATCACCCGGCTTTTGCTTGACTCTGCTCTTCATGCCGCAGCAGTGACCGGGTTTATTTGGGAACAAAATGGCCATGAAGATGCCACCGCTTTGGTCAATGTCCTGCCAGCAGCATCAGCTAAAAAGAGGGCATCTGTGTACTGGGGGGCGGGTGCAGAGTATTTGCCCTGCAACCTGCAGCGGTTGCCTTCCCTCCCCGAGAGAGTGCGCGGCACTGGAGTCTGTCCTTTCCTGCGCTTGCTGCTTCAAGCAAGACAAGCTGCTGATTGCAGACTCGGAGGGGAGATGCTCAGAAGTACTGCTAGCAACTCAGTGGCTCTCTCCAGGAGCGAAGGAAAGCGCCTTTCGCTACAACATTGCCCCTTAGAGGCCTTGGCTGCGTGACTTGACCCTTTGATGGTGTGCCAAGGCTGCGATTGCCTTGGCTCTGCAGCACAAAGTCCAGTGCAGGGAGGGTTTGCTGCTGAGCCCAGCAGCTGTTCCTGGGCTGCTTCAGCAGGGAGCTGCCACAGGGAAGGGGCCCTTTGGGGAAGCTTTGCTGGGCTACCATCTTCAGCCAAGGCATGGGATTTAGGGCATGCCTTTTAAAAGAATCTACATCTAAAATGCAGGAAAGAGAAGAGGAAAATGCTGCTTGAGCTGTTGGGCACAAGGGAAGCTCAGAGTGTTGAAGAGCAAGGGGCATTTCCAGCAGCGTCTTTCTATTTCTCTCTTGGCAAAAGAGGCCCAAATGTAGACAGAGCCTACTCTAGCGTCCTCGTTGTTCTCTTGCCTGCTGTGGGAAAGAGCTGTTGCTCCTGGAGGCCTGTTGGGAAAGGGAAATGCTCTGTGTTGGGACTGCCTTGTGCTGCGGGAGTGGCCAGCACAGGCACTTTTCTAAGGGCCTCTGGTTCCTTTTCCCTTGCTCGCTGCAGGTCACCTGACACGCGGATGGAGGCAAGCCTGGCCTTTGGTGAGTGGCAAAGGAAGCTGGGACGTTGCTGGCGTGTGACAATGGGGCGGCAATTCTGCCAGCTTGGCCTCTTGCAGTCCAGTGTGGAGTGCCAGCGTGGGAGGCTGAAAGAAAGGCCAAGTGCCCCGTGGCATCAGCAGTAGCAAAGGGAGCACTGGCTGTTTGCTGATTTTGCAGGGAAGAGCCTTTCAAGAGATGAAAGGCAAATGGGACAGCTGCAAGGCATCTTGCTGCTTCTAGGCAGCAGGGAAGCTCAAATGCACAGCAAGATGGGAGTAGCACCTCATTCAGCCAACTTCCTGGGCTTTTCATGACTCAGAGTCCCACTTGTATCAAAGTCTACCATTTCCCCTTCTTCTGGGTCCTTTCCCAGCTCAACAGAAAGCAGCTCCTGAGGGATTGCCTTTTGCCCATCTGTCTCACTTCTGTCTGTCTGCAGGCCTCAACAGCAGGGTCAGCAGCTCCTCTGGCTGCCTCTGGCATTGAGGAAGAGGCTGAAGAGGAGCAAAAGAGCATCAAGCCTCCAGCTGCTCTCCCTGCACAGCCTGAGCTTGCAGAGCCGGTAAGTGGCAGTGAGCTTGGCCCTGCCTTTGGTGCAGGGCCAGGCTTCCAGTTTTGGAGCAGCCCTTGTTGCTCGTGGCTGAAGATGCTGGCGGCTGTGCGCCTGCCGGGACCTAGTGCTGCTTCAGGCAAGCCAGGGAGCCCTGGCCAATGGGGTCAGAAGTTTGGCATTTGAGCTGGAATGCTGAGAGGGCCCGAGAATGTCTCCTGGCATCAGACAGGAGGCAGCATTCAATGATTCTCAGTGTAGCAGTCAGCCCCGTGTGCCCATTGTCAGTGCAGGCTGCCTGTGGTCAGCGGACGGAGCGGCCCAAAGACGCAGTTGCCGGCCTTGCAGGGGACCTGGCAGACACTGGCCCCTGGAAGGGACCTGCCCTCTCCATGGACTAATTAGCTTCAGGCTGTGCTTCACTTCCAGCCGCTCAGAGCAGCCTTTGCAGAGGAGAATCCTTGGCAGCCCTACATTGTGAAGGGCGCGTGGGTCTGGGCAGGGCAGGAAGGCGTCTCCGAAGGGCCGCTCCCTAAAGGCTGCCATGGACAGGGGCAATGCGTGAGAAGGATCAGAGAAGGGCCATGCTGCGGGCTTCTGAGCAGACCACTGCATGCCAGTTGCGGGCTGATTTCATTGCCCAGGGAAAGACAGGAGGAGGAAAGCAACAAGGCTCTGGGGAACTGCTCTGATGTCTTTCTGGATCTTGGCAGCCCCATGGATCCCTTGTTGCCAGTGTCTTGCAGAAAAGCTGAAAACATGGAGCATGGAGGTGGCCCTGAGGGGCTGGATCCAAGTAGCCTTTGGGCTTTTGCCAAAGTTGCCTTTGAGAAGGGGACATGGGAAAGGCCCCAGCTGGAGAGGCCTGGCGGTGGCTGACAGCACCTTCCCAAGGCCTTGCTTTGGCCGTGCACTCGGCGGAGCATGATGTGTGCCAGGCACCCTTCTGACGGGCAATCCTTTCTGGTCCCAGCTCAACACAGGCTCTGCAATTCAACCTGGTGCCGCTGGACCAGCGTGGCCTGCAGCAGCCAGCTCGCCCCCCGCTGCTGGCACTTCCTGCAGCAGCGCAGCCCAGCAGCCCGAGATGAGGCAGGAGCAGGGCCGGAAGACACTGAGTAAGTCGGCTGCATTTCTTGTCTGCCAGAGCAGTGTGTTGTGTGCGTGTCTGGGTGTAGGCTGTGCCAGAAGTTGCCCCTCGCTCTCAGAGGCGCTTAGGCCTCTCGGCAGAAGCCGTTGTTGTGCTTTGAGGCAGCGCGGCAGCGCTCAGGGACTTCCTGCTGCCTGTGAGGGCGGCTGGGCCTGGCTTGGCTCTGCCTGGGCTGCCTTGGGTGCCAAAGACAAAAGCAGAGATTGTTTCTGCTTGAGCAGAAGGCTGGCACCTAGCAAGTGACTAGGCCCCAGGCAGCTCTCTGGCCCCAGCTGTTTTCGGGCTCCCGTTCTTACACCTCCTCTGGCTCAGACACTTTGTGGCCCTGGCAGTGGACCTGCCAGTGATGGTGGCTGTGACTGCAGAGGCTGCAAAGGCCCTTGGTGACCTCTTAGGGCCCTCTTCTTAAGGTCTCATCATTTTGGCTTATGGCTTGGGATGCTGCGCTTGAAAGAAATCAAGGCCTTCTTGGAAAGGCCACCTGATGAAAGGTGGAGAAGATGGCCCTCCCACTTGCTGGTCTCAGCAGCTGGAAGCCAGGGGACCGCAAAGGGCCCAGAGCTGCCGGCAGCGGGGCTGCCTTTGGGAGGGTGTGGGGAGCGGCGTCTCTGTGTGCGAGTGAGCGCCCTGCGCTGCTTTTGTCTTTCAGGGAGCATTGTGAGTCCGGGCCAGCCAATGAGCAAATACACGGCATTTGAAGAACTGGGACGAGGGTAAGCGTGGCCTCGGCTCCTTTTACAAAAGTGTGGGCCAGGTCCTTGGCTGGTGCAAGATCAAGCGTGAAGTCAGGCAAGCTCCAATCACGGTCAGGCTCTGGCTTTACCTCCTGTCGCCTGCCTGGACTGCTGGGGCAGAGCAATCCGAAGGCCTCATCCAAGACAAGTTGATGCTGGCATTGTCTTGCTTGCAGCAAGGAGGAGCAGGAGCTGGGAAGCCCTCTGCCCCTGCAGCTTTCTGGCCTGAAAGAGCACCTTGCCATTCAAGAAATGTCAGATTCTCAAGGACAGTCTTCTGACTCTCATTGTTCTCACTCTTTTGACACACACATGCATGCACACCCGCACAAGGAGGACTGTTCCCCTTAGGTTTGGAAATAACCTGGCTGGGCGTGCGCCTTGGAGATTTCCAGCGGCCCTCGGTCTTCATGCTGCACCTTAGTGTTCCCTTGGACAGGCTGCCCCGCAGGGCAGAGGGCTCACGGGCCGACGTGCTGTTGGCCGAAGAGACGCCGCAGCCAGGCCTTTTCTAAGGAAGGCGTGCAGGCAGCCTGGGGAGATCTGCTGCCTAGGCTTGATTTCAGTGCCAAGGGATAAAGGGCTCTTTCTGCTGCTTTTGTCTTTCCAGGGGCTTTGGAGCTGTTTATAAAGCCCTTGACACCAGCAGCGGACAACAGGTAAAGTGCCAACAGCCCCATGCCATTTTGCAGCTCTGGAGCGCTTTCCCCGCTGCTGTGAGCCCTGCCTGGAGGTTTGGGTGGCAGCTCCATGTCTGCAGCAGAGGCTGTTCCTCTGAAGTACACTCTAGGCTCAGGGGGCAGAATGCATTTGGGATGGCCTTTGGTGCTTCTGCTAAGCTCTGCTGTCTAGTGACAAGGCCCTTTGGCCCAGCCCGCTGCCTCATTGCAGCAGCACTCGCTCCGTGCTGCTTGTCATCTCGAGCAGGGGGCGTCTTCTCAAGGTAAACGGTGGCCAATGTCATTTCAGGTGGCAATCAAGATCATGTCGCTTGAGGAGGAGATGTCCGAGGAGCTGGCTGCCAATGAAATCCTGGCCATGAGGGACAACAGGAGTCCCAATATCGTTACCTACTTAGACAGGTTGGCGTATTCTCCTGTCAATGTAGCTTTAGCTAGTGCAAGCCCGAAGAGACGATGCCCTTTGGTCACGGGCAGAGAAGGGAGCTGCTGGTGATTTCTCTGCTGGTCTCCAGAGCGTGGCAGGAGGTGGAGCTGGTGATCATGAATCTCGTGTGGCACACGTAGTTTGGAGAGCAGTTGCTAAAACCTGGCTCGGGCCCTCGGCTGACTGAGGCTGTGCCCATTGCTGTCTCTCCATGCCGTGGTTTTCTTCTTTCAGCTACCTGCTGGATGCGGAGCTCTGGCTGGCCATGGAGTTCATGGACGGCGGCACCTTGTTTGATGTGCTCAGCGCAGTGTACCCGGAGGAAGGACAGATAGGCGCTGTCTGTCGGGAGGTGAGGGATCCCGCTTGTGCTTCCCCAAGCCTGTCCAGGATGCTGCTTGCCAGCTGGAGGTTAAGGACAGCCGGGATTTCTTGCTCTCACCTTTCTTTTGCTGCTGCTGCTGCTGCTGCTGTCACCACACACAGGAGAAGAGCGAGCATAGGAAGTGAACTGCCTGCCACTGTCCCCGCACTCCTCAGGCTCTGTTCTTGCACTCTTCCATCCTGTCTGTCCTCTGGCGCTGGTGCTGGCTCACTCGCTTGGGTTCACTTGCTTCCTCTTCTTAGCTTTGCCTGGGAATGTTAGCCTGGAGCCTGTCTGTCTGTCCTACATTCCTTGCCACGGGAAGGCAGCATGCAGGTGGCAGAATTTCCAGCTAAGGCCAAAGAGCCGTCCTCAGCTGCAAAGGATAGCGTTGCAGCCCGCATGGCGACGGATTCTGGAACAGCTCTAAGGTGCTGCTTCCTCCACTGTTGCCACTAGGCTTCCCCAAAAATCTTTGCCATGCCGCCTCCCAGCCAAAGGTGACGCGCTTCCTACCCAAGGCCGGCGGAACTTTTGGGAGCCCGGATGCCTTCGCTTGGAATCGAGAAAAAAACTTCCAAGAGTGTTGAAGCAGCAAGGTCTTCTTCGTGACAGCACCATGATGCTGTGCCCTCGCTCACAATTCCCTGAGAAAGCCGTCAATCCCGTTGAGCTCTTTCCTTTCTGGTGGGATGAAATCCCATCCTGTACGTTAACTTTCCCTCCCTCCTTTTTCTCTCTCAGTGCCTGCAAGGACTGCATTTCCTTCATTCCCGCCAAGTCATCCACAGAGACATCAAAAGCAACAACGTCCTTGTGGGCATGGATGGATCTGTCAAGTTGGGTGGGTATCCCTGCTGGGCTGCAGCATTTGCAGCACCTGCCGTGCGCTTGCATTTCGGTGACTGCCACTTGGGCAGAAGCGCCGCTTGGCCAGTGCGTGAATGGTGAGGGTGTTGTGGAAGTGGCTGATGCCTTCTTTGCCTGGCTCCAGGCACGTGGAAGGAGAGCTCAGCTGCTTTTTCAGCTCGATTCAGCATGGCCTGGTCAGGCTTGGAGTGGGCAATGGTTTTGGCCACTTTGCCAGTGGGAGCTGGCTTTGACAGGCTTTGTTTTTGGCCTCAGGTGACTTTGGCCTCTGTGCTCAGCTCAGCCCTGAGCGCAGCAAGCGCAGCTCCAGCGTCGGCACTCCCAGCTGGATGGCACCGGAGGTGGTGAGAGGAGAAGCCTACGGCCCCAAAGTGGACATCTGGTCCCTGGGCATCATGGGGCTGGAAATGGTGGAAGGGGAAGCTCCTTACGAGCGGGAAGCCCGTCTCAGGGTAAGGTGCAGCTTAGCAAGAGGGCTCTGTGCGGAGAGAGCTGATGTGGCTAGCAAAGGAGCAGGTGTAGTGTCCTCTTGCATCCATGTGCTGTAGGTTTTTGAACTGATAGAAAGGAACGGGCCCCCAAAACTGCAGAACCCCAGGCACCACTCGGCTCTCCTGCGCGACTTCCTCCGCTGCTGCCTGCAGGCAGACGAGGACAGGCGCTGGTCTGCCCAGGAACTCCTGCAGGTAAGAAAAAGCAAAGGGGCAAAAAGCCCTGTCAGCTGAGGACACCTGCATGAAGGCATGAGGAGGAGTGTGGGCCACGTGGCGCAGGCAGCTGCCAGCACAGGAAGGCGCAGGGGGACATGCTGCCCTCGGTGCTCTTTGTGTGTCTTCCTGGTAGCCAGGGAATCCTGCCTGAGCCCGTGAGGATGGGACCCTGGAAAGTAAGAGTTCCTTTCTTTGTTCTTTTTCCTCTGGGCAGCATCCCTTTGTTACCTCCGGCGATCCTGCCTCCAGCCTGGCTGCTCTGATCACCTCAGCCAAGCAAGTGCAGGAAGACTGGAGAGGAGACACCTGCGCCTGAGGAGGCCCTTATGCCCCGCCAGCCGAGAGGAGGGAAAAGGGGATGTGTCATCTTTGGGCAGAGCTCCAGCCATCCCCCGCGTATTAAGAGGAGCTGTGCCATAGATAGGAAATATGATTTTTTTTTTTTTCGTATTTGCTCAGTTTAGGTGTTTGGTTAGGTAAGGTAAGGTAAGGTAAGGTAAGGTAAGGTAAGGTAAGGTAAGGTAAGGTTAGGTTAGGTTAGGTTAGGTTAGGTTTGGTTAGGTAAGGTTTGGTTAGGTGTGTGCTAGGTTCAATTTAAAGCTCTGTTGTTTTTTCTTTCTCAAAGAGATGAAATTTTAAAAGAATTAGGAGATATAGGGATCAACATTGAAGGGCTATGGAACATAGATAGCTTAGATAATAGAGGATTGTTTAGCTTAGAATAGAGTGTTGTTAATTTAGGCAAGCTCTGAGGTATCTTGGAAGTAGAAATGAAAGAATTGTCATAAGAAGAATTAAGCTGTGAGAGGAAAAGCTGGGCTGCAGCCGAACTGGAGCCTGCAGGCGCTCCAAGCTGTCAGCCTGAACAGGCCACCTGCAGGACAGAAGGATGAAGATGGAGAAGTAGCGAGGGGATCCTTTGTTTCAGCCCGAGTGAGAATAAAAGTCTAAAATATCCAGAGTGTTGTAAGACTCCCTTCCTTGCCAGGCTGTAGCTAAGTGGACGGTCCCCTTCAGAGGCCCAAAGAACATAGTGAGGTAAGCAGCTTTGCTTGCCTGAAGCGTGGAATGCCCGCGGGAAGCTGCCAGACTTGCGGGTAATGAACGCCAGGTAATGAGCTCCCATTCAGGACAACACCAGGAGGCAGATGTGCACTCCTTTCTGGGCCTCTTGTCGTGAAGATGTCAGGGTGATCAGCGGGAATGACCATTTTGTTCCCAGCCTCCTCTCACTATGTCCCCTATGGGATGGAATGGCATTCTCATAGCGGCATCTGGCCCTTCCTCCCGGCTTCTCTTTTCCCCCCTTTTCAGCCCAGAGCCCCCGGGACCATCTGGGCCAGCCTGATCCCCCACGGCTGTGTGCAACCACCAGGGCCTCCTGCACAGCCCCATTGCCACTCTGCTGCCTCCTTGGCCTTTTCCCACATCTGGGCCAGCCTGCTCTTGCCAGCTGTTGGGCACACACACACAGCATACCGCACCTGTCAGGGAGCAATTTGATGCAGGAGCCCCTGCTAAGCACGGCTCACCAGCCCGGCACTTTTCCCACCGAGCTGTGGCTCCATTTGGACTCCATCTGCAGGGATACCCACTGTGAGGGACCGCTCAGGGACTGGATGCTCCCTGCCTGGTGCCCACAGGCCTGATTTCCACGCCTCCCCATTCCTCCTAGCCCTAAGGCTGCCTCAGCCTTCTAAACACAATTTTTCTTACTCTAATGCCTTCCTGTGCTTTACTTCATACTCTAAGCAGGAGTAGACAGTTTTGATGGTCTTTATTCTAGAATTAAGAACAATAAGTTGGAAGTGCTGCTAGAGTTTGTCATTTTGAACTTGAAGCAACTGCAAAAAGTAGAGAAGCTTTCGCTGCAGCTTTTCAGTTAATTTGAAGTCTCCTTCCTCTTCACTCAGTTTCAGCATATCTGTTGATTTTCCTCTGCTGTCATCTTTTAAGCTTCATCACTTGTCTATGGATCTGTAAAAACCCCTGTCAACCCAGCGCAAATTTACTAGCCTTTGTATTTTTCCTCCTCTGGAAAAGCTGAAGCTCCTGTGATCTTCTCCTGTGATCTAGACTTTGATTCCCCTCTTGGCTCTGGCTAAGAGCAGAACAAATGGAATTTATTACCTGCTAGTAAGATCTGCTAGCAAAGGTCGCAGTTAGAGCTAAGCATAAGGCTTCTCTCCCTCCGCCGAATACACATCTTTGTGTCTAGGCCTGGCGATTTCCAGGAGCACCTGGAAGCTACTGCCAAGGACAAAAGTCTCACTCTTGCTGGTTTTGACACGGAGTTTTTGGTAGGATTTTGATCTACATCTACAGTCATCTACAGGAACTGGATTTTTAGATACAAAGTGCCTTCAAGCAACATTTCTAAGCATAGTGGGCAAGGAAGTCCAGATACTAATGAGTTGTGGTTGGTTTTAACTCTGTGGAACATCTGGTACAATATCCCACAACGTGTTATTTTTGACTCTTTCAGGCGTTTAAAACTTAGGCTTATTCTTGTCAACACTTTTCTTTCCTCCCTTCAGAAATCTGCATGCCCAGGTACTCAATTCTTTCTCAGTTTGTTGACAAGCTACCTGTCAGACAATACTTGTCTCTTGACCCAGAGATGGGCAACTGTCACCATTAGGCCGGACGTGGCATACACACGTGATCAGGGTCCAAGAAGAAAAAAGTTTTCTTTATTCTGCCTGTTCTCCAGCTTATACACTCTTAACAAAGCGTGATCTTAAGTCACTGACTACACCACAAGAACTTCTTATATCCATTGGTGCAAGGCAATTAACGTCAATAGAATTGGCAAAAGTTTTACAGAAATTTATAAGGCAAGTATACACATCTACTTAGGCACTAGTCTAGCTTACGAAAATTTCATCTCTCTTTTCTAATCGGTTTCCATGCTGACGGCCTTGTCTTCTTCCTTGCTATGGATACACTGAAAACCCATCAATTGGGATGTCTTCTATGAACTCAGCTTTGCTTGCAGGCCAGCTGTCAAGCCCCTCCATAGGTCAGCACGCACCCGCGTGCTCGAGAAGTGACTGCAGCCTAAAATACTCCTGGAAATTTATTATCTTTGCTTCTTTTCCCCCCTAAATGGCATTGAAGAAGTGAGACTTTTCAGAACCAGCTAGCATGCCACCTAGAAGAAGCAGACTTTTGCTTTCAGTCAAAGCTTTTGGGACCAAAAGGCGCATTTGCTTGGATTCCTTGGATGCCGCTTGGGTTGGCCCATTTTCTGAGTTCCTCTGGGATGCCTTGAGCACTGCCTTATGGACTGGGAGGACATTTTCTGCTGCTTGATGAGTGAGGAGAACTTCCCAGGCTTTTCTTTCGCATCAGCTGTACAGAAGGTTGCCTTGCTGGGCACAAGGAAGCCATAGAACAGCTGCTATTGTGAGGTCAGGGGAGCGGTGCCACGTCACAGTGCTGTCAGCACAGCGTTGCCCCGGGGCACGCAAGGCCTGCTTGTCCAGAGCGGCTCTTCTGCTGGCTCCCTGCAGGAGGATCCTTGTGCTCAAGGAGTTCTCAGCAGACGGCCTGCACCCCGAGAGGAGTCTGGGCTTTGCCTTGGCTGGCATCCAGTGTGCAAACCCGCACAGCGCTGCCAAAATGATCGGGCAGGTCTGTGCCACGGTTTGCACGGTCTTTTCTGTTGTCTATTCTGGCTACTACCTGACCCAGCTGACTCGTAAGTAAAGGTTTCTCCTGGGGCTGGCATCACCCGGCTTTTGCTTGACTCTGCTCTTCATGCCGCAGCAGTGACCGGGTTTATTTGGGAACAAAATGGCCATGAAGATGCCACCGCTTTGGTCAATGTCCTGCCAGCAGCATCAGCTAAAAAGAGGGCATCTGTGTACTGGGGGGCGGGTGCAGAGTATTTGCCCTGCAACCTGCAGCGGTTGCCTTCCCTCCCCGAGAGAGTGCGCGGCACTGGAGTCTGTCCTTTCCTGCGCTTGCTGCTTCAAGCAAGACAAGCTGCTGATTGCAGACTCGGAGGGGAGATGCTCAGAAGTACTGCTAGCAAGTCAGTGGCTCTCTCCAGGAGCGAAGGAAAGCGCCTTTCGCTACAACATTGCCCCTTAGAGGCCTTGGCTGCGTGACTTGATCCTTTGATGGTGTGCCAAGGCTGCGATTGCCTTGGCTCTGCAGCACAAAGTCCAGTGCAGGGAGGGTTTGCTGCTGAGCCCAGCAGCTGTTCCTGGGCTGCTTCAGCAGGGAGCTGCCACAGGGAAGGGGCCCTTTGGGGAAGCTTTGCTGGGCTACCATCTTCAGCCAAGGCATGGGATTTAGGGCATGCCTTTTAAAAGAATCTACATCTAAAATGCAGGAAAGAGAAGAGGAAAATGCTGCTTGAGCTGTTGGGCACAAGGGAAGCTCAGAGTGTTGAAGAGCAAGGGGCATTTCCAGCAGCGTCTTTCTATTTCTCTCTTGGCAAAAGAGGCCCAAATGTAGACAGAGCCTACTCTAGCGTCCTCGTTGTTCTCTTGCCTGCTGTGGGAAAGAGCTGTTGCTCCTGGAGGCCTGTTGGGAAAGGGAAATGCTCTGTGTTGGGACTGCCTTGTGCTGCGGGAGTGGCCAGCACAGGCACTTTTCTAAGGGCCTCTGGTTCCTTTTCCCTTGCTCGCTGCAGGTCACCTGACACGCGGATGGAGGCAAGCCTGGCCTTTGGTGAGTGGCAAAGGAAGCTGGGACGTTGCTGGCGTGTGACAATGGGGCGGCAATTCTGCCAGCTTGGCCTCTTGCAGTCCAGTGTGGAGTGCCAGCGTGGGAGGCTGAAAGAAAGGCCAAGTGCCCCGTGGCATCAGCAGTAGCAAAGGGAGCACTGGCTGTTTGCTGATTTTGCAGGGAAGAGCCTTTCAAGAGATGAAAGGCAAATGGGACAGCTGCAAGGCATCTTGCTGCTTCTAGGCAGCAGGGAAGCTCAAATGCACAGCAAGATGGGAGTAGCACCTCATTCAGCCAACTTCCTGGGCTTTTCATGACTCAGAGTCCCACTTGTATCAAAGTCTACCATTTCCCCTTCTTCTGGGTCCTTTCCCAGCTCAACAGAAAGCAGCTCCTGAGGGATTGCCTTTTGCCCATCTGTCTCACTTCTGTCTGTCTGCAGGCCTCAACAGCAGGGTCAGCAGCTCCTCTGGCTGCCTCTGGCATTGAGGAAGAGGCTGAAGAGGAGCAAAAGAGCATCAAGCCTCCAGCTGCTCTCCCTGCACAGCCTGAGCTTGCAGAGCCGGTAAGTGGCAGTGAGCTTGGCACTGCCTTTGGTGCAGGGCCGGCTTCCAGTTTTGGAGCAGCCCTTGTTGCTCGTGGCTGAAGATGCTGGCGGCTGTGTGCCTGCCGGGACCTAGTGCTGCTTCAGGCAAGCCAGGGAGCCCTGGCCAATGGGGTCTGAAGTTTGGCATTTAAGCTGGGATGCTGAGAGGGCCCGAGAATGTCTCCTGGCATCAGACAGGAGGCAGCATTCAATGATTCTCAGTGTAGCAGTCAGCCCCGTGTGCCCATTGTCAGTGCAGGCTGCCTGTGGTCAGCGGACGGAGCGGCCCAAAGACGCAGTTGCCGGCCTTGCAGGGGACCTGGCAGACACTGGCCCCTGGAAGGGACCTGCCCTCTCCATGGACTAATTAGCTTCAGGCTGTGCTTCACTTCATGCCGGTCAGAGCAGCCTTTGGAGAGGAGAATCCTTGGCAGCCCTACATTGTGAAGGGCGCGTGGGTCTGGGCAGGGCAGGAAGGCGTCTCCGAAGGGCCGCTCCCTAAAGGCTGCCATGGACAGGGGCAATGCGTGAGAAGGATCAGAGAAGGGCCATGCTGCGGGCTTCTGAGCAGACCACTGCATGCCAGTTGCGGGCTGATTTCATTGCCCAGGGAAAGACAGGAGGAGGAAAGCAACAAGGCTCTGGGGAACTGCTCTGATGTCTTTCTGGATCTTGGCAGCCCCATGGATCCCTTGTTGCCAGTGTCTTGCAGAAAAGCTGAAAACATGGAGCATGGAGGTGGCCCTGAGGGGCTGGATCCAAGTAGCCTTTGGGCTTTTGCCAAAGTTGCCTTTGAGAAGGGGACATGGGAAAGGCCCCAGCTGGAGAGGCCTGGCGGTGGCTGACAGCACCTTCCCAAGGCCTTGCTTTGGCCGTGCACTCGGCGGAGCATGATGTGTGCCAGGCACCCTTCTGACGGGCAATCCTTTCTGGTCCCAGCTCAACACAGGCTCTGCAATTCAACCTGGTGCCGCTGGACCAGCGTGGCCTGCAGCAGCCAGCTCGCCCCCCGCTGCTGGCACTTCCTGCAGCAGCGCAGCCCAGCAGCCCGAGATGAGGCAGGAGCAGGGCCGGAAGACACTGAGTAAGTCGGCTGCATTTCTTGTCTGCCAGAGCAGTGTGTTGTGTGCGTGTCTGGGTGTAGGCTGTGCCAGAAGTTGCCCCTCGCTCTCAGAGGCGCTTAGGCCTCTCGGCAGAAGCCGTTGTTGTGCTTTGAGGCAGCGCGGCAGCGCTCAGGGACTTCCTGCTGCCTGTGAGGGCGGCTGGGCCTGGCTTGGCTCTGCCTGGGCTGCCTTGGGTGCCAAAGACAAAAGCAGAGATTGTTTCTGCTTGAGCAGAAGGCTGGCACCTAGCAAGTGACTAGGCCCCAGGCAGCTCTCTGGCCCCAGCTGTTTTCGGGCTCCCGTTCTTACACCTCCTCTGGCTCAGACACTTTGTGGCCCTGGCAGTGGACCTGCCAGTGATGGTGGCTGTGACTGCAGAGGCTGCAAAGGCCCTTGGTGACCTCTTAGGGCCCTCTTCTTAAGGTCTCATCATTTTGGCTTATGGCTTGGGATGCTGCGCTTGAAAGAAATCAAGGCCTTCTTGGAAAGGCCACCTGATGAAAGGTGGAGAAGATGGCCCTCCCACTTGCTGGTCTCAGCAGCTGGAAGCCAGGGGACCGCAAAGGGCCCAGAGCTGCCGGCAGCGGGGCTGCCTTTGGGAGGGTGTGGGGAGCGGCGTCTCTGTGTGCGAGTGAGCGCCCTGCGCTGCTTTTGTCTTTCAGGGAGCATTGTGAGTCCGGGCCAGCCAATGAGCAAATACACGGCATTTGAAGAACTGGGACGAGGGTAAGCGTGGCCTCGGCTCCTTTTACAAAAGTGTGGGCCAGGTCTTTGGCTGGTGCAAGATCAAGCGTGAAGTCAGGCAAGCTCCAATCACGGTCAGGCTCTGGCTTTACCTCCTGTCGCCTGCCTGGACTGCTGGGGCAGAGCAATCCGAAGGCCTCATCCAAGACAAGTTGATGCTGGCATTGTCTTGCTTGCAGCAAGGAGGAGCAGGAGCTGGGAAGCCCTCTGCCCCTGCAGCTTTCTGGCCTGAAAGAGCACCTTGCCATTCAAGAAATGTCAGATTCTCAAGGACAGTCTTCTGACTCTCATTGTTCTCACTCTTTTGACACACACATGCATGCACACCCGCACAAGGAGGACTGTTCCCCTTAGGTTTGGAAATAACCTGGCTGGGCGTGCGCCTTGGAGATTTCCAGCGGCCCTCGGTCTTCATGCTGCACCTTAGTGTTCCCTTGGACAGGCTGCCCCGCAGGGCAGAGGGCTCACGGGCCGACGTGCTGTTGGCCGAAGAGACGCCGCAGCCAGGCCTTTTCTAAGGAAGGCGTGCAGGCAGCCTGGGGAGATCTGCTGCCTAGGCTTGATTTCAGTGCCAAGGGATAAAGGGCTCTTTCTGCTGCTTTTGTCTTTCCAGGGGCTTTGGAGCTGTTTATAAAGCCCTTGACACCAGCAGCGGACAACAGGTAAAGTGCCAACAGCCCCATGCCATTTTGCAGCTCTGGAGCGCTTTCCCCGCTGCTGTGAGCCCTGCCTGGAGGTTTGGGTGGCAGCTCCATGTCTGCAGCAGAGGCTGTTCCTCTGAAGTACACTCTAGGCTCAGGGGGCAGAATGCATTTGGGATGGCCTTTGGTGCTTCTGCTAAGCTCTGCTGTCTAGTGACAAGGCCCTTTGGCCCAGCCCGCTGCCTCATTGCAGCAGCACTCGCTCCGTGCTGCTTGTCATCTCGAGCAGGGGGCGTCTTCTCAAGGTAAACGGTGGCCAATGTCATTTCAGGTGGCAATCAAGATCATGTCGCTTGAGGAGGAGATGTCCGAGGAGCTGGCTGCCAATGAAATCCTGGCCATGAGGGACAACAGGAGTCCCAATATCGTTACCTACTTAGACAGGTTGGCGTATTCTCCTGTCAATGTAGCTTTAGCTAGTGCAAGCCCGAAGAGACGATGCCCTTTGGTCACGGGCAGAGAAGGGAGCTGCTGGTGATTTCTCTGCTGGTCTCCAGAGCGTGGCAGGAGGTGGAGCTGGTGATCATGAATCTCGTGTGGCACACGTAGTTTGGAGAGCAGTTGCTAAAACCTGGCTCGGGCCCTCGGCTGACTGAGGCTGTGCCCATTGCTGTCTCTCCATGCCGTGGTTTTCTTCTTTCAGCTACCTGCTGGATGCGGAGCTCTGGCTGGCCATGGAGTTCATGGACGGCGGCACCTTGTTTGATGTGCTCAGCGCAGTGTACCCGGAGGAAGGACAGATAGGCGCTGTCTGTCGGGAGGTGAGGGATCCCGCTTGTGCTTCCCCAAGCCTGTCCAGGATGCTGCTTGCCAGCTGGAGGTTAAGGACAGCCGGGATTTCTTGCTCTCACCTTTCTTTTGCTGCTGCTGCTGCTGCTGCTGTCACCACACACAGGAGAAGAGCGAGCATAGGAAGTGAACTGCCTGCCACTGTCCCCGCACTCCTCAGGCTCTGTTCTTGCACTCTTCCATCCTGTCTGTCCTCTGGCGCTGGTGCTGGCTCACTCGCTTGGGTTCACTTGCTTCCTCTTCTTAGCTTTGCCTGGGAATGTTAGCCTGGAGCCTGTCTGTCTGTCCTACATTCCTTGCCACGGGAAGGCAGCATGCAGGTGGCAGAATTTCCAGCTAAGGCCAAAGAGCCGTCCTCAGCTGCAAAGGATAGCGTTGCAGCCCGCATGGCGACGGATTCTGGAACAGCTCTAAGGTGCTGCTTCCTCCACTGTTGCCACTAGGCTTCCCCAAAAATCTTTGCCATGCCGCCTCCCAGCCAAAGGTGACGCGCTTCCTACCCAAGGCCGGCGGAACTTTTGGGAGCCCGGATGCCTTCGCTTGGAATCGAGAAAAAAACTTCCAAGAGTGTTGAAGCAGCAAGGTCTTCTTCGTGACAGCACCATGATGCTGTGCCCTCGCTCACAATTCCCTGAGAAAGCCGTCAATCCCGTTGAGCTCTTTCCTTTCTGGTGGGATGAAATCCCATCCTGTACGTTAACTTTCCCTCCCTCCTTTTTCTCTCTCAGTGCCTGCAAGGACTGCATTTCCTTCATTCCCGCCAAGTCATCCACAGAGACATCAAAAGCAACAACGTCCTTGTGGGCATGGATGGATCTGTCAAGTTGGGTGGGTATCCCTGCTGGGCTGCAGCATTTGCAGCACCTGCCGTGCGCTTGCATTTCGGTGACTGCCACTTGGGCAGAAGCGCCGCTTGGCCAGTGCGTGAATGGTGAGGGTGTTGTGGAAGTGGCTGATGCCTTCTTTGCCTGGCTCCAGGCACGTGGAAGGAGAGCTCAGCTGCTTTTTCAGCTCGATTCAGCATGGCCTGGTCAGGCTTGGAGTGGGCAATGGTTTTGGCCACTTTGCCAGTGGGAGCTGGCTTTGACAGGCTTTGTTTTTGGCCTCAGGTGACTTTGGCCTCTGTGCTCAGCTCAGCCCTGAGCGCAGCAAGCGCAGCTCCAGCGTCGGCACTCCCAGCTGGATGGCACCGGAGGTGGTGAGAGGAGAAGCCTACGGCCCCAAAGTGGACATCTGGTCCCTGGGCATCATGGGGCTGGAAATGGTGGAAGGGGAAGCTCCTTACGAGCGGGAAGCCCGTCTCAGGGTAAGGTGCAGCTTAGCAAGAGGGCTCTGTGCGGAGAGAGCTGATGTGGCTAGCAAAGGAGCAGGTGTAGTGTCCTCTTGCATCCATGTGCTGTAGGTTTTTGAACTGATAGAAAGGAACGGGCCCCCAAAACTGCAGAACCCCAGGCACCACTCGGCTCTCCTGCGCGACTTCCTCCGCTGCTGCCTGCAGGCAGACGAGGACAGGCGCTGGTCTGCCCAGGAACTCCTGCAGGTAAGAAAAAGCAAAGGGGCAAAAAGCCCTGTCAGCTGAGGACACCTGCATGAAGGCATGAGGAGGAGTGTGGGCCACGTGGCGCAGGCAGCTGCCAGCACAGGAAGGCGCAGGGGGACATGCTGCCCTCGGTGCTCTTTGTGTGTCTTCCTGGTAGCCAGGGAATCCTGCCTGAGCCCGTGAGGATGGGACCCTGGAAAGTAAGAGTTCCTTTCTTTGTTCTTTTTCCTCTGGGCAGCATCCCTTTGTTACCTCCGGCGATCCTGCCTCCAGCCTGGCTGCTCTGATCACCTCAGCCAAGCAAGTGCAGGAAGACTGGAGAGGAGACACCTGCGCCTGAGGAGGCCCTTATGCCCCGCCAGCCGAGAGGAGGGAAAAGGGGATGTGTCATCTTTGGGCAGAGCTCCAGCCATCCCCCGCGTATTAAGAGGAGCTGTGCCATAGATAGGAAATATGATTTTTTTTTTTTTCGTATTTGCTCAGTTTAGGTGTTTGGTTAGGTTAGGTAAGGTAAGGTAAGGTAAGGTAAGGTAAGGTAAGGTAAGGTAAGGTAAGGTTAGGTTAGGTTAGGTTAGGTTAGGTTTGGTTAGGTAAGGTTTGGTTAGGTGTGTGCTAGGTTCAATTTAAAGCTCTGTTGTTTTTTCTTTCTCAAAGAGATGAAATTTTAAAAGAATTAGGAGATATAGGGATCAACATTGAAGGGCTATGGAACATAGATAGCTTAGATAATAGAGGATTGTTTAGCTTAGAATAGAGTGTTGTTAATTTAGGCAAGCTCTGAGGTATCTTGGAAGTAGAAATGAAAGAATTGTCATAAGAAGAATTAAGCTGTGAGAGGAAAAGCTGGGCTGCAGCCGAACTGGAGCCTGCAGGCGCTCCAAGCTGTCAGCCTGAACAGGCCACCTGCAGGACAGAAGGATGAAGATGGAGAAGTAGCGAGGGGATCCTTTGTTTCAGCCCGAGTGAGAATAAAAGTCTAAAATATCCAGAGTGTTGTAAGACTCCCTTCCTTGCCAGGCTGTAGCTAAGTGGACGGTCCCCTTCAGAGGCCCAAAGAACATAGTGAGGTAAGCAGCTTTGCTTGCCTGAAGCGTGGAATGCCCGCGGGAAGCTGCCAGACTTGCGGGTAATGAACGCCAGGTAATGAGCTCCCATTCAGGACAACACCAGGAGGCAGATGTGCACTCCTTTCTGGGCCTCTTGTCGTGAAGATGTCAGGGTGATCAGCGGGAATGACCATTTTGTTCCCAGCCTCCTCTCACTATGTCCCCTATGGGATGGAATGGCATTCTCATAGCGGCATCTGGCCCTTCCTCCCGGCTTCTCTTTTCCCCCCTTTTCAGCCCAGAGCCCCCGGGACCATCTGGGCCAGCCTGATCCCCCACGGCTGTGTGCAACCACCAGGGCCTCCTGCACAGCCCCATTGCCACTCTGCTGCCTCCTTGGCCTTTTCCCACATCTGGGCCAGCCTGCTCTTGCCAGCTGTTGGGCACACACACACAGCATACCGCACCTGTCAGGGAGCAATTTGATGCAGGAGCCCCTGCTAAGCACGGCTCACCAGCCCGGCACTTTTCCCACCGAGCTGTGGCTCCATTTGGACTCCATCTGCAGGGATACCCACTGTGAGGGACCGCTCAGGGACTGGATGCTCCCTGCCTGGTGCCCACAGGCCTGATTTCCACGCCTCCCCATTCCTCCTAGCCCTAAGGCTGCCTCAGCCTTCTAAACACAATTTTTCTTACTCTAATGCCTTCCTGTGCTTTACTTCATACTCTAAGCAGGAGTAGACAGTTTTGATGGTCTTTATTCTAGAATTAAGAACAATAAGTTGGAAGTGCTGCTAGAGTTTGTCATTTTGAACTTGAAGCAACTGCAAAAAGTAGAGAAGCTTTCGCTGCAGCTTTTCAGTTAATTTGAAGTCTCCTTCCTCTTCACTCAGTTTCAGCATATCTGTTGATTTTCCTCTGCTGTCATCTTTTAAGCTTCATCACTTGTCTATGGATCTGTAAAAACCCCTGTCAACCCAGCGCAAATTTACTAGCCTTTGTATTTTTCCTCCTCTGGAAAAGCTGAAGCTCCTGTGATCTTCTCCTGTGATCTAGACTTTGATTCCCCTCTTGGCTCTGGCTAAGAGCAGAACAAATGGAATTTATTACCTGCTAGTAAGATCTGCTAGCAAAGGTCGCAGTTAGAGCTAAGCATAAGGCTTCTCTCCCTCCGCCGAATACACATCTTTGTGTCTAGGCCTGGCGATTTCCAGGAGCACCTGGAAGCTACTGCCAAGGACAAAAGTCTCACTCTTGCTGGTTTTGACACGGAGTTTTTGGTAGGATTTTGATCTACATCTACAGTCATCTACAGGAACTGGATTTTTAGATACAAAGTGCCTTCAAGCAACATTTCTAAGCATAGTGGGCAAGGAAGTCCAGATACTAATGAGTTGTGGTTGGTTTTAACTCTGTGGAACATCTGGTACAATATCCCACAACGTGTTATTTTTGACTCTTTCAGGCGTTTAAAACTTAGGCTTATTCTTGTCAACACTTTTCTTTCCTCCCTTCAGAAATCTGCATGCCCAGGTACTCAATTCTTTCTCAGTTTGTTGACAAGCTACCTGTCAGACAATACTTGTCTCTTGACCCAGAGATGGGCAACTGTCACCATTAGGCCGGACGTGGCATACACACGTGATCAGGGTCCAAGAAGAAAAAAGTTTTCTTTATTCTGCCTGTTCTCCAGCTTATACACTCTTAACAAAGCGTGATCTTAAGTCACTGACTACACCACAAGAACTTCTTATATCCATTGGTGCAAGGCAATTAACGTCAATAGAATTGGCAAAAGTTTTACAGAAATTTATAAGGCAAGTATACACATCTACTTAGGCACTAGTCTAGCTTACGAAAATTTCATCTCTCTTTTCTAATCGGTTTCCATGCTGACGGCCTTGTCTTCTTCCTTGCTATGGATACACTGAAAACCCATCAATTGGGATGTCTTCTATGAACTCAGCTTTGCTTGCAGGCCAGCTGTCAAGCCCCTCCATAGGTCAGCACGCACCCGCGTGCTCGAGAAGTGACTGCAGCCTAAAATACTCCTGGAAATTTATTATCTTTGCTTCTTTTCCCCCCTAAATGGCATTGAAGAAGTGAGACTTTTCAGAACCAGCTAGCATGCCACCTAGAAGAAGCAGACTTTTGCTTTCAGTCAAAGCTTTTGGGACCAAAAGGCGCATTTGCTTGGATTCCTTGGATGCCGCTTGGGTTGGCCCATTTTCTGAGTTCCTCTGGGATGCCTTGAGCACTGCCTTATGGACTGGGAGGACATTTTCTGCTGCTTGATGAGTGAGGAGAACTTCCCAGGCTTTTCTTTCGCATCAGCTGTACAGAAGGTTGCCTTGCTGGGCACAAGGAAGCCATAGAACAGCTGCTATTGTGAGGTCAGGGGAGCGGTGCCACGTCACAGTGCTGTCAGCACAGCGTTGCCCCGGGGCACGCAAGGCCTGCTTGTCCAGAGCGGCTCTTCTGCTGGCTCCCTGCAGGAGGATCCTTGTGCTCAAGGAGTTCTCAGCAGACGGCCTGCACCCCGAGAGGAGTCTGGGCTTTGCCTTGGCTGGCATCCAGTGTGCAAACCCGCACAGCGCTGCCAAAATGATCGGGCAGGTCTGTGCCACGGTTTGCACGGTCTTTTCTGTTGTCTATTCTGGCTACTACCTGACCCAGCTGACTCGTAAGTAAAGGTTTCTCCTGGGGCTGGCATCACCCGGCTTTTGCTTGACTCTGCTCTTCATGCCGCAGCAGTGACCGGGTTTATTTGGGAACAAAATGGCCATGAAGATGCCACCGCTTTGGTCAATGTCCTGCCAGCAGCATCAGCTAAAAAGAGGGCATCTGTGTACTGGGGGGCGGGTGCAGAGTATTTGCCCTGCAACCTGCAGCGGTTGCCTTCCCTCCCCGAGAGAGTGCGCGGCACTGGAGTCTGTCCTTTCCTGCGCTTGCTGCTTCAAGCAAGACAAGCTGCTGATTGCAGACTCGGAGGGGAGATGCTCAGAAGTACTGCTAGCAAGTCAGTGGCTCTCTCCAGGAGCGAAGGAAAGCGCCTTTCGCTACAACATTGCCCCTTAGAGGCCTTGGCTGCGTGACTTGATCCTTTGATGGTGTGCCAAGGCTGCGATTGCCTTGGCTCTGCAGCACAAAGTCCAGTGCAGGGAGGGTTTGCTGCTGAGCCCAGCAGCTGTTCCTGGGCTGCTTCAGCAGGGAGCTGCCACAGGGAAGGGGCCCTTTGGGGAAGCTTTGCTGGGCTACCATCTTCAGCCAAGGCATGGGATTTAGGGCATGCCTTTTAAAAGAATCTACATCTAAAATGCAGGAAAGAGAAGAGGAAAATGCTGCTTGAGCTGTTGGGCACAAGGGAAGCTCAGAGTGTTGAAGAGCAAGGGGCATTTCCAGCAGCGTCTTTCTATTTCTCTCTTGGCAAAAGAGGCCCAAATGTAGACAGAGCCTACTCTAGCGTCCTCGTTGTTCTCTTGCCTGCTGTGGGAAAGAGCTGTTGCTCCTGGAGGCCTGTTGGGAAAGGGAAATGCTCTGTGTTGGGACTGCCTTGTGCTGCGGGAGTGGCCAGCACAGGCACTTTTCTAAGGGCCTCTGGTTCCTTTTCCCTTGCTCGCTGCAGGTCACCTGACACGCGGATGGAGGCAAGCCTGGCCTTTGGTGAGTGGCAAAGGAAGCTGGGACGTTGCTGGCGTGTGACAATGGGGCGGCAATTCTGCCAGCTTGGCCTCTTGCAGTCCAGTGTGGAGTGCCAGCGTGGGAGGCTGAAAGAAAGGCCAAGTGCCCCGTGGCATCAGCAGTAGCAAAGGGAGCACTGGCTGTTTGCTGATTTTGCAGGGAAGAGCCTTTCAAGAGATGAAAGGCAAATGGGACAGCTGCAAGGCATCTTGCTGCTTCTAGGCAGCAGGGAAGCTCAAATGCACAGCAAGATGGGAGTAGCACCTCATTCAGCCAACTTCCTGGGCTTTTCATGACTCAGAGTCCCACTTGTATCAAAGTCTACCATTTCCCCTTCTTCTGGGTCCTTTCCCAGCTCAACAGAAAGCAGCTCCTGAGGGATTGCCTTTTGCCCATCTGTCTCACTTCTGTCTGTCTGCAGGCCTCAACAGCAGGGTCAGCAGCTCCTCTGGCTGCCTCTGGCATTGAGGAAGAGGCTGAAGAGGAGCAAAAGAGCATCAAGCCTCCAGCTGCTCTCCCTGCACAGCCTGAGCTTGCAGAGCCGGTAAGTGGCAGTGAGCTTGGCACTGCCTTTGGTGCAGGGCCGGCTTCCAGTTTTGGAGCAGCCCTTGTTGCTCGTGGCTGAAGATGCTGGCGGCTGTGTGCCTGCCGGGACCTAGTGCTGCTTCAGGCAAGCCAGGGAGCCCTGGCCAATGGGGTCTGAAGTTTGGCATTTAAGCTGGGATGCTGAGAGGGCCCGAGAATGTCTCCTGGCATCAGACAGGAGGCAGCATTCAATGATTCTCAGTGTAGCAGTCAGCCCCGTGTGCCCATTGTCAGTGCAGGCTGCCTGTGGTCAGCGGACGGAGCGGCCCAAAGACGCAGTTGCCGGCCTTGCAGGGGACCTGGCAGACACTGGCCCCTGGAAGGGACCTGCCCTCTCCATGGACTAATTAGCTTCAGGCTGTGCTTCACTTCATGCCGGTCAGAGCAGCCTTTGGAGAGGAGAATCCTTGGCAGCCCTACATTGTGAAGGGCGCGTGGGTCTGGGCAGGGCAGGAAGGCGTCTCCGAAGGGCCGCTCCCTAAAGGCTGCCATGGACAGGGGCAATGCGTGAGAAGGATCAGAGAAGGGCCATGCTGCGGGCTTCTGAGCAGACCACTGCATGCCAGTTGCGGGCTGATTTCATTGCCCAGGGAAAGACAGGAGGAGGAAAGCAACAAGGCTCTGGGGAACTGCTCTGATGTCTTTCTGGATCTTGGCAGCCCCATGGATCCCTTGTTGCCAGTGTCTTGCAGAAAAGCTGAAAACATGGAGCATGGAGGTGGCCCTGAGGGGCTGGATCCAAGTAGCCTTTGGGCTTTTGCCAAAGTTGCCTTTGAGAAGGGGACATGGGAAAGGCCCCAGCTGGAGAGGCCTGGCGGTGGCTGACAGCACCTTCCCAAGGCCTTGCTTTGGCCGTGCACTCGGCGGAGCATGATGTGTGCCAGGCACCCTTCTGACGGGCAATCCTTTCTGGTCCCAGCTCAACACAGGCTCTGCAATTCAACCTGGTGCCGCTGGACCAGCGTGGCCTGCAGCAGCCAGCTCGCCCCCCGCTGCTGGCACTTCCTGCAGCAGCGCAGCCCAGCAGCCCGAGATGAGGCAGGAGCAGGGCCGGAAGACACTGAGTAAGTCGGCTGCATTTCTTGTCTGCCAGAGCAGTGTGTTGTGTGCGTGTCTGGGTGTAGGCTGTGCCAGAAGTTGCCCCTCGCTCTCAGAGGCGCTTAGGCCTCTCGGCAGAAGCCGTTGTTGTGCTTTGAGGCAGCGCGGCAGCGCTCAGGGACTTCCTGCTGCCTGTGAGGGCGGCTGGGCCTGGCTTGGCTCTGCCTGGGCTGCCTTGGGTGCCAAAGACAAAAGCAGAGATTGTTTCTGCTTGAGCAGAAGGCTGGCACCTAGCAAGTGACTAGGCCCCAGGCAGCTCTCTGGCCCCAGCTGTTTTCGGGCTCCCGTTCTTACACCTCCTCTGGCTCAGACACTTTGTGGCCCTGGCAGTGGACCTGCCAGTGATGGTGGCTGTGACTGCAGAGGCTGCAAAGGCCCTTGGTGACCTCTTAGGGCCCTCTTCTTAAGGTCTCATCATTTTGGCTTATGGCTTGGGATGCTGCGCTTGAAAGAAATCAAGGCCTTCTTGGAAAGGCCACCTGATGAAAGGTGGAGAAGATGGCCCTCCCACTTGCTGGTCTCAGCAGCTGGAAGCCAGGGGACCGCAAAGGGCCCAGAGCTGCCGGCAGCGGGGCTGCCTTTGGGAGGGTGTGGGGAGCGGCGTCTCTGTGTGCGAGTGAGCGCCCTGCGCTGCTTTTGTCTTTCAGGGAGCATTGTGAGTCCGGGCCAGCCAATGAGCAAATACACGGCATTTGAAGAACTGGGACGAGGGTAAGCGTGGCCTCGGCTCCTTTTACAAAAGTGTGGGCCAGGTCTTTGGCTGGTGCAAGATCAAGCGTGAAGTCAGGCAAGCTCCAATCACGGTCAGGCTCTGGCTTTACCTCCTGTCGCCTGCCTGGACTGCTGGGGCAGAGCAATCCGAAGGCCTCATCCAAGACAAGTTGATGCTGGCATTGTCTTGCTTGCAGCAAGGAGGAGCAGGAGCTGGGAAGCCCTCTGCCCCTGCAGCTTTCTGGCCTGAAAGAGCACCTTGCCATTCAAGAAATGTCAGATTCTCAAGGACAGTCTTCTGACTCTCATTGTTCTCACTCTTTTGACACACACATGCATGCACACCCGCACAAGGAGGACTGTTCCCCTTAGGTTTGGAAATAACCTGGCTGGGCGTGCGCCTTGGAGATTTCCAGCGGCCCTCGGTCTTCATGCTGCACCTTAGTGTTCCCTTGGACAGGCTGCCCCGCAGGGCAGAGGGCTCACGGGCCGACGTGCTGTTGGCCGAAGAGACGCCGCAGCCAGGCCTTTTCTAAGGAAGGCGTGCAGGCAGCCTGGGGAGATCTGCTGCCTAGGCTTGATTTCAGTGCCAAGGGATAAAGGGCTCTTTCTGCTGCTTTTGTCTTTCCAGGGGCTTTGGAGCTGTTTATAAAGCCCTTGACACCAGCAGCGGACAACAGGTAAAGTGCCAACAGCCCCATGCCATTTTGCAGCTCTGGAGCGCTTTCCCCGCTGCTGTGAGCCCTGCCTGGAGGTTTGGGTGGCAGCTCCATGTCTGCAGCAGAGGCTGTTCCTCTGAAGTACACTCTAGGCTCAGGGGGCAGAATGCATTTGGGATGGCCTTTGGTGCTTCTGCTAAGCTCTGCTGTCTAGTGACAAGGCCCTTTGGCCCAGCCCGCTGCCTCATTGCAGCAGCACTCGCTCCGTGCTGCTTGTCATCTCGAGCAGGGGGCGTCTTCTCAAGGTAAACGGTGGCCAATGTCATTTCAGGTGGCAATCAAGATCATGTCGCTTGAGGAGGAGATGTCCGAGGAGCTGGCTGCCAATGAAATCCTGGCCATGAGGGACAACAGGAGTCCCAATATCGTTACCTACTTAGACAGGTTGGCGTATTCTCCTGTCAATGTAGCTTTAGCTAGTGCAAGCCCGAAGAGACGATGCCCTTTGGTCACGGGCAGAGAAGGGAGCTGCTGGTGATTTCTCTGCTGGTCTCCAGAGCGTGGCAGGAGGTGGAGCTGGTGATCATGAATCTCGTGTGGCACACGTAGTTTGGAGAGCAGTTGCTAAAACCTGGCTCGGGCCCTCGGCTGACTGAGGCTGTGCCCATTGCTGTCTCTCCATGCCGTGGTTTTCTTCTTTCAGCTACCTGCTGGATGCGGAGCTCTGGCTGGCCATGGAGTTCATGGACGGCGGCACCTTGTTTGATGTGCTCAGCGCAGTGTACCCGGAGGAAGGACAGATAGGCGCTGTCTGTCGGGAGGTGAGGGATCCCGCTTGTGCTTCCCCAAGCCTGTCCAGGATGCTGCTTGCCAGCTGGAGGTTAAGGACAGCCGGGATTTCTTGCTCTCACCTTTCTTTTGCTGCTGCTGCTGCTGCTGCTGTCACCACACACAGGAGAAGAGCGAGCATAGGAAGTGAACTGCCTGCCACTGTCCCCGCACTCCTCAGGCTCTGTTCTTGCACTCTTCCATCCTGTCTGTCCTCTGGCGCTGGTGCTGGCTCACTCGCTTGGGTTCACTTGCTTCCTCTTCTTAGCTTTGCCTGGGAATGTTAGCCTGGAGCCTGTCTGTCTGTCCTACATTCCTTGCCACGGGAAGGCAGCATGCAGGTGGCAGAATTTCCAGCTAAGGCCAAAGAGCCGTCCTCAGCTGCAAAGGATAGCGTTGCAGCCCGCATGGCGACGGATTCTGGAACAGCTCTAAGGTGCTGCTTCCTCCACTGTTGCCACTAGGCTTCCCCAAAAATCTTTGCCATGCCGCCTCCCAGCCAAAGGTGACGCGCTTCCTACCCAAGGCCGGCGGAACTTTTGGGAGCCCGGATGCCTTCGCTTGGAATCGAGAAAAAAACTTCCAAGAGTGTTGAAGCAGCAAGGTCTTCTTCGTGACAGCACCATGATGCTGTGCCCTCGCTCACAATTCCCTGAGAAAGCCGTCAATCCCGTTGAGCTCTTTCCTTTCTGGTGGGATGAAATCCCATCCTGTACGTTAACTTTCCCTCCCTCCTTTTTCTCTCTCAGTGCCTGCAAGGACTGCATTTCCTTCATTCCCGCCAAGTCATCCACAGAGACATCAAAAGCAACAACGTCCTTGTGGGCATGGATGGATCTGTCAAGTTGGGTGGGTATCCCTGCTGGGCTGCAGCATTTGCAGCACCTGCCGTGCGCTTGCATTTCGGTGACTGCCACTTGGGCAGAAGCGCCGCTTGGCCAGTGCGTGAATGGTGAGGGTGTTGTGGAAGTGGCTGATGCCTTCTTTGCCTGGCTCCAGGCACGTGGAAGGAGAGCTCAGCTGCTTTTTCAGCTCGATTCAGCATGGCCTGGTCAGGCTTGGAGTGGGCAATGGTTTTGGCCACTTTGCCAGTGGGAGCTGGCTTTGACAGGCTTTGTTTTTGGCCTCAGGTGACTTTGGCCTCTGTGCTCAGCTCAGCCCTGAGCGCAGCAAGCGCAGCTCCAGCGTCGGCACTCCCAGCTGGATGGCACCGGAGGTGGTGAGAGGAGAAGCCTACGGCCCCAAAGTGGACATCTGGTCCCTGGGCATCATGGGGCTGGAAATGGTGGAAGGGGAAGCTCCTTACGAGCGGGAAGCCCGTCTCAGGGTAAGGTGCAGCTTAGCAAGAGGGCTCTGTGCGGAGAGAGCTGATGTGGCTAGCAAAGGAGCAGGTGTAGTGTCCTCTTGCATCCATGTGCTGTAGGTTTTTGAACTGATAGAAAGGAACGGGCCCCCAAAACTGCAGAACCCCAGGCACCACTCGGCTCTCCTGCGCGACTTCCTCCGCTGCTGCCTGCAGGCAGACGAGGACAGGCGCTGGTCTGCCCAGGAACTCCTGCAGGTAAGAAAAAGCAAAGGGGCAAAAAGCCCTGTCAGCTGAGGACACCTGCATGAAGGCATGAGGAGGAGTGTGGGCCACGTGGCGCAGGCAGCTGCCAGCACAGGAAGGCGCAGGGGGACATGCTGCCCTCGGTGCTCTTTGTGTGTCTTCCTGGTAGCCAGGGAATCCTGCCTGAGCCCGTGAGGATGGGACCCTGGAAAGTAAGAGTTCCTTTCTTTGTTCTTTTTCCTCTGGGCAGCATCCCTTTGTTACCTCCGGCGATCCTGCCTCCAGCCTGGCTGCTCTGATCACCTCAGCCAAGCAAGTGCAGGAAGACTGGAGAGGAGACACCTGCGCCTGAGGAGGCCCTTATGCCCCGCCAGCCGAGAGGAGGGAAAAGGGGATGTGTCATCTTTGGGCAGAGCTCCAGCCATCCCCCGCGTATTAAGAGGAGCTGTGCCATAGATAGGAAATATGATTTTTTTTTTTTTCGTATTTGCTCAGTTTAGGTGTTTGGTTAGGTTAGGTAAGGTAAGGTAAGGTAAGGTAAGGTAAGGTAAGGTAAGGTAAGGTAAGGTAAGGTTAGGTTAGGTTAGGTTAGGTTAGGTTTGGTTAGGTAAGGTTTGGTTAGGTGTGTGCTAGGTTCAATTTAAAGCTCTGTTGTTTTTTCTTTCTCAAAGAGATGAAATTTTAAAAGAATTAGGAGATATAGGGATCAACATTGAAGGGCTATGGAACATAGATAGCTTAGATAATAGAGGATTGTTTAGCTTAGAATAGAGTGTTGTTAATTTAGGCAAGCTCTGAGGTATCTTGGAAGTAGAAATGAAAGAATTGTCATAAGAAGAATTAAGCTGTGAGAGGAAAAGCTGGGCTGCAGCCGAACTGGAGCCTGCAGGCGCTCCAAGCTGTCAGCCTGAACAGGCCACCTGCAGGACAGAAGGATGAAGATGGAGAAGTAGCGAGGGGATCCTTTGTTTCAGCCCGAGTGAGAATAAAAGTCTAAAATATCCAGAGTGTTGTAAGACTCCCTTCCTTGCCAGGCTGTAGCTAAGTGGACGGTCCCCTTCAGAGGCCCAAAGAACATAGTGAGGTAAGCAGCTTTGCTTGCCTGAAGCGTGGAATGCCCGCGGGAAGCTGCCAGACTTGCGGGTAATGAACGCCAGGTAATGAGCTCCCATTCAGGACAACACCAGGAGGCAGATGTGCACTCCTTTCTGGGCCTCTTGTCGTGAAGATGTCAGGGTGATCAGCGGGAATGACCATTTTGTTCCCAGCCTCCTCTCACTATGTCCCCTATGGGATGGAATGGCATTCTCATAGCGGCATCTGGCCCTTCCTCCCGGCTTCTCTTTTCCCCCCTTTTCAGCCCAGAGCCCCCGGGACCATCTGGGCCAGCCTGATCCCCCACGGCTGTGTGCAACCACCAGGGCCTCCTGCACAGCCCCATTGCCACTCTGCTGCCTCCTTGGCCTTTTCCCACATCTGGGCCAGCCTGCTCTTGCCAGCTGTTGGGCACACACACACAGCATACCGCACCTGTCAGGGAGCAATTTGATGCAGGAGCCCCTGCTAAGCACGGCTCACCAGCCCGGCACTTTTCCCACCGAGCTGTGGCTCCATTTGGACTCCATCTGCAGGGATACCCACTGTGAGGGACCGCTCAGGGACTGGATGCTCCCTGCCTGGTGCCCACAGGCCTGATTTCCACGCCTCCCCATTCCTCCTAGCCCTAAGGCTGCCTCAGCCTTCTAAACACAATTTTTCTTACTCTAATGCCTTCCTGTGCTTTACTTCATACTCTAAGCAGGAGTAGACAGTTTTGATGGTCTTTATTCTAGAATTAAGAACAATAAGTTGGAAGTGCTGCTAGAGTTTGTCATTTTGAACTTGAAGCAACTGCAAAAAGTAGAGAAGCTTTCGCTGCAGCTTTTCAGTTAATTTGAAGTCTCCTTCCTCTTCACTCAGTTTCAGCATATCTGTTGATTTTCCTCTGCTGTCATCTTTTAAGCTTCATCACTTGTCTATGGATCTGTAAAAACCCCTGTCAACCCAGCGCAAATTTACTAGCCTTTGTATTTTTCCTCCTCTGGAAAAGCTGAAGCTCCTGTGATCTTCTCCTGTGATCTAGACTTTGATTCCCCTCTTGGCTCTGGCTAAGAGCAGAACAAATGGAATTTATTACCTGCTAGTAAGATCTGCTAGCAAAGGTCGCAGTTAGAGCTAAGCATAAGGCTTCTCTCCCTCCGCCGAATACACATCTTTGTGTCTAGGCCTGGCGATTTCCAGGAGCACCTGGAAGCTACTGCCAAGGACAAAAGTCTCACTCTTGCTGGTTTTGACACGGAGTTTTTGGTAGGATTTTGATCTACATCTACAGTCATCTACAGGAACTGGATTTTTAGATACAAAGTGCCTTCAAGCAACATTTCTAAGCATAGTGGGCAAGGAAGTCCAGATACTAATGAGTTGTGGTTGGTTTTAACTCTGTGGAACATCTGGTACAATATCCCACAACGTGTTATTTTTGACTCTTTCAGGCGTTTAAAACTTAGGCTTATTCTTGTCAACACTTTTCTTTCCTCCCTTCAGAAATCTGCATGCCCAGGTACTCAATTCTTTCTCAGTTTGTTGACAAGCTACCTGTCAGACAATACTTGTCTCTTGACCCAGAGATGGGCAACTGTCACCATTAGGCCGGACGTGGCATACACACGTGATCAGGGTCCAAGAAGAAAAAAGTTTTCTTTATTCTGCCTGTTCTCCAGCTTATACACTCTTAACAAAGCGTGATCTTAAGTCACTGACTACACCACAAGAACTTCTTATATCCATTGGTGCAAGGCAATTAACGTCAATAGAATTGGCAAAAGTTTTACAGAAATTTATAAGGCAAGTATACACATCTACTTAGGCACTAGTCTAGCTTACGAAAATTTCATCTCTCTTTTCTAATCGGTTTCCATGCTGACGGCCTTGTCTTCTTCCTTGCTATGGATACACTGAAAACCCATCAATTGGGATGTCTTCTATGAACTCAGCTTTGCTTGCAGGCCAGCTGTCAAGCCCCTCCATAGGTCAGCACGCACCCGCGTGCTCGAGAAGTGACTGCAGCCTAAAATACTCCTGGAAATTTATTATCTTTGCTTCTTTTCCCCCCTAAATGGCATTGAAGAAGTGAGACTTTTCAGAACCAGCTAGCATGCCACCTAGAAGAAGCAGACTTTTGCTTTCAGTCAAAGCTTTTGGGACCAAAAGGCGCATTTGCTTGGATTCCTTGGATGCCGCTTGGGTTGGCCCATTTTCTGAGTTCCTCTGGGATGCCTTGAGCACTGCCTTATGGACTGGGAGGACATTTTCTGCTGCTTGATGAGTGAGGAGAACTTCCCAGGCTTTTCTTTCGCATCAGCTGTACAGAAGGTTGCCTTGCTGGGCACAAGGAAGCCATAGAACAGCTGCTATTGTGAGGTCAGGGGAGCGGTGCCACGTCACAGTGCTGTCAGCACAGCGTTGCCCCGGGGCACGCAAGGCCTGCTTGTCCAGAGCGGCTCTTCTGCTGGCTCCCTGCAGGAGGATCCTTGTGCTCAAGGAGTTCTCAGCAGACGGCCTGCACCCCGAGAGGAGTCTGGGCTTTGCCTTGGCTGGCATCCAGTGTGCAAACCCGCACAGCGCTGCCAAAATGATCGGGCAGGTCTGTGCCACGGTTTGCACGGTCTTTTCTGTTGTCTATTCTGGCTACTACCTGACCCAGCTGACTCGTAAGTAAAGGTTTCTCCTGGGGCTGGCATCACCCGGCTTTTGCTTGACTCTGCTCTTCATGCCGCAGCAGTGACCGGGTTTATTTGGGAACAAAATGGCCATGAAGATGCCACCGCTTTGGTCAATGTCCTGCCAGCAGCATCAGCTAAAAAGAGGGCATCTGTGTACTGGGGGGCGGGTGCAGAGTATTTGCCCTGCAACCTGCAGCGGTTGCCTTCCCTCCCCGAGAGAGTGCGCGGCACTGGAGTCTGTCCTTTCCTGCGCTTGCTGCTTCAAGCAAGACAAGCTGCTGATTGCAGACTCGGAGGGGAGATGCTCAGAAGTACTGCTAGCAAGTCAGTGGCTCTCTCCAGGAGCGAAGGAAAGCGCCTTTCGCTACAACATTGCCCCTTAGAGGCCTTGGCTGCGTGACTTGATCCTTTGATGGTGTGCCAAGGCTGCGATTGCCTTGGCTCTGCAGCACAAAGTCCAGTGCAGGGAGGGTTTGCTGCTGAGCCCAGCAGCTGTTCCTGGGCTGCTTCAGCAGGGAGCTGCCACAGGGAAGGGGCCCTTTGGGGAAGCTTTGCTGGGCTACCATCTTCAGCCAAGGCATGGGATTTAGGGCATGCCTTTTAAAAGAATCTACATCTAAAATGCAGGAAAGAGAAGAGGAAAATGCTGCTTGAGCTGTTGGGCACAAGGGAAGCTCAGAGTGTTGAAGAGCAAGGGGCATTTCCAGCAGCGTCTTTCTATTTCTCTCTTGGCAAAAGAGGCCCAAATGTAGACAGAGCCTACTCTAGCGTCCTCGTTGTTCTCTTGCCTGCTGTGGGAAAGAGCTGTTGCTCCTGGAGGCCTGTTGGGAAAGGGAAATGCTCTGTGTTGGGACTGCCTTGTGCTGCGGGAGTGGCCAGCACAGGCACTTTTCTAAGGGCCTCTGGTTCCTTTTCCCTTGCTCGCTGCAGGTCACCTGACACGCGGATGGAGGCAAGCCTGGCCTTTGGTGAGTGGCAAAGGAAGCTGGGACGTTGCTGGCGTGTGACAATGGGGCGGCAATTCTGCCAGCTTGGCCTCTTGCAGTCCAGTGTGGAGTGCCAGCGTGGGAGGCTGAAAGAAAGGCCAAGTGCCCCGTGGCATCAGCAGTAGCAAAGGGAGCACTGGCTGTTTGCTGATTTTGCAGGGAAGAGCCTTTCAAGAGATGAAAGGCAAATGGGACAGCTGCAAGGCATCTTGCTGCTTCTAGGCAGCAGGGAAGCTCAAATGCACAGCAAGATGGGAGTAGCACCTCATTCAGCCAACTTCCTGGGCTTTTCATGACTCAGAGTCCCACTTGTATCAAAGTCTACCATTTCCCCTTCTTCTGGGTCCTTTCCCAGCTCAACAGAAAGCAGCTCCTGAGGGATTGCCTTTTGCCCATCTGTCTCACTTCTGTCTGTCTGCAGGCCTCAACAGCAGGGTCAGCAGCTCCTCTGGCTGCCTCTGGCATTGAGGAAGAGGCTGAAGAGGAGCAAAAGAGCATCAAGCCTCCAGCTGCTCTCCCTGCACAGCCTGAGCTTGCAGAGCCGGTAAGTGGCAGTGAGCTTGGCACTGCCTTTGGTGCAGGGCCGGCTTCCAGTTTTGGAGCAGCCCTTGTTGCTCGTGGCTGAAGATGCTGGCGGCTGTGTGCCTGCCGGGACCTAGTGCTGCTTCAGGCAAGCCAGGGAGCCCTGGCCAATGGGGTCTGAAGTTTGGCATTTAAGCTGGGATGCTGAGAGGGCCCGAGAATGTCTCCTGGCATCAGACAGGAGGCAGCATTCAATGATTCTCAGTGTAGCAGTCAGCCCCGTGTGCCCATTGTCAGTGCAGGCTGCCTGTGGTCAGCGGACGGAGCGGCCCAAAGACGCAGTTGCCGGCCTTGCAGGGGACCTGGCAGACACTGGCCCCTGGAAGGGACCTGCCCTCTCCATGGACTAATTAGCTTCAGGCTGTGCTTCACTTCCAGCCGCTCAGAGCAGCCTTTGCAGAGGAGAATCCTTGGCAGCCCTACATTGTGAAGGGCGCGTGGGTCTGGGCAGGGCAGGAAGGCGTCTCCGAAGGGCCGCTCCCTAAAGGCTGCCATGGACAGGGGCAATGCGTGAGAAGGATCAGAGAAGGGCCATGCTGCGGGCTTCTGAGCAGACCACTGCATGCCAGTTGCGGGCTGATTTCATTGCCCAGGGAAAGACAGGAGGAGGAAAGCAACAAGGCTCTGGGGAACTGCTCTGATGTCTTTCTGGATCTTGGCAGCCCCATGGATCCCTTGTTGCCAGTGTCTTGCAGAAAAGCTGAAAACATGGAGCATGGAGGTGGCCCTGAGGGGCTGGATCCAAGTAGCCTTTGGGCTTTTGCCAAAGTTGCCTTTGAGAAGGGGACATGGGAAAGGCCCCAGCTGGAGAGGCCTGGCGGTGGCTGACAGCACCTTCCCAAGGCCTTGCTTTGGCCGTGCACTCGGCGGAGCATGATGTGTGCCAGCCACCCTTCTGACGGGCAATCCTTTCTGGTCCCAGCTCAACACAGGCTCTGCAATTCAACCTGGTGCCGCTGGACCAGCGTGGCCTGCAGCAGCCAGCTCGCCCCCCGCTGCTGGCACTTCCTGCAGCAGCGCAGCCCAGCAGCCCGAGATGAGGCAGGAGCAGGGCCGGAAGACACTGAGTAAGTCGGCTGCATTTCTTGTCTGCCAGAGCAGTGTGTTGTGTGCGTGTCTGGGTGTAGGCTGTGCCAGAAGTTGCCCCTCGCTCTCAGAGGCGCTTAGGCCTCTCGGCAGAAGCCGTTGTTGTGCTTTGAGGCAGCGCGGCAGCGCTCAGGGACTTCCTGCTGCCTGTGAGGGCGGCTGGGCCTGGCTTGGCTCTGCCTGGGCTGCCTTGGGTGCCAAAGACAAAAGCAGAGATTGTTTCTGCTTGAGCAGAAGGCTGGCACCTAGCAAGTGACTAGGCCCCAGGCAGCTCTCTGGCCCCAGCTGTTTTCGGGCTCCCGTTCTTACACCTCCTCTGGCTCAGACACTTTGTGGCCCTGGCAGTGGACCTGCCAGTGATGGTGGCTGTGACTGCAGAGGCTGCAAAGGCCCTTGGTGACCTCTTAGGGCCCTCTTCTTAAGGTCTCATCATTTTGGCTTATGGCTTGGGATGCTGCGCTTGAAAGAAATCAAGGCCTTCTTGGAAAGGCCACCTGATGAAAGGTGGAGAAGATGGCCCTCCCACTTGCTGGTCTCAGCAGCTGGAAGCCAGGGGACCGCAAAGGGCCCAGAGCTGCCGGCAGCGGGGCTGCCTTTGGGAGGGTGTGGGGAGCGGCGTCTCTGTGTGCGAGTGAGCGCCCTGCGCTGCTTTTGTCTTTCAGGGAGCATTGTGAGTCCGGGCCAGCCAATGAGCAAATACACGGCATTTGAAGAACTGGGACGAGGGTAAGCGTGGCCTCGGCTCCTTTTACAAAAGTGTGGGCCAGGTCCTTGGCTGGTGCAAGATCAAGCGTGAAGTCAGGCAAGCTCCAATCACGGTCAGGCTCTGGCTTTACCTCCTGTCGCCTGCCTGGACTGCTGGGGCAGAGCAATCCGAAGGCCTCATCCAAGACAAGTTGATGCTGGCATTGTCTTGCTTGCAGCAAGGAGGAGCAGGAGCTGGGAAGCCCTCTGCCCCTGCAGCTTTCTGGCCTGAAAGAGCACCTTGCCATTCAAGAAATGTCAGATTCTCAAGGACAGTCTTCTGACTCTCATTGTTCTCACTCTTTTGACACACACATGCATGCACACCCGCACAAGGAGGACTGTTCCCCTTAGGTTTGGAAATAACCTGGCTGGGGGTGCGCCTTGGAGATTTCCAGCGGCCCTCGGTCTTCATGCTGCACCTTAGTGTTCCCTTGGACAGGCTGCCCCGCAGGGCAGAGGGCTCACGGGCCGACGTGCTGTTGGCCGAAGAGACGCCGCAGCCAGGCCTTTTCTAAGGAAGGCGTGCAGGCAGCCTGGGGAGATCTGCTGCCTAGGCTTGATTTCAGTGCCAAGGGATAAAGGGCTCTTTCTGCTGCTTTTGTCTTTCCAGGGGCTTTGGAGCTGTTTATAAAGCCCTTGACACCAGCAGCGGACAACAGGTAAAGTGCCAACAGCCCCATGCCATTTTGCAGCTCTGGAGCGCTTTCCCCACTGCTGTGAGCCCTGCCTGGAGGTTTGGGTGGCAGCTCCATGTCTGCAGCAGAGGCTGTTCCTCTGAAGTACACTCTAGGCTCAGGGGGCAGAATGCATTTGGGATGGCCTTTGGTGCTTCTGCTAAGCTCTGCTGTCTAGTGACAAGGCCCTTTGGCCCAGCCCGCTGCCTCATTGCAGCAGCACTCGCTCCGTGCTGCTTGTCATCTCGAGCAGGGGGCGTCTTCTCAAGGTAAACGGTGGCCAATGTCATTTCAGGTGGCAATCAAGATCATGTCGCTTGAGGAGGAGATGTCCGAGGAGCTGGCTGCCAATGAAATCCTGGCCATGAGGGACAACAGGAGTCCCAATATCGTTACCTACTTAGACAGGTTGGCGTATTCTCCTGTCAATGTAGCTTTAGCTAGTGCAAGCCCGAAGAGACGATGCCCTTTGGTCACGGGCAGAGAAGGGAGCTGCTGGTGATTTCTCTGCTGGTCTCCAGAGCGTGGCAGGAGGTGGAGCTGGTGATCATGAATCTCGTGTGGCACACGTAGTTTGGAGAGCAGTTGCTAAAACCTGGCTCGGGCCCTCGGCTGACTGAGGCTGTGCCCATTGCTGTCTCTCCATGCCGTGGTTTTCTTCTTTCAGCTACCTGCTGGATGCGGAGCTCTGGCTGGCCATGGAGTTCATGGACGGCGGCACCTTGTTTGATGTGCTCAGCGCAGTGTACCCGGAGGAAGGACAGATAGGCGCTGTCTGTCGGGAGGTGAGGGATCCCGCTTGTGCTTCCCCAAGCCTGTCCAGGATGCTGCTTGCCAGCTGGAGGTTAAGGACAGCCGGGATTTCTTGCTCTCACCTTTCTTTTGCTGCTGCTGCTGCTGCTGCTGTCACCACACACAGGAGAAGAGCGAGCATAGGAAGTGAACTGCCTGCCACTGTCCCCGCACTCCTCAGGCTCTGTTCTTGCACTCTTCCATCCTGTCTGTCCTCTGGCGCTGGTGCTGGCTCACTCGCTTGGGTTCACTTGCTTCCTCTTCTTAGCTTTGCCTGGGAATGTTAGCCTGGAGCCTGTCTGTCTGTCCTACATTCCTTGCCACGGGAAGGCAGCATGCAGGCGGCAGAATTTCCAGCTAAGGCCAAAGAGCCGTCCTCAGCTGCAAAGGATAGCGTTGCAGCCCGCATGGCGACGGATTCTGGAACAGCTCTAAGGTGCTGCTTCCTCCTCTGCTGCCACTAGGCTTCCCCAAAAATCTTTGCCATGCCGCCTCCCAGCCAAAGGTGACGCGCTTCCTACCCAAGGCCGGCGGAACTTTTGGGAGCCCGGATGCCTTCGCTTGGAATCGAGAAAAAAACTTCCAAGAGTGTTGAAGCAGCAAGGTCTTCTTCGTGACAGCACCATGATGCTGTGCCCTCGCTCACAATTCCCTGAGAAAGCCGTCAATCCCGTTGAGCTCTTTCCTTTCTGGTGGGATGAAATCCCATCCTGTACGTTAACTTTCCCTCCCTCCTTTTTCTCTCTCAGTGCCTGCAAGGACTGCATTTCCTTCATTCCCGCCAAGTCATCCACAGAGACATCAAAAGCAACAACGTCCTTGTGGGCATGGATGGATCTGTCAAGTTGGGTGGGTATCCCTGCTGGGCTGCAGCATTTGCAGCACCTGCCGTGCGCTTGCATTTCGGTGACTGCCACTTGGGCAGAAGCGCCGCTTGGCCAGTGCGTGAATGGTGAGGGTGTTGTGGAAGTGGCTGATGCCTTCTTTGCCTGGCTCCAGGCACGTGGAAGGAGAGCTCAGCTGCTTTTTCAGCTCGATTCAGCATGGCCTGGTCAGGCTTGGAGTGGGCAATGGTTTTGGCCACTTTGCCAGTGGGAGCTGGCTTTGACAGGCTTTGTTTTTGGCCTCAGGTGACTTTGGCCTCTGTGCTCAGCTCAGCCCTGAGCGCAGCAAGCGCAGCTCCAGCGTCGGCACTCCCAGCTGGATGGCACCGGAGGTGGTGAGAGGAGAAGCCTACGGCCCCAAAGTGGACATCTGGTCCCTGGGCATCATGGGGCTGGAAATGGTGGAAGGGGAAGCTCCTTACGAGCGGGAAGCCCGTCTCAGGGTAAGGTGCAGCTTAGCAAGAGGGCTCTGTGCGGAGAGAGCTGATGTGGCTAGCAAAGGAGCAGGTGCAGTGTCCTCTTGCATCCATGTGCTGTAGGTTTTTGAACTGATAGAAAGGAACGGGCCCCCAAAACTGCAGAACCCCAGGCACCACTCGGCTCTCCTGCGCGACTTCCTCCGCTGCTGCCTGCAGGCAGACGAGGACAGGCGCTGGTCTGCCCAGGAACTCCTGCAGGTAAGAAAAAGCAAAGGGGCAAAAAGCCCTGTCAGCTGAGGACACCTGCATGAAGGCATGAGGAGGAGTGTGGGCCACGTGGCGCAGGCAGCTGCCAGCACAGGAAGGCGCAGGGGGACATGCTGCCCTCGGTGCTCTTTGTGTGTCTTCCTGGTAGCCAGGGAATCCTGCCTGAGCCCGTGAGGATGGGACCCTGGAAAGTAAGAGTTCCTTTCTTTGTTCTTTTTCCTCTGGGCAGCATCCCTTTGTTACCTCCGGCGATCCTGCCTCCAGCCTGGCTGCTCTGATCACCTCAGCCAAGCAAGTGCAGGAAGACTGGAGAGGAGACACCTGCGCCTGAGGAGGCCCTTATGCCCCGCCAGCCGAGAGGAGGGAAAAGGGGATGTGTCATCTTTGGGCAGAGCTCCAGCCATCCCCCGCGTATTAAGAGGAGCTGTGCCATAGATAGGAAATATGATTTTTTTTTTTTTCGTATTTGCTCAGTTTAGGTGTTTGGTTAGGTTAGGTAAGGTAAGGTAAGGTAAGGTAAGGTAAGGTAAGGTTAGGTTAGGTTAGGTTAGGTTTGGTTAGGTAAGGTTTGGTTAGGTGTGTGCTAGGTTCAATTTAAAGCTCTGTTGTTTTTTCTTTCTCAAAGAGATGAAATTTTAAAAGAATTAGGAGATATAGGGATCAACATTGAAGGGCTATGGAACATAGATAGCTTAGATAATAGAGGATTGTTTAGCTTAGAATAGAGTGTTGTTAATTTAGGCAAGCTCTGAGGTATCTTGGAAGTAGAAATGAAAGAATTGTCATAAGAAGAATTAAGCTGTGAGAGGAAAAGCTGGGCTGCAGCCGAACTGGAGCCTGCAGGCGCTCCAAGCTGTCAGCCTGAACAGGCCACCTGCAGGACAGAAGGATGAAGATGGAGAAGTAGCGAGGGGATCCTTTGTTTCAGCCCGAGTGAGAATAAAAGTCTAAAATATCCAGAGTGTTGTAAGACTCCCTTCCTTGCCAGGCTGTAGCTAAGTGGACGGTCCCCTTCAGAGGCCCAAAGAACATAGTGAGGTAAGCAGCTTTGCTTGCCTGAAGCGTGGAATGCCCGCGGGAAGCTGCCAGACTTGCGGGTAATGAACGCCAGGTAATGAGCTCCCATTCAGGACAACACCAGGAGGCAGATGTGCACTCCTTTCTGGGCCTCTTGTCGTGAAGATGTCAGGGTGATCAGCGGGAATGACCATTTTGTTCCCAGCCTCCTCTCACTATGTCCCCTATGGGATGGAATGGCATTCTCATAGCGGCATCTGGCCCTTCCTCCCGGCTTCTCTTTTCCCCCCTTTTCAGCCCAGAGCCCCCGGGACCATCTGGGCCAGCCTGATCCCCCACGGCTGTGTGCAACCACCAGGGCCTCCTGCACAGCCCCATTGCCACTCTGCTGCCTCCTTGGCCTTTTCCCACATCTGGGCCAGCCTGCTCTTGCCAGCTGTTGGGCACACACACACAGCATACCGCACCTGTCAGGGAGCAATTTGATGCAGGAGCCCCTGCTAAGCACGGCTCACCAGCCCGGCACTTTTCCCACCGAGCTGTGGCTCCATTTGGACTCCATCTGCAGGGATACCCACTGTGAGGGACCGCTCAGGGACTGGATGCTCCCTGCCTGGTGCCCACAGGCCTGATTTCCACGCCTCCCCATTCCTCCTAGCCCTAAGGCTGCCTCAGCCTTCTAAACACAATTTTTCTTACTCTAATGCCTTCCTGTGCTTTACTTCATACTCTAAGCAGGAGTAGACAGTTTTGATGGTCTTTATTCTAGAATTAAGAACAATAAGTTGGAAGTGCTGCTAGAGTTTGTCATTTTGAACTTGAAGCAACTGCAAAAAGTAGAGAAGCTTTCGCTGCAGCTTTTCAGTTAATTTGAAGTCTCCTTCCTCTTCACTCAGTTTCAGCATATCTGTTGATTTTCCTCTGCTGTCATCTTTTAAGCTTCATCACTTGTCTATGGATCTGTAAAAACCCCTGTCAACCCAGCGCAAATTTACTAGCCTTTGTATTTTTCCTCCTCTGGAAAAGCTGAAGCTCCTGTGATCTTCTCCTGTGATCTAGACTTTGATTCCCCTCTTGGCTCTGGCTAAGAGCAGAACAAATGGAATTTATTACCTGCTAGTAAGATCTGCTAGCAAAGGTCGCAGTTAGAGCTAAGCATAAGGCTTCTCTCCCTCCGCCGAATACACATCTTTGTGTCTAGGCCTGGCGATTTCCAGGAGCACCTGGAAGCTACTGCCAAGGACAAAAGTCTCACTCTTGCTGGTTTTGACACGGAGTTTTTGGTAGGATTTTGATCTACATCTACAGTCATCTACAGGAACTGGATTTTTAGATACAAAGTGCCTTCAAGCAACATTTCTAAGCATAGTGGGCAAGGAAGTCCAGATACTAATGAGTTGTGGTTGGTTTTAACTCTGTGGAACATCTGGTACAATATCCCACAACGTGTTATTTTTGACTCTTTCAGGCGTTTAAAACTTAGGCTTATTCTTGTCAACACTTTTCTTTCCTCCCTTCAGAAATCTGCATGCCCAGGTACTCAATTCTTTCTCAGTTTGTTGACAAGCTACCTGTCAGACAATACTTGTCTCTTGACCCAGAGATGGGCAACTGTCACCATTAGGCCGGACGTGGCATACACACGTGATCAGGGTCCAAGAAGAAAAAAGTTTTCTTTATTCTGCCTGTTCTCCAGCTTATACACTCTTAACAAAGCGTGATCTTAAGTCACTGACTACACCACAAGAACTTCTTATATCCATTGGTGCAAGGCAATTAACGTCAATAGAATTGGCAAAAGTTTTACAGAAATTTATAAGGCAAGTATACACATCTACTTAGGCACTAGTCTAGCTTACGAAAATTTCATCTCTCTTTTCTAATCGGTTTCCATGCTGACGGCCTTGTCTTCTTCCTTGCTATGGATACACTGAAAACCCATCAATTGGGATGTCTTCTATGAACTCAGCTTTGCTTGCAGGCCAGCTGTCAAGCCCCTCCATAGGTCAGCACGCACCCGCGTGCTCGAGAAGTGACTGCAGCCTAAAATACTCCTGGAAATTTATTATCTTTGCTTCTTTTCCCCCCTAAATGGCATTGAAGAAGTGAGACTTTTCAGAACCAGCTAGCATGCCACCTAGAAGAAGCAGACTTTTGCTTTCAGTCAAAGCTTTTGGGACCAAAAGGCGCATTTGCTTGGATTCCTTGGATGCCGCTTGGGTTGGCCCATTTTCTGAGTTCCTCTGGGATGCCTTGAGCACTGCCTTATGGACTGGGAGGACATTTTCTGCTGCTTGATGAGTGAGGAGAACTTCCCAGGCTTTTCTTTCGCATCAGCTGTACAGAAGGTTGCCTTGCTGGGCACAAGGAAGCCATAGAACAGCTGCTATTGTGAGGTCAGGGGAGCGGTGCCACGTCACAGTGCTGTCAGCACAGCGTTGCCCCGGGGCACGCAAGGCCTGCTTGTCCAGAGCGGCTCTTCTGCTGGCTCCCTGCAGGAGGATCCTTGTGCTCAAGGAGTTCTCAGCAGACGGCCTGCACCCCGAGAGGAGTCTGGGCTTTGCCTTGGCTGGCATCCAGTGTGCAAACCCGCACAGCGCTGCCAAAATGATCGGGCAGGTCTGTGCCACGGTTTGCACGGTCTTTTCTGTTGTCTATTCTGGCTACTACCTGACCCAGCTGACTCGTAAGTAAAGGTTTCTCCTGGGGCTGGCATCACCCGGCTTTTGCTTGACTCTGCTCTTCATGCCGCAGCAGTGACCGGGTTTATTTGGGAACAAAATGGCCATGAAGATGCCACCGCTTTGGTCAATGTCCTGCCAGCAGCATCAGCTAAAAAGAGGGCATCTGTGTACTGGGGGGCGGGTGCAGAGTATTTGCCCTGCAACCTGCAGCGGTTGCCTTCCCTCCCCGAGAGAGTGCGCGGCACTGGAGTCTGTCCTTTCCTGCGCTTGCTGCTTCAAGCAAGACAAGCTGCTGATTGCAGACTCGGAGGGGAGATGCTCAGAAGTACTGCTAGCAAGTCAGTGGCTCTCTCCAGGAGCGAAGGAAAGCGCCTTTCGCTACAACATTGCCCCTTAGAGGCCTTGGCTGCGTGACTTGATCCTTTGATGGTGTGCCAAGGCTGCGATTGCCTTGGCTCTGCAGCACAAAGTCCAGTGCAGGGAGGGTTTGCTGCTGAGCCCAGCAGCTGTTCCTGGGCTGCTTCAGCAGGGAGCTGCCACAGGGAAGGGGCCCTTTGGGGAAGCTTTGCTGGGCTACCATCTTCAGCCAAGGCATGGGATTTAGGGCATGCCTTTTAAAAGAATCTACATCTAAAATGCAGGAAAGAGAAGAGGAAAATGCTGCTTGAGCTGTTGGGCACAAGGGAAGCTCAGAGTGTTGAAGAGCAAGGGGCATTTCCAGCAGCGTCTTTCTATTTCTCTCTTGGCAAAAGAGGCCCAAATGTAGACAGAGCCTACTCTAGCGTCCTCGTTGTTCTCTTGCCTGCTGTGGGAAAGAGCTGTTGCTCCTGGAGGCCTGTTGGGAAAGGGAAATGCTCTGTGTTGGGACTGCCTTGTGCTGCGGGAGTGGCCAGCACAGGCACTTTTCTAAGGGCCTCTGGTTCCTTTTCCCTTGCTCGCTGCAGGTCACCTGACACGCGGATGGAGGCAAGCCTGGCCTTTGGTGAGTGGCAAAGGAAGCTGGGACGTTGCTGGCGTGTGACAATGGGGCGGCAATTCTGCCAGCTTGGCCTCTTGCAGTCCAGTGTGGAGTGCCAGCGTGGGAGGCTGAAAGAAAGGCCAAGTGCCCCGTGGCATCAGCAGTAGCAAAGGGAGCACTGGCTGTTTGCTGATTTTGCAGGGAAGAGCCTTTCAAGAGATGAAAGGCAAATGGGACAGCTGCAAGGCATCTTGCTGCTTCTAGGCAGCAGGGAAGCTCAAATGCACAGCAAGATGGGAGTAGCACCTCATTCAGCCAACTTCCTGGGCTTTTCATGACTCAGAGTCCCACTTGTATCAAAGTCTACCATTTCCCCTTCTTCTGGGTCCTTTCCCAGCTCAACAGAAAGCAGCTCCTGAGGGATTGCCTTTTGCCCATCTGTCTCACTTCTGTCTGTCTGCAGGCCTCAACAGCAGGGTCAGCAGCTCCTCTGGCTGCCTCTGGCATTGAGGAAGAGGCTGAAGAGGAGCAAAAGAGCATCAAGCCTCCAGCTGCTCTCCCTGCACAGCCTGAGCTTGCAGAGCCGGTAAGTGGCAGTGAGCTTGGCACTGCCTTTGGTGCAGGGCCGGCTTCCAGTTTTGGAGCAGCCCTTGTTGCTCGTGGCTGAAGATGCTGGCGGCTGTGTGCCTGCCGGGACCTAGTGCTGCTTCAGGCAAGCCAGGGAGCCCTGGCCAATGGGGTCTGAAGTTTGGCATTTAAGCTGGGATGCTGAGAGGGCCCGAGAATGTCTCCTGGCATCAGACAGGAGGCAGCATTCAATGATTCTCAGTGTAGCAGTCAGCCCCGTGTGCCCATTGTCAGTGCAGGCTGCCTGTGGTCAGCGGACGGAGCGGCCCAAAGACGCAGTTGCCGGCCTTGCAGGGGACCTGGCAGACACTGGCCCCTGGAAGGGACCTGCCCTCTCCATGGACTAATTAGCTTCAGGCTGTGCTTCACTTCCAGCCGCTCAGAGCAGCCTTTGCAGAGGAGAATCCTTGGCAGCCCTACATTGTGAAGGGCGCGTGGGTCTGGGCAGGGCAGGAAGGCGTCTCCGAAGGGCCGCTCCCTAAAGGCTGCCATGGACAGGGGCAATGCGTGAGAAGGATCAGAGAAGGGCCATGCTGCGGGCTTCTGAGCAGACCACTGCATGCCAGTTGCGGGCTGATTTCATTGCCCAGGGAAAGACAGGAGGAGGAAAGCAACAAGGCTCTGGGGAACTGCTCTGATGTCTTTCTGGATCTTGGCAGCCCCATGGATCCCTTGTTGCCAGTGTCTTGCAGAAAAGCTGAAAACATGGAGCATGGAGGTGGCCCTGAGGGGCTGGATCCAAGTAGCCTTTGGGCTTTTGCCAAAGTTGCCTTTGAGAAGGGGACATGGGAAAGGCCCCAGCTGGAGAGGCCTGGCGGTGGCTGACAGCACCTTCCCAAGGCCTTGCTTTGGCCGTGCACTCGGCGGAGCATGATGTGTGCCAGCCACCCTTCTGACGGGCAATCCTTTCTGGTCCCAGCTCAACACAGGCTCTGCAATTCAACCTGGTGCCGCTGGACCAGCGTGGCCTGCAGCAGCCAGCTCGCCCCCCGCTGCTGGCACTTCCTGCAGCAGCGCAGCCCAGCAGCCCGAGATGAGGCAGGAGCAGGGCCGGAAGACACTGAGTAAGTCGGCTGCATTTCTTGTCTGCCAGAGCAGTGTGTTGTGTGCGTGTCTGGGTGTAGGCTGTGCCAGAAGTTGCCCCTCGCTCTCAGAGGCGCTTAGGCCTCTCGGCAGAAGCCGTTGTTGTGCTTTGAGGCAGCGCGGCAGCGCTCAGGGACTTCCTGCTGCCTGTGAGGGCGGCTGGGCCTGGCTTGGCTCTGCCTGGGCTGCCTTGGGTGCCAAAGACAAAAGCAGAGATTGTTTCTGCTTGAGCAGAAGGCTGGCACCTAGCAAGTGACTAGGCCCCAGGCAGCTCTCTGGCCCCAGCTGTTTTCGGGCTCCCGTTCTTACACCTCCTCTGGCTCAGACACTTTGTGGCCCTGGCAGTGGACCTGCCAGTGATGGTGGCTGTGACTGCAGAGGCTGCAAAGGCCCTTGGTGACCTCTTAGGGCCCTCTTCTTAAGGTCTCATCATTTTGGCTTATGGCTTGGGATGCTGCGCTTGAAAGAAATCAAGGCCTTCTTGGAAAGGCCACCTGATGAAAGGTGGAGAAGATGGCCCTCCCACTTGCTGGTCTCAGCAGCTGGAAGCCAGGGGACCGCAAAGGGCCCAGAGCTGCCGGCAGCGGGGCTGCCTTTGGGAGGGTGTGGGGAGCGGCGTCTCTGTGTGCGAGTGAGCGCCCTGCGCTGCTTTTGTCTTTCAGGGAGCATTGTGAGTCCGGGCCAGCCAATGAGCAAATACACGGCATTTGAAGAACTGGGACGAGGGTAAGCGTGGCCTCGGCTCCTTTTACAAAAGTGTGGGCCAGGTCCTTGGCTGGTGCAAGATCAAGCGTGAAGTCAGGCAAGCTCCAATCACGGTCAGGCTCTGGCTTTACCTCCTGTCGCCTGCCTGGACTGCTGGGGCAGAGCAATCCGAAGGCCTCATCCAAGACAAGTTGATGCTGGCATTGTCTTGCTTGCAGCAAGGAGGAGCAGGAGCTGGGAAGCCCTCTGCCCCTGCAGCTTTCTGGCCTGAAAGAGCACCTTGCCATTCAAGAAATGTCAGATTCTCAAGGACAGTCTTCTGACTCTCATTGTTCTCACTCTTTTGACACACACATGCATGCACACCCGCACAAGGAGGACTGTTCCCCTTAGGTTTGGAAATAACCTGGCTGGGGGTGCGCCTTGGAGATTTCCAGCGGCCCTCGGTCTTCATGCTGCACCTTAGTGTTCCCTTGGACAGGCTGCCCCGCAGGGCAGAGGGCTCACGGGCCGACGTGCTGTTGGCCGAAGAGACGCCGCAGCCAGGCCTTTTCTAAGGAAGGCGTGCAGGCAGCCTGGGGAGATCTGCTGCCTAGGCTTGATTTCAGTGCCAAGGGATAAAGGGCTCTTTCTGCTGCTTTTGTCTTTCCAGGGGCTTTGGAGCTGTTTATAAAGCCCTTGACACCAGCAGCGGACAACAGGTAAAGTGCCAACAGCCCCATGCCATTTTGCAGCTCTGGAGCGCTTTCCCCACTGCTGTGAGCCCTGCCTGGAGGTTTGGGTGGCAGCTCCATGTCTGCAGCAGAGGCTGTTCCTCTGAAGTACACTCTAGGCTCAGGGGGCAGAATGCATTTGGGATGGCCTTTGGTGCTTCTGCTAAGCTCTGCTGTCTAGTGACAAGGCCCTTTGGCCCAGCCCGCTGCCTCATTGCAGCAGCACTCGCTCCGTGCTGCTTGTCATCTCGAGCAGGGGGCGTCTTCTCAAGGTAAACGGTGGCCAATGTCATTTCAGGTGGCAATCAAGATCATGTCGCTTGAGGAGGAGATGTCCGAGGAGCTGGCTGCCAATGAAATCCTGGCCATGAGGGACAACAGGAGTCCCAATATCGTTACCTACTTAGACAGGTTGGCGTATTCTCCTGTCAATGTAGCTTTAGCTAGTGCAAGCCCGAAGAGACGATGCCCTTTGGTCACGGGCAGAGAAGGGAGCTGCTGGTGATTTCTCTGCTGGTCTCCAGAGCGTGGCAGGAGGTGGAGCTGGTGATCATGAATCTCGTGTGGCACACGTAGTTTGGAGAGCAGTTGCTAAAACCTGGCTCGGGCCCTCGGCTGACTGAGGCTGTGCCCATTGCTGTCTCTCCATGCCGTGGTTTTCTTCTTTCAGCTACCTGCTGGATGCGGAGCTCTGGCTGGCCATGGAGTTCATGGACGGCGGCACCTTGTTTGATGTGCTCAGCGCAGTGTACCCGGAGGAAGGACAGATAGGCGCTGTCTGTCGGGAGGTGAGGGATCCCGCTTGTGCTTCCCCAAGCCTGTCCAGGATGCTGCTTGCCAGCTGGAGGTTAAGGACAGCCGGGATTTCTTGCTCTCACCTTTCTTTTGCTGCTGCTGCTGCTGCTGCTGTCACCACACACAGGAGAAGAGCGAGCATAGGAAGTGAACTGCCTGCCACTGTCCCCGCACTCCTCAGGCTCTGTTCTTGCACTCTTCCATCCTGTCTGTCCTCTGGCGCTGGTGCTGGCTCACTCGCTTGGGTTCACTTGCTTCCTCTTCTTAGCTTTGCCTGGGAATGTTAGCCTGGAGCCTGTCTGTCTGTCCTACATTCCTTGCCACGGGAAGGCAGCATGCAGGCGGCAGAATTTCCAGCTAAGGCCAAAGAGCCGTCCTCAGCTGCAAAGGATAGCGTTGCAGCCCGCATGGCGACGGATTCTGGAACAGCTCTAAGGTGCTGCTTCCTCCTCTGCTGCCACTAGGCTTCCCCAAAAATCTTTGCCATGCCGCCTCCCAGCCAAAGGTGACGCGCTTCCTACCCAAGGCCGGCGGAACTTTTGGGAGCCCGGATGCCTTCGCTTGGAATCGAGAAAAAAACTTCCAAGAGTGTTGAAGCAGCAAGGTCTTCTTCGTGACAGCACCATGATGCTGTGCCCTCGCTCACAATTCCCTGAGAAAGCCGTCAATCCCGTTGAGCTCTTTCCTTTCTGGTGGGATGAAATCCCATCCTGTACGTTAACTTTCCCTCCCTCCTTTTTCTCTCTCAGTGCCTGCAAGGACTGCATTTCCTTCATTCCCGCCAAGTCATCCACAGAGACATCAAAAGCAACAACGTCCTTGTGGGCATGGATGGATCTGTCAAGTTGGGTGGGTATCCCTGCTGGGCTGCAGCATTTGCAGCACCTGCCGTGCGCTTGCATTTCGGTGACTGCCACTTGGGCAGAAGCGCCGCTTGGCCAGTGCGTGAATGGTGAGGGTGTTGTGGAAGTGGCTGATGCCTTCTTTGCCTGGCTCCAGGCACGTGGAAGGAGAGCTCAGCTGCTTTTTCAGCTCGATTCAGCATGGCCTGGTCAGGCTTGGAGTGGGCAATGGTTTTGGCCACTTTGCCAGTGGGAGCTGGCTTTGACAGGCTTTGTTTTTGGCCTCAGGTGACTTTGGCCTCTGTGCTCAGCTCAGCCCTGAGCGCAGCAAGCGCAGCTCCAGCGTCGGCACTCCCAGCTGGATGGCACCGGAGGTGGTGAGAGGAGAAGCCTACGGCCCCAAAGTGGACATCTGGTCCCTGGGCATCATGGGGCTGGAAATGGTGGAAGGGGAAGCTCCTTACGAGCGGGAAGCCCGTCTCAGGGTAAGGTGCAGCTTAGCAAGAGGGCTCTGTGCGGAGAGAGCTGATGTGGCTAGCAAAGGAGCAGGTGCAGTGTCCTCTTGCATCCATGTGCTGTAGGTTTTTGAACTGATAGAAAGGAACGGGCCCCCAAAACTGCAGAACCCCAGGCACCACTCGGCTCTCCTGCGCGACTTCCTCCGCTGCTGCCTGCAGGCAGACGAGGACAGGCGCTGGTCTGCCCAGGAACTCCTGCAGGTAAGAAAAAGCAAAGGGGCAAAAAGCCCTGTCAGCTGAGGACACCTGCATGAAGGCATGAGGAGGAGTGTGGGCCACGTGGCGCAGGCAGCTGCCAGCACAGGAAGGCGCAGGGGGACATGCTGCCCTCGGTGCTCTTTGTGTGTCTTCCTGGTAGCCAGGGAATCCTGCCTGAGCCCGTGAGGATGGGACCCTGGAAAGTAAGAGTTCCTTTCTTTGTTCTTTTTCCTCTGGGCAGCATCCCTTTGTTACCTCCGGCGATCCTGCCTCCAGCCTGGCTGCTCTGATCACCTCAGCCAAGCAAGTGCAGGAAGACTGGAGAGGAGACACCTGCGCCTGAGGAGGCCCTTATGCCCCGCCAGCCGAGAGGAGGGAAAAGGGGATGTGTCATCTTTGGGCAGAGCTCCAGCCATCCCCCGCGTATTAAGAGGAGCTGTGCCATAGATAGGAAATATGATTTTTTTTTTTTTCGTATTTGCTCAGTTTAGGTGTTTGGTTAGGTTAGGTAAGGTAAGGTAAGGTAAGGTAAGGTAAGGTTAGGTTAGGTTAGGTTAGGTTTGGTTAGGTAAGGTTTGGTTAGGTGTGTGCTAGGTTCAATTTAAAGCTCTGTTGTTTTTTCTTTCTCAAAGAGATGAAATTTTAAAAGAATTAGGAGATATAGGGATCAACATTGAAGGGCTATGGAACATAGATAGCTTAGATAATAGAGGATTGTTTAGCTTAGAATAGAGTGTTGTTAATTTAGGCAAGCTCTGAGGTATCTTGGAAGTAGAAATGAAAGAATTGTCATAAGAAGAATTAAGCTGTGAGAGGAAAAGCTGGGCTGCAGCCGAACTGGAGCCTGCAGGCGCTCCAAGCTGTCAGCCTGAACAGGCCACCTGCAGGACAGAAGGATGAAGATGGAGAAGTAGCGAGGGGATCCTTTGTTTCAGCCCGAGTGAGAATAAAAGTCTAAAATATCCAGAGTGTTGTAAGACTCCCTTCCTTGCCAGGCTGTAGCTAAGTGGACGGTCCCCTTCAGAGGCCCAAAGAACATAGTGAGGTAAGCAGCTTTGCTTGCCTGAAGCGTGGAATGCCCGCGGGAAGCTGCCAGACTTGCGGGTAATGAACGCCAGGTAATGAGCTCCCATTCAGGACAACACCAGGAGGCAGATGTGCACTCCTTTCTGGGCCTCTTGTCGTGAAGATGTCAGGGTGATCAGCGGGAATGACCATTTTGTTCCCAGCCTCCTCTCACTATGTCCCCTATGGGATGGAATGGCATTCTCATAGCGGCATCTGGCCCTTCCTCCCGGCTTCTCTTTTCCCCCCTTTTCAGCCCAGAGCCCCCGGGACCATCTGGGCCAGCCTGATCCCCCACGGCTGTGTGCAACCACCAGGGCCTCCTGCACAGCCCCATTGCCACTCTGCTGCCTCCTTGGCCTTTTCCCACATCTGGGCCAGCCTGCTCTTGCCAGCTGTTGGGCACACACACACAGCATACCGCACCTGTCAGGGAGCAATTTGATGCAGGAGCCCCTGCTAAGCACGGCTCACCAGCCCGGCACTTTTCCCACCGAGCTGTGGCTCCATTTGGACTCCATCTGCAGGGATACCCACTGTGAGGGACCGCTCAGGGACTGGATGCTCCCTGCCTGGTGCCCACAGGCCTGATTTCCACGCCTCCCCATTCCTCCTAGCCCTAAGGCTGCCTCAGCCTTCTAAACACAATTTTTCTTACTCTAATGCCTTCCTGTGCTTTACTTCATACTCTAAGCAGGAGTAGACAGTTTTGATGGTCTTTATTCTAGAATTAAGAACAATAAGTTGGAAGTGCTGCTAGAGTTTGTCATTTTGAACTTGAAGCAACTGCAAAAAGTAGAGAAGCTTTCGCTGCAGCTTTTCAGTTAATTTGAAGTCTCCTTCCTCTTCACTCAGTTTCAGCATATCTGTTGATTTTCCTCTGCTGTCATCTTTTAAGCTTCATCACTTGTCTATGGATCTGTAAAAACCCCTGTCAACCCAGCGCAAATTTACTAGCCTTTGTATTTTTCCTCCTCTGGAAAAGCTGAAGCTCCTGTGATCTTCTCCTGTGATCTAGACTTTGATTCCCCTCTTGGCTCTGGCTAAGAGCAGAACAAATGGAATTTATTACCTGCTAGTAAGATCTGCTAGCAAAGGTCGCAGTTAGAGCTAAGCATAAGGCTTCTCTCCCTCCGCCGAATACACATCTTTGTGTCTAGGCCTGGCGATTTCCAGGAGCACCTGGAAGCTACTGCCAAGGACAAAAGTCTCACTCTTGCTGGTTTTGACACGGAGTTTTTGGTAGGATTTTGATCTACATCTACAGTCATCTACAGGAACTGGATTTTTAGATACAAAGTGCCTTCAAGCAACATTTCTAAGCATAGTGGGCAAGGAAGTCCAGATACTAATGAGTTGTGGTTGGTTTTAACTCTGTGGAACATCTGGTACAATATCCCACAACGTGTTATTTTTGACTCTTTCAGGCGTTTAAAACTTAGGCTTATTCTTGTCAACACTTTTCTTTCCTCCCTTCAGAAATCTGCATGCCCAGGTACTCAATTCTTTCTCAGTTTGTTGACAAGCTACCTGTCAGACAATACTTGTCTCTTGACCCAGAGATGGGCAACTGTCACCATTAGGCCGGACGTGGCATACACACGTGATCAGGGTCCAAGAAGAAAAAAGTTTTCTTTATTCTGCCTGTTCTCCAGCTTATACACTCTTAACAAAGCGTGATCTTAAGTCACTGACTACACCACAAGAACTTCTTATATCCATTGGTGCAAGGCAATTAACGTCAATAGAATTGGCAAAAGTTTTACAGAAATTTATAAGGCAAGTATACACATCTACTTAGGCACTAGTCTAGCTTACGAAAATTTCATCTCTCTTTTCTAATCGGTTTCCATGCTGACGGCCTTGTCTTCTTCCTTGCTATGGATACACTGAAAACCCATCAATTGGGATGTCTTCTATGAACTCAGCTTTGCTTGCAGGCCAGCTGTCAAGCCCCTCCATAGGTCAGCACGCACCCGCGTGCTCGAGAAGTGACTGCAGCCTAAAATACTCCTGGAAATTTATTATCTTTGCTTCTTTTCCCCCCTAAATGGCATTGAAGAAGTGAGACTTTTCAGAACCAGCTAGCATGCCACCTAGAAGAAGCAGACTTTTGCTTTCAGTCAAAGCTTTTGGGACCAAAAGGCGCGTTTGCTTGGATTCCTTGGATGCCGCTTGGGTTGGCCCATTTTCTGAGTTCCTCTGGGATGCCTTGAGCACTGCCTTATGGACTGGGAGGACATTTTCTGCTGCTTGATGAGTGAGGAGAACTTCCCAGGCTTTTCTTTCGCATCAGCTGTACAGAAGGTTGCCTTGCTGGGCACAAGGAAGCCATAGAACAGCTGCTATTGTGAGGTCAGGGGAGCGGTGCCACGTCACAGTGCTGTCAGCACAGCGTTGCCCCGGGGCACGCAAGGCCTGCTTGTCCAGAGCGGCTCTTCTGCTGGCTCCCTGCAGGAGGATCCTTGTGCTCAAGGAGTTCTCAGCAGACGGCCTGCACCCCGAGAGGAGTCTGGGCTTTGCCTTGGCTGGCATCCAGTGTGCAAACCCGCACAGCGCTGCCAAAATGATCGGGCAGGTCTGTGCCACGGTTTGCACGGTCTTTTCTGTTGTCTATTCTGGCTACTACCTGACCCAGCTGACTCGTAAGTAAAGGTTTCTCCTGGGGCTGGCATCACCCGGCTTTTGCTTGACTCTGCTCTTCATGCCGCAGCAGTGACCGGGTTTATTTGGGAACAAAATGGCCATGAAGATGCCACCGCTTTGGTCAATGTCCTGACAGCAGCATCAGCTAAAAAGAGGGCATCTGTGTACTGGGGGGCGGGTGCAGAGTATTTGCCCTGCAACCTGCAGCGGTTGCCTTCCCTCCCCGAGAGAGTGCGCGGCACTGGAGTCTGTCCTTTCCTGCGCTTGCTGCTTCAAGCAAGACAAGCTGCTGATTGCAGACTCGGAGGGGAGATGCTCAGAAGTACTGCTAGCAAGTCAGTGGCTCTCTCCAGGAGCGAAGGAAAGCGCCTTTCGCTACAACATTGCCCCTTAGAGGCCTTGGCTGCGTGACTTGACCCTTTGATGGTGTGCCAAGGCTGCGATTGCCTTGGCTCTGCAGCACAAAGTCCAGTGCAGGGAGGGTTTGCTGCTGAGCCCAGCAGCTGTTCCTGGGCTGCTTCAGCAGGGAGCTGCCACAGGGAAGGGGCCCTTTGGGGAAGCTTTGCTGGGCTACCATCTTCAGCCAAGGCATGGGATTTAGGGCATGCCTTTTAAAAGAATCTACATCTAAAATGCAGGAAAGAGAAGAGGAAAATGCTGCTTGAGCTGTTGGGCACAAGGGAAGCTCAGAGTGTTGAAGAGCAAGGGGCATTTCCAGCAGCGTCTTTCTATTTCTCTCTTGGCAAAAGAGGCCCAAATGTAGACAGAGCCTACTCTAGCGTCCTCGTTGTTCTCTTGCCTGCTGTGGGAAAGAGCTGTTGCTCCTGGAGGCCTGTTGGGAAAGGGAAATGCTCTGTGTTGGGACTGCCTTGTGCTGCGGGAGTGGCCAGCACAGGCACTTTTCTAAGGGCCTCTGGTTCCTTTTCCCTTGCTCGCTGCAGGTCACCTGACACGCGGATGGAGGCAAGCCTGGCCTTTGGTGAGTGGCAAAGGAAGCTGGGACGTTGCTGGCGTGTGACAATGGGGCGGCAATTCTGCCAGCTTGGCCTCTTGCAGTCCAGTGTGGAGTGCCAGCGTGGGAGGCTGAAAGAAAGGCCAAGTGCCCCGTGGCATCAGCAGTAGCAAAGGGAGCACTGGCTGTTTGCTGATTTTGCAGGGAAGAGCCTTTCAAGAGATGAAAGGCAAATGGGACAGCTGCAAGGCATCTTGCTGCTTCTAGGCAGCAGGGAAGCTCAAATGCACAGCAAGATGGGAGTAGCACCTCATTCAGCCAACTTCCTGGGCTTTTCATGACTCAGAGTCCCACTTGTATCAAAGTCTACCATTTCCCCTTCTTCTGGGTCCTTTCCCAGCTCAACAGAAAGCAGCTCCTGAGGGATTGCCTTTTGCCCATCTGTCTCACTTCTGTCTGTCTGCAGGCCTCAACAGCAGGGTCAGCAGCTCCTCTGGCTGCCTCTGGCATTGAGGAAGAGGCTGAAGAGGAGCAAAAGAGCATCAAGCCTCCAGCTGCTCTCCCTGCACAGCCTGAGCTTGCAGAGCCGGTAAGTGGCAGTGAGCTTGGCACTGCCTTTGGTGCAGGGCCGGCTTCCAGTTTTGGAGCAGCCCTTGTTGCTCGTGGCTGAAGATGCTGGCGGCTGTGTGCCTGCCGGGACCTAGTGCTGCTTCAGGCAAGCCAGGGAGCCCTGGCCAATGGGGTCTGAAGTTTGGCATTTAAGCTGGGATGCTGAGAGGGCCCGAGAATGTCTCCTGGCATCAGACAGGAGGCAGCATTCAATGATTCTCAGTGTAGCAGTCAGCCCCGTGTGCCCATTGTCAGTGCAGGCTGCCTGTGGTCAGCGGACGGAGCGGCCCAAAGACGCAGTTGCCGGCCTTGCAGGGGACCTGGCAGACACTGGCCCCTGGAAGGGACCTGCCCTCTCCATGGACTAATTAGCTTCAGGCTGTGCTTCACTTCCAGCCGCTCAGAGCAGCCTTTGCAGAGGAGAATCCTTGGCAGCCCTACATTGTGAAGGGCGCGTGGGTCTGGGCAGGGCAGGAAGGCGTCTCCGAAGGGCCGCTCCCTAAAGGCTGCCATGGACAGGGGCAATGCGTGAGAAGGATCAGAGAAGGGCCATGCTGCGGGCTTCTGAGCAGACCACTGCATGCCAGTTGCGGGCTGATTTCATTGCCCAGGGAAAGACAGGAGGAGGAAAGCAACAAGGCTCTGGGGAACTGCTCTGATGTCTTTCTGGATCTTGGCAGCCCCATGGATCCCTTGTTGCCAGTGTCTTGCAGAAAAGCTGAAAACATGGAGCATGGAGGTGGCCCTGAGGGGCTGGATCCAAGTAGCCTTTGGGCTTTTGCCAAAGTTGCCTTTGAGAAGGGGACATGGGAAAGGCCCCAGCTGGAGAGGCCTGGCGGTGGCTGACAGCACCTTCCCAAGGCCTTGCTTTGGCCGTGCACTCGGCGGAGCATGATGTGTGCCAGGCACCCTTCTGACGGGCAATCCTTTCTGGTCCCAGCTCAACACAGGCTCTGCAATTCAACCTGGTGCCGCTGGACCAGCGTGGCCTGCAGCAGCCAGCTCGCCCCCCGCTGCTGGCACTTCCTGCAGCAGCGCAGCCCAGCAGCCCGAGATGAGGCAGGAGCAGGGCCGGAAGACACTGAGTAAGTCGGCTGCATTTCTTGTCTGCCAGAGCAGTGTGTTGTGTGCGTGTCTGGGTGTAGGCTGTGCCAGAAGTTGCCCCTCGCTCTCAGAGGCGCTTAGGCCTCTCGGCAGAAGCCGTTGTTGTGCTTTGAGGCAGCGCGGCAGCGCTCAGGGACTTCCTGCTGCCTGTGAGGGCGGCTGGGCCTGGCTTGGCTCTGCCTGGGCTGCCTTGGGTGCCAAAGACAAAAGCAGAGATTGTTTCTGCTTGAGCAGAAGGCTGGCACCTAGCAAGTGACTAGGCCCCAGGCAGCTCTCTGGCCCCAGCTGTTTTCGGGCTCCCGTTCTTACACCTCCTCTGGCTCAGACACTTTGTGGCCCTGGCAGTGGACCTGCCAGTGATGGTGGCTGTGACTGCAGAGGCTGCAAAGGCCCTTGGTGACCTCTTAGGGCCCTCTTCTTAAGGTCTCATCATTTTGGCTTATGGCTTGGGATGCTGCGCTTGAAAGAAATCAAGGCCTTCTTGGAAAGGCCACCTGATGAAAGGTGGAGAAGATGGCCCTCCCACTTGCTGGTCTCAGCAGCTGGAAGCCAGGGGACCGCAAAGGGCCCAGAGCTGCCGGCAGCGGGGCTGCCTTTGGGAGGGTGTGGGGAGCGGCGTCTCTGTGTGCGAGTGAGCGCCCTGCGCTGCTTTTGTCTTTCAGGGAGCATTGTGAGTCCGGGCCAGCCAATGAGCAAATACACGGCATTTGAAGAACTGGGACGAGGGTAAGCGTGGCCTCGGCTCCTTTTACAAAAGTGTGGGCCAGGTCCTTGGCTGGTGCAAGATCAAGCGTGAAGTCAGGCAAGCTCCAATCACGGTCAGGCTCTGGCTTTACCTCCTGTCGCCTGCCTGGACTGCTGGGGCAGAGCAATCCGAAGGCCTCATCCAAGACAAGTTGATGCTGGCATTGTCTTGCTTGCAGCAAGGAGGAGCAGGAGCTGGGAAGCCCTCTGCCCCTGCAGCTTTCTGGCCTGAAAGAGCACCTTGCCATTCAAGAAATGTCAGATTCTCAAGGACAGTCTTCTGACTCTCATTGTTCTCACTCTTTTGACACACACATGCATGCACACCCGCACAAGGAGGACTGTTCCCCTTAGGTTTGGAAATAACCTGGCTGGGCGTGCGCCTTGGAGATTTCCAGCGGCCCTCGGTCTTCATGCTGCACCTTAGTGTTCCCTTGGACAGGCTGCCCCGCAGGGCAGAGGGCTCACGGGCCGACGTGCTGTTGGCCGAAGAGACGCCGCAGCCAGGCCTTTTCTAAGGAAGGCGTGCAGGCAGCCTGGGGAGATCTGCTGCCTAGGCTTGATTTCAGTGCCAAGGGATAAAGGGCTCTTTCTGCTGCTTTTGTCTTTCCAGGGGCTTTGGAGCTGTTTATAAAGCCCTTGACACCAGCAGCGGACAACAGGTAAAGTGCCAACAGCCCCATGCCATTTTGCAGCTCTGGAGCGCTTTCCCCACTGCTGTGAGCCCTGCCTGGAGGTTTGGGTGGCAGCTCCATGTCTGCAGCAGAGGCTGTTCCTCTGAAGTACACTCTAGGCTCAGGGGGCAGAATGCATTTGGGATGGCCTTTGGTGCTTCTGCTAAGCTCTGCTGTCTAGTGACAAGGCCCTTTGGCCCAGCCCGCTGCCTCATTGCAGCAGCACTCGCTCCGTGCTGCTTGTCATCTCGAGCAGGGGGCGTCTTCTCAAGGTAAACGGTGGCCAATGTCATTTCAGGTGGCAATCAAGATCATGTCGCTTGAGGAGGAGATGTCCGAGGAGCTGGCTGCCAATGAAATCCTGGCCATGAGGGACAACAGGAGTCCCAATATCGTTACCTACTTAGACAGGTTGGCGTATTCTCCTGTCAATGTAGCTTTAGCTAGTGCAAGCCCGAAGAGACGATGCCCTTTGGTCACGGGCAGAGAAGGGAGCTGCTGGTGATTTCTCTGCTGGTCTCCAGAGCGTGGCAGGAGGTGGAGCTGGTGATCATGAATCTCGTGTGGCACACGTAGTTTGGAGAGCAGTTGCTAAAACCTGGCTCGGGCCCTCGGCTGACTGAGGCTGTGCCCATTGCTGTCTCTCCATGCCGTGGTTTTCTTCTTTCAGCTACCTGCTGGATGCGGAGCTCTGGCTGGCCATGGAGTTCATGGACGGCGGCACCTTGTTTGATGTGCTCAGCGCAGTGTACCCGGAGGAAGGACAGATAGGCGCTGTCTGTCGGGAGGTGAGGGATCCCGCTTGTGCTTCCCCAAGCCTGTCCAGGATGCTGCTTGCCAGCTGGAGGTTAAGGACAGCCGGGATTTCTTGCTCTCACCTTTCTTTTGCTGCTGCTGCTGCTGTCACCACACACAGGAGAAGAGCGAGCATAGGAAGTGAACTGCCTGCCACTGTCCCCGCACTCCTCAGGCTCTGTTCTTGCACTCTTCCATCCTGTCTGTCCTCTGGCGCTGGTGCTGGCTCACTCGCTTGGGTTCACTTGCTTCCTCTTCTTAGCTTTGCCTGGGAATGTTAGCCTGGAGCCTGTCTGTCTGTCCTACATTCCTTGCCACGGGAAGGCAGCATGCAGGCGGCAGAATTTCCAGCTAAGGCCAAAGAGCCGTCCTCAGCTGCAAAGGATAGCGTTGCAGCCCGCATGGCGACGGATTCTGGAACAGCTCTAAGGTGCTGCTTCCTCCTCTGCTGCCACTAGGCTTCCCCAAAAATCTTTGCCATGCCGCCTCCCAGCCAAAGGTGACGCGCTTCCTACCCAAGGCCGGCGGAACTTTTGGGAGCCCGGATGCCTTCGCTTGGAATCGAGAAAAAAACTTCCAAGAGTGTTGAAGCAGCAAGGTCTTCTTCGTGACAGCACCATGATGCTGTGCCCTCGCTCACAATTCCCTGAGAAAGCCGTCAATCCCGTTGAGCTCTTTCCTTTCTGGTGGGATGAAATCCCATCCTGTACGTTAACTTTCCCTCCCTCCTTTTTCTCTCTCAGTGCCTGCAAGGACTGCATTTCCTTCATTCCCGCCAAGTCATCCACAGAGACATCAAAAGCAACAACGTCCTTGTGGGCATGGATGGATCTGTCAAGTTGGGTGGGTATCCCTGCTGGGCTGCAGCATTTGCAGCACCTGCCGTGCGCTTGCATTTCGGTGACTGCCACTTGGGCAGAAGCGCCGCTTGGCCAGTGCGTGAATGGTGAGGGTGTTGTGGAAGTGGCTGATGCCTTCTTTGCCTGGCTCCAGGCACGTGGAAGGAGAGCTCAGCTGCTTTTTCAGCTCGATTCAGCATGGCCTGGTCAGGCTTGGAGTGGGCAATGGTTTTGGCCACTTTGCCAGTGGGAGCTGGCTTTGACAGGCTTTGTTTTTGGCCTCAGGTGACTTTGGCCTCTGTGCTCAGCTCAGCCCTGAGCGCAGCAAGCGCAGCTCCAGCGTCGGCACTCCCAGCTGGATGGCACCGGAGGTGGTGAGAGGAGAAGCCTACGGCCCCAAAGTGGACATCTGGTCCCTGGGCATCATGGGGCTGGAAATGGTGGAAGGGGAAGCTCCTTACGAGCGGGAAGCCCGTCTCAGGGTAAGGTGCAGCTTAGCAAGAGGGCTCTGTGCGGAGAGAGCTGATGTGGCTAGCAAAGGAGCAGGTGCAGTGTCCTCTTGCATCCATGTGCTGTAGGTTTTTGAACTGATAGAAAGGAACGGGCCCCCAAAACTGCAGAACCCCAGGCACCACTCGGCTCTCCTGCGCGACTTCCTCCGCTGCTGCCTGCAGGCAGACGAGGACAGGCGCTGGTCTGCCCAGGAACTCCTGCAGGTAAGAAAAAGCAAAGGGGCAAAAAGCCCTGTCAGCTGAGGACACCTGCATGAAGGCATGAGGAGGAGTGTGGGCCACGTGGCGCAGGCAGCTGCCAGCACAGGAAGGCGCAGGGGGACATGCTGCCCTCGGTGCTCTTTGTGTGTCTTCCTGGTAGCCAGGGAATCCTGCCTGAGCCCGTGAGGATGGGACCCTGGAAAGTAAGAGTTCCTTTCTTTGTTCTTTTTCCTCTGGGCAGCATCCCTTTGTTACCTCCGGCGATCCTGCCTCCAGCCTGGCTGCTCTGATCACCTCAGCCAAGCAAGTGCAGGAAGACTGGAGAGGAGACACCTGCGCCTGAGGAGGCCCTTATGCCCCGCCAGCCGAGAGGAGGGAAAAGGGGATGTGTCATCTTTGGGCAGAGCTCCAGCCATCCCCCGCGTATTAAGAGGAGCTGTGCCATAGATAGGAAATATGATTTTTTTTTTTTTCGTATTTGCTCAGTTTAGGTGTTTGGTTAGGTTAGGTAAGGTAAGGTAAGGTAAGGTAAGGTAAGGTAAGGTTAGGTTAGGTTAGGTTAGGTTTGGTTAGGTAAGGTTTGGTTAGGTGTGTGCTAGGTTCAATTTAAAGCTCTGTTGTTTTTTCTTTCTCAAAGAGATGAAATTTTAAAAGAATTAGGAGATATAGGGATCAACATTGAAGGGCTATGGAACATAGATAGCTTAGATAATAGAGGATTGTTTAGCTTAGAATAGAGTGTTGTTAATTTAGGCAAGCTCTGAGGTATCTTGGAAGTAGAAATGAAAGAATTGTCATAAGAAGAATTAAGCTGTGAGAGGAAAAGCTGGGCTGCAGCCGAACTGGAGCCTGCAGGCGCTCCAAGCTGTCAGCCTGAACAGGCCACCTGCAGGACAGAAGGATGAAGATGGAGAAGTAGCGAGGGGATCCTTTGTTTCAGCCCGAGTGAGAATAAAAGTCTAAAATATCCAGAGTGTTGTAAGACTCCCTTCCTTGCCAGGCTGTAGCTAAGTGGACGGTCCCCTTCAGAGGCCCAAAGAACATAGTGAGGTAAGCAGCTTTGCTTGCCTGAAGCGTGGAATGCCCGCGGGAAGCTGCCAGACTTGCGGGTAATGAACGCCAGGTAATGAGCTCCCATTCAGGACAACACCAGGAGGCAGATGTGCACTCCTTTCTGGGCCTCTTGTCGTGAAGATGTCAGGGTGATCAGCGGGAATGACCATTTTGTTCCCAGCCTCCTCTCACTATGTCCCCTATGGGATGGAATGGCATTCTCATAGCGGCATCTGGCCCTTCCTCCCGGCTTCTCTTTTCCCCCCTTTTCAGCCCAGAGCCCCCGGGACCATCTGGGCCAGCCTGATCCCCCACGGCTGTGTGCAACCACCAGGGCCTCCTGCACAGCCCCATTGCCACTCTGCTGCCTCCTTGGCCTTTTCCCACATCTGGGCCAGCCTGCTCTTGCCAGCTGTTGGGCACACACACACAGCATACCGCACCTGTCAGGGAGCAATTTGATGCAGGAGCCCCTGCTAAGCACGGCTCACCAGCCCGGCACTTTTCCCACCGAGCTGTGGCTCCATTTGGACTCCATCTGCAGGGATACCCACTGTGAGGGACCGCTCAGGGACTGGATGCTCCCTGCCTGGTGCCCACAGGCCTGATTTCCACGCCTCCCCATTCCTCCTAGCCCTAAGGCTGCCTCAGCCTTCTAAACACAATTTTTCTTACTCTAATGCCTTCCTGTGCTTTACTTCATACTCTAAGCAGGAGTAGACAGTTTTGATTGTCTTTATTCTAGAATTAAGAACAATAAGTTGGAAGTGCTGCTAGAGTTTGTCATTTTGAACTTGAAGCAACTGCAAAAAGTAGAGAAGCTTTCGCTGCAGCTTTTCAGTTAATTTGAAGTCTCCTTCCTCTTCACTCAGTTTCAGCATATCTGTTGATTTTCCTCTGCTGTCATCTTTTAAGCTTCATCACTTGTCTATGGATCTGTAAAAACCCCTGTCAACCCAGCGCAAATTTACTAGCCTTTGTATTTTTCCTCCTCTGGAAAAGCTGAAGCTCCTGTGATCTTCTCCTGTGATCTAGACTTTGATTCCCCTCTTGGCTCTGGCTAAGAGCAGAACAAATGGAATTTATTACCTGCTAGTAAGATCTGCTAGCAAAGGTCGCAGTTAGAGCTAAGCATAAGGCTTCTCTCCCTCCGCCGAATACACATCTTTGTGTCTAGGCCTGGCGATTTCCAGGAGCACCTGGAAGCTACTGCCAAGGACAAAAGTCTCACTCTTGCTGGTTTTGACACGGAGTTTTTGGTAGGATTTTGATCTACATCTACAGTCATCTACAGGAACTGGATTTTTAGATACAAAGTGCCTTCAAGCAACATTTCTAAGCATAGTGGGCAAGGAAGTCCAGATACTAATGAGTTGTGGTTGGTTTTAACTCTGTGGAACATCTGGTACAATATCCCACAACGTGTTATTTTTGACTCTTTCAGGCGTTTAAAACTTAGGCTTATTCTTGTCAACACTTTTCTTTCCTCCCTTCAGAAATCTGCATGCCCAGGTACTCAATTCTTTCTCAGTTTGTTGACAAGCTACCTGTCAGACAATACTTGTCTCTTGACCCAGAGATGGGCAACTGTCACCATTAGGCCGGACGTGGCATACACACGTGATCAGGGTCCAAGAAGAAAAAAGTTTTCTTTATTCTGCCTGTTCTCCAGCTTATACACTCTTAACAAAGCGTGATCTTAAGTCACTGACTACACCACAAGAACTTCTTATATCCATTGGTGCAAGGCAATTAACGTCAATAGAATTGGCAAAAGTTTTACAGAAATTTATAAGGCAAGTATACACATCTACTTAGGCACTAGTCTAGCTTACGAAAATTTCATCTCTCTTTTCTAATCGGTTTCCATGCTGACGGCCTTGTCTTCTTCCTTGCTATGGATACACTGAAAACCCATCAATTGGGATGTCTTCTATGAACTCAGCTTTGCTTGCAGGCCAGCTGTCAAGCCCCTCCATAGGTCAGCACGCACCCGCGTGCTCGAGAAGTGACTGCAGCCTAAAATACTCCTGGAAATTTATTATCTTTGCTTCTTTTCCCCCCTAAATGGCATTGAAGAAGTGAGACTTTTCAGAACCAGCTAGCATGCCACCTAGAAGAAGCAGACTTTTGCTTTCAGTCAAAGCTTTTGGGACCAAAAGGCGCGTTTGCTTGGATTCCTTGGATGCCGCTTGGGTTGGCCCATTTTCTGAGTTCCTCTGGGATGCCTTGAGCACTGCCTTATGGACTGGGAGGACATTTTCTGCTGCTTGATGAGTGAGGAGAACTTCCCAGGCTTTTCTTTCGCATCAGCTGTACAGAAGGTTGCCTTGCTGGGCACAAGGAAGCCATAGAACAGCTGCTATTGTGAGGTCAGGGGAGCGGTGCCACGTCACAGTGCTGTCAGCACAGCGTTGCCCCGGGGCACGCAAGGCCTGCTTGTCCAGAGCGGCTCTTCTGCTGGCTCCCTGCAGGAGGATCCTTGTGCTCAAGGAGTTCTCAGCAGACGGCCTGCACCCCGAGAGGAGTCTGGGCTTTGCCTTGGCTGGCATCCAGTGTGCAAACCCGCACAGCGCTGCCAAAATGATCGGGCAGGTCTGTGCCACGGTTTGCACGGTCTTTTCTGTTGTCTATTCTGGCTACTACCTGACCCAGCTGACTCGTAAGTAAAGGTTTCTCCTGGGGCTGGCATCACCCGGCTTTTGCTTGACTCTGCTCTTCATGCCGCAGCAGTGACCGGGTTTATTTGGGAACAAAATGGCCATGAAGATGCCACCGCTTTGGTCAATGTCCTGACAGCAGCATCAGCTAAAAAGAGGGCATCTGTGTACTGGGGGGCGGGTGCAGAGTATTTGCCCTGCAACCTGCAGCGGTTGCCTTCCCTCCCCGAGAGAGTGCGCGGCACTGGAGTCTGTCCTTTCCTGCGCTTGCTGCTTCAAGCAAGACAAGCTGCTGATTGCAGACTCGGAGGGGAGATGCTCAGAAGTACTGCTAGCAAGTCAGTGGCTCTCTCCAGGAGCGAAGGAAAGCGCCTTTCGCTACAACATTGCCCCTTAGAGGCCTTGGCTGCGTGACTTGACCCTTTGATGGTGTGCCAAGGCTGCGATTGCCTTGGCTCTGCAGCACAAAGTCCAGTGCAGGGAGGGTTTGCTGCTGAGCCCAGCAGCTGTTCCTGGGCTGCTTCAGCAGGGAGCTGCCACAGGGAAGGGGCCCTTTGGGGAAGCTTTGCTGGGCTACCATCTTCAGCCAAGGCATGGGATTTAGGGCATGCCTTTTAAAAGAATCTACATCTAAAATGCAGGAAAGAGAAGAGGAAAATGCTGCTTGAGCTGTTGGGCACAAGGGAAGCTCAGAGTGTTGAAGAGCAAGGGGCATTTCCAGCAGCGTCTTTCTATTTCTCTCTTGGCAAAAGAGGCCCAAATGTAGACAGAGCCTACTCTAGCGTCCTCGTTGTTCTCTTGCCTGCTGTGGGAAAGAGCTGTTGCTCCTGGAGGCCTGTTGGGAAAGGGAAATGCTCTGTGTTGGGACTGCCTTGTGCTGCGGGAGTGGCCAGCACAGGCACTTTTCTAAGGGCCTCTGGTTCCTTTTCCCTTGCTCGCTGCAGGTCACCTGACACGCGGATGGAGGCAAGCCTGGCCTTTGGTGAGTGGCAAAGGAAGCTGGGACGTTGCTGGCGTGTGACAATGGGGCGGCAATTCTGCCAGCTTGGCCTCTTGCAGTCCAGTGTGGAGTGCCAGCGTGGGAGGCTGAAAGAAAGGCCAAGTGCCCCGTGGCATCAGCAGTAGCAAAGGGAGCACTGGCTGTTTGCTGATTTTGCAGGGAAGAGCCTTTCAAGAGATGAAAGGCAAATGGGACAGCTGCAAGGCATCTTGCTGCTTCTAGGCAGCAGGGAAGCTCAAATGCACAGCAAGATGGGAGTAGCACCTCATTCAGCCAACTTCCTGGGCTTTTCATGACTCAGAGTCCCACTTGTATCAAAGTCTACCATTTCCCCTTCTTCTGGGTCCTTTCCCAGCTCAACAGAAAGCAGCTCCTGAGGGATTGCCTTTTGCCCATCTGTCTCACTTCTGTCTGTCTGCAGGCCTCAACAGCAGGGTCAGCAGCTCCTCTGGCTGCCTCTGGCATTGAGGAAGAGGCTGAAGAGGAGCAAAAGAGCATCAAGCCTCCAGCTGCTCTCCCTGCACAGCCTGAGCTTGCAGAGCCGGTAAGTGGCAGTGAGCTTGGCCCTGCCTTTGGTGCAGGGCCAGGCTTCCAGTTTTGGAGCAGCCCTTGTTGCTCGTGGCTGAAGATGCTGGCGGCTGTGTGCCTGCCGGGACCTAGTGCTGCTTCAGGCAAGCCAGGGAGCCCTGGCCAATGGGGTCTGAAGTTTGGCATTTAAGCTGGGATGCTGAGAGGGCCCGAGAATGTCTCCTGGCATCAGACAGGAGGCAGCATTCAATGATTCTCAGTGTAGCAGTCAGCCCCGTGTGCCCATTGTCAGTGCAGGCTGCCTGTGGTCAGCGGACGGAGCGGCCCAAAGACGCAGTTGCCGGCCTTGCAGGGGACCTGGCAGACACTGGCCCCTGGAAGGGACCTGCCCTCTCCATGGACTAATTAGCTTCAGGCTGTGCTTCACTTCATGCCGGTCAGAGCAGCCTTTGGAGAGGAGAATCCTTGGCAGCCCTACATTGTGAAGGGCGCGTGGGTCTGGGCAGGGCAGGAAGGCGTCTCCGAAGGGCCGCTCCCTAAAGGCTGCCATGGACAGGGGCAATGCGTGAGAAGGATCAGAGAAGGGCCATGCTGCGGGCTTCTGAGCAGACCACTGCATGCCAGTTGCGGGCTGATTTCATTGCCCAGGGAAAGACAGGAGGAGGAAAGCAACAAGGCTCTGGGGAACTGCTCTGATGTCTTTCTGGATCTTGGCAGCCCCATGGATCCCTTGTTGCCAGTGTCTTGCAGAAAAGCTGAAAACATGGAGCATGGAGGTGGCCCTGAGGGGCTGGATCCAAGTAGCCTTTGGGCTTTTGCCAAAGTTGCCTTTGAGAAGGGGACATGGGAAAGGCCCCAGCTGGAGAGGCCTGGCGGTGGCTGACAGCACCTTCCCAAGGCCTTGCTTTGGCCGTGCACTCGGCGGAGCATGATGTGTGCCAGGCACCCTTCTGACGGGCAATCCTTTCTGGTCCCAGCTCAACACAGGCTCTGCAATTCAACCTGGTGCCGCTGGACCAGCGTGGCCTGCAGCAGCCAGCTCGCCCCCCGCTGCTGGCACTTCCTGCAGCAGCGCAGCCCAGCAGCCCGAGATGAGGCAGGAGCAGGGCCGGAAGACACTGAGTAAGTCGGCTGCATTTCTTGTCTGCCAGAGCAGTGTGTTGTGTGCGTGTCTGGGTGTAGGCTGTGCCAGAAGTTGCCCCTCGCTCTCAGAGGCGCTTAGGCCTCTCGGCAGAAGCCGTTGTTGTGCTTTGAGGCAGCGCGGCAGCGCTCAGGGACTTCCTGCTGCCTGTGAGGGCGGCTGGGCCTGGCTTGGCTCTGCCTGGGCTGCCTTGGGTGCCAAAGACAAAAGCAGAGATTGTTTCTGCTTGAGCAGAAGGCTGGCACCTAGCAAGTGACTAGGCCCCAGGCAGCTCTCTGGCCCCAGCTGTTTTCGGGCTCCCGTTCTTACACCTCCTCTGGCTCAGACACTTTGTGGCCCTGGCAGTGGACCTGCCAGTGATGGTGGCTGTGACTGCAGAGGCTGCAAAGGCCCTTGGTGACCTCTTAGGGCCCTCTTCTTAAGGTCTCATCATTTTGGCTTATGGCTTGGGATGCTGCGCTTGAAAGAAATCAAGGCCTTCTTGGAAAGGCCACCTGATGAAAGGTGGAGAAGATGGCCCTCCCACTTGCTGGTCTCAGCAGCTGGAAGCCAGGGGACCGCAAAGGGCCCAGAGCTGCCGGCAGCGGGGCTGCCTTTGGGAGGGTGTGGGGAGCGGCGTCTCTGTGTGCGAGTGAGCGCCCTGCGCTGCTTTTGTCTTTCAGGGAGCATTGTGAGTCCGGGCCAGCCAATGAGCAAATACACGGCATTTGAAGAACTGGGACGAGGGTAAGCGTGGCCTCGGCTCCTTTTACAAAAGTGTGGGCCAGGTCTTTGGCTGGTGCAAGATCAAGCGTGAAGTCAGGCAAGCTCCAATCACGGTCAGGCTCTGGCTTTACCTCCTGTCGCCTGCCTGGACTGCTGGGGCAGAGCAATCCGAAGGCCTCATCCAAGACAAGTTGATGCTGGCATTGTCTTGCTTGCAGCAAGGAGGAGCAGGAGCTGGGAAGCCCTCTGCCCCTGCAGCTTTCTGGCCTGAAAGAGCACCTTGCCATTCAAGAAATGTCAGATTCTCAAGGACAGTCTTCTGACTCTCATTGTTCTCACTCTTTTGACACACACATGCATGCACACCCGCACAAGGAGGACTGTTCCCCTTAGGTTTGGAAATAACCTGGCTGGGCGTGCGCCTTGGAGATTTCCAGCGGCCCTCGGTCTTCATGCTGCACCTTAGTGTTCCCTTGGACAGGCTGCCCCGCAGGGCAGAGGGCTCACGGGCCGACGTGCTGTTGGCCGAAGAGACGCCGCAGCCAGGCCTTTTCTAAGGAAGGCGTGCAGGCAGCCTGGGGAGATCTGCTGCCTAGGCTTGATTTCAGTGCCAAGGGATAAAGGGCTCTTTCTGCTGCTTTTGTCTTTCCAGGGGCTTTGGAGCTGTTTATAAAGCCCTTGACACCAGCAGCGGACAACAGGTAAAGTGCCAACAGCCCCATGCCATTTTGCAGCTCTGGAGCGCTTTCCCCACTGCTGTGAGCCCTGCCTGGAGGTTTGGGTGGCAGCTCCATGTCTGCAGCAGAGGCTGTTCCTCTGAAGTACACTCTAGGCTCAGGGGGCAGAATGCATTTGGGATGGCCTTTGGTGCTTCTGCTAAGCTCTGCTGTCTAGTGACAAGGCCCTTTGGCCCAGCCCGCTGCCTCATTGCAGCAGCACTCGCTCCGTGCTGCTTGTCATCTCGAGCAGGGGGCGTCTTCTCAAGGTAAACGGTGGCCAATGTCATTTCAGGTGGCAATCAAGATCATGTCGCTTGAGGAGGAGATGTCCGAGGAGCTGGCTGCCAATGAAATCCTGGCCATGAGGGACAACAGGAGTCCCAATATCGTTACCTACTTAGACAGGTTGGCGTATTCTCCTGTCAATGTAGCTTTAGCTAGTGCAAGCCCGAAGAGACGATGCCCTTTGGTCACGGGCAGAGAAGGGAGCTGCTGGTGATTTCTCTGCTGGTCTCCAGAGCGTGGCAGGAGGTGGAGCTGGTGATCATGAATCTCGTGTGGCACACGTAGTTTGGAGAGCAGTTGCTAAAACCTGGCTCGGGCCCTCGGCTGACTGAGGCTGTGCCCATTGCTGTCTCTCCATGCCGTGGTTTTCTTCTTTCAGCTACCTGCTGGATGCGGAGCTCTGGCTGGCCATGGAGTTCATGGACGGCGGCACCTTGTTTGATGTGCTCAGCGCAGTGTACCCGGAGGAAGGACAGATAGGCGCTGTCTGTCGGGAGGTGAGGGATCCCGCTTGTGCTTCCCCAAGCCTGTCCAGGATGCTGCTTGCCAGCTGGAGGTTAAGGACAGCCGGGATTTCTTGCTCTCACCTTTCTTTTGCTGCTGCTGCTGCTGCTGCTGTCACCACACACAGGAGAAGAGCGAGCATGGGAAGTGAACTGCCTGCCACTGTCCCCGCACTCCTCAGGCTCTGTTCTTGCACTCTTCCATCCTGTCTGTCCTCTGGCGCTGGTGCTGGCTCACTCGCTTGGGTTCACTTGCTTCCTCTTCTTAGCTTTGCCTGGGAATGTTAGCCTGGAGCCTGTCTGTCTGTCCTACATTCCTTGCCACGGGAAGGCAGCATGCAGGTGGCAGAATTTCAAGCTAAGGCCAAAGAGCCGTCCTCAGCTGCAAAGGATAGCGTTGCAGCCCGCATGGCGACGGATTCTGGAACAGCTCTAAGGTGCTGCTTCCTCCACTGTTGCCACTAGGCTTCCCCAAAAATCTTTGCCGTGCCGCCTCCCAGCCAAAGGTGACGCGCTTCCTACCCAAGGCCGGCAGAACTTTTGGGAGCCCGGATGCCTTCGCTTGGAATCGAGAAAAAAACTTCCAAGAGTGTTGAAGCAGCAAGGTCTTCTTCGTGACAGCACCATGATGCTGTGCCCTCGCTCACAATTCCCTGAGAAAGCCGTCAATCCCGTTGAGCTCTTTCCTTTCTGGTGGGATGAAATCCCATCCTGTACGTTAACTTTCCCTCCCTCCTTTTTCTCTCTCAGTGCCTGCAAGGACTGCATTTCCTTCATTCCCGCCAAGTCATCCACAGAGACATCAAAAGCAACAACGTCCTTGTGGGCATGGATGGATCTGTCAAGTTGGGTGGGTATCCCTGCTGGGCTGCAGCATTTGCAGCACCTGCCGTGCGCTTGCATTTCGGTGACTGCCACTTGGGCAGAAGCGCCGCTTGGCCAGTGCGTGAATGGTGAGGGTGTTGTGGAAGTGGCTGATGCCTTCTTTGCCTGGCTCCAGGCATGTGGAAGGAGAGCTCAGCTGCTTTTTCAGCTCGATTCAGCATGGCCTGGTCAGGCTTGGAGTGGGCAATGGTTTTGGCCGCTTTGCCAGTGGGAGCTGGCTTTGACAGGCTTTGTTTTTGGCCTCAGGTGACTTTGGCCTCTGTGCTCAGCTCAGCCCTGAGCGCAGCAAGCGCAGCTCCAGCGTCGGCACTCCCAGCTGGATGGCACCGGAGGTGGTGAGAGGAGAAGCCTACGGCCCCAAAGTGGACATCTGGTCCCTGGGCATCATGGGGCTGGAAATGGTGGAAGGGGAAGCTCCTTACGAGCGGGAAGCCCGTCTCAGGGTAAGGTGCAGCTTAGCAAGAGGGCTCTGTGCGGAGAGAGCTGATGTGGCTAGCAAAGGAGCAGGTGCAGTGTCCTCTTGCATCCATGTGCTGTAGGTTTTTGAACTGATAGAAAGGAACGGGCCCCCAAAACTGCAGAACCCCAGGCACCACTCGGCTCTCCTGCGCGACTTCCTCCGCTGCTGCCTGCAGGCAGACGAGGACAGGCGCTGGTCTGCCCAGGAACTCCTGCAGGTAAGAAAAAGCAAAGGGGCAAAAAGCCCTGTCAGCTGAGGACACCTGCATGAAGGCATGAGGAGGAGTGTGGGCCACGTGGCGCAGGCAGCTGCCAGCACAGGAAGGCGCAGGGGGACATGCTGCCCTCGGTGCTCTTTGTGTGTCTTCCTGGTAGCCAGGGAATCCTGCCTGAGCCCGTGAGGATGGGACCCTGGAAAGTAAGAGTTCCTTTCTTTGTTCTTTTTCCTCTGGGCAGCATCCCTTTGTTACCTCCGGCGATCCTGCCTCCAGCCTGGCTGCTCTGATCATCTCAGCCAAGCAAGTGCAGGAAGACTGGAGAGGAGACACCTGCGCCTGAGGAGGCCCTTATGCCCCGCCAGCCGAGAGGAGGGAAAAGGGGATGTGTCATCTTTGGGCAGAGCTCCAGCCATCCCCCGCGTATTAAGAGGAGCTGTGCCATAGATAGGAAATATGATTTTTTTTTTTCGTATTTGCTCAGTTTAGGTGTTTGGTTTGGTAAGGTAAGGTAAGGTAAGGTAAGGTAAGGTAAGGTAAGGTTAGGTTAGGTTAGGTTAGGTTAGGTTTGGTTAGGTAAGGTTTGGTTAGGTGTGTGCTAGGTTCAATTTAAAGCTCTGTTGTTTTTTCTTTCTCAAAGAGATGAAATTTTAAAAGAATTAGGAGATATAGGGATCAACATTGAAGGGCTATGGAACATAGATAGCTTAGATAATAGAGGATTGTTTAGCTTAGAATAGAGTGTTGTTAATTTAGGCAAGCTCTGAGGTATCTTGGAAGTAGAAATGAAAGAATTGTCATAAGAAGAATTAAGCTGTGAGAGGAAAAGCTGGGCTGCAGCCGAACTGGAGCCTGCAGGCGCTCCAAGCTGTCAGCCTGAACAGGCCACCTGCAGGACAGAAGGATGAAGATGGAGAAGTAGCGAGGGGATCCTTTGTTTCAGCCCGAGTGAGAATAAAAGTCTAAAATATCCAGAGTGTTGTAAGACTCCCTTCCTTGCCAGGCTGTAGCTAAGTGGACGGTCCCCTTCAGAGGCCCAAAGAACATAGTGAGGTAAGCAGCTTTGCTTGCCTGAAGCGTGGAATGCCCGCGGGAAGCTGCCAGACTTGCGGGTAATGAAGACCAGGTAATGAGCTCCCATTCAGGACAACACCAGGAGACAGATGTGCACTCCTTTCTGGGCCTCTTGTCGTGAAGATGTCAGGGTGATCAGTGGGAATGACCATTTTGTTCCCAGCCTCCTCTCACTATGTCCCCTATGGGATGGAATGGCATTCTCATAGCGGCATCTGGCCCTTCCTCCCGGCTTCTCTTTTCCCCCCTTTTCAGCCCAGAGCCCCCGGGACCATCTGGGCCAGCCTGATCCCCCACGGCTGTGTGCAACCACCAGGGCCTCCTGCACAGCCCCATTGCCACTCTGCTGCCTCCTTGGCCTTTTCCCACATCTGGGCCAGCCTGCTCTTGCCAGCTGTTGGGCACACACACACAGCATACCGCACCTGTCAGGGAGCAATTTGATGCAGGAGCCCCTGCTAAGCACGGCTCACCAGCCCGGCACTTCTCCCACCGAGCTGTGGCTCCATTTGGACTCCATCTGCAGGGATACCCACTGTGAGGGACCGCTCAGGGACTGGATGCTCCCTGCCTGGTGCCCACAGGCCTGATTTCCACGCCTCCCCATTCCTCCTAGCCCTAAGGCTGCCTCAGCCTTCTAAACACAATTTTTCTTTCTCTAATGCCTTCCTGTGCTTTACTTCATACTCTAAGCAGGAGTAGACAGTTTTGATTGTCTTTATTCTAGAATTAAGAACAATAAGTTGGAAGTGCTGCTAGAGTTTGTCATTTTGAACTTGAAGCAACTGCAAAAAGTAGAGAAGCTTTCGCTGCAGCTTTTCAGTTAATTTGAAGTCTCCTTCCTCTTCACTCAGTTTCAGCATATCTGTTGATTTTCCTCTGCTGTCATCTTTTAAGCTTCATCACTTGTCTATGGATCTGTAAAAAACCCCTGTCAACCCAGCGCAAATTTACTAGCCTTTGTATTTTTCCTCCTCTGGAAAAGCTGAGGCTCCTGTGATCTTCTCCTGTGATCTAGACATTGATTCCCCTCTTGGCTCTGGCTAAGAGCAGAACAAATGGAATTTATTACCTGCTAGTAAGATCTGCTAGCAAAGGCCGCAGTTAGAGCTAAGCATAAGGCTTCTCTCCCTCCGCCGAATACACATCTTTGTGTCTAGGCCTGGCGATTTCCAGGAGCACCTGGAAGCTACTGCCAAGGACAAAAGTCTCACTCTTGCTGGTTTTGACACGGAGTTTTTGGTAGGATTTTGATCTACATCTACAGTCATCTACAGGAACTGGATTTTTAGATACAAAGTGCCTTCAAGCAACATTTCTAAGCATAGTGGGCAAGGAAGTCCAGATACTAATGAGTTGTGGTTGGTTTTAACTCTGTGGAACATCTGGTACAATATCCCACAACGTGTTATTTTTGACTCTTTCAGGCATTTAAAACTTAGGCTTATTCTTGTCAACACTTTTCTTTCCTCCCTTCAGAAATCTGCATGCCCAGGACTTGTGTTTCCTACTTCATCCTGGGTCATTTAATTTGAAAAGTTTTAGACTTGGATTTTCAACACTGCATTGTCATTGGCCCAGACTTCAAATTCTCTCAGCACATTCATGTTTTCAACATGACAATTTTTACACTCCAAAATAGTATCTTTCACAGAATTTTAGTAAAAAAGAAATGGGTGAAGAGCCCTCCACTTAATGCTTTTGCTTCATGAAAATTCCATATTGGTCCAGAATAAAGTGGATTTATCTGGATACTCCTGGAAACTCCATGCCTTCTTTCTCCCCTTCTGTAGGAGCACTGGGGGGTGGGACGGTCGGGACGGACGGAGACGAGAGATCTCTGCAGCCAGGCCGTGGAACCTGCGGCTCATTGCAAAGGGCCTGGGTGCAGGGCCCTGCTTGGAGCTGCCAGGCACAGCTCGGAGCAGGCCCGAGAGAAGAGAGGGGCAGAGAGGATGAGAGAGGGAGAGAGTAAGAGGGGAAGAGCGTAAGAGAGCAAGGTTCCCGCTACAATACAATAAATCTTCTTCTCTGTTGAATATTCTAATTCTCACTAACCAATCTAGTCCAAGATACAAATCCTATAGCATTTACATCCAGCCTGTAAGAATCATTACATTACCATACTGTGTTACATTTTAAACCCTAAAAACTCCTCTTTGGACCCCTTCTGCTGAGCTAGTAGGGTCTGCTCTGAACCTTGGACCTGCCTGCAAGCAGAGGGAATTGTTTCCTCAAAAGGGGATTACCTTCAGTTGGGCCACACCATTGTTTTCCAGTTGTTCACTAACTAAGGTATCTCAAAGCTTGCTTTCATTTCAATCTTGCTTATAGTTTCTATAGTCTCAAAATCTTTTGCCAGACAATCATATTTATAAGGCTTTCCTGTTTCATCTTCCCCAATACCCTTCCTTTCCTCAAGACAAGGAATACCAACATGTTTGTTTGAAGATCATGCATTTAGTAATGCAAGTTAGTTAAAATCATCTGATCTGAAATCCCTTCCCCACTTCAAAACCCACACACTTCATTTTTGACTCCAGCTGCAGCAGACCTAGACATCTCTTTCACCTGCTTTCTCTCTTGTAATTGACCAGTCCTTTCTCTCTTTGACTACTCATTTGGTCAAATAAAACTAAAATGCAATGATCCCTTGAAACATGGTGCTCTAGTCAGCATATTTCCTATTTTCCCATTTATTAGGCAACAAGACTTCATTCTGACAGGTAATAAATACAGACCTTCAGCTTTAAGAGGCAGAGCACATGAATTCCATTCAAATGGGCTCCTTCATATTTAGTTTCTCTTCAGAATGACTCATGAACTGTTTCAAGTTTGGATAAGCAATTAATGTATCAGTGACTAACACACAAGGAAGAGATGATTGTGAGCAAGCAAATAATGGCTTGCTTAGCCACACAGCAGGCTCTGCACTTTTGAAAGAGAATTTCATTACATTTTGTGAGTTTTAAAGAAGCAAACGGAGAACAAAAGTCTCTATATGTTTGGAAGTATCATATATAATTCTGCAAGTGTTCATGTGAGAATCTACAGAATATCCTGCTTAATGATACATGTAGTTGTGCAGTTTTTATATTTGTTCGTGGGTATGTTTGTGTAAATAACCACATGGAAAGGAATTTTTCTTACATCTTGCAGGAATATTTAAATGGGATGAATATTCATGCTCTAAGCTCTGTGGGCTGTGGCAAGAACACTAATGCCTATATAGCAAGGTTTCCTTTTACAAAACTCTTTTTTCCTACTCCTTTCCAACTTGTTCCCTGCTCTCCTTGGGTCAGCAGAGCAGAGCCACTCTGCCTCCACCTGGAATTTGTCTGTCCCTTTCTTCTTCCTGTTCCAAAATCACCCTTAATCCCTGCCTCCCACAGCTCTGCCCACTGACAAATAAGTGCAGCACCAACCAGTTCATGGTCTCCACACCTGTGCATTATTTGCTGCCGTTCTGCAGAACCCAGTGCAGATGTGTGGGCTTTGCTACCATTGGTGGATTTCTGTATTTTCACATCTCCACAATTGTCATGGATTTAATGCTGCTTCTGCTCCTGAAGTCTCTCTATGTCCATTTATCTGCTGCTATTGCTCAGGGTACCCAGTGCTTTTCAGCTGGAGCAGAATTGTTTTAGCAAACACTTGTGTGAATGCTCGTGCAGATACAGTGTAATAGGGGCTTAGGAGAGCTGCATCATACAAAACAACATCAGTGGGCATTTTTAGGAGAATCTGAAGAAAAGGGGATGTAGTTCTTACACACTGGACAACAGCTCCAAGTGCCTGTTGTCACAGAGCACCCTGCAGATCATCCTGTGCTCCTTTGTGCTCGGCCTGAGGTGCCCGTGCTGCTCTCTGGGCTTGTGCAGAGCCAAGGAGATCCCCGTGGAGGCCACTCTACAGCCTCATGCATGCACAAGAACTTTAGGACACATTTAAGCCTCACACACATGCAAAAAACCCAAACCAAACTGAAACACCACAACAAACTCTGAAAAATGCCAATCACTTCTTTTTAAAATTTTAAAAGTTTAATAGTAATAAAATGGTTATAAAAATACTAATACAATTAGAGTAGTAATAATTTGGACAATTTGAATTAGGATAATATGACACAACAAATACAAAGAGTTACGGATATCTGGGTACCGTTTTCTGGGCAGCAAAAGCCCGAAAAAGGACACCCGTTAACATAGGATTAACCCTTAAAAGCAACAGCCTGTTGCATATTCATACACTTCATACATGATGCATAAATTCCATTCAAACACAGGATTCTGTCTGGTCATCGTCAACTTCTTCCTCAGGAATCCTAACAGCGCCTTTGAGGCAGGAAGAAGTTCGTTTCTTCTGATAAGAGGGCCATAAATTCTTTTTCTCTGGAAGATTCAGGTGTCCTGTGGCTGCTACCTTGCTGCAAGCCCTTCCTTTAAAAAAAGTATCCTACATAGCATCGTTTCTATTTTAACAATTTTTATAACCTAAAACTATATTTAACACAGTACTTAAGAGAATTAATACAGCATTACTTTCTAACACAAGACATATAACATTCATTTTAATATTTGTGAAAAGCCAATCATAAAATACATGCATTTTTCACAAAACCAAAAAACCCATGGAAATTTGTTTCCAAGTTATAATCGATTGTCTCGTGTCACCTCCATTCTGTTTTCCAAAGCAGTGTCAGTGTTCAGGCAGAAGGACAAAGAGAGGTTTTAGCAGGACTGACCAAGTTTTGGAGGGATGGAGCTGCTCTCCCCCATCAGAGCCTGCTGGCTCTGCCTTTCTGTCGGGATGGGCGGCACAGCCGCGGCCATGGCAGAGCAGCCTCCTGTGCCCCCGCAGTGGGGCTCAGCAGCACTTTAAGCCACTCTCACCCTGCACTGCCCAAGGGCTGCTCTGGCAGCGTCCTCAGCTCTCTCTTGCCCCTTTCCCTCCGTGCTGCCCTGGCAGCTGAAAGCCCGGCTGGCCCAGGGGGGTCTGGGCTCTCAGCCACAGTTGGGTTCTGCTGCTCCAAGCCTGGAGCTGCCACGCTGGGGAAGCCACAGCTGAGAGCTTCCCTGGAGTGCAGCAAACAGAGGGCCTGACACGAGGGGAAAGGGCCCTGAGGTCAGGCCAGAGATGAAGGAAAAGGGAAATGGCAAAGGAGAGAAGAGAAAATTCACAGGGCTGGAGAGCTCAATCTTCCCTGCAAACTTTGCCTACAAGTCTGGATTCCCAAAAGATCACTGGTGTCTGAGTTTATTATGAAATAAAAGAGATTAAAAAGAATATTGATTAGTTGCTTATCGGCTATTCTGAGCACTGATGATTTTGGGATCGGAAGGAAAATGGAGTATGTGACCATGCTATTAAAAAAAGATACATATGCATATAAAAATGTAGCAATCAGAAACACAACATAAAAAACCAAAGATCAAACTAATTCTGGCATTTCCTCATTTGGAAAGTAAGGAATCTGAGCTACAGGTTTCTAAAATCCTTGCAGGTACTTTTATATGTAATACAAGCATACAAGACTTCAGAATGGCATTTTCAAAAGCACTGTGTCTTCACCATGTTCTAGCAGTTTTCCAAACAGTTGGAGACAAGCAAATATCAAAGTTCTGGAACCTCTCAAGTCCTTTCATCTCAGTCGAATCCTGAAAGAAAAATCTAAGTTATTGTCTTCTGAATAATAGGTATATTATATTCTATTAAGGAGACATTTGCCTTGTTGGTTTTTTTTTAATCAGCTGTCCAGTACTGGGAAGAAAACAAGGAAGAAAACAAGATCTTTCTGGAGGCCTAGAATGGTAGCAGAAAGAAGAATTTAAGAGACTCCATTTAGAGCTTCATTTTTCTTACTGGTTATTTTTTCTGGAATTGCCTAGCTAAAACCAGCCAGAATTGCTCTAATAGACTGGTTTCTTCCAAGAGAGTAAGAAGGAGAGGAAAATACAGGTCAGTCAGCCTTGCCTCCATCCCCTGACAGGTGATGGAGTAGCTAATCCTGGAAACCGATCCAAACAAACGGAGAAGAAGTTGGTTGGGAGTGATGGTTAAGCTACCTGATGGCCGTGATAGGACAGCCAAACGGATGGATATGGGTGGAGCAATGGATGATGTCTACCCCAGCTTTCCCCAAGCCTTTGAGACAGTCTCCTACAGCATCCTTAAACACAAACTGCCAAAATGCCCAGCGAGGAAGGCTGAAAAATGGATGAGGACTGTCATCAGTGACACAAAGTAGAGCTGGAGGCAAGTCACGGGTGCTCTGAGCCCCAGGGGCTGATGCTGGGGCAGATGCTCTTTAATGTCTTCATTCATGGCCGGGCTGGAGGAGCAGCTCACCCTCAGCAAGTCTGCAGACAAAACAAAGCTGGCAGGAGCAGCTGAGAGCCCAAATGATTGCGCCGTTCAGAGGGACCTCGGCAGGCTAAAGAACCGGCCTGAGGGGAATCTGATGGAGTTCAAGGATGGGAAATGAGAAGTCTGGGACCTGGGCAGGAATAAGCGCAGGCATCAAGAGCTGCAGGAGGCTGACTGCGAGAGAAGCGGCTGTTTTCTCTTCCTTGTCTTGCTGGTTGGGGGTTGTAGCGAGGGGCCAAGGCAGAAGGATGCCTGCAGGCAGAGAAAGAGGGGGTTCGCAGCTGGCCCTGCCGAGCCGAGCGCGGCCAGCCCCGGAGCCGCCCCGCCCGCGCTGTGCCCGCAGCCCCGGCTCTGCCGCGCTCGTCCCCGCCAAGTCCGGCCCGCGCCGGGGCCGCGCTGGGCGCGCGCGGGCCCGAGCGCAGCGCCCCCCTCAGGCCGCGCGCCGCCGGCGCAGCCGCGGCCGTTGCGCTGCGGGCGTTGTGGCCACAGTCGGCGATGGACGCCATGGCGGAGCTGCCGCTGCCCGCCGGGCTCAGCGCCGGCACCTTCCCCGCCAAGCTCTGGCGCCTGGTGAACAGCCCCCGCGTCCGCTCCGTGCGCTGGGACAGCCGCGCCCAGGGGCTGCTCATCGACCGCTGCCTCTTGGAGCGAGAGCTGCTCAGCTCGGGCCACGCCCACAGGGGCCGTGGCCATGGGCCGGCCCCGGTGCCGCACACCTTCAGGGCCACGCAGTTCCGCAGCTTCGTGCGGCAGCTCTACCGCTACGGCTTCCGCAAGGTGCCGGGCTGGGTGGGCTCGGCTGCGCCGGGCGATGCCGGGGCCTGGCTCCACTACTGCAACCCCTGCTTTCGCCGCGACCGCCCCGACCTCCTGCTCCGCATCAAGCGCCGCAGCGCGGCCAACAGGCAGCGGCCGGCGGCGGGCCGGGAGGGCCGCAGGCGCCCGCCCTGCGGCTCCCGGCAGCTGCCCGGGCCGCGGCCGCTGCCGGCCGGGCGGCGCGGGCGCGGTCGCTTCCAGCCGCTGCCCAGGGAGCGGCCGCCGCTGCCGGCCGGGCGCCCGCCCAGCGGCTTCCTCCTGCTGCACAGGGAGCGGACGCTGCCGGACGGGCGGGAGCTGCGCAGCCCCCGGCCCGGCCGCCTCCAGCAGCCCCCCGGCGAGCGGCCGCTGCTCGCCCGGCGCCCGCCCTGCGGCTTCCACCTGCTGCACAGGGAGCGGCCGCTGCCGGCCCGGCGGGAGGGGCCGAGCCGCTTCCAGGAGCTCTACGGGGAGCGGCCGCCGCCCGCCGAGCGGGAGGTGCTCGGCATCCCGCCCTGCCACTTCCTCGGGCTCCACGGGGAGCGGCCGCTGCCGCTCGGGCGGGAGGGGCCCCGCAGCCGCTCGCAGGAGCTCTACGGGGAGCAGCTGCCTCCGGCCGAGCGAGAGGTGCTCGGGGTGCAGCCCTGCAGCTTCCAGCAGCTCCACAGGGAGCAGCAGCCCCCAGCCTACGACGCACGAGGTAGGAAAAGAGCTGTAGCCTTGTTTTTCTGAAAGGTCGTGAAAAGTGACCGTATCAAGTCGTTTTCCACAAGGCTCTGTCATTCTCGGCCTGAGGCTGTCAAGCCTACTAGCAAGGGGCACCTAGGAGGCCGAAAGATTCTCTGCCTGCTTTGCCTGTGTGCTTCCCGTGATGTTTGATCCACAGCAGCACCAGAGCTCAGTGTCCCACAGCCACGTTGTGGAGCCTGACCAATGTGTTTGGATTCTTGCAGCCAGCCCGGGCACTTCAGGGCCCAGCGCTCCCGCTGGCAGTGCAGCTTGTGCAGCATGGACGGCCTCCAGCTCAGCACAGAACGCGCCTGGGGAGGAGGAATGGCCACCAGCAGATCTAGGCCTTGCCGTAGAGAAAATGATTCGGGAGATCAGGAGGTCCCTGTCTGAAAGATCTCCCTCTGCTCGGGTAATTCCATTGGATGGGGATCAAAGGGGCTGGACTGAGAGCTTTTGAACCTTGTGACATGGTTGAGAAGCAAAGGCTTCTTTAATTGAACTTATTTCATTATTATTTAGTTATTGAATTATTCTTGGTTAAGAAAGATTTCTAAAAGAGGGGATGAAGAAGAAATGAAGAAGAGGTTTTACTTGCTGGGAAAGAGGAGAAGAGTGTTTGGGGAATTGGCACTGAAGGCCAAGTGTCCCGTGCAGGGAGGGGCATGCCAGAGGTGCCTCTGTCCCAGCTGCAGCAGATGTGGGCTGTGCCTCTTTTGGGTGGGAAGGCCAAGGCAAAGCAAGGGCTGGGCTGCAGCTGCTGCTGCTGTTGTTAGCGTTCAAAAACACACAATCACATAAGCGATTATATGCGGTGCTTTTTATTTAAGAGCTCTGGGAATCGGGGTAGTTTCCACCCAAATCTGATTCCGACCATACATTCGAGGCGAACGTGTTTTATACTCTATCATTATATAACTTTCATGTTAATTATTAAACTTATATTGTTCTATTGTAGGCACAGATTTCAGCTAAACATAGCTTCTCATGGTTCCCCCTTAAATTTCTAACATAGTTTCTCATGATTCTTCTTATGATTATACAATAATTATATTTAGTTACTAAACAATCATCACATCTAACAATTATATCATTTATCCTACTGCTTACGCAGGTGCAGTGATCTGAGAAATCACAAAGCCCAACATTTTCAAAATCTATCTTTAACATTTTCCAGGGCTCCACTATCACTGTGTGAGCCCTGCCGTGCGTGTAGGCGCTCCCAGAGCCGTGGCTGGGGCTGGGCTGCAGCTGCAGCTCTCTGTCCTTTTGCAGATTATGACACATGTTGGCCAAAGAATGTCTCTCTTTCTGTTGATGTGCTGACCCATTGCCTGCAGTACATTTGTGATTATGACTCAAGGGGGGGAGTGGGATTTTTGGATTTACCAGTACCTTATTCTCAAGTGGCATGACTTTTGTCTTCTGTAAAGTCACACATAGCAGTTTAGAGAAGCATTTTATTCCATAAGAAAAGGAAACATTGCAGGCTCTGAACCATCTTTAGAATCTTTAGGGTTCTGATGGATGAGCTATGGCAGAAGAGATGAATATTCTGAAACTGGTCATAGTGAGAATATCTTTGTGTCCAAAGGTAATTTGCTTCATGGTGGACACTTACTTCCTCAGTGGAATAGAAACACTACTTGGTTGTCTGGCTTTTCCTGTCTTTTGGGTTGTTTTTTTTCCCTACCCTAACGATGTACAGATTTTTGCCACTGATCCCAAATGTGATCCTGGCAATACCCAGGGTGCATAAATGTTTGCCTGGATGACACCCGTGGGGCAGCAGCAGAGGGCTCCGAGAGGCAGCACCTTGTGATGGGTTGTGTGAGCGGTTGGCTGCGGGTGCTGAGACTCCCAGGCAGAAATGTGTGCTTTGCCTGTGGGTTTGCAGCACACAGCCCTGGGCAGGGCTGGGAGCAAGCTCTGCCCTTGCTGGCAGCCGTGCTGGCAGCAAGGAGAGCCCCTGGCTTTGTGCTGGCTGATTTCTCACAGCTCTGGGATAAGGCAGGCTCAGAGCGTGGGGGCACATCCCCTCACTTGGTGTCTTCTGGTTTGCTGTGTTCATGTTTTGTCTCAAAGGTCATTTTGGAAGAGCTTCAGTTTCACCTTGGCCCCCTGAATCCTGAGTTTAAAAGGCTTGTCATGTGAACCGTGGGGGCAGTGTTCCCTCCTCTGTGCTCCATGTCCTTTGGGAGTGGAGAAGGAGAGTTATTGTATCCCTGATATGATTCCAGCAAAATAGTCAGTGATCTTTGGGTTCCTTTCTTTCTGTTTTTCTGCTCAGGACAATGTTGGTGCTGGCCCTGATTCTTCAGGAGGGGAGCCTGTGAACAGAGCTGCAGCAGAGGAAGCTTCATCTGGCACCGAGAGCTGCAGGAACAGTTCCCAGGAGCCCCAGGAGCCTGGTAAGGACAGAGCCCACACTGATTTAGAGAGCTGTGAGATGGCTGCTCTGAGCAGGGTTGGTGCTTCCTGGTGCCTTTAGTTCAAATCCTGCACTGGCACAACCTCCCTGAGCCCTGCCCTCCACGCTTCTCCAGAGGCTCTGACACTGAGTCCTCTGCTGTGGCAAGAGAGCAGAGAATAAACCCTTGTGGGAGTTGTGTCACCAAGCCAGGTGTCCCAGTTTTGTGCTGAAGTGGGTGGATAAATTTGCTGCAGGGTGCCAGGGGAGGCCAGGCTGAGCGACTCTTGAAGGAACAGGGGGAAAAAAGAGCAAAAAGTCAGGGTAGAAGTCCAAATCACTGACTAAATGTAATACCAGTCTGCTGGTATTGGGCCTGACCCACAAGAAAACAAGGAGCACAACATCAGAGGCCAACCAATAGAAAAATCACAGTAACTCCAGTATCAGAAGGAAAAGCTGGAATGACCCCTGATTAGGGAGGCCTAAGAGGAGAGAGGGAGCACTGTGGATCCATTTCTTAGCCAAGCTGGTGCAGCCTGCAGGCCTTGTAGGGAGCTCTGTCCCTCCCAGCCCTTCCTGCTAGAGCTGATGGTCGAGTTGGAGCAGCTGCTGCTGACTGCAGAGGGCAGTTTGTAGATGCCAGGTAATGGAGCTGGTTCATGACTCAGCTCCCAGCACCTTCAGCTTCAGCCATTTCAGTGAGGGCTGAGGTCTCTCTGTCAGCACAGAGAAAGAACAAGGCTGGGCTTCCTTGTGGCAGCTGGGACTGTCTGTGTTTCAAGGTCTCCTGGGTGCCCTTTGCACTGCGGGGGCTGAGACTTTATCAAGATACTTCAGTGTTTTGAAACACACTTTTGAACACTTGGTCCCTGTTCTTTTAAGGTAGATTGCTTCAAATTGCCAAGTGAGAGTCTGCCTTTCAGGCCATCTTGGACAGCCCCTGGTCGAAGGACAATTGCTGCCCAAGGGAAAGGTGCAGAAGGGCCAATATTGACTGAGCGTTGCCTTTGCTTCCCAGATGCCATCTGACCAACATCTCCAGGAGGGCTGCCCTGCATGGCAGGAAGAGACAGGGGAGAGCCTGTGACCATCGGGCAGGTAGAACTCTTCTGTTTGTAGATATGTTTATAGATTTCTATGGTTCTATTTATTAGTGGTTATAGTTCCATTTATAGATGATAGTGTTCTATTTATATGGACATAGTTTGATAGATCTGTATAGTTAAATGTGGATATGTATATAGTTATAGATGTGATATAATTATATTTTATTATATATTTACATTTATAGATTTTCAGAGTTAGTTTTTTATATGTGTAGAGTAAAATATTTATATATATATATATAAACATATGTATGAAATTACATTTATGAATGTGTATAGTTATCTAGTAAGAGGAATAGGAATGTTTAGGTGGAGAGATTGATGGATAGATTGCTGTTTGTGTAGGCCTAGGCTGCATTTTTAGCTCTTTGCCCCCTCGGCTGCCTTTTTCACCTCTTGCTTTTGCCCCGGTGCCCCCTGTGTCCCCTGTCCCTGTGCTGGGTCCGAGCTGGCGGCCGGGCCGGGCGGAGCAGCACTTCCAGCCCCGGCTGTCCCTGGAGCGGTGGGAGCTGCCGCTGGCCCCAGGCACTGTCCCCTGAGGAGCTGCTGAAGGACGGTGAGACAGAGGGGGCTCAGGGGGCACTGAAGGGACGGTGACCCTGAGCTGCTGCTGGGGCTGAGGGCTGTGGGGCAGCCGAGGGCCATGGTGGCACTGAGGTGACAGGCAAGTGGCACAGGCTGGCAGGGTGGTGGGTCTCAGGGGACGGGATGGGTCAGAAGGGACTGAGGGGGGTGAGAGGACTGTGAGGGGCTGAAGAAACTGAAGGGGGCTGGGGCTTCACCGAGAGCATGGCGGGGCTGAGGGGATGGAGCGGGCCAGCAGGGAGCACAGAGGGCTCCGGGACTGCAGCTCTGCCAGGCCTTGGAAGCAATTCCAGAGCCTCCACTTTTGCCACAGCTGCCATGAAGACCTTGAGGACAGCCGGAGGCTGACGGGAGCCAGCAGGGAGGAGCTGAAGGCCAGCAGCAAGAGCAGTGAACGGGGACCTGCTGCTGCCAGCCTGGAGAGAGCCCGGGTGAGGCCACAGGCCCGGGGAGGCAGGTGGGGCTGAGGGTGCCGTGGGCTGTGGCCGTGGGCACTGCCCGGCGGGGCAGGAGCGGGCCCTGCCCGTGCTGGGGCTGCTCAGCGCAGCTGCCCCGGCCGGCACAGGGGCTGTCCTTGGGCAAGGCAGCTGTGCCGGCAGGGCCGGGAGCTGTGCCGGCTCTGCCGGGCTGCCGGGGCTGCGGGACAGTCCCGCCGCGGCTGCGCTCACCACAGCCTGGCCCGCTCGGCTGCTTTCTCTTTCTGACCCCCCTGGGAGGCTCTGACATTTCCTCTTCCCTGATGGAAGTGCAGCTGCTGCCAAGGGAAACGTCCCCATACTCACTCCGTGTTCCCTTTGCTTGCCAGGTGTTCCATCTGCTGTCGCTGTCCAGGAGAGCTGCTCTGCACGGGAGGAGGAGACCGAGCGAGAGGCTTTGAAGATGGGGCAGCTGGGGTCCCTCTGCTTCGAGTGCTGTTTAAAGATACACGGACTTGAACGTAGCCACAGTTATTAAATGTGTATTTCCATATGTGGGCTGCTATTTGTATGTGTTAATTTCCATGTGTATATTCTTATATTTATGTATATTTATTTTGTTATGAATGTATGCTATGTGTATATATATATATATTTTTGAAATTACATATATGTGTATAAATTTATCTATGTAGACATGGATATTGTTATATCTGTGTTAATTTCTATTTCCTGTGGGTAAAGTTGTGTAGGTATCTCTTTTGATACAATTTTTGTTATATGGCTTTTAAAATAGGAATATTGGTATTTGTATAGGTATATGGGTCTATTTTTAAATGCATACTTATCTGTTTCTGAATGTAATTCTATTTACATATCTATGGAGATATTTTTGTATTCCTAGATGGGCTTAATCCTTGTAGTAATATGTAATAAATTAAGTTGTTAAACACCTAATTGATCTTTGTGTATAGTGCGTTGTTGTGGAGGTTGGCAATAAATTAACTGAAGTTGGTATTTGTATATTATTACATAGAAAGGTTGTAATAATAGAATAAATTCCTGTTTTTAACCTAAATTGAGATTTGTATAGTTCTGTATTGTCGGCGTGGGTGTAGCACTTTGTAATAAATGACATTTTTCAGCTGAAATTGATTCTCGTGTATTTGTGGATCAGCAGTGCGGCTGTAGCAATCTGCAAGAAATGCCATTTGTCAGCTGCGATGGGTGTTGTGTGATTTGTGCTACCCAAAGCCATGAGCAGATGGAAATGCTGGAGGATTTTGGCCATGCAAGTCTCCGGCCATGCCCAGCACATGCCCCACCCGCACTCAGGCTGGGCAGGGGAAGCGCAGATTTGGGCTGGCAGCAGAGCCCCACCTTGGCTCAGAACTCGCTGCAGAGGCCTGCTGAGAAAATTCCGGGGCTCCACTGAGAGCAGAACTCCAAGCAGGAGCAACCCTGGCAGGAGAAATCATTCACAATGAACAAAAGAGAGAAAATGTGGCCAAGCAGATGTGGGGATACTCTGTGAGGCTGATAAAATGCTCTGAATCACCCCTGCCTGGGCACGTCTTCTGCAAAAATGTTTTGTTAAAAACTGAACACCTCCCATGAAATACAGATTGCACTTTCCCCTTCACTTACCTTGCTGAGTGAGTGGAGACACTCTCTCCTAAGCACTGAGAATTTTTGCCCTTCAGCACCTCACATTTAATCAAAGATGGTGTACTACCACTTGGCACCATCAATGAAAACAGCCCTGCCCTCGTGGCAGCGTTTGCAAAGTCTTCCCTCCTCCTGTCCCCACATCTGACAGACGGAACCATCCCCTCCTGTCCCAACTGTGCCTGAGCTGAGTGAGGGCTCCAGGAGCTCAGGAGGCTGCAGGAGCACCGCACGTGGGAAGGTTTTGCAAAGCTTCCTAAGCACCAGTAAACTCTGGGTTTGCCAGTCTTCCCCTGCAATATTGTCCTACTCAAGAATGATCCTGGAGGACACTGTGCCTCCAGCTCACTCAAGTGAAGTTTGTTTTGTTCAAGGCTTGAATAGAGGAAAATGAAAATTGTGGTTTTTAGAGTGAAATCTGGGGGTTGGTGCGGCTGGGTTTGCTCCACTATTTGCTGTGGAAAGTAGGATAAAAGCTTTAAATTCCCAGCAGAAGCTGACTACCAGCCCACACAGAGCTGAATGAGGCCCAGGTGGGCTTGCTGCATGCTGGGCCAAGGGAAAAGCTGGAACAAAGTCCCCTTTTATTGCAGATGGAGTCTGTACTGGTGTCTCCAGGGCTGTCTGTGGTAAGACACGGCAATCCAGCCAGAAACTGTGGATAGGAGAGTTCCAACAGCAACCTGCTTCTCCAGGGTGAGGGACGAGGCCAGCCCAAAAGCCTGGAAGGTGCTCTGGGCACTGGAGAAGGCCAGGCTGTCCTTGTGCAGGGATGGCCTTCAAAGGGCACCTCACACCTTGTGCTGCTGACCAAGGGCAGCTGGTGGCCTTCCATAAAATGCTTCTTTTGTCCAGCTCTTGGAAAAGTTCCAGCCAGCAACAATTCCTGCTGCTCACACCAGCCCTTTCCAAGCAGGAGGAATTTCAGCAGCAGCCTGACAGCTTAGTGGCAGGAGAATAAAATACTCAGCTGAGCGTTATCAACTCTCTGTCAGAAGCCACATCCTCAGCCCCTCATCTCCTCCAGTTGTCTCAGACGTGGAGGAAGCAGCAGGAAATCTCTGATCCTGGAAGGGAAAGCAGAAGGAGGAGAGGCAGTGGCTGGTCCCTGGGGCCTTGGGAGCAGTGAGAGCCATCCAAAACAGGATCTCTGCTGGGCTGTGGAGATAAGAGTGACCAACCAGCAATGCTCTGTGCGAGACTGGAGCCAGATTACCAGAAGCAGTTACACTGATTATTGACCTCCACAATTAGAAATGCACAACAACCACTTAGGTGACTTCATCTGGCCATGATCTTTAGCTGCAATGCCAAAATCTCATCAAATATGTTGCTATCCTTTAAACAAGGAAGGAGAGCACAAATACCAACAATTCTCATCAGCCTTCTGGCTTGGAAAGACCATTTAATTTATGCTCCCTTAGCTGTCAGCCTAAACTCTGCTGTGCAAACCTTAGGTCTATGTTGGACCTCATAAACTTCTTGAGCATCAACTTAGGTGCAAACCTGCTACAAAACCCTTCAGGCACCACACTGATTTAGAGTGGCAGGACTTCAGTGTTCCAGCAGAGAATTTTATTTACTTGCTCCTGCAAGTCATTTCCAGAGTGGAAGTGAAATCATTGCCTTGCTATCTGGATGTGATAGGATTTTCCTCCTGTCCCAAGAGACAACAGGGGAAAAGATTTGTTCCTATTATACCATTACATCTAAATCTTTGGTTTGAGAGCAAACGGAAAACGTTCCTTTAAGAAGTAAGTTCTGCCTGGGCTTTTTGGCATGAGGACAAACTGGGGTGTGCTGGCAGGAGCAGCACTGTCCCTGTGGGTGCAAACCCCCTGAAGGATGAACAGGCTGCTGTCACAGGGGCCACACCTGCAGCATGAAAAGCCACCGTGCCATTAACTCGATGCAAACTAAACACAAGTGACACAGCTCTGCATCCTCAGCAAGGACTTGCCTCTGCAGAGATGTTGCTGACAGACTCAGCTCTTGTTTGCAAGTGCTGTTAAATTGTCACACAAATCAACCACCCCTCCCTCTCTTGTCCTTCTTGGCGTCCGGCTGCTGAGCTGCTAGTGAGAAAGAAGGGGCAGAGTCCTTCAGGGCAAACGGGGACTTTGCAATGGGCAGAAACTTCCTCCTTCCTTTTGTTTTCAGTGACAACAGAGGGGTTTGTCTTCAGTGCCTGTGTCAGCAGGGAAATTGTGCCTGCCCGTCACACCTAGGATCTGAACAACCTGGATTTTTATTGGTGGAAAACCCACAGTGACCTGACCTTCTGCAGGAATATGGAGAGAAGAGTCAAAAGGGATTCCTGGAATGTTGCAATAAGCAGATAGTGGTCTTAACCATATATAGATAAAAAGGCATAAAAGCTCATAAAAGCGTATGGAACTGATGTAAACCTAATAAAAAGAAGCATTTTATTGTAATAAAGAGTGAGGGTTGCAGACCACAGTGTGAGAAATAGCTACTCACTTTTCATAGTTTAGGAAGGTTTATTAAACCTTATCAAAAATAGAACAGAAGACTGAATAAAGAAAAAAGGTTACAGCACCAGCAGCAAAAGATTTTCCTCGCCATGTGCTCAGCCCCCTCACGCTGGAGGCTTTCCCTTTTGAACCCTTTAAGCCCTCCCAAAGTTCTGTCCATCAACCCCTTCTTCGCTGTCCAGTGGTGGAGATCTCTTCCTCAAATTCTGATTGGGGCTCAGGTGTCGCCATAGTGACAAGCCAGCCCTCCCAGATGTCCCAACCCCAGTTTTCCCTTGATAACCAGGGCATGGGGTGCAGCATAACTATAAATCTATAAAACTTTTCTTAACTTATATACATGATATTTGTCTATTAATTGTGAGAGTCAATCATCACGTTACTCATCTGTCACAACAGGAAAGGAAGTTTCTGGTGGGAGGAACACTGGTTTTCAAGGTAGGACCAGCTGTTGAGGTTTGATTTGTTCCCTCTTTAGATTACAAGGAAGTCATGGTGTTCCAGAGTAGAAGCTGGTGCCAAAAGTTTGAGAACAGGGTGTGATAAGATCACCAGAGTATTTTATCTGTATCTAGGAAGAAGCCCTGCAGAGCTTCTCTTTGGCTTGGACTGAAAGTAGAAGTCCTGTTTTTACCAAGAATTTTGATCTCTTGGTGTTTTGGAGAAAGAAAAAGAAAGCCCCAAACCACCTGAAGTCTGCACTGAGGTGAGGTGTATCACAGAGGGCTGAGGGCTCAGCAAGGCAAGAGACCCTCCTGTAATTTAAACTGTTCGTTCAATAACAACAAGAATTTCTCAGGACAGGTTGATTTCAGCAGGCACCAGATTCCCTCTTCTTGGTCTGGCCTTTCACATATCACTAAGGAAAGGTGAGGCTGTGTCATTCCCATTTGGATTTTTAATTCTTCAGAAGTCAAAACTGAATTCAAGTCAGGTTCATTAATACTGTAATTTACATACTTCTAAAATCTTGTAGCCTTTTATATTTGCCTGGAGATTTCAGCTTGTTCCTTGACAAGAAGAAAAGACTACATATGGTACTAATCCTTTTTTGTTATGAAACAGTTTTCAACAGAAAACAGGGAAAAATGGCATTGAACACATCATGACTTGGAAGAAAGGTGGCTGCTGCAGCAAATACTTACCAGGACAAAAAGGCATGAGCTGTCATTCTTTATGTTATTGTGTGTGCATGAAATACTGTTACTAAGCCTCTGTTTTCAAGAGTATAAAACACACAGTGCAATGAGAATCTCTGTTTAATCTCCTCACCAGTACAACTTGTGCTGGATACTGAGAGCCCTGTTTAATTATTTTAATGCTTTGATCGTTCCTGTCAATGTTCAAAAGCCATTAACCATAGCATTCAGTCTCTGGCAGATATTTGGTCTTGAAGGAAAACTTTTTACTAATTCTTTTCCTCTCTCTTTTAAAACTCACTGGGCTCAGTTAATATCAAGAGCTAGAAAGCCAAAGCCTGTGGGAAAGCACTATTTATTGTAGCAAACATCTATGTTGTCAGAAAATGCCCTTTAGATCAAATCAGAATTTCCAAGGCCTCGATCCTCTCCCTCTCTCCCTTTCTCTTTCCTTTTCCTCTTTTTTGACCTTCCCCTTCCCCTTTCTCATTCCCTCCTCACTCCTATTGTCTCTTCTTTTCACAGAGAGAGGTTTTTATGACCCGTCCCCTTCAGAGGGATTTACCAGCCCTTCCTTAACTCTGCCAGATGCTGTTTGAAGGTGTTCTCTTCGTTCTCTGAGAGGCATCTCTGCACCATCCTGCCCCTGCAGATGCTCTTGCTTGGTGGCAGAGGCTGCCACAGCAGTGCCAACAGCAACTGTGCAGCCAGAGCTGCAGAATTTGTCATTGCTGGCCTGAAAGTGCCAGCCCTGGATGGAAATATCAGTAGGAGCTCACGCTCTGCCTCCCCGTGCTGACAAATCCCTGGAATCCCTCCTGCTGGGCTCTGTGGCAGCACTGCCAGGGGAGGCAGAGGATGTGACAAATCCTCAGGGACCCCTCGGGCTGGCTCTGGGCAGCAGCACCTTCCCTTGGCCCATGGTCAGTTCTGCAGGCAGGTGCGGCCCCGCTCCTCAAAACACTCCTTGCTTTTTGGGGGAAATCCCTTCAGCTTTAGTCATTCAAGGCTCTGAAAGGGCCCAAAGACTCAACCCTCTTTTTCTGAAAAAGCAGATGATGGGCAGTTCTTCAGCCCATGGAATTAAAAAGAAATTCTTTTGACCCAAGTAGCCTCCAAGCACATATTTTGTGAGGGAATTACTTTGCCACACATGGTGCACTTTCCCTCTTTCACTGCTAACAAGATCCCAGTGTTTGATGCAAGCAGCCCCAGAGTATTTTCATGAATAGCTCACAAAATTGCTCACAATCAACCTCTGGAGAAAAGCAAAGTGTGTTTTCTAATGTAACCAATTAGTTTGAGTTTTGAATGTTTTGCATTTGCAGCTGAGGCCCTGTAAGCAATTCTAATTGTTGTCAGTAGGTGAGGTACTTCTCAACAAAGAAATAAGGTTTACATGGCATTTCCTAATGGATAACAGTCATAAAAAAGAATGGATGTTTGGAGAGTCTGTTAGTACAATGTGGTATGTTCAAGGTGTCACACACACACACACACTACAACATCTCTTCTTTATACTTCTGTTTTATAAATACATAGGCCTAAGAATTTATAACTTTTTTTTGGCTTAAAAGGTCAAAGACTCAGTAGTAAACACCTGTCTTGCCTCCTGGACCTCCGTTCTGGCCATCCAGGGCCATAGGGTGCCACTTCAAAAGGTATTTTCCAGTCAACAGTAGCAGACATAGGCCCCAAGGCACCAACCTGCCCTCTTTGTGTGTCATCAGCAATAGAAATTAGTGCCTTCCAGTTCCCAAATGTCAAAATGTATGTATTTTTGCATGGAAACTATGATGACTTTTGCTGATGTTTGTAACATTTCACAGGGCCAAAGATGATTAAGATTTCTGAAGTTTTACAAAAGAGAGATGCAAATGTCACAGCAAGCATAGCAAGGATGAAGGTTTAATCAGCCTGAAAAAACCCTCTCTTGCTGAAGTCTCCATAGAATCACAGCTTGGTGCAGAGTGCAGGGGTACCACCTCACCCTGTCCATGGGCCATCCTGGAAATGCAGAGATGCCAGCCCCAAGTCTGGTCCTGTGCCCGTTCTTATGCACAATTGTCTCCAAAATCTGCAGCAGCATGTTAGGAAAATTAATCCACAAACACCAGAGGTTTATGTCTAAAAAAGGAGACAGAGGAGTCCTTTTACTTTATTTGAATAAAGGGAGAGGCCATGCGGCATTCCCCTGGGATCTCTCGAATTTTTGGAGGACACAGCCTCCTTTTTATCCCAATTTCCCGGCCCCATTTCCCTTCTCTCTTTCCCCATTGGCTGAGGTACTTGAGAGGGACAGACTCCCCAATATGCCTGATACTGAAGATTTCCCTCTGATGTATAACCCTTCCTTTTCATTTTTAATTCTTATGGAATGGAGGGGTTTTTCTTCCCCATTGTTTCTTTCATCTTTCAATGTCCAGTTTCATTTATCAGCAAACCTAAAGTTTATTTGTAAAAGCAAATCTCTTTTTCCATTCACCAATCAGTGGAACCCTTCCCATTGTTAGTTTTATCTCCCAGCAGACCCACAGCTTGTCTGTAAAGACAAATGCACTATTCCTCTCACTAGCTATCCCATAACTTGCCTTTCTGTGCAAACACAGAGGTTTCAGTTGCCCACCTTTCAGAGACTGGAGCCTGCCAGACCAGGATGAGCATTCAGCAATGTCTACTTGAATTATCTGAAGTTTTCAATCCAGAAGCCCAAGCTTATGAAGTGTGATTCCTCATTTAATTTCCTATATTCAAAACTGATTTTCCAGATCTACTCATGAGATTGTTCTCAAGGTCTGCTGAGGAAATGGAATGGTTTGGAAAGCAAACTAAGGAACAAGGCACAAAAAAAATGTTACAGGGCCAGGGAGAAAATGCTAAGGGGGGAAAAGGGCAATTGTGTTTTTATTGCACTGTTATTAGCTTGCAACTATATATATATATATATATATATATATATGAATATATAACTTGCAAGTACTGTGGGGTACTCAACAGTTTATTCAGGTTGAGAACCTAAGTCAAAAGTTTATTACTTCATTCCTGAAGCCGCACACTTGAAATTCTTCAAGTTTGTACATCCCCAGTGAATCCTGTATGCAAAATACTTGAAAACACATTCTTTATCTGAAAGGAAAAATAGATTTAGGCATCATTGCAAGCATTTTGAAAATTCATAGATTCTCAAAGTACTAGGTTAATTCCTGAGACTATTTTTATCTTTTGCTCTTGTGCTTTTTGTTGTCTTATTTCATATTCTGTTACTACCTGTAACCTACATTAATCCTATCTCACTTCAGTGCAGTAATAAAGCAAATTATTACTGCAAGGGATGAAGAATCTATTCCTCACTTTCTTGCATAAGGATGAAAATGGAACATTTCAGGGACATCAACAAGTCATTTCTCTTAATAGTACCCAAAAAAACCTGCCCCCCAAAAAAAGCAGCAAGCTTTAAACACTCCACAAATTCTGGCTGAAGTAAGAAGCTCACAAAGGGCACTAAGCCAGGGAGACATGCACACCATCACCTCATCTGACAAAAATGAACTTGTTTCTCACCACCAGCCAGTTCATAGACCCAAACTCCATCCCCAGCCCCATGTGGAAGCAGTGCCAAGGCACAGGAACCGGGAAGTGTCCCAGGATGCAGAGATAATGCTGCCAGCAGCACTGGCTCAAGCACATTGAAGTTAAGCTGCTGCTGTACAGCAGTTTCTTCAGACTGCTCGGTTCCATGGTCCTGGCTGCATTGTTCACAACAGCCACTTCAGTAAGGACCTGGTGTAGTGAAAAGTTCTGGAGTTCTGTTTCCTGTCTCGTAAATTCCTATTTCTCTTCTTCTTTAAGACACCCGCAACTTGAGACACCTCAGGAGGCAACACTTAATTGCAACCAGTTCCCAAAGTGAGCTTGTAAATTATGCTCTATGTTTACATTATCTACTATGGGGATTTCAAAACTCGAAGCTGTTATTTTTTTCAGTTAAAAATGCCTGCCAATAAAAAGCTGAAACTTGCCAGCTTTAACTCCAGAGGAGAATACTCTCTGTCCCAGACCACCATCCAAACACACCCTTGCTTGGGTACATACAGCTCTGGTACCTTTTGGGTATTTTGAGTGCAGAATTAAAAGATCCAAGAACAGGGGTACAAATACAAGCACTTGTGTAAACAACTAGAAGCAACTAGGAAATTGTTGGGTTGTTTAAATTTTATAGGAAGAATTAACACAGCAGTAGTAGAAATCACCTTTCTACAGAAGCAGCTCTCACAACTAGCACGCTTAAGACTGCACCACAAGTAGTTACTAGGGGTGAAATCCAGTTGTTACATGCCACCAATAGCATGTGGAACTGCTGTAGGAAAATACCACAGACACATTTTCTTCTCTTTTTCTTTCAGTTCCAAAGAGAGTCATAAAACCTGTCTGGCTCCCTGGGTAGCTGTGTTAACACTAAAAATACTGACCAGCAGAAATGATTGCAATCACACTCTATTAAATGATCAATCAAAATCCAAATTATCAAAAATGAGAAAAGATTTATTTATCTTTTTCTGTGACCAAAATACGGTCCTCAAAACCACCACAGCCAAAGAGACAGCGTCGAGCCCGGGGTGGGCGCTGGGTGAACCTGGATCCCACCTCTATCGCATCGGACCCTGCCCCGTTCATTGCTCATGAGAGCCACTTCTTGCAGGGATGCTTTGTACAGTTTATTATGCCCGAGGCGAAGGAGTCCCAGTTTCTTTTGTAACTCTGCATATTCATAGTTGGTTCTTTCCCTGTGCAGAGCTGGACCATCGCCATTTCCTTGTTGATAGCCAGCGCTGATGGATCAGGGAAGTCGGGTATTCACATGGACCTTTCTGGCGACTTTGGCCATCTTGATCGATGTTATCAACAGGGCAATGATCGCTCTGAGGTGTCTTCCCATGACTGGGATAATGGTGATCATTGTGCTGGGTGCCTCTATTCATAAGCTAAGTGCTGATTGTTCTCCTGCTGCCTTCAGGAATTTCGGAATCAGAATAGACGTCTGCCTCTCGGGCTGCTTGTGGTAAGAGACTTGTTTGGATTTCACAATCTTGATGAAATACATGCTTTTAGAGCATGAATTATTTCCCAACATATATTACAACACCACTACAATCTTTCACAGAAGAAGGCAATCATACAGATCAGTGTATGGTCAAATTGCCCCCTAATTCTCATAAAGTCCATCTACTCTGGATACCCTTACTTTGTATTTTTGTTTCTCGGTCATCACAGAACTGAGAGCTGCAAGAAAAAGAGAAAGAAATATGAACACTCCTTGGGTAAGGGAAATACTGGACTGTCAAGAAACTAAAAATAGTTGACAGCATCTGTACCAGGCAATTTCTTTTACTCTCTACCAGTTTCCATTTCAGGCATCCTGTTAGCATGACTAAGAATTTTGCAGCTAAATGCAATGGGCTGCAATTTGAGAGGCCTACAAGGAAAAAACCTTATCAGACTTTTCTTCCCCTCAAGTGACAGGTGCAAATGACAAAATGAAAGGGCCTACAGAAATTTCAAATTTTCTAATTTTAGAAAAATATAGTATTAGCATCAGATTCCAAGGGGATAGAGACATAGGAGCAGCAAGGAAATGCTCCCAGAAATGGTTCCTAGCCTGAAGAGACGAGCTAGCCACAGGAACAGGAGAGAGCCACTTCTTTTAAAATGTGTGAATTACTGAATGCAAGAGCCATTGGCCCTTTCAGCTTCTCTTTTTAACAAAAAGTAAGCTATTAACTTGTGTTTATGAAGACTTTATTTGGACTTTAATGTTTTTGAGACAGCTTCTGAGCAAAATACAAAGAAATTACATTACATATTAGTAAATGCAGCATTTAGAATAGCAACTAAATAGTCCTATCTCATAGTTCAATGTTCAGTTCTTCATAAATTGTGATCAAGTCCATGAAATGCAGTACCTAATCCAGTTAAATGCCACCTACACCTCAGATTTGCTTGTGTAACTAATATTTTCCACTCCACTCCCTATCCCTTCTCTCCCCACAGTCCTCAAGCCCTCAGCCAGGCACAAGCCAACTTCTCACCTCAACTGCTGTTAGCAATTACCAAGCACCTGTTGGTAATTACCTGAGCACCTGCCCCACCCACAGCAGCTGTAGGTCCCTGGCTGCTGGGAGAACAGGTCTGAAGTGCAGACCCGAACACCACCAACCCCCCACCAAAAAAAAAAAAAAAATTACAACTTTTCTAAATAATTTGAGACTAGTAAAAGATCAGGACATGGAGGGACTTGTTTATCCCCTTTAGGCCAATCAAGAAAAAGTTTATATCCTTCTCTGGAAAGGGAAGACAGGGGTTTTTCTTGAAGCAGAAGCATGTTTTATCAGCCCCCGTCCTCATTTGTCCCTGCTCCCCAGGAGGCCATTCACTAGGCATATATAGAAATATCTAGGTCTGAAAACACATCTACATGAGTGCATGACTTGCCCTGGTGCAATTTAAAGCATAGATTTTATTGCACCAAGATGCAGAAATCTGTTCCAGAAGAGGCACATCTTGTGGAGCTGTAAGGACCCTGCCAGCACATCTGCTCCCAAAGCAACAATTCCTGCTCTGCAGTGGCTTAAGTGGGTTGAGATGGAAGTGTTTCTTCATCAATGCACAAACCACAACAAAGCAGTGGTGACAAGCCTTTTTCCAAGTCTGACTGAAGGTTTGGGAAGCAGGTTTGCCTGCAGAGGGCAAACAGAAGCACGACACGTTTGCCTACTGTGCACCTCCAATTTCCACACCATCATATCACTCACTGCTCGGTCACTGAGCAAGCTGACAGTGTATGACAGGTTACCCATCCTGAACAGAAAGTCACAGAAAGAAGAAGAGAGGAAGAAAACACGGAAGATGACAATGCAAAAGAAGTTGAAGAAGTGTGGCAAGGATTGAGCATTAAGGGACAGAAATAAGAAGAGACCATACCCTTGAACTGTAAAATCCTGACAGGAAACTGCAAGTGCTTGCATCTATGAGTTCACCACCCGGACTTGCATGCTTCTCCACTTTACCATTCTTTCAAAAATTTTGCTTCCTGGACAAGCTGCTAGGTCTCCAGTACCAGTCCTACCTCCCTTCCAGCAGTCTGCATCTGAGCAGAGAGTTGAAAATAGATCAGGGATTACCTGTTACGCTGTAAGCATTCAAGATAGCTAAAGAACTTTGAGGAAAAAGGCCATACTGAGTGCCCAGGACAAAGAGATCTTAAGAAATTGGAAGAAGGAAGTATTGATTGAGGGTCACAGTTATGTTGAGGTTTAGCCTTTCAAAGGTTTGTTGCTTTTCTACTGAAAACTGCAGGTGAGAAAGCCTAGGCAGAGAAGGGAAGGAGAAGCTGTGTAAACAAACCCATAGCTGTGTACAAGGACAGAAGAAGATTTCTTCTTCACCTGGCTGAAGAGAGTGGTTTTATTATTCGAAAAACAAAAGCCAAACTCCCCCAAGTCAAATATATATTCTCCCACTACATTTAGACATTACAACAATAAAAAAGCACTATAAAACTACTGCAGTAAATTAGTCAGTTAGGAACAATAAACAAGGCACAGTTTAATAGTATCCATATCTATCTTTGGAAAGATGAGCAATTACAATCTGCATCCCAGCTCGTGCTCAGTATTTACTACAATCTCAAATAACAATAAAGTCAAACACAACAGATGACTGCTGTTCCTACCTTCTGCTTTCCAAACAGAGTTTTAAAAGATAGTTTATTGCAAAATCAGTCTCAAGTATGTTCAAGGCCTTGGGAGCTCTCTAAGCTTAATTAACAACAGAAATAAAAACTATATCTTTATAACAAAGTTATAAAGATCACAACTTTAACATCACACATATAGAATCCATTTTAATATTTGTGTAGAGCCAAGATTATAATATTATAATTTGTATATAACAATCTATTTGTAATATTGCTGAAAGAAGGCACACTTTTCTAAATACCTACTGGCTTTGGTAACTGCTCAAGGTAATGTAGATTGGGCTGTACTACTGTTTACTCATCTTTCTGTTGCACAGAAATCTTGGATGCTTTAGTGTGTACATCTGTAATTCTGACATTTTCTGAAATGAAAGCGAGAGGAGAAATGGGCTAAATTCAGATACCTGAAGTTACGTATCAACATTTGCAGACGTAAATCAAATACCCAAGGAAAGCTTTTCTATGGGAAGAATGCCAGAGCAAGTTAAAATATGTATTGATAAGAATAATCAACACAGTAGAAATGAAGAGCATCTGCACCATAGGAGAGAGGGTATAAAACCACAGTCTGCATCAAGAGAACATAATTCGTATTTCTTCACAGCCTTCTCCCTTTGCATGCCCCTCTGCAAAGTGCAAGGGGCCCCAAGGACTGAAGGAGACACAGGGAGTCAAATGGAGACACTTGCACCGATCTCACTGGGGGCTCCTGGGGAAGCACTTTCCTTGGGAATCAAGCCCCTCTCTTCCAAGGGCACCTCCCCAAATGTGTACATTTCCTGGGGAACACCATCACACCCTTAAGTGCATGGTGCAGAGGTTCATGGACATCACAACATAACCAATATGATCCAGTGAAGCTAAAGTTATTATTCCTAAAAAGACTTTTTATAATAAATCTCTACTGTCCACGTGTCTCTAGCTAATACATGATTGGTTTATCCTAGCTGTTCACACGTCTAAAACAGAATGCTGATTGGATCATCTAATTTTTCACGCGTCTTGCTTTGGTTGTCTGGCCCACCCATGGCTCACTTTCCCAAGCTCGCTGACAAACTTGCTGAGTCCTGATGACTCTTCTTCTTTATCTTTTTCAAGGATATACCAACCCCATTTCTGAGTATGTCCATAATTCATTCTTTGTGAACGTGTCCATTGTCCATTATTACAAGCAGGCTGGATTGTGCATCGGCTGAATATGACCCTTGTCTTGCAAAAACTCCTCTGTTCTGTCTCTGAGCCAGCATTCGAGCCGGTTAAACAAAATCCTGCATGTCACGCTGTAAAGAATGTGGAATTAGAGTTGGAATGTGACCCTGAAATAGAAGCAGCTCAGAAACTAAGGTAGAAAAAAGTAATTCCAGAAACTATTGTAGAAGGGACTTTTCTCTCAAATGATGGAGAGGCTTTTCCTGTAGTAACTAATGCTGCAGGTAGAGTTTGAGAACCTTCCACTTGGAAGATTTTAGAAAAGTTGAGAGTTGCAATTTCACAATTTGGTTGAAAATCCCAACTTGCACAGTCACTTCTGCAGTATATTTTTACATCTAACACATTAATTCCAGCTGATGTGCATACCCTAATAAGACTTATAATGCCACCCCATCAGCAGGTGATGTGTCCTAAAAGCTGGGAGGAAAAGTGTGCTCAGGAAGCACCTAGAGTGCAGGGTGATCCTCTGTATGGTTTAACAGCACAGCAGTTACTTGGCAAGGGGCCCTGGGCTACTGGACTGCCCAGGCTAGGAGCATTGATCAAGTCCTGCAGATGAGCCAACAACTAACATATAATGCTATCCTTGCACTTCCAGATAAGTTACACACCATGTCTTTTACACAAATTCACCAAAGAAGAATGAAGACTTTGATAAATTTTTAGACAAATTGCATGAAGCTATCTCTAATAATTCTGATTTAAATTCAGACACAAAGATACAATTGTATGGACTTTGGGTTTATTACTCCATTCCAAATAGCTTTCCCTTCAGTCACAAGAGCCTTCCATCTCTTCCAAAAGATGCCTGCTGAAATTCTTCTGCTCCCTTCCAAATCAGTTCACTACTCCAGCATAACCCTTGAAGCACGGACAGATGACTCTTAGACTAATTATAGTAGAAAAGAAGGGTATTTATTGCAGTGCTGGATACATGTGAACATGTTTCCAAAGACACGTGCAAGGAGTTGCAGACTCCTGCTCTCTATTTCTACAGAAAAGGTTTTACATTAGGTTTCGAAGGACCCATAATACATAATTATTACCCGCCTGCTTTGTATTTTTATCAGCTGAATATCTATTACAGCTGCGCAATTGTACTCCCTTAACTGGGTTGGTGGGAGTTTGAAATGAGGGAGTGGTTGTATGGGAGGAAGAAAGCTGTCTTCCTCATGGTGAACTCTTCTCCCATGGCCAGTTGGCAAGACCTTTTGACCTGCTGGTCATGGTCCAAGCCTCTCCTAACTGTTCAATTATTCTCAAGGCAAGGTATTTCTATGGTCTCTGCTCCTTCACAATTGCTTCCTCTATCCCTGTCACTCCTAGCTTTATGTTCCTAATATATTTGGTACTCTTTAACTAAGGTGCGTGATTTCTGCTAGCTGTATTACTAACTTAGCTTCTTACCTCATTTTAAAATCTTAACTAAAATATGCAATTTTCTACTATCCCAATTCTATTTCCAGCTGGCCCCTTGACTCATCTGCACTTTTCAATTACCCTAATTACATTTTCAGCTAACCCCTTGACTCACCTCAGGCACATCCCTGACTCCCTCTCTCCCAGCAGCTCAGAGCTGCATTGCACAGCGCTTGCTGTGCAACAGAGAGCACAAAGCAGGCTGGCCTGGGGGGCCTGAATATTTCTGCCAAACACTGTGCATCTCAGCCCTTTGCTCTGGCTCAGTGCAGAACTGCAGGTTTGCAGGCGCTTCCTGCCAGAGCTGCGTGAGGCGCTGGCTCCTGCAGATGTGCCCTGCCAAGCTGTCCCTGCCTCACGCTGGCCTCGCTTCCCCTGGCACAAGTGCTGGGCCTGAAGGAGGCTGCCCTGGGCTCCAGCCTGCCGAGCAGCCCGGCTCCCTGCCCCGGTGCCCAGAGTGCTGCACACACTGCTGACCTTTGCCAGGAGTTGCAGGGCAGCCGGCAGGAGAGGAGGAATCCTCAGCCAGCCCAGCGGCCCTCGGCTGCCCTTGGCCTTTCCCTGCTCCTGGGCACACTCCGGACGGCCAATGCCTCCAGGCCGGGCTGTGCCCAGCACGGCTGCGCTTCCCCTCGGGAGCAGCCAGCTGCCACCTGGGCTCTGAGAGCGGAGGATTCGCCCGCTCCCAGGAACAGGCACCCAGGGCCCGGCTGCTGCCTCTTGCAGCTCCAAGGGCCTCCTTCCAGCCGGCCTCTGCCGGGGCTCAGGCTGCTCCGGCCTCTGCCGGGGCTCTGCTGGGGCTCCACCCCGGGCAAGGCCGGGCCCGCTCTCACCTCACAGGCGCTGACAGCTCCGCACCACAGGAGACCTTCCCGAGCACCCTCTCTGATCTTTCTGCTTTCTCACTTGAGCAAGGCTCTCCTCCCGCCAAAGACATTGCACCTAGGGATACAAATCCAAGTGGCAGGAACCCCAATGCTCTCCAGTCACAGCTGAAGGCCTGCATCTGCACAAGATGTTTGGGCTGCCTCATTCTTCCTTTGGTTTTGTCTTCAAATGCCATTGTCCTTTCTGCCTCAACTAGAAGGGTCACACATGAACCAAAACGGGCCAGTGTGCTGGCCAAGGGCAGTGTGCTCTGGAGATGATGAATGAAGAGTCTTCCCAACTTTCAAAGCACACTGCAAAAAACACCAATCACTTGTTTTAAAATTTTAAAAGTTTAATAGCAATAAAATGGTTATTAAGATAGTAATAAAAGTTAGAGTAATAAGAATTCAGACAATCAGAGTTAGAACAGTAAAGGACAATAAAAACAAAGACATACAGACAGTCCTGGTGCCTCCTGGGCAATTATGCCCCGAAAGCACGCAGGCTAACAAAGGATTAGCTCTTAAAAGCAATAGCCTGTTGCATATTCATATATCTCATCCATGATGCATAAATTCTTTTCAAACAAAGGGTGTTCTCTGGTTATTGTCAAGTTCTCTCCCTTAATCCAGTTGGCTCCTCAAAGTCGCGAAGGAGGTGGAAGAAAGTTGGTCTTTTCCAATAAGGACGCAAAAATTCTTCTCTTGGGGCTTTAGGTGTCCTGTTGCTGTTATCTCTGGGCAAAGAATTTCTTGATTATCCCATCCCTTTCTTGAGCTAGTTAAAAAAGTATCTTACATCGCATAGCTTCTATTTTACATAATGTTATAACCTAAAACTATATTTACCACTGAAATAATTACCAATATTTTTTTATTTGGAGGTACTTAGGAATAAAAAGAGGATGTATCAGCATTGGAAGGAGGATCAGGTCTCTAAGGAAGTATTCAAGAAGGCTGCTGGAGCATGCAGAAAAAAAAATAGGGAGGCCAAAGCTCATTTTGAACTTAGAATGGCAACTTCTGTAAAGGATAATAAAAACTGTTTTTACAAATACCTTAATGCTAGAAGGAAGGGTAAGACCAGCCTTTGTTCTTTATTGGACAAGGGAGGGAACTTAGCATCTGCAGATGAGGAGAAGGCAGAAGTGCTTAATGCCTACTTTGCCTCAGTTTTTAGTGGGAAGATGACTTGCCCTCAAGACACCGGCCCGCCTGGAATGGTTGATGGTGTCAGGGAGCAGAATGGTCCCCCCATTATCCAAGAAGAGGCAGTCAAAGAACCACTGAAATGCTTGGATGTTCATAAATCTATGGGACCAGACGGGATCCAGCCCAGGGTAATGAGAGAGTTGGCAAATGAGCTTGCCAAGCCAGTCTCCATCATTTACCAACAGTCCTGGCTCACTGGTGAGGTTCCGGATGACTGGAAGCTGCCCAATGTGACACCCATTCACAACAAGGGTGCAAAGGAGGATCCTGGTAATTATAGGCCAGGCAGCCTGACCTCAGTACCTGGCAAGATAATGGAACAGTTTCTATTAAGTGCCATCACACAGAATTTACAGCATGGCCAGGGTATCAGACCCAGTCAGCATGGCTTTAGGAGGGGTAGGTCATGTTTGACCCACCTGGTCATCTTTTATGACCAGGTAACCCACCTAGTGGATGCAGGGAAGGCAGTAGATGTTGTTTATTTGGATTTCAGCAAGGCCTTTGGCACTGTCTCCCACAGCACACTCCTAGACAAGCTGACAGCCCGTGGCTTGGACAGGAGCACTCTTTGCTGGGTTAGGAACTGGCTGGATGGCCGGGCCCAGAGAGTGGTGGTGAATGGTGCTGCATCCAGCTGGCGGCCAGTCACCAGTGGTGTCCCTCAGGCCTCTGTGCTGGGGCCAGTTCTGTTTAATATTTTTATTGATGACATGGATGAGGGCTTAGAGTCATTCATTAGCAAATTTGCAGATGACACTAAGCTGGGAGCATGTGTCGATCTGTCAGAGGGATGGAGGGCTTTGCAGAGGGACTTGGAATGGTTGGATGGATGGGCAGAATCCAATGGGATGAAGTTCAAAAAGTCCAAGTGCCGAGTCCTGCACTTTGGCCACAATAACCCCCTGCAACGTTATAGGCTGGGGATGGTGTGGCTGGACAGTGCTCAGGAGGAAAGGGACCTGGGCATGCTGGTTGACAGTCAGCTGAACATGAGCCAGCAGTGTGCCCAGGTGGCCAAGAAGGCCAATGGCATCCTGGCTAGTATCAGGAATAGTGTGGCCAGCAGGAGCAGGGAGGTCATTCTTCCCCTGTACTCGGCACTGGTGAGGCCACACCTTGAGTATTGCGTCCAGTTCTGGGCCCCTCAGTTTAGGAGGGACGTTGAGATGCTTGAGCGTGTCCAAAGGAGAGCAACGAGGCTGCTGAGGGGCTTGGAACACAAGCCGTGTGAAGAACGACTGAGGGAGCTGGGGTTGTTCAGCCTGGAGAAAAGGAGACTCAGAGGTGACCTTATCACTCTCTTCAGCGTCCTGAAGGGTGACTGTGGTGAGCTGGGGGTCGGTCTCTTTCTCCGGGCAACAACAGACAGAACAAGAGGACACAGTCTCAAGCTGCGCCAAGGGAGATACAGGCTAGAATTAAGGAGGAAGTTTTTCACAGAAAGAGTGATCAAATACTGGAATCATCTACCCAGGGAGGTGGTGGAGTCACCATCCCTCGATGTGTTTAAAAAAAGACTGGATGTGGACTTGGTGCCATGATCTAGTTGAGGTGTTAGAACATGGGTTGGACTCGATGATCTTGAAGGTCTCTTCCAACCTAGAAATTCTGTGATTCTGTGAATATAGCCGGACGGGACGTACATGAGCTTGTCTGGCCTTTGCTGCTTGACCAAATAGCAGCAACTGTGGAATTTTACCCCAGAGACACTTTTGGCTGGCTGGATGCTGCAGCTGGGCGCTTGGAGGCAAGTCCAGGCATGCAGGAGTTCAGGTTTACCTTTGGTGGAGAAGCTTTAAGGCGAGGTGAAGGAAAGGAGTTGGTTCTGATGGAGGGTTTCGATCCAGAGCTTTATTCCTGGCCCACAGGCCTCTGAATCCATCAACAGCTCCAGGAGAACTCCCAACCGCATGGTTTGCTCGCCCTTTTACCCGGGGGAGAGGGCGAGGGAAGGAACACGGGGGACCACCAGGCAGGTACGGGGCGGGGAAGTCTCAAGGGACTGAGGACACCTGGATGGCCCAATGTCCTTCCAGGAGGGGAGGGCATCTTTTGAATTCTGCCAATCACTCGCCGCCCTTCTGGAATGCCAGGATTGACAGACAGCGCTCAGCAGGGGTCAGGGTGTGGAAAGGAGGGATGATTGACACACCTGGCAGGGAATTATCAGGGAGGAACCTGGGGTTTCGGAGGCAAACCATGACATCACACCGCAACATACCACACTACTGAAAAAAATACAGTACTACTGACTAAGATAACATAACACATATAGTATATTAATTTATATATATATATATATGTTCATTTTAATATCTGTGAAGAGCCTATCCTGTAATATGTACTTTTCACAACACCAAAGAAGCCATTTGCACCTTTAATAGACAGCTGACAAGTCAGAAGGAAATGCTCACTTGTTCACAGGGTGAGAAAGAAAGGATTCTTCCAGATGAGTTAAAGTTTCAGAAACTTTATTTCTTTACAATCCTACTCTATAATCCTGTAGGGTGGTATTTGCAGAAAAATGGACAGGCACTAAATGAACCAGCCTAACCTCTGGAGCTAACTAAACTAACTAACCTTCTAGAACTAGGTCAGGTTTTTAATAAAGCTGCATTCAACTTTGTGGATAAAAAGGTGAAGCAGAAGAGTTGCTGACAGACAAAGGGGTAGCAACCCAAATAAAATGACCCTTACAGCATCTACCAATTAGATTAAGGAAAAGATGCGTGCTTGCCTCAGGACAAAATAGAGCTACCAGTCAAGAGATGCTGGACAAAGTGCAGCAACCAACCAAACAATGCATGTCTATAGAAACCTTTAGGATAGGAACTAATTATAAACTATGCTTAGAAGCACAATAAATGGCTTGTCCTTGATTCACATTGAATTGTGCAGTCTTTTGTCTTTTCTCCACATACTCCTACTCTAAATCCTACTCTACAGTCCTACTCTAAATCCTACTCTAAGATGGCTATGGAGAAAATGGTCCTGATATGATTATAGCACTGTTTGCTTCTCCATCCTCCTCTTCATTGAGATGATGAGTGGTCTCAGGGTGGATGCAGCCTCAGCTGATGTTACAAATGGATGCTGTTCACAAAAAAACCCCAAAAACCAAAAACAAATACAAAAACAAAAAAAAGAAAACAAACAAATTAAAAAACAAACCAAAACAAACAAACAAACAACAAAAAGACAAAGAACAGTGAAGAGTGAACCATTACTTTCCAAGCTCAGGGCTTCACAGGCTCAATCGGGATTGCTCTGGGTCCTAAAAAGACCCAGAAAGAGGAGCAATGGCACCATCTGCTACCCAGCAGTCATGTGCAGGACCCTGCCATCACAGGCAAACCTGGCCCAGAATCCCACTCATCCATTTATTCAGGTTTCTTTATCTTGTTGGGATCTTTGCCCTGCCAGTGCTCTAGAAATGGTGCTTTCTGTCCCTGGGTTATCTTCCTTTCAGGAAACTCCAATGACTCACATAGGTCCCTGTCTTTGAAAGACAGGCACTGCGCTAATTCCCACAGGGACAGAAAGCAATGTCTGCCTTTCCATGCCCTGCCCCTCGTGTGCTGGATGGCACCTTCCTTCCCAGCAGGGCCAGCCCAGTGGCACTGGGTCCTGCAGTTCCCTCTCTGCCACACAACCTGGCAGTAACCCTGGCGCAGTTCCCGTCTGCTTGAGCGTGCCAGGCAGCAGATGGGGCTGGGACAAGTCCCTCCCAGCTGTCCCTGTTTGCGTGCCAGAAACCTCCAAGGGTGGGCTGGGGGGCACAAACCAGGGCCCCTCAGAGGCTCACAGTGAGCCCCCACAGCCCCTCCTGCCACAGCCAAATCTCTGACTGCTCAGCTGGGACTGGCTTCCTTGGGTTCCTCCACCACCATTTCATGTCTCTGTACCCTGCATTGCTCTGCTTCAATTCTTTTGCCATTAGATAAAACTGAACAGTCCACCAAATTAGAAAAGACGGCAACAGAAACAGTCAGAGGACAGAGCACCTCTCTGCTCAGGAAATGCAGAGAAGAGGTGGAGTTATTCAGTTTTGTGAAGAATAGGCCCCAGGGAGACTTTATTGCCACTTTCCAAGACTTCAGAGTAGCTTTGAAGAAAGTGGGGGACATCTTTAACAGGGTCGGTTACAATAGGATATGGACAAATATTTTTAAACACAAAGGGCATCAAATCAGAGTAGGTCTAAGGAAGAACTTGTTTACTTGGAGCATGGTGCCACCCTGGCACAGCTTGCCCCAAGAGCTTGTAGGTGCCCCATCCCTGCAACCATTCCAGCTCCGATGGCAAAGGGCTTTGAGCAACCTGATCTCTTTAAAGATGTCCCTGCTCATTGCAGGACACTTGCACCACAGGACCTTTACAGGGCCCTGCCAGCCCAGCCCAGTCTAGGATTCCTCACTGTTTTCATTTGAAGAGCACCAAGAGTGGAGGTGAGGAGGAAGGGGGCTCATCTGATGCCTTGGACTTGAGTGGAGGAGGAGCCCGGCCCTCAGACCCTGTTTCACCTGCAGCCCCTTCACATTTTACCTGCAGGAGCTCCTTGGCAGACCAGCGCCGCGCCTCGTCTCTCTGCAGGCAGCAGCTCAGGAAGTCACGCAGGCAAGATGAGAATAGGTTGGGCTGCTGCAGCTTTTGTCTTCCTCCTGTGGCTATCAGGAGTTGAGGCTGGGGAAAAAGGAGACACCAGGCTACACCTGCTTCTTTCCTATCTGTAACTGCTCTCCTGGGTCCCATTGATTAAGCTCCACTCTGCAGTGGCAGTTTCTGCCCTGGCAGAGACACAGAGACGACTTTCCTTTACCAACCAAAAACCCAAACTCCGATGCAGCCACAGCTTTTCCAACATCCCACAGATCTTGCCTTGGCAGCTGATTTCATTGACTGACCTAGTTAGTGGGAACTACGTCACCACAAGCACATTTCCTTCCCTGAAGATTCATACCAGCTTGAGAGGCTTTTTGGAAGAAGGACTTTGCTATACTAACTCTACTATATCCAAGGATTAGTACATGGAAAAGTATCTCTGCAGTGCTTCTTGGTCCCTTAAGAGCAGCTGCCATAAAACAAAACTAATCAAGCTTTTTGCTTTGTTCTTGAAAACAATGGGAATTGGAAGGAAAGAAAGGAAATCCACCAGGTGTTCCTCAGGTAAGGAAACAAACATTTGGAATCTCATCTTCAACACAGACACATTAAGATGCATGCACAAATGTACTGGGATGAAGACGCCTCCTTGGACACACAGGAGCCACCTGCAGCTCTGTCTCTCAGCAGCCTGAAAATTTCTGCTTTCCTTACATGGAAAAGAAAAACTTTTCATGGTCAAATCAGAAGGAGAGGTTCCATCCCTACGGTCACCCTCTACTCATTTGGCTACTCAAGTCAATGCATTAATGGTAGGCCCATCCCAGAAAGTGCCAGGAAACAAATGGGAGGTTTTGGCAGGCTCTCCACATCACCAGGCTCTGGCTTGGTGACGTGCAGAATGTGGCTTGGGCTAGGAGAGAAACACGATCACTGAGTGTTTCAGCAGCACTGCACAAGAAGCAGAAGAGACTCTGTGGCCTTTACACCCTCATGCCCCAGTTTGAAGCATGTTTCCCAGTGAGAAGAAACTGCACAGTGGGGTAAGTTTCTCTCTAAAAACCAGGCCTTAGCAACTTTCTTGTGTTTGGGCTTCTTTTCTTCATTTCTGGAAATGTAACACCAGTTCTGAGAGGCTTGCCTTGTGGTTTTAGGGGCATCTTCACAGACAGACAAGTGGGAACAACTTGAAACCCAAAGCAAATGTTGCCTGAGAAGAGCTGGGGAGTGTTTGCCTGTGGTGAGGCTTGAGCTGTCTGGCAATCCCTTTCCATGATGTGCAGAAACATCCAGCTGCTCCCCAGAGCTCAGTCCCTCTGGGCACGCTGGCCTCTGGAAACACCTGACGATTCCAGCCTTTCTCCTGCTCAAGAGCATCTAACCTAAGCTGAGCTCCAGTTTCTTCAGCAAGGCCAAGGATGCTCACTTCCATGCAGCTGACAGTGTCCATGGAGCTCAGCAGGTCTTTCTGATACTCCTCAGGCCAAGGAATTACAGTGTAGATTGGCAAGACATTGGCTGATCGTTATCCAGTGTGGTTCGTGTGGAACCAAGCTCTAACATGCTGACAAGTCAGAGGGACAGAGCTCATTCTGCTTTTGCAAGATGGTATTTAGAAACATAGGACACCAACTTGGAACTATCAAGTTCCAAGTTCCAAGTTCCAAACCTCAACTTGCAGAATCCATCTCAAATAGACAAAAATATGAATGGCAAGAGGCCTTGGAGTCTCCATAAAAATGCCCACCACTGTAACGATAACTCTGTGCTTGTGGCACTGAAATAGATGGTGACCAAAGAGACTTTGCTATTATCCTCTTTAACCCAAAGGAGAATTTCAAATCCAGAAATGGCAATGCACTCCCCTTGTGTACAAATAATTTATGCGGCTTTCTTTCCTTTTCCCACATCACCAGAGGTGACAAAGAGGGTTTTATCCTGACTCTCAGCTGAGCTCAGCCACTGGCCATGGTGGGGAGCTGGAGTCCTCCCTGTCATTAGAACTGTGCAGGCCAGGGATGGCCCTGCTCCTGTGGTAAAGAAACACAGCACCGGTGTCAACTGCCCACGTTGGATCCCAGCCCAGGCACCTGCCTGCAAGCTCATCAACTTGTTAAAGTACCAAGAAACAGCCAAGGGTTTGGCAAACAATTCTAACTGCAGTCGGAGAAAAACACATCCTAAACTTATCCAGGCCACCCACACACATGCCTGAACCATGTACAGATGACTTGAAAGCCTGAAAGTTTCAAAGACCCACAGCATTTGGAAAAGATGCTAGAGAATGGAAGAGAAGAGCTGTGTTTAAAAAATGAGAAAGCAAGCAGAACTGCTTGGGCATTGCTTTGGTAGTAGGTTTTTTCTCTTTTTCTTTTTTGTTTACTTTTCTTTTTCCTTGTTTTCTTATGTTTTGTATAAAATTGAAACTGGGAAGGTCTAACCTCCATTTCTCAGGATATTTATCACATGTCTACCCTCTCCACTGAAAAATTCTTGTCCTTCAGAAACAGAGTTCCAACATTGTTCAAAACACAAGTGAGAAATGTCAGGCATGGCTGGAGGCCAAAATGGCAGGTTTCTGAACTGGTTAGGTTTCTGAACTGCCACTTCCCTTTCTGATACAACCAAAGCTACAGCAGATGCTGATGTGTTGCAGGGGCATTTTTAGAAGGAGACCTTGGTGGAAGTGGTGCCAGCAGATGGCAATGGGATTTTGTCCAATGGCACACAGAACATGGGACAGGTGAGAAAGACAGTGGGATCAGTGAGTATTTGCACCTTACCAAGACAGGAGTTGCATTCCAGTGAGGAACTTCTCGTTCCACCATTTCGATGCCCACGATTCCCAAAGACCATATGTCCACTTTGGGGCCATATGGTTGACCTGTCACCACTTCAGGCGCCAGCCACCCAGGAGTGCCGGCCACGCAGCTCCGTCTGCCCTGCTCAGGGGTGAGCTGAGCAAAGAGGCCAAAGTCAGCTGTGGAGAAAACAACAAACCATGAAAGCCAGCTCCAATTAGAAAATAAAGCAAAAGAATTCCCCACTCTCAGGCTAAGAATGTGCTGTTGAATCTCCTGGAGAACTGTGCACGCTCGATTTCCTTGGGGCTTTAGCCAAGGGAGTATGGAATTGGCCGTTTCCAAAAAAACCCAGGTTTCTTAACGCTGCTCACAGCAGTGGACTTTATGCCCCTGAAGCTTTAGATTGTAGCTCCCTCTGTCTGGAAGGGACACACACAGAGCAACGCCACTCTTGACTGCTTGTGGTTCCTTATACCTCTGTGCACGTTGCAACTGTGCCTTCAGCTCGCAGCAGGGGTCCCTGCACTGCCACCAGCACCATTTCTGGGGAGCTGGCAGTCACTCCAAGCAGCCCCACACCCACATCCCTGGAACGCTGCACCTGACCAAGAATATACTGACCCAGCTTGACAGAGCCGTCGGTTTTGAGAAGGATGTTGCAGCTCTTCACATCTTGGTGGATGACGCGGTTTGAGTGCAGAAAATGCAGTCCTTGCAGGCACTGAGCGAGAAAACAGAAACAGGAGGGCAAAAATGAGTGATGTGATTTCATCACACAAGAAAGGAAACAAAGAATCTAAAAGATTCCCTCTCCAGGGGAATGGGGAGTAATGGCAGAACAGTAATGGCCACTGAGAGGAAGAGCTTGCTGCTCCAACACTTGCAGAGCAGGACCTTTCTAAGGAAAGGCACGTCAGCTTTTGAAAGAGCAACAGCACCTGCTGTTGTAGGCTGTGCCCTGCAAACCAGCCAGGATGACTCCTGCTGCAGTGGACGTGCTTTTTCCATGCAGAGGACAAAGGAGGGGTTTTGAAAGGAAGGGTCCCTCCCTTTGGTGTGAAGTGGATCACTTTTGGGTGGGAGGCTGCATGACAAAGATTTTCTTGCTGGCCTCAGCACAGGCTTGGAAGTATCCCACCAGTCACTTTCCGGGAGCAAAGAGCATTTTGGCTGCACTACTATCCTTTTCAGCGGAGGACTGTGAGACATGAGTCTTTTTTCTTTGCTGATCATTTCAAATCCTGCCACCAGCACCTTTGCTTTTACAGGCAAGGAATGCAGTGAAGACAGACTCCAGGCAAACATTTAGAGAGGCAAGGTGGAGAACAGCAAATACAAATACAAGAGACAGAGCGAGAATACAACAGCAGGAGATAAGAGTACTGGCACTGAGTACAGGGAGTGCAGGGGCACTGGCAGGCCTTTCACTTGAGATGCTTTTACTTGCCCATAGAATAGCAGCAACACAGAAACAAAGCTTGGCACAGGAAATCACTCCAGCTCTGAGCCCCTGTTTCCCAGACAATCCTGCCCAAGCCCTTGGAAACACGGATGGGATTGCTGACCTCCCGACTGATGGCTGCCATCTCATCTTCAGACAGGTAGGTCTTGCTGATGACATTGCTCAGAGTGCCTCCATCCATGTACTCCATAACCAGCCAGAGCTCCTCATCCACAAGGTAGCTGAAAGAAGGAAACAAGGGCGTGGAGATGAATGTACATGGCTAGGTTGCTGTGTGGAAAAGACGGGTTGATTCTTCTTTTCAGGTCCCTTTGAGACAAAGACAAAATAAAGGAATAGACATTCCCTCTTGGCTGAGCATTGTTTGCCATCTGTGCAGTCTCAAGGAGAAAGGCACAGCTGAGAAAAAGGAGATGTCTTAGATGGGCAGCAAGCAAAATGTGCAGTTTAGTAACAGCCCAGATAAAAAACCTGTCACGCATGGTGTTTCTGGAAAAAAGCACCTAGTCTTCCTGGCATGCATAGCAATGGAAAACAGTGGCAACAATCCAAGGGAAATCCTTGTTAGTTTACCTGGACGTAAGAAGACACTTGAAAAAAATCAAGCTCCAAAACAAAGTGGTGGCTGTGAATATAGAGATCATTGATTTAGTAAGACACGACTCATCCGGGTTTTTGAACAATTTTCAAATACCATGTGCCAGCGAAGACTCATGCAGACAAAATGCAATCTCTTCCCATCCACTGGAGATGAAAAGAGCAATAATAATTAGCCAATAATTACAGCTCTATTTTCTGCCAGTGACCAAAGTGGGATTTTACCTTGCATGTTTGCAATATGTGAACAAACATTCATGGGACAAAAGCACAACTCACCTGTCTAAACAATTGACCAGGTTGGGATTCTTATTCACCTTCATGACCATGAGTTCATTGACTTTTAGTTCCTTCTTCCTCAGTCCTTGAAGATGTATTTTCTTTATGACCACCTAAAATGACATTGAAAATCAGTAACTTGAGAGGTTGGTGGCACGAGACCACAAGGCACATGGAACGAGTGATTTTGCAATGACACAGCTGAGCTGTGCCAAACTGCCTTGTGATTAGGCACTGCAGTAATTAGGAACTGACGTTCCAACAGCCCATTTCTCTGCTCCCTTGGGAGCCAGTTACAGGACACGTGGGGCCACTGACATTTTGCTTTGACCACTTGGTAACAGCAGTGTCTCAGTTATCACCCACAAAGCTCTGACCACACTCTCTGCTGCTTTGTTTGCGACTGAGAAGAAGCAATCCATGCCTTAAAACTCTGTGGATACATCCTGGGCTATGGGCAGGGCTTAGGGCTTTCAGGGACGCCTTGCAGATCTCTCCCTGTGTGCAGTTCCCAAGTGCAGCAGGTGGCTAAGGAACCACCAGTAACTTTCAGATGTATTTGCTGGCAGCCAGAAATGAGAATTCAGGACTCTGAAGCTGTAGCCCAAAGAGCAGTGAGGTGCTCGAAGGCACCACCTTTGTTTCAGCAATGGAGAGCGAGTGAGCGCGTCCTTCTCTGAAAGGAACCGCTGCCCTCCGTGCCTTCCTTCCGGCAGCTGAGGAGGACAAAGTCCCAAATGCATTTTGTGGGCTGGCACCAGTCTGTGCTTCTTGTGCCTTTTCAGCACAGCTCTGCCCAAAGCTCCAGCCACAGCTCACACCAGAGGGGAAAGCCCTCGAGTGCAGCAGAGTCTGCAGGTGCTGTTGACAGTTACCTCTCCTCCTGTGGCAGTGTCGAGTGCTTTACAAACATCTCCAAAAGTCCTAGAAACAAAAGAGAAGCAGAGAAAGGAGAAGCCATTTAGATCTTGCAGTGAAAGCCAGCCCACGCAGGAGATCTGTGCTGTAAATGCCTAAGACCTGCAGGACACTGGAAGCATGGAGATGTCTTTGACAATGCCTTCTGAGCACACTTAGAAATTCTGATCAGCACTGACAATCTAAGCCCAGTGCCTGAACACATTTGCAGCTTGTCTGACTTCACACTTGATACCTATTCCACCAGCAAAACACCTGATGCATAGTTTGGTAAAATTAACATTGCTTGGACTCACCCACTGCCAATATTTTCCAGTTCAATGTATTTTATAATAGGATTTTCCATCTTCGCCATTCTCCCTGAGGGAAACAAAATGCAAGATGTTCACTTTAAAGCAGAGATCCCAGCTTCTAGGAGATACAAGAGGCAGCCCCACTGTCTGGGGCTCTGAGCCCTCCCTTTGTGGACAGCTGGCTAACAACAACAGGAACAGGAACTGGAACAACAAGAAAAGAACAGCAGGTCCACAGCACAAGTGGCTGGCACAGAGACTGATTTCTAGCATCCTTTGAAGTGAGAGACCTCTTGACAGCAGACACACAGGGAAGCACAGGGAGATACATCCAGAGACTGAGACCAGAAGAGAACACCTACCAAGGCAAGTAAGTTTGTCATCTAGAAACATTAAGGAGAGCTGGAACTAACAGTGCCTTTGTTTTCTTGGGAATAAACACTGTGAGATTTAGAAAAGGTTTCCTACTTGCTAAGATTAAATGCACCTGGACATCTAGAATCAATTCCTCTGAACAGATGTCAAGTTCAGAACAGGAGGAATTATTGCCAAGTGTTCCCATCTTTTCCAGCTTGCAGCAGTTTGCCAGAAGAATGCCTCTGCGTTTGTAAACCAGAGCAGCTCATGCTAGAAGCAATCCCGACGGGGCTTTCAGCATCAGGGCCCTCACCCTTTATGAGCAGGCTGAGCTCAAAGACGCCCTTGCCCGTGCCCCGCGTGAAGAACCACGCCGCTTCTCTCCACCCCGACAGCGCGGATCAGTCGCTCCCATTGCACTCGCCCTCTCGGCACCGCACACGTCCCCATCCTCCCAACTCGGCACGGCGGGCATGGGCACAGAGGACAGCAGTGCTCCTCAGGCGCCCTGTGACACAGAGAGCTGCCCAGAGGAGATGCTGACCCTCTTGTGAGTCCGGGCCGTGCGACGCAGCAGCCGGCCCAGAGAAGGGGCTGCTGCCTCAGGCAGCTCCGCGCTGCAGCAGCCAGGCAGCAGCGGGACCCTCCCAGCTAAGGAAGGCTCCAGCCTCTGCACTCCCACCAGCCTTCAGGGGCAGGGCAGCGACCACAACAAGGCTGGCAAAGCCCAAGCATGAGCACTGACAGGCACTGACTGGAAGAAACCAGAGTGAGCCTGAGCCCTGTACAAGCTGTTGCCCCCATTCAGGACACAGCAGGATGGGCTTTGAGATCAGCCACACCGAGGCGCAGATCAGTGCCCTTTTTGTCCCAACAGGTGATGGTAGACACAGAATCCACTGGGCTCTCTTCTCAACCCTACCAGATCTTCTCTGAGAGCACAGCACTGGCAGCTGTTAAGGGCAAGAAGCAGATTCATTGGGTTGTGCTGCAGAATCACAAAGGGCTTGATGTGTTCTCCTAGAGACTGATCTCAGCAGGGATTCTGCCAGTGGCTAGGACTCAAGCAGTCACAGCCTTCTGCTGATCCAGGAACAATCCCTGCTTCTGCCTTCGGCAGAGAGGGAAGCCCAGGCAAACTCCAGCCAGTCTAAGCTGCCCTCAGAGGCAGCAGGAACACCCAGAGCTCTCTCTTGCTGCCTCGGAGCAACGCCAGCACTTCTGTGACACTAAACCGAGGAGAACCCTTTGGTACAGCTATGCTGACACATGCACACAATACACTGTCCCTCAGATAAGAAAGATACCAGACGTACTCAGTTGCTCCAGGGAGTCACCCGCCATCTCCTGTTGCTGAGCAGCAGCTGGGTCAGCATGGGAGGTGAACCAAGTGCTCAGGCCCCACTTCTTCAGCTGGAGAGCAAAGGCTCCTTGGGATGGCACTGCTGCTTCTGCAGCAGCTTCAGTGTCAGAGTCGGTGTAGGTCTGAGACAAGAAATGAGTTTATGTCAGGAAGGTGTGGCAGAGATTGCCCTGAAATGCAAGAGAGATTGCCATTTGAAATGTAAGCCCTTAGGAAGCTGCTGTCAGCCACATGCAGAGCTCTTCAACTGGATTGCTTTGGATGTCCACTTGTGAAACCAAATGGTCAAAACCAAAGGCTGGTTTTACTCGAGGTCATAGCCAGTTTCTTGTTCTAAAGGATGACTGCAGCAACGACCCCTCCGCTTCCTCCCAAAGACTCCTTTCCCCCTCCTAGGTCTGCAGATACATTTGCAGCTCCTCATTCTAATGTTCTACCTCCTGCCATGAAATTCTCTTTTTCTCCACCTTCCTCGGGATGTGCTCATCCTGCAGCATCTCTGGATGGTTCAGTTCCTGGGCCTCATGCCAGCCTCGGGGCTCTTGGTTGCCCATCATTTGCTGGAACTCTCTGCAGGCTGCCAGGTAGGATGGCAACACTTCCACCTCAAGTCAAACAGAACAAAGCAGTCAGAGACTACAGCTTGTCCCCGTCAGCCAGGAGTCATCGACTGGGAAGAAAGTAAAGAAAAGGACAGGAGCAGATTCACAAGGGATACAGACAGCTTGTAGCTCGTATTCCAGATCTATGTGAGTGACCATGTTCACCTGCAAAAACACCTCAAGAAACAAGGTCACCTGGAAGAAGCCAGCAGGAGCTCATTCGGATGAGTGCTGGCTAAATGGCCAAGGGAGTAATGCCACTGTCTAGAGCATCAGCTGAGATTCAGCAGACCAGGAAGTGCCCTTCAGAGCAGCTCTGACAGAGGCCTCATCAGGATGGCCTCAGAGGCATCACCCACCCCCTGCTGCTCTGCACTGGAAAGGCAAGGAGGGCAGAAACCACCCCTTGGGTGACTGCAGTGGCTATTGCTGGTTCACTCACTTGCTTTTCTAGAGCCTTTTGTTCCTGAAGGAGGCGATTAATTTTCTCTTTGGTGATTTTAATTTTTTCGTCTAGCCTCTTCTTCCTTGCCTTGATCCTAGCCTCAGTTTCCTGCAGCTGTGCCTGCACCTGTTCATCAATTTTCTGTAAACAACAACGGAAAGGACTCTCTTTCATGAGTGGAGTGGCTGCCATTCCTTCATTCACCTGTTTTTGTTGATTGCCCCTCTGCATAGGGAGATTCTTCTCCTCTTGGATGTCTTCATTCCTCCTCTTTGCTGCCATGATGTCACTCTGAGCTTCAGGCAGCTCTGCTTGTGGCTCTGCCTTGATGTTCTGTACACACAAAAGCAGAGCAAGTGACTGAGAGCTGCCATCAAGATCAGCTTTTCCCTCTTTTAGCCTCAAAATCACATTTATTCAGCCCCTTCTTTCTGCTTCCCTCCCCAGCTCTGCTTCCACTGTAACCATCCTGTCCCGGTGCTGGTCTCTGCAGATTCCAAGGCTCTGTCCTTTCAGTGCCTGTGGGACTTCCTGGCCTCCTCAGTCCCAGGAGCTCTGGTTTATGCCCCTCTTCCTGCCCTTCCCTCTGTCCCCTGGCCAGTCAGGCTTACCTGGCCATTCTCCTGTGGCTCTTCCACCTGCTGCCTGAGCTGCTCTTCCTGCTCTCGGGCAGGGAACAGCTCTCCCTGAATCTGGCATGGCATCTCAGATAAGGCAGTCTGCTCCTGCTCTTTCTCTAGAAGCACCTGCACAGAAAGCAAGAGAAGATGGGTTTCACCTTCCCGTACGACCTTTGTGGGCCAAGACTCAAAGACTGCTGGGCTCACACGCTCCCAAAGCACTGTGCTGCTGCTCTGCTGGGTCCTTCTCTGCCCGTGGGGAGGCACAGATTCCAAAGTGACCCTGGCCCTACAATCAGGGGGCATCTGGGGCTGAAGCTCCAACAGCCTCTCAGGCAGCTGACAGGGAAGGTGTGGCATTTCTCAAGGGTCTGGTGAGGGCCTCCCTCTGCTTCTGCCATGTCCTCTTTGTCTTTCAGTGGTGACTGACACCCCGCCCTGTCCCACAGCTCCATCCTGGCCCTGCAGGTGGCTTCCTGGGTGAGCTCACTCCTTGTGAGAGACACTTCTGGAGTTCACATTCCCTTTAGGCCTGCACCAGCATTCCTCCTTCCTGACATCTACACTCTTGTTAGAAAATGGGGTCATTCAGGAGATAAGGATGCATGCAAAGATCTCTGATGGAAGTCAGAGAACCTCTATGGCCATCTGAGTATATGGAGGAGGACCAAGGTGTTTCTTCTCCCTCTTTTGTCAACTGAGAATTCTGACCAGCAGTAACAGAGTTTCTCATAAGGCCCCATTAACAAATGCACTTACACAGCCCTGGGGATGCCAGCGAAGGAAACCATGTGTCATGTAATGCATGTATGGGCAAAGTCACCAGACCCCAACTACAGCATGGGATGGTTCCACTCCCTTAGGACATGCAAAAATTTAAAGGATAAAAAGAAGGCTTCAGGTCAGAAAAGGCTGGAGTAGGAAAACATGAGGGGAAAAAACAACCATCTCTGGAGGGGGAAACATCTCTGCCTGCTCAGGATCAGTCAATGGAACTTGTCTCTACTCCTCTCCTGAAGGGATGCCTTTAGGTGAGCTTTGCATCTTCCACTGCTTTGGAGCAGAGCCAGGAAGATTCAAATAGATAGATAGACAGACAGATCTCACTTTTATAATCTCTCTTTACTGTACTGTGGTATTTACATTCTTTGAACACAGAGAGATATAATTCTCTCTCCTAGGTTTTTTTTAAGGGGAGGTAGTGAGAAACTTAGAGAAGAAGAGAAAACAATTATTATCTCTTCTTGCTGTTCTTGTTGTTTAGTACATGTAGAATGTGTTCTAGTGATTGTTTACTGAAAGTGATTTGTTAATTGGATTTTAGTGATAGTTGTTTAGCTTGATTAGCTAATTAGATAAAAGCTGTGTCATGACTGTCTGGAGACAGTCACAAGTTTTTCTTTAGTAGCTTTTTAGTATAGTATCTCTTTAGTATAGTTTTAATATAGTACTAGTGTGATATAACGTAGCTTAAGAAAGCATTTGTTTAACCTTCTAAATCATAGAGTTGAAGCACATTATTCACCACGTGGGGGGTCACCCTGAATCAATACTGTCCTTTCTGTCGCTACACACATCAACACTCGGTAGCAGTGCCCCGATCTGCAGCCATCCTGAACTTGCTCTCCTGTTGCTTCAGTAACCCACACTCTTGGGGAATCTGGAGCGTGTGGGTCCTTATGGAATGCAATCGGACCCAGAGCGTTGCACTGGGAACTGCACTCTTTGTGCATCTGTGCTCGGGCAAGTTCTTCTCTTGGACTCGAGCACACTGATGGTGCTAAAGTGGCTGGAATCAGAAATGCAGCCCAGCCCCTCCCAGCTCCTCTAATCTCTGAGCACCAGCTGGAATGCAAGGGCATTGATTTCCTGCTCAATTCCCAAATACAACACACACTGATTCCCTGGGCTGCCAAAAGACACGGGAGCCGTTAACCTGAAAGTGATGTGTTTCCACCAGTGCTGGAAAAGGGCAGGAAAGATTGAGAAAAAGCTCCCTTGCTCCCTGGAGAAGGAGAAATTACACAAGGCTTCTCCTTCTAGCAAACAAACAAACAAATAAACAAACAAAATATGAAAGTGTTACCTACTCCAGTGTCTAAAGCACTTGGATGCAGTGAAGGGATGTTTGGCAGGGAAACAGCCCTTGTGCTGAGCATTGGATCTATGGATCTAAGGCAGGGATCTATGGAAGTCTGCCTGAAGGTCCCTCATGAGCCCCCATTGTCCAGGCTAAAGCTCCCTCAGCACCTCCTCGCTGGCCTTGTGCTGCACCCCCTTGCCCAGCTCCCCTGTCCTTCTGTGCACGCGCTGCAGCCCCTCAAGGACTTTCTGCTTCCCAGGGCCCACAGCTGCACCCAGCACTGCAGCGGTGGCCGCAGCGCTGCCCAGCACAGGCCACGCTCGCTGCCCTGCTCCTGCTGCCCCCCTGCTGCTGACACGGCCACCGTGCCCTGGCCCTTCTTGGCCCCCTGGCCACACGCTGCCTCATCTTCAGCGGCTCAAGGCCGCCAGCCCTGCGTCCTTTTGGCCCACGCAGCTCCCCAGCCACAAAGGTGCCCATTTCACTTCAGATACAGCAGGCATCATTGCAAGGTGTACATCCTGGTTTTAGCATTACAAGACAGCAGTCAAGGACTTGCAGCTTTGCTCCCACTCCAGGCTCCAATGCAGTTTTCAAAGCAAACTACACAATAGAAGGTATCAACAGACACATGCAATGTCTGGTTTTTGCCTCAGAAGAAGGGTTCAGAACTACTCACTTTGTTTCTTTTGCCACACTAGACAAGAATGGCCCCCCCCCCAGCTTCATGGACAACACAGTCATCTCCTTGCAGCTTATCAAAGACCAAGAAACAGGCAGACTCAGAGCACCTATCTGCTCTGCTACTGGCTGCTCTGCCTGAAGAGGCAGAAGAGCAACCTGACAACAAAGGCACCAAAATCCCTGACTTCAAGCAGCAGCTCTACATCCCCAGCGTGTCTCTGAAATAGTCCCAAGTAAGCACACCCAAGAAGTTTGTGGGGACAAAGCACCACAAAGAGCTTGTGTGGTCAGATCAGCATTTTTTTGTGCCTGCAGCTACTTGGCCAGTCCGTGCAGGGGGACAGGTCCCTCCACGCCACAGTGTCCCCTGTGTATCTGACAAGGCTGAGCACAGTGTCTTTGACATGCTCCCTGCTCTGGGATCAGGGAGCATTCATGCTCCAGGATGGCCCCTATCAAAATGCCAGGAAGCTGCTGCCTAAGCATGACAGATCAAAGCCCATTGTCCAGCTGTCACAGGCTGGGGGCAATCACCAGGTCCTGGCAGGACTCCAGCACTCAGCATCCTCAGCCAGCAACAGCAAGTGCCGGCTGGTCAGAAACTTGCAGCTCTGCCTTGCACCAAAGACAGCAGCACACACAACTGGCACTTACTGGCTCAGAATGGTCAGGCTGTGGTGTGACCACAGCTGGAGGCTGGCGCTCATCCACCTCATTTGCCTCCTCTTTGGCCTCCTCTCCATGAGCAGAGGGAGCCAGAGGAGAGACTGCTGTTGGTTCTGTGATCTGTGGACAGACAGCAGTGTGAGGGACAGAAAGTTACCTATAATTTATAACATTATTTCTATTCAGCACTTTATTCTATTCAGCTCTATTTCTACAACCAGCTGTACTAAGGACAAATCAGAAACTTTGAGAACAATGGGATTCTAAGTCACTGTGACTGAATTTAAATGGGCTAATTCAACAGAATTGCTAATAGTTCTGAATTAGACATTATGCCCTGGCTACTATCAAGAAGCAACATTCTCTCTGCAAAATGAGCTTTTCATTCCTTGAAAGTTCTGAAATGGAAAATCAGGAAAAAGCCAGCAATGCCTTTGTTATTGCTGCTGCAGACATGGAAATGGATTTTCTTTCAGCCTACCCAGCTGGCCCTCTACACTCTGCTGCCACAGGCCAAGCTCACAGCTTGCTCTACAATTCTTAAGCACCAGGAACATGAAATGTTCCTTTCTCACTCACCTCAGGATCAGCACCTCTGAATACACGGATCATGTGATCTGGAGTGGGCAAGGGAAAATGAACAAGGGCTGTGAGAAAACTGCCTGGGCTGCTGAATCCCACAGAAGAGAAGAGGTCAACCCAAACAGAGAGTATTTTTCTTTATCAACATCCCTCCACGTGACATACTTCTTTCACACAGCCAGCAAGAGATCAGGACAATAATCTTGGTTGTGCCTACACTTCGGCCTGTTTAGCCAGTAAATGAATACAAACGTGATCAAGAAAACGCAAATTGTTCTTCAACACTCAATGCTTCTGTTCTGTTCAACAGATAAAGCAGCTCTTGTTCTCTTGTCTTTCAGGTACTTTTTTAAAAAACAGAAGTTGCATGCACTAATTCCCATTAAGTTGCTGAAAACAGTCACCCAGAAAAGCTTCCCCAAAATCCCCCTGAGCTGTGGCAGTTCTACTGTGAAACAGCACAGCAGCAGCTCCAGGGCTCAGGAGCAGACACTCATGGCTTTAGAGTTTGCACTTCACTGCAAAGGGAATCACTATTTTAGCACTCAGTCAAGGGTCAAAATAGACAGTCAAATCCTTTCATTACAAAATTTAGAATAAAAGAAGCTGTCCCTCAGTTCTGGGGAGAACTACAAAGTCTTTAGAAGGCCTTCTGAGAAGGCCTCCCAGTCTGCATTTTGGAAGTTGTCCTGCTTGATCCAGCAAACAGGAAATGACAGACTCTGCTGCCACAGACTCTCCCGTGGAGGGAACGGAAGCCCTGCAGGTTCCCTTGCAAATGCTGCCCCTGTGGCTACAGGCACCCCCTTTTTAGCTGAACGCCCTGACAGGAGCTTTACCAAACCACTGGCATCCTAATGCTCTTTCTCTTTCAAAATCAACCCAGTCACTAAGAAAGAGCAGGAAGACATGCAAAAGCCAGGTTAGCTTACACCCTAACCTAAATAGAGTTGAAACCTCTACTTACTTGCCAGGCTAGTCATGAAATAGGCGGAATAAACAGTGCCATACATGGTGCAAACTGCAGCAGCGAGTTGCTCAATCATTGTAGCACTGTTGTTCAAGTTTACCCCAACACTACAAAAGCCAAGACTCCTGTCAGTGTGCAGCTACACACTGACAAAGGCCACAATCAGGAGGATGCTCCTGATCTCAGCAAGCCCTAGGGCTGCTCTGGCACTGAGGCCTTCCGTGCAACAAGGCAACCTTCTGATGTCACCACGACGATGTGGCAACCATGCCCTGATATCACAAAGCAAAGTATGACAAAGCAAAGCATCACAAAGCATGTTAGTCTGTGAATTTATGCAAAGCAGTAACCAACCTCCCCTACAGCAAACACAAAATGGCCTCGGAAGTTCTCCTCTGACACAAAGCAGCACAAACTCCCCCCATGGGCCAAACCCTGTTGTTCAAGGGATCCAAGAGGAACTCCAAGAGTGCCCCAAGCACCTACAGCCTGTACCCCAAGTGAGCATTCAGATGGGACCCAAGCAAAGGAAACCAGACCAAGAAAATGGCCCAAAGCATTGTACAGAACCAGGAGAGAAAGCACTATTGGCATAGCAGCTGAAGTAATTCCTAACCAATCACCCCATATATCTGCATGTTTATTGGATGTTCCCAGGGCTGCTGTGTATGTACATCTCTTCCCCTGCTCTGCCTTTCTTCCCCTTTGGCAGCAGTGGAACTGGCAGCATCTGCCCGCCAGCAGCAGCTGCTCCAAGCTGGGAACGCGGCTGGCGGTGCTGATTTCCAGAGGCTCCTGTGTCCCAGGGAAGCCAAGGCAGGAGCAGCTGAACGGCGCTGGCGCTGCTGCTGCTCTGTGCCAGAGAGCCCCGGCTGGGCAGGGCACGGTGCCCACTGCGCTGCGGGCTCCTTCTCCTGCCAGAGCTGGGCACACCTGGGAGCAAGGCATGGCAACCTTTGGGCAAACCAAGGGGTTTCTGGGGCTGCACTGCTCTGCACACACCCAGCTCACCTGCAGCACAGAACCTTGGTCCCCCAAAAGGTAAACAAGATGGAAACAGCTGGAAAAGATCTCATTTCAACCATTCTTTATGCTTCAATAGAAATGACCAAAATGAAAGTTACCGAGCAGGGCCTGATCCACACTGCCAGCTCAGTGTGAGAAAAGAGGCATTACTTTATTTCAGTGCTGGGTGCGTGGGGAATCACTTCCCTGAAACATGCACACCCACGTGTGTGTATCCATGGAACTAAGACATTCCTTTCATTACTTTTATTCATTACTTTGCTCAAACTCACAGGCTAAACATTCTCACAAAGTATTTGACATGTTTAAATCACTTCCCCAAAATTACTGACATTTAGAGTAGGGGTCTCTTGAGGGTCTCTGCTGGTCATGTGGTGAACATCCCATCCCTCAAATTCTCCTTCCATGGTTAAGAGCCTTCTTCTCCTTGAATGCATTGCAGCTACCTCCTCAGTAGGCCCACTGTCTTTATTCTCAAGGCTAAGATATCCACTTGCACACATTAACCACTGGTGTGAGGGAAGGTATGACTCAGCACCGCCTGTTAAAGCTTAACAAATTCACAATTTGTTGCAGGTAAACACTTCCCCAACGTCTCTCCTTCCTTCTCTGGGAATCAAACACAAGCATTTTGTGAGCACTGAGCCCAAGGCCGCCTCCAACCCTCCTGTCACCCACCAGCCCTTCTCTCTTCACAAACAGCAGGTCCAGCAGTGCCTTCCCTCACTGGCTCAGTCACCAGCTGTGTCAGAAGTTCTCTGTCACACACACTCCAGGAACATCCTGGGCTGTTTGCTCTCCGCTGCACTCTGTTGCCAGCAGACATCCCCACCCTGTTCCATAGCCCTTGCAGAACCCTGCACCTGCTATCCCCGGGCACCTGGGAAGGGGAGGCAGGCACGGAAGAGATGCACCAGCTGCACCGGGCAGGAACCAAAACCCTCTCGCGGCACAGCTGCTGGCCTGTGTCTGGCACAGCTCCGGCTGCCCCACTCCTCATGGGCTTTTGGCTGGAAATGCAATTGCACTTTCTGCCTCATGTAGAAATACCAGGGCTGCACAAACAACGGCCAGCAGGCCACATCCCAAAGGCACTGCAGCATGGAGTTGAGAAGGAAGAAGACCCTTCCCCAATTCCTAACCATACCAAAAAATACCACCATAATTGGGACTTTTAATCTTCTGAATGCAGAGTTGATTCACAGGGTGACAAGGGAATCTTCCAATGGAGTTGAAGTGTGGTAGAGTTTTTATTCTGAGTCCTATTCAGACTGTTGATTTGAAAATTTATTTTAAAATATTTTTTAAAAGGCTGTGCAGTCATATGGTTTTTTTCTAATACCAAAATGGCTAGATTTAATTACATCCAAACTGATTAGTCTGTAAAAGCTTTCCTGCAGAATAGCCACTAAACAAGAAATGAAAATCTGTGGACTGTTGACTTTGCAAAATTCTACTAAATTTATCACACAATGAGGCATTTTTAGTTAGATCATAGAGCAAATTAATTCCTATGGATAACTTGATTTGGATAAACCTGTTGATTTCAAATTAAAATTGCCAGCATGTACTAAGTGGAAATCTGAATACTCACTTCTATGAGGTCTGAATTATTAGATAGTCATTGTTCACCATAATAACAAAAATTAACATTCTGGCTATTTTTTTTTACTTATCGTCAGCTCTTCAACACTCTTTGTAACATCAGAAAGAGAGTTTGTAGCAAGGTGAACCATGGGTTGGTGGAGCATTGCAGAAGGCTCCTGTGTCAGCACTAAATGTTCACATTTACCATGGCATCACTTCTTGCCTTTAATTCCAAGCTACAGCTCAGTTCCTGCAGTATAGATTCACACTTGTAGTCTGTACTTGCAGCTGGTTCTTACTTCCCTGTCCAGAAAAAAATCATGCTTGGATCTCAAATCAAAATGAAACAAGGAGAGAGTCAGGTTCTGGATAGGTATAGCAAGAACTAAGAGATTCTTTTTGCAAATATGTTGAAAAGTTGTTTGTAGATACTGCAAAAATGGCAGATTAAAGACTTGCACTCTAACTTGCAAGCTGAGGTTTGCCTGTTATTTCTGGACTGATTTCTTGAGGCCAGACACTGAACCTAATCAGTAAGAAAATCAAAACCACAGGAGTAGTTTGGAGAATATTGTAAATTATTCTGTCATGATGCTTTTTGCCTAAAAGTTCTGGCCATCATCCGATTGGAGTAATTAGAGGAGATCGAAGCCATCATTCTGTGCCTGTGCACACAGTTCCTTCCCAGGAGCAATCCATGAAGCAACGCTGACGAATCCACACCAGCAGCTGTTGCCACACAGTCATGAAGCAGAGAATATGTATTTCTGCTACACTTGGACAGCTGAAGATGCCTCTGCTGAGCTAATTTTAGTGACTGCTCACCACAGATGAGACCTTGTGGTCAGTCTCCAACAAGTCAGGGCAGTTAATATTCTGCCTAAATGAAGTAAGTCTAGCAATACATAGGCCATGGAGCCTGAGGAAAGCCAGCAGCTGTTTGAGATTTAATTTGTTTTATCTTTCTTTTTACTAATTTATTGCAGTCAATTATTTAAAGAATGGAAACTTTTGGCATACCATTGGCTGGAAGGTTGGTCAATCTTCCATTCATGACTCCTCTGAAAGCATCACCCCAGTGTTTTTATCAGTAACTCTTCCATTATTATGGCTCACACAGCATTTCCTGCAGCTCTTCCTGGAGTCAGGGAAAGGCACCAGGAGAAGGGGGAGAAAGCTGTGTGCAGAGACTGTGTCAGATAAAGAGACATTTGTTCCCTCTTATTTGACTGAATGGCTGCAGGAACCTCGCTAGCACTGCTAGCACTGCTGGCAAGGTGGCCTTTTGCAGGGCTGGGCAGAGTTTGGGGCCCGGGGTCCCTCCTCTCCGTGGGACACCAGGGTAAGCAGCCCCTGTGCCAGCCAGGAGCAGAGGTTCTGTGACTCTGCCCTGGGCACAGGGACCTGCCACTGTCCTGAGCTCCTGCCGCGGGTCCTCTGGGGCAGGTCCTGCTCTGCAGGGATGATGGGCGCAGCTGGGGGGTGGCTGCAATGGGGGGTGGCTTCCAGTGTGCTCTGTTGGTCTGCCACACTGCAGCCAACAGAGCTTCTGGAAGGAGCCTCCTCTTGTGAGCTGCTGGAGCTGGAGCTGGCGCTGGCCACAGAGCCGCTGCTCTCATCCCTGACAGGACCAGAGCACAGCAGCCTCTGGGCCTCCTTGCTGCACAATGACAGTGAGGAGGCCATGGACCAGAGGGTCAGTATGAATGACTCAGTTTCCTGATAAACTGCGCTAAGAAAACCCTGCATCCCTCCTGCCAGATCTAAGACACTCCAAGAAATCTGTTGGCACATTGTTTGCATTTTGAACAATTGTCTTATGAGTGCTTTTGATTGTTTTTGTCATTTTGTGTTGATTCAGTTGATCCTTCAGAGAAGCTTTCCTAATAATATAAAACACGGGGAATTGTGGAGACCCTGGGGGGCCATTCCCTGGTCTAGGGAGACATGAGAAGCTTCCCTCAAAAAGCTGTTAGAGCCCATTGGCTCCTTCCCCTGTTCCTGTGTCTGCTCCTGTGTTCCTGAGCCACACCTTCCCTATTCCCTGAGTGCCCCCCTTATCTTTGTACTGCCCCGAGATCAGGGTCAGCCCTTAGGCCCCTGTGGAGACAAAGTGAGACCCTCTGTGCGTGGGTGCTGGGACCTGAACATCTCCCTGCACAGCTGAATAAAACATCTGTGGAGATGATGCAAAGGTCCTTTTTGCTTCTTTACCCTGGACTATGCTAGCAGCAATTCAGATTGCTACAGAGGACAAGCTGCAGTACTGGCACCAAGATTTTGGCAACTTGACCATAGGCACAGAGGGCATGCAGGATGCTGCTCTATGAATTCTTTAACCAGCCATCTCTGGTGCTGGCATATTCCCTCCAGCTTCTGGTGCAGCCAGGGCCACCTTTGGTCCAGTAGATGACATTGTTATTTGAAAAATTCGGCCCACACCTTGGGCAGGAGGCCATCCACAGGCTCTGGTCCTGCAGGCCCCTGCTCAGCTGGGGACAGTGTTCCCCGTGGGGAAGATGGAGCAGCCATCTCAGGGTCTTGGGGGCTGTTTTCAGCAAGGTGGCCAGGCTCTCTCCCTGCTGGACTCTAGCAATTGTTTGGGGGAGCTGATGGCAAATTGTATGTAGTCCTGTTCATCCTACTCAGAAAACCTGACAGCTTCTATCATTCTTCTGCAGAGTGGGCACGCTGGATTTCTCTTTGCCCACTGCAGGATGCAGCCCAGGCAGAACTGGTGGTGACAGGGCAGAGAAAAATTCACAGCCTTCTTAGTGACCTGGCAGATGGGGCAGCTCCATTCTGTCCCCATGGCCATGTCTGTCTGTCACAGCAGGAGGGAGGAGCTGAGGACCATGAGCTGCTCTCATTTGCAATCTTGCTTGGCGAGAGCCCAAGCTCAGCCAGAGGGCTCCAGGCTCTGTCAGTGCCCAAACATAAGCAGAAAGGGATGTTGTATCACAATCCATTCCTTGGTGAAGGAGGTCCATAGCAGCCTCAAGAGGCACCTCAGACACTCAACAGTCAAGGCAGTGACATATGGACAGGACACAGATGGCAGTTCATGGCTGGGAGAGCATTCGTAGACATATCCAAGGACAAATTTCCCAGGAACGCTCCACAGCTCTGGGATCTGCACATCGGCTCTGTCAGAGGCTTCAGCAGAACAACCAAAGTCCTAAAAAGCAGCTTCCAGACACTTTTCCTACCATCCTGCCTGAGTAGCCGGGTTGCTTGCTGCAAAACACTCTTTTTCTCCTCTTCCCCAATGCCTGTAGACACTTGCAGCCAAAATAAAAAGCTCCTGGCCCTCTGTGTGATGTGATAATACAGTTTTTATATTTCCATGCTGGGATGAAAGAAAGCTGTGCTGTGGGTCAGGAGAGGCCAGGACCCACTTGGCCTTCCTGCAGGCTGAGGCAGTCCCAGCAGACATCCTGCTGCTTTTTTGGGGAATGTGTGAGGTGGAGTGGAGGGGGTGACAGAGAGGCTGAGATTGTGGAGTGGAAACTCAGCTCCAGAGTGGCAGTGCAGACTCTCCCTGCTGAATGCCTGCTGGGGCTGACAAAGAAGGAAAATGCCCCAATAACAGCCCGGTGGCACTGTGTCTCAGGGACAGGTACAGGGAGGTGACAAGAAACAGCAGCATGGCCCGGTCTCACAGCTTCTAGGAAGCAGTGACAGAGGGGCCTCATGGGCCAGAGATTTCAGAAAGGCTGTCTTCTTAAATGGCCACTCTGAAACCCCTCTCTTTGCCTCTTGGGTTTGTGAATGCTTTTGACAGCCACAGCATCCTGGGGCAACGCGTTCCACGATTTCATTAAATACTCCTTGAAAAGCTCCTCTCATTGTTCAACTGAGCTGCCAGCCTGGTCATTTCAGAGGCTGCTGCCTTGGTGGAGAGAAAAATCAATCTTCTGCCTTTCAGGGAGCTGAAGGAGAAGGGACTCTTCAGCATCCAACACCTGGCTGGGTCCCATTCAGAGGTCCTGCTTTGTAGACTTCGTGAGGTTTGCTTGGCACTTACCAGCGAGGTGAGAACATTGCTCTGAATTGTCCCCCCTACTTCATACACAGTGAGTAGAGTAGGGATGAGCTTGTTCATCTCCATGTGTGCTCAGGGTCTGCCTTCATTTCTGGTTTTAGACCTGAGATTTCCAATGTCTCTCAGCTATCTGCAGGATCTGTGGGCACATGCAGCTGTATTTACTGGCAGGTCGGGTATCTGACACTCATCTTTGAGTGTGGTGCCTTTATAATGCAATGTGCAAATGCAGAAACTGAGACACTAATGCTGTTATTTGCCAGAGTCCCAATCTCTGCCCAAGTTGTAATTCAACAGTGCAAATGAATCTGTAGAGCTGAGCCTGTGTTTTCTGTTTCCTGGCTGAGTGCTTCAACTGCTGGTGTTGCTTTTTTGCTTTTTTGAACAGGAGCACCTGACTCTTTTATCTTTATCACTTGTGCCTTTATGATTTGAAAGCAGCTCTTGCTTTGATTTTCTAGTAAAAGGGCCTAAAATCAAAGCTGTGGACATTTTAGAAGGGTCAAGTAGAACACTTAATGAAATTTTTATTTTAGGCCTGCAGTGAGCAGGTCTGAGGCCAGAAATTGGTGCCAGAGTAAGTGCCTTTCTGTGCTTGTGCTCTCCTGCTCTCCCTGTACTTGTATGTTCCTCTGGACACAGTGGGATGTGTTGTCATTTCCTGGGACTTCTGTTGAAGGCAACTGGTTTTCTTTCCAAGGTGATTCTTCTGTTTCCCCTCATGATTTCCCCAGGTGACCAACCTCCGTTCCAAGGTGTCCTACTCTGCCATTGTCACTCTGGGAGAGCTCTTTGTGACCTTGAAGAAGGACATGGACTCTGAGGTGGATGAGGTTGCTCGGGTCCTTCTCCAGATGGTGTCCAACTCCCCAGAATTTGTTCAGAAAGCAGCCAGTCAGACCCTGGGGATCATGGTGGAGAATGTGACTCCTGCACGAGCAATGACTGCTCTCATGGACATGGGAGTCAAGTAGGTTCTTCTTCTTTTAGTGATGTTCTTCACCTTCGTGTGCGTGGGAGGGAGAAGGGATGAGACAGAGAATGGGAATGGTGGGAGGGAAGGGTCCTGTATCCTGCATCTTCTGTGGACTCAGTGACTTGATTCTCTGACCAACCTCACTTCTTTCCTCTTGTCACCTATTTCTGCCCTCCTGCAGCCTATCAGTTCTCAGAATCACAGAACTGTAGAATATGGGGAGTTGGAAGAGGCCCATCAGGACCATCGAGTCCAGCTCCTGGCCTTGCCCAGAACAGCCCAAGGGTCACACCAAGTGCCTGAGATTGTTGTCCAAATGCTTCTTCACCCCTGTCAGGCTTGGTGCTGTGACCACTGCCCTGGGGAGCCTGTTCCAGTGCCCAACCATCCTCTGGGTGAAAAACCCTTTTTCCTGATACCCAAAGTAAAGCTCCTCTGACCCAGCTTCCTGCTGCTTCCTGGAGTTCTCCCAGCCTGTCAGATTTTCCTAGATGTGGTGATCAGTGGGGAAGTGAAAGTGCCTGCAAAGGCCAAGGATAGAGCCTTGGGCTTTTGTGGGAAGAGGGACAATTGCAATTGCAGCTGTGAGCAGTGTTTGGTATTTCACAGCACTAACCACAGAGGCCCTGGGAAAACTATGGCTCCTCATGATGCCATTAACTTGAGAAATGAGGAGGGTCCTTGCTGGGGCGTGGAGCACATGGGGGACAATCTGCTGGGTGTGGCCCAGCCTGCACAGCAGGTGCAGCTCCTGCCAAAGAAGCCTTGTATGACTGTCCTGGCCTTAGAGCTCTACTTTCTATTCAAACTGATGTTTCATGTTAGCCTTGAGATGATGAATCACTTTACAGGCACCTTCACAGGCTGACTGCCATGGGACAGTTGAAGCAAATGCTGCCTTAAATGTTGGTGCTGGGCCTGATAGCTCCCAAGAGACACTCCCTAGAACAGGACAACCTGGCTAAACTGCCTGCCACCCTTTCCTCAGCTTTGGAATAGGGTAAAACATTCAGATGGATCCGTTGCCAAGCCCCACAGAAGAAACAGGCTGCATTGCTGGATATTCTGCAACTTCACGGCCCACAATGTGTTTTCCCTGCATTTGTTGTTTTCCAAAGTTCTGCAGATTTGGGGATAAATGGGTGGAAAGAGCCTCAATCCTGCTGCAGCTCTGTGTACTGGGTGCCCTCTGATGGTCAGCATGAATTGTCCTTAATCTCTAAATTATTCATATGTCATCTATTTCTTGAATCTTTCTCCGAGTAAATACTGTGAAAGAAATTGAGTATCAGACAGTGCAGGGAGACTGAATTCCTCCCTCTTCCGTGCAGGCAGGCCTTGTGTACAATGCTAACTTTGTGTTTACCTGAGGACAGAACCTTCTGCAGGTGTCTGAAGGTGCAGGGAGAGCCCAGGCTCCTTCCCCCAGCGCGGGCAGGGAGCAGGCTCTGGCCAAGGCCTGTGCTGCTGCTGCTCCTGGTCCCTGTGGCCCAGGGTTTGCTCTCTCCTCCCCAGCAGCCGCCCCGCCCCGGTGCGGCAGTGTGCGGCCCAACTCCTCCTGTCCCTGATGCAGACAATTGGAGTCACCAAGCTCGCAGGCACAGCCTGGGCTGAGAGGCTGGCACACGTGGCAGGGAAGCTTGCTCAGGACTATCACAAGGACACAAGGTAATGATCTTCATTTCACCTCCTAAAACAGGAAAACCCTTTTGTGTCTGGCTATAAAACTATCACAAGGACACAAGGTAATGATCTTCATTTCACCTCCTAAAACAGGAAAACCCTTTTGTGTCTGGCTATAAAGGTGAAACCACACAAGAGTGGAAACTAAAGGGAATATGAAATTACCTCATGGTGTGAATAAGGGTCACAGAATCATGGAATATGCTGAGTTGGAAGGGACCCATCAGGGTCATGGAGTCCATCCCCTGGCCATGTGCAGTGACCCCAAGAGTCACTCCATGTGCTTGAGAGCATTGTCCAAACACTTCCTGAGCTCCGTCAGCCTTGGTGCTGTGACCACTGCTCTGGGCTGCCTGGGCAAATGGCTGTACTGGGAAACCTGAGGTTGGCCAGCAAAAAGGAGCATTGCCAGCTTTTTCCTGTGGCTTGAAGGATTCTTTACTGAGATCAAAAGAGCTCAGATCAGCCAGTCCAACAGTCTTGTTTGGCCTTAGGTGCACAACACAAAGCCAAAGAGTTGGCTAATGTTCATCACTGAAGGATCCCAAAAATCCATTTCTCATTAACTTCAGACTTTCCTAGAAATATTTCAGGGGTCTTTAGCCAACATATTCAGTCTTTCTAAACTTGTTCTGCAGATTTCTAGAATGCTGTTATCTGTGGCTCAGTGAGCTCCACATTTCTTCTTGAAGAAAACTGTGGTTTCCTAGTGGCAAAATCAACCCAAACGACCAAAATCTCCTTCCTTTGGTGATGAAATTCCCATGAGTAGCTGCCAAGAACACCAGAGCAACTAGCTGCCCCTGTGCATACACATAGTATAGAATAATCAAGAGGATGCATGAGGTGTTTTGTCCTGGCTTCCCTGCCAGTTAAAGAAAGGCAAATTATTGTGCAATGGCAGCAAGACACTGCTAAGAGGCTCTGACAACAAAGCAGATGTGTTTTGCTTGTTCCCTGGGATCCTTTGATGCCACAGAAGCACACCCCCAGTTTCAGAGTGAAATGGTATTTTTCTGTTGCCCCACATTCTCCTCCTGCCTCTTGTGTTCAGCTGACAGCACTGTGCAGTGTCAAGTGAGGTAAATCTCCCTCTTTGCTGAGTAGGTAATGCCTTCTCATGCAGGGATTGCACCTGATGAGTTTAAGGTATCAGCCTCTTCTGTTAACACTCTTCCTGTGTTTGTTCCCTTTTTTTTCATTTCCTTCCTTCCTTCCTTCCTTAGGCATTATGGACAGGAGATGGTGAAGATGTTGCTCACTCATCAACAATTTAAAATGCTTCTGGAACAATCTCTTTCCCCCCGTGACCTGGAAGATATTCTGAACAGAATTAAGAAGAAAGTAAGTGCTTGGCAGGAGAAATGTCTCCTTTGTGCAAGTATTGCCACTGCTAATATGAGATCAAACATACCCAATCTGTCTTTAGCTCATTCCTCTTCTGCTGAATCATTTTGCTCCTGGGAATGAGCTGTTGATCCTCAGCCTGTTCATCAGCAGGCCACAAAGGAACTGATATTATTAGGGACAAAGTGGGGTTTTGAATATTTTCAATATTGGTCACAAAGAGGGAAGGGAAAGAGGAGAAAATGGGTTTACATTTAAGAGTAACCCCCACCATGCTCTCCCTACTCTGCCCCCTGTAAAGCAATTAAGTGAGAATTGTGCTTCTGAAGATAACAGAGTCTTTGCAAAGGGCACTGGAAGTAGTAGCACCAAGAAAATTTCCAGATTTACAAAAGATGTCCAAGTCAATCCTAGTTACTACAATGACTGTCTGTCTTTTGGGAATGCTGCCCTGCTGTCAAGCCCTGTGGAGCTGGAAGAAGCTTGGTGAATTCAGCAGCATCCAGTGGAAAATCCTTTGTTTGTTTGATGGGGGGGATTTTATTTTTTTTATCGACATTACAGAAGGGAGCCTGCCTTTGTGCAGGCACAGGGAGAGTGAGTGTTGAACCAAATCAACTTCCAACACAATGGGCCAACCCCCAAAGAGTCCAGTTTGTTCTGCTGCTTCCTTCACAAACACTCGTTGCCTGCCACTTTGCATTATTCCCATTTATGCTCAAGACTAAGGAATTTGGGATTTTAGACTGCTGCTCAGTCTGGTAGCACCCATAACCTGCCTTGGGCTGTTGAAAACAAAGAGTTGGCATCACTCAATCTCTGCTCTGTTTCCATCTGTAAGTTAGGAAATGTTTCCCTAGGCCTTGGTAGCAGTGATCCTGGTTCTAACTTGTGCTTTCAAGAGGGAATTTCCTGTTTTATATTCTAAAGATGGATGGGGTTTCTCTATGTCTTTGTAGGGCATGGCAAACCAGAAGGCTGAAGGCCCATCTGTCAAGGAGCCGGTGAAGGAGAGGAACGGTGGCTCAAAGAAGCCCCAGGCCACATTGTCTTCTAGCAAACGGTACTGAGCACTTTTGTCAGATGAGACAAAGCACATGACAAGCTTTACATGTCTCTTCCTCAGGAAAATCTTCCTGGAAGACATGACCAGTGCCACAGATTGTTTCCTTTCCCTACAAATGCTCTAGGATAAAAAATGTCGACTTCTGCATTGTGCTGAACACAACTTCTCTGGAGGGGTTTCCACAAAAATGGAGAGACAAAAAGACACCCATTGGTTGCAGCTCAGACGATGCAGTGCAGTGGCAAGGGCAGTGTTGTGGAGGCTGGGAGAGGGCCAAGTTTCTGCTGCCTGACTTGGGACAAGTAAATTCAACCAGGGCTTTTTTTCCATCTGAGTGGAGTCTTTTTCAGATGGGTGTTTTGATGAGAAATCTCAGTCTGGATGCAAGATGCCATTCCACAAAGATGCAGTTCTCATCCATGGGGTTTGGCCTGGCTGAATCATGGTTTTCTTACCCTCAAACAGTACCAAGTTTGAGTAGTAAGGAGCAAGGCAATTTCTGAACAACTTCAGTCAACAGGTGTCTGAATGTGGACTTTTTGTCTTGATATTCCTGTCCTTCATGTAACTTGCTTGATGGACAGCATGTTTGGTTTATTTCCCCCTGTGCTGCAATCAGCATTTAAGACAGGAATTTGCTCCTTGCTGTCTCTTCATGCCACTGGCAGAGCTACTTGTACCTGTTCTCCTCTGATAGCAGAGGGGATTTCTTTAGCTCTGTCCTGCTCAGCAGAGGCAGGAAAGTGACCACATGCCTCAGTAGCACAGCTAGCATCTTCCTGTGCTCATGGAAGAGACAGGTTGATCAGGAGAATTGTTCCCAGTGGGGTTGTTAAGCTGTGCATCTTGTCTCTAGGGAAGCAAATGAAATGTGAGTGTAGTTCTGGCATGTCAGGCTTCTCTTTTTATCTCTGTTACTGATTTTCTGAATCCTTCAAATATGGCCCTGTTTATCTGTTCAGATGCATCTGAGCTGCTTTTCCAGATTGTCATGCCTGGTTGTAGAGACACTTCTCCAGAGTGATGAGTTTCCTTATTGTAAGACACACACGTCCCATATGAGGAGGCATTTAAACTTGGAAGTAGTGTCTCTCTTTCTCCACAAAGCAATGTGACCTGTGTGCCCTGGCAGCCATCTGAAGATAGATCAGATGCATCTCATCCTTGGTTTTCCTGAGTGAGCAGTGCTGAGAATGTCACTTGCAGATTGTCTGCCATAATGATTGTCATGAGGTCTCCACGTTGTTCTTCAGAGCCTGATGATTTTCCAGCTTGAAATCACATAATTGGGAAAGCTGCTCAAGATGTTTTGCTCACAATTAACTGAAGGTATTGTCTGTGGCTGCAGCTCTCTCCACAGAGAGCAGCAGGCACAACTTTCCCAGGCATTGTCCTGGGGAAGGCTGTGAGAAGATCAGAGAAAAGAATGAGAAACAATTCTTAGCTGCACTTGCTGCACCTCTTGTTGTGAACATGTGGAATGTGTTATGGAGATTTGTTTACCAAAGGGTAGTTTCTTAATTGGCCACTTAATTAGTCAATTGGATTCAATTGACTAATCTGGTCTGTCTGTATCTGACTGTCTGTAAGGGTGATGAGTTTCAGTATAGTATAGTATAGTATAGTATAGTATAGTATAGTATAGTATAGTATAGTATAGTACAGTATAGTACAGTATAATAAAGTGATTGATCAGCCTCAGCCTTCTGGAATCATGGAGGCAATGCTAATTATTTCCTCGACAGGGATGCCATGCTATGATAATGATCACCACCAGGTCCTCATTTGGTTTTATTTTCCAGGGTGAAATCTCCCTCTGATGGGCACCTCCTACACCGTGCAAAAGCCCAGGTCACGTCACCTCCAGCTGTGGAAGAAACGGAGCTGCTCCAGAAGCTTTACCATCTCCTGGAAGCCAAGGGGTTTCAGACAAGGATGGAAGGAGTGGAACTCCTCCAAGACCTGTGCAGAACAAACCCCCAGCTCATCTCCACTAACATTGTCCAAGTATGTAGGGTATCTTCACTGCTCCTTTCCTTTAGCTCCTTTCCTAAGCCTGTAGCAGCAAAGTTGATTCAGTGTGTCTTGGCACTCTGTCCTGGCTGTTTGGGACACGCTGGTCCCTCTTACCCAGACAAATGTAATTCAGGTCCAGGCTTCAGGACAAGTTATTTCAGTCCAGCTGTATTTGTCTGGCAGGTGCCTATTGATGCTGTTCATCAGATGATGGCAGAATTTTCTGCTGGTGTAACTGCTGCTCTCTCCTGCTCCCAGTTGGGTGAAGTGAAGGGAATCCAGCCCCTGAAAGCAAGGCAATTGTTCTCTAGACCAAAAATGGATTTGCATAGGGAAGAGAAGTATCAGGCTTGGTTGATTTAAACCCAGTTGTTTTTTTTTAAAGAATACTTCTATATACTCCATCTTGTCTTACACAGGACCAGCTCTGGCTTCTCATTTCCATCCTTGTTCCTATTCCTCTTGGTAAAGACAGTGCTCACCCTTCTTGGGGGTCTTTTTTACTCTTTGGAAAAGGAGGAAAACAGCTAAAGACTCATCTCTGCCTTCTCCTCCCAGTAGCTGCTTTTTCCCTTTTTCCAGGAAAAGGTGCCTGACAATGAGGCTGTCAAGGGACTGAGCCTGCTCTAATGAGAGCTGTACAGCACATGACATTTCAGAAGTCCACCTGTTACTTAGAGAAATGGTCTGGATGCTGGAAGAGTTGATCAGAGCCCTGCTCTTCTCCAGACACAGGCTCTGAGACAAACAAAAGAAAACTCAGACCTCCTCCAGCCATAGTTTTGGCAAAATCATAACTGCCCTCAGTACTTGAGGCAACTGTATAGAAAACCGGGCATTGTAAACATCTGCTTCCATTCAAAGCAAAGGTACTCTTTAGCATTAATAAATGGAATTGATTTAATGATTTAGAGATGGAGAGAAATGCCATAGGAACTATTGTGTCCCCAGCCAAACCTCCTAAAAACAGAAGAAAATCTTTCAACCAGTATGAGGTTGTGCCACCATTCCAGTGAGTGGCCCACAGGAAAACAGTGCAATTGTGCAAGCGAGTGCTGGCCTGAGAGAAAGGATCACTTTCATCTTTGACATTGCTGACTGCTACAGCCACTCTTCAAACAAGGACATGTGGATCCAGCTTTCACATTGCTTGTTCTCTTCACAGATTTTTGATTATTTTGTCCTGAGAATATCTGACAGCCACAAGAAAGTGAAGCAGAGGGCGCTGGACGTGCTGGCTGAAATCACAGGAGCCCTGAAAGATGCCCTGAACCCGGTGATCATTGGTTTGGTGGAAGGAATAACAAAGAACCTGAATTCAAAGGATGCCAGGGTTCGTGGGGCAGCTGTGAAAGCACTGGAAGAATCCATTGCTCCTTTGGGTAAGGCTGAGCCCTGGCAGGGACTCTCCTCAACTTCATCTCTGTCTCTCCTGCACAAGAGAGCGCTGAGTGCCTTGACAGCTGCTCTTGTCTGTGGAACACTGCAGCTGACACCCACCAGAAGCTGTGCAGCTGCAGTCCTTATGCACCATCCCCAACAGGCTGGAGTGTGATCAGCATTTCCCAACAGTCCCAGGAGCCCTTGGCTCTGTGCTGCTTGTCTGAAGAGCAAGTCCTGGGCTACAGCTTTGCTGCAGTTCAGAGGCAAAGGGGGTTTGGAGTTTGCTTAGGCCCCGTCTGACTTCCCAAATGAACAGTTTTGCTGTTGGCATGAAGGGACACTGACCCATCAGAGCTTCTGCAGAGCAGCCACCTGCAAGGCTCTACATTAGAGGCATCAGCTGCCTATTTTCCACTTTTCTTCTTTGTCTTCTATTTTCAAAGGGGAACTGATGATTCACCAAGTTCATTTCTTTAGAACAAATGGGTATAAACCCAGCTGTCAATGATGCCTTGTTCCACATGTTGTTTTGCATGGAGCAAGATGGCCACAGCAATTAACTACATAGGCAAGGGCTGCTCTAAATTCCTTTGCCACACAGATTTATGTCAGCTCTGAGAATGCTGCACTGGGGAAATATGCCTGGAAAAAGGAGTGTTGAAGAGGCAGGTCTTCAAGGGGAGTTTGCACTTTCTCCTCCCCAGTTGCTCTGTGAACTCAGGAGCTGCCTGACTCAGTGCCTTTCTGTGACCCAAGTATGGGCTTCTTCCTTTTTGCTCTGGGATGCAAAACCTTTTCACTGCTTCCATGTGACTGAACTCTTGAGGTCCCTGATGTGAGATGTTTTAACACAGCTCCTGCTACAACAGACAAGTTTGCATTTACAAATGTGAAAGGAGAGCTTTTCTTTTGGAATTTAAAACCCTGCCAAGGAGGCTAGAAGGAATGAAGAAAAGGATTCAAAACCCAGCAGAAATGTACTTGATTTTATAAAATGGGGTTGGCCCTGCCCTTTGCCTCCCCACTGTCCTTTCTCCTATGACCTGAGAAAAGTGAGCAGAACCATGTGTTTCCCTTGTAGATCAAGTGTCACTGCTGAAAGAGTTCAGCTACCAATGGAATCACCTGAGTGGCCAAGCTCTGCTGGATGTCACCGAGCGTATCACAGGTATGGCCTCCCCTTCTAAGGCAAGAGCTCTGCCCAGGGAGTATTGACAGGGAATGCCTGTGAACAGACAGCAGAGCAGCTCCTCCACATCAGGAGGTGCTGAGCTTGTCCCTGCTGCCCAATAGCCCAGGCAGGTGGATTTGGCAGGTTTGCCCTGGCTGCTGCAGAGCTCGGCAGCATCTGAGATGGGGGCAGCGCTCAGCCTCGGGCTGAGCTCTCACTGGGGCATCTCAGAACCACCTCCAGCAAAGGGAGGGGCTACAAATACCCCAGCTGGCTCCTCTCTGGGAAGCTCAGGGACATCTGTGATCTTTGAGGGGAAATGGTGGCAAATGCTCTTTCAGGGCATCGGTTTGTTTTGTCCTCACGGAATTCTTGTTTTTCTCTTGGAAAGTTTTGAGGCTGAACCGTGCAGAGCCTGGGGGTCACAGCTTAGGTCAAAACTCAACAGAGGCATCAGAGGCACGGGTTTAGTGCAAGGCAGCCTCTGGGGCACAGGGACAGAAGCAGAGGGCTGAGGCTCCCTGCCTGTGCTGTCCAAGTGGCCTTGGACTGAGCCTTTCAGGGTGTGCAAACAGTGTCTGCCTGTGCCAGCACTGTCCAAAATGCTACAAATGCAGCTGATAATTGATTCCTCAGAGGAGCTTGCTATGTCAGCAACAGCCAAGGAATGGAAAAAGGATAATCTCAATATATAGAAGAGAAGACGATTGATAGCCTTGCTTTACCTGGGTCTAAATCCACTGCTAATGATGCCAGCATCTTTGAATGCAAGGTTTAATACACTTTGTGTCTTCATTAGGAATCTCAAAAGGGCATGTTCAGCAATTGAGAATGTCAAAGGTCCTTTAAAGAGCATTTGAATAAAGTAGATCTCCAGCAATAGGGAATTTAGTTTAGCAGTTCTTTTGATCTCTTTTTCAAATAAAGGAATTAACCATCAATTAGGACTACTTTAGAAAGAGCAGATGTTCTCTCTGAGATTTAGTAGGAACAGACAGCTGTTCCTCATGTTCAGTAGTCACAAATGTCTTTAATTGCATTTAAACTCAAATGAATTCCCATTTTAAAATGGGTACCATAACCCTTTCCTGCTTAGCAGAATTGGTTTTGGGTACTTGCAGGAGCTCTTTCAATGTTGATGACTGCTGGTGGATTAACAGCATCGAGAAAATGAAGTCTCTTCCACCACAGAATATTAAATGGCTGCTAGATAACATTTTGTCTGATCAGGAAATAAGAATGGTCTCCAGAGCATTTCAGGTTTTGATCTCTCAGCCAAATCTGCCATGCAAGAAGCCTGTTGGTGGTAACTTTTTGTCCGTGTTTGATACAGTTCAGTTCAGAAAATGGGCAGAGAGATTTCAGAGACAATATGAGAAAACACTTGTGTTTTGGTTACATTTCAGTCCCCTGTGTAGCATTTTTCTTTCTCTATGCCCCTATTCCAGTGGACAGTATAAGAAAAAATGCCATTAACGTTGGGAGGGGAAGTGGCATTAAAATGTGGAGATGCCCAAATGCCAGGGCAATGGGGTCTGGGTAATTCTCTAAGACACCCTGAGGTTTGAAACAGCTCTTTGTAGGAAGCCCCAAAAGCATTCTGCCAAAGACACCAGCTGGTCCCTGATGTTTCTCATCCAGCTGTCAGGCAGCAGCCATCTCTGGTGGGCTGGAGTTTTGAGGTGTGTTCTAATCCTGCCCTTTGCTGTGTGCCACTGAGCCAAGGGAAGAGCCAGATTAGGCATTTGGCACTTGGCATCAAAGGTACAAAAATGGAATCATCCCTTTTATTAGAAATCTCTCCATTTCCTCTCTGTGGTGCAGTTCCAAATCTTCAGGGTGGGGTTAGACAACTTCTTAATGGAAATAAAAGGCAGTTGGACATTTCATTCATTGTTCATGCAGAAAGAGATTGTGAAATAATTTAGTAAAGGTGCAAAGTCTGCCACAGGGACAAGGCTCTGGTTGGAGCAATTAGTCCTGAGGGGTTGGTGGTTCTGTTTCCAGGATGATCAGCTGCTTTGCCCGTTTCTGGATCAAGGGGCTCTGTGTGCCGTTTTGCTGATCTTGGCCAGAGAGGCTTGCCAGAAGCAAAAGCAGAGGTAGATGCTTGTTTGCATTGAGGTTGTGGCTAAGGAGCTGTGTCTCTGTCCCGGCAGTGCTTGTGCAGTGGGTCCATGCCAGGAGCCCTGCAGTCGTCCAGCGCGACGCCCTGCCCGTGCTCTGGTCCTTCCTGGAGAACAAGGCGCTGCCCGTGCGGAGCGCCAATGTCCGCACCGTGGCCACCAAGCTCGCCTCTGCCCTCTACAAGGTGATGGGCACCCAGCTGAAGAAATGTGCTGCCAGCAAGCCTCCACACGTGCGGGAAAACCTCTCCAAAATGCTGGGCTGGTGAGGGCGAGATGTTCTCCAGAAAGCTGAGGAAGCGCTGAGTTGGACACCTCTGGATTTGCCTTTTTAGCTGTGCCAAAAATGACCAAATCCAAAGGAAGGGTTTGCATCTGCCCCTGCTCTCTCCATTGGCCTTCCTGGTCATGGCATGGGGGGCCTGGAGCAGCTCCAGATGGAGGACAAGGTGAAGGGAACCATGGCTCAGCCTCACACAGAGGTGAGGGGGGAGCTGGGCCAGTCTCTGTTGGGAGGAAGGGTCTTGTGGCAGCGCAGAGAGGCTGTGCACATTGCCAGGGAACAGCTGTGCCCTGCATGTGCCCTGCAAGGAGCTGTGCTGCTGCCAGTGCCCCTGGAGCTGCAGGGCTGCTGAGCTGTGGGGCAGGCAGAGGAGCAGGAGGGTGCATGTGCAGCTGAGCCATTCCTGGAGAGCACAGGGCTCTGGGCTCCCTGCTGTCCCAGGGCAGCCCAGAGGCCAGGCTGTGCCTGTGCTAGCTCTGGGCAAGTGGCTCAGGGTTTTGCCCTGGCCTGCCTCAAGTGTCTGCCAGCAGGAGCATGTTTCCCTGTGCAGCTGTTTAGAAGTTTGCAGGAAATGTGTCCCATGAAATATGGAGCTTCAGCTGCTTTAGGTTTGCATGGTGGCCTCTGTTAAACTTTGTGTCTCCATTTTGCAGATCTGGCTGGTTACAGTCTTACCGAGAAGTTTTCTCAGGACACTTCCGATGTTCCCTCACCCACAAAGTCCTCACCTCCCGTCCAGAAGAGCTCTCTTTCCTCCAAGCTCAGGAAGAAGCTGCCACCTGTATGAAGAGTGTTTGAAGAACAGGATGGATGCCTTAGGCTTCGTGGTTAAAGCTGTACATATGTTCTGATCTTTAGATGTAGTTTTGAATTAATGTGTCTTGATTCTGTCTTTAAAATTTGATGACATATTTTTAATTGTATATATTTTATTTTGATGATGAAAAAAGAGTAAATAAATAAATAAATAAAATTTAAATTAACCAAATGGAGTATGTGAGACCAGGACCTGCTAGCCTAGAGATTATGGGAGTGCAGCTCACTCAATGTGCCAGTGTCTCACCACATCCTTTCCTCATTGGGCCTCTCCTCTTCCTCTTTGGCCATGTTTTCTTTGTGTCATTTGTGCTGCTCTTTGTTACTTGGCATTACAACAGGGTCACCTGTTGACCTGTTTGGGGGACAATGGATCCAAGAGATCCTGTCTAGTCAAAGGTTTTCTACCTAGGTGTGTTCTGGGCTCACCAAAGGCCTGAGCAAAGAAACCAAGAGAAGTGTGCCCAAATGCCAAAGCTTTGCTCCTTTGCAATCTCCCACAGATCTGGCTCACAGGTGTCTTCAATCACAATTCCATAGGTAAGAAGAGGTCATGTCTTTCCCTGGGAAATGATGCATGGCTTTGGCAGAGTCACCTGTATGTATATTTACCCAGGAGAGCAGTCCAGCTGTGTTGTTTGCACCTTGTTTGCAGAAGGATGAGTGCCCTGGGAGGCCAATAACAAGTGCCAAGGGTTCCTCCAATCTCTACTGCAGCCTGGGTGCCATTCAGCCCAGAGCCTGGGGATCATTTGTTCCCATGGACCAGTGCTTGCCAGTGTAATGAATTCCTGCACAGCTGGAAGAAGCAATTCTGGATTCAGCTCCAGCTCTTGGTGGGCTGCATGGTCATTGACAATGCTGCCCTCCCAGAAATTATTCTGCAGTTTCCTTTCATAATCATTTGAAGCTTTTAAACTTCACATTTCAATGTGCTTTGCCTTAGGGAAAAACACTTCTGGGCCCAGTGCAAACTGTAACCTTTTGACAGCAAAATCCTCATGGTTGCCAGCTTCTGATGTCACACAATGTCACCTGGCTGCATGTGTTTGCTTTGCTCTGGGTCTAGTCCTGGCCTAGTAAAGCCCAGGCAGGGTGGCATGTTGCAGGGAAAACGGGTCCATGAGCTTATGGGGTTGCCATCAGCAGCAGAGTGAATGTGCCCTTTGGGGATTTCTCTGGAGACAAAATTAGGGACCTACTCCATGCCACAATATTCTCTTAGATCTTTCTGAAATATCCTAGAAAAGGCTGTGAAACTTCACCTCTCCTTGCACACCCACTGTTTGAAGAGGGGCATTTTTGTCCCTCCTCAAAGCCATTGCTCTTGCACACCAGAAACATGAACATCCACCAGCAGGAATGATGCATGGTCCTGCTGCTGCTGCTGCTTCAGAGCACTGGGCAGTGCAGACCTGGGTATTACCAATATGAGCACTTAATTAGCATTTCATGCTCCTTCGAGCTGTCCAGATCTCAGGGCTTTTTGTTTCAAAGCAGCCACTGCACCATCTCTAGGGAAGAACAGGAAATGGGAACCAGCGACTGCCAGCCTTGCAGGGGTGTAGGGGAGAACCTGAAGTGTCTGCATCCAAAGATGAATGGGAAGAGTGTAATTTTCAAAGCAAACGCTTCATTAGCATAGCAGGACCAGTTCTTGACTGCATGCTTGCATGAAGATCATTTGGGATCTCCTTTTTGTATCTCATGCAGAAAAGGTGCTCTTAATAATACCACACTACTTAAACCAGATTGGGATGTGGCTCTGTAGTGGTTCACAATGAAGCAGACTGCCTGCTTTGTCACTGCCAGCCCTGGTGAGCCTGCGAGGGACTGTAGTGTATCCCATGCCTGTTTTGCCTCCAAGAAAAGCTTGGTTTTCCTCATTAGTGTGGAGTAAATACAAGAGTAATAAAATGGACAATTAAACTGGCTACTTTGGAGGATATGCTCATGCTTTTGCATGTCAGTCCTGTACCTCATGCTCCCAAGGTTTGTTACTCCTCATGAAATATTTTAACAAAATATCTCAGGTCTCTTGTTACATTTGAATAAAATTGCATCAGATCATCAAGAATTCTGCTGTCAGGAACAAGACAAGAGCCTTGCGACACTCCCTTGCAGCTGTCCTGGATTTCTGCAGCCCTTTGTGAAAAGCTGCTGCAGACAGAGTGTTTGGAGTTGGTTTGGGCCTTTCTGGGAGATCTGTGGAGCAGTGTGCAGGGCTCTCCTGGCAGAAAACTGTTTGTCCAAGCCCAGGGACATGGTGCCGGCAGAAGCGGAGCGGCCCCACTCCCAGCCCGAGAGTCTGTGAGCTGAGCCACGCCGGGGAGAAAAGACAGCGAGGGGCTCCAGCCCAGCTGCTTCCCCTGCCCTGACCGTTCCATGGAGCTCTGCCATGGGAGAAAGTCGACGCCGCACGAGCCACCGAGCTTCCATCAGCTGCTGGAACTGCTCCGTGACAGCTCCTGTTCTTCCCGAGAGAGAACCCGGCGCCTTCTTGGAACGCGTGTCATGGGGGGATTCTGTTTGTTAATAAACTGCTGGGGTTTTTCCACTTTCATCTATCAGTAACAATTTCCTATTGCTGGAAAGGGATTGTTGGAACACTTTAGAGGAGATGACTTATTGCACAATATCCTGTTTTAAGTTGTCTCAAACTGTGTGAGACAGATGGCTTCACATAGGAGCATCCCCAAGGCTGCTGAGGGGAAGGCACAGTGGAAGACAAACCCAGTATTTCTGAGGGAAACTCCTTGACACCAAACCAACCTGAGTTGTCAAACAGCAGACCTGACGTTTCGAGTCATGGCCCAAAGGGGAAACCTTTCAGTGTGTTTGGTCCAGGCTGGGTTGTGCTCGAGGCAAAGGTGTGTCAGTGTGTTGGATAATACTCTTTTCTTGACCTAGAGATGGGGACACTGAGAGGTGTTTTAAAAACTTGTATTCCATTTTCAGTCTCATGAGAAGGGTGAGACAATACAGATGTTATAATTCAATCAGAAGCTATTTCCTAATTACAGTACATTATAAGTGTTTCTTGGTCTATCAGCTTTTTGCCACACCATGTTGTAGATGCCTTAAAGCCAATTATTTAAAACTACCCCTTGTGGGTCCCTCTACAATGCATCTTTCCTAGCTCTATTTTTCCAAAGTCTTATTTGCAAGGCCATCTTTTGAAACTTTTTTCCAGCTCCATTCCTCTCTCAACAATATCTGTCCTAGTCCATGGCATTTTTAAGTTAGCATTTCTTGTCTCAAGGTTTATAAACAGATTCATACTGTGTGGGCCTTCTATTAGGCCCTAAAAACTTTCTACAAACCCATTTCCCACATCAGTGCACTTGGCTCCTTCTCTGCTCATTGTGCCTGGCAAGCACAGGAGCCCAGAGCTCCTGCAGAACCCATCACAGCACTCAGTGGGAGCAAACTTGTGTCCAGTCCTCACCTGGAGCTGTGGTGCCCAGCATTCCACCTCACTGGAATGAGGAACTGTTCCTGCTCTTTCAGAAGGAGATAAGGAGGTTTGGCCTTCCGATCAGCTCCTTCCCAGCTCTTGATTTGCTGCCCTGGGGGAGCTGCTGCTTGGGGCAGCACTTGTTTCACAGCTGACAGCCCTGCTCTGCTGGCCTGCAGCCATTGCAGGAGCTTTTGCTGGTGACATTGAACGTTTCAGACCTTCTTAAGGAAAACTCAGGGCAGAACTTGTCAAAAGAGCATTGCCTGGATGATGTTTTTAACATTAGATCTTTCCTCCACCCAGTGCTCATGTCCATGGGCCTGTGACCCCGAGTGGGTGCTGCCTCCTGAAATCCCAAACGGGGCAGGATGTCTCCCAGCTCCAACCTGCCTGCTCCAGGGGCAGTGTGCTCCGCTGGTGACGGGCACTGGCAGGGGCTGTCCCTGCAGGTCTGTGCAGCAGCAGGGCACCCCCCAGCTCGCCATCCCCACCTGGGGCAGGGGCACGGCTCTGGACAACCCGGGGACATTCTGCTGAGGAGGTGTCCCTGCAGGGGATGGGGTCCCAGGAGCTGGGTGATGTTGTCCTTCTCCCCTGTTTACACACAACTGCAATGGGGTCCACGATGGGGAGGGGATTCCTGACCAATGGGGGGTCCCAGTGTGGTTACACCCATCAACATGGGGGGAAGGGGGGAGACGAGTGCAATGGAGGGCACAGAAAAGGGAGGAGGAGAGGTGGGGAGGTGGCCACTTTGGGGTGCAAGGGCAGGAAAACTTGGAAATGGAGGCAACAAAATGGTGGGGCTGGATACGCTGCTGGCACTGTTTGTGGGGAATCAGCAGGAGGGGGAAGTGGGTAAAGGGGCACAGGAGGGAGGATGAGGGGAAGGTCCAGGGCAGCAGACGCTTTGCTGTCCAGGGAAAGGGAGAGAGGGGATCGGGAGGCGTCAGGGGATCGATAGCAACCCTGGGCCAAGTGACAACGACTGCCAGCCCATTGCCCCTCAGGTGAGGAAGGGTTTTGGGTACATGGGGACAGGAAGAAGGGAAAGTGGTTTTGAACTGGGGACCAAAAACTTTTCCTGAATTTTCCCCCGATTGTTTAACTGAATCACAAAATAAAATGAAAATAAGGATAAATGGAAAAGAGGATAAAACTTCCCCACTTTAAAATTTCCCTCCATTTGTAAACCAAATAACTTGATCCCAACCACAACCAAAACTCAAGCAATAAAACCGATTCCCTCATAACATTCACAAAGTATTTGGAAAGAAAATGAACAAAAGCTTTCCAATTTCCCTTAGAAAAACAATTTCTCCAATCAACAAGGGCACCCACAACCTTGGAATAGACGTGTCTTTGAGGAGGACTCAGCTTAGGGTGATCAAGGTTGTTGCCCATTCTCAGACTTTGTTCCCACACCCAGCAGAACAAGGAAAATGAAAAACAGAAGACCCTCATATATATATATATACATATATATATATAACTTACAGTTGCTCTTTGGGCCATTGCCCATTGGGTCAATGAAAATCTGCTGGGCAGGTGCTCAGCCCCTCAATTGGCCTCCGCTACTCCGGGAGCTCTTCGGCCTCTTCAGTCTTCGGAGGGTCCCGGTCGCCCTTCGGACAGCCCCCACTAAAACGTGAGGGCTTCTCCTGGGGAAAGCGGCTGCGCCAACAGCGACTTTTGTCCTGCAGTGGGAGGCTGCAGGAGACACTTCTTCAGGGATCTCTTTGCAGAGGCCGCACGCTGGGCGCCACAGGTTGTGGCAGGTGGTGCTCAGAGCGCTGCAACCTTCCCGAAGAAACTTCTTGAAGAAGACACCTCGGGGCACAGGCAATGTCTGTGCTCATGCCGAGGGATTTCAGCTCTTCTGTGATCCCGGCGACGCAGGAGGAGAGACGGGGTCTTCATGTGGGGTTCCAAGGAGAACCTTTCCTGAGCTTCATCCTCAAAAGGGTCCAGGGACAAAAAGCCACTCAGGCAGGGAAAGCAGGGCTTAATATTGGGATCTCGAAGGGCAGGACAGAACACTAGAGTGAATGGGATCAGGGCACGGGGGCAGAGCAAAGGGGAAGGACCAATGGGTTGTAAGGGATCAACATAAAGCAACAAAGGATTTTGGGGGTGATCTTTTTGCTCTCCCTAACCAAGAGGTTATGGCTTAGGGGTTGGTCCTCCAGGCGAGTACAGCAGGCTTTTCCTTGGCCAGTTCTCCAGCCTCCACACAAAGTACCTTAAAAATCTTGAGTATCTCAAAGTATTAATGAGCCCCACTGAGTGTCAGTACAAAGCCCTCAAGGGACTCCTTAAAGCAGATAATTTGGGCCATGATTGCACAAACCTCTCCCAGAGTCTGTATCAAAAGGGAAACACCAGGTACCTTAAAATAACTGAAATAGTACCCTAAGGCATGAATGAGCCCCACTGAGTGTTGTTACTGACAAAGCCTCTCCAGGGAATAATTACAGCAGAGAATTGGAGGCCATGATTGCACAAACCTCTCAGACACTCCAAGGCAAAAGCAAAACCCAAAGTCCTTTGAAAAACCTGCAGTCCCTGCAGGGAGCATTCAGGAGCCCCCAGGGCCATTCCTGAGCAAGGCTCCCCTGGGACTCCTTCCAGCAGATCCTTGAGGCCACTGGGATGTGGGCTAGGGGGGGATGCTGAGGGCAGGACAAGGGGCTGGCAGTGCCCAGCCTGGCTGGGGCTGTGCCAGGAGGCCCCAGGGCCTCAGGACAAGGTGTCTCCTCCCAGCCCTTGGTGGCACAGACCCTGCTGTGCCCCAGGGCACCAAGACTTGGCTTCTCTTTGTCCCCACCTGCCATCACTGCCTCCAGTTCTCTGCTCTGCCTGGGGCCTGGGGACACTTTCTCTATCCTGTCCCTCAGTGGGACCCATTAAAACTTCAAGAAACTTTGGAGTTGGATTGTGATTCGGAGTTCTGGAGAGATTTCTTCAGCTCCCTCTCAGGGACTGATGTTCAGGGCCTGAGCACAAAGCCCCAGGGGCTCATTCAAGTCCTGGTGCTGTGTCTGTGCTGCTGAGCTGGGCCGGGCTCCTGGCCCAGAGGCAGCTCCTGGCAAGGGCAGCAGAGCTGCAGAGAGACAGCTCTGGCCAGGAGCAGCTCCTGTGCACAGCCCAGCAGGGCTGGGGCACTGCCTGCAGCCAGCCCGGGCACAGCACAGAGGCACAGAGAGCTTCAAGCACTCAGGGCTGGGAAGGGGCTGAGAAGTGCCTGGGGCACAATCACTGCCAGCCCTTGGCACAGCAACCTCTGGCTGCAGGACAATGCAGCTGCAGCTCCTGCAGTGATCTCCTGAAGCTGCAACATCCCAATGCCTGCAGACTCTGTGAGTACAACTCTGAGTATTTGTGGTGTAGGGGCGGTGAAATGCTCATGAAGCTCTGATGTACTGAGGGGCTCTGATCAGTCACAGAATATTCCCAAGACAAGGATTTTGATAAAAATGAGGAAATTTCCCAAGAGTTTGTATTCAGTTTCCTACTATTGGAGAATGGCAGGGAGGAGGGATAACTATTAAAGGATGATTATGGATTTTGACAAGTGCCTGAGACATCTGAACTGTTACTTTTAGTGATCAATAGGTTCACAGGAGATCCCTAATGTGCTTTCAGCCACTCCTTTGCCCATGGCCAGGACCGGCATCACCTTTGCTGGACCCATGAGATTCAGTCTGAGCTGTCCTTTCTCCAAGCTGCAAACAGAACCTGCCCCCAGCCCATGCCCTGCAAACAGGCTGTAGGGGCACAGGGAGTGCACAGAGATTTGGGGTCTGTGAGTGCTGGTGTGGAGAGATCGGGCACAGGGAAACACCTGCAGGAGGAAAGTCTCCAGGAAACAGAGACAAGATCAGGGAAGGAGAGAAAATAAACACACTTGGATGCTCTGCAGCCCCGGGCCCAGTTCCCTCTGCAGAGCACAGGGCTGGGAGCAGCTGCCCGGCCCTGGGGGCTCTGGAGGGGGCACAGCTGGCTCAGGGTGACGCTGTCCCCAGGGCCCAGCTCTGGGCAATGCTGTCAGGGCAGCCAGGGAAGGAGCTGCATCTCCCACAATCCAATGCCATCAGAAGGACACTTGGGAGTCTCCCTGAGATTTCAGTCCAAGCTGGGAGCTCCAATCCAGGGTGCGAACCTGTCCTAGAGCATCTCTGAGTCATGAGATTGATGGGGAAAGGCAGAGGTGTTCTGACTCTGAAAATGCTGCTGGGTTGGTGAAATGAGCAATGCGAGTCCTTGGCTACAAATGTGCAGCTGGGCTGGGGTGGATCCATCTGCTCTCAGCAGTACCTGGTGACATTTTAGGGGAAGCATGGGAAGGTGATCACCCTCCACCTGAGACAGGTTAAAGCCCAGAGAAACTCTGAACAGGTCACAATGACAGACCATCTCTCCTCTCAGACCATCTCCAGGCTTGGCTGGGGGCACAGGAGGGAGGGGGCTTGATCAGAGGGAGGCGCTCCATCTGCACCACTGTCCCCAAAGCCATGCACAATTCCCTCCGGGACACCAGCACCATCTCCTACTCAGCATGTGCTGCTCAGCTCTTTTTCTTTCTGTTCTTTATCACAGCAGGGTATTCACTGCTGACCATCATGTGCTACGACCGCTACGTGTCCATCTGCAAACCCCTGCACTACGGGACCCTCCTGGGCAGCAGAGCTTGTGCCCACATGGCAGCAGCTGCCTGGGCCAGTGCCTTTCTCCATGCTCTCATGCACACAGCCAATACATTTTCCCGGCCCCTGTGCCATGACAATGCCCTGGGCCAGTTCTTCTGTGAGGTGCCCCAGATCCTCAGGCTCTCCTGCTCACACTCCAACACTCTCAGGGAAGTTGGACTCATCACAGTTAGTGCCTCTTTGGTATTTGGTTGTTTTGTGTTCATTCTTTTCTCCTATGTGCAGATCTTCAGGGCTGTGCTGAGGATCCCCTCTGAGCAGGGACAGCACAAAGCTTTTTCCACCTGCCTCCCTCACCTGGCCGTGCTCTCCCTGTTTGTCAGCACTGGCATATTGGCTCAGTTGAAGCCCCCCTCCATGTCCTCCCCATCCCTGCATCTGGCCCTGTCAGTTCTGTACTCAGTGGTGCCTCCAGCCCTGAACCCCCTCATCTACAGCCTGAGGAACCAGGAGCTCAAGGCTGCAGTGTGGAGACTGATGACTGGATGCTTTCAGGAACATTCATCTGCTTGCCAATTTCAGCAAATCACTTGTAATAAAAGTCATCTTTAATACTTCTTGTTGGTTTCAGTTTGGCAGTTCTTTTTCTTTGTTTTAGTTTTTTTCATATTGTCCACAAAGAAATGTCATTGTTTGTGCCGTTTCTCATTTTGTTTCTCTCCGTCTTCCCTGTGGCCACAGACTGTGTCAATGAGCTCTTGGTGCTTTTAAAGGAACTGGAGGATCTCCCAGCAGAGTTTTCTGCAGAGATGCCCTTTTGTTGCCTTCTCTGGAGCTGCAGCAGCAATGTCTGTGTGCAGAGCTGGGGCAGATCAGGGCTGGCCCAGCAGCTGTGCCCAGCAGCAGCAGCAGCAGCACTTGGTGTTGCCAGTGCTGCTGCCGTGGCCCTGCCCCGCTGCCCTGGTGGCCCTGGTGTTGCTGCAGGGCCTGAGTGCTCTCGGGGCCGGGCACAGCCCTGGGGGTGGCAGTGCCGGGGCTGCAGCAGGGACAGGCCATGGGCACTGCTGGGGCAGCGCTGACGCCTCAGCCCAGGCCCTGGGGGCTCCAGGCTCCTTGCCCAGGCTCTCTCAAGAACACGGCCAGGCCAATGCTCAGCACAGAAACCCCCGTGAGCAGCCCCAGGCTGGCCGTGGGCAGGCTGGGGGCAAACAGCACGGCTGGGGCTCTGCAAGGGCCCTGGGGCAGACGGGAAGGAGCAGCAGAGCAGGGGCTGATCCATGCCCAGTGCGCTGCACAGCCCAGGGCAGCGTCCCAGAGCGTCCTCATGCAGCTGCCAACAACATCCCCCCTCTGCAGCCCTGGCCTCTCCCCCAGCTCACACAGGTGCCCCATCCTTGCAGGCACAGACACGGCAGCACTGGCTCAGCAGCCCCTGCTTGCATTGCCCACAGCAGGGGGAGCACCCCCATGCTGTTGCTGTGGGGACATGAACCTGAGGGAGCACAAATGCCATCAGCCCCTGGGGCCAGCAAGGGCTGGGGGACACCAGGGAAACCACTCAGCTTTGTCCTGGCCTCTGCACTCAGCCAGAAAGTTTGTTCCCATCAGCTGGGAGTTTCCTGTGCCACTGCAGACGCTGTTGCTCAGAGCCAGGGCTGCCTGGCAGCCAGCCCCAAACTGCCCTGAGCATTTCCTTGGCTTCACCTTTGCTTTCTTTCCTCTTCCTGATACAAATGTCTTCCCATTGCCCACCCCCGTTCCCTCCCCTGCAAACAGCCCATCCCTGGTTGCCCTTTCCTCTCTGGCCCCACTGCCCATTGCAGTTCCTGACTTGGCCCCATGGGAACGTCCCTTGGGCAGCAGGATCATCCTACAAGTGCTGCAGGAATTGTCTGCAGGCTCCTGCAGTGCCTGCTGCTGCTCCCTTGCCAGAGGCAGCCCAGGCCAGGGGGGCACATCTGGGCTGCTGTGTCTGCCCCTGGGGCTCCCTGTTCTGGGCAGTGAGGAGGAGCTGCACAGGCTCTGCACGACTGACAGGATGGGCTCTGGGGCTGCCAGGAGAAGCTGAGGGCCCTGGGCTGCTGGAGCTCCTCAAGAGGAGGCCCAGGGCTCATCCTGCAACTGCTCCAAGGGTTCTTTCAGAGAATCCCAGAATCAGCAAGGCTGGAACAGGCCATGGAGATCATCAAGTCCAACCTGTGCCCTGACACTGCCATGTCTCCCCTGGGCCTCCTCTTCCCCAGGATAAACAAGCCCAGCTCCCTCAGCTGCTCCTCAAAGCTCTTGTGTTCCAGACCCCTCCCCAGCCTTGTTGCCCTTCTCTGGACACGCTCCAGCCCCTCCATGTCCTTCCTAAATTGGGGGCCCAGAACTGCAAACAGCACTCGAGGTGCTGCCCAAGCAGTGCTGAGCACAGGGGAACAATCCCTGCCCTGCTCCTGCTGGCCACACCATTCCTGAGCCAGGCCAGGAGCCATTGGCCTTCTTGGCCACCTGGGCACACGGCTGGCTCATGTCCAGCCTGCTGTCCATCTGTCCCTGCAGGTCCCTTTCTGCCTGGCTGCTCTCCAGCCCCTCTGTCCCCAGCCTGTAGAGCTGCAGGGGTTGTTGTGGCCAAAGTGCAGGACCCGGCACTTGGACTTGTTCAACCTCACCTTGTTGGATTTGGGCCCTGGATCCAGCCTGTCCAGGGCCCTGTGCAGAGCCCTCCTACCCTCCAGCAGATCCACACTCACACCCAGCTTGCTGTCATCTGCAAATTTGGTGATTTTCTATTCTTTTTCACACATGTGGTAATCATTTCCCCAAAATCATTAACATATTTCCCCTCCATTTAACCCATGTGTTCTTCTGTCCTGGGGGTGTCTCTGCTCGTCCCTGGTGCTCGTGGAGCCCAATGTTCCCGTGGGCCTGGCTGAGCTGGCAGGACACTGAGGCTGCTGAACTTCCAGTTCCCCTTCTCACACAATGGGCATTGTGTGGTCTCCACAGGCCTGGGGTTGTGGAGAACAAGCTCCAGGTGTCAGCTCAGCTGGTGGAGACAATTTATCATCTGGTAACATGAGGTCACAGAGTGGGCTGTGACATCACAGAGTGGGTTATGTGAGGTCATCCAACAGCTGTGGCATCATAGACTGCATCTGTGACATCACAGAGCCAGCTGTGACATCACAGGGCAGAGGTCTGACATCACAGGGCAGACTATGACATCACAGACTCTGGTGTGACATCAGAGAGCAGCTCTGTGACATCAGAGAATGGGCTGTGACATCACAGAGGAGGCTGTGACATCCCAGAGGGGCTGTGTGACATCCCAGCAGGGCTGTGTCAGGTCACTGGGTTGCTCACTCTGCCCCAGCTCCCCCTCACAGTTTCTCCCAACAAGTCCAATGCTGTCCATGCCCAGCAGGGTCCCTGTCCCCCGGGATCCCCCCGGCCCACCTGGAGCCACAGCCTCCACCAAAGGATGTTCCACAGGATCCACCCCAGAGCCTGACAGGGGACAAGGGGCCAGGGCTGTGTGACCAGGACATCAAGGACGGGGATTATCCAGGTCACTGTGGCCTGGGTTGGGTTGCCCAGGGCAGGAAAGATGTCTGGCAGCTGGAGCAGGGCCTGGGAAGGGCCTCCAAGGTGGGGCTGGAGCCCTTGGGCTGTGAGCAGAGGCTGAGGGAGCTGGGCTTGTCCAGCCCAGAGCAGGGAAGGCTGAGGGGCTCCTCATCCCAGCCTGGATGTGCCAGCGAGGAGGGGATGGAGAACACAGAGCCAGGCTCTTCACAGGGGGGCTGGTGGGAGACAAAAGCCAATGGGTGGGAGGGGAAAGAGGGGAGCTCAGCCAGGGCATGAGGAGATGAAATGAGTCAGGCTGCTTTCAGCATTTCCTCAACACCAAGAGCAGCCTGACCTCCCTTCTCCAACCACCACTGGCAGCTTTGCAAATCAGGAATTGTTTGAGCTGTTGTGCCCCCACACCAGGATGAGCATCCTGATACAAGAACTTAATTGTGTTTATATCTATTACCACATTTGTCTAAAATTAATTTTAGTATGGAAATCACCTGTGGAGGGTGCACTCATCAGACGCTACTGGAACATTTCACATAGCTCAGGGAGGAGCGTGATTGTTACTAAATTGTGTCCTGTTCAACTATGGTCTGCTGGCCATGAAGAGAAACTTTCTGTGCCTCTGAGTCCCACCAGTTCCTGGTCCCTCCAAGGACACAAACCTGATGAGTTGTGGTTCCCACTCCAATGGTGGCACTTGGACCTTGCTCCATAGCCAGAGCAAAGCTCCTTGTCCCAGAAAGTGCCTGGCAATGCAGGGATGAAGGAAACAGGACAGGCTGTGGGGATCAGGGGCAGGGCAGAGCCAGGGAAATGAATGACTTTTGCATTTTACAGAGCTGTGCCTTCCCTTGGCTTTGCTGGCTGACAATAAATGAACATCCCTCTGGTCTCTGGCAGCTCCTTCTCCAAGGAAAGCAGGGGGGAACTGGAGCCAAGGAGCTGAAACCTGCAGGTCCAGCCTGGGCTGGAGGGAGCTCAGATTTGCACAAGGCTGCTCTGAGTGCCAGGGCTTGGGTGGGGGAAATGGTGGGATGGGGGTAGGGACAGAGTCTGATTGATTGTCAGAGATAAAGGGTCTTGATTTTCATATCTATTCCAAATGCATGAGGAGGTACTTGGATTCAGGATCAATTGGAGATTGCACATATCAATGAATTAACAGGAAAACCTAAACAGAACCAAAAAATATTTCCTCACTGTCTTTGTAAATATAATATATTCACTTTGAATGCAGTTCTGAAATCTGTCCAATTGACCATGAAAGATTTGGAAATGTAAATCAGATTATTCCCAGAGGCTCAGCTTGTTAAGGTGTGCTGAATGTTAATGAGCTCTGGGGCACTGAATTCCTGAACTGAAGAGCTGAAGGCTGAACAAGCCTCTGGAGAAGTAAAATTCAGCAGCAGCCTCCAAGTTTTTAGAGTGTGTGGAGGACAACTTTTTGTCACAGCTGGTGAGTGAGCCCAGCAGGGGAGGGACTATGCTGGACCTGTTGTTTGGGATTAGAGATGGGCTGGGGGGAGATGTGGTGGTTGGAGGCCGCTTGGGGCACAGTGAGCATGAAATTATAGAGTTCCCAACATTTGTGAAATCAGGAGGAACATCTATAAGACTCTTACATTGGACTTCTGGAGGGCAGACTTTGGCCTGATCAGGAGACTTATTCAGAGAGTTCCTTGGGAAGCAGCCCTCAAAAACAAAGGAGTTTGGGAAGGGTGGGTGTGCTTCAAAACAGAGATCTTGTGGGAACAGGAACAGACTGTCCCTGTGTGCTGAAAGAAGAGTTTATGAGGCAAACATCGAGCCTGGATGGGCAAGGAGGTTTTGATGGAACATAGGAATAAAAAGAGGATGTATCATCTTTGGAAGGAGGGTCAGGTCTCTCAGCAAGTATTTAAGGGGGTTGCTAGGGCATGTAGGAAAGAAATTAGGGAGGCCAAAGCTCAGTATGAACTTAACTTGGGACATTTTTTAAGGGATAATAAAAAAATGTTTTTACAAATATATTAATGGCAAAAGGAAGGGTAAGACCAACCCTTGTTCTTTATTAGATGTGGGAGGGGACTTAGTAACCGCAGATGAGGCGAAGGCAGAGGTGCTTAACACCTTCTTTGCCTCAGTCTTTAGTGGGAAGGCTTGCCTACAGGATAACTGTCCTCTTGGGTTGGTAGACAGTGTCAGAGAGCAGAATGATCTGCCCGGGCCAGGGGCTGCACTGCCAGCCCAGAGCCACGTGGGGATAGCCCGGTACCGGCAGGGCAGCAGGGAAACCGGCACTGGGGCAGCAGAAATGGGCAATACGAGAGCTGGGGGTGCTCCAGAAGCCTGGTCATGTTGGGAGCATGGACAGGGGGGACCCATGGATACCCCAGGAGCCTGAAACAGGGACCCCGGACAGTGCTGACCCCTGGGACGCCTGTGATGCCAAAGTGGGGAGCCCAGAGAAGGGGAACCTGCGGGATTGCCAGGAGCCCCAGCAGCCCAGAGAGGGGAACACCAATACAAACTTGAACTGGAGCAACCCAGACAGGGGGGGCCTCCAGGAGCCCAAAGTGGAGAGACCAGAGAGGGGAAACTGAGGGCTGGGTGTTTTTGCTGCATCTTGGTCATTTGTGTATTTTGGGGGACGGAATCTTGGTGCTTTGGAGGTTTATATGGGTGGCAGATTCCCAGTGACTTCTAGGGATGGGCTTGGGCAGTAGGAACCCGCTAACCCAATGTGCTCATCCATTGTATTTTTCCCCAAACCAGGATTTCTCTTTCCCAAACCTTGGCTGGATGGAGAAGGAGGCTGTGAGGAAGAGGAAGATGTCCCAGGACACGCAGGCAGGTGAGGAGGAAGTCAGTGCCCCTTTCCCCCTCTCTCCTGCTCCATCTCCCAGCCCAGCACGGGCCCTGGCTGCAGGACAATCCTGCTGCCGATGCCGTCCTGCAGCCAGGGACACATTGGGAGGATCTCCTTCCCTCTGGCATGGAGGCAAATCCCATCCTCTCCTTGTCCTTCCTCCCTCAGACCAGGAGCTGAGGATGGAGACCAGGGAGGACAAATCCTCATGGTATAATCTCATGGAAGAGGCTGTTTTGAGTGACTCCACAGCACAGGAATGCAAGAGGGCAGAAAATCCCTTGAGATCCCACACAAGGAGGGGCTGCAAGCCCAGCCCAGGGTGCTCTGAGGAGGAAAGAGCCACCCTGTGCCAGGAAGGTGGACAGAGCTTCAGCCAGAGCTCGGAGCTGGTGGCCCATGAGCAGCTTGGAGGGTGGGAAGAGCTTCAGGCAGAGCAACAGCCTGATCTGCCAACAGATGATCCACACTGGGGAATGGCCTTAGGAGTGTGGCAAGCGTGGCAAGTGTGGAAAGGGCTTCAGCTGCAGCTCCACCCTCATCATCCACCAGTGCATCCACACTTGGCAGGGGCCCTACCAGTGTCCTGAGTGTCTGAAGAGGTTTCAGAGCAGCTCCCACCTCCTCCTGCACCAGCAGATTCACACTGAGGAGAGGCCCTTCCGCTGCCCTGACTGTGGGAAGGGATTCAAGCACAACTCCACCCTCGTCAGGCACCGGCGCATCCACACCGGGGAGAGGCCCTACAAGTGCTCTGAGTGTGGGAAGAGCTTCAGCCAGAGCTCTCACTTGAACAAACACCAACAGAGGCACCGGTAAGGGAAGCCCTGGAATGACTCGACTGAAGGAGGAGCTTCATGCACTGCTCCAGCTTCATCCCCTATTGGAGGACGCACGTTGGGGAGAGCTCTGGTGATCCATGTTCCCTGTGATCCATGCTGGGAAGACACCTGTCCCTTTTCCTGCCCCTGCCAGTGTCATGATGGGAGATGGAAGAACATGAGGGTCTGGCCATGGCCGTGTCATTACAGTCACTCCCACCTCAGGTCATTGCCAGGGGCAGGAAAGGGACTCTCTCTCTCCCTGAGAAGAAAGGTGTCCTTTCCAGGGAATACGTGCCCGGGAAGAGCCAGTGGGTGGTGATGTAGTTTTCCCTGTAAATAGCTTTTCTTATCCCTTCTGTTACCAATATTATTTCTGTTCCTTTTGTTCTTTATCTCGTTGCTGTTCCCAGGAAATTGTTCTTATCCCAGCCCAGGATCTTTGTCTTTTGTGCTTTCCATGGGAGGTTGGAGGGCAGTGAGCGCAGCGCGGTTTTAGCAGGAGCAGGAATTTGAGGAATCCCGTTCCTGAACCCCAGCAGGTGAAACCGAGCATCCCAGCTGGTGCCAGCCCTGGTGGCCATGGCAACAGCCTTGGGACCGGGTCCCTGGCTGGGGCTGTGGGAACCTCTTCCCTCTGGTGCCCAGGGACAGGAGTGGAGGGAGCGGCTGCAGCTGAGTCGGGGCAGGCTCAGGTTGGATGTCAGGAAAAGGTTTTTGCCCAGAGGCTGCTGGGGCCCTGGCCAGGCTCCCCAGGGAAGGGTCCCAGCTCCAGGGCTCTCTGAGCTGCAGCAGCATTTGGCCAGCGCTGCCAGGCCCAGGCTGGCATTGTTGGGGTGTCCTGTGCAGGGCCAGCAGTTGGACTGGAGGATCCTGATGGGTCCCTCCCAGCTCAGCCAATTCTGTGCTTCTGGGATCCCATGAGCCTGGGGATGGGACTGCCAATGGTTGCCATGGCAACGGGCTCTGGCTGCAGGCCTGAGCTGGTGTCCATGGCAACCACCCCTGGGATGGGGTCTCCATGGAGCTGCCGAGGGACTGAGCATAGCAACAGGGATCTGGTGATTGTTGCCATGGAAACTGACCATAGCAACAGGGAGATGGGGATGGTTGCCATGTAAACTGACCATAGCAACAGGGGCTGGAGATGGTTGCCATGGAAACTGACTGTGATAACAGGGAGATGGGGATGTTGCCATGGAAACTGACCACAGCAACAGGGGGTGGCCATGGTTCCATGGAAACTGACCATAGCAACAGGGAGATGGGGATGGTTGCCATGGAAACTGACCAAAGCAACAGGGGCCTGGGGATGTTTGCCATGGAAACTGACCATAACAACAGGGAGCTGGTGATGGTTGCCATGGAAACCTACCATAGTAAAGGGGGCTGGGTATTGTTGCCATGGAAACTGACCATAGCAACAGGGGTGGGCATGGTTGCCGTGGAAACTGACCATAGCAACAGGGAGATGGGATGGTTGCCATGGAAACTGACCATAGCAACAGGGGCCTGGGGATGGTTGCCATGGAAACCGACCATAGCAACAGGGGGCTGGTGATGGTTGCCATGGAAAACTGACCATAGCAACAGGGGCCTGGGGATGGTTGCCATGGAAACTGACCATAGCAACAGGGGCCTGGGGATGGTCGCCATGCAATGGTGATGGTTGCCCGTGGCACTGCTGCCATTCTCTGCTGCTGCTGGGGCACTCGGGGCTCTGGCTGAGCAGCAAAGGTGACCCTGAGCCAGGAGCTTTCCTTGCCTGCAGCAAAGCCTCGGCATGCAAAGCCCTTCCTGGGGCTCTGCCCTGTGCCAGCAGGGATTGTGCCAGTGGAGCTGACCCGAAATTTCTTCTCCCAGGCAGCTTTAGGACACACAACATGGAAAAGCCAGAGCCCACTCTCAGCTCTGTGCAGTCCTCCAGCAGAATCTGGAGTGTGAAGCAGCCTGGGAACAGGGTTTAGTGTCAGGGGAGGGGAACTCAGAGCCCTTTTCTGCCCTGTGGGCTGAGGCTCTGCATTTCCAATGGCCCTGCAGCTGCCAAAGGGGCCTTTTTGGCTCAGCTGAGAACAGTTCTGCTGAGAGCCTGTCCTAAACCTGCTTTTTCTGCAAACAGCCCCAATCAATTCTCTTTTTTTGCAGCCCCAGGTCTTGTGTGAGTGCAAGTGTGACAACTGAAGGATGGAACAGCTCTACTGGGGGGAGTTCTCTTTTTCTTGATTTGTTTTTTTTGTTTATTTGGTTGGTTTGGCTTGATTTGGTTTTTTATCCTTTGTTCTGTTTTGGTTGGTTTGTTTGTGTTGTTGTTTTGGTTTGGTTGTTTGGTTAGGGTGCTGGGGTTTCTTTTGTTTTCATATGGTTTTGTTTGTTTTTTTGTTGGTTTTTCATTTTTTGTGTTTTTTTTTTTTTTTAATTTTTTGGTTTATATGGTTTTGGAGTTTTTTTTAATTATCTCTTCCTAGAAGCTCTGGGCAGAGCTCTGTGACTGTGTCTGGCACTTGTCTGTGGCACTGTGCAGGTGGCCAGGGGGACCTTCCCCGAGCTGTGTGCAGAGGAATCCACATCAGCCCAGGCCGGGGTGGGCAGTGGCCGCTCAGTTCCATGGACTGGACGCGGCTCTGGACGCTTCCCTTGGAGCGACTGCAGGGAGGGAACGCTGGGGCTGTCACTGCTGGGGTGTCACACACAGGGGACACTGGGGCTGTCACCAATGGGGTGTCACACACAGGGGACACTGGGGCTGTCACCAATGGGGTGTCACACACAGGGCAACGCTGGGGCTGTCACTGCTGGGGTGTCACACACAGGGCAACGCTGGGGCTGTCACTGCTGGGGTGTCACACACAGGGGACACTGGGGCTGTCACCAATGGGGTGTCACACACAGGGGACGCTGGGGCTGTCACCAATGGGGTGTCACACACAGGGGACGCTGGGGCTGTCACTGCTGGGGTGTCACACACAGGGGACACTGGGGCTGTCACCAATGGGGTGTCGCACACAGGGGACACTGGGGCTGTCACTGCTGGGGTGTCACACACAGGGGACACTGGGGCTGTCACCAATGGGGTGTCACACACAGGGGACACTGGGGCTGCCCCACTTCTGCCCTGTCCCCAACAGCTCTGCCAGCACCTTGAGGGAACACAAAGGTTGAGCCAAAGGATGAGAATTGCAGAAGGGGCTGAGCTGGGAGGGACCCAATGGGATCATCAAATCCCAGAATCACAGAATCAGAGAATTACTGGGTTGGAAGAGACCTTCAAGATCATCGAGTCCCACCCATGTCCTAACACTTCAACTAAACCATGACACTGAGTGACACATCCAGCCTTTTATAAACACATCCAGAAATGGTGACTCCATTACCTCCCCGGGCAAACCAATCCAGGACTTTATCACACATTCTATGAAAACCCTTCTTCCTAATATCCACCCTATATTTCCCTTGGTGCAGCTTAAGATTGTGTGCTCTGCATCTGTCAGTTGCTGCCTGGAGAAAGAGACTGATCCCCACCTGACTACAACCTCCTTTCAGGAAGGTGGAGAGAGTGGCAAGGTCACCTCTGAGTCTCCTTTTCTCCAGACTGAACAACCCCAGCTCCCTCTCCTCACAGGATTTGTGTTCCAGACCCCTCCCCAGCCTTGTTGCCCTTCTCTGGACACGCTCCAGCCCCTCCATGTCCCTCCTAAGTTGGGGCACCCAGAACTGGACACAGCACTCAAGGTACGGTGCCAGTACAGGGCAAGAATGCCAAGTACACCAGAGCCAGGTACAGGTGGAGAATGATCTCCCTGCTCCTGCTGGCCACACTGTTCCTGATCCACACCAGGAGCCCTTGGCCCTCTTGGCCACCAGGGCACTCTGCTGGCTCATGTTCAGCCGGCTGCCAACCAGCACCCCCAGGTCCCTTTCTGCCTGGGCACTGTCCAGCCACACCGTCCCCAGCCTCTGGCCTTGCAGGGGTTATTGTGGCCAAAATGCAGGACTCGCCACTTGGACTTAATTAACTTCATCTCATTGGACTCTGCCCATCCCTCCAACCATTCCAGGTCTCCCTGCAGAGCCCTCCTACCTTCCAGGAGATGGACACATGCTCCCAGCTTAGTGTCATCTGCAGATTTACTAATGAAAGACTCAAGCCCCTCATCCATGGTGTCAATAGAAATATTGAACAGAGCTGGCCCCAGCACAGAGCCCTGAGGGACACCACTGGTGCCTGGCCCCAGCTGGATGCAGCACCGCTCACCACCACTCTCTGGGCCCAGCCAGCCAGTTCTGAACCCAGCACAGAGTGCTCCTGTCCCAGCCCTGGGCTGCAGCTTTTCCAGGAGTGTGCTGTGGGAGACAGTGCCAAAGGCCTTGCTGGAGTCCAGGCACACAACACCCACAGCCTTTCCTGCATCCACCAGGAGGCTCACCTGGTCATAGAAGGAGACCAGCTTGCTCAAACACGACCTACCCCTCCTAAACCCCTGCTGGCTGGCTCTGATCCCCTGGCCATCCTGGAAGTGCTGGCTGATGACACTCACTAGAAACTGTTCCATTGCCTTACCGGGTACTGAGGTCAGGCTGCCTGGCCTATAATTGCCAGGATCCTCCTTCCCACCCTTGTTGTGAATGGGTGTCACATTGGGCAGCTTCCAGTCATCTGGAACCTCACCAGGGAGCCAGGACTGCTGGTAAATGATGGAGACTGGCTTGGCAAGCTCAGCTGCCAGCTCCCTCATCACCCTGGGGTGGATCCCATCTGCTCCCAGGGATCTGTGAACATCCAAGCAGCTCAGCAGTTCTCTGACTGCCTCCTCCTGGATAACAGGGGCCCATTCTGCTCCCTGATGCTCCTCTATGATGCTGTAGTTGCTCAATGACCACACACAACAAACTCTGGGATGTCATAGCCCAATCTGTGATCTCACAGAACCCACTCTGTGCTGTCACACAGCCCCTTGCTGACATCCCAGCTGCTCTGTGCCTCTGTGACACAGCCACAGAGGTGCCACTGTGACACAGCCCCCTCTGGGACATGCCACAGCCCCTGCCAGTGCTGAGCCCCTGGGAGCTCTGTCTGTGCCCTGCTGGTTTCCCTGAGGGGCCCTGGCAGTGCCCCAGCCCTGCTGGGCTGTGCCCAGGAGCTGCTCCTGGCCAGAGCTGTCTCTCTGCAGCTCTGCTGCCCTTGCCAGGAGCTGCCTCTGGGCCAGGAGCCCGGCCCAGCTCAGCAGCACAGACACAGCACCAGGACTTGAATGACCCTCTGGGGCTTTGGTGCTCTTTGCATCAGAGCCAGTCCCTCAGAGTGGGCTCAAAGACTTCTCAAGAACTCAAAATCAGATTCCAAGTCCAAACTTTCTTGAACTTTTAATGGGTCCCACTGAGGGACAGGACTGAGAAAGTGTCCCTAAGTTCCAAGTAGAGCAGAACACTGGAGGCAGTGATGACAGCTGGGGACAAGCAAGGGAAAGGTGTCTCTGGTGCTGAGCAAACCTGGATGTGTTTCAGGAATGCAAAGGGCCAAGGCCTGAGCCCCAGCCCTGGCCAGGCAGATCCTGTCCCTCCCTCCTTGCTCAGGCTCTTCCCGGGATGGGCACTGGCATGTGGGGATGGGCAATGCCAAGGGCAGGAGCATGGGGCGGCCCCTGCCAGGCTGCTGAGCAGGGACAAGGAGGCCATGAGGCCCCAGGCCTGCAAGGGTCACTTGTCCCCTCCTCACGGCTCAGGCCCAGGCCCAGCAGCCATGGCCAAGGTGCTGCCCAAGTTGGCTCTGGCAGGGCTGTCTTGCAGCTGCTGTCCATCCCTGTGCCCTGTGCAGCCCAGGCTGTCCTACGGTGTCTCTGCCCTGGCCTCTGTCCCTGCAGGCTCTCGGCATCCCCCGGCTGCCCCACCTGCCTGGGCCCTTCCTTTGCTGGCAGCTCTGCCTCCTGCCTGCCCCTGCCTGCCCACACAAAGCCTTGGGCTGCTCCAGGCTCCTGCTGGGGACGTGCTGCACCACAGCCCTGCCCTGCCAGGGAAATTCCTTTCTCCTGGTGCCACTCTGGGCCTCCCCAGCTGCCCTTGTGCTGCATTCTGCCCCAGCAAGGGGCACAACAACTCCCCTGGCCCCGGAGTCTCAGACCTCAGGCAGCCACCGGTGACCAACAGGGACAGGAATGCAACAGGACGGGTGCAGCTTTAGCAAAATCCAGGACCCTTTATTGTGCCCGGGAACAAGACAAGAAATGAGGGGCGGGGGTCGGGTCATAGGTGTTACATGACAGGGTAGGGGTGGAGTTTAGGGTCAGGGTCCAATAGCAGGAGGAGCAGGGGACTGCAATGGGGTGGATCAAGGAGCAAACCAATGGAAAAAAATAAGGTGGAGACACTGCAGTAGAATTTAAAGCAATGAGGGCACAGGAAAGGAAGAACATTCTGGGGCCATTCCTGTTTTGACCAGATGGGGTGGAGTGTCTTTTCCCGGGCTTGCAGGGCCACGCCCCACAGGGTGGAGGGGTGGAATCTTCATTAAATCTCGCCCCTCGCCCGATGCTCTCTGTCTGGGTAGAATCCCCACCGCCTGGGGCGGGGGCACTCCACACCCTTGGTGCCATTCTTTCTTTCTCTGCCTGTTTCATACAATGAAGAAAAACTCCAGCATCTGTGGAACCACCCTCCAATTCCTTTCAGGCTACTCCTGTCCTCAGTCTGCACACAACTGAGCCCAGAGCCATCAGCCTCTACATCCTGGTTATGTGGTGAGGCCTCCCAACCCCATCTTGGGAGATTTTTGGGTCCTGAATGTGGTCTTTGAAAATGGAAACAGTGGTCAAAGTTATTTTCTCACAGATCTTGCAGTGACAGAACAAGGGTCAATATCTTTGTTACAGATCTGTAATGCCATGGTGGACTCTCCCAAGTAAGGGGCAAATATTAAGTATATGTTAAGAGAAGTTTTGCAGCTGTAGAGTTATGTTTTCCCTCTCCCTTGCATTGTTATCACAGGGTAGCCTCAGTAGCTGGGGCACTTGGGAGGGTCGGCTTGTTACTATGGCAGCACCTGACCTCCAATCCAGCTGTGAGAAAGTGATCTGAGCACCACTGTGAAATAAACACAGGCAGGACACTTTTCTCCTTTTTAATGCCTTTATTGCAAGTGATGAGCTCTGGGGGGAGAGCTGACGGGTTCACGCTCACGCTGCCACTGCTCCCAGTGGTGACTTGGAGGAGGAGGAAGAGTGCAGCTTTGTCCACTGGTCTGTGGCCAGAGCTAGGGATTCTGTCCTCATGGGAGCATCAGGAATAATCCCTGGTTCACTTTTTCAGTTTCACTCCCAGGGTCCTGCCTGTAGCTCAGGTCCTCCCTTGGCTAGGGCAAGGGGCAAAGAAAGGGTCTCAGCATCTTTGCAGGCTCTGGGCTTTGTTCCTCACATCCAGACATCACTTTGATCTCTTAATTCTGTGTTGGTTCGTTGTTTTTGGGGTCTTTTGGTAAGTTTGGAGGGGTGGCTTTCCCGTGGCAGGCTGGCTCCAAGGTCATTTGCATGCCCTCCCATGTCCCCCCGCCATGTCATCCACCTGGCAGCAGTCAGGGTGGTACTGACAAAAGGAGTAGGTAACTAAAAGGACTGCTGATTACAATAACAAACAGTTAGAACTCCACCCTGGCAGCAACTGGTCCAACCTGTTCACTCTGCCACCTTTTAAAAAAAATTGGCAGCTTTTTCTACTTATAACAGTCCCCCCTCTTTTTCTTTGATCGGGCTTAAACTTAAGCTCGCATCAACTTGCAATTTCTGACTCATGAGCACAGAATTTCCTTAATTTTTTGTATTGATTATAAATTTCTTGAACACTCTGATAATCGTGGCTCCTTAACTTTGTTCCCTTTCCTGGTTTCTTCAGGTTAACTTTTTTAGAGATCTTTAGGTTGGTCTGCCTGGCAGATACTACCATTTTAATGAAGCAGGGAAGTAAGCATAGTAAAAAGAGCAAACCAGCAAGTGTACACACAGTGAAGAAACCTACTTTTTTCCACCAATCTCCTTTGAAAGTCCATAAGTTATTCCAGCAACTGGAATCAAGTGTAGGAGTCCATTCTTGGTTACTTACACATGCTAGTTTTTTATCTTGTTGGAGAGGTTTCTAATGATTGCTCTCTTCATCTTTAATACTGCCTGAAGCCTGATGATTCTGTTTAACATGGATATCGGGGCCTGATAACCCCAGGACCCATCTTGAGCCCAGGTGGCTGGGCCATAAGTCTTGATAATTTTTCTTGGGGTCCAAACCTGGCTCTTAGAATCTTGGATTCTCCCAATTTCTATTGCATTTTGCCTCTTCTGTTTGGTTTCTCTTAAATCATTGTGTATAGGAACTCCTAAACTTGATCCAGTTTCTTTGGGTAATAAGAAGAAAGCTGGTTTTATCATTCTAGCGGTGCAGCTACCAGACCAGCTTCTCGGCAATTTAGTGCATTCTATAGTACTATAGATCAAAAACAGGTGTTTGGGGGCTCCCCAAAAATGTGTTTTTAGCTTCTGTTGGACATTCCAAATATTTAGAAATGTCTTTCATTCTCCAAAAGGGGTTTATCCCTTCTTCAATACATTCATAAAATTCATATGCTTCATGGTAGATACACTTGTTCTTTTCTTTCCTTTCAACAGAGCAAAATCTATTTGGATCTCCTGAGATCCACCAGGTAGCAGAGTTCTTTACTGCTAGATACCTTTTACAGACCATTCTTTTGACTGGCCTGTTGTACCCTTTAATACTAAATTCTGAGTTATTCCGTATCCAATTTAAGATTTCTAATTAGATTAATCTTTTCCCATGGCCAAATTTCAGTCATCTGGGTACAAACTCGACAATCGGTTAAATTTAGTTTGTGGCTGCCTCTTTCTACTGAATCTATGAAAAGGTTCTTACCTCGGGGTATCTCTAAATGATCTTGTTTTCTTATTGCTTTTACTATCTCTTTCTCTTTGACCAGATCTACCAGGCTTGCTTCAGCAGCATCACATTCAAAGCACAACCAGGCTTCTTCTACAGGGCACTGTCCCAGGAGTTGCTGCCTAAAAGTGGCGGTATTCTGGGCTATCCAATACATTCTCTTATCTTCTTGACAAAAGACCAACTGGGAGAGGTTAACACAATTAGGGTTAGAATTGATGGACTCTAGACAAGGAGCTCACTTCTTCCTCCTCATAGAGGGGTTGGTAGCACTCACTGCACGGCTCTCCTGGGCTCCCCAGAGCTCCACCAGCAATTAGAGCCATCATTACTACCCTTCCTAAGGGTCCGGTGTGGGTCATCTTGCACAGCCTGCCCACCCGGCCTTGCCTCTTGGGGACTTTGCTGAGAAGAAGCTTCCAAGCTCTTTAGAGTCCCTTCTGTGATAAACGAGTCCACTGGATTTAAGGACCATATAATTATTTTTATTATTATGCAAGCGAGAATAAGCAAAGTTCAGCGCTGGGCGGCCGGGAGTCTCCTCTAGGCTGGCACCATTCCTATCCCCAAAGTTCGCCTTTTATTGCCTTCTTCTCCCGGGTCCAGGGATGACGTGGTCTGTCTTTTGCGCTTGCTCGTTCATTTGCTAGGGGGTCTTTTTCTGCCTTCTGGTGGTCGTGGGATGAAGGCTCCAAGTCTTCCTCTTTAACCGCTGAGTGAACTTTCCCTTATAAGGCATATCTAGACAGTGGAATTTTCAGAACACTGTACGATTCCTGCAAGCCTAAGCAATTCTTGCGAGTTTAAGGATTGTTGTTACAGCCTTCCTCTGTGACCTCTGGGTGAACTTTTCCTTACAAGGTATATCTTTACCATGGAATTCCCAAAGCACTATACGATTCCTGCAAGCCAAGCAACCATATGTGGCTGCACATTTAAGAATCAAGCGGTTTTAGCTATTTAGTCATTGCTTTTATATTATATAATTATTTAGCTATTGATTTATTTATTGAACAAACATATTGCTACTTATTACAGTCAGCATGATCCTCTGTGCTCACACAGATGCTCCAGGAGGAAGACCTCAAGATACCCAGTGCCACCACCCTGAAGCTGGCTGAGCCACTCCTGCCACGCTTGGAGAATGTAAGGCTCTGTGCCCCCAGCCACGGGCACTGGACGCTGCCCAGAAATGTTGTGCCTTGTGCACTTTTGGGCCTCTACCCTGATGGGCCTGGAATACTTGGTGCTGAGGTCTTTTCCTTTCCTCCAGGACAACAGCCACGTGCAGCTGCTCTCCATTCAGCTCTTCTGCAAAGTGATGGAGCTGGTAGTGGAAGAGGGGGAAAAGCCTCTCACGAGAATTGTGAGCCGGAGCCTCCTCCCTCTCCTCTTGTGTTGGCACGATGAGAACCGGCATGTGGCAAAAGTCAGGAGGAGAGACCCTTTGTCATCATGGAAGAAGAGAAGAAACCTGAGTCGATGACAAGTGGGGAGATGTTGGGGCCCGAGAGCTTGGCCTGAGGGAAGAGGCCACAAGCTGTGAATTCTCCCAGTCGGTGCCAGCAATGGCAGCGAAGGAAGCGTCCCCACGCAGAGCAAGGAGTGCCCACAAGCTGCACCAGTGGAAGGCGGCTGTGAGGGTGCTGTGGGGAGATGGGGCACAGCAACAGCCCTGCCAGTGGCAACAAAGGGCAACAGTCCAGGAGCTGCCCCCAATGGAAAAGGAGGTGACTGAGCCAGAGCTGAGCCAGCGAGGGGAAGGAAGTGTGAACAGCCGGGAGAAGCAGGCACATTCTCCTGCCCCCAGGGAGGAGGTGCCATCAGCAGGGACACAGAGCCCAGTCCCTGCTCCAGACAGCCCCTGCTGCCCCCCCAGCCCACTGGGAGCCCAAAGCCCCAGTGAGCAGCTGGAAGAGGCAGAGCAGGGCTCAGTGCTGGCAGAGAAGGAGAGTGAGGAGGGCACCTCAGCTGGCAGTGATGAAGACTGGGAATCCTACAGCCAGACTGAGCTTTCCCCAGAGAGCCAACGTGAGGCAGAGCCAGAGCTGTCCCAAGGAGAGTTCAGCAGCTCCCAAGACCTCTCCAGCTGGGAAGACTGCAGCGAACCAGAGCGCAGAGAACTCCAAGACAATTCCACGGAGGAAGACAGCAGCAGCACAGACCTGCCACAGGACTGCTGTGAAGGTAACAGCCTCTTCAGCTTTGGGCCCACTCCCTTGCTGTGGGAGGAAGAGGAGGACGACAGCTGGCATGAAGTCTACGACCAGGAGCTGTATGAAGGAGAAGGCAGGGCCCAAAGGCTGGCAGGTCTGGCGGCAGATGGGCTGCCACTGCCCGTCCCTCAGCAGGTCTGGGCTGAGGGGCAGGCAGCGGAGTCCCTGTGTGCCTCGCTTCCCTGGCTGTGCAGCGAAGGCTCCGTGGGCCAGCAGGGGCCCGAGGCAGGGCCACAGAGCCCGGGGCCTGCCCCGCAGAGCCCTGGCGGCGCCTCAGCTGGCCAGCCGGGAGCGCAGGCCCGCAGGCAGCAGCGGCTGCCCCAGGCAAACGGCCCAGCCGCCTCAGGCGGGCGCTGCGGGCGCTGCGGGCGCTGCTCTGCTGGCCCTGCCTGGCGCGGCAGCTGCAGGAGCAGCGCCCGTGGCCCTGCCCAGCCCGGGCCGGCCGATGGCGGCTGCTCCCTGCGCGGGGCCCCAGGGAGCCACACGGGCGGCCTCGGCCTGGACATGGCCCTGCAGCCTCAGCTGCCCCGGCCAACCTGGAGCATCTCCCCAGCACCCACAGTCACTGCTGGGGCCAGCCCTAAACAGCACGCGTGGCACACGATTGGTGCCAGAGCGCTCAGCAGGGAATCCCAGAGTCATCGAGGTGGGAAGAGACCCTGATGCTCACCCAGTGCCACTGGCACCCTGGCAGCACCATCATCACTGCAAAACCACGTCCCCAAAGGCCACATCCGCACAACTCCTCAATGCCTCAGAGACAGCGACTCCACCGCCTCCCTGGGCAGCTTCTTCCAATGCCTCACCCCTCTGTCAGAGAAAAATTCCTTCTGATATTGAATCCAAACCTCCCCTGGTGCCATCAAAGGCCATTTCCTCTCATCTTGAAAGGATTCCACACTGGTCCTTTGGGATTATATCCCTGAAGAATGGGCATAGATGGGAGCTGTTGCTCCATGGATGTGACTGCAGGACTTTGATTCTTCCAAAACAAATTAAAGTTGAGTTTAAGAAATAGTAGTAGTAAAAAAAAAAAAAAGAAAAAAGAAAAAAAAACTTAGATGAAAAGTATTTTAAAAATTAAAAAAAAGAATAGGAATAAGAAGATGAAGAAGAAGAAATAGTAGTAGTAAATTTAGTAAGAATAATAAGAATGAGAATAGGAATAAGATGAAGAGGAAGATGAACAACTAGTAATTAATATCAGAATATTAAAAAAATAAGAATGACATAGTAAGTAAGCATAACAAGTGAAAGAGATTACTTAGAAGGAGAAGAAGAAGAATATTTTAAAGAAGAAGAAAGAATACTAGCAGCAATTAAGAAGAAGAAGAAGGGGAAGAAGAAGACGAGAAAGAAGAAGAGAAAAAAGAAATAATAATAAGATGAAGGATATTAAATCAAAATGCACATCTACAGGTCTTCTAGAATCCCAGAATGCAGGAAAGGACCTTAAAAAGTATCTACTTCCAACTGATCATCCTCTGAGCTCTCTCTCTCCAAGACCTCTTTCGAACTTCGATCTCCCTAGCTCCCATTTCTTGTTCAATAAAATTCATGTCCAAAACAATCTGGTTTTGTTCTCCTATGGTCTCATTTGTGCCTTCACTGGGGCAGAGGCACCTCTCCCTCATGGCACCTTAAGCCTGGATGGAAGCATGGGCAGGTTCCTTCCAGCCACAAGCATTCCAGCATTCTGTCAGGGACTCCCTTCCCTTCTTCCCTCTGCTTCCAGCTGCAGAATGTGCAGCAAAGCCGCCTTTGCTGTCTGCTCAGGGAGCCCAGCCAGCTGCTGGAGCTTGACCCTGCCCCTGCACAGCTCCCTTGGGAGGCACGGCAGGAGCAGCACCCTGGCAGCCTCAGCAATTGCCCTCTGACAGCTCTGGCACGCACTGCAATGGGCTGCAATTCCAGCTGCCAGCGAGGAAAAGATGGTCCTGCCCTTCAAGGCAAAATTCTGAAGGGGCCAAGACACAAACGGAGCGAGATCTTACAAAGACATTTCACTGCCAGCCTCCATAACTTCATCCAGGGCTGTTTGAGCACCTGGATTGGGAAGGAAAAAAAAGAAAAATCAGGGGAGGGTCTTTGGCTGGGAGCTGCCACAGGTAAAGAGAGACACTGGAAGGGAAAAGGAGCAGACAAAGGAAGGCAGGAGAGAAAGCAGGACACAAATGGCAACCAGCCGAGAAGGTGGCACTCTGGAAACCAAACCTGCACTTAGGGAATAGGAATGGGACAGAAAGGAAGAATTCTGAAACTTTATTTACTAGGCTTGTCTGAGCAACCTGTGCCAGGACTTCACCACCCTGACAGGGAAGAAGTATTTTCTGTATCAAACCTGAATTTCATCCCTGTCACAGGGACATTTTATGAAAAATCCTTTCCTTAGGATTTTTTTCTCCTGAGAAGCTGAGAGGCCTCAGGAACAAAATGTAAACAATGATTATCTGCTGCTGTGGAATGCAACAGGTGCATCTGTGATTGGTCTCATGTGGTTGTTTCTAATTAATGGCCATCACAGTCAGCTGGCTCAGACTCTCTGTCTGAGACACAAGCCTTTGTTATTCAATCCATTTCTTTTCTATTCTCAGCTAGCCTTCTGATGAAATCCTTTCTTCTATTCTTTTAGTATAGTTTTAATATCATATATATCATAAAATAATAAATCAAGCCTTCTGAAACATGGAGTCAGATCTTCGTCTCTTCCCTCATCCTAAGACCCCTGTGAACACCGTCACAATTTGTGATTTGTGACCTCGAGTGACTGAAGAATTCCTCATTTGGTGAGACCCCAGAGGAGCACTGCTACACTGGGTAAACCCCAAGTGTGTGGCATTGATGATCACCACACAAGTGACTACAGAATTGGATTCTAGCCAGGAGCTGAAGAACTGAAGATCCTGAATTTGGACAGAGTTCACAGCAAGGCTGACCACAAAGAGAACCTTTTGAAAAGTGTCCCAGATGTAATGAGTTAATGTCTTAGTTCATCAAGTTGCTAAAAAGACTATAAAAAGGGGAAAAGCCAATAATAGAAAAACTGCAAGGATAGATGTAACCAGCTAATATGTTGCAAGATGAATATAACGGGCTAATATATTGCAAAATAACTGTCATAAGGCTTAAACCGCAAAATGTCAGAAGCTAATATGTTGAAAGGCTAAATAAGCAATGTGTAACTAGATGTAGCTATATGCCTATATATGGTAAAGGCTATTGTAAGACCTTGAGGAAGAGGACGGGAGCCTTCGTCCAGACGACCATCAGAAGGCAGAATAAGACCCCCTAGCAACTCTCGGCAAAGACACAGAGAACACTGGAAGGACACCCAACAACAACAGATAAAAAGGAGGACTGAACTGCCGGGTGGTGTGGGCCGATGGTGGAGCGGTGACTCCCCGGCTACACCCAGCGCTCCCGGTGGGTGCAAGCCTTTTGTTGGCTTCACCCAGTGCTGTAATTTGCCTGTTATCGCTTGCTCTATCAATTAATAAATTACACTTTATTTGGACTCACTTGTCAGTGATTGGTTCCTCACCGCAACTTATAACACTAGATACAGATAAAATACTCTGGTGATCTTATCACACCCTGTTCTCAAACTTTTGGCACCAGCTTCTACTCTGGAACACCATGACTTCCTTGTAATCTGAAAGAGGGAACAAATCAAACCTCAACAGCTGGTCCTACCTTGAAAACCAGTGTTCCTCCCACCAGAAACTTCTTTTCCTGTTGTGACAGATGAGTAATGTGATGATTGACTCTCACAATTAATAGACAAATATCATGTATATAACTTAAGGAAAGTTTTATAGATTTATAGTTATGCTGCACCCCATGCCCTGGTTATCAAGGGAAAACTGGGGCTGGGACATCTGGGAGGGCTGGCTTGTCACTATGGCGACACCTGAGCCGCAATCAGAATTTGAGGAAGAGATCTCCACCACTGGACAGTGAAGAAGGGGTTGATGGACAGAACTTTGGGAGGGCTTAAAGGGTTCAAAAGGGAAAGCCTCCAGCGTGAGGGGGCTGAGCACATGGCGAGGAAAATCTTTTGCTGCTGGTGCTGTAACCTTTTTTCTTTATTCAGTCTTCTGTTGTATTTTTGATAAGGTTTAATAAACCTTCCTAAACTATGAAAAGTGAGTAGCTATTTCTCACACTGTGGTCTGCAACCCTCACTCTTTACTACAATAAAATGCTTGTTTTTATTAGGTTTACATCAGTTCCATACGCTTTTATGAGCTTTTATGCCTTTTTATCTATATATGTTTAAGACCACTATCTGCTTATTGCAACATTCCAGGAATCCCTTTTGAATCTTCTCTCCATATTCCTGCAGAAGGTCAGGTCACTGTGGGTTTTCCACCAATAAAAATCCAGGTTGTTCAGATCCTAGGTGTGACGGGCAGGCACAGTTTCCCTGCTGACACAGGGACTGAAGACAAACCCCTCTGTTGTCACTGAAAACAAAAGGAAGGAGGAAGTTTCTGCCCATTGCAAAGTCCCCGTTTGCCCTGAAGGACTCTGCCTCTTCTTTCTCAGCAGCAGCTCAGCAGCCGGACGCCAAGAAGGACAAGAGAGGGAGGGGTGGTTGATTTGTGTGACAATTTAACAGCACTTGCAAACAAGAGCTGAGTCTGTCAGCAACATCTCTGCAGAGGCAAGTCCTTGCTGAGGATGCAGAGCTGTGTCACTTGTGTTTAGTTTGCATCGAGTTAATGGCACGGTGGCTTTTCATGCTGCAGGTGTGGCCCCTGTGACAGCAGCCTGTTCATCCTTCAGGGGGTTTGCACCCACAGGGACAGTGCTGCTCCTGCCAGCACACCCCAGTTTGTCCTCATGCCAAAAAGCCCAGGCAGAACTTACTTCTTAAAGGAACGTTTTCCTTTTGCTCTCAAACCAAAGATTTCGATGTAATGGTATAATAGGAACAAATCTTTTCCCCTGTTGTCTCTTGGGACAGGAGGAAAATCCTATCACATCCAGATAGCAAGGCACTGATTTCACTTCCACTCTGGAAATGACTTGCAGGAGCAAGTGAATAAAATTCTCTGCTGGAACAGTGAAGTCCTGCCACTCTAAATCAGTGTGGTGCCTGAAGGGTTTTGTAGCAGGTTTGCACCTAAGTTGATGCTCAAGAAGTTTATGAGGTCCAACATAGACCTAAGGTTTGCACAGCAGAGTTTAGGCTGACAGCTAAGGGAGCATAAATTAAATGGTCTTTCCAAGCCAGAAGGCTGATGAGAATTGTTGGTATTTGTGCTCTCCTTCCTTGTTTAAAGGATAGCAACATATTTGATGAGATTTTGGCATTGCAGCTAAAGCTCATGGCCAGATGAAGTCACCTAAGTGGTTGTTGTGCATTTCTAATTGTGGAGGTCAATAATCAGTGTAACTGCTTCTGGTAATCTGGCTCCAGTCTCGCACAGAGCATTGCTGGTTGGTCACTCTTATCTCCACAGCCCGGCAGAGATCCTGTTTTGGATGGCTCTCACTGCTCCCAAGGCCCCAGGGATCAGCCACTGCCTCTCCTCCTTCTGCTTTCCCTTCCAGGATCAGAGATTTCCTGCTGCTTCCTCCACGTCTGAGACAACTGGAGGAGATGAGGGGCTGAGGATATGGCTTCTGACAGAGAGTTGATAACGCTCAGCTGAGGATTTTATTCTCTTGCCACTAAGCTGTCAGGCTGCTGCTGAAGTTCCTCCTGCTTGGAAAGGGCTGGTGTGAGCAGCAGGAATTGTTGCTGGCTGGAACTTTTCCAAGAGCTGGACAAAAGAAGCATTTTGTGGAAGGCCACCAGCTGCCCTTGGTCAGCAGCACAAGGTGTGAGGTGCCCTTTGAAGGCCATCCCTGCACAAGGACAGCCTGGCCTTCTCCAGTGCCCAGAGCACCTTCCAGGCTTTTGGGCTGGCCTCGTCCCTCACCCTGGAGAAGCAGGTTGCTGTTGGAACTCTCCTATCCACAGTTTCTGGCTGGATTGCCGTGTCTTACCACAGACAGCCCTGGAGACACCAGTACACACACCATCTGCAATAAAAGGGGACTTTGTTCCAGCTTTTCCCTTGGCCCAGCATGCAGCAAGCCCACCTGGGCCTCATTCAGCTCTGTGTGGGCTGGTAGTCAGCTTCTGCTGGGAATTTAAAGCTTTTACCCTACTTTCCACAGCAAATAGTGGAGCAAACCCAGCCGCACCAACCCCCAAATTTCACTCTAAAAACCACAATTTTCATTTTCCTCTATTCAAGCCTTGAAGAAAACAAACTTCGCTTGAGTAAGCTGCAGGCACAGTGTCCTCCAAGATCATTCTTGAGTAGGACAATATTGCAGGGGAAGACTGGCAAACCCAGAGGTTACTGGTGCTTAGGAAGCTTTGCAAAACCTTCCCACGTGCGGTGCTCTTGCAGCCTCCTGAGCTCCTGGAGCCCTCACTCAGCTCAGGCACAGTTGGGACAGGAGGGGATGGTTCCGTCTGTCAGATGTGGGGACAGGAGGAGGGAAGACTTTGCAAACGCTGCCACGAGGGCAGGGCTGTTTTCATTGATGGTGCCAAGTGGTAGTACATCATCTTTGATTAAATGTGAGGTGCTGAAGGGCAAAAATTCTCAGTGCTAAGGAGAGAGTATCTCCACTCACACAGCAAGGTAAGTGAAGGGGAAAGTGCAATCTGTATTTCATGGGAGGTGTTCAGTTTTTAACAAAACATTTTTGCAGAAGACGTGCCCAGGCAGGGGTGATTCAGAGCATTTTATCAGCCTCACAGAGTATCCCCACATCTGCTTGGCCACATTTTCTCTCTTTTGTTCATTGTGAATGATTTCTCCTGCCAGGGTTGCTCCTGCTTGGAGTTCTGCTCTCAGTGGAGCCCCGGAATTTTCTCAGCAGGCCTCTGCAGCGAGTTCTGAGCCAAGGTGGGGCTCTGCTGCCAGCCCAAATCTGCGCTTCCCCTGCCCAGCCTGAGTGCAGGTGGGGCATGTGCTGGGCATGGCCGGAGACTTGCATGGCCAAAATCCTCCAGCATTTCCATCTGCTCATGGCTTTGGGTAGCACAAATCACACAACACCCATGGCAGCTGACAAATGGCATTTCTTGCAGATTGCTACAGCCGCACTGCTGATCCACAAATACACGAGAATCAATTGCAGCTGAAAAATGTCATTTATTACAAAGTGCTACACCCACGCCGACAATACAGAACTATACAAATCTCAATTTAGGTTAAAAACGGGAATTTATTCTATTATTACAACCTTTCTATGTAATAATATACAAATACCAACTTCAGTTAATTTATTGCCAACCTCCACAACAACCACTATACACTAAGATCAATTAGGTGTTTAACAACTTAATTTATTACATATTACTACAAGGATTAAGCTCATCTAGGAATACAAAAATATTTCCATAGATATGTAAATAGAATTACATCCAGAAACAGATAAATATGCATATAAAAACAGACTTATATACCTATACAAATACCAATATTCCTATTTTCAAAGCCATATAACAAAAATTGTATCAAAAGAGATACCTACACAACTTTACCCACAGGAAACAGAAATTAACACAGATATAACAATATCCATGTCTACATAGATAAATTTATACACAGATATGTAATTTCAAAAATATATATATATATACATAGCATACATTCATAACAAAATAAATATACATAAATATAAGAATATACACATGGAAATTAACACATACAAATAGCAGTCCACATATGGAAATACACATATAATAACTGTGGCTACGTTCAAGTCTGTGTATCTTTAAACAGCACTCGAAGCAGAGGGACCCCAGCTGCCCCATCTTCAAAGCCTCTCGCTCGGTCTCCTCCTCCCGTGCAGAGCAGCTCTCCTGGACAGCGACAGCAGATGGAACACCTGGCAAGCAAAGGGAACACGGAGTGAGTATGGGGACGTTTCCCTTGGCAGCAGCTGCACTTCCATCAGGGAAGAGGAAATGTCAGAGCCTCCCAGGGGGGTCAGAAAGAGAAAGCAGCCGAGCGGGCCAGGCTGTGGTGAGCGCAGCCGCGGCGGGACTGTCCCGCAGCCCCGGCAGCCCAGCAGAGCCGGCACAGCTCCCGGCCCTGCCGGCACAGCTGCCTTGCCCAAGGACAGCCCCTGTGCCGGCCGGGGCAGCTGCGCTGAGCAGCCCCAGCACGGGCAGGGCCCGCTCCTGCCCCGCCGGGCAGTGCCCACGGCCACAGCCCACGGCACCCTCAGCCCCACCTGCCTCCCCGGGCCTGTGGCCTCACCCGGGCTCTCTCCAGGCTGGCAGCAGCAGGTCCCCGTTCACTGCTCTTGCTGCTGGCCTTCAGCTCCTCCCTGCTGGCTCCCGTCAGTCTCCGGCTGTCCTCAAGGTCTTCATGGCAGCTGTGGCAAAAGTGGAGGCTCTGGAATTGCTTCCAAGGCCTGGCAGAGCTGCAGGCCCGGAGCCCTCTGTGCTCCCTGCTGGCCCCCTCCATCCCCTCAGCCCCGCCATGCTCTCGGTGAAGCCCCAGCCCCCTTCAGTTTCTTCAGCCCCTCCCAGTCCTCTCACCCCCCTCAGTCCCTTCTGACCCATCCCATCCCCTGAGACCCACCACCCTGCCAGCCTGTGCCACTTGCCTGTCACCTCAGTGCCACCATGGCCCTCGGCTGCCCCACAGCCCTCAGCCCCAGCAGCAGCTCAGGGTCACCGTCCCTTCAGTGCCCCCTGAGCCCCCTCTGTCTCACCGTCCTTCAGCAGCTCCTCAGGGGACAGTGCCTGGGGCCAGCGGCAGCTCCCACCGCTCCAGGGACAGCCGGGGCTGGAAGTGCTGCTCCGCCCGGCCCGGCCGCCAGCTCGGACCCAGCACAGGGACAGGGGACACAGGGGGCACCGGGGCAAAAGCAAGAGGTGAAAAAGGCAGCCGAGGGGGGAAAGAGCTAAAAATGCAGCCTAGGCCTACACAAACAGCAATCTATCCATCCATCTGTCCATCTAAACATTCCTATTCCTCTTACTAGAGAACTATACACATTCATAAATGTAACTTCATCCATATGTGTATATATATATATAAATATTTTACTCTACACATATCAAAATCTAACTCTGAAAATCTATAAATGTAAATATATAATAAAATATAATTATATCACATCTATAACTATATACATATCCACATTTAACTATACAGATCTATCAATATATGTCCATATAAAAAGAACACTATCATCTATAAATGGAACTATACCCACTAATAAATAGAACCATAGAAATCTATAAACATATCTACAAACAGAGGAGTTCTACCTGCCCGATGGTCACAGGCTCTCCCCTGTCTCTTCCTGCCATGCAGGGCAGCCCTCCTGGAGATGTTGGTCAGATGGCATCTGGGAAGCAAAGGCAACGCTCAGTCAATATTGGCCCTTCTGCCCCTTTCCCTTGGGCAGCAATTGTCCTTCGACCAGGGGCTGTCAAAGATGGCCTGAAAGGCAGACTCTCACTTGGCAATTTGAAGCAATCTGCCCTTAAAAGAACAGGGACCATTCCAAGTGTTCAAAAGTGTGTTTCAAAACACTGAAGTATCTTGATAAAGTCTCAGCCCCCGCAGTGCAAAGGGCACCCAGGAGAGCTTGAAACACAGACAGTCCCAGCTGCCACAAGGAAGCCCAGTCTTGTTCTCTCTCTGTGCTGACAGAGAAACCTCAGCCCTCACTGAAATGGCTGAAGCTGAAGGTGCTGGGAGCTGAGTCATGAACCAGCTCCATTACCTGGCATCTACAAACTGCCCTCTGCAGTGAGCAGCAGCTGCTCCAACTCGACCATCAGCTCTGGCAGGAAGGGCTGGGAGGGACAGAGCTCCCTACGAGGCCTGCAGGCTGCACCAGCTTGGCTAAGGAATGGATCCACAGTGCTCCCTCTCTCCTCTTAGGCCTCCCTAATCAGGGGTCATTCCAGCTTTTCCTTCTGATACTGGAGTTACTGTGATTTTTCTATTGGTTGGCCTCTGATGTTGTGCTCCTTGTTTTCTTGTGGGTCAGGCCCAATACCAGCAGACTGGTATTACATTTAGTCAGTGATTTGGACTTCTACCCTGACGTTTTGCTCTTTTTTTCCCCTGTTCCTTCAAGAGTCGCTCAGCCTGGCCTCCCCTGGCACCCTGCAGCAAATTTATCCACCCACTTCAGCACAAAACTGGGACACCTGGCTTGGTGACACAACTCCCACAAGGTCGGGTTTATTCTCTGCTCTCTTGCCACAGCAGAGGACTCAGTGTCAGAGCCTCTGGAGAAGCGTGGAGGGCAGGGCTCAGGGAGGTTGTGCCCGTGCAGGATTTGAACTAAAGGCACCAGGAAGCACCAACCCTGCTCAGAGCAGCCATCTCACAGCTCTCTAAATCAGTGTGGGCTCTGTCCTTACCAGGCTCCTGGGGCTCCTGGGAACTGTTCCTGCAGCTCTCGGTGCCAGATGAAGCTTCCTCTGCTGCAGCTCTGTTCACAGGCTCCCCTCCTGAAGAATCAGGGGCAGCACCAACATTGTCCTGAGCAGAAAAACAGAAAGAAAGGAACCCAAAGATCACTGACTATTTTGCTGGAATCATATCAGGGATACAATAACTCTCCTTCTCCACTCCCAAAGGACATGGAGCACAGAGGAGGGAACACTGCCCCCACGGTTCACATGACAAGCCTTTTCAACTCAGGATTCAGGGGGCCAAGGTGAAACTGAAGCTCTTCCAAAATGACCTTTGAGACAAAACATGAACACAGCAAACCAGAAGACACCAAGTGAGGGGACGTGCCCCCATGCTCTGAGCCTGCCTTATCCCAGAGCTGTGAGAAATCAGCCAGCACAAAGCCAGGGGCTCTCCTTGCTGCCAGCACGGCTGCCAGCAAGGGCAGAGCTCGCTCCCAGCCCTGCCCAGGGCTGTGTGCTGCAAACCCACAGGCAAAGCACACATTTCTGCCTGGGAGTCTCTGCACCCGCAGCCAACCGCTCACACAACCCATCACAAGGTGCTGCTTCTCAGAGCCCTCTGCTGCTGCCCCACGGGTGTCATCCAGGCAAACATTTATGCACCCTGGGTATTGCCAGGATCACATTTGGGATCAGTGGCAAAAATCTGTACATCGTTAGGGTAGGGAAAAAAAACAACCCAAAAGACAGGAAAAGCCAGACAACCAAGTAGTGTTTCTATTCCACTGAGGAAGTAAGTGTCCACAATGAAGCAAATTACCTTTGGACACAAAGATATTCTCACTATGACCAGTTCCAGAATATTCATCTCTTCTGCCATAGCTCATCCATCAGAACCCTAAAGATTCTAAAGATGGTTCAGAGCCTGCAATGTTTCCTTTTCTTATGGAATAAAATGCTTCTCTAAACTGCTATGTGTGACTTTACAGAAGACAAAAGTCATGCCACTTGAGAATAAGGTACTGGTAAATCCAAAAAATCCCACTCTCCCCCTTGAGTCATAATCACAAATGTACTGCAGGCAATGGGTCAGCACATCAACAGAAAGAGAGACATTCTTTGGCCAACATGTGTCATAATCTGCAAAAGGACAGAGAGCTGCAGCTGCAGCCCAGCCCCAGCCACGGCTCTGGGAGCGCCTACACGCACAGCAGGGCTCACACAGTGATAGTGGAGCCCTGGAAAATGTTAAAGATAGACTTTGAAAATGTTGGGCTTTGTGTTTTCTCAGATCACTGCACCTGCGTAAGCAGTAGGATAAATGATGTAATTGTTAGATGTGATGATTGTTTAGTAAGTAAATATAATTATTGTATAATCATAAGAAGAATCATGAGAAACTATGTTAGAAATTTAAGGGGGAACCATGAGAAGCTATGTTTAGCTGAAATCTGTGCATACAGTAGAACAATATAAGTTTAATAATTAACAAGAAAGTTATATAACGCTAGAGTATAAAACACGTTCACCTCGAATGTATGGTCGGAATCAGATTTGGGTGGAAACTACCCCGATTCCCAGAGCTCTTAAATAAAAAGCACCGCATATAATCGCTTATGTGATTGTGTGTTTTTGAACGCTAACAACAGCAGCAGCAGCTGCAGCCCAGCCCTTGCTTTGCCTTGGCCTTCCCACCCAAAAGAGGCACAGCCCACATCTGCTGCAGCTGGGACAGAGGCACCTCTGGCATGCCCCTCCCCACACGGGACACTTGGCCTTCAGTGCCAATTCCCCAAACACTCTTCTCCTCTTTCCCAGCAAGTAAAACCTCTTCTTCATTTCTTCTGCATCCCCTCTTTTAAAAATCTTTCTTAACCGAGAATAATTCAATAACTAAATAATAATGAAATAAGTTCAATTAAAGAAGCCTTTGCTTCTCAACCATGTCACAAGGTTCAAAGGCTCTCAGTCCAGCCCCTTTTATCCCCATCCAATGGAATTACCCGAGCAGAGGGAGATCTTTCAGACAGGGACCTCCTGATCTCCCGAATCATTTTCTCTACAGCAAGGCCTAGATCTGCTGGTGGCCATTCCTCCTCCCCAGGCGCGTTCTGTGCTGAGCTGGAGGCCGTCCATGCTGCACAAGCTGCACTGCCAGCGGGAGCGCTGGGCCCTGAAGTGCCCGGGCTGGCTGCAAGAATCCAAACACATTGGTCAGGCTCCACAACGTGGCTGTGGGACACAGAGCTCTGGTGCTGCTGTGGATCAAACATCACGGGAAGCACACAGGCAAAGCAGGCAGAGAATCTTTCGGCCTCCTAGGTGCCCCTAGCTAGTAGGCTTGACAACTTCTGGCCGAGAATGACAGAGCCTTGTGGAAAACTACTTGAAACTTTTCATGACCTTTCGGAAAAACAAGGCTACAGCTCTTTTCCTACCTCGTGCGTCGTAGGCTGGGGGCTGCTGCTCCCTGTGGAGCTGCTGGAAGCTGCAGGGCTGGAGCCCGAGCACCTCCCGCTCGGCCGGAGGCAGCTGCTCCCCGTAGAGCTCCTGCGAGCGGCTGCGGGGCCCCTCCCGCCCGAGCGGCAGCGGCCGCTCCCCGTGGAGCCCGAGGAAGTGGCAGGGCGGGATGCCGAGCACCTCCCGCTCGGCGGGCGGCGGCCGCTCCCCGTAGAGCTCCTGGAAGCGGCTCGGCCCCTCCCGCCGGGCCGGCAGCGGCCGCTCCCTGTGCAGCAGGTGGAAGCCGCAGGGCGGGCGCCGGGCGAGCAGCGGCCGCTCGCCGGGGGGCTGCTGGAGGCGGCCGGGCCGGGGGCTGCGCAGCTCCCGCCCGTCCGGCAGCGTCCGCTCCCTGTGCAGCAGGAGGAAGCCGCTGGGCGGGCGCCCGGCCGGCAGCGGCGGCCGCTCCCTGGGCAGCGGCTGGAAGCGACCGCGCCCGCGCCGCCCGTCCGGCAGCGGCCGCGGCCCGGGGAGCTGCCGGGAGCCGCAGGGCGGGCGCCTGCGGCCCTCCCGGCCCGCCGCCGGCCGCTGCCTGTTGGCCGCGCTCCGGCGCTTGATGCGGAGCAGGAGGTCGGGGCGGTCGCGGCGAAAGCAGGGGTTGCAGTAGTGGAGCCAGGCCCCGGCATCGCCCGGCGCAGCCGAGCCCACCCAGCCCGGCACCTTGCGGAAGCCGTAGCGGTAGAGCTGCCGCACGAAGCTGCGGAACTGCGTGGCCCTGAAGGTGTGCGGCACCGGGGCCGGCCCATGGCCACGGCCCCTGTGGGCGTGGCCCGAGCTGAGCAGCTCTCGCTCCAAGAGGCAGCGGTCGATGAGCAGCCCCTGGGCGCGGCTGTCCCAGCGCACGGAGCGGACGCGGGGGCTGTTCACCAGGCGCCAGAGCTTGGCGGGGAAGGTGCCGGCGCTGAGCCCGGCGGGCAGCGGCAGCTCCGCCATGGCGTCCATCGCCGACTGTGGCCACAACGCCCGCAGCGCAACGGCCGCGGCTGCGCCGGCGGCGCGCGGCCTGAGGGGGGCGCTGCGCTCGGGCCCGCGCGCGCCCAGCGCGGCCCCGGCGCGGGCCGGACTTGGCGGGGACGAGCGCGGCAGAGCCGGGGCTGCGGGCACAGCGCGGGCGGGGCGGCTCCGGGGCTGGCCGCGCTCGGCTCGGCAGGGCCAGCTGCGAACCCCCTCTTTCTCTGCCTGCAGGCATCCTCCTGCCTTGGCCCTGCGCTACAACCCCCAACCAGCAAGACAAGGAAGAGAAAACAGCCGCTTCTCTTGCAGTCAGCCTCCTGCAGCTCTTGATGCCTGCGCTTATTCCTGCCCAGGTCCCAGACTTCTCATTTCCCATCCTTGAACTCCATCAGATTCCCCTCAGGCCGGTTCTTTAGCCTGCCGAGGTCCCTCTGAATGGCGCAATCATTTGGGCTCTCAGCTGCTCCTGCCAGCTTTGTTTTGTCTGCAGACTTGCTGAGGGTGAGCTGCTCCTCCAGCCCGGCCATGAATGAAGACATTAAAGAGCATCTGCCCCAGCATCAGCCCCTGGGGCTCAGAGCACCCGTGACTTGCCTCCAGCTCTACTTTGTGCCACTGATGACAGTCCTCATCCATTTTTCAGCCTTCCTCGCTGGGCATTTTGGCAGTTTGTGTTTAAGGATGCTGTAGGAGACTGTCTCAAAGGCTTGGGGAAAGCTGGGGTAGACATCATCCATTGCTCCACCCATATCCATCCGTTTGGCTGTCCTATCATGGGCATCAGGTAGCTTAACCATCACTCCCAACCAACTTCTTCTCCGTTTTTTTGGATCGGTTTCCAGGATTAGCTACTCCATCACCTGTCAGGGGATGGAGGCAAGGCTGACTGACCTGTATTTTCCTCTCCTTCTTACTCTCTTGGAAGAAACCAGTCTATTAGAGCAATTCTGGCAGGTTTTAGCTAGGCAGTTCAGAAAAAATAACCAGTAAGAAAAATGAAACTCTAAATGGAGTCTCTTAAATTCTTCTTTCTGCTACCATTCTAGGCCTCCAGAAAGATCTTGTTTTCTTCCTTGTTTTCTTCCCAGTACTGGACAGCTGATTAAAAAAAAACCAACAAGGCAAATGTCTCCTTAATAGAATATAATATACCTATTATTCAGAAGACAATAACTTGGATTTTTCTTTCAGGATTAGACTGAGATGAAAGGACTTGAGAGGTTCCAGAACTTTGATATTTTCTTGTCTCCAACTGTTTGGAAAACTGCTAGAACATGGTGAAGACACAGTGCTTTTGAAAATGCCATTCTGAAGTCTTGTATGCTTGTATTACATATAAAAGGACCTGCAAGGATTTTAGAAACCTGTAGCTCAGATTCCTTACTTTCCAAATGAGGAAATGCCAGAATTAGTTTGATCTTTGGTTTTTTATGTTGTGTTTCTGATTGCTACATTTTTATATGCATATGTATCTTTTTTTAATAGCATGGTCACATACTCCATTTTCCTTCCGATCCCAAAATCATCAGTGCTCAGAATAGCCGATAAGCAACTAATCAATATTCTTTTTAATCTCTTTTATTTCATAATAAACTCAGACACCAGTGATCTTTTGGGAATCCAGACTTGTATGCAAAGTTTGCAGGGAAGATTGAGCTCTCCAGCCCTGTGAATTTTCTCTTCTCTCCTTTGCCATTTCCCTTTTCCTTCATCTCTGGCCTGACCTCAGGGCCCTTTCCCCTCGTGTCAGGCCCTCTGTTTGCTGCACTCCAGGGAAGCTCTCAGCTGTGGCTTCCCCAGCGTGGCAGCTCCAGGCTTGGAGCAGCAGAACCCAACTGTGGCTGAGAGCCCAGACCCCCCTGGGCCAGCCGGGCTTTCAGCTGCCAGGGCAGCACGGAGGGAAAGGGGCAAGAGAGAGCTGAGGACGCTGCCAGAGCAGCCCTTGGGCAGTGCAGGGTGAGAGTGGCTTAAAGTGCTGCTGAGCCCCACTGCGGGGGCACAGGAGGCTGCTCTGCCATGGCCGCGGCTGTGCCGCCCATCCCGACAGAAAGGCAGAGCCAGCAGGCTCTGATGGGGGAGAGCAGCTCCATCCCTCCAAAACTTGGTCAGTCCTGCTAAAACCTCTCTTTGTCCTTCTGCCTGAACACTGACACTGCTTTGGAAAACAGAATGGAGGTGACACGAGACAATCGATTATAACTTGGAAACAAATTTCCATGGGTTTTTTGGTTTTGTGAAAAATGCATGTATTTTATGATTGGCTTTTCACAAATATTAAAATGAATGTTATATGTCTTGTGTTAGAAAGTAATGCTGTATTAATTCTCTTAAGTACTGTGTTAAATACAGTTTTAGGTTATAAAAATTGTTAAAATAGAAACGATGCTATGTAGGATACTTTTTTTAAAGGAAGGGCTCTCAGTGCGATAGCAGCCACAGGACACCTAAATCTTTCAGAGAAGAAGGATTTATGGCCCTCTTATCAGAAGAAACGAACTTCTTCCCGCCTCAAAGGCGCTGTTAGTATTCCTGAGGAAGAAGTTGACGATGACCAGACAGAATCCTGTGTTTGAATGGAATTTATGCATCATGTATGAAGTGTATGAATATGCAACAGGCTGTTGCTTTTAAGGGTTAATCCTGTGTTAACGGGTGTCCTTTTTCGGGCTTTTGCTGCCCAGTAAAAGGTACCCGGACGTCCGTAACTCTTTGTATTTGTTGTCTCATATTGTCCTAATTCAAATTTCCAAATTATTACTACTCTAATTGTATGACTATTTTTATAACCATTTTATTATTATTAAACTTTTAAAATTTTAAAAACAAGTGATTGGTGTTTTTCAGAGTTTGTTGTGGTGTTTCAGTTTGGTTTGGGTTTTTTGCATGTGTGTGAGGCTTAAATGTGTCCTAAAGTTCTTGTGCATGCATGAGGCTGTAGAGTGGCCTCCACGGGGATCTCCTTGGCTCTGCACAAGCCCAGAGAGCAGCACGGGCACCTCAGGCCGAGCACAAAGGAGCACAGGATGATCTGCAGGGTGCTCTGTGACAACAGGCACTTTGAGCTGTTGTCCAGAGTGTAAGAACTACATCCCCTCTTCTTCAGATTCTCCTAAAAATGCCCACTGGTGTTGTTTTGTATGATGCAGCTCTCCTAAGCCCCTGTTACACTGTATCTGCATGAGCATTCCCACAGGTGTTTGCTAAAACAATTCTGCTCCAGCTGAAAAGCACTGGGGACCCTGAGCAATAGCAGCAGATAAATGGACATAGAGAGACTTCAGGAGCAGAAGCAGCATTAAATCCATGACAATTGTGGAGATGTGAAAATACAGAAATCCACCAATGGTAGCAAAGCCCACACATCTCCACTGGGTTCTGCAGAATGGCAGCAAATAATGCACAGGTGTGGAGACCATGAACTGGTTGGTGCTGCACTTATTTGTCAGTGGGCAGAGCTGTGGGAGGCAGGGATTAAGGGTGATTTTGGAACAGGAAGAAGAAAGGGACAGACAAATTCCAGGTGGAGGCAGAGTGGCTCTGCTCTGCTGACCCAAGGAGAGCAGGGAACAAGTTGGAAAGGAGTAGGAAAAAAGAGTTTTGTAAAAGGAAACCTTGCTATATAGGCATTAGTGTTCTTGCCACAGCCCACAGAGCTTAGAGCATGAATATTCATCCCATTTAAATATTCCTGCAAGATGTAAGAAAAATTCCTTTCCATGTGGTTATTTACACAAACATACCCATGAACAAATAAAAAAACTGCACAACTACATGTATCATTAAGCAGAATACTCTGTAGATTCTCACATGAACACTTGCAGAATTATATATGATACTTCCAAACATATAGAGACTCTTGTTCTCCGTTTGCTTCTTTAAAACTCACAAAATGTAATGAAATTCTCTTTCAAAAGTGCAGAGCCTGCTGTGTGGCTAAGCAAGCCATTATTTGCTTGCTCACAATCATCTCTTCCTTGTGTGTTAGTCACTGATGCATTAATTGCTTATCCAAACTTGAAACGGTTCATGAGTCATTCTGAAGAGAAACTAAATATGAAGGAGCCCATTTGAATGGAATTCATGTCCTCTGCCTCTTAAAGCTGAAGGTCTGTATTTATTACCTGTCAGAATGAAGTCTTGTTGCCTAATAAATGGGAAAATAGGAAATATGCTGACTAGAGCACCATGTTTCAAGGGATCATTGCATTTTAGTTTTATTTGACCAAATCAGTAGTCAAAGAGAGAAAGGACTGGTCAATTACAAGAGAGAAAGCAGGTGAAAGAGATGTCTAGGTCTGCAGCAGCTGGAGTCAAAAATGAAGTGTGTGGGTTTTGAAGTGGGGAAGGGATTCCAGATCAGATGATTTTAATAACTTGCATTACTAAATGCATGATCTTCAAACAAACACGTTGGTATTCCTTGTCTTGAGGAAAGGAAGGGTATTGGGGAAGATGAAACAGGAAAGCCTTATAAATATGATTGTCTGGCAAAAGATTTTGAGACTATAGAAACTATAAGCAAGATTGAAATGAAAGCAAGCTTTGAGATACCTTAGTTAGTGAACAACTGGAAAACAATGGTGTGGCCCAACTGAAGGTAATCCCCTTTTGAGGAAACAATTCCCTCTGCTTGCAGGCAGGTCCAAGGTTCCGAGCAGACCCTACTAGCTCAGCAGAAGGGGTCCAAAGAGGAGTTTTTAGGGTTGAAAATGTAACACAGTATGGTAAGGTAATGATTCTTACAGGCTGGATGTAAATGCTATAGGATTTGTATCTTGGACTAGATTGGTTAGTGAGAATTAGAATATTCAACACAGAAGAAGATTTATTGTATTGTAGCGGGAATCTCGCTCTCTTACGCTCTTCCCCTCTTACTCTCTCCCCCTCTCAGCCTCTCTGCCCCTCTCTTCTCTCGGGCCTGCTCCGAGCTGTGCCTGGCAGCTCCAAGCAGGGCCCTGCACCCAGGCCCTTTGCAATGAGCCGCAGGTTCCACGGCCTGGCTGCAGAGATCTCTCGTCTCCGTCCGTCCCGACCGTCCCACCCCGCAGTGCTCCTACAGAAGGGGAGAAAGAAGGCATGGAGTTTCCAGGAGTATCCAGATAAATCCACTTTATTCTGGACCAATATGGAATTTTCATGAAGCAAAAGCATTAAGTGGAGGGCTCTTCACCCATTTCTTTTTTTACGAAAATTCTGTGAAAGATACTATTTTGGAGTATAAAAACTTTCATGTTGAAAATATGCATGTGCTGAGAGAATTTGAAGTCTGGGCCAATGACAATTCACTGTTGAAAATCCAAGTCTAAAACTTTTCAAATTAAGTGACCCAGGATGAAGTAGGAAACACAAGTCCTGGGCATGCAGATTTCTGAAGGGAGGAAAGAAAAGTGTTGACAAGAATAAGCCTGAGTTTTAAACGCCTGAAAGAGTCAAAAATAACACGTTGTGGGATATTGTAGCAGATGTTCCACAGAGTTAAAACCAACCACAACTCATTAGTATCTGGACTTCCTTGCCCACTATGCTTAGAAATGTTGCTTGAAGGCACTTTGTATCTAAAAATCCAGTTCCTGTAGATGACTGTAGATGTAGATCAAAATCCTACCAAAAACTCCGTGTCAAAACCAGCAAGAGTGAGACTTTTGTCCTTGGCAGTAGCTTCCAGGTGCTCCTGGAAATCGCCAGGCCTAGACACAAAGATGTGTATTCGGCGGAGGGAGAGAAGCCTTATGCTTAGCTCTAACTGCGACCTTTGCTAGCAGATCTTACTAGCAGGTAATAAATTCCATTTGTTCTGCTCTTAGCCAGAGCCAAGATGGGAATCAAAGTCTAGATCACAGGAGAAGATCACAGGAGCTTCAGCTTTTCCAGAGGAGGAAAAATACAAAGGCTAGTAAATTTGCGCTGGGTTGACAGGGGTTTTTTACAGATCCATAGACAAGTGATGAAGCTTAAAAGATGACAGCAGAGGAAAATCAACAGATATGCTGAAACTGAGTGAAGAGGAAGGAGACTTCAAATTAACTGAAAAGCTGCAGCGAAAGCTTCTCTACTTTTTGCAGTTGCTTCAAGTTCAAAATGACAAACTCTAGCAGCACTTCCAACTTATTGTTCTTAATTCTAGAATAAAGACAATCAAAACTGTCTACTCCTGCTTAGAGTATGAAGTAAAGCACAGGAAGGCATTAGAGAAAGAAAAATTGTGTTTAGAAGGCTGAGGCAGCCTTAGGGCTAGGAGGAATGGGGAGGCGTGGAAATCAGGCCTGTGGGCACCAGGCAGGGAGCATCCAGTCCCTGAGCGGTCCCTCACAGTGGGTATCCCTGCAGATGGAGTCCAAATGGAGCCACAGCTCGGTGGGAAAAGTGCCGGGCTGGTGAGCCGTGCTTAGCAGGGGCTCCTGCATCAAATTGCTCCCTGACAGGTGCGGTATGCTGTGTGTGTGTGTGCCCAACAGCTGGCAAGAGCAGGCTGGCCCAGATGTGGGAAAAGGCCAAGGAGGCAGCAGAGTGGCAATGGGGCTGTGCAGGAGGCCCTGGTGGTTGCACACAGCCGTGGGGGATCAGGCTGGCCCAGATGGTCCCTGGGGCTCTGGGCTGAAAAGGGGGGAAAAGAGAAGCCGGGAGGAAGGGCCAGATGCCGCTATGAGAATGCCATTCCATCCCATAGGTGACATAGTGAGAGGAGGCTGGGAACAAAATGGTCATTCCCGCTGATCACCCTGACATCTTCACGACAAGAGGCCCAGAAAGGAGTGCACATCTGTCTCCTGGTGTTGTCCTGAATGGGAGCTCATTACCTGGTCTTCATTACCCGCAAGTCTGGCAGCTTCCCGCGGGCATTCCACGCTTCAGGCAAGCAAAGCTGCTTACCTCACTATGTTCTTTGAGCCTCTGAAGGGGACCGTCCACTTAGCTACAGCCTGGCAAGGAAGGGAGTCTTACAACACTCTGGATATTTTAGACTTTTATTCTCACTCGGGCTGAAACAAAGGATCCCCTCGCTACTTCTCCATCTTCATCCTTCTGTCCTGCAGGTGGCCTGTTCAGGCTGACAGCTTGGAGCGCCTGCAGGCTCCAGTTCGGCTGCAGCCCAGCTTTTCCTCTCACAGCTTAATTCTTCTTATGACAATTCTTTCATTTCTACTTCCAAGATACCTCAGAGCTTGCCTAAATTAACAACACTCTATTCTAAGCTAAACAATCCTCTATTATCTGAGCTATCTAAGTTCCATAGCCCTTCAATGTTGATCCCTATATATCCTAATTCTTTTAAAATTTCATCTCTTTGAGAAAGAAAAAACAACAGAGCTTTAAATTGAACCTAGCACACACCTAACCAAACCTTACCTAACCAAACCTAACCTAACCTAACCTAACCTAACCTTACCTTACCTTACCTTACCTTACCTTACCTTACCTTACCAAACCAAACACCTAAACTGAGCAAATACGAAAAAAAAAAATCATATTTCCTATCTATGGCACAGCTCCTCTTAATACGCGGGGGATGGCTGGAGCTCTGCCCAAAGATGACACATCCCCTTTTCCCTCCTCTCGGCTGGCGGGGCATAAGGGCCTCCTCAGGCGCAGGTGTCTCCTCTCCAGTCTTCCTGCACTTGCTTGGCTGAGGTGATCAGAGCAGCCAGGCTGGAGGCAGGATCGCCGGAGGTAACAAAGGGATGCTGCCCAGAGGAAAAAGAACAAAGAAAGGAACTCTTACTTTCCAGGGTCCCATCCTCACGGGCTCAGGCAGGATTCCCTGGCTACCAGGAAGACACACAAAGAGCACCGAGGGCAGCATGTCCCCCTGCGCCTTCCTGTGCTGGCAGCTGCCTGCGCCACGTGGCCCACACTCCTCCTCATGCCTTCATGCAGGTGTCCTCAGCTGACAGGGCTTTTTGCCCCTTTGCTTTTCTTACCTGCAGGAGCTCCTGGGCAGACCAGCGCCTGTCCTCGTCTGCCTGCAGGCAGCAGCGGAGGAAGTCGCGCAGGAGAGCCGAGTGGTGCCTGGGGTTCTGCAGTTTTGGGGGCCCGTTCCTTTCTATCAGTTCAAAAACCTACAGCACATGGATGCAAGAGGACACTGCACCTGCTCCTTTGCTAGCCACATCAGCTCTCTCCGCACAGAGCCCTCTTGCTAAGCTGCACCTTACCCTGAGACGGGCTTCCCGCTCGTAAGGAGCTTCCCCTTCCACCATTTCCAGCCCCATGATGCCCAGGGACCAGATGTCCACTTTGGGGCCGTAGGCTTCTCCTCTCACCACCTCCGGTGCCATCCAGCTGGGAGTGCCGACGCTGGAGCTGCGCTTGCTGCGCTCAGGGCTGAGCTGAGCACAGAGGCCAAAGTCACCTGAGGCCAAAAACAAAGCCTGTCAAAGCCAGCTCCCACTGGCAAAGCGGCCAAAACCATTGCCCACTCCAAGCCTGACCAGGCCATGCTGAATCGAGCTGAAAAAGCAGCTGAGCTCTCCTTCCACATGCCTGGAGCCAGGCAAAGAAGGCATCAGCCACTTCCACAACACCCTCACCATTCACGCACTGGCCAAGCGGCGCTTCTGCCCAAGTGGCAGTCACCGAAATGCAAGCGCACGGCAGGTGCTGCAAATGCTGCAGCCCAGCAGGGATACCCACCCAACTTGACAGATCCATCCATGCCCACAAGGACGTTGTTGCTTTTGATGTCTCTGTGGATGACTTGGCGGGAATGAAGGAAATGCAGTCCTTGCAGGCACTGAGAGAGAAAAAGGAGGGAGGGAAAGTTAACGTACAGGATGGGATTTCATCCCACCAGAAAGGAAAGAGCTCAACGGGATTGACGGCTTTCTCAGGGAATTGTGAGCGAGGGCACAGCATCATGGTGCTGTCACGAAGAAGAGCTTGCTGCTTCAACACTCTTGGAAGTTTTTTTCTCGATTCCAAGCGAAGGCATCCGGGCTCCCAAAAGTTCTGCCGGCCTTGGGTAGGAAGCGCGTCACCTTTGGCTGGGAGGCGGCACGGCAAAGATTTTTGGGGAAGCCTAGTGGCAGCAGAGGAGGAAGCAGCACCTTAGAGCTGTTCCAGAATCCGTCGCCATGCGGGCTGCAATGCTATCCTTTGCAGCTGAGGACGGCTCTTTGGCCTTAGCTTGAAATTCTGCCACCTGCATGCTGCCTTCCCGTGGCAAGGAATGTAGGACAGACAGACAGGCTCCAGGCTAACATTCCCAGGCAAAGCTAAGAAGAGGAAGCAAGTGAAACAAGCGAGTGAGCCAGCACCAGCGCCAGAGGACAGACAGGATGGAAGAGTGCAAGAACAGAGCCTGAGGAGTGCGGGGACAGTGGCAGGCAGTTCACTTCCCATGCTCGCTCTTCTCCTGTGTGTGGTGACAGCAGCAGCAGCAGCAGCAGCAAAAGAAAGGTGAGAGCAAGAAATCTCGGCTGTCCTTAACCTCCAGCTGGCAAGCAGCATCCTGGGCAGGCTTGGGGAAGCACAAGCGGGATCCCTCACCTCCCGACAGACAGCGCCTATCTGTCCTTCCTCCGGGTACACTGCGCTGAGCACATCAAACAAGGTGCCGCCGTCCATGAACTCCATGGCCAGCCAGAGCTCCGCATCCAGCAGGTAGCTGAAAGAAGAAAACCACGGCATGGAGAGACAGCAATGGGCACAGCCTCAGTCAGCCGAGGGCCCGAGCCAGGTTTTAGCAACTGCTCTCCAAACTACGTGTGCCACACGAGATTCATGATCACCAGCTCCACCTCTTGCCACGCTCTGGAGACCAGCAGAGAAATCACCAGCAGCTCCCTTCTCTGCCCGTGACCAAAGGGCATCGTCTCTTCGGGCTTGCACTAGCTAAAGCTACATTGACAGGAGAATACGCCAACCTGTCTAAGTAGGTAACGATATTGGGACTCCTGTTGTCCCTCATGGCCAGGATTTCATTGGCAGCCAGCTCCTCGGACATCTCCTCCTCAAGCGACATGATCTTGATTGCCACCTGAAATGACATTGGCCACCGTTTACCTTGAGAAGACGCCCCCTGCTCGAGATGACAAGCAGCACGGAGCGAGTGCTGCTGCAATGAGGCAGCGGGCTGGGCCAAAGGGCCTTGTCACTAGACAGCAGAGCTTAGCAGAAGCACCAAAGGCCATCCCAAATGCATTCTGCCCCCTGAGCCTAGAGTGTACTTCAGAGGAACAGCCTCTGCTGCAGACATGGAGCTGCCACCCAAACCTCCAGGCAGGGCTCACAGCAGCGGGGAAAGCGCTCCAGAGCTGCAAAATGGCATGGGGCTGTTGGCACTTTACCTGTTGTCCGCTGCTGGTGTCAAGGGCTTTATAAACAGCTCCAAAGCCCCTGGAAAGACAAAAGCAGCAGAAAGAGCCCTTTATCCCTTGGCACTGAAATCAAGCCTAGGCAGCAGATCTCCCCAGGCTGCCTGCACGCCTTCCTTAGAAAAGGCCTGGCTGCGGCGTCTCTTCGGCCAACAGCACGTCGGCCCGTGAGCCCTCTGCCCTGCGGGGCAGCCTGTCCAAGGGAACACTAAGGTGCAGCATGAAGACCGAGGGCCGCTGGAAATCTCCAAGGCGCACGCCCAGCCAGGTTATTTCCAAACCTAAGGGGAACAGTCCTCCTTGTGCGGGTGTGCATGCATGTGTGTGTCAAAAGAGTGAGAACAATGAGAGTCAGAAGACTGTCCTTGAGAATCTGACATTTCTTGAATGGCAAGGTGCTCTTTCAGGCCAGAAAGCTGCAGGGGCAGAGGGCTTCCCAGCTCCTGCTCCTCCTTGCTGCAAGCAAGACAATGCCAGCATCAACTTGTCTTGGATGAGGCCTTCGGATTGCTCTGCCCCAGCAGTCCAGGCAGGCGACAGGAGGTAAAGCCAGAGCCTGACCGTGATTGGAGCTTGCCTGACTTCACGCTTGATCTTGCACCAGCCAAGGACCTGGCCCACACTTTTGTAAAAGGAGCCGAGGCCACGCTTACCCTCGTCCCAGTTCTTCAAATGCCGTGTATTTGCTCATTGGCTGGCCCGGACTCACAATGCTCCCTGAAAGACAAAAGCAGCGCAGGGTGCTCACTCGCACACAGAGACGCCGCTCCCCACACCCTCCCAAAGGCAGCCCCGCTGCCGGCAGCTCTGGGCCCTTTGCGGTCCCCTGGCTTCCAGCTGCTGAGACCAGCAAGTGGGAGGGCCATCTTCTCCACCTTTCATCAGGTGGCCTTTCCAAGAAGGCCTTGATTTCTTTCAAGCGCAGCATCCCAAGCCATAAGCCAAAATGATGAGACCTTAAGAAGAGGGCCCTAAGAGGTCACCAAGGGCCTTTGCAGCCTCTGCAGTCACAGCCACCATCACTGGCAGGTCCACTGCCAGGGCCACAAAGTGTCTGAGCCAGAGGAGGTGTAAGAACGGGAGCCCGAAAACAGCTGGGGCCAGAGAGCTGCCTGGGGCCTAGTCACTTGCTAGGTGCCAGCCTTCTGCTCAAGCAGAAACAATCTCTGCTTTTGTCTTTGGCACCCAAGGCAGCCCAGGCAGAGCCAAGCCAGGCCCAGCCGCCCTCACAGGCAGCAGGAAGTCCCTGAGCGCTGCCGCGCTGCCTCAAAGCACAACAACGGCTTCTGCCGAGAGGCCTAAGCGCCTCTGAGAGCGAGGGGCAACTTCTGGCACAGCCTACACCCAGACACGCACACAACACACTGCTCTGGCAGACAAGAAATGCAGCCGACTTACTCAGTGTCTTCCGGCCCTGCTCCTGCCTCATCTCGGGCTGCTGGGCTGCGCTGCTGCAGGAAGTGCCAGCAGCGGGGGGCGAGCTGGCTGCTGCAGGCCACGCTGGTCCAGCGGCACCAGGTTGAATTGCAGAGCCTGTGTTGAGCTGGGACCAGAAAGGATTGCCCGTCAGAAGGGTGGCTGGCACACATCATGCTCCGCCGAGTGCACGGCCAAAGCAAGGCCTTGGGAAGGTGCTGTCAGCCACCGCCAGGCCTCTCCAGCTGGGGCCTTTCCCATGTCCCCTTCTCAAAGGCAACTTTGGCAAAAGCCCAAAGGCTACTTGGATCCAGCCCCTCAGGGCCACCTCCATGCTCCATGTTTTCAGCTTTTCTGCAAGACACTGGCAACAAGGGATCCATGGGGCTGCCAAGATCCAGAAAGACATCAGAGCAGTTCCCCAGAGCCTTGTTGCTTTCCTCCTCCTGTCTTTCCCTGGGCAATGAAATCAGCCCGCAACTGGCATGCAGTGGTCTGCTCAGAAGCCCGCAGCATGGCCCTTCTCTGATCCTTTTCACGCATTGCCCCTGTCCATGGCAGCCTTTAGGGAGCGGCCCTTCGGAGACGCCTTCCTGCCCTGCCCAGACCCACGCGCCCTTCACAATGTAGGGCTGCCAAGGATTCTCCTCTGCAAAGGCTGCTCTGAGCGGCTGGAAGTGAAGCACAGCCTGAAGCTAATTAGTCCATGGAGAGGGCAGGTCCCTTCCAGGGGCCAGTGTCTGCCAGGTCCCCTGCAAGGCCGGCAACTGCGTCTTTGGGCCGCTCCGTCCGCTGACCACAGGCAGCCTGCACTGACAATGGGCACACGGGGCTGACTGCTACACTGAGAATCATTGAATGCTGCCTCCTGTCTGATGCCAGGAGACATTCTCGGGCCCTCTCAGCATCCCAGCTTAAATGCCAAACTTCAGACCCCATTGGCCAGGGCTCCCTGGCTTGCCTGAAGCAGCACTAGGTCCCGGCAGGCGCACAGCCGCCAGCATCTTCAGCCACGAGCAACAAGGGCTGCTCCAAAACTGGAAGCCTGGCCCTGCACCAAAGGCAGTGCCAAGCTCACTGCCACTTACCGGCTCTGCAAGCTCAGGCTGTGCAGGGAGAGCAGCTGGAGGCTTGATGCTCTTTTGCTCCTCTTCAGCCTCTTCCTCAATGCCAGAGGCAGCCAGAGGAGCTGCTGACCCTGCTGTTGAGGCCTGCAGACAGACAGAAGTGAGACAGATGGGCAAAAGGCAATCCCTCAGGAGCTGCTTTCTGTTGAGCTGGGAAAGGACCCAGAAGAAGGGGAAATGGTAGACTTTGATACAAGTGGGACTCTGAGTCATGAAAAGCCCAGGAAGTTGGCTGAATGAGGTGCTACTCCCATCTTGCTGTGCATTTGAGCTTCCCTGCTGCCTAGAAGCAGCAAGATGCCTTGCAGCTGTCCCATTTGCCTTTCATCTCTTGAAAGGCTCTTCCCTGCAAAATCAGCAAACAGCCAGTGCTCCCTTTGCTACTGCTGATGCCACGGGGCACTTGGCCTTTCTTTCAGCCTCCCATGCTGGCACTCCACACTGGACTGCAAGAGGCCAAGCTGGCAGAATTGCCGCCCCATTGTCACACGCCAGCAACGTCCCAGCTTCCTTTGCCACTCACCAAAGGCCAGGCTTGCCTCCATCCGCGTGTCAGGTGACCTGCAGCGAGCAAGGGAAAAGGAACCAGAGGCCCTTAGAAAAGTGCCTGTGCTGGCCACTCCCGCAGCACAAGGCAGTCCCAACACAGAGCATTTCCCTTTCCCAACAGGCCTCCAGGAGCAACAGCTCTTTCCCACAGCAGGCAAGAGAACAACGAGGACGCTAGAGTAGGCTCTGTCTACATTTGGGCCTCTTTTGCCAAGAGAGAAATAGAAAGACGCTGCTGGAAATGCCCCTTGCTCTTCAACACTCTGAGCTTCCCTTGTGCCCAACAGCTCAAGCAGCATTTTCCTCTTCTCTTTCCTGCATTTTAGATGTAGATTCTTTTAAAAGGCATGCCCTAAATCCCATGCCTTGGCTGAAGATGGTAGCCCAGCAAAGCTTCCCCAAAGGGCCCCTTCCCTGTGGCAGCTCCCTGCTGAAGCAGCCCAGGAACAGCTGCTGGGCTCAGCAGCAAACCCTCCCTGCACTGGACTTTGTGCTGCAGAGCCAAGGCAATCGCAGCCTTGGCACACCATCAAAGGGTCAAGTCACGCAGCCAAGGCCTCTAAGGGGCAATGTTGTAGCGAAAGGCGCTTTCCTTCGCTCCTGGAGAGAGCCACTGACTTGCTAGCAGTACTTCTGAGCATCTCCCCTCCGAGTCTGCAATCAGCAGCTTGTCTTGCTTGAAGCAGCAAGCGCAGGAAAGGACAGACTCCAGTGCCGCGCACTCTCTCGGGGAGGGAAGGCAACCGCTGCAGGTTGCAGGGCAAATACTCTGCACCCGCCCCCCAGTACACAGATGCCCTCTTTTTAGCTGATGCTGCTGTCAGGACATTGACCAAAGCGGTGGCATCTTCATGGCCATTTTGTTCCCAAATAAACCCGGTCACTGCTGCGGCATGAAGAGCAGAGTCAAGCAAAAGCCGGGTGATGCCAGCCCCAGGAGAAACCTTTACTTACGAGTCAGCTGGGTCAGGTAGTAGCCAGAATAGACAACAGAAAAGACCGTGCAAACCGTGGCACAGACCTGCCCGATCATTTTGGCAGCGCTGTGCGGGTTTGCACACTGGATGCCAGCCAAGGCAAAGCCCAGACTCCTCTCGGGGTGCAGGCCGTCTGCTGAGAACTCCTTGAGCACAAGGATCCTCCTGCAGGGAGCCAGCAGAAGAGCCGCTCTGGACAAGCAGGCCTTGCGTGCCCCGGGGCAACGCTGTGCTGACAGCACTGTGACGTGGCACCGCTCCCCTGACCTCACAATAGCAGCTGTTCTATGGCTTCCTTGTGCCCAGCAAGGCAACCTTCTGTACAGCTGATGCGAAAGAAAAGCCTGGGAAGTTCTCCTCACTCATCAAGCAGCAGAAAATGTCCTCCCAGTCCATAAGGCAGTGCTCAAGGCATCCCAGAGGAACTCAGAAAATGGGCCAACCCAAGCGGCATCCAAGGAATCCAAGCAAACGCGCCTTTTGGTCCCAAAAGCTTTGACTGAAAGCAAAAGTCTGCTTCTTCTAGGTGGCATGCTAGCTGGTTCTGAAAAGTCTCACTTCTTCAATGCCATTTAGGGGGGAAAAGAAGCAAAGATAATAAATTTCCAGGAGTATTTTAGGCTGCAGTCACTTCTCGAGCACGCGGGTGCGTGCTGACCTATGGAGGGGCTTGACAGCTGGCCTGCAAGCAAAGCTGAGTTCATAGAAGACATCCCAATTGATGGGTTTTCAGTGTATCCATAGCAAGGAAGAAGACAAGGCCGTCAGCATGGAAACCGATTAGAAAAGAGAGATGAAATTTTCGTAAGCTAGACTAGTGCCTAAGTAGATGTGTATACTTGCCTTATAAATTTCTGTAAAACTTTTGCCAATTCTATTGACATTAATTGCCTTGCACCAATGGATATAAGAAGTTCTTGTGGTGTAGTCAGTGACTTAAGATCACGCTTTGTTAAGAGTGTATAAGCTGGAGAACAGGCAGAATAAAGAAAACTTTTTTCTTCTTGGACCCTGATCACGTGTGTATGCCACGTCCGGCCTAATGGTGACAGTTGCCCATCTCTGGGTCAAGAGACAAGTATTGTCTGACAGGTAGCTTGTCAACAAACTGAGAAAGAATTGAGTACCTGGGCATGCAGATTTCTGAAGGGAGGAAAGAAAAGTGTTGACAAGAATAAGCCTAAGTTTTAAACGCCTGAAAGAGTCAAAAATAACACGTTGTGGGATATTGTACCAGATGTTCCACAGAGTTAAAACCAACCACAACTCATTAGTATCTGGACTTCCTTGCCCACTATGCTTAGAAATGTTGCTTGAAGGCACTTTGTATCTAAAAATCCAGTTCCTGTAGATGACTGTAGATGTAGATCAAAATCCTACCAAAAACTCCGTGTCAAAACCAGCAAGAGTGAGACTTTTGTCCTTGGCAGTAGCTTCCAGGTGCTCCTGGAAATCGCCAGGCCTAGACACAAAGATGTGTATTCGGCGGAGGGAGAGAAGCCTTATGCTTAGCTCTAACTGCGACCTTTGCTAGCAGATCTTACTAGCAGGTAATAAATTCCATTTGTTCTGCTCTTAGCCAGAGCCAAGAGGGGAATCAAAGTCTAGATCACAGGAGAAGATCACAGGAGCTTCAGCTTTTCCAGAGGAGGAAAAATACAAAGGCTAGTAAATTTGCGCTGGGTTGACAGGGGTTTTTACAGATCCATAGACAAGTGATGAAGCTTAAAAGATGACAGCAGAGGAAAATCAACAGATATGCTGAAACTGAGTGAAGAGGAAGGAGACTTCAAATTAACTGAAAAGCTGCAGCGAAAGCTTCTCTACTTTTTGCAGTTGCTTCAAGTTCAAAATGACAAACTCTAGCAGCACTTCCAACTTATTGTTCTTAATTCTAGAATAAAGACAATCAAAACTGTCTACTCCTGCTTAGAGTATGAAGTAAAGCACAGGAAGGCATTAGAGAAAGAAAAATTGTGTTTAGAAGGCTGAGGCAGCCTTAGGGCTAGGAGGAATGGGGAGGCGTGGAAATCAGGCCTGTGGGCACCAGGCAGGGAGCATCCAGTCCCTGAGCGGTCCCTCACAGTGGGTATCCCTGCAGATGGAGTCCAAATGGAGCCACAGCTCGGTGGGAAAAGTGCCGGGCTGGTGAGCCGTGCTTAGCAGGGGCTCCTGCATCAAATTGCTCCCTGACAGGTGCGGTATGCTGTGTGTGTGTGCCCAACAGCTGGCAAGAGCAGGCTGGCCCAGATGTGGGAAAAGGCCAAGGAGGCAGCAGAGTGGCAATGGGGCTGTGCAGGAGGCCCTGGTGGTTGCACACAGCCGTGGGGGATCAGGCTGGCCCAGATGGTCCCGGGGGCTCTGGGCTGAAAAGGGGGGAAAAGAGAAGCCGGGAGGAAGGGCCAGATGCCGCTATGAGAATGCCATTCCATCCCATAGGGGACATAGTGAGAGGAGGCTGGGAACAAAATGGTCATTCCCGCTGATCACCCTGACATCTTCACGACAAGAGGCCCAGAAAGGAGTGCACATCTGCCTCCTGGTGTTGTCCTGAATGGGAGCTCATTACCTGGCGTTCATTACCCGCAAGTCTGGCAGCTTCCCGCGGGCATTCCACGCTTCAGGCAAGCAAAGCTGCTTACCTCACTATGTTCTTTGGGCCTCTGAAGGGGACCGTCCACTTAGCTACAGCCTGGCAAGGAAGGGAGTCTTACAACACTCTGGATATTTTAGACTTTTATTCTCACTCGGGCTGAAACAAAGGATCCCCTCGCTACTTCTCCATCTTCATCCTTCTGTCCTGCAGGTGGCCTGTTCAGGCTGACAGCTTGGAGCGCCTGCAGGCTCCAGTTCGGCTGCAGCCCAGCTTTTCCTCTCACAGCTTAATTCTTCTTATGACAATTCTTTCATTTCTACTTCCAAGATACCTCAGAGCTTGCCTAAATTAACAACACTCTATTCTAAGCTAAACAATCCTCTATTATCTAAGCTATCTATGTTCCATAGCCCTTCAATGTTGATCCCTATATATCCTAATTCTTTTAAAATTTCATCTCTTTGAGAAAGAAAAAACAACAGAGCTTTAAATTGAACCTAGCACACACCTAACCAAACCTAACCTAACCAAACCTAACCTAACCTAACCTAACCTAACCTTACCTTACCTTACCTTACCTTACCTTACCTTACCTTACCTAACCTAACCAAACACCTAAACTGAGCAAATACGAAAAAAAAAAAATCATATTTCCTATCTATGGCACAGCTCCTCTTAATACGCGGGGGATGGCTGGAGCTCTGCCCAAAGATGACACATCCCCTTTTCCCTCCTCTCGGCTGGCGGGGCATAAGGGCCTCCTCAGGCGCAGGTGTCTCCTCTCCAGTCTTCCTGCACTTGCTTGGCTGAGGTGATCAGAGCAGCCAGGCTGGAGGCAGGATCGCCGGAGGTAACAAAGGGATGCTGCCCAGAGGAAAAAGAACAAAGAAAGGAACTCTTACTTTCCAGGGTCCCATCCTCACGGGCTCAGGCAGGATTCCCTGGCTACCAGGAAGACACACAAAGAGCACCGAGGGCAGCATGTCCCCCTGCGCCTTCCTGTGCTGGCAGCTGCCTGCGCCACGTGGCCCACACTCCTCCTCATGCCTTCATGCAGGTGTCCTCAGCTGACAGGGCTTTTTGCCCCTTTGCTTTTCTTACCTGCAGGAGCTCCTGGGCAGACCAGCGCCTGTCCTCGTCTGCCTGCAGGCAGCAGCGGAGGAAGTCGCGCAGGAGAGCCGAGTGGTGCCTGGGGTTCTGCAGTTTTGGGGGCCCGTTCCTTTCTATCAGTTCAAAAACCTACAGCACATGGATGCAAGAGGACACTGCACCTGCTCCTTTGCTAGCCACATCAGCTCTCTCCGCACAGAGCCCTCTTGCTAAGCTGCACCTTACCCTGAGACGGGCTTCCCGCTCGTAAGGAGCTTCCCCTTCCACCATTTCCAGCCCCATGATGCCCAGGGACCAGATGTCCACTTTGGGGCCGTAGGCTTCTCCTCTCACCACCTCCGGTGCCATCCAGCTGGGAGTGCCGACGCTGGAGCTGCGCTTGCTGCGCTCAGGGCTGAGCTGAGCACAGAGGCCAAAGTCACCTGAGGCCAAAAACAAAGCCTGTCAAAGCCAGCTCCCACTGGCAAAGCGGCCAAAACCATTGCCCACTCCAAGCCTGACCAGGCCATGCTGAATCGAGCTGAAAAAGCAGCTGAGCTCTCCTTCCACGTGCCTGGAGCCAGGCAAAGAAGGCATCAGCCACTTCCACAACACCCTCACCATTCACGCACTGGCCAAGCGGCGCTTCTGCCCAAGTGGCAGTCACCGAAATGCAAGCGCACGGCAGGTGCTGCAAATGCTGCAGCCCAGCAGGGATACCCACCCAACTTGACAGATCCATCCATGCCCACAAGGACGTTGTTGCTTTTGATGTCTCTGTGGATGACTTGGCGGGAATGAAGGAAATGCAGTCCTTGCAGGCACTGAGAGAGAAAAAGGAGGGAGGGAAAGTTAACGTACAGGATGGGATTTCATCCCACCAGAAAGGAAAGAGCTCAACGGGATTGACGGCTTTCTCAGGGAATTGTGAGCGAGGGCACAGCATCATGGTGCTGTCACGAAGAAGACCTTGCTGCTTCAACACTCTTGGAAGTTTTTTTCTCGATTCCAAGCGAAGGCATCCGGGCTCCCAAAAGTTCCGCCGGCCTTGGGTAGGAAGCGCGTCACCTTTGGCTGGGAGGCGGCATGGCAAAGATTTTTGGGGAAGCCTAGTGGCAACAGTGGAGGAAGCAGCACCTTAGAGCTGTTCCAGAATCCGTCGCCATGCGGGCTGCAACGCTATCCTTTGCAGCTGAGGACGGCTCTTTGGCCTTAGCTGGAAATTCTGCCACCTGCATGCTGCCTTCCCGTGGCAAGGAATGTAGGACAGACAGACAGGCTCCAGGCTAACATTCCCAGGCAAAGCTAAGAAGAGGAAGCAAGTGAACCCAAGCGAGTGAGCCAGCACCAGCGCCAGAGGACAGACAGGATGGAAGAGTGCAAGAACAGAGCCTGAGGAGTGCGGGGACAGTGGCAGGCAGTTCACTTCCTATGCTCGCTCTTCTCCTGTGTGTGGTGACAGCAGCAGCAGCAGCAGCAGCAAAAGAAAGGTGAGAGCAAGAAATCCCGGCTGTCCTTAACCTCCAGCTGGCAAGCAGCATCCTGGACAGGCTTGGGGAAGCACAAGCGGGATCCCTCACCTCCCGACAGACAGCGCCTATCTGTCCTTCCTCCGGGTACACTGCGCTGAGCACATCAAACAAGGTGCCGCCGTCCATGAACTCCATGGCCAGCCAGAGCTCCGCATCCAGCAGGTAGCTGAAAGAAGAAAACCACGGCATGGAGAGACAGCAATGGGCACAGCCTCAGTCAGCCGAGGGCCCGAGCCAGGTTTTAGCAACTGCTCTCCAAACTACGTGTGCCACACGAGATTCATGATCACCAGCTCCACCTCTTGCCACGCTCTGGAGACCAGCAGAGAAATCACCAGCAGCTCCCTTCTCTGCCCGTGACCAAAGGGCATCGTCTCTTCGGGCTTGCACTAGCTAAAGCTACATTGACAGGAGAATACGCCAACCTGTCTAAGTAGGTAACGATATTGGGACTCCTGTTGTCCCTCATGGCCAGGATTTCATTGGCAGCCAGCTCCTCGGACATCTCCTCCTCAAGCGACATGATCTTGATTGCCACCTGAAATGACATTGGCCACCGTTTACCTTGAGAAGACGCCCCCTGCTCGAGATGACAAGCAGCACGGAGCGAGTGCTGCTGCAATGAGGCAGCGGGCTGGGCCAAAGGGCCTTGTCACTAGACAGCAGAGCTTAGCAGAAGCACCAAAGGCCATCCCAAATGCATTCTGCCCCCTGAGCCTAGAGTGTACTTCAGAGGAACAGCCTCTGCTGCAGACATGGAGCTGCCACCCAAACCTCCAGGCAGGGCTCACAGCAGCGGGGAAAGCGCTCCAGAGCTGCAAAATGGCATGGGGCTGTTGGCACTTTACCTGTTGTCCGCTGCTGGTGTCAAGGGCTTTATAAACAGCTCCAAAGCCCCTGGAAAGACAAAAGCAGCAGAAAGAGCCCTTTATCCCTTGGCACTGAAATCAAGCCTAGGCAGCAGATCTCCCCAGGCTGCCTGCACGCCTTCCTTAGAAAAGGCCTGGCTGCGGCGTCTCTTCGGCCAACAGCACGTCGGCCCGTGAGCCCTCTGCCCTGCGGGGCAGCCTGTCCAAGGGAACACTAAGGTGCAGCATGAAGACCGAGGGCCGCTGGAAATCTCCAAGGCGCACGCCCAGCCAGGTTATTTCCAAACCTAAGGGGAACAGTCCTCCTTGTGCGGGTGTGCATGCATGTGTGTGTCAAAAGAGTGAGAACAATGAGAGTCAGAAGACTGTCCTTGAGAATCTGACATTTCTTGAATGGCAAGGTGCTCTTTCAGGCCAGAAAGCTGCAGGGGCAGAGGGCTTCCCAGCTCCTGCTCCTCCTTGCTGCAAGCAAGACAATGCCAGCATCAACTTGTCTTGGATGAGGCCTTCGGATTGCTCTGCCCCAGCAGTCCAGGCAGGCGACAGGAGGTAAAGCCAGAGCCTGACCGTGATTGGAGCTTGCCTGACTTCACGCTTGATCTTGCACCAGCCAAAGACCTGGCCCACACTTTTGTAAAAGGAGCCGAGGCCACGCTTACCCTCGTCCCAGTTCTTCAAATGCCGTGTATTTGCTCATTGGCTGGCCCGGACTCACAATGCTCCCTGAAAGACAAAAGCAGCGCAGGGCGCTCACTCGCACACAGAGACGCCGCTCCCCACACCCTCCCAAAGGCAGCCCCGCTGCCGGCAGCTCTGGGCCCTTTGCGGTCCCCTGGCTTCCAGCTGCTGAGACCAGCAAGTGGGAGGGCCATCTTCTCCACCTTTCATCAGGTGGCCTTTCCAAGAAGGCCTTGATTTCTTTCAAGCGCAGCATCCCAAGCCATAAGCCAAAATGATGAGACCTTAAGAAGAGGGCCCTAAGAGGTCACCAAGGGCCTTTGCAGCCTCTGCAGTCACAGCCACCATCACTGGCAGGTCCACTGCCAGGGCCACAAAGTGTCTGAGCCAGAGGAGGTGTAAGAACGGGAGCCCGAAAACAGCTGGGGCCAGAGAGCTGCCTGGGGCCTAGTCACTTGCTAGGTGCCAGCCTTCTGCTCAAGCAGAAACAATCTCTGCTTTTGTCTTTGGCACCCAAGGCAGCCCAGGCAGAGCCAAGCCAGGCCCAGCCGCCCTCACAGGCAGCAGGAAGTCCCTGAGCGCTGCCGCGCTGCCTCAAAGCACAACAACGGCTTCTGCCGAGAGGCCTAAGCGCCTCTGAGAGCGAGGGGCAACTTCTGGCACAGCCTACACCCAGACACGCACACAACACACTGCCCTGGCAGACAAGAAATGCAGCCGACTTACTCAGTGTCTTCCGGCCCTGCTCCTGCCTCATCTCGGGCTGCTGGGCTGCGCTGCTGCAGGAAGTGCCAGCAGCGGGGGGCGAGCTGGCTGCTGCAGGCCACGCTGGTCCAGCGGCACCAGGTTGAATTGCAGAGCCTGTGTTGAGCTGGGACCAGAAAGGATTGCCCGTCAGAAGGGTGGCTGGCACACATCATGCTCCGCCGAGTGCACGGCCAAAGCAAGGCCTTGGGAAGGTGCTGTCAGCCACCGCCAGGCCTCTCCAGCTGGGGCCTTTCCCATGTCCCCTTCTCAAAGGCAACTTTGGCAAAAGCCCAAAGGCTACTTGGATCCAGCCCCTCAGGGCCACCTCCATGCTCCATGTTTTCAGCTTTTCTGCAAGACACTGGCAACAAGGGATCCATGGGGCTGCCAAGATCCAGAAAGACATCAGAGCAGTTCCCCAGAGCCTTGTTGCTTTCCTCCTCCTGTCTTTCCCTGGGCAATGAAATCAGCCCGCAACTGGCATGCAGTGGTCTGCTCAGAAGCCCGCAGCATGGCCCTTCTCTGATCCTTTTCACGCATTGCCCCTGTCCATGGCAGCCTTTAGGGAGCGGCCCTTCGGAGACGCCTTCCTGCCCTGCCCAGACCCACGCGCCCTTCACAATGTAGGGCTGCCAAGGATTCTCCTCTGCAAAGGCTGCTCTGAGCGGCTGGAAGTGAAGCACAGCCTGAAGCTAATTAGTCCATGGAGAGGGCAGGTCCCTTCCAGGGGCCAGTGTCTGCCAGGTCCCCTGCAAGGCCGGCAACTGCGTCTTTGGGCCGCTCCGTCCGCTGACCACAGGCAGCCTGCACTGACAATGGGCACACGGGGCTGACTGCTACACTGAGAATCATTGAATGCTGCCTCCTGTCTGATGCCAGGAGACATTCTCGGGCCCTCTCAGCATCCCAGCTTAAATGCCAAACTTCAGACCCCATTGGCCAGGGCTCCCTGGCTTGCCTGAAGCAGCACTAGGTCCCGGCAGGCACACAGCCGCCAGCATCTTCAGCCACGAGCAACAAGGGCTGCTCCAAAACTGGAAGCCTGGCCCTGCACCAAAGGCAGTGCCAAGCTCACTGCCACTTACCGGCTCTGCAAGCTCAGGCTGTGCAGGGAGAGCAGCTGGAGGCTTGATGCTCTTTTGCTCCTCTTCAGCCTCTTCCTCAATGCCAGAGGCAGCCAGAGGAGCTGCTGACCCTGCTGTTGAGGCCTGCAGACAGACAGAAGTGAGACAGATGGGCAAAAGGCAATCCCTCAGGAGCTGCTTTCTGTTGAGCTGGGAAAGGACCCAGAAGAAGGGGAAATGGTAGACTTTGATACAAGTGGGACTCTGAGTCATGAAAAGCCCAGGAAGTTGGCTGAATGAGGTGCTACTCCCATCTTGCTGTGCATTTGAGCTTCCCTGCTGCCTAGAAGCAGCAAGATGCCTTGCAGCTGTCCCATTTGCCTTTCATCTCTTGAAAGGCTCTTCCCTGCAAAATCAGCAAACAGCCAGTGCTCCCTTTGCTACTGCTGATGCCACGGGGCACTTGGCCTTTCTTTCAGCCTCCCACGCTGGCACTCCACACTGGACTGCAAGAGGCCAAGCTGGCAGAATTGCCGCCCCATTGTCACACGCCAGCAACGTCCCAGCTTCCTTTGCCACTCACCAAAGGCCAGGCTTGCCTCCATCCGCGTGTCAGGTGACCTGCAGCGAGCAAGGGAAAAGGAACCAGAGGCCCTTAGAAAAGTGCCTGTGCTGGCCACTCCCGCAGCACAAGGCAGTCCCAACACAGAGCATTTCCCTTTCCCAACAGGCCTCCAGGAGCAACAGCTCTTTCCCACAGCAGGCAAGAGAACAACGAGGACGCTAGAGTAGGCTCTGTCTACATTTGGGCCTCTTTTGCCAAGAGAGAAATAGAAAGACGCTGCTGGAAATGCCCCTTGCTCTTCAACACTCTGAGCTTCCCTTGTGCCCAACAGCTCAAGCAGCATTTTCCTCTTCTCTTTCCTGCATTTTAGATGTAGATTCTTTTAAAAGGCATGCCCTAAATCCCATGCCTTGGCTGAAGATGGTAGCCCAGCAAAGCTTCCCCAAAGGGCCCCTTCCCTGTGGCAGCTCCCTGCTGAAGCAGCCCAGGAACAGCTGCTGGGCTCAGCAGCAAACCCTCCCTGCACTGGACTTTGTGCTGCAGAGCCAAGGCAATCGCAGCCTTGGCACACCATCAAAGGGTCAAGTCACGCAGCCAAGGCCTCTAAGGGGCAATGTTGTAGCGAAAGGCGCTTTCCTTCGCTCCTGGAGAGAGCCACTGAGTTGCTAGCAGTACTTCTGAGCATCTCCCCTCCGAGTCTGCAATCAGCAGCTTGTCTTGCTTGAAGCAGCAAGCGCAGGAAAGGACAGACTCCAGTGCCGCGCACTCTCTCGGGGAGGGAAGGCAACCGCTGCAGGTTGCAGGGCAAATACTCTGCACCCGCCCCCCAGTACACAGATGCCCTCTTTTTAGCTGATGCTGCTGGCAGGACATTGACCAAAGCGGTGGCATCTTCATGGCCATTTTGTTCCCAAATAAACCCGGTCACTGCTGCGGCATGAAGAGCAGAGTCAAGCAAAAGCCGGGTGATGCCAGCCCCAGGAGAAACCTTTACTTACGAGTCAGCTGGGTCAGGTAGTAGCCAGAATAGACAACAGAAAAGACCGTGCAAACCGTGGCACAGACCTGCCCGATCATTTTGGCAGCGCTGTGCGGGTTTGCACACTGGATGCCAGCCAAGGCAAAGCCCAGACTCCTCTCAGGGTGCAGGCCGTCTGCTGAGAACTCCTTGAGCACAAGGATCCTCCTGCAGGGAGCCAGCAGAAGAGCCGCTCTGGACAAGCAGGCCTTGCGTGCCCCGGGGCAACGCTGTGCTGACAGCACTGTGACGTGGCACCGCTCCCCTGACCTCACAATAGCAGCTGTTCTATGGCTTCCTTGTGCCCAGCAAGGCAACCTTCTGTACAGCTGATGCGAAAGAAAAGCCTGGGAAGTTCTCCTCACTCATCAAGCAGCAGAAAATGTCCTCCCAGTCCATAAGGCAGTGCTCAAGGCATCCCAGAGGAACTCAGAAAATGGGCCAACCCAAGCGGCATCCAAGGAATCCAAGCAAACGCGCCTTTTGGTCCCAAAAGCTTTGACTGAAAGCAAAAGTCTGCTTCTTCTAGGTGGCATGCTAGCTGGTTCTGAAAAGTCTCACTTCTTCAATGCCATTTAGGGGGGAAAAGAAGCAAAGATAATAAATTTCCAGGAGTATTTTAGGCTGCAGTCACTTCTCGAGCACGCGGGTGCGTGCTGACCTATGGAGGGGCTTGACAGCTGGCCTGCAAGCAAAGCTGAGTTCATAGAAGACATCCCAATTGATGGGTTTTCAGTGTATCCATAGCAAGGAAGAAGACAAGGCCGTCAGCATGGAAACCGATTAGAAAAGAGAGATGAAATTTTCGTAAGCTAGACTAGTGCCTAAGTAGATGTGTATACTTGCCTTATAAATTTCTGTAAAACTTTTGCCAATTCTATTGACGTTAATTGCCTTGCACCAATGGATATAAGAAGTTCTTGTGGTGTAGTCAGTGACTTAAGATCACGCTTTGTTAAGAGTGTATAAGCTGGAGAACAGGCAGAATAAAGAAAACTTTTTTCTTCTTGGACCCTGATCACGTGTGTATGCCACGTCCGGCCTAATGGTGACAGTTGCCCATCTCTGGGTCAAGAGACAAGTATTGTCTGACAGGTAGCTTGTCAACAAACTGAGAAAGAATTGAGTACCTGGGCATGCAGATTTCTGAAGGGAGGAAAGAAAAGTGTTGACAAGAATAAGCCTAAGTTTTAAACGCCTGAAAGAGTCAAAAATAACACGTTGTGGGATATTGTACCAGATGTTCCACAGAGTTAAAACCAACCACAACTCATTAGTATCTGGACTTCCTTGCCCACTATGCTTAGAAATGTTGCTTGAAGGCACTTTGTATCTAAAAATCCAGTTCCTGTAGATGACTGTAGATGTAGATCAAAATCCTACCAAAAACTCCGTGTCAAAACCAGCAAGAGTGAGACTTTTGTCCTTGGCAGTAGCTTCCAGGTGCTCCTGGAAATCGCCAGGCCTAGACACAAAGATGTGTATTCGGCGGAGGAGGAGAAGCCTTATGCTTAGCTCTAACTGCGACCTTTGCTAGCAGATCTTACTAGCAGGTAATAAATTCCATTTGTTCTGCTCTTAGCCAGAGCCAAGAGGGGAATCAAAGTCTAGATCACAGGAGAAGATCACAGGAGCTTCAGCTTTTCCAGAGGAGGAAAAATACAAAGGCTAGTAAATTTGCGCTGGGTTGACAGGGGTTTTTACAGATCCATAGACAAGTGATGAAGCTTAAAAGATGACAGCAGAGGAAAATCAACAGATATGCTGAAACTGAGTGAAGAGGAAGGAGACTTCAAATTAACTGAAAAGCTGCAGCGAAAGCTTCTCTACTTTTTGCAGTTGCTTCAAGTTCAAAATGACAAACTCTAGCAGCACTTCCAACTTATTGTTCTTAATTCTAGAATAAAGACAATCAAAACTGTCTACTCCTGCTTAGAGTATGAAGTAAAGCACAGGAAGGCATTAGAGAAAGAAAAATTGTGTTTAGAAGGCTGAGGCAGCCTTAGGGCTAGGAGGAATGGGGAGGCGTGGAAATCAGGCCTGTGGGCACCAGGCAGGGAGCATCCAGTCCCTGAGCGGTCCCTCACAGTGGGTATCCCTGCAGATGGAGTCCAAATGGAGCCACAGCTCGGTGGGAAAAGTGCCGGGCTGGTGAGCCGTGCTTAGCAGGGGCTCCTGCATCAAATTGCTCCCTGACAGGTGCGGTATGCTGTGTGTGTGTGCCCAACAGCTGGCAAGAGCAGGCTGGCCCAGATGTGGGAAAAGGCCAAGGAGGCAGCAGAGTGGCAATGGGGCTGTGCAGGAGGCCCTGGTGGTTGCACACAGCCGTGGGGGATCAGGCTGGCCCAGATGGTCCCGGGGGCTCTGGGCTGAAAAGGGGGGAAAAGAGAAGCCGGGAGGAAGGGCCAGATGCCGCTATGAGAATGCCATTCCATCCCATAGGTGACATAGTGAGAGGAGGCTGGGAACAAAATGGTCATTCCCGCTGATCACCCTGACATCTTCACGACAAGAGGCCCAGAAAGGAGTGCACATCTGCCTCCTGGTGTTGTCCTGAATGGGAGCTCATTACCTGGCGTTCATTACCCGCAAGTCTGGCAGCTTCCCGCGGGCATTCCACGCTTCAGGCAAGCAAAGCTGCTTACCTCACTATGTTCTTTGGGCCTCTGAAGGGGACCGTCCACTTAGCTACAGCCTGGCAAGGAAGGGAGTCTTACAACACTCTGGATATTTTAGACTTTTATTCTCACTCGGGCTGAAACAAAGGATCCCCTCGCTACTTCTCCATCTTCATCCTTCTGTCCTGCAGGTGGCCTGTTCAGGCTGACAGCTTGGAGCGCCTGCAGGCTCCAGTTCGGCTGCAGCCCAGCTTTTCCTCTCACAGCTTAATTCTTCTTATGACAATTCTTTCATTTCTACTTCCAAGATACCTCAGAGCTTGCCTAAATTAACAACACTCTATTCTAAGCTAAACAATCCTCTATTATCTAAGCTATCTATGTTCCATAGCCCTTCAATGTTGATCCCTATATCTCCTAATTCTTTTAAAATTTCATCTCTTTGAGAAAGAAAAAACAACAGAGCTTTAAATTGAACCTAGCACACACCTAACCAAACCTTACCTAACCAAACCTAACCTAACCTAACCTAACCTAACCTTACCTTACCTTACCTTACCTTACCTTACCTTACCTTACCTAACCTAACCAAACACCTAAACTGAGCAAATACGAAAAAAAAAAAAATCATATTTCCTATCTATGGCACAGCTCCTCTTAATACGCGGGGGATGGCTGGAGCTCTGCCCAAAGATGACACATCCCCTTTTCCCTCCTCTCGGCTGGCGGGGCATAAGGGCCTCCTCAGGCGCAGGTGTCTCCTCTCCAGTCTTCCTGCACTTGCTTGGCTGAGGTGATCAGAGCAGCCAGGCTGGAGGCAGGATCGCCGGAGGTAACAAAGGGATGCTGCCCAGAGGAAAAAGAACAAAGAAAGGAACTCTTACTTTCCAGGGTCCCATCCTCACGGGCTCAGGCAGGATTCCCTGGCTACCAGGAAGACACACAAAGAGCACCGAGGGCAGCATGTCCCCCTGCGCCTTCCTGTGCTGGCAGCTGCCTGCGCCACGTGGCCCACACTCCTCCTCATGCCTTCATGCAGGTGTCCTCAGCTGACAGGGCTTTTTGCCCCTTTGCTTTTTCTTACCTGCAGGAGTTCCTGGGCAGACCAGCGCCTGTCCTCGTCTGCCTGCAGGCAGCAGCGGAGGAAGTCGCGCAGGAGAGCCGAGTGGTGCCTGGGGTTCTGCAGTTTTGGGGGCCCGTTCCTTTCTATCAGTTCAAAAACCTACAGCACATGGATGCAAGAGGACACTGCACCTGCTCCTTTGCTAGCCACATCAGCTCTCTCCGCACAGAGCCCTCTTGCTAAGCTGCACCTTACCCTGAGACGGGCTTCCCGCTCGTAAGGAGCTTCCCCTTCCACCATTTCCAGCCCCATGATGCCCAGGGACCAGATGTCCACTTTGGGGCCGTAGGCTTCTCCTCTCACCACCTCCGGTGCCATCCAGCTGGGAGTGCCGACGCTGGAGCTGCGCTTGCTGCGCTCAGGGCTGAGCTGAGCACAGAGGCCAAAGTCACCTGAGGCCAAAAACAAAGCCTGTCAAAGCCAGCTCCCACTGGCAAAGTGGCCAAAACCATTGCCCACTCCAAGCCTGACCAGGCCATGCTGAATCGAACTGAAAAAGCAGCTGAGCTCTCCTTCCACGTGCCTGGAGCCAGGCAAAGAAGGCATCAGCCACTTCCACAACACCCTCACCATTCACGCACTGGCCAAGCGGCGCTTCTGCCCAAGTGGCAGTCACCGAAATGCAAGCGCACGGCAGGTGCTGCAAATGCTGCAGCCCAGCAGGGATACCCACCCAACTTGACAGATCCATCCATGCCCACAAGGACGTTGTTGCTTTTGATGTCTCTGTGGATGACTTGGCGGGAATGAAGGAAATGCAGTCCTTGCAGGCACTGAGAGAGAAAAAGGAGGGAGGGAAAGTTAACGTACAGGATGGGATTTCATCCCACCAGAAAGGAAAGAGCTCAACGGGATTGACGGCTTTCTCAGGGAATTGTGAGCGAGGGCACAGCATCATGGTGCTGTCACGAAGAAGAGCTTGCTGCTTCAACACTCTTGGAAGTTTTTTTCTCGATTCCAAGCGAAGGCATCCGGGCTCCCAAAAGTTCCGCCGGCCTTGGGTAGGAAGCGCGTCACCTTTGGCTGGGAGGCGGCATGGCAAAGATTTTTGGGGAAGCCTAGTGGCAGCAGAGGAGGAAGCAGCACCTTAGAGCTGTTCCAGAATCCGTCGCCATGCGGGCTGCAACGCTATCCTTTGCAGCTGAGGACGGCTCTTTGGCCTTAGCTGGAAATTCTGCCGCCTGCATGCTGCCTTCCCGTGGCAAGGAATGTAGGACAGACAGACAGGCTCCAGGCTAACATTCCCAGGCAAAGCTAAGAAGAGGAAGCAAGTGAACCCAAGCGAGTGAGCCAGCACCAGCGCCAGAGGACAGACAGGATGGAAGAGTGCAAGAACAGAGCCTGAGGAGTGCGGGGACAGTGGCAGGCAGTTCACTTCCTATGCTCGCTCTTCTCCTGTGTGTGGTGACAGCAGCAGCAGCAGCAGCAGCAAAAGAAAGGTGAGAGCAAGAAATCCCGGCTGTCCTTAACCTCCAGCTGGCAAGCAGCATCCTGGACAGGCTTGGGGAAGCACAAGCGGGATCCCTCACCTCCCGACAGACAGCGCCTATCTGTCCTTCCTCCGGGTACACTGCGCTGAGCACATCAAACAAGGTGCCGCCGTCCATGAACTCCATGGCCAGCCAGAGCTCCGCATCCAGCAGGTAGCTGAAAGAAGAAAACCACGGCATGGAGAGACAGCAATGGGCACAGCCTCAGTCAGCCGAGGGCCCGAGCCAGGTTTTAGCAACTGCTCTCCAAACTACGTGTGCCACACGAGATTCATGATCACCAGCTCCACCTCCTGCCACGCTCTGGAGACCAGCAGAGAAATCACCAGCAGCTCCCTTCTCTGCCCGTGACCAAAGGGCATCGTCTCTTCGGGCTTGCACTAGCTAAAGCTACATTGACAGGAGAATACGCCAACCTGTCTAAGTAGGTAACGATATTGGGACTCCTGTTGTCCCTCATGGCCAGGATTTCATTGGCAGCCAGCTCCTCGGACATCTCCTCCTCAAGCGACATGATCTTGATTGCCACCTGAAATGACATTGGCCACCGTTTACCTTGAGAAGACGCCCCCTGCTCGAGATGACAAGCAGCACGGAGCGAGTGCTGCTGCAATGAGGCAGCGGGCTGGGCCAAAGGGCCTTGTCACTAGACAGCAGAGCTTAGCAGAAGCACCAAAGGCCATCCCAAATGCATTCTGCCCCCTGAGCCTAGAGTGTACTTCAGAGGAACAGCCTCTGCTGCAGACATGGAGCTGCCACCCAAACCTCCAGGCAGGGCTCACAGCAGCGGGGAAAGCGCTCCAGAGCTGCAAAATGGCATGGGGCTGTTGGCACTTTACCTGTTGTCCGCTGCTGGTGTCAAGGGCTTTATAAACAGCTCCAAAGCCCCTGGAAAGACAAAAGCAGCAGAAAGAGCCCTTTATCCCTTGGCACTGAAATCAAGCCTAGGCAGCAGATCTCCCCAGGCTGCCTGCACGCCTTCCTTAGAAAAGGCCTGGCTGCGGCGTCTCTTCGGCCAACAGCACGTCGGCCCGTGAGCCCTCTGCCCTGCGGGGCAGCCTGTCCAAGGGAACACTAAGGTGCAGCATGAAGACCGAGGGCCGCTGGAAATCTCCAAGGCGCACGCCCAGCCAGGTTATTTCCAAACCTAAGGGGAACAGTCCTCCTTGTGCGGGTGTGCATGCATGTGTGTGTCAAAAGAGTGAGAACAATGAGAGTCAGAAGACTGTCCTTGAGAATCTGACATTTCTTGAATGGCAAGGTGCTCTTTCAGGCCAGAAAGCTGCAGGGGCAGAGGGCTTCCCAGCTCCTGCTCCTCCTTGCTGCAAGCAAGACAATGCCAGCATCAACTTGTCTTGGATGAGGCCTTCGGATTGCTCTGCCCCAGCAGTCCAGGCAGGCGACAGGAGGTAAAGCCAGAGCCTGACCGTGATTGGAGCTTGCCTGACTTCACGCTTGATCTTGCACCAGCCAAAGACCTGGCCCACACTTTTGTAAAAGGAGCCGAGGCCACGCTTACCCTCGTCCCAGTTCTTCAAATGCCGTGTATTTGCTCATTGGCTGGCCCGGACTCACAATGCTCCCTGAAAGACAAAAGCAGCGCAGGGCGCTCACTCGCACACAGAGACGCCGCTCCCCACACCCTCCCAAAGGCAGCCCCGCTGCCGGCAGCTCTGGGCCCTTTGCGGTCCCCTGGCTTCCAGCTGCTGAGACCAGCAAGTGGGAGGGCCATCTTCTCCACCTTTCATCAGGTGGCCTTTCCAAGAAGGCCTTGATTTCTTTCAAGCGCAGCATCCCAAGCCATAAGCCAAAATGATGAGACCTTAAGAAGAGGGCCCTAAGAGGTCACCAAGGGCCTTTGCAGCCTCTGCAGTCACAGCCACCATCACTGGCAGGTCCACTGCCAGGGCCACAAAGTGTCTGAGCCAGAGGAGGTGTAAGAACGGGAGCCCGAAAACAGCTGGGGCCAGAGAGCTGCCTGGGGCCTAGTCACTTGCTAGGTGCCAGCCTTCTGCTCAAGCAGAAACAATCTCTGCTTTTGTCTTTGGCACCCAAGGCAGCCCAGGCAGAGCCAAGCCAGGCCCAGCCGCCCTCACAGGCAGCAGGAAGTCCCTGAGCGCTGCCGCGCTGCCTCAAAGCACAACAACGGCTTCTGCCGAGAGGCCTAAGCGCCTCTGAGAGCGAGGGGCAACTTCTGGCACAGCCTACACCCAGACACGCACACAACACACTGCTCTGGCAGACAAGAAATGCAGCCGACTTACTCAGTGTCTTCCGGCCCTGCTCCTGCCTCATCTCGGGCTGCTGGGCTGCGCTGCTGCAGGAAGTGCCAGCAGCGGGGGGCGAGCTGGCTGCTGCAGGCCACGCTGGTCCAGCGGCACCAGGTTGAATTGCAGAGCCTGTGTTGAGCTGGGACCAGAAAGGATTGCCCGTCAGAAGGGTGGCTGGCACACATCATGCTCCGCCGAGTGCACGGCCAAAGCAAGGCCTTGGGAAGGTGCTGTCAGCCACCGCCAGGCCTCTCCAGCTGGGGCCTTTCCCATGTCCCCTTCTCAAAGGCAACTTTGGCAAAAGCCCAAAGGCTACTTGGATCCAGCCCCTCAGGGCCACCTCCATGCTCCATGTTTTCAGCTTTTCTGCAAGACACTGGCAACAAGGGATCCATGGGGCTGCCAAGATCCAGAAAGACATCAGAGCAGTTCCCCAGAGCCTTGTTGCTTTCCTCCTCCTGTCTTTCCCTGGGCAATGAAATCAGCCCGCAACTGGCATGCAGTGGTCTGCTCAGAAGCCCGCAGCATGGCCCTTCTCTGATCCTTTTCACGCATTGCCCCTGTCCATGGCAGCCTTTAGGGAGCGGCCCTTCGGAGACGCCTTCCTGCCCTGCCCAGACCCACGCGCCCTTCACAATGTAGGGCTGCCAAGGATTCTCCTCTGCAAAGGCTGCTCTGAGCGGCTGGAAGTGAAGCACAGCCTGAAGCTAATTAGTCCATGGAGAGGGCAGGTCCCTTCCAGGGGCCAGTGTCTGCCAGGTCCCCTGCAAGGCCGGCAACTGCGTCTTTGGGCCGCTCCGTCCGCTGACCACAGGCAGCCTGCACTGACAATGGGCACACGGGGCTGACTGCTACACTGAGAATCATTGAATGCTGCCTCCTGTCTGATGCCAGGAGACATTCTCGGGCCCTCTCAGCATCCCAGCTTAAATGCCAAACTTCAGACCCCATTGGCCAGGGCTCCCTGGCTTGCCTGAAGCAGCACTAGGTCCCGGCAGGCACACAGCCGCCAGCATCTTCAGCCACGAGCAACAAGGGCTGCTCCAAAACTGGAAGCCTGGCCCTGCACCAAAGGCAGTGCCAAGCTCACTGCCACTTACCGGCTCTGCAAGCTCAGGCTGTGCAGGGAGAGCAGCTGGAGGCTTGATGCTCTTTTGCTCCTCTTCAGCCTCTTCCTCAATGCCAGAGGCAGCCAGAGGAGCTGCTGACCCTGCTGTTGAGGCCTGCAGACAGACAGAAGTGAGACAGATGGGCAAAAGGCAATCCCTCAGGAGCTGCTTTCTGTTGAGCTGGGAAAGGACCCAGAAGAAGGGGAAATGGTAGACTTTGATACAAGTGGGACTCTGAGTCATGAAAAGCCCAGGAAGTTGGCTGAATGAGGTGCTACTCCCATCTTGCTGTGCATTTGAGCTTCCCTGCTGCCTAGAAGCAGCAAGATGCCTTGCAGCTGTCCCATTTGCCTTTCATCTCTTGAAAGGCTCTTCCCTGCAAAATCAGCAAACAGCCAGTGCTCCCTTTGCTACTGCTGATGCCACGGGGCACTTGGCCTTTCTTTCAGCCTCCCACGCTGGCACTCCACACTGGACTGCAAGAGGCCAAGCTGGCAGAATTGCCGCCCCATTGTCACACGCCAGCAACGTCCCAGCTTCCTTTGCCACTCACCAAAGGCCAGGCTTGCCTCCATCCGCGTGTCAGGTGACCTGCAGCGAGCAAGGGAAAAGGAACCAGAGGCCCTTAGAAAAGTGCCTGTGCTGGCCACTCCCGCAGCACAAGGCAGTCCCAACACAGAGCATTTCCCTTTCCCAACAGGCCTCCAGGAGCAACAGCTCTTTCCCACAGCAGGCAAGAGAACAACGAGGACGCTAGAGTAGGCTCTGTCTACATTTGGGCCTCTTTTGCCAAGAGAGAAATAGAAAGACGCTGCTGGAAATGCCCCTTGCTCTTCAACACTCTGAGCTTCCCTTGTGCCCAACAGCTCAAGCAGCATTTTCCTCTTCTCTTTCCTGCATTTTAGATGTAGATTCTTTTAAAAGGCATGCCCTAAATCCCATGCCTTGGCTGAAGATGGTAGCCCAGCAAAGCTTCCCCAAAGGGCCCCTTCCCTGTGGCAGCTCCCTGCTGAAGCAGCCCAGGAACAGCTGCTGGGCTCAGCAGCAAACCCTCCCTGCACTGGACTTTGTGCTGCAGAGCCAAGGCAATCGCAGCCTTGGCACACCATCAAAGGGTCAAGTCACGCAGCCAAGGCCTCTAAGGGGCAATGTTGTAGCGAAAGGCGCTTTCCTTCGCTCCTGGAGAGAGCCACTGAGTTGCTAGCAGTACTTCTGAGCATCTCCCCTCCGAGTCTGCAATCAGCAGCTTGTCTTGCTTGAAGCAGCAAGCGCAGGAAAGGACAGACTCCAGTGCCGCGCACTCTCTCGGGGAGGGAAGGCAACCGCTGCAGGTTGCAGGGCAAATACTCTGCACCCGCCCCCCAGTACACAGATGCCCTCTTTTTAGCTGATGCTGCTGGCAGGACATTGACCAAAGCGGTGGCATCTTCATGGCCATTTTGTTCCCAAATAAACCCGGTCACTGCTGCGGCATGAAGAGCAGAGTCAAGCAAAAGCCGGGTGATGCCAGCCCCAGGAGAAACCTTTACTTACGAGTCAGCTGGGTCAGGTAGTAGCCAGAATAGACAACAGAAAAGACCGTGCAAACCGTGGCACAGACCTGCCCGATCATTTTGGCAGCGCTGTGCGGGTTTGCACACTGGATGCCAGCCAAGGCAAAGCCCAGACTCCTCTCGGGGTGCAGGCCGTCTGCTGAGAACTCCTTGAGCACAAGGATCCTCCTGCAGGGAGCCAGCAGAAGAGCCGCTCTGGACAAGCAGGCCTTGCGTGCCCCGGGGCAACGCTGTGCTGACAGCACTGTGACGTGGCACCGCTCCCCTGACCTCACAATAGCAGCTGTTCTATGGCTTCCTTGTGCCCAGCAAGGCAACCTTCTGTACAGCTGATGCGAAAGAAAAGCCTGGGAAGTTCTCCTCACTCATCAAGCAGCAGAAAATGTCCTCCCAGTCCATAAGGCAGTGCTCAAGGCATCCCAGAGGAACTCAGAAAATGGGCCAACCCAAGCGGCATCCAAGGAATCCAAGCAAACGCGCCTTTTGGTCCCAAAAGCTTTGACTGAAAGCAAAAGTCTGCTTCTTCTAGGTGGCATGCTAGCTGGTTCTGAAAAGTCTCACTTCTTCAATGCCATTTAGGGGGGAAAAGAAGCAAAGATAATAAATTTCCAGGAGTATTTTAGGCTGCAGTCACTTCTCGAGCACGCGGGTGCGTGCTGACCTATGGAGGGGCTTGACAGCTGGCCTGCAAGCAAAGCTGAGTTCATAGAAGACATCCCAATTGATGGGTTTTCAGTGTATCCATAGCAAGGAAGAAGACAAGGCCGTCAGCATGGAAACCGATTAGAAAAGAGAGATGAAATTTTCGTAAGCTAGACTAGTGCCTAAGTAGATGTGTATACTTGCCTTATAAATTTCTGTAAAACTTTTGCCAATTCTATTGACGTTAATTGCCTTGCACCAATGGATATAAGAAGTTCTTGTGGTGTAGTCAGTGACTTAAGATCACGCTTTGTTAAGAGTGTATAAGCTGGAGAACAGGCAGAATAAAGAAAACTTTTTTCTTCTTGGACCCTGATCACGTGTGTATGCCACGTCCGGCCTAATGGTGACAGTTGCCCATCTCTGGGTCAAGAGACAAGTATTGTCTGACAGGTAGCTTGTCAACAAACTGAGAAAGAATTGAGTACCTGGGCATGCAGATTTCTGAAGGGAGGAAAGAAAAGTGTTGACAAGAATAAGCCTAAGTTTTAAACGCCTGAAAGAGTCAAAAATAACACGTTGTGGGATATTGTACCAGATGTTCCACAGAGTTAAAACCAACCACAACTCATTAGTATCTGGACTTCCTTGCCCACTATGCTTAGAAATGTTGCTTGAAGGCACTTTGTATCTAAAAATCCAGTTCCTGTAGATGACTGTAGATGTAGATCAAAATCCTACCAAAAAATCCGTGTCAAAACCAGCAAGAGTGAGACTTTTGTCCTTGGCAATAGCTTCCAGGTGCTCCTGTGCCGCAGACATCTTTCATGAAAAATCCTTTCTTAGGATTTTTCCTTGTGAAAAGCTGCAGTTTCAGCAACCAAAAGTAAACAATGGTTATCTGCTGCTGTGGAATGCAACAGGCGGTCCTGTGATTGGTCTCCTGTGGATGTTTGGATTTCCTGACCACTCATGGCAGAGCTGGCTCTTGCTCTGTCTGAGACACAGATCTTTGTTATTCATTCCTTTTCTATTCTTAGCTTAGCTACCTTCTGAATAAACCTTTTCCTTTCTATTGCTTTTTAGTATAGTCTTGATGTAACATATATCATAAAATAATAAATCAAGCCTTCTGATCATGGAGTCAACATTCTCGTCTCTTCTTCATCCTGAAAACCCTTGTGACCACGATCACAGTCTTTGTCCATGGAATCTTCTTTCCAAATTGTGCATTCCAAGTTAGGCCAGATCCTTTAGGCAAATGAATCCTGTCACATGCAGTGACATGCAGTGACATGCAGTGACATGTCACATGCACATTGACTCCATGCAGTTCATGTGCTTATGCACATGGCTAAATACTCCAATAAATCAGATATCAGGATCTGTCAATGCCTTTTTTTAATCTCTCCCTCAAAGTTTCCATAAATTGTCTGTAAAAAGCTACTTCATTTCAGCCAGATCTAGAAATCACTGGATAGAGCTAATCAAAGATTCTGACTAAAGGGCAAAATGCAGTTTCACCACCTTCTTGTATCAGATGATTGTTATTTACCTCTGAATCTTAAAAAAATCTTGTCAGAAAAATATTCAAAATATTTTTCTTAATTTGATTCATTGCTTTATGTCATCCACCAATGACATTTTAATAGGAAAACAATAAACCAGGATTTAGCGCTACATGATATATAAAAATAATAAACTGATTTCATTATTTAATAAATAAATAAATATGATATATCACATTATGTGATTTAACCATAGATTATTTTTTCTCTATACTGCATAGGAATAATCAGTATTCATCTTTTTCTTCTCTACATAGGCCTGTGTAGGTTTGCACCAAACTTCAGTTTAATTACGTTTCGGCAAATTGCTGTATTTGGACTGGCAGAGAAATTCTGCCATTTGAACATTGGTTTCCATCTAGATTGCAATGAAAGTTTAAAAGAGAGAAAGAAAATCCAGAGAAATATTTTAGAGAGATGTCAATGCAATTTTTTAATGCTGAGAAGTTCCAGTATGGAACTGCCATTTGCTAGAGGATTTTAGAAAAAATGGCTTTCCTACTTTGGGAAGGAAGAAATGAACTGACACCAATTCCCATATACTTGATTGTGTGTTTGTTACAGATTAGATTTTGCAGCATCTACAAAATGGATTAACTGCCTGAATCCAAGTATCTTTCTCAGCAGAAGGAATTGGGGCAATAATATTACAGAAGGGCCCTCCAGCCCAACAGTCCTCACACAATGCATTTTACATAGGAAAAGGTCCACACTGGCTGTCCTTGCACAGCTGGAAGGAGCAGTCAGCACAACTGCAAATGTGTGAAATCCACAAATGCTGAATGAAAATAATCAACGGGGGCAATCAGCTGGTCAAACCCTGAGATGGAAAACACAGCTCTCAGAACAAAACCAAATTGGTGTTTGGAACAGGCAGGGACTGTGCAGCACATCCCTGGGAGCAGAATGTGTGCCTGAGAGTTGCCTGTTCCTGGGTGTTTCCAGGACCAACACACCAATGTGCACTAACAGCAACACAGTGGAGAGTGCCAGCCCCAGGGCAGCAGAATGGAGCTGGCCCTGAATGCACGGGTGTGCAGTCACCTGTGTGTCTGGGGAGAGGCTGCCCGGCTGCCGCAGCAGGAGCTGCTCCCGCTGCCCGGGGCTGCTCCGGCCCCGCAGGAGCTCTCGGAGCCCCGAGCGGAGCACACGGCATCAAGCCCGAGCTGCTGAGCTCCCATCCCTGCTCCTGACGCTCCGGGACGGGCTCGGATCCGCGGGCCGGAAAGAGCTGAGCAGGTGAGACGCCGCTTGGATCCGCGCTTGGGGCACTCGGGACCACAGGGAAAGTGTCACCGGCAGCTGTCATTTGTTTGGCCATTTGTGTGGTGAGGAACGCATTTGTGTCTGAGCTCGGCCTTATTTGGCTGTGCCATGTCTGGGAGCACAAAAACTATTTTTCATGAAGGTAAGAACATGGTTTGATTGTTATCTTATGTGCACATGATGCTAAATGTAAACACTCCCTATTTTACATACCAGAGGCCTGCCTTAAAGAACCTATGGCTTTGCAGATATTATTTCCATAATTTTATATCTTTCAGAGGAAGCAGCACAGTTCATCTGAACTAAGTCCTTCCTTACACTTCAGAGAAAAAACAGGGTGTGTGAGAGCTCTGCTAGCTGGGAATGCATGAATGGAAGAATTTTAGGACACTGCTATGGAAAGTGCAGACGTTTAACCATGAATTAATTTAGGGAAAAGAGCTAGTAGGTATGCTCATTTATGAAGGTAAGCACCAAAATCTGAATTTTTCCTGTATTATTTTGAGCCCCCAGTATGCTTTGTAATTGCACTTTTCTCTGTATTTTTTCATGCAGATGTCACTGGCAGTGACATGCTCTGTGCTAAGTGCTGGATTGGATGGTTGGCTGGGGAGATGCCTTTAGTTTTATGGCATACAGGGGTCTAGGGAGGGTGTGCGGGTGTCCCTGTGCCCTGGCACCAGCTGAAGTGCAGGAGCACTTCCAGGGCTGCCTCCAGGCACGATGAGCTGGAGTTAAAGCTGTGCCTTCTGCTGAGCAGCTGATACCACCTCTGACCATGAACAGCTGGGCCTGATATAGAAAATAGAGCTTTCTTCCTTTCTTACTAAGAGCCAGAGTCTGATAAAATGGGTTCTTCATCCTGCTGTGATCAGTGAAGACAGGGTTCATTTCCAGAAATTTCCCGCTTTCTCTGCTTTGTACCTGCCAGCTACATCAGCCATAATGTCCTGCTGCTCAGCTTCCTTGAGAGAAGCTGGCATTTCTTTGGAAAAGGGCTCTTCACTAACAGCTGGACTCACAAGTGGCTCATTGATGTCCCTCTAATTCCCAAGTTGTTTCCCATCTACAGTTGCCTTTTAGGGATAGATCCTGATGCTCCTCTGATTTCTGTGGGATCCTCTTTGCCTACCACTTTCAGGAATGAGCTAGAAGAGGCAAATCAAGGTTTAAGGGAAGGACTTGTGTTTCCTACTTCATCCTGGGTCATTTAATTTGAAAAGTTTTAGACTTGGATTTTCCACAGTGAATTGTCATTGGCCCAGACTTCAAATTCTCTCAGCACATTCATGTTTTCAACATGAAAGTTTTTACACTCTAAAATAGTATCTTTCACAGAATTTTAGTAAAAAAAGAAATGGGTGAAGAGCCCTCCACTTAATGCTTTTGCTTCATGAAAATTCCATATTGATCCAGAATAAAGTGGATTTATCTGGATACTCCTGGAAACTCCATGCCTTCTTTCTCCCCTTCTGCAGGAGCACTGGGGGGTGGGACGGTCGGGACGGACGGAGACGAGAGATCTCTGCAGCCAGGCCGTGGAACCTGCGGCTCATTGCAAAGGGCCTGGGTGCAGGGCCCTGCTTGGAGCTGCCAGGCACAGCTCGGAGCAGGCCCGAGAGAAGAGAGGGGCAGAGAGGATGAGAGGGGGAGAGAGTAAGAGGGGAAGAGCGTAAGAGAGCAAGGTTCCCGCTACAATACAATAAATCTTCTTCTCTGTTGAATATTCTAATTCTCACTAACCAATCTAGTCCAAGATACAAATCCTATAGCATTTACATCCAGCCTGTAAGAATCATTACATTACCATACTGTGTTACATTTTAAACCCTAAAAACTCCTCTTTGGACCGCTTCTGCTGAGCTAGTAGGGTCTGCTCGGAACCTTGGACCTGCCTGCAAGCAGAGGGAATTGTTTCCTCAAAAGGGGATTACCTTCAGTTGGGCCACACCATTGTTTTCCAGTTGTTCACTAACTAAGGTATCTCAAAGCTTGCTTTCATTTCAATCTTGCTTATAGTTTCTATAGTCTCAAAATCTTTTGCCAGACAATCATATTTATAAGGCTTTCCTGTTTCATCTTCCCCAATACCCTTCCTTTCCTCAATACAAGGAATACCAACATGTTTGTTTGAAGATCATGCATTTAGTAATGCAAGTTAGTTAAAATCATCTGATCTGAAATCCCTTCCCCACTTCAAAACCCACACACTTCATTTTTGACTCCAGCTGCAGCAGACCTAGACATCTCTTTCACCTGCTTTCTCTCTTGTAATTGACCAGTCCTTTCTCTCTTTGACTACTCATTTGGTCAAATAAAACTAAAATGCAATGATCCCTTGAAACATGGTGCTCTAGTCAGCATATTTCCTATTTTCCCATTTATTAGGCAACAAGACTTCATTCTGACAGGTAATAAATACAGACCTTCAGCTTTAAGAGGCAGAGCACATGAATTCCATTCAAATGGGCTCCTTCATATTTAGTTTCTCTTCAGAATGACTCATGAACCGTTTCAAGTTTGGATAAGCAATTAATGCATCAGTGACTAACACACAAGGAAGAGATGATTGTGAGCAAGCAAATAATGGCTTGCTTAGCCACACAGCAGGCTCTGCACTTTTGAAAGAGAATTTCATTACATTTTGTGAGTTTTAAAGAAGCAAACGGAGAACAAGAGTCTCTATATGTTTGGAAGTATCATATATAATTCTGCAAGTGTTAATGTGAGAATCTACAGAGTATCCTGCTTAATGATACATGTAGTTGTGCAGTTTTTTTATTTGTTCATGGGTATGTTTGTGTAAAGAACCACGTGGAAAGGAATTTTTCTTACATCTTGCAGGAATATTTAAATGGGATGAATATTCATGCTCTAAGCTCTGTGGGCTGTGGCAAGAACACTAATGCCTATATAGCAAGGTTTCCTTTTACAAAACTCTTTTTTCCTACTCCTTTCCAACTTGTTCCCTGCTCTCCTTGGGTCAGCAGAGCAGAGCCACTCTGCCTCCACCTGGAATTTGTCTGTCCCTTTCTTCTTCCTGTTCCAAAATCACCCTTAATCCCTGCCTCCCACAGCTCTGCTCACTGACAAATAAGTGCAGCACCAACCAGTTCATGGTCTCCACACCTGTGCATTATTTGCTGCCATTCTGCAGAACCCAGTGGAAATGTGTGGGCTTTGCTACCACTGGTGGATTTCTGTATTTTCACATCTCCACAATTGTCATGGATTTAATGCTGCTTCTGCTCCTGAAGTCTCTCTATGTCCATTTATCTGCTGCTATTGCTCAGGGTCCCCAGTGCTTTTCAGCTGGAGCAGAATTGTTTTAGCAAACACCTGTGTGAATGCTCATGCAGATACAGTGTAATAGGGGCTTAGGAGAGCTGCATCATACAAAACAACATCAGTGGGCATTTTTAGGAGAAGCTGAAGAAGAGGGGATGTAGTTCTTACACACTGGACAACAGCTCCAAGTGCCTGTTGTCACAGAGCACCCTGCAGATCATCCTGTGCTCCTTTGTGCTCGGCCTGAGGTGCCCGTGCTGCTCTCTGGGCTTGTGCAGAGCCAAGGAGATCCCCGTGGAGGCCACTCTACAGCCTCATGCATGCACAAGAACTTTAGGACACATTTAAGCCTCACACACATGCAAAAAACCCAAACCAAACTGAAACACCACAACAAACTCTGAAAAACGCCAATCACTTGTTTTTAAAATTTTAAAAGTTTAATAGTAATAAAATGGTTATAAAAATACTAATACAATTAGAGTAGTAATAATTTGGACAATTTGAATTAGGACAATATGAGACAACCAATACAAAGAGTTACGGACGTCTGGGTACCTTTTTCTGGGCAGCAAAAGCCCGAAAAAGGACACCTGTTAACACAGGATTAACCCTTAAAAGCAACAGCCTGTTGCATATTCATACACTTCATACATGATGCATAAATTCCATTCAAACACAGGATTCTGTCTGGTCATTGTCAACTTCTTCCTCCGAATCCTAACAGCGCCTTGGAGGCGGGAAGAAGTTCGTTTCTTCTGATAAGAGGGCCATAAATTCTTTTTCTCTGGAAGATTCAGGTGTCCTGTTGCTGCTATCTCGCTGCGAGCCCTTCCTTTAAAAAAAGTATCCTACATAGCATCGTTTCTATTTTAACAATTTTTATAACCTAAAACTATATTTAACACAGTACTTAAGAGATTTAATACAGCATTACTTTCTAACACAAGACATATAATATTCATTTTAATATTTGCGAAAAGCCAATCATAAAATACATGCATTTTTCACAAAACCAAAAAACCCATGGAAATTTGTTTACAAGTTATAATCGATTGTCTCGTGTCACCTCCATTCTGTTTTCCAAAGCAGTGTCAGTGTTCAGACAGAAGGACAAAGAGAGGTTTTAGCAGGACTGACCAAGTTTTGGAGGGATGGAGCTGCTCTCCCCCATCAGAGCCTGCTGGCTCTGCCTTTCTGTCGGGATGGGCGGCACAGCTGCGGCCATGGCAGAGCAGCCTCCTGTGCCCCCGCAGTGGGGCTCAGCAGCACTTTAAGCCACTCTCACCCTGCACTGCCCAAGGGCTGCTCTGGCAGCATCCTCAGCTCTCTCTTGCCCCTTTCCCTCCGTGCTGCCCTGGCAGCTGAAAGCCCGGCTGGCCCAGGGGGGTCTGGGCTCTCAGCCACAGTTGGGTTCTGCTGCTCCAAGCCTGGAGCTGCCACGCTGGGGAACCCACAGCTGAGAGCTTCCCTGGAGTGCAGCAAACAGAGGGCCTGACACGAGGGGAAAGGGCCCTGAGGTCAGGCCAGAGATGAAGGAAAAGGGAAATGGCAAAGGAGAGAAGAGAAAATTCACAGGGCTTGAGAGCTGAATCTTCCCTGCAAACTTTGCCTACAAGTCTGGATTCCCAAAAGATCACTGGTGTCTGAGTTTATTATGAAATAAAAGAGATTAAAAAGAATATTGATTAGTTGCTTATCGGCTATTCTGAGCACTGATGATTTTGGGATCGGAAGGAAAATGCAGTATGTGACCATGCTATTAAAAAAAGATACATATGCATATAAAAATGTAGGAATCAGAAACACAACATAAAAAACCAAAGATCTAACTAATTCTGGCATTTCCTCATTTTGAAAGTAAGGAATCTGAGCTACAGGTTTCTAAAATCCTTGCAGGTACTTTTATATGTAATACAAGCATACAAGACTTCAGAATGGCATTTTCAAAAGCACTGTGCCTTCACCATGTTCTAGTAGTTTTCCAAACAGTTGGAGACAAGAAAATATCAAAGTTCTGGAACCTCTCAAGTCCTTTCATCTCAGTCTAATCCTGAAAGAAAAATCTAAGTTATTGTCTTCTGAATAATAGGTATATTATATTCTATTAGGGAGACATTCGCCTTGGTTGTTTTTTTTTTTTTAATCAGCTGTCCAGTACTGGGAAGAAAACAAGATCTTTCTGGAGGCCTAGAATGGTAGCAGAAAGAAGAATTTAAGAGACTTCATTTAGAGCTTCATTTTTCTTACTGGTTATTTTTTCTGGAATTGCCTAGCTAAAACCAGCCAGAATTGCTCTAACAGACTGATTTCTTCCAAGAGAGTAAGAAGGAGAGGAAAATACAGGTCAGTCAGCCTTGCCTCCATCCCCTGACAGGTGATGGAGTAGCTAATCCTGGAAACCGATCCAAACAAACGGAGAAGAAGTTGGTTGGGAGTGATGGTTAAGCTACCTGATGGCCGTGATAGGACAGCCAAACGGATGGATATGGGTGGAGCAATGGATGATGTCTACCCCAGCTTTCCCCAAGCCTTTGAGACAGTCTCCTACAGCATCTTTAAACACAAACTGCCAAAATGCCCAGCGAGGAAGGCTGAAAAATGGATGAGGACTGTCATCAGTGACACAAAGTAGAGCTGGAGGCAAGTCACGGGTGCTCTGAGCCCCAGGGGCTGATGCTGGGGCAGATGCTCTTTAATGTCTTCATTCATGGCCGGGCTGGAGGAGCAGCTCACCCTCAGCAAGTCTGCAGACAAAACAAAGCTGGCAGGAGCAGCTGAGAGCCCAAATGATTGCGCCATTCAGAGGGACCTCGGCAGGCTAAAGAACCGGCCTGAGGGGAATCTGATGGAGTTCAAGGATGGGAAATGAGAAGTCTGGGACCTGGGCAGGAATAAGCGCAGGCATCAAGAGCTGCAGGAGGCTGACTGCAAGAGAAGCGGCTGTTTTCTCTTCCTTGTCTTGCTGGTTGGGGGTTGTAGCGCAAGGCCAAGGCAGAAGGATGCCTGCAGGCAGAGAAAGAGGGGGTTGGCAGCTGGCCCTGCCGAGCCGAGCGCGGCCAGCCCCGGAGCCGCCCCGCCCGCGCTGTGCCCGCAGCCCCGGCTCTGCCGCGCTCGTCCCCGCCAAGTCCGGCCCGCGCCGGGGCCGCGCTGGGCGCGCGCGGGCCCGAGCGCAGCGCCCCCCTCAGGCCGCGCGCCGCCGGCGCAGCCGCGGCCGTTGCGCTGCGGACGTTGTGGCCACAGTCGGCGATGGACGCCATGGCGGAGCTGCCGCTGCCCGCCGGGCTCAGCGCCGGCACCTTCCCCGCCAAGCTCTGGCGCCTGGTGAACAGCCCCCGCGTCCGCTCCGTGCGCTGGGACAGCTGCGCCCAGGGGCTGCTCATCGACCGCTGCCTCTTGGAGCGAGAGCTGCTCAGCTCGGGCCACGCCCACAGGGGCCGTGGCCATGGGCCGGCCCCGGTGCCGCACACCTTCAGGGCCACGCAGTTCCGCAGCTTCGTGCGGCAGCTCTACCGCTACGGCTTCCGCAAGGTGCCGGGCTGGGTGGGCTCGGCTGCGCCGGGCGATGCCGGGGCCTGGCTCCACTACGGCAACCCCTGCTTTCGCCGCGACCGCCCCGACCTCCTGCTCCGCATCAAGCGCCGGAGCGCGGCCAACAGGCAGCGGCCGGCGGCGGGCCGGGAGGGCCGCAGGCGCCCGCCCTGCGGCTCCCAGCAGCTCCCCGGGCCGCGGCCGCTGCCGGCCGGGCGGCGCGGGCGCGGTCGCTTCCAGCCGCTGCCCAGGGAGCGGCCGCCGCTGCCGGCCGGGCGCCCGCCCAGCGGCTTCCTCCTGCTGCACAGGGAGCGGACGCTGCCGGACGGGCGGGAGCTGCGCAGCCCCCGGCCCGGCCGCCTCCAGCAGCCCCCCGGCGAGCGGCCGCTGCTCGCCCGGCGCCCGCCCTGCGGCTTCCACCTGCTGCACAGGGAGCGGCCGCTGCCGGCCCGGCGGGAGGGGCCGAGCCGCTTCCAGGAGCTCTACGGGGAGCGGCCGCCGCCCGCCGAGCGGGAGGTGCTCGGCATCCCGCCCTGCCACTTCCTCGGGCTCCACGGGGAGCGGCCGCTGCCGCTCGGGCGGGAGGGGCCCCGCAGCCGCCCGCAGGAGCTCTACGGGGAGCAGCTGCCTCCGGCCGAGCGGGAGGTGCTCGGGCTCCAGCCCTGCAGCTTCCAGCAGCTCCACAGGGAGCAGCAGCCCCCAGCCTACGACGCCCGAGGTAGGAAAAGAGCTGTAGCCTTGTTTTTCCGAAAGGTCGTGAAAAGTGACCGTTTCAAGTCGTTTTCCACAAGGAAGGCTCTGTCATTCTCGGCCTGAGGCTGTCAAGCCTACTAGCAAGGGGCACCTAGGAGGCCGAAAGATTCTCTGCCTGCTTTGCCTGTGTGCTTCCCGTGATGTTTGATCCACAGCAGCACTAGAGCTCTGTGTCCCACAGCCACGTTGTGGAGCCTGACCAATGTGTTTGGATTCTTGCAGCCAGCCCGGGCACTTCAGGGCCCAGCGCTCCCGCTGGCAGTGCAGCTTGTGCAGCATGGACGGCCTCCAGCTCAGCACAGAACGCGCCTGGGGAGGAGGAATGGCCACCAGCAGATCTAGGCCTTGCCGTAGAGAAAATGATTCGGGAGATCAGGAGGTCCCTGTCTGAAAGATCTCCCTCTGCTCGGGTAATTCCATTGGATGGAGATCAAAGGGGCTGGACTGAGAGCTTTTGAACCTTGTGACACGGTTGAGAAGCAAAGGCTTCTTTAATTGAACTTATTTCATTATTATTTAGTTATTGAATTATTCTCGGTTAAGAAAGATTTCTAAAAGAGGGGATGAAGAAGAAATGAAGAAGAGGTTTTACTTGCTGGGAAAGAGGAGAAGAGTGTTTGGAGAATTGGCACTGAAGGCCAAGTGTCCCGTGCAGGGAGGGGCATGCCAGAGGTGCCTCTGTCCCAGCTGCAGCAGATGTGGGCTGTGCCTCTTTTGGGTGGGAAGGCCAAGGCAAAGCAAGGGCTGGGCTGCAGCTGCTGCTGCTGTTGTTAGCGTTCAAAAACACACAATCACATAAGCAATTATATGCGGTGCTTTTTATTTAAGAGCTCTGGGAATCGGGGTAGTTTCCACCCAAATCTGAATCCGACCATACATTCAAGGTGAACGTGTTTTATACTCTATCGTTATATAACTTTCGTGTTAATTATTAAACTTATATTGTTCTATTGTATGCACAGATTTCAGCTAAACATAGCTTCTCATGGTTCCCCCTTAAATTTCTAACATAGTTTCTCCTGATTCTTCTTATGATTATACAATAATTATATTTAGTTACTAAACAATCATCACATCTAACAATTACATCATTTATCCTACTGCTTATGCAGGTGCAGTGATCTGAGAAAACACAAAGCCCAACATTTTCAAAGTCTATCTTTAACATTTTCCAGGGCTCCACTATCACTGTGTGAGCCCTGCTGTGCGTGTAGGCGCTCCCAGAGCCGTGGCTGGGGCTGGGCTGCAGCTGCAGCTCTCTGTCCTTTTGCAGATTATGACACGTGTTGGCCAAAGAATGTCTCTCTTTCTGTTGATGTGCTGACCCATTGCCTGCAGTACATTTGTGATTATGACTCAAGGGGGAGAGTGGGATTTTTTGGATTTACCAGTACCTTATTCTCAAGTGGCATGACTTTTGTCTTCTGTAAAGTCACACATAGCCGTTTAGAGAAGCATTTTATTCCATAAGAAAAGGAAACATTGCAGGCTCTGAACCATCTTTAGAATCTTTAGGGTTCTGATGGATGAGCTATGGCAGAAGAGATGAATATTCTGGAACTGGTCATATTGAGAATATCTTTGTGTCCAAAGGTAATTTGCTTCATGGTGGACACTTACTTCCTCAGTGGAATAGAAACACTACTTGGTTGTCTGGCTTTTCCTGTCTTTTGGGTTGTTTTTTTTCCCTACCCTAACGATGTACAGATTTCTGCCACTGATCCCAAATGTGATCCTGGCAATACCCAGGGTGCATAAATGTTTGCCTGGATGACACCCGTGGGGCAGCAGCAGAGGGCTCCGAGAAGCAGCACCTTGTGATGGGTTGTGTGAGCGGTTGGCTGCGGGTGCTGAGACTCCCAGGCAGAAATGTGTGCTTTGCCTGTGGGTTTGCAGCACACAGCCCTGGGCAGGGCTGGGAGCGAGCTCTGCCCTTGCTGGCAGCCGTGCTGGCAGCAAGGAGAGCCCCTGGCTTTGTGCTGGCTGATTTCTCACAGCTCTGGGATAAGGCAGGCTCAGAGCGTGGGGGCACGTCCCCTCACTTGGTGTCTTCTGGTTTGCTGTGTTCATGTTTTGTCTCAAAGGTCATTTTGGAAGAGCTTCAGTTTCACCTTGGCCCCCTGAATCCTGAGTTGAAAAGGCTTGTCATGTGAACCGTGGGGGCAGTGTTCCCTCCTCTGTGCTCCATGTCCTTTGGGAGTGGAGAAGGAGAGTTACTGTATCCCTGATATGATTCCAGCAAAATAGTCAGTGATCTTTGGGTTCCTTTCTTTCTGTTTTTCTGCTCAGGACAATGTTGGTGCTGGCCCTGATTCTTCAGGAGGGGAGCCTGTGAACAGAGCTGCAGCAGAGGAAGCTTCATCTGGCACCGAGAGCTGCAGGAACAGTTCCCAGGAGCCCCAGGAGCCTGGTAAGGACAGAGCCCACACTGATTTAGAGAGCTGTGAGATGGCTGCTCTGAGCAGGGTTGGTGCTGCCTGGTGCCTTTAGTTCAAATCCTGCACTGGCACAACCTCCCTGAGCCCTGCCCTCCACGCTTCTCCAGAGGCTCTGACACTGAGTCCTCTGCTGTGGCAAGAGAGCAGGGAATAAACCTGACCTTGTGGGAGTTGTGTCACCAAGCCGGGTGTCCCAGTTTTGTGCTGAAGTGGGTGGATAAATTTGCTGCAGGGTGCCAGGGGAGGCCAGGCTGAGCGACTCTTGAAGGAACAGGGGGAAAAAAGAGCAAAAAGTCAGGGTAGAAGTCCAAATCACTGACTAAATGTAATACCAGTCTGCTGGTATTGGGCCTGACCCACAAGAAAAACAAGGAGCACAACATCAGAGGCCAACCAATAGAAAAATCACAGTAACTCCAGTATCAGAAGGAAAAGCTGGAATGACCCCTGATTAGGGAGGCCTAAGAGGAGAGAGGGAGCACTGTGGATCCATTCCTTAGCCAAGCTGGTGCAGCCTGCAGGCCTCGTAGGGAGCTCTGTCCCTCCCAGCCCTTCCTGCCAGAGCTGATGGTCGAGTTGGAGCAGCTGCTGCTGACTGCAGAGGGCAGTTTGTAGATGCCAGGTAATGGAGCTGGTTCATGACTCAGCTCCCAGCACCTTCAGCTTCAGCCATTTCAGTGAGGGCTGAGGTCTCTCTGTCAGCACAGAGAAAGAACAAGGCTGGGCTTCCTTGTGGCAGCTGGGACTGTCTGTGTTTCAAGCTCTCCTGGGTGCCCTTTGCACTGCAGGAGCTGAGACTTTATCAAGATACTTCAGTGTTTTGAAACACACTTTTGAACACTTGGAATGGTCTCTGTTCTTTTAAGGGCAGATTGCTTCAAATTGCCAAGTGAGAGTCTGCCTTTCAGGCCATCTTGGACAGCCCCTGGTCGAAGGACAATTGCTGCCCAAGGGAAAGGTGCAGAAGGGCCAATATTGACTGAGCGTTGCCTTTGCTTCCCAGATGCCATCTGACCAACATCTCCAGGAGGGCTGCCCTGCATGGCAGGAAGAGACAGGGGAGAGCCTGTGACCATCGGGCAGGTAGAACTCCTCTGTTTGTACATATGTTTATAGATTTCTATGGTTCTATTTATTAGTGGTTGTAGTTCCATTTATAGATGATAGTGTTCTATTTATATGGACATAGCTTGATAGATCTGTATAGTTAAATGTGGATATGTATATAGTTATAGATATGATATAATTATATTTTATTATATATTTAAATTTATAGATTTTTAGAGTTAGTTTTTAATATGTGTAGAGTAAAATATTTTTATATATATATACATATGTATTCAGTTACATTTATGAATGTGTATAGTTCTCTAGTAAGAGGAATAGGAATGTTTAGATGGAGAGATGGATGGATAGATTGCTGTTTGTGTAGGCCTAGGCTGCATTTTTAGCTCTTTCCCCCCTCGGCTGCCTTTTTCACCTCTTGCTTTTGCCCCGGTGCCCCCTGTGTCCCCTGTCCCTGTGCTGGCTCCGAGCTGGCGGCCGGGCCGGGCGGAGCAGCACTTCCAGCCCCGGCTGTCCCTGGAGCGGTGGGAGCTGCCGCTGGCCCCAGGCACTGTCCCCTGAGGAGCTGCTGAAGGACGGTGAGACAGAGGGGGCTCAGGGGGCTCAGGGGGTGCTGAAGGGACGGTGACCCTGAGCTGCTGCTGGGGCTGAGGGCTGTGGGGCAGCCGAGGGCCATGGTGGCACTGAGGTGACAGGCAAGTGGCACAGGCTGGCAGGGTGGTGGGTCTCAGGGGACGGGATGGGTCAGAAGGGACTGAGGGGGGTGAGAGGACTGGGAGGGGCTGAAGAAACTGAAGGGGGCTGGGGCTTCACCGAGAGCATGGCGGGGCTGAGGGGATGGAGGGGGCCAGCAGGGAGCACAGAGGGCTCCGGGACTGCAGCTCTGCCAGGCCTTGGAAGCAATTCCAGAGCCTCCACTTTTGCCACAGCTGCCATGAAGACCTTGAGGACAGCCGGAGACTGACGGGAGCCAGCAGGGAGGAGCTGAAGGCCAGCAGCAAGAGCAGGGAACGGGGACCTGCTGCTGCCAGCCTGGAGAGAGCCCGGGTGAGGCCACAGGCCCGGGGAGGCAGGTGGGGCTGAGGGTGCCGTGGGCTGTGGCCGTGGGCACTGCCCGGCGGGGCAGGAGCGGGCCCTGCCCGTGCTGGGGCTGCTCAGCGCAGCTGCCCCGGCCGGCACAGGGGCTGTCCTTGGGCAAGGCAGCTGTGCCGGCAGGGCCGGGAGCTGTGCCGGCTCTGCCGGGCTGCCGGGGCTGCGGGACAGTCCCGCCGCGGCTGCGCTCACCACAGCCTGGCCCGCTCGGCTGCTTTCTCTTTCTGACCCCCCTGGGAGGCTCTGACATTTCCTCTTCCCTGATGGAAGTGCAGCTGCTGCCAAGGGAAACGTCCCCATACTCACTCCGTGTTCCCTTTGCTTGCCAGGTGTTCCATCTGCTGTCGCTGTCCAGGAGAGCTGCTCTGCACGGGAGGAGGAGACCGAGCGAGAGGCTTTGAAGATGGGGCAGCTGGGGTCCCTCTGCTTCGAGTGCTGTTTAAAGATACACAGACTTGAACGTAGCCACAGTTATTATATGTGTATTTCCATATGTGGGTTGCTATTTGTATGTGTTTATTTCCATGTGTATATTCTTATATTTATGTATATTTATGTTGTTATGAATGTATGCTATGTGTATATATATATATATTTGAAATTACATATATGTGTATAAATTTATCTATGTAGACATGGATATTGTTATATCTGTGTTAATTTCTATTTCCTGTGGGTAAAGTTGTGTAGGTATCTCTTTTGATACAATTTTTGTTATATGGCTTTTAAAATAGGAATATTGGTAATTGTATAGGTATATAAGTCTATTTTTAAATGCATACTTATCTGTTACTGGATGTAATTCTATTTACATATCAATGGAGATACTTTTGTAGTCCTAGATGGGCTTAATCCTTGTAGTAATATGTAATAAATTAAGTTGTTAAACACCTAATTGATCTTAGTGTATAGTGCGTTGTTGTGGAGGTTGGCAATAAATTAACTGAAGTTGGTATTTGTATAGTATTACATAGAAAGGTTGTAATAATAGAATAAATTCCCGTTTTTAACCTAAATTGAGATTTGTATAGTTCTGTATTGTCGGCGTGGGTGTTGCACTTTGTAATAAATGACATTTTTCAGCTGCAATTGATTCTCGTGTATTTGTGGATCAGCAGTGCGGCTGTAGCAATCTGCAAGAAATGCCATTTGTCAGCTGCGATGGGTGTTGTGTGATTTGTGCTACCCAAAGCCATGAGCAGATGGAAATGCTGGAGGATTTTGGCCATGCAAGTCTCCGGCCATGCCCAGCACATGCCCCACCTGCACTCAGGCTGGGCAGGGGAAGCGCAGATTTGGGCTGGCAGCAGAGCCCCACCTTGGCTCAGAACTCGCTGCAGAGGCCTGCTGAGAAAATTCCGGGGCTCCACTGAGAGCAGAACTCCAAGCAGGAGCAACCCTGGCAGGAGAAATCATTCACAATGAAAAAAAGAGAGAAAATCTGGCCAAGCAGATGTGGGGATACTCTGTGAGGCTGATAAAATGCTCTGAATCACCCCTGCCTGGGCACGTCTTCTGCAAAAATGTTTTGTTAAAAACTGAACACCTCCCATGAAATACAGATTGCACTTTCCCCTTCACTTACCTTGCTGTGTGAGTGGAGACACTCTCTCCTTAGCACTGAGAATTTTTGCCCTTCAGCACCTCACATTTAATCAAAGATGGTGTACTACCACTTGGCACCATCAATGAAAACAGCCCTGCCCTCGTGGCAGCGTTTGCAAAGTCTTCCCTCCTCCTGTCCCCACATCTGACAGATGGAACCATCCCCTCCTGTCCCAACTGTGCCTGAGCTGAGTGAGGGCTCCAGGAGCTCAGGAGGCTGCAAGAGCACCGCACGTGGGAAGGTTTTGCAAAGCTTCCTAAGCACCAGTAACCTCTGGGTTTGCCAGTCTTCCCCTGCAATATTGTCCTACTCAAGAATGATCCTGGAGGACACTGTGCCTCCAGCTTACTCAAGCCAAGTTTCTTCAAGGCTTGAATAGAGGAAAATGAAAATTGTGGTTTTTAGAGTGAAATTTGGGGGTTGGTGCGGCTGGGTTTGCTCCACTGTTTGCTGTGGAAAGTAGGGTAAAAGCTTTAAATTCCCAGCAGAAGCTGACTACCAGCCCACACAGAGCTGAATGAGGCCCAGGTGGGCTTGCTGCATGCTGGGCCAAGGGAAAAGCTGGAACAAAGTCCCCTTTTATTGCAGATGGAGTCTGTACTGGTGTCTCCAGGGCTGTCTGTGGTAAGACACGGCAATCCAGCCAGAAACTGTGGATAGGAGAGTTCCAACAGCAACCTGCTTCTCCAGGGTGAGGGACGAGGCCAGCCCAAAAGCCTGGAAGGTGCTCTGGGCACTGGAGAAGGCCAGGCTGTCCTTGTGCAGGGATGGCCTTCAAAGGGCACCTCACACCTTGTGCTGCTGACCAAGGGCAGCTGGTGGCCTTCCATAAAATGCTTCTTTTGTCCAGCTCTTGGAAAAGTTCCAGCCAGCAACAATTCCTGCTGCTCACACCAGCCCTTTCCAAGCAGGAGGAATTTCAGCAGCAGCCTGACAGCTTAGTGGCAGGAGAATAAAATCCTCAGCTGAGCGTTATCAACTCTCTGTCAGAAGCCACATCCTCAGTCCCTCATCTCCTCCAGTTGTCTCAGACGTGGAGGAAGCAGCAGGAAATCTCTGATCCTGGAAAGGAAAGCAGAAGGAGGAGAGGCAGTGGCTGGTCCCTGGGGCCTTGGAAGCAGTGAGAGCCATCCAAAACAGGATCTCTGCCGGGCTGTGGAGATAAGAGTGACCAACCAGCAATACTCTGTGTGAGACTGGAGCCAGATCACCAGAAGCAGTTACACTGATTATTGACCTCCACAATTAGAAATGCACAACAACCACTTAGGTGACTTCATCTGGCCATGATCTTTAGCTGCACTGCCAAAATCTCATCAAATATGTTGCTATCCTTTAAACAAGGAAGGAGAGCACAAATACCAACAATTCTCATCAGCCTTCTGGCTTGGAAAGACCATTTAATTTATGCTCCCTTAGCTGTCAGCCTAAACTCTGCTGTGCAAACCTTAGGTCTATGTTGGACCTCATAAACTTCTTGAGCATCAACTTAGGTGCAAACCTGCTACAAAACCCTTCAGGCACCACACTGATTTAGAGTGGCAGGATTTCACTGTTCCAGCAGAGAATTTTATTCACTTGCTCCTGCAAGTCATTTCCAGAGTGGAAGTGAAATCAGTGCCTTGCTATCTGGATGTGATAGGAGTTTCCTCCTGTCCCAAGAGACAACAGGGGAAAAGATTTGTTTCTATTATACCATTACATCGAAATCTTTGGTTTGAGAGCAAACGGAAAACGTTCCTTTAAGAAGTAAGTTCTGCCTGGGCTTTTTGGCATGAGGACAAACTGGGGTGTGCTGGCAGGAGCAGCACTGTCCCTGTGGGTGCAAACCCCCTGAAGGATGAACAGGCTGCTGTCACAGGGGCCACACCTGCAGCATGAAAAGCCACCGTGCCATTAACTCGATGCAAACTAAACACAAGTGACACAGCTCTGCATCCTCAGCAAGGACTTGCCTCTGCAGAGATGTTACTGACAGACTCAGCTCTTGTTTGCAAGTGCTGTTAAATTGTCACACAAATCAACCACCCCTCCCTCTCTTGTCCTTCTTGGCGTCCGGCTGCTGAGCTGCTGCTGAGAAAGAAGAGGAAGAGTCCTTCAGGGCAAACGGGGACTTTGCAATGGGCAGAAACTTCCTCCTTTCTTTTGTTTTCAGTGACAACAGAGGGGTTTGTCTTCAGTGCCTGTGTCAGCAGGGAAACTGTGCCTGCCCGTCACACCTAGGATCTGAACAACCTGGATTTTTATTGGTGGAAAACCCACAGTGACCTGACCTTCTGCAGGAGTATGGAGAGAAGAGTCAAAAGGGATTCCTGGAATGTTGCAATAAGCAGATAGTGGTCTTAAACATATATAGATAAAAAGGCATAAAAGCTCATAAAAGCGTATGGAACTGATGTAAACCTAATTAAAACAAGCATTTTATTGTAGTAAAGAGTGAGGGTTGCAGACCACAGTGTGAGAAATAGCTACTCACTTTTCATAGTTTAGGAAGGTTTATTAAACCTTATCAAAAATACAACAGAAGACTGAATAAAGAAAAAAGGTTACAGCACCGGCAGCAAAAGATTTTCCTCACAATGTGCTCAGTCCCCTCGCGCTGGAGGCTTTCCCTTTTGAACCCTTTAAGCCCTCCCAAAGTTCTGTCCATCAACCCCTTCTTCGCTGTCCAGTGGTGGAGATCTCTTCCTCAAATTCTGATCGGGGCTCAGGTGTCGCCATAGTGACAAGCCAGCCCTCCCAGATGTCCCAACCCCAGTTTTCCCTTGATAACCAGGGCATGGGGTGCAGCATAACTATAAATCTATAAAACTTTCCTTAAGTTATATACATGATATTTGTCTATTAATTGTGAGAGTCAATCATCACATTACTCATCTGTCACAACAGGAAAAGAAGTTTCTGGTGGGAGGAACACTGGTTTTCAAGGTAGGACCAGCTGTTGAGGTTTGATTTGTTCCCTCTTTCAGATTACAAGGAATTCATGGTGTTCCAGAGTAGAAGCTGGTGCCAAAAGTTTGAGAACGGGGTGTGATAAGATCACCAGAGTATTTTATCTGTATCTAGTGTTATAAGTTGCAGTGAGGAACCAATCACTGACAAGTGATTCCAAATAAAGTGTAATTTATTAATTGATAGAGCAAGCGATAACAGGCAAATTACAGCACTGGGTGAAGCCAACAAAAGGCTTGCACCCACCGGGAGCGCTGGGTGTAGCCGGGGAGTCACCGCTCCACCATCGGCCCACACCGCCCAGCAGTTCAGTCCTCCTTTTTATCTGTTGTTGTTGGGTGTCCTTCCAGTGTTCTCTGCGTCTGTGCCGAGAGTTGCTAGGGGGTCTTATTCTGCCTTCTGGTGGTCGTCTGGACGAAGGCTCCTGTCCTCTTCCTCAAGGTCTTACAATAGCCTTTACCATATATAGGCATATAGGTACATCTAGTTACACATTGCTTATTTAGCCTTTCAACATATTAGCTTCTGACATTTTGCGGTTTAAGCCTTATGACAGTTATTTTGCAATATATTAGCCCGTTATATTCATCTTGCATCATATTAGCTGGTTACATCTATCCTTGCAGTTTTTCTATTATTGGCTTTTCCCCTTTTTTTAGTCTTTTTAGCAACTTGATGAACTAAGACATTAACTCATTACATCTGGGACACTTTTCAAAAGGTTCTCTTTGTGGTCAGCCTTGCTGTGAACTCTGTCCAAATTCAGGATCTTCAGTTCTTCAGCTCCTGGCTAGAATCCAATTCTGTAGTCACTTGTGTGGTGACCATCAATGCCACACACTCGGGGTTTAGCCAGTGTAGCAGTGCTCCTCTGGGGTCTCACCAAATGAGGAATTCTTCAGTCACTCGAGGTCACAAATCACAAATTGTGACAGTGTTCGCAGGGGTCTTAGGATGAGGGAAGAGACGAAGATCTGACTCCATGTTTCAGAAGGCTTGATTTATTATTTTATGATATATATGATATTAAAACTATACTAAAAGAATAGAAAAAAGGATTTCATCAGAAGGCTAGCTGAGAATAGAAAAGAAATGGATTGAATAACAAAGGCTTGTGTCTCAGACAGAGAGTCTGAGCCAACTGACTGTAATGGCCATTAATTAGAAACAACCACATGAGACCAATCACAGATGCACCTGTTGCATTCCACAGCAGCAGATAATCATTGTTTACATTTTGTTCCTGAGGCCTCTCAGCTTCTCAGGAGAAAAAAATCCTAAGGAAAGGATTTTTCATAAAATGTCCCTGTGACAGGGATGAAATTCAGGTTTGGTACAGAAAATACTTCTTCCCTGTCAGGGTGGTGAAGTCCTGGCACAGGTTGCTCAGACAAGCATAGTAAATAAAGTTTCAGAATTCTTCCTTTCTGTCCCATTCCTATTCCCTAAGTCCAGGTTTGGTTTCCAGAGTGCCACCTTCTCGGCTGGTTGCCATTTGTGTCCTGCTTTCTCTCCTGCCTTCCTTTGTCTGCTCCTTTTCCCTTCCAGTGTCTCTCTTTACCTGTGGCAGCTCCCAGCCAAAGACCCTCCCCTGATTTTTCTTTTTTTTCCTTCCCAATCCAGGTGCTCAAACAGCCCTGGATGAAGTTATGGAGGCTGGCAGTGAAATGTCTTTGTAAGATCTCACTCCATTTGTGTCTTGGCCCCTTCAGAATTTTGCCTTGAAGGGCAGGACCATCTTTTCCTCGCTGGCAGCTGGAATTGCAGGCCATTGCAGTGTGTGCCAGAGCTGTCAGAGGGCAATTGCTGAGGCTGCCAGGGTGCTGCTCCTGCCGTGCCTCCCAAGGGAGCTGTGCAGGGGCAGGGTCAAGCTCCAGCAGCTGGCTGGGCTCCCTGAGCAGACAGCAAAGGCGGCTTTGCTGCCCATTCTGCAGCTGGAAGCAGAGGGAAGAAGGGAAGGGAGTCCCTGACAGAATGCTGGAATGCTTGTGGCTGGAAGGAACCTGCCCATGCTTCCATCCAGGCTTAAGGTGCCATGAGGGAGAGGCGCCTCTGCCCCAGTGAAGGCACAAATGAGACCACAGGAGAACAAAACCAGATTGTTTTGGACATGGATTTTATTGAACAAGAAATGGGAGCTAGGGAGATCGAAGTACGAAAGAGAGAGAGAGCTCAGAGGATGATCAGTTGGAAGTAGATACTTTTTAAGGTCCTTTCCTGCATTCTGGGATTCTAGAAGACATGTAGATGTGCATTTTGATTTAATATCCTTCATCTTATTATTATTTCTTCTTTCTCTTCTTCTTTCTCGTCTTCTTCTTCCCCTTCTTCTTCTTCTTAATTGCTGCTAGTATTCTTTCTTCTTCTTTAAAATATTCTTCTTCTTCTCCTTCTAAGTAATCTCTTTCACTTGTTATGCTTACTTACTATGTCATTCTTATTTTTTTAATATTCTGATATTAATTACTAGTTGTTCATCATCCTCTTCATCTTATTCCTATTCTCATTCTTATTATTCTTACTAAATTTACTACTACTATTTCTTCTTCTTCATCTTCTTATTCCTATTCTTTTTTTAATTTTTAAAATACTTTTCATCTAAGTTTTTTGTTTTTTGGTTTTTTTTTTTTTTTTTTTTACTACTACTATTTCTTAAACTCAGCTTTAATTTGTTTTGGAGGAATGGTGTGAATCAAAGTCCTGCAGTCACATCCATGGAGCAACAGCTCCCATCTATGCCCATTCTTCAGGGATATAATCCCAAAGGACCAGCGTGGAATCCTTTCAAGATGAGAGGAAATGGCCTTTGATGGCACCAGGGGAGGTTCTGATTCAATATCAGAAGGAATTTTTCTCTGACAGAGCGGTGAGGCATTGGAAGAAGCTGCCCAAGGAGGCGGTGGAGTCGCTGTCTCTGAGGCATTGAGGAGTTGTGCAGATGTGGCCTTTGGGGATGTGGTTTTGCAGTGGTGATGGTGCTGCCAGGGTGCCAGTGGCACTGGGTGAGCATCAGGGTCTCTTCCCACCTGGATGACTCTGGGATTCCCTGCTGAGCGCTCTGGCACCAATCGTGTGCCACGCGTGCTGTTTAGGGCTGGCCCCAGCAGTGACTGTGGGTGCTGGGGAGATGCTCCAGGTTGGCCGGGGCAGCTGAGGCTGCGGGGCCATGTCCAGGCCGAGGCCGCCCGTGTGGCTCCCTGGGGCCCCGCGCAGGGAGCAGCCGCCATCGGCCGGCCCGGGCTGGGCAGGGCCACGGGCGCTGCTCCTGCAGCTGCCGCGCCAGGCAGGGCCAGCAGAGCAGCGCCCGCAGCGCCCGCAGCGCCCGCCTGAGGCGGCTGGGCCGTTTGCCTGGGGCAGCCGCTGCTGCCTGCGGGCCTGCGCTCCCGGCTGGCCAGCTGAGGCGCCGCCAGGGCTCTGCGGGGCAGGCCCCGGGCTCTGTGGCCCTGCCTCGGGCCCCTGCTGGCCCACGGAGCCTTTGCTGCACAGCCAGGGAAGCAAGGCACACAGGGACTCCGCTGCCTGCCCCTCAACCCAGACCTGCTGAGGGACGGGCAGTGGCAGCCCATCTGCCGCCAGACCTGCCAGCCTTTGGGCCCTGCCTTCTCCTTCGTACAGCTCCTGGACGTAGACTTCATGCCAGCTGTCGTCCTCCTCTTCCTCCCACAGCAAGGGAATGGGCCCAAAGCTGAAGAGGCTGTTACCTTCACAGCAGTCCTGTGGCAGGCCTGTGCTGCTGCTCTCTTCCTCCGTGGAATCGTCTCATAGTTCTCTGAGCTCTGGTTCGCTGCAGTCTTCCCAGCTGGAGAGGTCTTGGGAGCTGGTGAACTCTCCTTGGGACAGCTCTGGCTCTGCCTCACCTTGGCACTCTGAGGAAAGCTCAGTCTGGCTGTAGGATTCCCAGTCTTCATCACTGCCAGCTGAGGTGCCCTCCTCACTCTCCTTCTCTGCCAGCACTGAGCCCTGCTCTGCCTCTTCCAGCTGCTCACTGGGGCTTTGGGCTCCCAGTGGGCTGGGTGAGGGGCTGGGGGGCAGCAGGGGCTGTCTGGAGCAGGGACTGGGCTCTGTGTCCCTGCTGATGGCACCTCCTCCCTGGGGGCAGGAGAATGTGCCTGCTTCTCCTGGCTGTTCACACTTCCTTCCCCTCGCTGGCTCAGCTCTGGCTCAGTCACCTCCTTTTCCATTGGGGGCAGCTCCTGGACTGTTGCCCTTTGTTGCCACTGGCAGGGCTGTTGCTGTGCCCCATCTCCCCACAGCACCCTCACAGCCGCCTTCCACTGGTGCAGCTTGTGGGCACTCCTTGCTCTGCGTGGGGACGCTTCCTTCGCTGCCATTGCTGGCACCGACTGGGAGAATTCACAGCTTGTGGCCTCTTCCCTCAGGCCAAGCTCTCGGGCCCCAACATTTCCCCACTTGTCATCGACGTCAGGTTTCTTCTCTTCTTCCATGATGACAAAGGGTCTCTCCTCCTGACTTTTGCCACACGCCGGTTCTCATTGTGCCAACGCAAGAAGAGAGGGAGGAGGCTCCGGCTCACAATTCTCGTGAGAGGCTTTTCCCCCTCTTCCGCTACCAGCTCCATCACTTTGCAGAAGAGCTGAATGGAGAGCAGCTGCACGTGGCTGTTGTCCTGGAGGAAAGGAAAAGACCTCAGCACCAAGTATTCCAGGCCCATCAGGGCAGAGGCCCAAAAGTGTCGGGTTCGGCTGTCTGTCTCTGCCCCGACACGGGTAGAGTGGTTCTTGGGTGGCACGCGTTTCAAAGGACGAGTCTGGACTCTTCAGCTTTTCGATCTTCGGATTGTTTATTATTTCTTATCTACAAAATTTTCTGTCTGCCCAACAGAGGTCTGATCTGCAAGCAGTCACAGGCACTCTCTGACCACCCACGGGGCGGTCATGTCTTTTTATACTAAAATCTACGTACACTATATTTACCTTTATTTGCCAATGCTTTTCACCCATGTTAGCAAGTGCACCTTCACCATAAACCAATCCCCAAGTGCCAACATCATCACAGGAGATGGAGGACAAGAAGAAGAAAGAAGAAGGACGAGACACGCCCTGATCCCTCCATCTTGTCTCCATAACCCCCCTGTACCAAAAACCTTAAAGTCTGTATTTCACCCTCTAAATGTGTCTCTTTTACACCTTTTACTCTAAAGTGATTCTCTTGTCCTCAAACTCTTGTTACTTCTGTGGATGGATCAAAATCAAGCCACCAAACACTCTTGGCAACATTCCAGGATTTTCGAGACCCCCAAGGGTTCTCCTGGCATCTCTGGACATCGGGAACGATGTGCTGAGTTCCCACACAAAAGTGCACAAGGCACAACATTTCTGGGCAGTGTCCAGTGCCCGTGGCTGAGGGCACAGAGCCTTACATTCTCCAAGCGTGGCAGGAGTGGCTCAGCCAGCTTCAGGGCGGTGGCGCTGGGTATCTTGAGGTCTTCCTCCTGGAGCATCTGTGTGAGCACAGAGGATCATGCTGACTGTAATAAGTAGCAATACGTTTGTTCATTAATTAAATCAATAGCTAAATAATTATACAATATAAAAGCAAGAACTAAATAGCTAAAACCGCTTGATTCTTAAATGTGCAGCCACATACGGTTGCTTGGCTTGCAGGAATCGTATAGTGCTTTGGGAATTCCATGGTAAAGATATACCTTATAAGGAAAAGTTCACCCAGAGGTCACAGAGGAAGGCTGTAACAACAATCCTTAAACTCGCAAGAATTGCTTAGGCTTGCAGGAATCGTATAGTGTTCTGAAAATTCCACTGTCTAGATATGCCTTATAAGGGAAAGTTCACTCAGCGGTTAAAGAGGAAGACTTGGAGCCTTCATCCCACGACCACCAGAAGGCAGAAAAAGACCCCCTAGCAACTGAACGAGCAAGCACAAAAGACAGACCACGTCATCCCTGGACCTGGGAGAAGAAGGCAATAAAAGGCGAACTTTGGGGATAGGAACGGTGCCAGCCTAGAGGAGACTCCCGGCCGCCCAGCGCTGAACTTTGCTTATTCTCACTTGCATAATAATAAAAATAATTATATGATCCTTAAATCCAGTGGACTCGTTTATCACAGAAGGGACTCTAAAGAGCTTGGAAGCTTCTTCTCAGCAAAGTCCCCAAGAGGCAAGGCCGGGTGGGCAGGCTGTGCAAGATGACCCATAGCGGACCCTTGGGAAGGGTAGTAATGATGGCTCTAATTGCTGGTGGAGCTCTGGGGAGCCCAGGAGAGCCGTGCAGTGAGTGCTACCAACCCCTCTGTGAGGAGGAAGTGAGCTCCTTGTCTAGAGTCCATCAATTCTAACCCTAATTGTGTTAACCTCTCCCAGTTGGTCTTTTGTCAAGAAGATAAGAGAATGTATTGGATAGCCCAGAATACCGCCACTTTTAGGCAGCAACTCCTGGGACAGTGCCCTGTAGGAGAAGCCTGGTTGCGCTTTGAATGTGATGCTGCTGAAGCAAGGCTGGTAGATCTGGTCAAAGAGAAAGAGTTAGTAAAAGCAATAAGAAAACAAGATCATTTAGAGATACCCCGAGGTAAGAACCTTTTCATAGATTCAGTAGAAAGAGGCAGCCACAAACTAAATTTAACCGATTGTCGAGTTTGTACCCAGATGACTGAAATTTGGCCATGGGAAAAAATTAATCTAAGGCTATTAGAAATCTTAAATTGGATACGGAATAACTCAGAATTTAGTATTAAAGGGTCCAACAGGCCAGTCAAAAGAATGGTCTGTAAAAGGTATCTAGCAGTAAAGAACTCTGCTACCTGGTGGATCTCAGGAGATCCAAATAGATTTTGCTCTGTTGAAAGGAAAGAAAAGAACAAGTGTATCTACCATGAAGCATATGAATTTTATGAATGTATTGAAGAAGGGATAAACCCCTTTTGGAGAATGAAAGACATTTCTAAATATTGGGAATGTCCAACAGAAGCTAAAAACACATTTTTGGGGAGCCCCTAAACACCTGTTTTTGATCTATAGTACTATAGAATGCACTAAATTGCCGAGAAGCTGGTCTGGCAGCTGCACCGCTAGAATGATAAAACCAGCTTTCTTCTTATTACCCAAAGAAACTGGATCAAGTTTAGGAGTTCCTATACACAATGATTTAAGAGAAACCAAACAGAAGAGGCAAAATGCAATAGAAATTGGGAGAATCCAAGATTCTAAGAGCCAGGTTTGGACCCCAAGAAAAATTATCAAGACTTATGGCCCAGCCACCTGGGCTCAAGATGGGTCCTGGGGTTATTGGGCCCCGATATCCATGTTAAACAGATTCATCAGGCTTCAGGCAGTATTAGAGATGAAGAGAGCAATCATTAGAAACCTCTCCAACAAGATAAAAAACTAGCATGTGTAAGTAACCAAGAACGGACTCCTACACTTGATTCCAGTTGCTGGAATAACCTATGGACTTTCAAAGGAGATTGGTGGAAAAAAGTAGCTTTCTTCACTGTGGGTACACTTGCTGGTTTGCTCTTTTTACTATGCTTACTTCCCTGCTTCATTAAAATGGTAGTATCTGCCAGGCAGACCAACCTAAAGATCTCTAAAAAAGTTAACCTGAAGAAACCAGGAAAGGGAACAAAGTTAAGGAGCCACGATTATCAGAGTGTTCAAGAAATTTATAATCAATACAAAAAATTAAGGAAATTCTGTGCTCATGAGTCAGAAATTGCAAGTTGATGCGAGCTTAAGTTTAAGCCCGATCAAAGAAAAAGAGGGGGGACTGTTATAAGTAGAAAAAGCTGCCAATTTTTTTTAAAAGGTTGCAGAGTGAACAGGTTGGACCAGTTGCTGCCAGGGTGGAGTTCTAACTGTTTGTTATTGTAATCACCAGTCCTTTTAGTTACCTACTCCTTCTGTCAGTACCACCCTGACTGCTGCCAGGTGGATGACATGGCGGGGGGACATGGGAGGGCATGCAAATGACCTTGGAGCCAGCCTGCCACGGGAAAGCCACCCCTCCAAACTTACCAAAAGACCCCAAAAACAACGAGCCAACACAGAATTAAGAGATCAAAGTGATGTCTGGATGTGAGGAACAAAGCCCAGAGCCTGCAAAGATGCTGAGACCCTTTCTTTGCCCCTTGCCCTAGCCAAGGGAGGACCTGAGCTACAGGCAGGACCCTGGGAGTGAAACTGAAAAAGTGAACCAGGGATTATTCCTGATGCTCCCATGAGGACAGAATCCCCAGCTCTGGTCACAGACCAGTGGACAAAGCTGCACTCTTCCTCCTCCTCCAAGTCACCACTGGGAGCAGTGGAAGCGTGAGTGTGAACCCGTCAGCTCTCCCCCCAGAGCTCATCACTTGCAATAAAGGCATTAAAAAGGAGAAAAGTGTCCTGCCTGTGTTTATTTCACAGTGGTGCTCAGATCACTTTCTCACAGCTGGATTGGAGGTCAGGTGCTGCCATAGTAACAAGCTGACCCTCCCAAGTGCCCCAGCTACTGAGGCCACCCTGTGATAACAATGCAAGGGAGAGAGAAAACATAACTCTACAGCTGCAAAACTTCTCTTAACATATACTTAATATTTGCCCCTTACTTGGGAGAGTCCACCATGGCATTACTGATCTGTAACAAAGATATTGACCCTTGTTCTGTCACTGCAAGATCTGTGAGAAAATAACTTTGACCACTGTTTCCATTTACAAAGACCACGTTGAGGACCCAAAAATCTCCCAAGATGGGGTTGGGAGGCTTCATCACATAACCAGGATGTAGAGGCTGATGGCTCTGGGCTCAGTTGTGTGCAGACTGAGGACAGGAGTAGCCTGAAAGGAATTGGAGGGTGGTTCCAGAGATGCTGGAGTTTTTCTTCATTGTATGAAACAGGCAGAGAAAGAAAGAATGGCACCAAAGGTGTGGAGTGCCCCCACCCCAGGCGGCGGGGATTCTACCCAGACAGAGAGCATCGGGCGAGGGGTGTGATTTAACAAAGATTCCACCCCTCCACCTGTGGGGCGTGGCCCTGCTAGCCCGGGAAAAGACACTCCACCCCATCTGGTCAAAATAGGAATGGCCCCAGAATGTTCTTCCTTTCCTGTGCCCTCATTGCTTTAAATTCTACTGCAGTGTCCCCAGCTTATTTTTTTCCATTGGTTTGCTCTTTGATCCACCCCATTGCAGTCCCCTGCTCCTCCTGCTATTGGACCCTGACCCTAAACTCCACCCCTAGCCTGTCATGTAACACCTATGACCCGACCCCTGCCCCTCATTTCTTGTCTTGTTCCCTGGCACAATAAAGGGTCCTGGATTTTGCTAAAGCTGGACCCGTCCTGTTGCATTCCTGTCCCTGTTGGTCACCGGTGGCTGCCTGAGGTCTGAGACTCCGGGGCCGGGGGAGTTGTTGTGCCCCTCGCTGGGGCAGAATGCAGCACAAGGGCAGCTGGGGAGGCCCAGAGTGGCACCAGGAGAAAGGAATTTCCCTGTCAGGGCAGGGCTGTGGTGCAGCACGTCCCCAGCAGGAGCCTGGAGCAGCCCAAGGCTTTGTGTGGGCAGGCAGGGGCAGGCAGGAGGCAGAGCTGCCAGCAAGGGAAGGGCCCAGCCAGGTGGGGCAGCCGGGGGATGCCGAGAGCCTGCAGGGACAGAGGCCAGGGCAGGGACACCGTAGGACAGCCTGGGCTGCACAGGGCACAGGGATGGGCAGCAGCTGCAAGACAGCCCTGCCAGAGCCAACTTGGGCAGCACCTTGGCCATGGCTGCTGGCCCTGGGCCTGAGCCGTGAGGAGGGGACAAGTGACCCTTGCAGGCCTGGGGCCTCATGGCCTCCTTGTCCCTGCTCAGCAGCCTGGCAGGGGCCGCCCCATGCTCCTACCCTTGGCATTGCCCATCCCCACATGCCAGTGCCCATCCCGGGAAGAGCCTGAGCAAGGAGGGAGGGACAGGATCTGCCTGGCCAGGGCTGGGGCTCAGGCCTTGGCCCTTTGCATTCCTGAAACACATCCAGGTTTGCTCAGCACCAGAGACACCTTTGCCTTGCTTGTCCCCAGCTGTCATCACTGCCTCCAGTGTTCTGCTCTCCCTGGAACCTGGGGACACTTTCTCAGTCCTGTCCCTCACAGGGTTCTATTTAAAGTACAAGAAACTTCAGTATTTCAATCTCCCTTTGAGTTCTTGAGAAGTCTTTGAGCCCACTCTGAGGGACTGGCTCTGATGCAAAGAGCACCAAAGCCCCAGAGGGTCATTGAAGTCCTGGTGCTGTGTCTGTGCTGCTGAGCTGGGCCGGGCTCCTGGCCCAGAGGCAGCTCCTGGCAAGGGCAGCAGAGCTGCAGAGAGACAGCTCTGGCCAGGAGCAGCTCCTGGGCACAGCCCAGCAGGGCTGGGGCACTGCCAGGGCCCCTCAGGGACACCAGCTGGGCACAGACAGAGCTCCCAGGGGCTCAGCACTGGCAGGGGCTGTGGCATGTCCCAGAGGGGGCTGTGTCACAGTGGCACCTCTGTGGCTGTGTCACAGAGGCACAGAGCAGCTGGGATGTCAGCAAGGGGCTGTGTGACAGCACAGAGTGGGTTCTGTGAGATCACAGATTGGGCTATGACATCACAGAGTTTGTTGTGTGAGGTCATTGAGCAGCTACAGCATCATAGAGGAGCATCAGGGAGCAGAATGGGCCCCTGTTATCCAGGAGGAGGCAGTCAGAGAACTGCTGAGCTGCTTGGATGTTCATAGATCCCTGGGAGCAGATGGGATCCAACCCAGGGTGATGAGGGAGCTGGCAGCTGAGCTTGCCAAGCCAGTCTCCATCATTTACCAGCAGTCCTGGCTCCCTGGTGAGGTTCCAGATGACTGGAAGCTGCCCAATGTGACACCCATTCACAACAAGGGTGGGAAGGAGGATCCTGGTAATTATAGGCCAGGCAGCCTGACCTCAGTACCCGGTAAGGCAATGGAACAGTTTCTAGTGAGTGTCATCAGCCAGCACTTCCAGGATGGCCAGGGGATCAGAGCCAGCCAGCAGGGGTTTAGGAGGGGTAGGTCGTGTTTGAGCAAGCTGGTCTCCTTCTATGACCAGGTGAGCCTCCTGGTGGATGCAGGAAAGGCTGTGGGTGTTGTGTGCCTGGACTCCAGCAAGGCCTTTGGCACTGTCTCCCCCAGCACACTCCTGGAAAAGCTGCAGCCCAGGGCCGGGACAGGAGCACTCTGTGCTGGGTTCAGAACTGGCTGGATGGGCCCAGAGAGTGGTGGTGAGCGGTGCTGCATCCAGCTGGGGCCAGGCACCAGTGGTGTCCCTCAGGGCTCTGTGCTGGGGCCAGCTCTGTTCAATATTTCTCTTGACACCATGGATGAGGGGCTTGAGTCTTTCATTAGTAAATCTGCAGATGACACTAAGCTGGGAGCGTGTGTCCATCTCCTGGAAGGTAGGAGGGCTCTGCAGGGAGACCTAGAATGGTTGGAGGGAGGGGCAGAGTCCATTGTTAATTAAGTCCAAGTGGCGAGTCCTGCATTTTGGCCACAATAACCCCTGCAAGGCCAGAGGCTGGGGACGGTGTGGCTGGACAGTGCCCAGGCAGAAAGGGACCTGGGGGTGCTGGTTGGCAGCCGGCTGAACATGAGCCAGCAGAGTGCCCTGGTGGCCAAGAGGGCCAAGGGCTCCTGGTGTGGATCAGGAACAGTGTGGCCAGCAGGAGCAGGGAGATCATTCTCCACCTGTACCTGGCTCTGGTGTACTTGGCATTCTTGCCCTGTACTGGCACCGTACCTTGAGTGCTGTGTCCAGTTCTGGGTGCCCCAACTTAGGAGGGACATGGAGGGGCTGGAGCGTGTCCAGAGAAGGGCAACAAGGCTGGGGAGGGGTCTGGAACACAAATCCTGTGAGGAGAGGGAGCTGGGGTTGTTCAGTCTGGAGAAAAGGAGACTCAGAGGTGACCTTACCACTCTCTCCACCTTCCTGAAAGGAGGTTGTAGTCAGGTGGGAGTCAGTCTCTTTCTCCAGGCAGCAACTGACAGATGCAGAGCACACAATCTTAAGCTGCACCAAGGGAAATATTGTTGTAGTGCGTTCTTATATTTTGTAATACTTTGAAGTAGTTTGTTTTGTATTCCCATATTTTTCCCAAATGGTTTATCCCAGACTGTACCCCCCCCCCCCCCCCCCTTTTTCCTCCTACTTGTGTTATCCCTTTCCTGGGATGAAACCTCCAAAACCCCCACCCTGGCTCTCTGTCAGTCACCTCGGCATCCCAGCCCCCTATCCAGAAGTTTCGGTCCAAGTTGTCGAGTGATTAGCCAGGGGCTAGGGGTCAGCCCCCCAAGTCCTGCCCCATACGCTGTTTTGTATGTCTATTCCCCCAGCACCCATCCCCCAGAGATACCTATTGGTCAGTAGGATTTTATCTATGTTAGTTTCCTCCCCCCTTTAAATGTGACCTCCGGACATCCCCCGGGGCTCTCGGCAGGAAGCCCCCTGAGGTACAGGAGCTCCTTCGGGCTCCTTAATAAAAACCTTGGAATATCCCCTGCTGGGAGCCGGCCCCTTTCTCTTCCACTGATGTCTCTGTCGTCTCTGCTGCAGCAAAGGCAAACAGCCTGAGTGCCCTCAGCACCCTCGGGGCACAGAGAGTGTCTCCCCGCAGTCGGCCGTGGTGGGGCCACCCCCCCCATTCTCTGCCGACCCGGGTAAGGCCCAGGGACTCGAGAGGACTTGCAGAGAGACTGAGACAAAATATAGGTTGGATATTAGGAAGAAGGGTTTTCACAGAATGTGTGATAAAGTCCTGGATTGGTTTGCCCAGGGAGGTAATGGAGTCACCTTCTCTGGATGTGTTTATAAAAGGCTGGATGTGGCACTCAGTGTCATGGTTTAGTTGAAGTGTTCAGGCATGGGTGGGACTTGATGCTCTTGAAGGTCTCTTCCAACCCAGTAATTCTCTGATTCTGTGATTCTGGGATTTGATGATCCCATTGGGTCCCTCCCAGCTCAGCCCCTTCTGCAATTCTCATCCTTTGGCTCAATCTTTGTGTTCCCTCAAGGTGCTGGCAGAGCTGCTGGGGACAGGGCAGAAGTGGGGCAGCCCCAGTGTCCCCTGTGTGTGACACCCCATTGGTGACAGCCCCAGTGTCCCCTGTGTGTGACACCCCATTGGTGACAGCCCCAGTGTCCCCTGTGTGTGACACCCCAGCAGTGACAGCCCCAGCGTCCCCTGTGTGTGACACCCCAGCAGTGACAGCCCCAGTGTCCCCTGTGTGTGACACCCCATTGGTGACAGCCCCAGCGTTCCCTGTGTGTGACACCCCAGCAGTGACAGCCCCAGTGTCCCCTGTGTGTGACACCCCAGCAGTGACAGCCCCAGCGTTCCCTCCCTGCAGTCGCTCCAAGGGAAGCGTCCAGAGCCGCGTCCAGTCCATGGAACTGAGCGGCCACTGCCCACCCCGGCCTGGGCTGATGTGGATTCCTCTGCACACAGCTCGGGGAAGGTCTCCCTGGCCACCTGCACAGAGCCACAGACAAGTGTCAGACACAGTCACAGAGCTCTGCCCAGAGCTTCTAGGAAGAGATAATTAAAAAAAACTCCAAAACCATATAAACCAAAAAATAAAAAAAAAAAAACACAAAAAATGAAAAACCAACAAAAAACCAAACAAAACCATATGAAAACAAAAGAAACCCCAGCACCCTAACCAAATAACCAAACCAAAACAACAACACAAACAAACCAACCAAAACAGAACAAAGGATAAAAAACCAAATCAAGCCAAACCAACCAAATAAACAAAAAAAACAAATCAAGAAAAAGAGAACTCCCCCCAGTAGAGCTGTTCCATCCTTCAGTTGTCACACTTGCAGTCACACAAGACGTGGGGCTGCAAAAAAAGAGAATTGATTGGGGCTGTTTGCAGAAAAAGCAGGTTTAGGACAGGCTCTCAGCAGAACTGTTCTCAGCTGAGCCAAAAAGGCCCCTTTGGCAGCTGCAGGGCCATTGGAAATGCAGAGCCTCAGCCCACAGGGCAGAAAAGGGCTCTGAGTTCCCCTCCCCTGACACTAAACCCTGTTCCCAGGCTGCTTCACACTCAGGATTCTGCTGGAGGCCTGCACAGAGCTGAGAGTGGGCTCTGGCTTTTCCATGTTGTGTGTCCTAAAGCTGCCTGGGAGAAGAAATTTCGGGTCAGCTCCGCTGGCACAATCCCTGCTGGCACAGGGCAGAGCCCCAGGAAGGGCTTTGCGTGCCGAGGCTTTGCTGCAGGCAAGGAAAGCTCCTGGCTCAGGGTCACCTTTGCTGCTCAGCCAGAGCCCCGAGTGCCCCAGCAGCAGCAGAGAATGGCAGCAGCGCCACGGGCAACCATCACCATTGCATGGCAACCATCCCCAGCCCCTATTGCTATGGTCAGTTTCCATGGCAACCATGCCCACCCTCTCTTGCTATGGTCAGTTTCCATGGCAACCATCCCCAGGCCCCTGTTGCTATGGTCAGTTTCCATGGCAACCATCCCCATCTCCCTGTTGCTATGGTCAGTTTCCATGGAACCATGCCCACCCCCTGTTGCTATGGTCAGTTTCCATGGCAACCATCCCCCTCTCCCTGTTATCACAGTCAGTTTCCATGGCAACCATCACCAGCCCCTGTTGCTATGGTCAGTTTACATGGCAACCATCCCCATCTCCCTGTTGCTATGGTCAGTTTCCATGGCAACAATCACCAGATCCCTGTTGCTATGCTCAGTCCCTCAGCAGCTCCATGGAGACCCCATGCCAGGGGTGGTTGCCATGGAAACCAGCTCAGGCCTGCAGCCAGAGCCCGTTGCCATGGCAACCATTGTCAGTTCCCATCCCCAGGCTCATGGGATCCCAGAAGCACAGAATTGGCTGAGCTGGGAGGGACCCATCAGGATCCTCCAGTCCAGCTGCTGGCCCTGCACAGGACACCCCAACAATGCCAGCCTGGGCCTGGCAGCACTGGCCAAACGCTGCTGCAGCTCAGAGAGCCCTGGAGCTGGGCCCCTTCCCTGGGAAGCCTGGCCAGGGCCCCAGCAGCCTCTGGGCAAAAACCTTTTCCTGACATCCAACCTGAGCCTGCCCCGACTCAGCTGCAGCCGCTCCCTCCACTCCTGTCCCTGGGCACCAGAGGGAAGAGGTTCCCACAGCCCCAGCCAGGGACCCGCTCCCAAGGCTGCTGCCATGGCCACCAGGGCTGGCACCAGCTGGGATGCTCGGTTTCCACCTGCTGGGGTTCAGGAACGGGATTCCTCAAATTCCTGCTCCTGCTAAAACCGCGCTGCGCTCACTGCCCTCCCACCTCCCATGGAAAGCACGAAAGACAAAGATCCCGGGCTGGGATAAGAACAATTTCCTGGGAACAGCAATGAGATAAAGAACAAAAGGAACAGAAATAATATTGGTAACAGATGGGATAAGAAAAGCTATTTACAGGGAAAACTACATCACCAGCGACTGGCTCTTCCCGGCCACGTATTCCCTGCTGCCTGGAAAGGACACCATTCTTCTCAGGGAGAGAGAGAGTCCCTTTCCTGCCCCTGGCAATGACCTGAGGTGGGAGTGACTGTAATGACACGGCCATGGCCAGACCCTCATGTTCTTCCATCTCCCATCATGACACTGGCAGGGGCAGGAAAAGGGACAGGTGTCTTCCCAGCATGGATCACAGGGAACATGGATCACCAGAGCTCTTCCCAACGTGCGTCCTCCAATAGGGGATGAAGCTGGAGCAGTGCATGAAGCTCCTCCTTCAGTCGAATCATTCCAGGGCTTCCCTTACCGGTGCCTCTGTTGGTGTTTGTTCAAGTGAGAGCTCTGGCTGAAGCTCTTCCCACACTCAGAGCACTTGTAGGGCCTCTCCCCGGTGTGGATGCGCCGGTGCCTGACGAGGGTGGAGTTGTGCTTGAATCCCTTCCCACAGTCAGGGCAGCGGAAGGGCCTCTCCTCAGTGTGAATCCGCTGGTGCAGGAGGAGGTGGGAGCTGCTCTGAAACCTCTTCAGACACTCAGGACACTGGTAGGGCCCCTGCCAAGTGTGGATGCACTGGTGGATGATGAGGGTGGAGCTGCAGCTGAAGCCTTTTCCACACTTGCCACGCTTGCCACACTCCTAAGGCCATTCCCCAGTGTGGATCATCTGGTGGCAGATCAGGCTGTTGCTCTGCCTGAAGCTCTTCCCACACTCCAAGCTGCTCATGGGCCACCAGCTCCGAGCTCTGGCTGAAGCTCTGTCCACCTTCCTGGCACAGGGTGGCTCTTTCCTCCTCAGAGCACCCTGGGCTGGGCTTGCAGCCCCTCCTTGTGTGGGATCTGCAGGGATTTTCCTCCCTCTTGCATTCCTGTGCTGTGGAGTCACTCAAAAGAGCCTCTTCCATGAGATTATACCATGAGGATTTGTCCTCCCTGGTCTCCATCCTCAGCTCCTGGTCTGGGGGAGGAAGAACAAGGAGAGGATGGGATTTGCCTCCATGCCAGAGGGAAGGAGATCCTCCCAATGTGTCCCTGGCAGGACAGCATCAGCAGCAGGATTGTCCTGCAGCCAGGGCCCGTGCTGGGCTGGGAGATGGAGCAGGAGAGAGGGGGAAAGGGGCACTGACTTCCTCCTCACCTGCCTGCGTGTCCTGGGACATCTTCCTCTTCCTCACAGCCTCCTTCTCCATCCAGCCAAGGTTTGGGAAAGAGAAATCCTGGTTTGGGGAAAAATACAATGGATGAGCACATTGGGTTAGGCGGTTCCTACTGCCCAAGCCCATCCCTAGAAGTCACTGGGAATCTGCCACCCATATAAACCTCCAAAGCACCAAGATTCAGTCCCCCAAAATACACAAATGACCAAGATGCAGCAAAAACACCCAGCCCTCAGTTTCCCCTCTCTGGTCTCTCCACTTTGGGCTCCTGGAGGCCCCCCCTGTCTGGGTTGCTCCAGTTCAAGTTTGTATTGGTGTTCCCCTCTCTGGGCTGCTGGGGCTCCTGGCAATCCCCCAGGTTCCCCTTCTCTGGGCTCCCCACTTTGGCATCACAGGCGTCCCAGGGGTCAGCACTGTCCAGGGTCCCTGTTTCAGGCTCCTGGGCTATCCATGGGTCCCCCCTGTCCATGCTCCCAACATGTCCAGGCTTCTGGAGCACCCCCAGTTCTCGTATTGCCCATTTCTGCTGCCCCAGTGCCGGTTTCCCTGCTGCCCTGCCGGTACCGGGCGATCCCCACGTGGCTCTGGGCTGGCAGTGCAGCCCCTGGCCCGGGCAGATCATTCTGCTCTCTGACACTGTCTACCAACCCAAGAGGACAGTTATCCTGTAGGCAAGCCTTCCCACTAAAGACTGAGGCAAAGAAGGTGTTAAGCACCTCTGCCTTCTCCTCATCTGCAGTTATTAAGTCCCCTCCCACATCTAATAAAGAACAAGGGTTGGTCTTACCCTTCCTTTTGCCATTAATATATTTGTAAAAACATTTTTTATTATCCCTTACAAAATGTCCCAAGTTAAGTTCATAGTGAGCTTTGGCCTCCCTAATTTCTTTCCTACATGCCCTAGCAACCCCCTTAAATACTTGCTGAGAGACCTGACCCTCCTTCCAAAGATGATACATCCTCTTTTTATTCCTATGTTCCATCAAAACCTCCTTGCCCATCCAGGCTGGACGTTTGCCTCCTCAACTCTTCTTTCAGCACACAGGGACAGTCTGTTCCTGTTCCCACAAGATCTCTGTTTTGAAGCACACCCACCCTTCCCAAACTCCTTTGTTTTTAAGGGCTGCTTCCCAAGGAACTCTCTGAATAAGTCTCCTAATCAGGCCAAAGTCTGCCCTCCAGAAGTCCAATGTAAGAGTCTTATAGATGTTCCTCCTGATTTCACAAATATTGGGAACTCTATAATTTCATGCTCACTATGCCCCAAGCGGCCTCCAACCACCACATCTCCCCCAGCCCATCTCTAATCCCAAACAACAGGTCCAGCATAGTCCCTCCCCTGCTGGGCTCACTCACCAGCTGTGACAAAAAGTTGTCCTCCACACACTCTAAAAACTTGGAGGCTGCTGCTGAATTTTACTTCTCCAGAGGCTTGTTCAGCCTTCAGCTCTTCAGTTCAGGAATTCAGTGCCCCAGAGCTCATTAACATTCAGCACACCTTAACAAGCTGAGCCTCTGGGAATAATCTGATTTACATTTCCAAATCTCTCATGGTTAATGGGACAGATTTCAGAACTGCATTCAAAGTGAATATATTATATTTACAAAGACAGTGAGGAAATATTTTTTGGTTCTGTTTAGGTTTTCCTGTTAATTCATTGATATGTGCAATCTCCAATTGATCCTGAATCCAAGTACCTCCTCATGCATTTGGAATAGATATGAAAATCAAGACCCTTTATGTCTGACAATCAATCAGACTCTGTCCCTACCCCCATCCCACCATTTCCCCCATCCAAGCCCTGGCACTCAGAGCAGCCTTGTGCAAATCTGAGCTCCCTCCAGCCCAGGCAGGACCTGCAGGTTTCAGCTCCTTGGCTCCAGTTCCCCCCTGCTTTCCTTGGAGAAGGAGCTGCCAGAGACCAGAGGGATGTTCATTTATTGTCAGCCAGCAAAGCCAAGGGGAGGCACAGCTCTGTAAAATGCAAAAGTCATTCATTTCCCTGGCTCTGCCCTGCACCTGATCCCCACAGCCTGTCCTGTTTCCTTCATCCCTGCATTGCCAGGCACTTTCTGGGACAAGGGAGCTCTGCTCTGGCTATGGAGCAAGGTCCAAGTGCCACCATTGGAGTGGGAACCACAACTCATCAGGTTTGTGTCCTTTGGGGGTAAGGAACTGGTGGGACTCAGAGGCACAGAAAGTTTCTCTTCATGGCCAGCAGGCCATAGTTGAACAGGACACAATTTAATAACAATCACGCTCATCCCTGAGCTATGTGCAATGTCCCAGTAGTGTCTGATGAGTGCACCCTCCACAGGTGATTTCCATACTAAAATTAATTTTAGACAAATGTGGTAATAGATATAAACACAATTAAGTTCTTGTATCAGGATGCTCATCCTGGTGTGGGGGCACAACAGCTCAAACAATTCCTGATTTGCAAAGCTGCCAGTGGTGGATGGAGAAGGGAGGTCAGGCTGCTCTTGGTGTTGAGGAAATGCTGAAAGCAGCCTGACTCATTTCATCTCCTCATGCCCTGGCTGAGCTCCCCTCTTTCCCCTCCCACCCATTGGCTTTTGTCTCCCACCAGCCCCCCTGTGAAGAGCCTGGCTCTGTGTTCTCCATCCCCTCCTCGCTGGCACTGCCAGGCTGGGATGAGGAGCCCCTCAGCCTTCCCTGCTCCAGGCTGGACAAGCCCAGCTCCCTCAGCCTCTGCTCACAGCCCAAGGGCTCCAGCCCCACCTTGGAGGCCCTTCCCAGGCCCTGCTCCAGCTGCCAGACATCTTTCCTGCCCTGGGCAACCCAACCCAGGCCACAGTGACCCGGATAATCCCCGTCCTTGATGTCCTGGTCACACAGCCCTGGCCCCTTGTCCCCTGTCAGGCTCTGGGGTGGATCCTGTGGAACATCCTTTGGTGGAGGCTGTGGCTCCAGGTGGGCCGGGGGGATCCCGGGGGACAGGGACCCTGCTGGGCATGGACAGCATTGGACTTGTTGGGAGAAACGGTGAGGGGGAGCTGGGGCAGAGTGAGCAACCCAGTGACCTGACACAGCCCTGCTGGGATGTCACACAGCCCCTCTGGGATGTCACAGCCTCCTCTGTGATGTCACAGCCCATTCTCTAATGTCACACAGCCCCTCTGGGATGTCACATCCCATTCTCTGATGTCACAGAGCGGCTCTCTGATGTCACACCAGAGTCTGTGATGTCATAGTCTGCTCTGTGATGTCAGACCTCTGCCCTGTGATGTCACAGCCTGCTCTGTGATGTCACAGATGCAGTCTATGATGCCACAGCTGCTCGATGACCTCACATGATCCACTCTGTGATGTCACAGCCCACTCTGTGACCTCATGTTACCAGATGATAAATTGTCTCCACCAGCTGAGCTGACACCTGGAGATTGTTCTCCACAACCCCAGGCCTGTGGAGAGCACTCAATGCCCATTGTGTGAGAAGGGGAACTGGAAGTTCAGCAGCCTCAGTGTCCTGCCAGCTCAGCCAGGCCCACGGGAACATTGGGCTCCACGAGCACCAGGGACCAGCAGAGACACCCCCAGGACAGAAGAACACATGGGTTAAGAGGAGGGGAAATGTGTTAATGATTTTGGGGAAATGATTACGACATGTGTGAAAAAGAATAGAAAATCACCAAATTTGCAGATGACACCAAGCTGGATGTGCGTGTGGATCTGCTGGAGGGTAGGAGGGCTCTGCACAGGGCCCTGGACAGGCTGGATCCAGGGCCCAAATCCAACAAGGTGAGGTTGAACAAGTCCAAGTGCCGGGTCCTGCACTTTGGCCACAACAACCCCTGCAGCTCTACAGGCTGGGGACGGAGGGGCTGGAGAGCAGCCAGGCAGAAAGGGACCTGCAGGGACAGATGGACAGCAGGCTGGACATGAGCCAGCCGTGTGCCCAGGTGGCCAAGAAGGCCAATGGCTCCTGGCCTGGCTCAGGAATGGTGTGGCCAGCAGGAGCAGGGCAGGGATTGTTCCCCTGTGCTCAGCACTGCTTGGGCAGCACCTCGAGTGCTGTTTGCAGTTCTGGGCCCCCAATTTAGGAAGGACATGGAGGGGCTGGAGCGTGTCCAGAGAAGGGCAACAAGGCTGGGGAGGGGTCTGGAACACAAGAGCTTTGAGGAGCAGCTGAGGGAGCTGGGCTTGTTTATCCTGGAGAAGAGGAGGCCCAGGGGAGACAAGGCCGTGTCAGGGCACAGCTTGGACTTGATGATCTCCATGGCCTGTTCCAGCCTTGCTGATTCTGGGATTCTCTGAAAGAACCCTTGGAGCAGCTGCAGGATGAGCCCTGGGCCTCCTCTTGAGGAGCTCCAGCAGCCCAGGGCCCTCAGCTTCTCCTGGCAGCCCCAAAGCCCATCCTGTCAGTCGTGCAGAGCCTCTGCAGCTCCTCTCACTGCCCAGAACAGGGAGCCCCAGAGGCAGACACAGCAGCCCAGATGTGCCCCCCTGGCCTGGGCTGCCTCTGGCAAGGGAGCAGCAGCAGGCACTGCAGGAGCCTGCAGACAATTCCTGCAGCACTTGTAGGATGATCCTGCTGCCCAAGGGACGTTCCCATGGGGCCAAGTCAGGAACTGCAATGGGCAGTGGGGCCAGAGAGGAAAGGGCAACCAGGGATGGGCTGTTTGCAGGGGAGGGAATAGGGGGTGGGCAACGGGAAGACATTTGTATCAGGAAGAGGAAAGAAAGCAAAGGTGAAGCCAAGGAAATGCTCAGGGCAGTTTGGGGGTGGCTGCCAGGCAGCCCTGGCTCTGAGCAACAGCGTCTGCAGTGGCACAGGAAACTCCCAGCTGATGGGAACAAACTTTCTGGCTGACTGCAGAGGCCAGGACAAAGCTGAGTGGTTTCCCTGGTGTCCCCCAGCCCTTGCTGGCCCCAGGGCTGATGGCATTTGTGCTCCCTCAGGTTCATGTCCCCACAGCAACAGCATGGGGGTGCTCCCCGTGCTGTGTGCAATGCAAGCAGGGGCTGCTGAGGCAGTGCTGCCGTGTCTGTGCCTGCAAGGATGGGGCACCTGTGTGAGCTGGGGGAGAGGCCAGGGCTGCAGAGGGGGGATGTTGTTGGCAGCTGCGTGAGGACGCTCTGGGACGCTGCCCTGGGCTGTGCAGTGCACTGGGCATGGATCAGCCCCTGCTCTGCTGCTCCTTCCCGTCTGCCCCAGGGCCCTTGCAGAGTCCCAGCCGTGCTGTTTGCCCCCAGCCTGCCCACGGCCAGCCTGGGGCTGCTCACGGGGGTTTCTGTGCTGAGCATTGGCCTGGCCGTGTTCTTGAGAGAGCCTGGGCCAGGAGCCTGGAGCCCCCAGGGCCTGGGCTGAGGCGTCAGCGCTGCCCCAGCAGTGCCCATGGCCTGTCCCTGCTGCAGCCCCGGCACTGCCACCCCCAGGGCTGTGCCCGGCCCCGAGAGCACTCAGGCCCTGCAGCAACACCAGGGCCACCAGGGCAGCGGGGCAGGGCCACGGCAGCAGCACTGGCAACACCAAGTGCTGCTGCTGCTGCTGCTGGGCACAGCTGCTGGGCCAGCCCTGATCTGCCCCAGCTCTGCACACAGACATTGCTGCTGCAGCTCCAGAGAAGGCAACAAAAGGGCATCTCTGCAGAAAACTCTGCTGGGAGATGCTTTAGTTCCTTTAAAGGCAGCAAGAGCTCATTGACACAGTCTGTGGCCACAGGGAAGACGGAGAGAAACAAAATGAGAAACAGCACAAACAATGACATTTCTTTGTGGACAATATGAAAAAAAACTAAAACAAAGAAAAAGAACTGCCAAACTGAAACCAACAAGAAGTATTAAAGATGACTTTTATTACAAGTGATTTTCAGAAATTGGCAAGCAGATGAATGTTCCTGAAAGCATCCAGTCATCAGTCTCCACACTGCAGCCTTGAGCTCCTGGTTCCTCAGGCTGTAGATGAGGGGGTTCAGGGCTGGAGGCACCACTGAGTACAGAACTGACAGGGCCAGATCCAGGGATGGGGAGGACATGGAGGGGGGCTTCAACTGAGCAAATATGCCAGTGCTGACAAACAGGGAGAGCATGGCCAGGTGAGGGAGGCAGGTGGAAAAGGCTTTGTGCTGTCCCTGCTCAGAGGGGATCCTCAGCACAGCCCTGAAGATCTGCACATAGGAGAAAACAATGAACACAAAACAACCAAATACCAAAGAGGCACTAACTGTGATGAGTCCAACTTCCCTGAGAGTGTTGGAGTGTGAGCAGGAGAGCCTGAGGATCTGTGGCACCTCACAGAAGAACTGGCCCAGGGCATTGCCATGGCACAGGGGCAGGGAAAATGTATTGGCTGTGTGCATGAGAGCATGGAGAAAGGCACTGGCCCAGGCAGCTGCTGCCATGTGGGCACAAGCTCTGTTGCCCAGGAGGGTCCCGTAGTGCAGGGGTTTGCAGATGGACACGTAGGGGTCGTAGCACATGATGGTCAGCAGTGAATACCCTGCTGTGATAAAGAACAGAAAGAAAAAGAGCTGAGCAGCACAAGCTGAGTAGGAAATGGTGCTGGTGTCCCGGAGGGAATTGTGCATGGCTTTGGGGACAGTGGTGCAGATGGAGCCCAGGTCGCTGAGGGCCAGGTTGAGCAGGAAGAAGAACATGGGCGTGTGCAGGTGGTGGCCGCAGGCTACGGCGCTGATGATGAGGCCGTTGGCCAGGAGGGCAGCCAGGGAGATGCCCAGCAAGAGGCAGAAGTGCAGGAGCTGCAGCTGCCGCGTGTCTGCCAATGCCAGCAGCAGGAAGTGCCTGATGGAGCTGCTGTTGGACATTTGCTGGGGCTGGCCATGGGGACCTGTTCATGGAGAAAGGACAGTGAAGAGTTAGAGGAGATCCCTGTAACCAAAATCAAAGCCATTTCCCATACACTCTCCCCAAAACACACACAGAGACATCCTTTTGTGTTCAAGAGTTCTGGGGTTTTTCTTATAAGTTTCCTCATATCTCTTCTGGTGTTTTTGGATATCAGAAGCCCTCAGCATTTCTGCTGCACTCAGGGAGAACAGAGCAAGTTCTGTGAGGCAGAGTGATGAGTGGAGACTGAGGAGAGATGGTCTGTCATTGTGACCTGTTCAGAGTTTCTCTGGGCTTTAACCTGTCTCAGGTGGAGGGTGATCACCTTCCCATGCTTCCCCTAAAATGTCACCAGGTACTGCTGAGAGCAGATGGATCCACCCCAGCCCAGCTGCACATTTGTAGCCAAGGACTCGCATTGCTCATTTCACCAACCCAGCAGCATTTTCAGAGTCAGAACACCTCTGCCTTTCCCCATCAAGCTCATGACTCAGAGATGCTCTAGGACAGGTTTGCACCCTGGACTGAAGCTCCCAGCTTGGACTGAAATCTCAGGGAGACTCCCAAGTGTCCTTCTGATGGCATTGGATTGTGGGAGATGCAGCTCCTTCCCTGGCTGCCCTGACAGCATTGCCCAGAGCCGGGCCCTGGGGACAGCGTCACCCTGAGCCAGCTGTGCCCCCTCCAGAGCCCCCAGGGCCAGGCAGCTGCTCCCAGCCCTGTGCTCTGCAGAGGGACCTGGGCCCGGGGCTGCAGAGCTGCCCCACGGCTCTGCTGCAGCTCTGCCTGCACAGGAGGGGCTGCGCGCCTTGGAGCCCCGGCCCTGAGGGCAGAGGCTTGGCTGGGGCACAGGAGGGAGGGGGCTTGTTCAGAGGGAGGGGCTGCACTGGAGGGGATCCTGTGCACATCTCTAATCTTAGCCTGCCACAGCATTGCTGGGTTTTGTTTTCTCTCCTTCCCGGATCTTCTCTCTGTTTCCTGGAGACTTTCCTCCTGCAGGTGTTTCCCTGTGCCCGATCTCTCCACACCAGCACTCACAGACCCCAAATCTCTGTGCACTCCCTGTGCCCCTACAGCCTGTTTGCAGGGCATGGGCTGGGGCCAGGTTCTGTTTGCAGCTTGGAGAAAGGACAGCTCAGACTGAATCTCATGGGTCCAGCAAAGGTGATGCTGGTCCGGCCATGGGCAGAGGAGTGGCTGAAAGCACATTAGGGATCTCCTGTGAACCTATTGATCACTAAAAGTAACAGTTCAGATGTCTCAGGCACTTGTCAAAATCCATAATCATCCTTTAATAGTTATCCCTCCTCCCTGCCATTCTCCAATAGTAGGAAACTGAATACAAACTCTTGGGAAATTTCCTCATTTTTATCAAAATCCTTGTCTTGGGAATATTCTGTGATTGATCAGAACCCTTCAGTACATCAGAGCTTCATGAGCATTTCACCTCCCCTGCACCAGAAATACTCAGAGTGGTACTCACAGGGTCTGCAGGCATTGGGATGTTGCAGCTTCAGGAGATCACTGCAGGAGCTGCAGCTGCATTGTCCTGCAGCCAGAGGTTGCTGTGCCAAGGGCTGGCAGTGATTGTGCCCCAGGCACTTCTCAGCCCCTTCCCAGCCCTGAGTGCTTGAAGCTCTCTGTGCCTCTGTGCTGTGCCCGGGCTGGCTGCAGGCAGTGCCCCAGCCCTGCTGGGCTGTGCACAGGAGCTGCTCCTGGCCAGAGCTGTCTCTCTGCAGCTCTGCTGCCCTTGCCAGGAGCTGCCTCTGGGCCAGGAGCCCGGCCCAGCTCAGCAGCACAGACACAGCACCAGGACTTCAATGAGCCCCTGGGGCTTTGTGCTGAGGCCCTGAACATCAGTCCCTGAGGGGGAGCTGAAGAAATCTCTCCAGAACTCTGAGTCAGAATCCAACTCCAAAGTTTCTTTGACTTTTAATGGGTCCCACTGAGGGACAGGACTGAGCAAGTGTCCCCAGGCCCCAGGCAGATCAGAGAACTGGAGGCAGTGATGGCAGGTGGGGACAAAGAGAAGCCAAGTCTTGGTGCCCTGGGGCACAGCAGGGTCTGTGCCACCAAGGGCTGTGAGGAGACACCTTGTCCTGAGGCCCTGGGGCCTCCTGGCACAGCCCCAGCCAGGCTGGGCACTGTCAGCCCCTTGTCCTGCCCTCAGCATCCCCCCCTAGCCCACATCCCAGTGGCCTCAAGGATCTGCTGGAAGGAGTCCCAGGGGAGCCTTGCTCAGGAATGGCCCTGGGGACTCCTGAATGCTCCCTGCAGGGACTGCAGGTTTTTCAAAGGACTTTGGGTTTTGCTTTTGCCTTGGAGTGTCTGAGAGGTCTGTGCAATCATGGCCCCAATTATCTGCTTTAAGGAGTCCCTTGAGGGCTTTGTACTGATACTCAGTGGGGCTCATTAATACTTTGAGATACTCAAGATTTTTAAGGTACTTTGTGTGGAGGCTGGAGAACTGGCCAAGGAAAAGCCTGCTGTACTCCCCTGGAGGACCAACCCCTAAGCCATAACCTCTGGTTAGGGAGAGCAAAAAGATCTCCCCCAAAATCCTTTGTTGCTCTATGTTGATCCCTTACAACCCATTGGTCCTTCCCCTTTGCTCTGCCCCCGTGCCCTGATCCCATTCACTCTAGTGTTCTGTCCTGCCCTTCGAGATCCCAATATAAAGCCCTGCTTTCCCTGCCTGAGTGGCTTTTTGTCCCTGGACCCTTTTGAGGATGAAGCTCAGGAAAGGTTCTCCTTGGAACCCCACACCAAGACCCCGTCTCTCCTCCTGCGTCGCCGGGATCACAGAAGAGCTGAAATCCCTCGGCATGAGCACAGACATTGCCTGTGCCCTGAGGTGTCTTCTTCAAGAAGTTTCTTCGGGAAGGTTGCAGCGCTCTGAGCACCACCTGCCACAACCTGTGGCGCCCAGCGTGCAGCCTCTGCAAAGAGATCCCTGAAGAAGTGTCTCCTGCAGCCTCCCACTGCAGGACAAAAGTCGCTGTTGGCGCAGCCGCTTTCCCCAGGAGAAGCCCTCACGTTTTAGTGGGGGCTGTCCGAAGGGCGACCGGGACCCTCCGAAGACTGAAGAGGCCAAAGAGCTCCCGGAGTAGCGGAGGCCAATTGAGGGGCTGAGCACCTGCCCAGCAGATTTTCATTGACCCGATGGGCAATGGCCCAAAGAGCAACTGTAAGTTATATATATATATGTATATATATATATATGAGGGTCTTCTGTTTTTTCATTTTCCTTTTTCTGCTGGGTGTGGGAACAAAGTCTAAGGATGGGCAACAACCTTAATCACCCTAAGCTGAGTCCTCCTCAAAGACACGTCTGTTCCAAGGTTGTGGGTGCCCTTGTTGATTGGAGAATTTGTTTTTCTAAGGGAAATTGGAAAGCTTTTGTTCATTTTCTTTCCAAATACTTTGTGAATGTTACAAGGGAATCGGTTTTATTGCTTGAGTTTTGGATGTGGTTGGGATCAAGTTATTTGTTTTACAAATGGAGGGAAATTTTAAAGTGGGGAAGTTTTATCCTCTTTTCCATTTATCCTTATTTTCATTCTATTTATGATTCAGTTAAAAATTTGGGGGAAAATTCAGGAAAAGTTTTTGGTCCCCAGTTCAAAACCACTTCCCCTTCTTCCTGTCCCCATGTACCCAAAACCCTTCCTCACCTGAGGGGCAATGGGCAGGCAGTCATTGTCACTTGGCCCAGGGTTGCTATCGATCCCCTGACGCCTCCCGATCCCCTCTCTCCCTTTGCCTGGACAGCAAAGCGTCTGCTGCCCTGGACCTTCCCCTCATCCTCCCTCCTGTGCCCCTTTACCCACTTCCCCCTCCTGTTGATTCCCCACTAAACAGTGCCAGCAACGTATCCAGCCCCACCATTTTGTTGCCTCCATTTCCAAGTTTTCCTGCCCTTACACCCCAAAGTGGCCACCTCCCCACCTCTCCTCCTCCCTTTTCTGTGCCCTCCATTGCTCTCGTCTCCCCCCTTCCCCCCATGTTGATGGGTGTACCCACACCAGGGCCCCCCCATTGGTCAGGAATCCCCTCCCCATCACGGACCCCATTGCAGTTGTGTATAAACAGGGGAGAAGGACAACATCACCCAGCTCCTGGGACCCCATCCCCTGCAGGGACGCCTCCTCAGCAGAATGTCCCCGGGTTGTCCAGAGCCGTGCCCCTGCCCCAGGTGGGGATGGCGAGCTGGGGGGTGCCCTGCTGCTGCACAGACCTGCAGGGACAGCCCCTGCCAGTGCCCGTCACCAGCGGAGCACACTGCCCCTGGAGCAGGCAGGTTGGAGCTGGGAGACATCCTGCCCCGTTTGGGATTTCAGGAGGCAGCACCCACTCGGGGTCACAGGCCCATGGACATGAGCACTGGGTGAAGGAAAGATCTAATGTTAAAAACATCATCCAGGCAATGCTCTTTTGACAAGTTCCGCCCTGAGTTTTCCTTAAGAAGATCTGAAACGTTCAATGTCACCAGCAAAAGCTCCTGCAATGGCTGAAGGCCAGCAGAGCAGGGCTGTCAGCTGTGAAACAAGTGCTGCCCCAAGCAGCAGCTCCCCCAGGGCAGCAAATCAAGAGCTGGGAAGGAGCTGATCTGAAGGCCAAACCTCCTTAGCTCCTTCTGAAAGAGCAGGAACAGTTCCTCATTCCAGTGAGGTGGAATGCTGGGCACCACAGCTCCAGGTGAGGACTGGACACAAGTTTGCTCCCACTGAGTGCTGTGATGGGTTCTGCAGGAGCTCTGGGCTCCTGTGCTTGCCAGGCACAATGAGCAGAGAAGGAGCCAAGTGCACTGATGTGGGAAATGGGTTTGTAGAAAGTTTTCAGGGCCTAATAGAAGGCCCACACAGTATGAATCTGTTTATAAACCTTGAGACAAGAAATGCTAACTTAAAAATGCCATGGAATAGGACAGATATTGTTGAGAGAGGAATGGAGCTGGAAAAAAGTTTCAAAAGATGGTCTTGCAAATAAGACTTTGGAAAAATAGAGCTATGAAAGATGCATTGTAGAGGGACCCACAAGGGGTAGTTTTAAATAATTGGCTTTAAGGCATCTACAACATGGCATGGCAAAAGACTGATAGACCAAGAAACACTTATAATGTACTGTAATTAGGAAATAGTCAGCTTCTGATTGAATTATAACATCTGTATTGTCTCACCCTTCTCATGAGACTGAAAATGGAATACAAGTTTTTAAAACACCTCTCAGTGTCCCCATCTCTAGGTCAAGAAAAGAGTATTATCCAACACACTGACACACCTTTGCCTCGAGCACAACACAGCCTGGACCAAACACACTGAAAGGTTTCCCCTTTGGGCCATGAATCGAAACGTCAGGTCTGCTGTTTGACAACTCAGGTTGGTTTGGTGTCAAGGAGTTTCCCTCAGAAATACTGGGTTTGTCTTCCTCTGTGCCTTCCCCTCAGCAGCCTTGGGGATGCTCCTGTGTGAAGCCATCTGTCTCACACAGTTTGAGACAACTTAAAACAGGATATTGTGCAATAAGTCATCTCCTCTAAAGTGTTCCCGCAATCCCTTTCCAGCAATAGGAAATTGGTACTAATAGATGAAAGTGGAAAAACCCCAGCAGTTCATTAACAAACAGAATCCCCCCATGACACGCGTTCCAAGAAGGCGCCGGGTTCTCTCTCGGGAAGAACAGGAGCTGTCACGGAGCAGTTCCAGCAGCTGATGGAAGCTCGGTGGCTCGTGCGGCGTCGACTTTCTCCCATGGCAGAGCTCCATGGAACGGTCAGGGCAGGGGAAGCAGCTGGGCTGGAGCCCCTCGCTGTCTTTTCTCCCCAGCATGGCTCAGCTCACAGACTCTCGGGCTGGGAGCGGGGCCGCTCCGCTTCTGCCGGCACCATGTCCCTGGGCTTGGACAAACAGTTTTCTGCCAGGAGAGCCCTGCACACTGCTCCACAGATCTCCCAGAAAGGCCCAAACCAACTCCAAACACTCTGTCTGCAGCAGCTTTTCACAAAGGGCTGCAGAAATCCAGGACAGCTGCAAGTGAGTGTCGCAAGGCTCTTGTCTTGTTCCTGACAGCAGAATTCTTGATGATCTGATGCAATTTTATTCAAATGTAACAAGAGAGCTGAGATATTTTGTTAAAATATTTCATGAGTAACAAGCCTTGGGAGCATGAGGTACAGGACTGACATGCAAAAGCATGAGCATATCCTCCAAAGTGGCCAGTTTAATTGTCCATTTTATTACTCTTGTATTTACTCCACACTAATGAGGAAAACCAAGCTTTTCTTGGAGGCAAAACAGGCATGGGATACACTACAGTCCCTCGCAGGCTCACCAGGGCTGGCAGTGACAAAGCAGGCAGTCTGCTTCATTGTGAACCACTACAGAGCCACATCCCAATCTGGTTTAAGTAGCGTGGTATTATTAAGAGCTCCTTTTCTGCATGAGATAGAAAAAGGAGATCCCAAATGATCTTCATGCAAGCATGCAGTCAAGAACTGGTCCTGCTATGCTAATGAAGCATTTGCTTTGGCAATTACACTCTTCCCATTCATCTTTGGATGCAGACACTTCAGGTTCTCCCCTACACCCCTGCAAGGCTGGCAGTCGCTGGTTTCCATTTCCTGTTCTTCCCTAGAGATGGTGCAGTGGCTGCTTTGAAACAAAAAGCCCTGAGATCTGGACAGCTCGAAGGAGCATGAAATGCTAATTAAGTGCTCATATTGGTAATACCCAGGTCTGCACTGCCCAGTGCTCTGAAGCAGCAGCAGCAGCAGGACCATGCATCATTCCTGCTGGTGGATGTTCATGTTTCTGGTGTGCAAGAGCAATGGCTTTGAGGAGGGACAAAAATGCCCCTCTTCAAACAGTGGGTGTGCAAGGAGATGTGAAGTTTCACAGCCTTTTCTAGGATATTTCAGAAAGATCTAAGAGAATATTGGGGCATGGAGTAGGTCCCTAATTTTGTCTCCAGAGAAATTCCCAAAGGGCACATTCACTCTGCTGCTGATGGCAACCCCATAAGCTCATGGACCCGTTTTCCCTGCAACATGCCACCCTGCCTGGGCTTTACTAGGCCAGGACTAGACCCAGAGCAAAGCAAACACATGCAGCCAGGTGACATTGTGTGACATCAGAAGCTGGCAACCATGAGGATTTTGCTGTCAAAAGGTTACAGTTTGCACTGGGCCCAGAAGTGTTTTTCCCTAAGGCAAAGCACATTGAAATGTGAAGTTTAAAAGCTTCAAATGATTATGAAAGGAAACTGCAGAATAATTTCTGGGAGGGCAGCATTGTCAATGACCATGCAGCCCACCAAGAGCTGGAGCTGAATCCAGAATTGCTTCTTCCAGCTGTGCAGGAATTCATTACACTGGCAAGCACTGGTCCATGGGAACAAATGATCCCCAGGCTCTGGGCTGAATGCACCCAGGCTGCAGTAGAGATTGGAGGAACCCTTGTCACTTGTTATTGGCCTCCCAGTGCACTCATCCTTCTGCAAACAAGGTGCAAACAACACAGCTGGACTGCTCTCCTGGGTAAATATACATACAGGTGACTGCCAAAGCCATGCATCATTTCCCAGGGAAAGACATGACCTCTTCTTACCTATGGAATTGTGATTAAAGACACCTGTGAGCCAGATCTGTGGGAGATGGCAAAGGAGCAAAGCTTTGGCATTTGGCCACACTTCTCTTGGTTTCTTTGCTCAGGCCTTTGGTGAGCCCAGAACACACCTAGGTAGAAAACCTTTGACTAGACAGGATCTTTTGGATCCCTTGTCCCCCAAACAGGTCAACAGGTGACCCTGTTGTAATGCCAAGTAACAAAGAGCAGCACAAATGACACAAAGAAAACATGGCCAAAGAGGAAGAGGAGAGGCCCAATGAGGAAAGGATGTGGTGAGACACTGGCACATTGAGTGAGCTGCACTCCCATAATCTCTAGGCTAGCAGATCCTGGTCTCACATTCTCCTTTTGGTTTATTTAAATTTAATTTATTTATTTATATACTTTTTTTTCATCATCAAAATAAAATATATACAATTAAAAATATGTCATCAAATTTTAAAGACAGAATCAAACCACATTAATTCAAAACTACATCTAAAGATCAGAACATATGTACAGCTTTAACTACGAAGCCTAAGGCATCAATCCTGTTCTTCAAACACTCTTCATACAGGTGGCAGCTTCTTCCTGTGCTTGGAGGAAAGAGAGCTCTTCTGGACGGGAGGCGAGGACTTTGTGGGTGAGGGAACATCGGAAGTGTCCAGAGAAAACTTCTCGGTAAGACTGTAACCAGCCAGATCTGCAAAATGGAGACACAAAGTTTAACAGAGGCCACCATGCAAACCTAAAGCAACTGAAGCTCCGTATTTCATGGGACACATTTCCTGGAAATGTCTAAACAGCTGCACAGGGAAACATGCTCCTGCTGGCAGACACTTGAGGCAGGCCAGGGCAAAACCCTGAGCCACTTGCCCAGAGCTAGCACAGGCACAGCCTGGCCTCTGGGCTGCCCTGGGACAGCAGGGAGCCCAGAGCCCTGTGCTCTCCAGGAATGGCTCAGCTGCACCTGCACCCTCCTGCTCCTCTGCCTGCCCCACAGCTCAGCAGCCCTGCAGCTCCAGGGGCACTGGCAGCAGCACAGCTCCTTGCAGGGCACATGCAGGGCACAGCTGTTCCCTGGCAATGTGCACAGCCTCTCTGCGCTGCCACAAGACCCTTCCTCCCAACAGAGACTGGCCCAGCTCCCCCCTCACCTCTGCGTGAGGCTGAGCCATGGTTCCCTTCACCTTGTCCTCCATCTGGAGCTGCTCCAGGCCCCCCATGCCATGACCAGGAAGGGCAATGGAGAGAGCAGGGGCAGATGCAAACCCTTCCTTTGGATTTGGTCATTTTTGGCACAGCTAAAAAGGCAAATCCAGAGGTGTCCAACTCAGCGCTTCCTCAGCTTTCTGGAGAACATCTCGCCCTCACCAGCCCAGCATTTTGGAGAGGTTTTCCCGCACGTGTGGAGGCTTGCTGGCAGCACATTTCTTCAGCTGGGTGCCCATCACCTTGTAGAGGGCAGAGGCGAGCTTGGTGGCCACGGTGCGGACATTGGCGCTCCGCACGGGCAGCGCCTTGTTCTCCAGGAAGGACCAGAGCACGGGCAGGGCGTCGCGCTGGACGACTGCAGGGCTCCTGGCATGGACCCACTGCACAAGCACTGCCGGGACAGAGACACAGCTCCTTAGCCACAACCTCAATGCAAACAAGCATCTACCTCTGCTTTTGCTTCTGGCAAGCCTCTCTGGCCAAGGTCAGCAAAACAGCACACAGAGCCCCTTGATCCAGAAACGGGCAAAGCAGCTGATCATCCTGGAAACAGAACCACCAACCCCTCAGGACTAATTGCTCCAACCAGAGCCTTGTCCCTGTGGCAGACTTTGCACCTTTACTAAATTATTTCACAATCTCTTTCTGCAGGAACAATGAATGAAATGTACAACTGCCTTTTATTTCCATTAAGAACTTTTCTAACCCCACCCTGAAGATTTGGAACTGCACCACAGAGAGGAAATGGAGAGATTTCTAATAAAAGGGATGATTCCATTTTTGTACCTTTGATGCCAAGTGCCAAATGCCTAATCTGGCTCTTCCCTTGGCTCAGTGGCACACAGCAAAGGGCAGGATTAGAACACACCTCAAAACTCCAGCCCACCAGAGATGGCTGCTGCCTGACAGCTGGATGAGAAACATCAGGGACCAGCTGGTGTCTTTGGCTGAATGCTTTTGGGGCTTCCTACAAAGAGCTGTTTCAAACCTCAGGGTGTCTTAGAGAATTACCCAGACCCCATTGCTGTGGCATTTGGGCATCTCCACATTTTAATGCCACTTCCCCTCCCAATGTTAATGGCATTTTTTCTTATACTGTCCACTGGAATAGGGGCATAGAGAAAGAAAAATGCTACACAGGGGACTGAAATGTAGCCAAAACATGAGTGTTTTCTCATATTGTCTCTGAAATCTCTCTGCCCATTTTCTGAACTGAACTGTATCAAACACAGACAAAAAGTTACTACCAACAGGCTTCTTGCATGGCAGATTTGGCTGAGAGATCAAAACCTGAAATGCTAAGAATGTTGGAGACCATTCTTATTTTCTGATCAGACAAAATGTTATCTGGCAGCCATTTAATATTCTGTGGTGGAAGAGACTTCATTTTCTCGATGCTGTTAATCCACCAGCAGTCATCAACATTGATAGAGCTCCTGCAAGTACCCAAAACCAATTCTGCTAAGCAGGAAAGGGTTATGGTACCCATTTTAAAATGGGAATTCATTTGAGTTTAAATGCAATTAAAGACATTGGTGACTACTGAACGTGAGGAACAGCTGTCTGTTCCTACTAAATCTCAGAGAGAACATCTGCTCTTTCTAAAGTAGTCCTAATTTATGGTTAATTCCTTTATTTGAAAAAGAGATCAAAAGAACTGCTAAACTAAATTCCCTATTGCTGGAGATCTACTTTATTCAAATGCTCTTTAAAGGACCTTTGACATTCCTTCCCAATTGCTGAACATTCCCTTTTGAGATTCCTAATGAAGACACAAAGTGTATTAAACCTTGCATTCAAAGATGCTGGCATCATTAGCAGTGGATTTAGCCCCAGGTAAAGCAAGGCTATCAATCATCTTCTCTTCTATATATTGAGATTATCCTTTTTCCATTCCTTGGCTATTGCTGACATAGCAAGCTCCTCTGAGGAATCAATTATCAGCTGCATTTGTAGCATTTTGGACAGCTCTGGCACAGGCAGACACTGTTTGCACACCCTGAAAGGCCCAGTCCAAGGCCACTTGGACAGCACAGGCAGGGAGCCTCAGCCCTCTGCTTCTGTCCCTGTGCCCCAGAGGCTGCCTTGCACTAAACCTGTGCCTCTGATACCTCTGTTGAGTTTTGACCTAAGCTGTGACCCCCAGGCTCTGCACGGTTCAGCCTCAAAACTTTCCAAGAGAAAAACAAGAATTCCGTGAGGACAAAACAAACTGATGCCCTGAAAGAGCATTTGCCACCATTTCCCCTCAAAGATCACAGATGTCCCTGAGCTTCCCAGAGAGGAGCCAGCTGGGGTATTTGTAGGCCCTCCCTTTGCTGGAGGTGGTTCTGAGATGCCCCAGTGAGAGCTCAGCCCCGAGGCCAAGCGCTGCCCCCATCTCAGATGCTGCCCAGCTCTGCAGCAGCCAGGGCAAACCTGCCAAATCCACCTGCCTGGGCTATTGGGCAGCAGGGACAAGCTCAGCACCTCCTGATGTGGAGGAGCTGCTCTGCTGTCTGTTCACAGGCATTCCCTGTCAATACTCCCTGGGCAGAGCTCTTGGCTTAGAAGGGGAGGCCATACCTGTGATACGCTCGGTGACATCCAGCAGAGCTTGGCCACTCAGGTGATTCCATTGGTAGCTGAACTCTTTCAGCAGTGACACTTGATCTACAAGGGAAACACATGGTTCTGCTCACTTTTCTCAGGTCATAGGAGAAAGGACAGTGGGGAGGCAAAGGGCAGGGCCAACCCCATTTTATAAAATCAAGTACATTTCTGCTGGGTTTTGAATCCTTTTCTTCATTCCTTCCAGCCTCCTTGGCAGGGTTTTAAATTCCAAAAGAAAAGCTCTCCTTTCACATTTGTAAATGCAAACTTGTCTGCTGTAGCAGGAACTGTGTTAAAACATTTCACATCAGGGACCTCAAGAGTTCAGTCACATGGAAGCAGTGAAAAGGTTTTGCATCCCAGAGCAAAAAGGAAGAAGCCCATACTTGGGTCACAGAAAGGCACTGAGTCAGGCAGTTCCTGAGTTCATAGAGCAACTGAGGAGGAGAAAGTGGAAACTCCCCTTGAAGACCTGCCTCTTCAACACTCCTTTTTCCAGGCATATTTCCCCAGTGCAGCATTCTCAGAGCTGACATAAGTCTGTGTGGCAGAGGAATTTAGAGCAGCCCTTGCCTATGTAGTTAATTGCTGTGGCCATCTTGCTCCATGCAAAACAACATGTGGAGCAAGGCATCATTGACAGCTAGGTTTATACCCGTTTGTTCTAAAGAAATGAACTTGGTGAATGATAAGTTCCCCGTTTGAAAATAGAAGACAAAGAAGAAAAGTGGAAAATAGGCAGCTGATGCCTCTAATGTAGAGCCTTGCAGGTGGCTGCTCTGCAGAAGCTCTGATGGGTCAGTGTCCCTTCATGCCAACAGCAAAGCTGTTCATTTGGGAAGTCAGACGGGACCCAAGCAAACTCCAAACCCCCTTTGCCTCTGAACTGCAGCAAAGCTGTAGCCCAGGACTTGCTCTTCAGACAAGCAGCACAGAGCCAAGGGCTCCTGGGACTGTTGGGAAATGCTGATCACATTCCAGCCTGTTGGGGATGGTGCATAAGGACTGCAGCTGCACAGCTTCTGGTGGGTGTCAGCTGCAGTGTTCCACAGACAAGAGCAGCTGTCAAGGCACTCAGCGCTCTCTTGTGCAGGAGAGACAGAGACAAAGTTGAGGAGAGTCCCTGCCAGGGCTCAGCCTTACCCAAATGAGCAATGGATTCTTCCAGTGCTTTCACAGCTGCCCCACGAACCCTGGCATCCTTTGAATTCAGGTTCTTTGTTATTCCTTCCACCAAACCAATGATCACCGGGTTCAGGGCATCTTTCAGGGCTCCTGTGATTTCAGCCAGCACGTCCAGCGCCCTCTGCTTCACTTTCTTGTGGCTGTCAGATATTCTCAGGACAAAATAATCAAAAATCTGTGAAGAGAACAAGCAATGTGAAAGCTGGATTCAAATGTCCTTGTTTGAAGAGTGGCTGTAGCAGTCAGCAATGTCAAAGATGAAAGTGATCCTTTCTCTCAGGCCAGCACTCGCTTGCACAATTGCACTGTTTTCCTGTGGGCCACTCACTGGAATGGTGGCCCAACCTCATGCTGGTTGAAAGATTTTCTTCTGTTTTTAGGAGGTTTGGCTGGGGACAGAATAGTTCCTATGGCATTTCTCTCCATCTCTAAATCATTAAATCAATTCCATTTATTAATGCTAAAGAGTGCCTTTGCTTTGAATGGAAGCAGATGTTTACAATGCCCGGTTTTCTATACAGTTGCCTCAAGTACTGAGGGCAGTTATGATTTTGCCAAAACTATGGCTGGAGGAGATCTGTGTTTTCTTTTGTTTGTCTCAGAGCCTGTGTCTGGAGAAGAGCAGGGCTCTGATCAACTCTTCCAGCATCCAGACCATTTCTCTAAGTAACAGGTGGACTTCTGAAATGTCATGTGCTGTACAGCTCTCATTAGAGCAGGCTCAGTCCCTTGACAGCCTCATTGTCAGGCAGCTTTTCCTGGAAAAAGGGAAAAAGCAGCTACTGGGAGGAGAAGGCAGAGATGAGTCCTTTGCTGTTTTCCTCCTTTTCCAAAGAGTAAAAAAGACCCCCAAAAAGGGTGAGCACTGTCTTTACCAAGAGGAATAGGAACAAGGATGAAAATGAGTAGCCAGAGCTGTGCCTGTGTAAGACAAGATGGAGTTTACAGAAGTATTCTTTAAAAAAAAACCAACTGGGTTTAAATCAACCAAGCCTGATACTTCTCTTCCCTATGCAAACCCATTTTTGGTCTAGAGAACAATTGCCTTGCTTTCAGGGGCTGGATTCCCTTCACCCAACTGGGAGCAGGAGAAAGCAGCAGTTACACCAGCAGAAAATTCTGCCATCATCTGATGAACAGCATCAATAAGCACCTGCCAGACAAATACAGCTGGACTGAAATAACTTGTCCTGAAGCCTGGACCTGAATTACATTTGTCTGGGTAAGAGGGACCAGCATGTCCCAAACAGCCAGGACAGAGTGCCAAGACACACTGAATCAACTTTGCTGCTACAGGCTTAGGAAAGGAGCTAAAGGAAAGGAGCAGTGAAGATACCCTACATACTTGGACAATGTTAGTGGAGATGAGCTGGGGGTTTGTTCTGCACAGGTCTTGGAGGAGTTCCACTCCTTCCATCCTTGTCTGAAACCCCTTGGCTTCCAGGAGATGGTAAAGCTTCTGGAGCAGCTCCGTTTCTTCCACAGCTGGAGGTGACGTGACCTGGGCTTTTGCACGGTGTAGGAGGTGCCCATCAGAGGGAGATTTCACCCTGGAAAATAAAACCAAATGAGGACCTGGTGGTGATAATTATCATAGCATGGCATCCCCATCAAGGAAATAATTAGCATTGCCTCCATGATTCCAGAAGGCTGAGGCTGATCAATCACTTTATTATACTGTACTATACTGTACTATACTATACTATACTATACTATACTCTACTCTACTATACTATACTGAAACTCATCACCCTTACAGACAGTCAGATACAGACAGACCAGATTGGTCAATTGAATCCAAAACACCATCACCAGTGGCCAATTAAGAAATTACCCTTTGGTAAACAAATCTCCATAACACATTCCACATGTTCACAACAAGAGGTGCAGCAAGTGCAGCTAAGAATTGTTTCTCATTCTTTTCTCTGATCTTCTCACAGCCTTCCCCAGGACAATGCCTGAGAAAGTTGTGCCTGCTGCTCTCTATGGAGAGAGCTGCAGCCACAGACAATACCTTCAGTTAATTGTGAGCAAAACATCTTGAGCAGCTTTCCCAATTATGTGATTTCAAGCTGGAAAATCATCAGGCTCTGAAGAACAACGTGGAGACCTCATGACAATCATTATGGCAGACAATCTGCAAGTGACATTCTCAGCACTGCTCACTCAGGAAAACCAAGGATGAGATGCATCTGATCTATCTTCAGATGGCTGCCAGGGCACACAGGTCACATTGCTTTGTGGAGAAAGAGAGACACTACTTCCAAGTTTAAATGCCTCCTCATATGGGACGTGTGTGTCTTACAATAAGGAAACTCATCACTCTGGAGAAGTGTCTCTACAACCAGGCATGACAATCTGAAAAAGCAGCTCAGATGCATCTGAACAGATAAACAGGGCCATATTTGAAGGATTCAGAAAATCAGTAACAGAGATAAAAACAGAAGCCTGACATGCCAGAACTACACTCACATTTCATTTGCTTCCCTAGAGACTAGATGCACAGCTTAACTTGTTCCCACTGGGAACAATTCTCCTGATCAACCTGTCTCTTCCATGAGCACAGGAAGATGCTAGCTGTGCTACTGAGGCATGTGGTCACTTTCCTGCCACTGCTGAGCAGGACAGAGCTAAAGAAATCCCCTCTGCTATCAGAGGAGAACAGGTACAAGTAGCTCTGCCAGTGGCATGAAGAGACAGCAAGGAGCAAATTCCTGTCTTAAATGCTGATTGCAGCACAGGGGGAAATAAACCAAACATGCTGTCCATCAAGCAAGTTACATGAAGGACAGGAATATCAAGACAAAAAGTCCACATTCAGACACCTGTTGACTGAATTTGCTCAGAAATTGCCTTGCTCCTTACTACTCAAACTTGGTACTGTTTGAGGGTAAGAAAACCATGATTCAGCCAGGCCAAAGCCCATGGATGAGAACTGCATCTTTGTGGAATGGCATCTTGCATCCAGACTGAGATTTCTCATCAAAACACCCATCTGAAAAAGACTCCACTCAGATGGAAAAAAAGCCCTGGTTGAATTTACTTGTCCCAAGTCAGGCAGCAGAAACTTGGCCCTCTCCCAGCCTCCACAACACTGCCCTTGCCACTGCACTGCATCGTCTGAGCTGCAACCAATGGGTGTCTTTTTGTCTCTCCATTTTTGTGGAAACCCCTCCAGAGAAGTTGTGTTCAGCACAATGCAGAAGTCGACATTTTTTATCCTAGAGCATTTGTAGGGAAAGGAAACAATCTGTGGCACTGGTCATGTCTTCCAGGAAGATTTTCCTGAGGAAGAGACATGTAAAGCTTGTCATGTGCTTTGTCTCATCTGACAAAAGTGCTCAGTACCGTTTGCTAGAAGACAATGTGGCCTGGGGCTTCTTTGAGCCATCGTTCCTCTCCTTCACCGGCTCCTTGACAGATGGGCCTTCAGCCTTCTGGTTTGCCATGCCCTACAAAGACATAGAGAAACCCCATCCATCTTTAGAATATAAAACAGGAAATTCCCTGTTGAAAACACAAGTTAGAACCAGGATCACTGCTACCAAGGCTTAGGGAAACATTTCCTAACTTACAGATGGAAACAGAGCAGAGATTGAGTGATGCCAACTCTTTGTTTTCAATAGCCCAAGGCAGGTTATGGGTGCTACCAGACTGAGCAGCAGTCTAAAATCCCAAATTCCTTTGTCTTGAGCATAAATGGGAATAATGCAAAGTGGCAGGCAACGAGTGTTTGTGAAGGAAGCAGCAGAACAAACTGGACTCTTTGGGGGTTGGCCCATTGTGTTGGAAGTTGATTTGGTTCAACACTCACTCTCCCTGTGCCTGCACAAAGGCAGGCTCCCTTCTGTAATGTCAATAAGAAAAAAAAATCCTCCCCCTCAAACAAACAAAGGATTTTCCACTGGATGCTGCTGAATTCACCAAGCTTCTTCCAGCTCCACAGGGCTTGACAGCAGGGCAGTATTCCCAAAAGACAGACAGTCATTGTAGTCACTAGGATTGACTTGGACATCTTTTGTAAATCTGGAAATTTTCTTGGTGCTACTACTTCCAGTGTCCTTTGCAAAGACTCTGTTATCTTCAGAAGCACAATTCTCACTTAATTGCTTTACAGGGGGCAGAGTAGGGAGAGCATGGTGGGGGTTACTCTTAAATGTAAACCCATTTTCTCCTCTTTCCCTTCCCTCTTTGTGACCAATATTGAAAATATTCAAAACCCCACTTTGTCCCTAATAATATCAGTTCCTTTGTGGCCTGCTGATGAACAGGCTGAGGATCAACAGCTCATTCCCAGGAGCAAAATGATTCAGCAGAAGAGGAATGAGCTAAAGACAGATTGGGTATGTTTGATCTCATATTAGCAGTGGCAATACTTGCACAAAGGAGACATTTCTCCTGCCAAGCACTTACTTCCTTCTTAATTCTTGTCAGAATATCTTCCAGGTCACGGGGGGAAAGAGATTGTTCCAGAAGCATTTTAAATTGTTGATGAGTGAGCAACATCTTCACCATCTCCTGTCCATAATGCCTAAGGAAGGAAGGCAGGAAGGAAATGAAAAAAAAGTGAACAAACACAGGAAGAGTGTTAACAGAAGAGGCTGATACCTTAAACTCATCAGGTGTAATCCCTGCATGAGAAGGCATTACCTACTCAGCAAAGAGGGAGATTTACCTCACTTGACACTGCACAGTGCTGTCAGCTGAACACAAGAGGCAGGAGGAGAATGTGGGGCAACAGAAAAATACCATTTCACTCTGAAACTGGGGGTGTGCTTCTGTGGCATCAAAGGATCCCAGGGAACAAGCAAAACACATCTGCTTTGTTGTCAGAGCCTCTTAGCAGTGTCTTGCTGCCATTGCACAATAATTTGCCTTTCTTTAACTGGCAGGGAAGCCAGGACAAAACACCTCATGCATCCTCTTGATTATTCTATACTATGTGTATGCACAGGGGCAGCTAGTTGCTCTGGTGTTCTTGGCAGCTATTCATGGGAATTTAATCCCCAAAGGAAGGGGATTTTGGTGGTTTGGTTGATTTTGCCACTAGGAAACCACAGTTTTCTTCAAGAAGAAATGTGGAGCTCACTGAGTCACAGATAACAGCATTCTAGAAATCTGCAGAACAAGTTTAGAAAGACTGAATATGTTGGCTAAAGACCCCTGAAATATTTCTAGGAAAGTCTGAAGTTAATGAGAAATGGATGTTTGGGATCATTCAGTGATGAACATTAGCCAACACTTTGGCTTTGTGTTGTGCACTTAAGGCCAAACAAGACTGTTGGACTGGCTGATCTGAGCTCTTTTGATCTCAGCAAAGAATCCTTCAAGCCACTGGAAAAAGTTGGCAATGCTCCTTTTTGCTGGCCAACCTCAGGTTTCCCAGTACAGCCATTTGCCCAGGCAGCCCAGAGCAGTGGTCACAGCACCAAGGCTGACAGAGCTCAAGAAGTGTTTGGACAATGCTCTCAAGCACATGGAGTGACTCTTGGGGTCACTGCACATGGCCAGGGGATGGACTCCATGACCCTGATGGGTCCCTTCCAACTCAGCATATTCCATGATTCTGTGACCCTTATTCACACCGTGAGGTAACTTCATATTCCCTTTAGTTTCCACTCTTGTGTGGTTTCACCTTTATAGCCAGACACAAAAGGGTTTTCCTGTTTTAGGAGGTGAAATGAAGATCATTACCTTGTGTCCTTGTGATAGTCCTGAGCAAGCTTCCCTGCCACGTGTGCCAGCCTCTCAGCCCAGGCTGTGCCTGCGAGCTTGGTGACTCCAATTGTCTGCATCAGGGACAGGAGGAGTTGGGCCGCACACTGCCGCACCGGGGCGGGGCGGCTGCTGGGGAGGAGAGAGCAAACCCTGGGCCACAGGGACCAGGAGCAGCAGCAGCACAGGCCTTGGCCAGAGCCTGCTCCCTGCCCGTGCTGGGGGAAGGAGCCTGGGCTCTCCCTGCACCTTCAGACACCTGCAGAAGGTTCTGTCCTCAGGTAAACACAAAGTTAGCATTGTACACAAGGCCTGCCTGCACGGAAGAGGGAGGAATTCAGTCTCCCTGCACTGTCTGATCCTCAATTTCTTTCACAGTATTTACTCGGAGAAAGATTCAAGAAATAGATGACATATGAATAATTTAGAGATTAAGGACAATTGATGCTGACTATCAGAGGGCACCCAGTACACAGAGCTGCAGCAGGATTGAGGCTCTTTCCACCCCAGGATGCTGTGGCTGTCAAAAGCATTCACAAACCCAAGAGGCAAAGAGAGGGGTTTCAGAGTGGCCATTTAAGAAGACAGCCTTTCTGAAATCTCTGGCACATGAGGCCCCTCTGTCACTGCTTCCTAGAAGCTGTGAGACCGGGCCATGCTGCTGTTTCTTGTCACCTCCCTGTACCTGTCCCTGAGACACAGTGCCACCGGGCTGTTATTGGGGCATTTTCCTTCTTTGTCAGCCCCAGCAGGCATTCAGCAGGGAGAGTCTGCACTGCCACTCTGGAGCTGAGTTTCCACTCTACAATCTCGGCCTCTCTGTCACCCCCTCCACTCCACCTCACACATTCCCCAGAAAAGCAGCAGGATGTCCCAGGAGATTCCACCCCTGGGCAAGAACTGTTGAAACTCTGGCTTTTCCCAAAACCCCCTACCTAAAACAACCCCCACAACAGCAACAGGTTATTTAAAAGGTGCAAACAACTCTGTCTCTGAGCACTTGCTTTGTGCAGGCCCTCAGCCACAGGAAGGTCTGTGAGGCATCAGGGCTGCAGCCCAGGGCTGGTGACCGATCCCACGGGCACCCCTGAGGGTCATCCGGACCCCCACACCTGCAGAAGCTCTCTGCACCTCAGAGGGCACCAAAGAGAAATGGGGAAGAGAAAGCAGAAGAGAAAGGGCAAAGCAAAGGTGACTGCACAAGGAGATGCATCGTGGCAGATTTTTCATGCTTATCCCAGTGGGAATGGAGTCCTTAGCCCAGTGTGAATGAAACATCCACCAGGGAGTGATCAACTGCTTCTGGGACTCCCATGCAGGAGGTCACAGGGAGACCCTGTCACCTGCCATTGCTGTCAGCAGTGGGAGCAGAGAGGAATCTTACTCAGTCCCACTGGGCCAGTGGCCCGAGGCACCCAAATCTCTACACTCAAAACTTCTGCCATCCTGCTTCTGCCTTCAGCCAGCAAATCATCTCCTTCCAGAGCTTTCTCTCTTCCCTCACGGTTTCCTTTGCAGCTCCATGGAGCAGCAGGCAAAGCGAGGAAACAGCACGGACCTGCTGCAGCTGCAGCACTGCTGCAGAGCAAGGCCAAGAAAAGGCTGCTCCCCAATCTTCATCCTCTCCCTGCTCTGCAGTGGTTTCACCAGTGCCCTTTGGCCCTCTGGGAGCTCGGGGCTCCGAGGCACGAGCAAGACACGCTTCTGACCGACCGTAACGCCGAGAGGGACACAGAGGGAACGGGGCCTTTCTTACCAGTCATCGCTGCCCAGCAAGGAGACTGCCTCCTGCAAGGACTGCTGTGGGTCTGAAGAGGCTCTGTCCTTCTGCCCATGCCCATGGAGCGGCTCCTCTCGGCGCTTGGCACCAGGGCCCGTCTGCGAGGTCACTGTGAGGAGAGGGTCGGCCATGGGCGCTGCAGCCCCGGGCAAGGCCCCGCCATGGAGCGGCCTCAGCCCCATCTCCCAGCCAGGGCTCCGTGTGCTACAAACTGGCACTGGCTCAGAGGCTTCCCTGCTGTCTGGCTCCTGGGGCTCCTTGCTTGCTCCCAGCCTCCCCCAGCTGGGCCCAGCTCCGGGCTGAAGCTGACAATTGCCCCCGCAGCGCCAGCTCCCAAGTGCCACAGGTGCCACAGCCAGCGGCAGTTCCTGCGGCCGCAGAGCTCCCGCTCCCTGCGAGGCAGCGCTGACCAGCAGCACTGGCTGCCCAGGAGGGAACCCCTCAGGGGCCCCTCTTGTCTCAGTGCCCTGATTGCCCCCAGCCCTGAGGACAGGGGCCCTCTGCAACTCCCTGAGGAGAGACCTGCAGCTGCCTGGAGACAGCACCAAGCCCAGCCTGAACAACCCAGCCCTGCTGGGCCCGGCTCAATCCCCACGGAGCAGCTGCCAGGGAACAGCCACACCTGACCCTTCCCACCTGACAGTGCCTCTGTTCCCATTGACTGCAAATATTCCAGACAGAGGCAGCTGAGTGCACATACATTTTAGCCTGCTATTGGGAAGGGAGTACTTTAAGGATTTTCTTCTTTCCAAGCATCATGAACCTTTCCTCTTTCAGAGGTACACACTGCCTGTATTTCAAGGATGCTGAGGTGAAATTGATTTCCCATCTAATGGACGTCTTTGCAAACGCAGCAGTTTCTAAGCTTTCTCTTATGGAAAAACGCAATTTCCAGACTAGACAGTTGATAAAAAAGCCTTCCAAACACACTCGGAGGATAAAAATATGCAAATATAGATCCACACTGTTGACAGATGCACTCTCTTGTTAATCAGTTGATCTGGGTTTGCCTTAATTGAATTTTTTGGTAAGGAAAACAATTTACAAGGTATGAAAAAAATCTGATGAGAAATGCATTCCTTATGAAGCCCATTTGTCATCAAAAGCACCGTCAATCAAAAATTTCATGTCATGCACTCAGAAGCTCATTTTCTAATGCATAGATGAAAACATTTGAGATGTCTAAAATGATGGAGTATAAATATTGCACAGAATCTAGATGAACTGCTCTGGACTCTGTAGGGTTTTTGTGCTACCTTGCATGTTCTCACAAAGTATGGAGGAAACATAACATCAAAAATATTCAGAAGGGAGCTAATCTGGATGTCACTGAGGTACCCCAGCCACTGACACCAGTGATGTAGACACACACATCTGGATTCCCTGTGAATGGAGAGCCACGCCAGGCTAGTTCTGGTCAATTCTGAACATGGAAGTAGCATCACTAGAAAAGAGCATTCAAGTATCACTCCTAGCTCCCTTCTTCTTATCTCACCCTACTTGGGATCACAGCACAGGCAGGCTGCCCACAAAGGAGAGACAAGAGCCATAGGGACTATCTGCTGGGTATTTGCTGCAGGCAGCAAACAGCCTGGGAGCAGATGGCAGCCCCTGCTGGCTGCCATCTGCTGCACAGGGGTGCTGTATTTGCTGGGTGACACAGGAGGCACTGCTTGTTCCCTCCTGGCCCTGCAGGCTGTGGGATGGCGGCAGCGAGGAGCCATCGGGCACCTCTGGCAGCAGCAGCAGCACGACTGCACCGAGCCACTGAGTGCCCTGCAGAGACAGCCCTTGCTGGATAGCAGGACAGCTGGCTGCAGAACTGGACAGCAGCACAGGCACAGGGCCCAGATGGTGAGTGAACAACTGATCGTGGTGGTTCTCGTAGGAGCACAGTGAGCACAGCCTGGCAGAGTGCCCTGCAGCTCATCCCTGCAGTCCCAGCTGCCTCCTGGCACCAGTGCTGTAGTTTGGACTCTCAGCATGGGCAAAAGCCAGAGCTCAGGCCTTTACCACGACTTTATTCAGCTCAGCTTTCCAATGGATCTCTAAGAACCAACTGCTCCAGTACTTCCAAGCTGGAGTAACTCAAAAGTACATTTGCTGTTCACTCTCAGGACAGACTATGGAGCCAAGATCCCAGCAGTGCTGGCTGAGGCAGGAGGCAGTTTGTGCTCCTTGTGCAAGGACAAACCCGAGTGGGAAAAGCTGCCATGGAGCAGGCTTACCTGAGGAGCTGTGTGGGAAGCTGCCATCCCCATGGATGATGGGTGTATTGGGCAGTAAGGGAACATTGTCCTGCTTCCTCACAACCTCCTTCTTCAAGGCACCACCAGGGTGTGTTCTCTGCACTCTAGAAGCTGTGCCATCAACAGGTGGTAGGCTAAAGGCTGCAGGGACCAAAGAGGAGCTTGTAAGGGCAGAGTGCTGGACAGGGTGACAATGGAAAGGGCCAGAAAACTTGCTGGAGCTGGGTAACATCTGCTTGTTATCCCAAAGAACTTCAAGTATAACAATGAAATACCACTCTATACCAAGTATAACACTAACATGGGACAATGATCACAGAATCCTAAAAGAGTTTGGATTGGAAAGCACCATTAAGCACCATCTAGTCCAACCCCTGTGAGCAGGGACATCTTCATCCTGATCAGGTTCCTCAGATCTCCATGTAAGCTGGCCTTGAACACCTTCAAGGATGGACCAGCAACAGCTTCTCTGGGCAAACCTTCCAGCTTTTCATTCCCTTCATTATTAAAAAAAAATTCTCCCTTATGTCTAATCTAAATCTACCCTATTCTAGCTTAAAGCCAAACTGCAGTGATGCTTCCCCTAAGAAACAAGGAAACCCAGCATTGCTTTGCCTTTGTTCTCCTGTTGCAGAGGCTGGCAGGGGCAGCTGCCAAAGCAAAGTGCAGATAACCTTGGGTGCTGGCCTGGGGCTGAGTGCTGCCTCCTCAGGGCCCCGCTGCCGCCCTCGGGCAGCGCTCACAGCCCTGCAGGCAGAGCCCCTCAGCCGGGATTCAGTCGGGAACGCTGCTGCCTCCTGGGGCTACAGCAGAAGCCCTGGCTGGGGCTTCAGCACAGCTCTACAGCGCCAGCTCCTCAGCAGGGAGCGGCAGGAGAAGGATCTCTGGTGTTTTCATCACAAGGAGCTGAATTTTGTTTCTTCCAGGTTGCAGCCTGGTTGAAAAGCATTCTTTTGGACTCCCCTTCCCTGGAGGCTGCTCTCCAGGAGAGAGTCTGAAGCCCCAGTGTACTTTGCAAGACAGAATTTTCTACTCTGAAAGACTTTAGAGGTCAAGGGGGCAAGCTGATATTCTCTTACTGACTCAGTGAGGCCATGGGCAAGACATTTCATGCCTCTCTATTTTTCTTTGGGAAACAGAATGCAATCCCAAGCAAGCTTCCACTCAGATGCAAGCAGAACAGCTCCCCAGTCTGATTGCAACACTGTGCAAAGGGCAAGCAAGTGGTCAAAAAGGACCACCACAAGTGTAGCCACCACTTACTTGCTTCAGCTGCATCCCCAGGCTTGACTGTCCCAGGAATAGGTGGCAATGATGTTTTCCTCTGTCTCCTTTTCTTCATCTCTCTCTCCAAAAGCTCTGCGTCCTTCCGCCCCAAGTTCTTCTGAGCCAACATGCACAAAGCAGCACGGATCTGGGTGCAATGGAAATACATCATAGACTGTAAGCAGAGACACACAAACCACACACAACATCTCATCAGGAGCACAGAGTCCACACAGTGCCATAGGCTTCAATGCAGCTCCAGCCACATTCCAATAGTTTCAGAGGACGTCTCCTGTCCTCACCTTGGCAATTACACACAGTGAGGGAGAACACTTCAGTGCCACAACCTTCCACTGCTGCAACTGCAACCTATGTCAGGAAGCCCTGCTTGAAGCATCAAAGTCATAGGAGTGCTCCAAGACAGAGGAAGAGCTGACATGGCCAGTGAGCAGGCAGTTCAGTTCCTACAGGCCATGGCAGGAGAATAAAAACCATGTGCAATACCCAGCAAGGAGGGCTAATGAGCTGTTGCTTAACACTCTTGGCCAGGAATTGCAGCTGTTTCTCACTTCCTGGCTTCTGAACAACTCAGCTCTGAAGGGCTCTGAAGGACTTGGTCTCTGAGACCAGGAGACCAAAAGGAGGAGTCATGTGAAAACAAATTGCAGAAACACTGATGGCAATGAGCAGAAAACTTGAGAATGAGAGGGCTGTGAGATACAGCCACAAAGGTGACCAGGAAAAATCAACCTCTCCCATTTTCTTTTGCAGCCTTGCTTACACCCAACATTAGAATCTTTGCTTCTCTGCTTCCGAGGGTGCACTTTGCCCACGGTCACTGATGTGTAGCTTGCTCTGCCATTCAGAACTTCTCTAAAACAGCCTTTGCACATAAAGAATGCTTCTGGCATGACCTTAGCACCATCTCCAAACCAGGGACCTTGGCACCACTGGAAATAGCCAAGCAATGGTTCTGTAGCTGTCCAATATATTCCCAAGGGAATCCCCATCCCCCAAGAGTGGCAGATGATGATTTTCAGTGACATTTTGGGCCAAGCACTAAACAGCCACAGGAAAGGAAGTCTGCTCATCCCTGTCCTTATCCCTTACCTTTCCAAAGCCGTCCCTCAGCTCTTTGTCCCTCGTTAGACCAGGACTGGTGGGATGATCTGTCTCCTTGGCCTGGCTCAGTAGGAGGCCTGGGAATGGAAGCAAAGGTTCCTGGAAACCTCTGGCAGACTTCAAGCCCCCAAAAACGCAATGCTGGGCAACAGGCAGGACAGGTTCCAGAGTGCAGAGCTCTCAAGACACAGAGATTGGGATGGAGAGCAGCAAGGTACAATGCCTAGACCCTCTCCCAAGGGAGGGGCTACTGGCAGCAGACATGCCATGGCTCTGTTGGCCAGCAGGCTGAAACCTGCTGCATGGTGAAGGCCTCAGCCCCTGCATGCTGGAGAGCCTCTGTGTCTGATAGAGAAGGGCAGAGATGGAGATTGCTCTGGACAGAGATTCTTATCTGCCCTTATTCATGCTGATTGTAGTAAACATCATCTTTCCTGTTCCTGAAAGGAGCCCCAGGTTCTAATACCTGGATGTATTTAGATCAACATTGTCTTCTCTTTGTCAGAAAATTTTAGAGGACATTCAAAGAAAATCTGAGCATTGCAGGAGTGCAGGAGTGTTACCCAAATGTGAACTGTGTTCTTGACACTAGATATTTCATTTTCCCCAAGGATTTTCATTCTAAACTGTATGAGATTGGGCCACTTACAGGCCAAGCTGACTAAAGGCTGATTTTCTAATTGCAATTCTATACAACAGCTTCACAGAGGATAAATTAAGTGGCAACACAGTAGAAAAAAAGCAATGTCTTAAATCAGGATTTTTTGCCCCTGCAGAATGGTCAGCATAATAATAAAAGAGGAGACAGATAGCAGCTATGTGAAAGGAGGGCCTTGGAAGGGAAAAGCATTTGGGATGTGGGCAGGGAAACTACAGATCCCAAGGTAACCTCCTTGGGACCACTGCTGTCAGTCAGGCCAGCAAAAGGGACACACAAAATGTAACAGAGGTGGAGATGCAATCTAAAGCATCTGAAGCTCCATATTTCATGGGACACATTTCCTGCAAACTTCTAAACAGCTGCACTGGGAAACATGCTCCTGCTGGCAGACACTTGAGGCAGGCCAGGGCAAAACCCTGAGCCACTTGCCCAGAGCTAGCACAGGCACAGCCTGGCCTCTGGGCTGCCCTGGGACAGCAGGGAGCCCAGAGCCCTGTGCTCTCCAGGAATGGCTCAGCTGCACATGCACCCTCCTGCTCCTCTGCCTGCCCCACAGCTCAGCAGCCCTGCAGCTCCAGGGGAACTGGCAGCAGCACAGCTCCTTGCAGGGGCACATGCAGGGCACAGCTGTTCCCTGGCAATGTGCACAGCCTCTCTGCGCTGCCACAAGACCCTTCCTGCTGCCAGCAAGCAGCCCAGCTCCCCCCTCCCCTCTGCCCTTGTCCTCCCTGGCAGTGCCCCTGGGGCCAGCGCGGCTCCGCGGCCTCTGCCGGGGCTCCTGGGCCAAGGCCCCTGAGCCGCCCGGGAGCCCAGACCTCCATTCCCAAGGCCGGGCTGCGGCACAGGAGGCTCCAAGCCCAACAGGTCAGCCAGTTTCCTTGGGAACAGAGCCATCCCAGCTCCTGTCTTGCACCAAGAGCTCTTTCCCTTCTTCCTCTGGGTCTTTGCTGTAGGCTCAGAAGAAGCTGACATTCAGGTGCAAGAGGAGAAGTGAGTTAATTGAACTCATGCCTTTACAATCAACCCATCTAATGGGTGAGGAATTCAAAGCGTATTCTAGTTACTGAAAAGATTGCTTGGTTTTTTATTTTTCATGAAACTAGCATCAGTTTTATTTCTCTGAACAATATGGAGCTGGCAAGCCAAGAGAGAAGGGCTCTACTAGTTCATGTGGTGCCCTTTGCCTCCCCACTACTACAGGATCCCTTTCCTTCCAAACAGTTGGGAATTCACAGTGCTCTCTAGAATCTGACCCTGGCAAGGAAGTAATTGTTTTCAAAAGTAATTTCCAAGGCCTTTGTTTCTGTAGGTCCCACTCAATTCCAGGTTGGGTTTTGCATTTTTGGGGTTTTTGTATTACTCTTTGCAACAAAAGAAGTGCTGGGATACAAACAATGGCACCACATTTTAGAAAGCAAAAGAAGCTTTGCTTTCTGCATTAGATGTGCCCAGTATTCTGGGAGCCTGTCTTTGTAGGGAACAAAGTGCTCATCTCAAAGTTCCACTTTTGCTCTACTTACTTGTTCCAGGGGTTTATTCCCTGCTGTCTTTTCAGCAGAGACACCCAAACCCAACATAAACATGACCTGCCTCCAAACATTTCTGATCTTGGCTAATACTGTCAATTCAAAATATTCCTAATGGAAATAGCAGAGGGTAGGTCATTTTGAAATACTCTCCAACAGAGCAGTTAGAATTAAGAGAACAAGTTCTTTACATGGCTGCACAGAAAATAAAATCCTATGGCAGCCAAGCAGGATGAATGTCTTAAACCTGGATTCCTTCACCCTGTAGAATGCTGGGGTCAGTAATAGTGAGACAGGTAAGGTTTAATGAGATAGGGAATTTCTAGTCCAGAATTGATCCAGCAAAAATGTCACCTTACTTACTGAGCAGGACTATTCTCTGGCTGCATTAAGCATTCCAGAGGCACATCAGCAAGTAAGGAGTCATTCCAAAGGGGCCATAGCCAGGATTTGGCAGAACTAACCCTGAGCCCCAAAGGGACCAGGGGATCTGATCCCTTGTTCTGCATCAGCAGAATTATTTCTCCAAGCCTCACCTCTCCTATCATTACACGCCCAGAGATGCCTAAGGAACAACAACAGTGTCATTGAGGCTTTCAGCTTGAAAGCACTGCCTGACCCAGATGCAGCAGAGACTGCATTTTGTCTGGCACAATTCCACTTGTCAGGGATCAGGCAAGGCAGGGACAGGGACAAGGCAGAAGGCATCTCCTGCCCCAGCCTCAGCCTGCAACACTGACACAGGCAGAGACAGCCAGGGAAGAGATTTGTCACTGTGAACCTGCCATAGGTGGCTTTGGGCTTGTGCTGTCACAGCATGACAAACTCACACCCTGCCTAGGCTGCATCCATTTGGAAGCCTCCTTCTCCTTCACTGGAAAATTCTAAAGGACTTTCTATCATAGGAGGTTTCCCTATTTCTGCCAGTTCAAAACCAGGCAATGTCCATGAATCCCCTTCAGATGTCAAAGGGTTCAGCTCAGAAACTGCCCCAAGGAAAGGTTTTCTGCTTCAAAAGCAGGAGGAAGGAGTGGGAACAGCTCTCATTTCATGTTAAATGCCTTCTTTTTTCCTACTAGTTGTGACACTAAAAAGGCTTCAGGGAGATAAAAAGAATGTGCAGGATGGAGAGGAAGGTATCCTCTTCCAGCACTGCATTTCAGGGGCCCCCAGGTACCACTCAACACTTCACACTGGAGGAATTTTCACTGTGCCACCAGAGAACACTCCCACTGACTGGGCTCTCAGAGAGTCCACTGAGCCCACAAAAGAATTGAAACGAATTTAAAGAAATTTTGAAAAGAATTGGTTTTAACCAAGCTTTCCAAATGTCACCTCTGAGTCAAGACTACAATGGTCATTCTAGGACAGACATGCCCTGTACCTACCTGCATCTTCAGAATTCTCTTTGCTTCTGCTGCTGGGTCTTGGCCTGGAGAAAATGAAGGACAAAAGAACATGTGAGGAGGTAGAAAGAGAAGGGAGGGAAAGGGCTTACCATAAGAGGAGGCAAAATTTTAAACATGGTCACTGTGATGAAGGGGGAAATGCAACACAGAAACCCAACAAGATGCAAAGCTGATTCATTGTCCTTAAGTTTGCCATTGCTGGAATCACACAGAGCTGGCCAAGCTCTGGCTGAAACACAGCAGTCATTCTTCAATTTGCATCAGAACTCCCCAGTTCTGCTGCCTCTCCTTTTGGAGCCAAGTGGCTCCCACAGCCTCTCTGAAGCAACAAGAGCTGCTGAGCTGAGACACGAGTCTGTAAGGAGGGCAGCTACTTTTGTACAGCTGCCAAAGCTTGACTTGGCCTGCCCGTGCCTTACCCTGGTGACAGCCTCGTGCTACATGTGGTCAGAGCACTGCTGTCTCCTGAGAATGCTATTACACCTGCTGGCTCTTTCAGGAAAACAAAGGCTGTTCCCAACTCAGCTGCTAGGGAAGGATGTTCAGTTCACACCTTAAAAGCTCCACCAAAGATTTTCAATTGGAATGATACTTCTGTGACTCCCTCTTTATTGTTAGCACTTGGATAAGGGTAATAGCTACATTTTCTCTTGCATATCCAAGCCAATATTTTTCCATCAGGTACAGTCCTATGCCTCTTCTCTAGCACCTTGCCCTCTTTGATCTTAAACCCAGATCAAAATATTAAACATCAATCGGACTATACGTCAGATTTTACATCTATACTGCAAAATTCATCTGGGATCTCATTTCACAGTGGAGGCCCAGGCACAGTGAAGTTACACCTGATGTTTACAGAAGCAGCACCTGAATTTGCAGACACCTCTCCAGTAGCCAATATTTGCCCAAGCATATTCTCCTGTTTGCAGAATTTGACAGTCAAGGATCACAGCATTCAAAGACCTGCAGGACCCCATCCCATGCAGTACAGTTCCCAAATGACACCACAACCATTACAGAGGGATTCAATAGCCACGTCCAGCAGAGGACCCATCTTGAGGTGCTTTGAAGCCCTGCCTCCTCTTCCCCACCACCACCTCTGCTCTTGGGGTATATATGGTGTTGGGTTTGACATTGTGCTGGATGATCATCATGGATGGGTAAATATTGAATACACAGAGGTTTTCCAAAATACAGGAGACAGATGGCTGTGCAAAATAACCACACAAGAAGGGAAGAGTGAGGTGAACAGCACGCTGGAGTAACAGACACCTTGGCTTACCTCATCTCCTGGGGCTCCTGGAATTCCAGCTGGGGAGAGCTTGGCAGGGACCCTGCAGCACTGCCCACAGGGGGACTCACTGCCCTGCGGATGGGGGGGATCAAAGGCAGTCCCAGTGACCCCTTCTTCATATCCCCACCAATGGAGTAGAGCAAGGAAGCCTGGAAAGAGAAGAACACAGTGCTCAGATCAAGCATCCAGCCTTGCCCCCATTCATGCCTCAAGACATTTCGCCATGCATTTAACTGGGACCTGCCAGGAAAAGTCAAACTGATCATCCAGCTTGGCCCAGGACAGGGAAAGGTGACCTAGGAAAGGGAAGTGGTGAGGGAGAGACCATGTCCCACATTTGCCACCACTCCCCTTGTGCTCAGTTTTCTCCAAGTGTGGCTGCATTCCCAGCTGGCTTCCACGTGTTTGACATCAAGATGTTCTGGGGTGCCAATGCCTCCACTGGCCTTGTGGATGGCATGGGAATGGCTTTAGATCAATATTCTCTTGCTGTCCCTGAGGCACCAAACAGCCAGTGCTGATCTCCAGCCATGTCCCCACAAAGCCATTCTGCAGGATGTCCAAACCTGCTTTTCTCAAGCCCCTCATTTCTTCTGCTGCTGCCCTTCCCTCCTACACTTCCCCAGCAGCCTTTGAGCCCAGATGCTGCTGAGCTCTCGGGATGCTGGCTGCTCTCCAGCTCCCACACATCCATCATCTCAGCCTCCCTGGCACTGAGGAAGTTCAGCAGAGCTCCCTGCCCTGCTGCTCTCTGCAAGGTCTCTGCCGGCCCCAGTTGCTCCAGGGCCCCCATGCCATGGCCAGGAATGGGGCTGGAGGCAGCAGGGGCAGGTGCACACCCTTCCTTCATATTCCACCATTTCTGGCCCAGCTAAAGAGCCAAACCAGGACCTGTTCAAACTTCACTGAAAGGGTCAGTTCCTGTCAGGGATACACTGGGCCCTTTCTCAGCAAGGCTGAAATCAACTACCAGAGTCCTTGATTGCACATTCTGTCTACCAAAGCTGTTGCTCATCTGCCTCCTCCTGCACCCCATGGCAAACCCAAAACAACTGCAGATCCTGGCCCTGCTGCAAAGGCAGTCGTGGGGCTGGGCTCTGGGCTGCTCTCCCCATGGCCACCTCCCATCCCTTCCCTCTGCACAAAGCCAGGCCAGAGCACACAGCTGCCCAGAAGCTGATGAACTCTAGAAATAGCAGCAGACACAACTGTACAGAGGGCATGGCTGTGCAACTCAAAAGCTGAGACAACCTGGAACGGACTTTGCAGGACTGCCTGTTCCAGCAAACACCTTTTTCCATCCTAACCAGACACAGCTGACAGAAAACACCACCAAGACACAGAGGTGGTTCACAGATACCCATAGTTTACTCAATCTAGAAGGACAGCTTCTCCAGATTGGACAACTTTAGCTGCTCTGACTGCTTGTTGCTGTTTTCTCAGCCATAAGACACACAAGGAACCACGGCAGAGCCCAGAAGCCATTCAAAGCCCTCCCCTGCTATTGATCCATGCTGAGGATGTGAACTCTCCACTACACACCCATTGCAGAGACAGCCTGAAGCACAGTGTCCAGCTGAGCTCTTCTTTGGCTCAGCTGCTTCCCTGGGCTCACAGCACAGGAAAAGGTCTCCAAACTCTGCCTACAGCAAATAAACTGAAAATCTACCACACAGGACTTAGCTTGGTCTCCTTACCTTAGAACTTTTTCCTTCTGAACTCTGCTCCTGGTTTCTTCCTCTCTCCTCATCATAGGCAGTGCCATTTTTCTTGTTCTCCTTCTCCATGCTGTCCATTTCATTTGTGTTAGAGGAAGGAGAGCTCGCCCGGATGGGAGGCAACGGCTTGGAGGGAAGCAGCGAAGAGGGACAAGGCCGGAAAGACTTGGAAGAAATGAACCTATCCCAGCCTGCAAAGTGGAGGAATTCTCACTGTGCCACCAGAGAACACTCCCAGTGACTGGGCTCTCAGAGAGTCCACCGAGCCCATCAAGGAATTGAAGCGAATTTAAAGAAATTTTGAAAAGAATGGGTTTTCACCAAGCTTTCCAAATGTCTCCTCTGAGTCAAGACTACAGTGGTCATTCTAGGACAGACATGCCCTGTACCTACCTGCATCTTCAGAGTTCTTCTCTTTGTTTAGGCTGCTGGATCCTGGCCTGGAGAAAATGAAGGACAAAAGAACATGTGAGGAGATAGAAAGAGAAGGGGGGGAATGGGTGTACCATGAAAGGAGGAAAACCTACTTAGCATGGTCACTGTGATGAAGGGGGAAATGCAACCCATAAACCCAACAGGATGCAAAGCTGATTCATTGTCCTTAAGCTTTCAGTTGCTGGAATCACACAGAGCTGCCAGGCTCTGGATGAAATAATGGCCAAGTGCAGCAGAGGACCCATCTTGATGTGCTTTGAAGCCCTGTCTCCTCTTCCCCACCACCAGCAGTCATTCTTCAACTTACATCAGAACTCCCCAGTTCTGCTGCCTCTCCTTTTGGAGCCAAGTGGCTCCCACAGCCTCTCTGAAGCAGCAAGAGCTGCTGAGCTGAGACACGAGTCTGTAAGGAGGGCAGCTACTTTTGTACAGCTGCCAAAGCTTGACTTGGCCTGCCCGTGCCTTACCCTGGTGACAGCCTCGTGCTACATGTGGTCAGAGCACTGCTGTCTCCTGAGAATGATATTACACCTGCTGGCTCTTTCAACAACAAAAAGGCTGTTCCCAACTCAGCTGCTAGAGGAGGATATTCAGATTGCACTTTAAAAGCCCTACCAAGGATTTTCAATTGGAATGATACTTCTCTGTCTCCCTCCTTATTGTTATCACACAAATAAGCTTGACAGCTACATTTTCTCTTGCATATCCAAGCCAATATCTTTCCATCAGCTACAGTCCTTTAACTTTTCTCCACTACCTTGCCCTCTTTGATATTAAGCCCAGATCAAAATATTAAACATTGATCAAATTATACATCTATACCCCAAAACAAATCATGGATCTCATTTCACAGTGGAGGCCCAGGCACAGTGAAGTTACACCTGATGTTTACAGAAGCAGCACCTGAATTTGCAGACACCTCTCCAGTAGCCAATATTTGTCCATACATAATCCCCTGGGTGCAGAATTTGACAGTCAAGGATCACAGCATTCAAAGTTCGGCAGGATCCAGACCCATGCAATTCAGTTCCAAATGTCACCACAACCATTACAGAGGGAATCAAGTGCCACGTCCACCAGAGGACCCATCCTGAGGTGCTTTAAAGCCCTGCCTCCTCTTCCCCACCACCACCTCTGCTCTTGGGACATTGCTGTTGCCTTTGCCATTGTGCTGGATGATCATAGATGGCCAAAATGGAGAATACACAGAGCTTTGCCTAAATACATGGGACACCTGACTGGGAAAAATAACCACACAAGAAGGGAAGAGTGAGGTGAACAGCACGCTGGAGTAACAGACACCTTGGCTTACCTCATCTCCTGGGGCTCCTGGAATTCCAGCTGGGGAGAGCTTGGCAGGGACCCTGCAGCACTGCCCACAGGGGGACTCACTGCCCTGCGGATGGGGGGGATCAAAGGCAGTCCCAGTGACCCCTTCTTCATATCCCCACCAATGGAGTAGAGCAAGGAAGCCTGGAAAGAGAAGAACACAGTGCTCAGATCAAGCATCCAGCCTTGCCCCCATTCATGCCTCAAGACATTTCGCCATGCATTTAACTGGGACCTGCCAGGAAAAGTCAAACTGATCATCCAGCCTGGCCCAGGACAGGGAAAGGTGACCTAGGAAAGGGAAGTGGTGAGGGAGAGCCCATGTCCACATTTGCCACCTCTGCCCTTGTGCTCAGTTTTCTCCAAGTGTGGCTGCATTCCCAGCTGGCTTCCACGTGTTTGACATCAAGATGTTCTGGGGTGCCACTGCCTCCACTGGCCTTGTGGATGGCATGGGAATGGCTTTAGATCAATATTCTCTTGCTGTCCCTTAGGCACCAAACAGCCAGTGCTGATCTCCATCCATGTCCCCACAAAGCCATTCTGCAGGATGTCCAAACCTGCTTTTCTCAAGCCCCTCATTTCTCCTGCTGCTGCCCTTCCCTCCTACACTTCCCCAGCAGCCTTTGAGCCCAGATGCTGCTGAGCTCTCAGGATGCTGGCTGCTCTCCAGCTCCCACACATCCATCATCTCAGCCTCCCTGGCACTGAGGAAGTTCAGCAGAGCTCCCTGCCCTGCTGCTCTCTGCAAGGTCTCTGCCGGCCCCAGTTGCTCCAGGGCCCCCATGCCATGGCCAGGAATGGGGCTGGAGGCAGCAGGGGCAGGTGCACACCCTTCCTTCATATTCCACCATTTCTGGCCCAGCTAAAGAGCCAAACCAGGACCTGTTCAAACTTCACTGAAAGCGTCAGTTCCTGTCAGGGAAAAGGTCTCACAGCTCTGCTGACAGGACAAAAACTGAAAATTTATCACACAGGACTTTGCTTGGTCTCCTACCTTACATCCTTTTCCCTCTGAATTCAGCTCCTGTTTTTTTCTACTCTCCTCATCCCAGCCAGTGCCATTTTTCCCATTCTCCTGCTCTCTGCTGCATGTTTGGCTTGGCTTGGTAGAAGGAGAGCTCTTCTGGATGGGAGGCAACGGCTTGGAGGGAAGGAGCATGGAGGGATTTGCCAGGGAAAACCTCTTGGCAAGAGGGTAACCAGTCAGGCCTGCAAAGTGGAGACACAAAATGTAACAGAGGCCACCATGCAAACCTAAAGCAGCTGAAGCTCCGTATTTCATGGGACACATTTCCTGGAAATGTCTAAACAGCTGCACTGGGAAACATGCTCCTGCTGGCAGACACTTGAGGCAGGCCAGGGCAAAACCCTGAGCCACTTGCCCAGAGCTAGCACAGGCACAGCCTGGCCTCTGGGCTGCCCTGGGACAGCAGGGAGCCCAGAGCCCTGTGCTCTCCAGGAATGGCTCAGCTGCACATGCACCCTCCTGCTCCTCTGCCTGCCCCACAGCTCAGCAGCCCTGCAGCTCCAGGGGCACTGGCAGCAGCACAGCTCCTTGCAGGGCCCATGCAGGGCACAGCTGTTCCCTGGCAATGTGCACAGCCTCTCTGCACTGCCACAAGACCCTTCCTCCCAACAGAGAATAGCTCACATCCAATCTCACCTCTGGGTGAGGCTGAGCCATGCTCACAAGAAAGGAAGTGGGTTTTGTGAACTCCCACCTTTATCATCAACACATCTATTGGGTGTGACACTCAAGGGTTTTTTTTATTTCCGACACAATTTCTGTGGGTTTTTTTATGGAACTAGCTTGTGTTTAATTCTTCTGAACAATATTAAGTTAGCACATCTGAAGGGAAAGATAGAAAGCTCCAATGGTAAGAGGGGAAAAAGATTCCTTCTTGAGGGTGGCCTTCTGTGAATCCACAGGAAAAATCCACACAGATATGACTGTTATTTCTGAAAACCACAAAGACCTCTCAGCCACCAGGCAGGCCTTATTGGTGTGTCTGTAGCACCGTAATACCATCCTCAATGTTTGACCTGATCAGCAAGCAGAGGAAGAATGGGAAATTTATCTGTAGTGAGACCCAACAGTGATGGCAAAGAAAGCAACAGGACTTGCATCTCATGCCCATGTCCTATCTGTGGTCAGCTGTGGTCACAGTCCCTGTCCTGGCTGACAGTATGAGTGATTTGGCTACTGTCAAAAAGGAGAATGCAGAGTAAACTAATGACAGAATGTTGTGATGCCATGGGTGTCCTTGCAGGATCATCTGTAGCTGTCAGCCACCTACTCTGACACAGAGCCAGCACTGACCACCATGGAGCAGTTTTCCCTGAAATCTGGGGGGATTATTTTTCCATTTGGCTCCGGCCTTTCAGCTCCTTTCTGTCCTCACCTTTTCCTTCAGGGGTCTTTCCTTTTCCAGTAAAATCCATGTTTGAACCCGTGCTTCTGCCTGGCAGAAGTGCCTGGGTTGGAATTTGGGGACGCTCTCAGAGCAGTCAGCGCCGGGAGCTCGGTGCCAGCCTTTGAACAAGGCCGGGTGACTCCAATCGCCAGCGCTCGGCACAGAGAGGCAGAGCCAGACGCGTCTGCTGCCACTGGGGCCGTGCCAAGCACAACCTGCACCACCCCAGCGTGGGGCTGCCCCTTTGTGACACGCTCACCATGGTTCTCTCGTTTCCATGGCTGCAAAACCCCAGCCCAACTCCATCCCCTTCCATTCCCCTCCCAAGGGCAGCCAGCCCTTAGCCCAGCCAGGCCAGGCCTGAGCGTTTCTCACTGTCTAGGAAGGAGACCCTTTCCAAAGCTACTTTTCAAGGCCTTTATTTCTGTAATTCCCACTGGGTTCTGGGTTGCAGCTTGTTGGTGGGGGATTTTGTTTATTTCTCTTCACATCAAACCAAGTGCTGGGACACAAACAATGGCCCCGGGCTCTCAGGACTCTAGCTGGTCAGAGTGACCCTGAGATACGTTAGAAAGTCTCTTTTCCCAGCCAGGTGGTCGAAGAAGGAGTCAGAGCTTTCATTTCTCGGTCTCAAGGTTGTTTGTTTTATCTTATCTATAAACTTCTTTCTCCTGCCTGCCGAGATCCACTCAGCAAGAATGTCAGAGGCACTCTGCCTGCCTCCGGGGTGGTGTTACCTTTTTTACTAAAAACTACGTGTACAATATTTACAATTACTTTCCAATACCTATCACCTATGTTAGACAGTGAGCTTCTACTCTAAACCAATCTAAAAGTGCCAACATCACAGCTGAAGATGGAGGCTAGGAAGAAGAAGGAAAAAGGACAAGGCACACCCAAATTCCTCCATCTTGGGACCCCGAGCCCCCATTCTAAAAACCTCAAAAATCTATTTCACTCTGTGATAAATTCACTATCATACCACTTAAACTTGCGTGGCTTGTAATTCTTCATATAAGGTTGGTAATTGTTTTCTCCAAGGGCTAAATCAAAGGCACTGGGGTCTTGGGCTCTGTGCCAGGGTCTCTGAGCCCCCTGGGCAGGGGCTCAAGTCCTCCAGGGCAGCCAGAGGAATTTCCTGGGTTCTGACACCGGGCGGTGAAAGTAAAAGCAGCTTTGCACTCCCCTGTAGATGACCCCAGAATTCAGTTGGCTGAGAGGTGTAGGGAGCAAACTGACCATCCAAACATTCCACTTTTGCTCTACTTCATTGTTCCAGGGGTTTATTTCCTGCTTTCTTTATTGCACAGACACCCAAACCAAACATAAACATGATCTACCTCAAAACATTTCTGATCCTGGCACTTCCTGACAATTCCAAATTTTCTTAATGGAAATGGCAAGGGGCGGTCATTTTGAAATACACTCCAACAGAAAAGATAAAACGAATCATGCTTGATTTGGCAGAACTGAGCCAAATCTATGGGACCCCTGGGGCTGATCCCTTTTTCTCATCTTCAAGTCTCATCTCTCCTGTCTATTCAAAGAAGCTTTGCACTCTGCATTAGATGCCCCCAGTATTCAGTGGGCTGATATGATCAGTCTATCTGCAGGGTGTAAATTGGCCATGCAGAGTTCTCCTTTGTTGTTCAAGGGGTTTATTCCCATTTTCTTTCCTGCAGACACACCCAAACCCAACATTGCAACACCTGCCTCAAAGCAATTCTCATTTGGACTGTCCCTGAGAATTCAAACCTACCCTCAGAGCGTTTCCCTGTCCCCAGGGACAGGCTCCAAGGCTGGGCTCTCACCTGCACGGAATGAAGAAGAGCTGCTGCCCTTGCCAGCGGCTCCGGGCTCTCACCATCAGCGCTTTGAATGCAGCTTTTGTA